>NC_090440.1:1214248498-1215641774 GCF_031143425.1 Pleurodeles waltl
TCAAAATGAATGGTTAAAAAGCTGGGAAATGCTTCAGAACAGTAGAAAATGTGCTGTTATCAAATGATCCACCATTCCTATACTTTGTGGTAGTTTATATGCTTTATCACTTTCAAATCTTAAATATGACCTTTAGAGCGATATAAGTGCTCTCCTATTGCAGAAAAAGCTGATATTTGACTCTGGATTGAAGTCAATGAAAGCAGCGTTTAAAGGCAACGGGGAGTGTTTTAAACAACATTTGGAATTCCTTATAGCATACAATGGAGCAACTGAAAGTTATGCTCAAAATTAATTGTTAATAAGCTAGGAAATGCTTCAGAACAGTAGAAAATCTGCTGTTATCAACTGATCCACCATTCCTATACCTTGTGGTAGTTTATATGCTTTATCACTTTCTATGCTTCAATAAGCCCTTTAGAGCGATATATGTGCTCTCCTATTGCAGAAAATGCTCATATTTGAATCTGGATTGAAGTCAATGAAAACATCGTTTAAGGCCGCGGGGAGTGTTTTAAACAACATTTGGCATACCTTAGCATACAATCGAGCAAGTGATATTTATGCTCAAAATTAATGGCTAATGAACTAGGAAATGCTTCAGAACAGTAGAAAATGTGCTGTTATCAAATGTTCCACCATTCCTATACCTTGTGGTAGTTTATATGGTTTATCACTTTCTATGCTTAAATAAGCCCTTTAGAGCGATATATGTGCTCTCCTATTGCAGAAAAAGCTCATATAGGAATCTGGAATAAAGACAATGAAAACAGCGTTTACATGCCGCTGGGAGTGTTTTAAACAACATTTGGCATACTTTAGCATACAATCGAGCAAGTGATATTTATGCTCAAAATTAATGGCTAATGAGCTAAGAAATGCTTCAGAACAGTAGAAAATTTGCTGTTATCAAACGTTCCAACATTCCTATACTTTGTGGTAGTTTATATGCTTTCTCACTTTATAAGCTTATATGAGCTTTTTTGAGCAATATACGTGCTCTCCTATTGCAGAAAATGCTCATATTTGAATCTGGATTGAAGTCAATGAAAACTTCGTTTAAAGGCCGCGGGGAGAGTTTTAAACAACATTTGGCATACCTTAGCATACAATCGAGCAAGTGATATTTATGGTCAAAATTAATGGCTAATGAGCTAGGAAATGCTTCAGAACAGTAGAAAATGTGCTGTTATCAAATGTTCCACCATTCCTATACCTTGTGGTAGTTTATATGGTTTATCAATTTCTATGCTTAAATAAGCCCTTTAGAGCGATATACGTGCTCTCCTATTGCAGAAAAAGCTCATATTTGAATCTGGATTGAAGTCAATGAAAGCAGCGTTTCAAGGCCGCGGGGAGTGTTTTAAACAACATTTGGCATACCTTAGCATACAATCGAGCAAGTGATAATTATGCTCAAAATTAATGGTTAAAGAGCTAGGAAATGCTTCAGGACAGGAGAAAATGTGCTTTTATCAAATGTACAACCATTCCTATACTTTGTGGTAGTTTATATGCTTTATCACTACCTAAGCTTAAATAAACCTTTTAATGCGATATACGTGCTCCCCTAAGGCAGCTAATGCTCATATTGGAATCTGGAATAAAGACAATGAAAACAGCGTTTAAATGCCGCTGGGAGTGTTTTAAACAACATTTGGCAAACTTTAGCATTCAATCGAGCAAATGAAATTTATGCTCAAAATGAATGGCTAATGAGCTAGGAAATGCTTCAGAACAGTAGAAAATGTGCTGTTATCAAATGTTCCACCATTCCTATACCTTGTGGTAGTTTATATGCTTTATCACTTTCTATGCTTCAATAAGCCCTTTAGAGCGATATATGTGCTCTCCTATTGCAGAAAATGCTCGTATTTGAATCTGGATTGAAGTCAATGAAAACATCGTTTTACGTCGCGTTGACTGTTTTAAACAACATTTGGCATACCTTAGCATACAATCGAGCAAGTGATATTTATGCTCAAAATTAATGGCTAATAAGCTAGGAGATGCTTCAGAACAGTAGAAAATGTGCTGTTATCAAACGTTCCACCATTCCTATACTTTGTGGTAGTTTATATGCTTTATCACTTTATAAGCTTATATAAGCCTTTTTGAGAGATATTCGTATTCTCCTATTGCAGAAAAAGCTCATATTTGCATCTGGAATGAAGTCAATAAAAATAGTGTTTAAAGGCCGCAGGGAGTGTTTTAAACAACGTTTGGCATACCTTATAGCATACAATCGAGCAAGTGAAATTTATGCTCAAAATGAATGGTTAATAAGCTGGGAAATGCTTCAGAACAGTAGAAAATGTGCTGTTATCAAATGATCCACCATTCCTATACTTTGTGATAGTTTATATGCTTTATCACTTTCAAAGCTTAAATATGACCTTTAGAGCGATATACGTGCTCTCCTATTGCAGAAAAAGCTCATATTTGACTCTGGATTGAAGTCAATGAAAGCAGCGTTTAAAGGCAACGGGGAGTGTTTTAAACAACATTTGGAATTCCTTATAGCATACAATCGAGCAACTGAAATTTATGCTCAAAATTAATGGTTATTAAGCTAGGAAATGCTTCAGAACAGTAGAAAATCTGGGGCCATATTTATACTCCTTTTGCGCCGAAATTGCGTCGTTTTTTTTGACGCAATTTCGACGCAAAACTAACGCCAACTAACGCCATATTTATACTATGGCGTTAGAGGCGAATAGCGCCAAAGTTCCCGGAATGTGCGTCATTTTTTAGCGTGAACCCCTTCCTTGCGTTAATGATATGCAAGGGAGGCGTTCCCGTCTAAAAAATGACTCCCAGGCCTTTACGTGGTATTTATACTCCCGGGCAAAAGAGACGCCCGGGAGTTGGCGTGGCTAAAAACGGCGCATTTGCGCCACTTTTTAACGCCTGCTCAGGGCAGGCGTTAAGGGGCCTGTGGGCTCAAAATGAGCCCACAGGTGCCCTCCCATGCCCCCAGGGACCCCCCCTGCCACCCTTGCCCACCCCAGGAGGACCCCCAAGGATGGAGGGACCCACCCCAGGGACATTCAGGTAAGTTCAGGTAAGTTTTATTTTTTATTTTTTATATTTTATTTTGGTGGCATAGGGGGGCCTTATTTGTGCCCCCCTACATGCCACTATGCCCAATGACCATGCCCAGGGGACAGAAGTCCCCTGGGCATGGCCATTGGGCAAGGGGGCATGACTCCTATCTTTCCAATGATAGGAGTCATGTTGATGGGGGATGGGCGTCGTTAAAAAATGGCGCAAGTCGGGTTAAGACGATTTTTTCGACGTAACCTGACTTGCCCCATTTTAAGACGCCCATGCGCCATTTTCCCCCTACGCCGGCGCTGTCTGGTCTACGTGGTTTCTTCCCACGCAAACCAGGCAGCGCCGGTCTGATTGCACCGTCTAACGCCATTCCATAAATACGGCGCCCGCATGGCGCTTCAGAATGGCGTTAGACGGCGCAAAACTTTTTGACGCTAAACTGCGTTAGCGCAGTTTAGCGTCAAAAAGTATAAATATGGGCCCTGCTGTTATCAAATGATCCACCATTCCTATACTTGGTGGTAGTTTATAGGCTTTATCACTTCCTATGCTTAAATAAGCCCTTTAGAGCGATATATGTGCTCTCCTATTGCAGAAAATGCTCATATTTGAATCTGGATTGAAGTCAATGAAAACATCGTTTAAGGCCGCAGGGATTGTTTTAAACAACATTTGGCATACCTTAGCATACAATCGAGCAAGTGATATTTATGCTCAAAATTAATGGCTAATGAGCTAGGAAATGCTTCAGAACAGTAGAAAATGTGCTGGTATCAAATGTTCCACCATTCCTATACCTTGTGGTAGTTTATATGGTTTATCACTTTCTATGCTTAAATAAGCCCTTTAGAGCGATATATGTGCTCTCCTATTGCAGAAGAAGCTCATATAGGAATCTGGAATAAAGACAATGAAAACAGCGTTTACATGCCGCTGGGAGTGTTTTAAACAACATTTGGAATTCCTTATAGCATACAATGGAGCAACTGAAA
Source organism: Pleurodeles waltl (assembly GCF_031143425.1). NCBI lineage: Eukaryota > Metazoa > Chordata > Amphibia > Caudata > Salamandridae > Pleurodeles > Pleurodeles waltl. Next base: position 1,214,252,548 of record NC_090440.1, read on the forward strand.
GTTATGCTCAAAATTAATTGTTAATAAGCTAGGAAATGCTTCAGAACAGTAGAAAATCTGCTGTTATCAACTGATCCACCATTCCTATACCTTGTGGTAGTTTATATGCTTTATCACTTTCTATGCTTCAATAAGCCCTTTAGAGCGATATATGTGCTCTCCTATTGCAGAAAATGCTCATATTTGAATCTGGATTGAAGTCAATGAAAACATCGTTTAAGGCCGCGGGAGTGTTTTAAACAACATTTGGCACACCTTAGCATACAATCGAGCAACTGAAATTTATGCTCAAAATTAATGGTTATTAAGCTAGGAAATGCTGCAGAACAGTAGAAAATCTGCTGTTATCAAATGATCCACCATTCCTATACTTTGTGGTAGTTTATAGGCTTTATCACTTCCTATGCTTAAATAAGCCCTTTAGAGCGATATATGTGCTCTCCTATTGCAGAAAATGCTCATATTTGAATCTGGATTGAAGTCAATGAAAACATCGTTTAAGGCCGCGGGGATTGTTTTAAACAACATTTGGCATACCTTAGCATACAATCGAGCAAGTGATATTTATGCTCAAAATGAATGGCTAATGAGCTAGGAAATGCTTCAGAACAGTAGAAAATGTGCTGGTATCAAATGTTCCACCATTCCTATACCTTGTGGTAGTTTATATGGTTTATCACTTTCTATGCTTAAATAAGCCCTTTAGAGCGATATATGTGCTCTCCTATTGCAGAAGAAGCTCATATAGGAATCTGGAATAAAGACAATGAAAACAGCGTTTACATGCCGCTGGGAGTGTTTTAAACAACATTTGGCATACTTTAGTATACAATCGAGCAAGTGATATTTATGCTCAAAATTAATGGCTAATGAGCTAGGAAATGCTTCAGAACAGTAGAAAATTTGCTGTTATCAAACGTTCCACCATTCCTATACTTTGTGGTAATTTATATGCTTTATCACTTTATAAGCTTATATAAGCTTTTTTGAGCGATATACGTGCTCTCCTATTGCAGAAAATGCTCATATTTGCATCTGGAATGAAGTCAATGAAAATAGCGTTTAAAGGCAGCAGGGAGTGTTTTAAACAACATTTGGCATACCTTAGCATACAATCGAGCAAGTGATATTTAGGCTCAAAATTAATGGCTAATGAGCTAGGAAATGCTTCAGAACAGTAGAAAATGTGCTGTTATCAAATGTTCCACCATTCCTATACCTTGTGGTAGTTTATATGGTTTATCACTTTCTATGCTTAAATAAGCCCTTTAGAGCGATATACGTGCTCTCCTATTGCAGAAAAAGCTCATATTTGAATCTGGATTGAAGTCAATGAAAGCAGCGTTTCAAGGCCGCGGGGAGTTTTTTAAACAACATTGGCATACCTTAGCATACAATCGAGCAAGTGAAATTTATACTCAAAATGAATGGTTAATAAGCTGGGAAATGCTTCAGAACAGTCGAAAATATGCTGTTATCAAATGATCCACCATTCCTATACTTTGTGGTAGTTTATTTGCTTTATCACTTTCTATGCTTAAATAAGCCCTTTAGAGCGATATATGTGCTCTCCTATTGCAGAAGAAGCTCATATAGGAATCTGGAATAAAGACAATGAAAACAGCGTTTACATGCCGCTGGGAGTGTTTTAAACAACATTTGGCATACTTTAGTATACAATCGAGCAAGTGATATTTATGCTCAAAATGAATGGTTAAAAAGCTGGGAAATGCTTCAGAACAGTAGAAAATGTGCTGTTATCAAATGATCCACCATTCCTATACTTTGTGGTAGTTTATATGCTTTATCACTTTCAAATCTTAAATATGACCTTTAGAGCGATATAAGTGCTCTCCTATTGCAGAAAAAGCTGATATTTGACTCTGGATTGAAGTCAATGAAAGCAGCGTTTAAAGGCAACGGGGAGTGTTTTAAACAACATTTGGAATTCCTTATAGCATACAATGGAGCAACTGAAAGTTATGCTCAAAATTAATTGTTAATAAGCTAGGAAATGCTTCAGAACAGTAGAAAATCTGCTGTTATCAACTGATCCACCATTCCTATACCTTGTGGTAGTTTATATGCTTTATCACTTTCTATGCTTCAATAAGCCCTTTAGAGCGATATATGTGCTCTCCTATTGCAGAAAATGCTCATATTTGAATCTGGATTGAAGTCAATGAAAACATCGTTTAAGGCCGCGGGAGTGTTTTAAACAACATTTGGCATACCTTAGCATACAATCGAGCAAGTGATATTTATGCTCAAAATTAGTGGTTAAAGAGCTAGGAAATGCTTCAGGACAGGAGAAAATGTGCTTTTATCAAATGTACAACCATTCCTATACTGTGTGGTAGTTTATATGCTTTATCACTACCTAAGCTTAAATAAGCCTTTTAATGCGATATACGTGCTCCCCTAAGGCAGCTAATGCTCATATTGGAATCTGGAATAAAGACAATGAAAACAGCGTTTAAATGCCGCTGGGAGTGTTTTAAACAACATTTGGCAAACTTTAGCATACAATCGAGCAGGTGAAATTTATGCTCAAAATGAATGGTTAAAAAGCTGGGAAATGCTTCAGAACAGTAGAAAATGTGCTGTTATCAAATGATCCACCATTCCTATACTTTGTGGTAGTTTATATGCTTTATCACTTTCAAATCTTAAATATGACCTTTAGAGCGATATAAGTGCTCTCCTATTGCAGAAAAAGCTGATATTTGACTCTGGATTGAAGTCAATGAAAGCAGCGTTTAAAGGCAACGGGGAGTGTTTTAAACAACATTTGGAATTCCTTATAGCATACAATGGAGCAACTGAAAGTTATGCTCAAAATTAATTGTTAATAAGCTAGGAAATGCTTCAGAACAGTAGAAAATCTGCTGTTATCAACTGATCCACCATTCCTATACCTTGTGGTAGTTTATATGCTTTATCACTTTCTATGCTTCAATAAGCCCTTTAGAGCGATATATGTGCTCTCCTATTGCAGAAAATGCTCATATTTGAATCTGGATTGAAGTCAATGAAAACATCGTTTAAGGCCGCGGGGAGTGTTTTAAACAACATTTGGCATACCTTAGCATACAATCGAGCAAGTGATATTTATGCTCAAAATTAATGGCTAATGAACTAGGAAATGCTTCAGAACAGTAGAAAATGTGCTGTTATCAAATGTTCCACCATTCCTATACCTTGTGGTAGTTTATATGGTTTATCACTTTCTATGCTTAAATAAGCCCTTTAGAGCGATATATGTGCTCTCCTATTGCAGAAAAAGCTCATATAGGAATCTGGAATAAAGACAATGAAAACAGCGTTTACATGCCGCTGGGAGTGTTTTAAACAACATTTGGCATACTTTAGCATACAATCGAGCAAGTGATATTTATGCTCAAAATTAATGGCTAATGAGCTAAGAAATGCTTCAGAACAGTAGAAAATTTGCTGTTATCAAACGTTCCAACATTCCTATACTTTGTGGTAGTTTATATGCTTTCTCACTTTATAAGCTTATATGAGCTTTTTTGAGCAATATACGTGCTCTCCTATTGCAGAAAATGCTCATATTTGAATCTGGATTGAAGTCAATGAAAACTTCGTTTAAAGGCCGCGGGGAGAGTTTTAAACAACATTTGGCATACCTTAGCATACAATCGAGCAAGTGATATTTATGGTCAAAATTAATGGCTAATGAGCTAGGAAATGCTTCAGAACAGTAGAAAATGTGCTGTTATCAAATGTTCCACCATTCCTATACCTTGTGGTAGTTTATATGGTTTATCAATTTCTATGCTTAAATAAGCCCTTTAGAGCGATATACGTGCTCTCCTATTGCAGAAAAAGCTCATATTTGAATCTGGATTGAAGTCAATGAAAGCAGCGTTTCAAGGCCGCGGGGAGTGTTTTAAACAACATTTGGCATACCTTAGCATACAATCGAGCAAGTGATAATTATGCTCAAAATTAATGGTTAAAGAGCTAGGAAATGCTTCAGGACAGGAGAAAATGTGCTTTTATCAAATGTACAACCATTCCTATACTTTGTGGTAGTTTATATGCTTTATCACTACCTAAGCTTAAATAAACCTTTTAATGCGATATACGTGCTCCCCTAAGGCAGCTAATGCTCATATTGGAATCTGGAATAAAGACAATGAAAACAGCGTTTAAATGCCGCTGGGAGTGTTTTAAACAACATTTGGCAAACTTTAGCATTCAATCGAGCAAATGAAATTTATGCTCAAAATGAATGGCTAATGAGCTAGGAAATGCTTCAGAACAGTAGAAAATGTGCTGTTATCAAATGTTCCACCATTCCTATACCTTGTGGTAGTTTATATGCTTTATCACTTTCTATGCTTCAATAAGCCCTTTAGAGCGATATATGTGCTCTCCTATTGCAGAAAATGCTCGTATTTGAATCTGGATTGAAGTCAATGAAAACATCGTTTTACGTCGCGTTGACTGTTTTAAACAACATTTGGCATACCTTAGCATACAATCGAGCAAGTGATATTTATGCTCAAAATTAATGGCTAATAAGCTAGGAGATGCTTCAGAACAGTAGAAAATGTGCTGTTATCAAACGTTCCACCATTCCTATACTTTGTGGTAGTTTATATGCTTTATCACTTTATAAGCTTATATAAGCCTTTTTGAGAGATATTCGTGCTCTCCTATTGCAGAAAAAGCTCATATTTGCATCTGGAATGAAGTCAATAAAAATAGTGTTTAAAGGCCGCAGGGAGTGTTTTAAACAACGTTTGGCATACCTTATAGCATACAATCGAGCAAGTGAAATTTATGCTCAAAATGAATGGTTAATAAGCTGGGAAATGCTTCAGAACAGTAGAAAATGTGCTGTTATCAAATGATCCACCATTCCTATACTTTGTGATAGTTTATATGCTTTATCACTTTCAAAGCTTAAATATGACCTTTAGAGCGATATACGTGCTCTCCTATTGCAGAAAAAGCTCATATTTGACTCTGGATTGAAGTCAATGAAAGCAGCGTTTAAAGGCAACGGGGAGTGTTTTAAACAACATTTGGAATTCCTTATAGCATACAATCGAGCAACTGAAATTTATGCTCAAAATTAATGGTTATTAAGCTAGGAAATGCTTCAGAACAGTAGAAAATCTGGGGCCATATTTATACTCCTTTTGCGCCGAAATTGCGTCGTTTTTTTTGACGCAATTTCGACGCAAAACTAACGCCAACTAACGCCATATTTATACTATGGCGTTAGAGGCGAATAGCGCCAAAGTTCCCGGAATGTGCGTCATTTTTTAGCGTGAACCCCTTCCTTGCGTTAATGATATGCAAGGGAGGCGTTCCCGTCTAAAAAATGACTCCCAGGCCTTTACGTGGTATTTATACTCCCGGGCAAAAGAGACGCCCGGGAGTTGGCGTGGCTAAAAACGGCGCATTTGCGCCACTTTTTAACGCCTGCTCAGGGCAGGCGTTAAGGGGCCTGTGGGCTCAAAATGAGCCCACAGGTGCCCTCCCATGCCCCCAGGGACCCCCCCCTGCCACCCTTGCCCACCCCAGGAGGACCCCCAAGGATGGAGGGACCCACCCCAGGGACATTCAGGTAAGTTCAGGTAAGTTTTATTTTTTATTTTTTATATTTTATTTTGGTGGCATAGGGGGGCCTTATTTGTGCCCCCCTACATGCCACTATGCCCAATGACCATGCCCAGGGGACAGAAGTCCCCTGGGCATGGCCATTGGGCAAGGGGGCATGACTCCTATCTTTCCAATGATAGGAGTCATGTTGATGGGGGATGGGCGTCGTTAAAAAATGGCGCAAGTCGGGTTAAGACGATTTTTTCGACGTAACCTGACTTGCCCCATTTTAAGACGCCCATGCGCCATTTTCCCCCTACGCCGGCGCTGTCTGGTCTACGTGGTTTCTTCCCACGCAAACCAGGCAGCGCCGGTCTGATTGCACCGTCTAACGCCATTCCATAAATACGGCGCCCGCATGGCGCTTCAGAATGGCGTTAGACGGCGCAAAACTTTTTGACGCTAAACTGCGTTAGCGCAGTTTAGCGTCAAAAAGTATAAATATGGGCCCTGCTGTTATCAAATGATCCACCATTCCTATACTTTGTGGTAGTTTATAGGCTTTATCACTTCCTATGCTTAAATAAGCCCTTTAGAGCGATATATGTGCTCTCCTATTGCAGAAAATGCTCATATTTGAATCTGGATTGAAGTCAATGAAAACATCGTTTAAGGCCGCGGGGATTGTTTTAAACAACATTTGGCATACCTTAGCATACAATCGAGCAAGTGATATTTATGCTCAAAATTAATGGCTAATGAGCTAGGAAATGCTTCAGAACAGTAGAAAATGTGCTGGTATCAAATGTTCCACCATTCCTATACCTTGTGGTAGTTTATATGGTTTATCACTTTCTATGCTTAAATAAGCCCTTTAGAGCGATATATGTGCTCTCCTATTGCAGAAGAAGCTCATATAGGAATCTGGAATAAAGACAATGAAAACAGCGTTTACATGCCGCTGGGAGTGTTTTAAACAACATTTGGAATTCCTTATAGCATACAATGGAGCAACTGAAAGTTATGCTCAAAATTAATTGTTAATAAGCTAGGAAATGCTTCAGAACAGTAGAAAATCTGCTGTTATCAACTGATCCACCATTCCTATACCTTGTGGTAGTTTATATGCTTTATCACTTTCTATGCTTCAATAAGCCCTTTAGAGCGATATATGTGCTCTCCTATTGCAGAAAATGCTCATATTTGAATCTGGATTGAAGTCAATGAAAACATCGTTTAAGGCCGCGGGAGTGTTTTAAACAACATTTGGCATACCTTAGCATACAATCGAGCAACTGAAATTTATGCTCAAAATTAATGGTTATTAAGCTAGGAAATGCTGCAGAACAGTAGAAAATCTGCTGTTATCAAATGATCCACCATTCCTATACTTTGTGGTAGTTTATAGGCTTTATCACTTCCTATGCTTAAATAAGCCCTTTAGAGCGATATATGTGCTCTCCTATTGCAGAAAATGCTCATATTTGAATCTGGATTGAAGTCAATGAAAACATCGTTTAAGGCCGCGGGGATTGTTTTAAACAACATTTGGCATACCTTAGCATACAATCGAGCAAGTGATATTTATGCTCAAAATGAATGGCTAATGAGCTAGGAAATGCTTCAGAACAGTAGAAAATGTGCTGGTATCAAATGTTCCACCATTCCTATACCTTGTGGTAGTTTATATGGTTTATCACTTTCTATGCTTAAATAAGCCCTTTAGAGCGATATATGTGCTCTCCTATTGCAGAAGAAGCTCATATAGGAATCTGGAATAAAGACAATGAAAACAGCGTTTACATGCCGCTGGGAGTGTTTTAAACAACATTTGGCATACTTTAGTATACAATCGAGCAAGTGATATTTATGCTCAAAATTAATGGCTAATGAGCTAGGAAATGCTTCAGAACAGTAGAAAATTTGCTGTTATCAAACGTTCCACCATTCCTATACTTTGTGGTAATTTATATGCTTTATCACTTTATAAGCTTATATAAGCTTTTTTGAGCGATATACGTGCTCTCCTATTGCAGAAAATGCTCATATTTGCATCTGGAATGAAGTCAATGAAAATAGCGTTTAAAGGCAGCAGGGAGTGTTTTAAACAACATTTGGCATACCTTAGCATACAATCGAGCAAGTGATATTTAGGCTCAAAATTAATGGCTAATGAGCTAGGAAATGCTTCAGAACAGTAGAAAATGTGCTGTTATCAAATGTTCCACCATTCCTATACCTTGTGGTAGTTTATATGGTTTATCACTTTCTATGCTTAAATAAGCCCTTTAGAGCGATATACGTGCTCTCCTATTGCAGAAAAAGCTCATATTTGAATCTGGATTGAAGTCAATGAAAGCAGCGTTTCAAGGCCGCGGGGAGTTTTTTAAACAACATTGGCATACCTTAGCATACAATCGAGCAAGTGAAATTTATACTCAAAATGAATGGTTAATAAGCTGGGAAATGCTTCAGAACAGTCGAAAATATGCTGTTATCAAATGATCCACCATTCCTATACTTTGTGGTAGTTTATTTGCTTTATCACTTTCTATGCTTAAATAAGCCCTTTAGAGCGATATATGTGCTCTCCTATTGCAGAAGAAGCTCATATAGGAATCTGGAATAAAGACAATGAAAACAGCGTTTACATGCCGCTGGGAGTGTTTTAAACAACATTTGGCATACTTTAGTATACAATCGAGCAAGTGATATTTATGCTCAAAATGAATGGTTAAAAAGCTGGGAAATGCTTCAGAACAGTAGAAAATGTGCTGTTATCAAATGATCCACCATTCCTATACTTTGTGGTAGTTTATATGCTTTATCACTTTCAAATCTTAAATATGACCTTTAGAGCGATATAAGTGCTCTCCTATTGCAGAAAAAGCTGATATTTGACTCTGGATTGAAGTCAATGAAAGCAGCGTTTAAAGGCAACGGGGAGTGTTTTAAACAACATTTGGAATTCCTTATAGCATACAATGGAGCAACTGAAAGTTATGCTCAAAATTAATTGTTAATAAGCTAGGAAATGCTTCAGAACAGTAGAAAATCTGCTGTTATCAACTGATCCACCATTCCTATACCTTGTGGTAGTTTATATGCTTTATCACTTTCTATGCTTCAATAAGCCCTTTAGAGCGATATATGTGCTCTCCTATTGCAGAAAATGCTCATATTTGAATCTGGATTGAAGTCAATGAAAACATCGTTTAAGGCCGCGGGAGTGTTTTAAACAACATTTGGCATACCTTAGCATACAATCGAGCAAGTGATATTTATGCTCAAAATTAGTGGTTAAAGAGCTAGGAAATGCTTCAGGACAGGAGAAAATGTGCTTTTATCAAATGTACAACCATTCCTATACTGTGTGGTAGTTTATATGCTTTATCACTACCTAAGCTTAAATAAGCCTTTTAATGCGATATACGTGCTCCCCTAAGGCAGCTAATGCTCATATTGGAATCTGGAATAAAGACAATGAAAACAGCGTTTAAATGCCGCTGGGAGTGTTTTAAACAACATTTGGCAAACTTTAGCATACAATCGAGCAGGTGAAATTTATGCTCAAAATGAATGGTTAAAAAGCTGGGAAATGCTTCAGAACAGTAGAAAATGTGCTGTTATCAAATGATCCACCATTCCTATACTTTGTGGTAGTTTATATGCTTTATCACTTTCAAATCTTAAATATGACCTTTAGAGCGATATAAGTGCTCTCCTATTGCAGAAAAAGCTGATATTTGACTCTGGATTGAAGTCAATGAAAGCAGCGTTTAAAGGCAACGGGGAGTGTTTTAAACAACATTTGGAATTCCTTATAGCATACAATGGAGCAACTGAAAGTTATGCTCAAAATTAATTGTTAATAAGCTAGGAAATGCTTCAGAACAGTAGAAAATCTGCTGTTATCAACTGATCCACCATTCCTATACCTTGTGGTAGTTTATATGCTTTATCACTTTCTATGCTTCAATAAGCCCTTTAGAGCGATATATGTGCTCTCCTATTGCAGAAAATGCTCATATTTGAATCTGGATTGAAGTCAATGAAAACATCGTTTAAGGCCGCGGGGAGTGTTTTAAACAACATTTGGCATACCTTAGCATACAATCGAGCAAGTGATATTTATGCTCAAAATTAATGGCTAATGAACTAGGAAATGCTTCAGAACAGTAGAAAATGTGCTGTTATCAAATGTTCCACCATTCCTATACCTTGTGGTAGTTTATATGGTTTATCACTTTCTATGCTTAAATAAGCCCTTTAGAGCGATATATGTGCTCTCCTATTGCAGAAAAAGCTCATATAGGAATCTGGAATAAAGACAATGAAAACAGCGTTTACATGCCGCTGGGAGTGTTTTAAACAACATTTGGCATACTTTAGCATACAATCGAGCAAGTGATATTTATGCTCAAAATTAATGGCTAATGAGCTAAGAAATGCTTCAGAACAGTAGAAAATTTGCTGTTATCAAACGTTCCAACATTCCTATACTTTGTGGTAGTTTATATGCTTTCTCACTTTATAAGCTTATATGAGCTTTTTTGAGCAATATACGTGCTCTCCTATTGCAGAAAATGCTCATATTTGAATCTGGATTGAAGTCAATGAAAACATCGTTTAAAGGCCGCGGGGAGAGTTTTAAACAACATTTGGCATACCTTAGCATACAATCGAGCAAGTGATATTTATGGTCAAAATTAATGGCTAATGAGCTAGGAAATGCTTCAGAACAGTAGAAAATGTGCTGTTATCAAATGTTCCACCATTCCTATACCTTGTGGTAGTTTATATGGTTTATCAATTTCTATGCTTAAATAAGCCATTTAGAGCGATATACGTGCTCTCCTATTGCAGAAAAAGCTCATATTTGAATCTGGATTGAAGTCAATGAAAGCAGCGTTTCAAGGCCGCGGGGAGTGTTTTAAACAACATTTGGCATACCTTAGCATACAATCGAGCAAGTGATAATTATGCTCAAAATTAATGGTTAAAGAGCTAGGAAATGCTTCAGGACAGGAGAAAATGTGCTTTTATCAAATGTACAACCATTCCTATACTTTGTGGTAGTTTATATGCTTTATCACTACCTAAGCTTAAATAAACCTTTTAATGCGATATACGTGCTCCCCTAAGGCAGCTAATGCTCATATTGGAATCTGGAATAAAGACAATGAAAACAGCGTTTAAATGCCGCTGGGAGTGTTTTAAACAACATTTGGCAAACTTTAGCATTCAATCGAGCAAATGAAATTTATGCTCAAAATGAATGGCTAATGAGCTAGGAAATGCTTCAGAACAGTAGAAAATGTGCTGTTATCAAATGTTCCACCATTCCTATACCTTGTGGTAGTTTATATGCTTTATCACTTTCTATGCTTCAATAAGCCCTTTAGAGCGATATATGTGCTCTCCTATTGCAGAAAATGCTCATATTTGAATCTGGATTGAAGTCAATGAAAACATCGTTTTACGTCGCGTTGACTGTTTTAAACAACATTTGGCATACCTTAGCATACAATCGAGCAAGTGATATTTATGCTCAAAATTAATGGCTAATGAGCTAGGAGATGCTTCAGAACAGTAGAAAATGTGCTGTTATCAAATGATCCACCATTCCTATACTTTGTGGTAGTTTATAGGCTTTATCACTTCCTATGCTTAAATAAGCCCTTTAGAGCGATATATGTGCTCTCCTATTGCAGAAAATGCTCATATTTGAATCTGGATTGAAGTCAATGAAAACATCGTTTAAGGCCGCGGGGATTGTTGTAAACAACATTTGGCATACCTTAGCATACAATCGAGCAAGTGATATTTATGCTCAAAATTAATGGCTAATGAGCTAGGAAATGCTTCAGAACAGTAGAAAATGTGCTGGTATCAAATGTTCCACCATTCCTATACCTTGTGGTAGTTTATATGGTTTATCACTTTCTATGCTTAAATAAGCCCTTTAGAGCGATATATGTGCTCTCCTATTGCAGAAGAAGCTCATATAGGAATCTGGAATAAAGACAATGAAAACAGCGTTTACATGCCGCTGGGAGTGTTTTAAACAACATTTGGCATACTTTAGTATACAATCGAGCAAGTGATATTTATGCTCAAAATTAATGGCTAATGAGCTAGGAAATGCTTCAGAACAGTAGAAAATTTGCTGTTATCAAACGTTCCACCATTCCTATACTTTGTGGTAATTTATATGCTTTATCACTTTATAAGCTTATATAAGCTTTTTTGAGCGATATACGTGCTCTCCTATTGCAGAAAATGCTCATATTTGCATCTGGAATGAAGTCAATGAAAATAGCGTTTAAAGGCAGCAGGTAGTGTTTTAAACAACATTTGGCATACCTTAGCATACAATCGAGCAAGTGATATTTAGGCTCAAAATTAATGGCTAATGAGCTAGGAAATGCTTCAGAACAGTAGAAAATGTGCTGTTATCAAATGTTCCACCATTCCTATACCTTGTGGTAGTTTATATGGTTTATCACTTTCTATGCTTAAATAAGCCCTTTAGAGCGATATACGTGCTCTCCTATTGCAGAAAAAGCTCATATTTGAATCTGGATTGAAGTCAATGAAAGCAGCGTTTCAAGGCCGCGGGGAGTTTTTTAAACAACATTGGCATACCTTAGCATACAATCGAGCAAGTGAAATTTATACTCAAAATGAATGGTTAATAAGCTGGGAAATGCTTCCGAACAGTCGAAAATATGCTGTTATCAAATGATCCACCATTCCTATACTTTGTGGTAGTTTATTTGCTTTATCACTTTCTATGCTTAAATTAGCCCTTTAGAGCGATATACGTGCTCTCCTATTGCAGAAAAAGCTCATATTTGAATCTGGATTGAAGTCAATGAAAGCAGCGTTTAAAGGCCGCGGGGAGTGTTTTAAACAACATTTGGCATACCTTAGCATACAATCGAGCAAGTGATATTTATGCTCAAAATTAGTGGTTAAAGAGCTAGGAAATGCTTCAGGACAGGAGAAAATGTGCTTTTATCAAATGTACAACCATTCCTATACTGTGTGGTAGTTTATATGCTTTATCACTACCTAAGCTTAAATAAGCCTTTTAATGCGATATACGTGCTCCCCTAAGGCAGCTAATGCTCATATTGGAATCTGGAATAAAGACAATGAAAACAGCGTTTAAATGCCGCTGGGAGTGTTTTAAACAACATTTGGCAAACTTTAGCATTCAATCGAGCAAATGAAATTTATGCTCAAAATGAATGGCTAATGAGCTAGGAAATGCTTCAGAACAGTAGAAAATGTGCTGTTATCAAATGTTCCACCATTCCTATACCTTGTGGTAGTTTATATGCTTTATCACTTTCTATGCTTCAATAAGCCCTTTAGAGCGATATATGTGCTCTCCTATTGCAGAAAATGCTCATATTTGAATCTGGATTGAAGTCAATGAAAACATCGGCCCATATTTATACTTTTTGACGCTAAACTGCGCTAACGCAGTTTAGCGTCAAAAAGTTTTGCGCCGTCTAACGCCATTCTGAAGCGCCATGCGGGCGCCGTATTTATGGAATGGCGTTAGACGGCGCAATCAGACCGGCGCTGCCTGGTTTGCGTGGGAAAAAACCACGTAGACCAGACAGCGCCGGCGTAGGGGGAAAATGGCGCATGGGCGTCTTAAAATGGGGCAAGTCAGGTTACGTCGAAAAAATCGTCTTAACCCGACTTGCGCCATTTTTTAACGACGCCCATCCCCCATCAACATGACTCCTATCATTGTAAAGATAGGAGTCATGCCCCCTTGCCCAATGGCCATGCCCAGGGGCCTTCTGTCCCCTGGGCATGGTCATTGGGCATAGTGGCATGTAGGGGGGCACAAATCAGGCCCCCCTATGCCACAAAATATTATTAAAAAAAAAAAAAAAAAACTTACCTGAACTTACCTGAATGTCCCTGGGGTGGGTCCCTCCAGCCTTGGGTGTCCTCCTGGGGTGGGCAAGGGTGGCAGGGGGGGTCCCTGGGGGCATGGGAGGGCACCTGTGGGCTCATTTTGAGCCCACAGGCCCCTTAACGCCTGCCCTGAGCAGGCGTTAAAAAGTGGCGCAAATGCGCCGTTTTTTGCCACGCCAACTCCCGGGCGTCTCTTTTGCCCGGGAGTATAAATACCACGTAAAGGCCTGGGAGTCATTTTTTAGACGGGAACGCCTCCCTTGCATATCATTAACGCAAGGAAGGGGTTCACGCTAAAAAATGACGCACATTCCGGGAACTTTGGCGCTATTCGCCTCTAACGCCATAGTATAAATATGGCGTTAGTTGGCGTTAGTTTTGCGTCGAAATTGCGTAAAAAAAAACGACGCAATTTCGGCGCAAACGGAGTATAAATATGCCCCATCGTTTTACGTCGCGTTGACTGTTTTAAACAACATTTGGCATACCTTAGCATACAATCGAGCAAGTGATATTTATGCTCAAAATTAATGGCTAATGAGCTAGGAGATGCTTCAGAACAGTAGAAAATGTGCTGTTATCAAACGTTCCACCATTCCTATTCTTTGTGGTAGTTTATATGCTTTATCACTTTATAAGCTTATATAAGCCTTTTTGAGAGATATACGTGCTCTCCTATTGCAGAAAAAGCTCATATTTGCATCTGGAATGAAGTCAATAAAAATAGTGTTTAAAGGCCGCAGGGAGTGTTTTAAACAACGTTTGGCATACCTTATAGCATACAATCGAGCAAGTGAAATTTATGCTCAAAATGAATGGTTAATAAGCTGGGAAATGCTTCAGAACAGTAGAAAATGTGCTGTTATCAAATGATCCACCATTCCTATACTTTGTGGTAGTTTATATGCTTTATCACTTTCAAAGCTTAAATATGACCTTTAGAGCGATATACGTGCTCTCCTATTGCAGAAAAAGCTCATATTTGACTCTGGATTGAAGTAAATGAAAGCAGCGTTTAAAGGCAACGGGGAGTGTTTTAAACAACATTTGGAATTCCTTATAGCATACAATCGAGCAACTGAAATTTATGCTCAAAATTAATGGTTATTAAGCTAGGAAATGCTTCAGAACAGTAGAAAATCTGCTGTTATCAAATGATCCACCATTCCTATACTTTGTGGTAGTTTATAGGCTTTATCACTTCCTATGCTTAAATAAGCCCTTTAGAGCGATATATGTGCTCTCCTATTGCAGAAAATGCTCATATTTGAATCTGGATTGAAGTCAATGAAAACATCGTTTAAGGCCGCGGGGATTGTTTTAAACAACATTTGGCGTACCTTAGCATACAATCGAGCAAGTGATATTTATGCTCAAAATTAATGGCTAATGAGCTAGGAAATGTGCTGGTATCAAATGTTCCACCATTCCTATACCTTGTGGTAGTTTATATGGTTTATCACTTTCTATGCTTAAATAAGCCCTTTAGAGCGATATATGTGCTCTCCTATTGCAGAAGAAGCTCATATAGGAATCTGGAATAAAGACAATGAAAACAGCGTTTACATGCCGCTGGGAGTGTTTTAAACAACATTTGGCATACTTTAGTATACAATCGAGCAAGTGATATTTATGCTCAAAATTAATGGCTAATGAGCTAGGAAATGCTTCAGAACAGTAGAAAATTTGCTGTTATCAAACATTCCACCATTCCTATACTTTGTGGTAATTTATATGCTTTATCACTTTATAAGCTTATATAAGCTTTTTTGAGCGATATACGTGCTCTCCTATTGCAGAAAATGCTCATATTTGAATCTGGATTGAAGTCAATGAAAGCAGCGTTTCAAGGCCGCGGGGAGTTTTTTAAACACCATTGGCATACCTTAGCATACAATCGAGCAAGTGAAATTTATACTCAAAATGAATGGTTAATAAGCTGGGAAATGCTTCAGAACAGTCGAAAATATGCTGTTATCAAATGATCCACCATTCCTATACTTTGTGGTAGTTTATTTGCTTTATCACTTTCTATGCTTAAATTAGCACTTTAGAGCGATATACGTGCTCTCCTATTGCAGAAAAAGCTCATATTTGAATCTGGATTGAAGTCAATGAAAGCAGCGTTTAAAGGCCGCGGGGAGTGTTTTAAACAACATTTGGCATACCTTAGCATACAATCGAGCAAGTGATATTTATGCTCAAAATTAGTGGTTAAAGAGCTAGGAAATGCTTCAGGACAGGAGAAAATGTGCTTTTATCAAATGTACAACCATTCCTATACTGTGTGGTAGTTTATATGCTTTATCACTACCTAAGCTTAAATAAGCCTTTTAATGCGATATACGTGCTCCCCTAAAGCAGCTAATGCTCATATTGGAAACTGGAATAAAGACAATGAAAACAGCGTTTAAATGCCGCTGGGAGTGTTTTAAACAACATTTGGCAAACTTTAGCATACAATCGAGCAAGTGAAATTTATGCTCAAAATGAATGGTTTAAAAGCTGGGAAATGCTTCAGAACAGTAGAAAATCTGCTGTTATCAAATGATCCACTATTCCTATACTTTGTGGTAGTTTATATGCTTTATCACTTTCTATGCTTAAATAAGCCCTTTAGAGCGATATATGTGCTCTCCTATTGCAGAAAATGCTCATATTTGAATCTGGATTGAAGTCAATGGAAACATCGTTTAAGGCCGCGGGGAGTGTTTTAAACAACATTTGGCATACCTTAGCATACAATCGAGCAAGTGATATTTATGCTCAAAATTAATGGCTAATGAGCTAGGAAATGCTTCAGAACAGTAGAAAATGTGCTGTTATCAAATGTTCCACCATTCCTATACCTTGTGGTAGTTTATATGCTTTATCACTTTATAAGCTTATATAAGCTTTTTTGAGCGATATACTTGCTCTCCTATTGCAGAAAAAGCTCATATTTGCATCTGGAATGAAGTCAATGAAAATAGCGTTTAAAGGCAGCAGGGAGTGTTTTAAACAACGTTGGCATACCTTATAGCATACAATCGAGCAAGTGAAATTTATGCTCAAAATGAATGGTAATAAGCTGGGAAATGCTTCAGAACAGTAGAAAATGTGCTGTTATCAAATGATCCACCATTCCTATACATTGTGGTAGTTCATATGCTTTATCACTTTCATATTAATATGCTTTATGACTGTTTGTCATCTGTTTTATTTGTAATTGTCTCAGTTGTTCATTGTAAGTGTGTTTTTGTCATATTTGGTGTCTAATTTTGTCTTTGTACGGTGTGTATTGTTAGTTTGGGGATAATTGGGCTGTTTTTGGGTTACTTTACTTTCATTTTCCTCCCTCCTTTCCCTGTATTTTTCTCTGTACCCTTTACTATTACTAATATGTTGGTCATGTTGGGTAGGCCACGTCTGGAGAGAATGGGTGTAGAGAAGCTGGGGGCATTCATTTGGCTGGTGTGCCACTTCCTACCCCTGATGATTGAGGCAGGTGGCAGGGTGATACAGGGGTATCACACGGAGGCGAGGAGGCTCAGGTGGTCCAAGGTGCTGTACCATCTGCGGAGAATTTTCAACACCCCGCGCAATGATCACCAACTCAAGAATCGCTGGGCTGACCTTGTTGCCAGAGAGCAAGACCTGCTGGACCACCTCACAACTGGGTGTTGTGATTGGTGGCCCTGTTGGTGAGTACAATTCAGAGTAATGTGTACATTTAAATGCTCTGTAGTGTGTAGCAGATTTGTCGATATGTTTTTGGACATGTGGAATACAAGTTAAATATACAGTGGCCCTGAGTTATGAATACTTGCTACACATTACCGTCATTTCTTGATGCAACAGCTGTACAAACTTACAAAACACAACTTGATCTTGTAAATTAGTGCTGCTTTCACGTGAATAGATTAAGGAAATGCGGCTCAAACATATGTTTTATCCATGTTCTGTGTGTGTACCAGGAAAGAGATGTATTTGACCAGCTAAAACAAGGAATTAATGTGGTCCCCAATTATTTGGAATACATGTCTGAACTGTATTCCGGGCCATATGTACAAAGTTCTTCCTAACCTCAGGTAATATCTTAGGCTGATAGTTTGACTTGGTTTGTGCCGCAATTAACTTAGAAATGGATACCAAAGTAATGCACATGGGTTCATATCTAAATGTTTGGTGCTACTTTCCATAGCTGTAGCGTAAAACATGAATCAAATGCTACAAACTGAGGAATAAAAAATATCCCTGGCCCTCTGTTCATTGTTCCTGCGTGTTTTACATTACCTTGGGCACAATAGCTGGAACAGAGCTGATGCATTTGCCATCTGTGTTACTTTATAGCCACGCACTTCTCATAAGTTATTGGGTCATCATGAGATACCTGAAGTTGGTGAATGCATCGTCCCTATGTATAACTTGCATGATGTTGTGCAAGGGACCCCTGACCAATTCCATCATACATATAAAGTCCCCAAATACTTTGCTACTTTACGGTTGGTACACCCCTGCAGATCTAGTGCAGCATGTGTACAATAGCTAACTTCCCAGTATGAAGGCTATCACAGACATGGGTGTACGCTAAGATCAGAAGACCAGCATTCCTGTGACTGCTGCCATTCCCAAGGTGCATACAAATTGAAACCTACATCATCATGACTGCCATTTGGTAAACCATGTTTCAATAATGGTACAGTGTCAGTTTGCTGTATACCCGCTGATCTCCCAACTTAGCTAATGTAAGATGATGAATGTTGCTAACTGTGAATTTCAATACCCAATATGGGTACACAGGGCAATGAGTGACACATTTCAGGTGCAATGACTACACCTGTGTCATGGATGACCAAAATATACACTGTCAGCATATATTTCTTTGTTGTATTAATTTAGATAAATGGCGTCAGATTGTCATCAAGTAACACACAGGATCCCTGCCATTATGGTGTCATAGGGGGCATATGTGGCTCAGGGTACACTGTAAATGTAGCATACACAACACACAACACAGGCCCACATGTAAGGGACCATAGAAAGCATAACAATTAATGAGCTAACCTCAATCCACGTGAGCATCACAAGTGTAACTGATTGTCCCTTGATGCACAAGCCACAATACCTGAGTGACAGGTATTGCAGTGCACCAGGAATGTGGCTTTGCATGTCTCTCATAACAACAAATGAAGAAATGGAGTACACTCTATAAATGAATCTGCAACCAATTGATGAATCATGTTTGTCACCACATGATAGTTAGGGCCACTGCATGTGTGCATATGTGTGTATCACTCACTGGAGTGACAGGGTCTATACATGTTTGCTGGAGTGTCATCATGCCTGAGGGGCTGGACTTTCAGATAAAGTGTCACACGCAGTACGTTTTTCTTCAAAGTGTTGTACAGTGCACAGACATTGAGCACATTTCACCCTTCCATGCTTTACAGGTGGGCCTGTCCCCTACACAATTGGAGAAGTGGCTCGATTTGCGGGCACAGACATATCCAGTAAGTGTTGATATTTCAGTTCTGTGTTGTGTTTGCAGCTGTTGTGTGATTGACTCCTGTGAGTTGGACACATAGCAAGGTATGATGTGCTGGCACATGATCTGATATGTAACTTGACCGGAGTTTGACTTGTTTTTACATATTTGAGTTGGACAATCAGTGGCATAGAGTCATATTTTGGGATTGTAGTGCACCCCTGTAGGCATGGCCATGTGAATAGGGTGACATTTGTTGCTCCATTTCTTGTAATTAAATAATTCGAGAGAGCATGTTTCATGAATTAGTCAGCAAGTCGTACCTTGATTCACACAGAGTAGGGATGCCGAAGTATTACCCACAGACTTGAGCCTCCCTGTTCACTAATGAACATGTTAGACTGTATTTTTGAATTCGTACCAGCATCTACCTCCACATGTTGTGCTACTTTTATGTGGCACCTGAGTACAATGTCATAGGTGTGCATGCAGCTCATCCCCAGATGGGTACTTGCATCTATGTGCTTGTTGTAGGACAGGTATTGGTGGTATCAAATGATGTTGACAATTGACCGCAATTAGGAACATAAATGTGGATGGGATTGTACAATGTGTCTATTCTTGTTGGACACCCTCCTTAATCTGACCCTCTTTAGTCAGTGGTGGACTTACTAAACGCCTGGACAGCTGTCCAAAGCTTCCTGGCTGTCCTTGATGTTTGAAAGTATGTGTTGCTTGTCCATCCCCGCACTGAGGCACAGGGTTAGGGTTATGAAATATGTTTACCTAAGTGTGAGGATCCAGGTGTAGTACACAGATATGTAATTATGAAATTCATTTGTTCCAACCTAGGATACTCACTCATGATTAGCAACTGCATACCATCCTGGCAATTCCATTTACAAATCACAGATCTTGTGGCCCTTGATTGTCATCCAGACGATAGTCATTAGGTGGCCTGTCACATGTGTAGGACTTGCAGCATTTGTTATGTGACTAATGGCAGAACAATGATGCTTAGATCATTTAAGTAGGTACACAGGGCCATATTTATACTTTTTGACCCACAACTGCGCCAACGCAGTTGTGCGCCAAAAATGTTAACGCCGGCTAACGCCATTCCAAAGCGCCATGCGGGCGCCTTATTTATGGAATGACGTTAGCCAGCGGAGCTGACTGGTGTGCGTCAAAAAAAATGACCCACACCAGGCAGCGCCGGCGTAGGTGAAAATGGAGCTTGGGTGTCAAAAAATGGGGCAAGTCGGTCTGAGGCAAAAAATCTGCCTCAACCCGATTAGCGCCATTTTTTTTTACTCCCACCCTCCATTGACATGACTCCTGTCTTAGCAAAGACAGGAGTCATTCCCCCTTGCCCAATGGCCATGCCCAGGGGACTAATGTCCTGGCATGGTCATTGGGCATAGGGGCACAAATCAGGCCCCTCTATGCCACAAAAAAATAAATAAAAAATTACTTACCTGAACTTACCTTAAGTTCCCTGGGATGGGTCCCTCCATCCTTGGGTGTCCTCCTGGGGTGGGCAAGGGTGGCAGGGGGTGTCCCTGGGGGCAGGGGAGGGCACCTCTAGGCTCCTTCCGAGCCCACAGGTCCCTTAACGCCTGCCCTGACCACGCACTAAAAAATTACGCAAAAGCGGCTGGACGTCATTTTTTTGGACCCGCCCACTCCCGTGCGCCATTTTTGCATGGGAGTTTAAATAAGGGCACATGCCTTGGAGTCATTTTTTAGACGGGAACGCCTACCTTGCATATCATTAACGCAAGGTAGGTGTCCACGCTAAAAAATGACGCTAACTCCAAGATCTTTGGCGCTAGACGGGTCTAACGCCAAAGTATAAATATGGAGTTAGCTTTGCGTCGGATTTGCGTAAAAAAAAACAATGCAATTCCGGCGCAAACAGAGTATAAATATGCCCCACAGCTTTTTGAGCATTGCTGTGCTGTTAGATAGGACATGTGTAGGCTGCTTTGGCATGTACTTCTTCAGGGAGAATCTGTGATCTGTACTGTGATTTGGCCTGTTTAAGATAATATTGATGTATTTTTTTGAATATCATCAGTAGCTGTATCACACAATGATGTAACTAATGTTTGGCTTTCTCTTTTTTAACAGCATCCAATATGAATGCAAATCAGATCTGGGAGTTCCAGAGGAGGGTGAATCGTTACCGCCACATTCTGGATGTTGAGTCTGGGTTCCGCCACATGGCATGGCGTTATCGCCATGAGAGAGCCACAGGGGTGTGAAGGGCATTTTCCCAAGGGGGCCCATCCCTGTCCACAACAGCCGCTACCATCAGCACCACCACAGGTGGCACCAAGGATGACAGCCACCACTGCAGGTCCGTCAACATCCTCCGCTCCTGGACCACTGACAGCAGCCCCTGCACCTCCTCCTCCAAGCATGGCAACTGCACAACCCTCCACAACTGGCACACAGACCACCCCTGCTGCAGTCATTGACAATGTAGAATTTCGTAGCATGCAATGTGACATGCAAAGGATGTTGCGTGGACTGGAGAGGCTGCAGCAGGAGGTGTCCCAGATCAACAGGAGAGTGCGTGGGATAAAGAAGATACTGCAGAGGGCAAACTTGTGACATTGTGACCCTCAGCCATGATTCCCTCCCCTCCCTCCTCTTTCCTGTTTCTTATATTTAGGGGGTTTAGGGTGCTTAGAATAGGCTGTTAGTATAAGTGGGTTACGGGGTGGAGGGTATGATATTTTTACATGTGTGTTTTTTGTGGGTGGGGGATGATATTGGGGTTTTTGTGTATTAAAAAAATAAACAAAAAAAATAGAAAAATATATATATATAATTGTTTAGGATAAGATAGTATGTGTTTAGGTTAGTATATGTTGTCCTCCATGTGTCCTGTCATGTAAGAGGGGTGGGGGTTGATGTTCAGAGTGTTTAGTTAAATGTGATAAGTAAGTTTAGCTTAGTGTAGTTAGGGCCAGTTGTGGGTAATGTGTAGTTAGGATAGGTTAGGTTAGTTAAGGTGTTAGTTTTAGCATCCTATTTTTACAGTTAAATAAATACTTAGGTACTCCTTTACAGTATGTGTCATATGCTTGGGGATCAGGGCCTTGGCATGGGTGAACAGTGTCAATTTGGTATTTGCATTTGTGTGCCATCCTGCATCCAAATCCCAATTGAGCTGTCACATTGGTGTAGCTGCCAAAGTTACTTCTCTATGCATCTGCCACCCACCACTTAAGGTTCCTATGGTTCCCAATGTGTTGTTAAGTTTGGATGTATGTTTTAAATCTGTCATACTTTGAGACAAGATTTTGTATTGAGGACACTGTCGTACATCTGCCTGCAGCTTGGTGTTCATGTGATAAGGTGAGTGATGGGGTAATCTTTTGTAGTACAGTACATGACTCACACCTATCACTTCTTACATTGTACTGCCAGGTTACTTATTTGTCCATACACTCGTACACATCTATTCCTGCTGTATGGTGTGTGTGTTGAAATTGTAGAGTCAAATGTCAGAAATTTGAAGACATTGATTTTCTGCTTAGACCTCCCTTGAAGCAGACTTTTTCTGTCCAGCACAGAATTATACTGTAATTTGCCTATTTACTTCAGAATTAACCCTCAGGAAGGTCAGTTGATGGTACAATCCAGACCCCAGTGCATACTTATCAGCCCACAATCTTTCAAGGCAGTTGTATTGACATTCTATGGGCATTGACATGAGGCAAACATCACTGATCTCCCTCACGGTTGATGTGTCACATTACACAGAGACAAAGTGGTTGTGTAAGTGCTATTTATTTTCAAGTGCTGTAGTGCAATATTTACATAGTCCAGGATTGTGAGTCCATTAGAGTGACTCCTTCTATTTTGATACTACACAAGTGCAAAAGGACATGTTATTGGACACGCTGGGGTGAAGTGTCATACAGTGCAGAGGAACATGAATTGCCAGTGAGGTAGTGAGAGAAAATCATAGAGCATAGTGTCAAGGTAAACAGTGGGCTGCAGAACAGTGCTTGTGAGCACCTTTTGCAAGACTGGCATGTTACGAAGCACAGGACCTTAGTTATAAGTGCTCATTTGGCATGGACTAGTGCTACTGGGTACTCTTATGGGTGAAGGTGATCTGTTCCACGTCATCTTCTGATGTGTGTGTTGCTTCCCCTGCCCTTGGTAGTGGTGGGTTTGAAGGGGCAACACACTTCAGTGTTTGAAGATGTGGAGTAAAAAATCCCAGTAGCTGCCAACTGTGGCAGTAGCTGCCAACTAGGGGCAGTACTGCAGAAAGGTGGAGCTGCTGGTTCTTAAGTATAGCAGCTACATCACTGTGGTAAGCAGCCAGGTCGGCCCTGAGGGGGTCAAGATTACATTCGTTGAAAGGTTTGGGATGCCAGGTGTTGTGTCAACTCCCTTACTGTGCTGATTGCCTTCACACTTTGTTGGAGGTCTTGCAAGATAGATGGCTGCTGCCTGTTCAGCAGATTACATCATGTACAAACGCACTCCCTCTAGGCTGGCTGCCATATTTTGCATCCCCACCCGCACCTCCTTGGCCAGCTCCCGCTGTACTCTAACTACAGTCCTCTCAAAGCTGGTGCCAGTGTCATCAGAGTCCTCAGCTGTGTTGGAGCTGGCAGGTTGTACAATTGGGGTGGTGCATGGGTCCTTTGTGATGGCTGCTACTTCTGTGCTCCTCCTTGCGACTGAAGGTGGGGTCTGGAGGGTTCCCAGGACATCTTGGAGAGTCTGCTGGCTGATGTTTGTCAGCTCGTCATCCATGTCATCAGGGAAGTCCAGGACAGGCATATCCCCAGGAGAGCCATCATCCTCTGCAATTAGTTATTGTACAATTAGTGTGTCTGTGTTGTGGCATTTGTAATGTGACGTGCCTGATTTCCTATTATTCGCACATTGTGATCTTGGTCCCTGACCATTGTTCCTGTCATTAAGATTAGCATTCTCCCAGGCCTGTGCCCCACCTGCATGTCACATGTACGGGCATATTTATACTCTGTCTGCGCCGAATGTGTGTGAAAAATTGTGACGCACATTCAGCGCAAACCTTGCCCCATATTTAAACTTTGACGCCCGAGCCCGCAGATGTCATAATCCCGCTGTGTGCGTCATTTTTTGGATGCGGCAACCCGCCTTGCGTTATTCATATGCAAGGTAGGCATTCCCGTAAAAAAAATGACTTAAACGGCCGTGCGTCGTATTTATGCTTTCGGGCAAAAATGCCGCACGGCTGGGAGGCGGATCTAGAATATGACGCACAGCCCAATTTGCATCAAAAATTAACGCCTGGGTCAGGGCAGGCGTTAAAATGGGGCAAACACACCTGTATTTAATCAGAACACATAGAAGCAACAGCAGAGCAGCAAATGGGAGACATGGAGGTGCTTCTCATCCAGCGTGCATGCAGACGCAGAGCTCAGCAACAACAAGAGCAGCTACCGCAACACCAGCAGGGACCCCAAAGGCAGCGCAGAAGGCAGGAGAGGATATTCTGCACCAGAACAACCCTTCATGGCCTCAGGGAACATGACATCATCCAGAGGTACAGGTTGAACTGGCAGGCCATTCAGCAGCTGCTGCGCAACATAGAGCCACAGTGGCACCCACCTTGCTGACACCACGCACCATCCCAACAGAAACCAAGCTGCTTGCCATAGTTCACATGCTGCAAAGTGGCTCTTTTCAAACAACTGGTGCCCTGGTTGCCGGAATATCACAGCCATCATTCTCTGCCTTTTTGCCCAAAGTACTGGATGCCATCATTGGACTCACACCCCGCCACATCTGCTTCCCTAACACACTGCAGAAGCAGCAGGAAACAAAACAGGGGTTTTACCTCATTAGTGGCTTCCAACACGTCCTTGGTGCAATCGACTGCACACATGTACGCCTTGTGCCACCTGCTGCAACTGAACACGTCTACTGCAACAGGAAGCACACACATTCCATCAATGTGTAGGCCATTGTCGATCACCAAGGATTGATCACCAACATTGTGGCAAAATATCCTAGAAGTGTCCATGACTCATTCATCTTCCGTCACTCTACCATCAATCAACACTTCCAGGATGGACAGTATGGCAATGGACTACTTGTTGGTAAGTACAGAAACCCAGTTACATACATACAGCACAGCAGCCCTCTAGGACACACAACACATACACCACAACAGCAACATGTCGACAGGAACACACTGAGGTTGTGACATCGCTAGCCATGTTTCATAGGTCAGCATTGAACCTGTCACACATCTGAAATGAGTGCACAGTCTAATGTTAAGACGTGAATGATCACAACGTTTGGAGAGGTTTGCCTAATTGTCACCTTGCAAAATGTAAGCGTCTCAATTATGTTTAAATTAATCCATTGCATAAGTCTAAAGGTATGGGATGTCCAGGGTACATAAATGTGAATGTGTTAACAACACTGTCAAAATGAATCTGTGTATGGAACTATCATCTCACCCCCAGTGAAGACACAGGGGCACCTGTATCACAAGTCGCAATGCTAGGGAGTGCACACTGTCCTGCAAATCCCAAAACATACTGCTGACAACCGGTCAGCAGCCAAACACTTGTTCAGCCAAGGAAACAACACAATGCAGATGGTACATCCTACAAGCCTATGCAGCAACACAATAACACAAAAGAGTCACAGACAACACAAGACAACTACTGCCATGCAAGGTGATATTAATGGGGCAAGCTACATCAACATGATCCCAATCATTTTCTCTTTCAGCTGATCAGGGGTATGGGATGCAGCCATGGATAATGACACCATTTGGCAACCCAAGCACTGCAGCAGAGCGTGCCTACAATGACGCACATAGGAGGACACGCAGCATAGTCGAGAGGACCTCCGGCATCCTCAAGTCGAGATTCAGGTGCCTCCACATCACTGGTGGTAGCCTCCTATATTCCCCTGAAATGGTCTGTAAGATCATTCTAACATGTGCCATCCTGCACAACATTTGCATAAGAAGGAACATTCCCCTCTTGGAACCAGAGCCACACATGCCTGGGAGGAGGAAGAGGAGGATGGTGGCCTGCAACATGAGGGAACAACAAAACACGCTGCTGGATTGCATAGGCGCCAACATATTGTGAACAATTTCTTTTAAAAATAATCACCATCACCACTGTATTAACTAATGTAAAGAAACACCGATAATAATCACCATATCATGGTTTGGCTAATCATTTTTTCTCACCTTTATCTCTAACTATCAGAATGAGAGTGTAGCATAGCTCATATACCGATCAGGGCACAGAAAGTCCCAGAGCAACTGTGATGCGTATCATACAACAGTCACATACACAAACACTGTAAATGACATATATCCTGTACATTTCACCTTTGAAGGGCAATAGCAGAAGAACACACCTATTTCACACATACATGTTGGTAACATGGTTCATTGCAGCATATGGCACACAACTAAGACACCATCACTCAATAAGGGGAAAACAAGCCTCATACATGAGGCAGTTGATGTGCTATTGCATTGGTAACAGGAATGTATGACCAGACCCTTGACAGTAGTAAGTCCAACTGCATCCAATCTTTGCAAGGACTATCTGTGACTAGAGTTCCATATAAGCAGAACATAGACAGCACAAGTGCCACAAGTATGACAAGCATTGCACACATGACATTCCATGTACATGTCAGCCCATTTCCTAACTCCTGACACACCCATGCTCCTGGTCACAACCCACCTGCCTGAAGAGGTCCCTGGAATAGTAATATGTGTACCCCGATATTCCCTCCTCTACACACACAGACAAACAATAGTAATCCTGCGTGCTACACACTTTCCTATGTTATGCCATTGTCACAGTACATCTGACTGCATGGACGTCAGGTCAATTAATACACTGGCTTGTAGTTACTAAGCCCTGTTAGCACCTGTAGTTTGCTTCCCATGTGAAAGGTACTGTTGGCCATTTGAATTCAATACTACATATAGGACTTGTGAGAAACAGATGCAGCACACACCTGTGATCACCTCCATGCACACCACCCATCTGAACATGCACTGCCCCTGCTGATGCCTGGAACAGCATAGAAGTTGCAATTTTGTCAAATACACCGTTATGCATTGCTAGTAATTAAGTCGTGTAACACAGCCCTTGGGTTCATGTGTCACCTTCAAAAACACAGGACATAGACAGTTTTCCATGTCAACTGCCTTGTTCTTCCTCCGACCAGTCTTAGTCAGACCACTGATTATGTAACTTGTGAAATTGCTGGATCCAGATATACCCTGCATCCTGTCAGCCTGACTGGCACCTGTCTGTACGTAACCCTAAAGATTCCTTGTGGCTACATATGTACCACACTTACTTTACCAAACCTCACATTCCTCAGAGGGTATTTTGTCATGTGCTTCATCAATGCATACCCTAATACATTGTATAGCATCATCTGCCTTTTAATTGTACCATATTTGTTAAATTGTCTTTGAATACCAAAATCTGGGTCTCATGTATGCATGAACTACAAAGTATGACAGTGTACCAGGGCCGTATGCAGGGATTGGGTACGGTGCCTCCAGCAGAACCACTACCTCTGATAATGTCCATGAAAATTCTACACGTTAGGACCCTGACAGTTCACATGCTGAATCACATTGCTCACAACATATTGAGGGGCCGTGCGTGGTGAATAGCTGCGAGAATAATCAGCACAGAGGCTATGATGTTCCCAGATGCAGTGGGAATTTTAGAGGCCAACCTGTGTACAAATGTTGTAATGACACCTGTCGGAACATGACACCTGAGGCATTATCTCACACAGCACACCAAGGTTGCCCTGTTGACAGTCTCATAACACGTCTTCAGTGACAGGGTGGGACCATCCCCATGTAGGTTTGTATGTCCTCATCGACTTTACTCATATTTCTCTTCGAAGGACACTCAGTAGATACAGGAATAGCTGCCACTGACTCATGATGAGGCCTGGACGTAAGTGTGACAACATACACCCCTAAAAATATATGGGATCAACATTGGACCACACACATGAACAAGACACCTCTGTGCAATTGATCACTGAAAAATGTGGACATGTGCTGCCTCGTCTGCTGGTCCACCACAGCCACTGGAGAGTTGTGGCTCCGTCATATGACCACAACTGTGGCGTCATATTACATTTGTGGTTCATCTTTGGCTGTCTGGGCCAATGACATGGTACCTACTTCGTGTATGCATGTGCCTGACTCACTGTGGGTTCACCAACAAGTGCCTAGGAAGCAGTTACCAAGATTTTAGGACAGGGGATGGGCAACTTGTGGACCATTGACATGAACAAGCGTCTGCCATCTATCTGGTGCATGCTTTGTCATTTGTGGTTTCTACATTACCCAAAATCTAGGAAGTGCACACAACAGATGTTGCTACATGTATGATTAGCACATGTTCTCTCTCATTTCCACAATGACTTGAATCTAAGGTTTCGACACATTGACTTCACATTTATACAAGCATATTTGCAATAATGCATCTTGTGATGCACACACACTGGGTCGACTAATACATTACAATAATGTGCGTCGAAAAATATGACGCACAATCTGTATGCGTGAAAAAATATGACGCATAACGAAAAAAACGGCGGCCATTTCATGCAGGAAGTGATGTAATAGGATATCCTGTTTACAGATTATGTACAGTGGGTGTACTTTCACTTTCACTTTGCAGTCTGTGATTCTTCTAGTCTGTGTGGCTGTGCTCAGAGTGTTGTCCAGTAATGTTGTACTTTTGTGTCCTGTGTGCTACAATACTTGTTACTTTGTGAAATAAATATTGTTGTTGTATAGGTCTGAGTGTATTGTATTTGTTGTTTGTGGGAGTCTGTTGTGGGTAGTGCTAGTTTGGGCATAGTTGGGCTCTTTTAGTTGTTAAGTTTACTTATTTTTTGTACCTCTACTTTCCCCCTTTTCTCCTTTCTTCTTCTTTATCCCCTATTCCCCTTTTCGGTGCTGAGGTGTTGGGTAGGCCACATCTTGGCAGGATGGGTGAGTAGGAGCTTGGGGGGTTTATATGGCCGGTGTGCCATTTCCTCCCACTGATGATTGAGGCAGGGGGCAGGGTGATACAGGGGTATCACACTGAGGCGCACGAATCCGGTGGGGAAAGGTGCTGCATCACTTGCAGCGCGTGTATGGGAGCCAGAGGAATGACCACCAACTGAAGCACTGCTGGGCTGACCTCATCACCAGGGAGCAAGATTTGCTGGACCACCTGGGAATAGTGATTGGTGGCCCTGTTGGTGAATACAAATCATGTAAATCTGCACAATTAAAAGCTCTGTAGTGACATCAGATGATTTGTACAATATCTGCTGGCTAAGTTGCTGACTGTGTGGAATGCTGCGGAAACATACTGGGACATTGATGGACTATGTGATACAGGGGTATCACACTGAGGCGCACGAATCCGGTGGGGAAAGGTGCTGCATCACTTGCAGCGCGTGTATGGGAGCCAGAGGAATGACCACCAACTGAAGCACTGCTGGGCTGACCTCATCACCAGGGAGCAAGATTTGCTGGACCACCTGGGAATAGTGATTGGTGGCCCTGTTGGTGAATACAAATCATGTAAATCTGCACAATTAAAAGCTCTGTAGTGACATCAGATGATTTGTACAATATCTGCTGGCTAAGTTGCTGACTGTGTGGAATGCTGCGGAAACATACTGGGACATTGATGGACTATGTGAAGGACCACAATTGCTAGCACGTGCTCTGCAAACTTACCAAATACTTTTGCTTAATGTAATTTGGTGCCGCCTTTGTGTCAGACAGCAAGACAAAATAGGAGCCAGTCATGTCTATATAGGTCGCATTTGCCAGTGAAGTATAGATTTACTAAAATATTGGCAACCTTTGTTGACCCAATAGCTAGACTGACTTTAGAAACACTACATGATGCAGAAAATGAGTGCTGGCTTCACGTCAATTGATGATAGAAATGTGGCCCAGACATATGTCTCATGTGTGTCTGGTGAGTGTGTAAGGAAAGCGTTTTTGCAAGTTCTATGAATGTTAGGGATTATTGTGGTCCTTCATCATTTTGGATACATGTCAGATCTGGATTTGAAAACATCGGGAAAAGGTGTAAGGTGTCCTCAGCTAACATCTTACACTGGTATTTGGAGTTTGTAGTGCCACCTTCCAATTAGGGATGGCAGTCCAAAGGTATGCACATAGGTTCATATCTCTATGTTTGGTGCAAATCACCATTGCTGGGCCACATCAAATGAAGAAACTGTAACAACATGAGGGCTTACAAAAGTCCCTGCCCCTCTGTACATTGTACCTATGTGTCATAAATGTGTCATGGCCACATAGGCTTTTTGACTGGTAATGCAGTCTTCAAGTAACCAGGCTTTGGATGTCTCTCTTGGATGCACATGATGAGACGATTACACTCCATTATTATTTCTGCTCACTAATGAAGGAGCATGTTTGCCACCACATGATAGTTAGGGCCACTGCATGTGTGCAGATATGTGTGTAATTGTCACAGGAGACCCATGCTATGTACATGTTAGCCGTGCAGTATCATCATGTCTGAATGGCTTTAATTACTTATGTCATCTTACACATAGTTTTTGTCTTTGGAATTGTTGGTCAGTGCACAGATTTTGAGCACATTTCTTCCTTCCATACATTACAGGTGGACCGGCACCCTACTCTGTGGGAGAGGTGGCTTCATTTGAGGACCCCGACAACTCCAGTAAGTGTTGAGATGTCTGTTATGTGTTGTGTTTGCTGGTGATGTGTGATGGACTCCTGTGTGTTGAACACATAGCAAGGTATGAAGCGCGGGCCCATCATTTGTCTTGTTCCATGAGTGGGATTTCATTTTCTCACCATTTGTGAGTTGGCCAATGCTTATGCTATTGTATTATCTAGGGATTGTAGGTCGTTCCTGTAGGCCCGCAGTGAGAACTGGGGTGAGTCACGTGGATAACACTTGTATCAACAAGAGTCGCACTGGAACTCATCTCAGATTTAGTCTGACTGTCAGAACCACATTCTCCCAGATTGGGACTGCAAATTGCTTACCCACAGACTTCTGCTTCCCTATTCACCAAAGTACTTATTAAAATGTAGGTTGAACTTCCTAGCAGCATGTAGCTCCACATGTAATGCTACAAGTATGTGGCACTTGAGTGCAATGGCCTAGGTGTGCTTGCAAATCAGGATCATGGGTGTTCTTGCAACTCTGTGTCTGTTGTAAGTCATGCCTTACTGGAAGTATATGATGTGGACAAAGGTCTGCATTTCCTGACATGTGTGGCGCTAGGATTGGTCAAGGGTTTGCTGTCTCCTATTTGTTGATAGACCTTACCTGTGGTGTGTGTGTAGAGCCATACACATGTCCAGCTTTCTATAGACTCCTGGGTGTCCATGGTGTTTGGAATTGTTAGTTGTTTCCCTCACCCTCAAACATAGGCATGGGTTTGTGAATAGTGTACCTAGGACTGATGCTACCAGTATGTTACACAGACAAGTAAATCAGTGAATGTTTGGTCGGAACCTAGTATACACACTCAGGTATAGCACATGAGTACTATACTAGCAAGTCCATTTACAACTTGCAGATCATGTGGCTTTAGATTTCCATCCCGTACACTGACATTTGTAGCCCTGGCATTGGCAGAGGATGTGCAGCATGATTGTTAGCTGACAACTGGCAGAACTCTGATGCCAAATTAATGCCAGTTGTTACCCATCTTGTAGGGTTTGGATGTGCTATGTGTGATATGACCTTTGTAGGCTGCCCTGCCATGTACTTCCTCAGGGACATTCAATGATCTGTATGATGATATGAGCTGTTACAAGTAAAGAAGATGTACTGTCTGATTTACTTCTTGTGCCATTTCACACAATGCAGTTCCTAATGTAAATTGTTTGCCTTTGTCTTCACAGCTGCGAGCATGATACCCATCCAGGTCCGTGAGTTCCAGAGGCGGGCAATGAGGTACCAGCATATCCTGCTGGTAGAGTTGGGGTTCAGACGGATGGCCCGAAGATACCGGAACGAACGGGCCTCCAGAGCATGGAGGGCTTTCCCACAGGGTGGCCCTACTTTGTCCACCACAGCCACCACCAGCACAACCACCACTTCCACCCAGGTGGCACCACCCACAGCTGGGACTGTTGTCCCAACGTCTGCAGTTGCTCCAGGCCCTAGCAGTGGAACACCTTCAGGGCAGCCCACAGGCATAGACTCTACACACCCACACACATCCTCAGCTGGTACCCAGACTGCCCCGGCTGCTACAGTTGACCCTGCAGCTTTTCAGGCAATGGAAAGAAACATGGACTGTGTCCTCCGGAAAATTAGTCACCTGCAGCGGGATGTTCGCCATATGAACAGACGTTTGCGGTCCATAAAGCGGACCCTCCGGAGCGCCAACCTCTAGACTTTAAAATGGACATGATTCCCTCTCCTCCCTCCTCTTTCCTTGTTCTTATACTTAGTGGGCTTAGGGGGCATAGTGTTAAATTAAACTAAAAGCCTATACTAACCTATGTTAGTGGGTGGGGGGGTCCTGATTATTTCTATTTTTTATATTTGTGTGGGTGGGTGGGGGGCTATGTTGGGGTTCTTGTGTGTTTACAAAAAAGAAAAAAAAGAAAAATAAATATATATATATATTTGTTTAGGATAGTATAGTATGTGTTTAGGTTAGTATCTGTTGTCCTCCATGTCTCCCTTCTCATAAGGGGAGTGGGGGGGTTGATGTTTAGAACGTTTTGTTACATGTGATAAGTAAGTTTAGCTTAGGTTAGTTAGGGACAGTTGTGGGTAATGAGTAGTTAGGGTAGATTAGGGTAGATAAGACTCTACAAGGACTTTTCCCTGAGTTTCCTCTTCTGTTATTACCGTTTAATAAATATATAGTGAACCCTTTACAGTATGTGTTAAATGCTTGTTGATCAGGGCCTTGGCATAAGTGTACATGAATGTTGTTCTATTACATTTGTGTCCTATGCTACGAACAAATCCCAACTGAGCTGCAAGATTGGCAGCTACCCCAGAGCTACCTTGCAAAGATTCCACCATTCATTGCAACCACCAAACACAGTTAATATGGATCCCAACATGTTTTTGTCAATAAGTATGCTTTCAAAGTCACAAAAAGTGCTTCCTGAATTGGTATTGGGGGACCTGTTTTAGGTCTGACTGCAGTGTGATGTTCAAGGACACCCTTATGAGGTGAGTGGTCGTAAGCACTCTTGTAGTACCGTCTTCATGACTCACAGACATCATTTGTGACACTGTTCAGCATGAT
The DNA here is from genome assembly GCF_031143425.1 of Pleurodeles waltl. Lineage (NCBI taxonomy): Eukaryota > Metazoa > Chordata > Amphibia > Caudata > Salamandridae > Pleurodeles > Pleurodeles waltl. Next base: position 1,214,285,876 of record NC_090440.1, read on the forward strand.
TACTTATTTGGATGGTAACTCAGACACCTTAATTCGTGCAGTTTTTGGAGTGTTTGCTTAGATTTGTGGGCACTGTTATATGTGTTAGTATTGCATGGTGACAACATTTTGCTGCCACTATTTGATGACTTAGATATCCCTTGAGGAAGCATTATTCTGTCCAACACAGCATGATGGTGTATGTTTTCTCACTTCATCAGATATTACCCTCAGGAAGGGCAGAGTATGATGCAATCCTGGCCACTGTGCAAAGTTATCTGACTAAATAATTTCAGGACAGTTGTATTGACAAGCTACGTAATTTGACAGGAGGCACATTTCAGTTATCTACTGCACAGTTGATGTGTTACATTACACAGAGACAAATTTGTTGTGTAAGTGCTATTCATTGAAAAGTGCTGTAGTGCTATATGTCCATTGTCCATGATTGTGAGTCCATTATAGTGACATCTTCCATTGTGATCCAACACAAGTGGTAAAGGAAAATGCTTTTGACATGCTGGGGTGATATGTCAGACAGTGCTGAGGGACAGGATTTGCCAATGAGTAAGTGAGAGACAATCACTGGGCAGGATGACAAGATTAACAGTGGTTTGCAGAACAGTCATTGAGTACAGTTGTTGTAAGACTGGCATGTTACAAAGCGCTGGACCTTGTTAATAGTTGGCCATGTGGCACTAGTGGTACTTTTCCGTGTGAAGGTGATCTGTTCCATATCTTCTTCTTCTGATGTGTGTATTGCCTCCTCTGTTCTTGGTGGTGGTGGTTGTGAAGGGGCAACACACACCTCAGTGTTAGAAAACGTGGAGTCAGACATCCCAGTCGCTGATACCTGTGAAGGTCTTAAGGATCTGCTGATTCTTAAGAATAGCAGCCACATCATAATGGTAGGCAGCCAGGTCGGCCCTGAGGGGTTCAATGTTGCATTCGTGCACGCGTTGACAGGATTGCTGTTGTAGGTATTGAGTTAACTGTATAACAGCTGTGCTGATTTCCTTCAGCCTTTTTTCTACTTCCTGCAAGATAGTTGTTCGCCCTTGCATTGCTGCTGCCTGTTCTTCAGTTGACATCATGCACAAACGCACCCCCTCTAGGCTGGCTGCCATAGTTTGCATCCCCACCCGCACCTCATTGGCCAGCTCCTGCTTTACTCCAACTACAGTTCTCTCAAATCTGGTGCCTGTGTCGTCTAAGTCCTCAGCTGTATTGGAGCTGGCAGGTCTTACAATTGGGGTGGTGGGTCAATAAATCAATCAATCAAAGAGACTTATAGAGCGCGCTACTCACCCGTGAGTGGGTGGATCCTCTGCGATGGCTGATTGTTCTGTGCTCCTCCTTGTGACTGAAGGTGGGGTCTGGAGGGTTCCAAGGACATCTTGGATGGTCTGCTGGGGGATGTTTGTCTGCTCGTCATCCATGTCATCAGGGTATTCCTGGACAGGCATATCCGCAGGAGATCCATCGTCCTCTGACATGAAATAGGGTACAATTAATGTGTCTGTGATGTGGCATTTGTGATGTGACATGCCTGCCTTGTGATGAATTCACATTGTGATCTTGTTTCCTGTTCATTGCTCCAGTCTTTCAGATGGGCATTCTCCCAGGCCTATGGCCCACCTGCATGTCACGTATTGTATTAAGTTATTAGACTTGTCAGCATCATCTCCTCTAGTGTTGTTTTAGGCCAAATAATGAATTGCCACCTTCTTCTCCTACTCAAGCCTCCGTCTACATCCATTCTCATGGTGAGACCTTTCACTGGCTGTGGGTGTTCTGATGGTACTAGCAGCACACTTAACAATCTGGACCTGCCCCAGTCTCTGATCTTTCACATCAACTTATATGTAGTTGAAATGTAGCATATCCTAGGCATAGCATTGGTATGGCACAAAATGGATGTTAGCATTGGTAATGTGTACAGCTGATGTTGGGGAATGTGTGGAGATTGGATTGCACTGATTGTCGTAGCAGTGTCCTATTTCCTCCTCTGACTGTGCAGGTGTATGTCAGTCACCAGTTACATGTGTCCTCCCCCTCAATGCTGTTGTCTGAGCAGTATGACATTTGGGATGTTGCATTGTGACCCAGGCACAGGATGGACCCTGACCTATGCAGCATGGGTGTGTCCTTAGTGCTGTGTAGCTCCTAATGTTGATGACATTGGCTGATGTTTGCGGCAACTATGGGCATTCACAATTGACAGGACTGGAACATTTGTCTTGTTTCAGGGGATTGTTGAAGTTGTCATCCTCAACTCTCTAATTTAGGTGTGTATGATCCATGGGGACGTTACTGCCATTGGCTACTTGAGCTGCACACAGAGCGGAGTTGGTAGTGGCAACTGTTGTCACTGTTACATTCCAGTTGTCGGTATGACTAGAGGTTGTTAATTGGGCCCTAGTTATTGTAGGGGTTATAGTGGCTGACGTGTGCCGGGATGTCAGTTTGACATTGTGCCCTTCCCTCCTGGCGTGGCTTTACCTTTGCTCCATCGTTGGCATGGCAGCATGCCCTCATGGGACTGTTGTTGGTGTAGTGTAATGGTGTGCCCCAGCTTCTCTCTGTGCAGGCCATGCCCCCATGCCATACCCCTTTACCCATGCCACTCCATGTATATGATGACATCCATGCATTTTGTGGTCCTTATCCCCCCCGCTTACAGTTAACATTTGTGCAATTTAATTCCACATGCGACTTACCATGCATGTGCGTTGTCTCCTGGTAGTCTGCGCTGTCCTGTCCTTGAATCCCTGCAACGATCTCCTCAGGGATGACGGCTGCGACCATCTCCTCCAGGTCCAGGGCCTCCTGGTGTGCTGGACTCCCACCTCCAGTCTGCAGTGCTGCCTTCCTGTTCCTGGCCATCTTTTCCTTTGTCCTGTGCTTGCAGTCATGCCAGCGTTTCTCGCACTCGATGACTGTTCTGCGTACTTCTGCCACACTGTTAATCTTGTCAACAAATTGTTGCCATATTGCCTCACTCCTACTGATTGGCAACTTTGAGGTGACAAACAGTTGGTGCTCCATCACCTCTTTAACCAGAATTTCTTTTTCCTCTGCACTGAAGCGACACTTTCTTTTCTTCTTAAAGCTGTCCTGGGTCTTGTGTGGGTCCTCCTGACTGGTTCCTGGTCTGTTGTCATCTTCCTGAGGTCTGTACAGGCATCTGGGATCCATTTTGGCTCTTCTCTGCTGAAATGGCTGTGTTCGCGGGGAATTTTGATGCTATTGTGTCAAAAAATGCCGCATATCCGGTTTGCGGTGTCGTAAATCAACTCACAGTCATTTCCGCTGCGTTAACGTCGTTTTGCTTTACGACTTGACGCTGCGGTGTGCGTAAAAAAAAAATTACTTACACTTACTTACACCTGTGGTTTGTGCCGCTGTGCGTCAAAGTATAAATTTGACGCCCGCACAGCACACAGAAATGGTGTTAGCCGGCGGTAATATTTTTGACGCAAAACTGTGCCGGCACCGTTTTGCGTCAAAAATTATAAATATGGGCCGTAGTGTGGGCAGTTTGGGGAATTGTCTGCGTCACATCCTCTAGGTGTAGGTTCTGCCCAAATTGTATGTTGACACCTTCTTGTACAACTCAACCCTCCGTCTACTTCCATTATCATGGTGTGGCCTTGCACTGGCGGTGGGTCTTCTGATGGCACTTGCACCACATTTAACAATCTGGAACTGACCCAGTCTCAGATATTTCACATCCAGCTATATGTTGCTGAGACCTAGCATATACTATGTGTATTGGCATGGCACATTACAGGTGTCAGCATTAGTAGTGTGTAATGTTGGGGAATATGGATTGCACTGATGGTCCTAGCAGTGTTCCATTTCCTCTTCTGACTGTGCGGGTGTGTTTCCCTAGCCCGACACACGTCCTCCCCCTCAATGCTGTTGTCTTAGCACTATGACAGTTGGGATATTGCATGGTGGCATTGCAGCGGGTAGACCCTAACATGTGCAGCATGTGTATGACATTACTGCTGTGTTCCTCATAATGTTTATGACAATGGCTGATGTTTGTAGCGACTATGGACATGAGCATCTGACAGGATTAGCATTTTTTTATTGATTACAGGGTATTGATAACGTTGTCATCCTGAAACCTCTAATTTGGGTGCGTTTGATCCATGGGCATGTAACTGCCATTAGCTACTTCTCCTGCACACACAGCAGAGGTGGTAGTGGTAGCTGTTGTCAATGTTAAATTCCACTTGCGGATATGGCCTGAGACTGTTCATTGCGCCCTACTTCATGTAGCGAGAATACCAGCTGTTGTGTGACAGGCTGCCAGTTTTACGTTGTACCCTAGCCTCCTGGACTGGATTTGCTTTTCCAACATCCTTGGCATTGCAGCATACCCCCATGCAAAGGTTGTTGGTGTAGTGTTGTGCTGTGCCCCAGGTTTCTCAGCACAGCCCGTGCCATACCCCTTTGCCCTTTCCACTACCTGATTATCATGGCTTACATGTATTGTGTAGTAGTATGTCCCCCCCGCTTGCAGTTAACAATTCGGCATTTTAGTTCCCCATGCGACTTACCCTGCATCCGTGTTGTTTCCTGGTAGTCTACGCTGTCCTGACCTTAAATCCCTGTGACGATCTCCTCAGGGATAACGGCTGCCACCATCTCCTCCATGTAGTCCAGGCCTCCTGCGGTGCTGGACTCCCACCTCCAGTCTGCAGTGCTGCCTTCCTGTTCCTTGCCATCTTTTCCTTGGTCCTGCGCTTGCAGTCATGCCAGCATTTCTTGCACTCGGTGACTGTTCTCCCTACTTCTGCAACACTGTTGATCTTATCGACAATTTGTTGCCAAATTGCCCCTCTTCTACCAATTGGCAATTTAGAGGTGACAAAAAGTTGGTGCTGGTGTTCTGTCACCAGTATTTTATGCTCCTCTGCACTGAAACAACACTTCCTTTTCTTCTTTTCCCTCTCCTGGGTCTTGTGTGGGTCCTCCTGGCTGGTTCCTGGTAGGTTGTCATCTTCCTGGGGTTTATCATAGCTTCTGGAATCAATTTTGGGTCTCCTTTGCACACTTTGCAGTGTTTGTGATGTCGTAAACCAGATCAAAGTCATTTTTGCTGCGTTAACGTCGTTTTTCTTTACGACGTGGTGCATTGGTTTGAGTAAAAAAAAAATGACTCTCACCAGTGGTTTGCGCCATCGTGCTTCAAAGTAGATGGAATATGTGACCCAATCTGGGGAAAGGGCCTTGACGACGGACACTCTCCTACAGGATACCAAACATAATAGGAGAGTGAGGGGCATATTTATACTTGTTTTGTGCCGAATTTGCATCATTTATTTTGCGCAAATTCAGTGCAAAACTAACTCCATATTTATACTTTGGCGCTAGACCTGTCTAGCGCCAAAGTTATGTAGTTAAAGTCATTTTTTGGATGTCGAAACCTACCTTGTGTCAATGAGTTGCAAGGTAGGCGTTCCTGTGCAAAAAAGGACTTTATGGCCTTATTGCCATATTTAGCCCCCGTGATAAAATCACACACGGGTAGGAGGGTTTCAAATAATGGTGCAAAGCTTGCCTTGCACCATTATTTAACACCTGGGTCAGGGCAGGCGTTAGGGAACCTGTGGACCTATTCCCTTGGTGGAACACCATGGAATAAGCCCACTGGTGCTCTCCCCAGGTACCAGGGGCACCCCCACCTACACCAGAGGGGCAGGGGAGGATGTGGGATCCCATCCCAGGTAAGTATTATTTTTTAAAGTGCCATTGGCTCTGGTCCCCTGTGCTGGCCGTTGGGGTGGTGGGCATGACTCCTGTCTTTTCTAAGACAGAAGTCGTGGTATGGGTGGTTTTGCATCAGAAAATGACACTAGGCTGGTTAGAGTCATTTTTTTTAAACTCTAACCTGCCTAATTTAATTTTTGGGTGCAAAACCCCCTTCTCCCATACTGCCAACCCCACGCGGCTAAGGTCATTTTTTTTTTTTTTTTTTTACACTAGCCTACCCTTTGTACCGGCTTGCACTATTACATAAATATGGTGCCGGGCTGGCCCTAAAGAATGGTGCAAGCCGGTGCAAAACTTTTTGATGCAAAACTGCGTTAGTGCAGTTTTGCACCAAAAAGTATAAATATGTCCCTTAATATGGCTGAAAGGTGTTTTCTAGACAGATCAGCACTAAATGGCCAACGTTGCAAGAATTTGAGAACAATGTTGACGTCCCATAAATTTGAATATTTTGGAAGGAAAGGATTAGAGAGGCGGTTGCCTCGCATGACTCTACTTATCAGAGGATGTTCTCTGATATGTTGACCTTCTAAAGAAACATGACATGGTGAAATGGCAAAATGGTAGTTGCTGACCGAACAATAGTCCACTTGAAGCCATTTCTGCTAAGAAATTGATGACAAAGGTAATGAGCACCCCCTGGGGATTCACGCCCTGAGAGTCATACCAACCCAGCCACTTTTGCCATGCTGAGGCATACCTCTTGTGAGTGGACTCAGACCAAGATGTGGAGATGAAATTATTAGCTTGTTCCAAAAGGTTCTGCACAAACCATCTTGTCCGGAAATATGCAAAGCCATGAGTTGAAGGTTGCCCTGTTGAAAAAGAGGGTGCATGTGACCCATCGGGTCCGTCAATAGATCCGGTACCGAGGGTATCAACACCGGACAATCTTGAGACATTTCTAAGAGAATAGGGAACCAAGGTTGTGCTCTTCAAAGTGGCATGATCAATATCAGTTTCACTTGTAGACGGAGGGCCTGAGCTGCCACCCTCGGAACAGGGGAAAGGCGTAGTGCAGATGACATTTCCATTGTTGAAGGAAGGCATCCATGGCGCTGGCTAGTGGGTCCGGTCTCCACGAGAAGAACCGGGGCAGATGATGACAGGCAAGATGCAAACAGATCTGTGTGGCACGGTCCCGATCAATCCTGAAGGGCTAGAAACACTGAGTGGAGTATCTTCCATTCGCTGGAATCTCTGAGATATCTTGCCACCACATTGCAATGGCCTGGGAGATATTCTGCAGTCACTGAAACGTGATGTTGGAGGCAATATTGCCAAAAGTACTTTGCAATCTCGGTCAGGATTCGTGAACATGTTCCCCCCAGCTTGATGATATAGCAGACTGCTGAGATGTTGGAGATCCCCAGCAGAATGCAGCTCTTGGAGAGGGGTGCTAATGACTGGATTGTGAAGGAACCGGCCAAGAGTCCTAAGCGGTTCATGTGCAACTGGAATTCATCTTGACACCATTGACCCCAGGTGATGTCGCTGCATCTGCCGCCCCAGCCCCAATGACTGGCATATTATTGCAGAACGACATCCTGTTGGGGACCGAAGACAACCCTGCTATTCTATGCTGACGTGTTCTAGCTACCACTGAAGTTCGGTTCTTGTCTCTGGATTGAGGGAAATGAGTTTGGAGAACTCTACTCCTTTCTGTAGATGTTGTATTTTTAAGTGCTGAAGCGCTCTGGGGCGGGGAAGATCGCTTGGATTGAGGATGACAGGAGGCCTACAATCCCGGCTAAAGTCCTGAGGGAAAACTGGTCCTTGTGTACGACAGACTTGATTTCTTTTCGAACTGTCTTCAGTTTTTGTGGCAGAAGAGATGGAAGGGAGGACAGAGAGTTGTTCTGGAAACTTAAAAACTCTATGCAGTGGGAGGGAGAAAGGACTGTGAGAAAGTAACCTCTTTCTAGCATGGTTACCCCCATTTTTGGCCTGTTTGTGAGTGTTTGTCATTGTGTTTTTACTGTCTAACTGGGATCCTGCTAGCCAGGACCCCAGTTCTCATAGTTAAAACCCTATTTGTCAGTGTGTTTTGCCTGTCTCACTGGTATCCTGCTAGCTAGGATCAAGTGCTCAACGTTTGTGGCCTATGTGTGTTGTCAGTATGCTTAACTGTTTCAGTGAAGTTCTGCTTACCAGCACTCCAGTGCTTATGCTCTATCTACTTACCAAATTTGTCACTACACATTAGTGACTAAGGGCCAGATTTATGAATCTGGCCCATTGCGATTCGGTAATTGCGATTTGTAAGAAATCGCAATTACCGACTCTCAAAGGGCCATGTATCACATTTGCGATTCGGTAATTGCGATTTCTTAAAAATCGCAAATGCAATTACCGAATCGCAAAATGCGATACTGGCCCCATTCGCAGCTATGGGCCTGTTGGTCCATAGCTGCAAATTTTTGGCATTTCCTAAATTGCGATTTCTGAAACAGAAATCGCAATTTGGGAAATGCAAAAGGCCAGGGTGCTGGGGGCCTAAGGCCCCCTCTCCTGCACCCCAATTTTATTTTTTTCCATGTAAAGTACACACATGCCAAAAGGGCATGTGTGCTTTACATATTAAATTTAAAAATGCAGTTTTACTGCATTTTTAAATTTTGCACCAGGTTACCTCCTGGTTGCAGGCAATGGTATTTTGCATGTGCAAAACACCATTCTGCAAAAAATTGCAATTTGCGATTTTTTGCAGAATTGCCTTGCGACCTGGATTTTGCAAATCGCAAATTGCGATTCGCAAAATCCAGGTCGCAACACAGAAAATTGAAATTTTTGCGATTTTCATTTTGTGGTCTGAGAATGCCTTTGATGCATTGCAGACCACGATTTTGCACTCGCAAACGGCCGATTTTGCAGTTTGCGAGTGCAAAATCATTTGATACATCTGGCCCTAAATTCTAATTCTGATTGGCACACTGGACTCCCGCCTCCCTAGTATATGGTACCTAGGTACCCAGGGCATTGGAATTCCAGGAGATCCTTATGGGCTTCAGAATTTCTTTTGCCACCCATAAGAAGCTCATATAAATCTTTCATCAGGACCGGCACTGCAGCCTGAGTGAAATAGTGCACACACTATTTCACAGCTGTTTTCACTGCACTAAGGTAACTTGTAAGCCACCTATATATCTAACCTTCAATTACTGAAGGCTAGGTGCAAAGTTACTGTGTGTGAGTGCACCCTTGCACTAGCAAAGGTGCTCCCACGTTGTCCAGGATCAATTCCCCGGACTTCGTGAGGGCGAGGATACCATTATAAGCGTGCACTACATATATGTCCATATACATATATAGCTTCACAATGGTAACTCCAAATATGGCCATGTGAGGTGTCTAAGATCTAGGAATCGTCCCCCCAATCCAAATCAGGTATTGGGGGGGGGGGGGCAATCCCATGCACCCTGGGGGCTCCTCCACAGACCTCCAGTACTGCCAAACCAGCTCTTTGAGGTTCCCGCTGCAGCTTCAGCTGCTGCCACCTCACTGACAGGTTTCCTGGTGACTGAGCAGCTCAATCCCAGGAAGACAGAACAATGTATTTCCTTTGGGAGGAGGGTGTTACACCCTCTCCCTTTGGAAATAGGTGTTACAGGCATGGGAGGGGTAGCCTACCAGAGCCTCTTGAAATGCTTTGAAAGGCACAAACAGTGCCCTCCTTGCATAATCCAGTCTACACCCGTTCAGGGACCCCCAGTCCCTGCTCTGGTGCGAAACTGGACAAAGGGGAGTGACCACTTTCCTGTCCATCACCACCACAAGGGTGGTGCCCAGAGCTCCTGCAGAGTGTCCCTGGCATTAGCCATCTTGGATTCCAAGGTGTGGGGACCCTCAGGAGACCTCCGAGTGGCCAGTGCCAGCAGGTGACGTCAGAGACCCCTCCTGATAGGTGCATCCTTGGGTAGGTAGCCAATCCCCCTCTCAGGACTATTTAGGGTCTCTCCTCTGGGTGTTTCCTCAGGTTTGGTTTGCAAGATTACTCCAAGACTCCTCTGCATCCTCTGCTTCAGCTTCTGACTGTCAGATCAACCACAGACTGCTCCAACCGCTGTAACTGCAACAAAGTATCCAGGACGACTCCTGTGACCTGCAACTTCAGCTCCAGACAGCTTTTGCAACAGATTTCAACGTGTGCACGCTCTGAGGACTGCCTGTCTTCACCCTGCACCAGAAGAACCAAAGGAATCACCTGTGGAGTAACGGAGTCACTTCCCTGCTTCTGCAGGCACCCTTCTGCGAGGACGACTGGTACTCTGGGACTTCTCTCCTGATGACGAGCGTACTCCCTGGAACACAGGTGGTGGACCGAATTGACCCAGACTGTCCAAAGGTCCAGCTGTCCAAATTTGGTGGAGGTAAGAGCTTGCCTCCCCGTGCTCTGACAGTACCCTGTGCACTGCGTCTTCTGCAGCTCCTTGGGCTTCTGTGCACCTCTTCCGAGAATCCTTGTGCACAGAGTAGCCCAGGTCCCCAGCACACCATCCTGCGACGCACACCTCCCTGCGTTGTTCTCCGGCGGCGTGGCACCTTCCAGTGTAATGCTGCAATGACCACACTTTGTCCCCATGTTCTAGGAATCCCGTGAGTGCTGCCTGTTTTTGTAAGGGCTCTCTGAAGTGATGAGAGCCTCCTCGGTCTCCTCAGTCCGAGTTGAGACCCCCAGGTCCCTCCTGGGTCCAGGCAACACCTTTTTGATCCAAACCATGTACTTGCTTGAACCAAGGCTTGTTGGCGGAATCCAGCAATGCAAACAGCCTGCATCCAACAACTCGACGTGGGACATCACCTGCACCAAGCAGGAACCCACAGCCATCTTCTTTGGTGCTCCTCTGTACTTTTCTTCTGACCAGAGAATCCACTTTTGCACATTCCTCTAGGCTGGCAGGGGCTCCTGTTCTTCCTGGACTCTTCTTCGACTTCTGGACTTGGTCTCCTTCCTCTCTCAACAAGTCTTCAGGTCCAGGAATCCATTGTTTGTTGCTTGCAGTCTTGCTTGGTTCTTGCAAAATCTCTTATCACGACTTTTAGTGTGTCCTGAGGAAACGTGCAGTACTTTACTCCTGCTTTCCTGGGCTCTGGGGTGGACACCTTTGGTGTTTTCTTACACTCCCAACGCCCCTCTACACACTACACTTGCCACTTGCCTTGGGGGGGGGGGTGGTGGAGAGGGGGTAGGAGGAATTCGACATTCGCATTCCACTATCTTAGTATATGGTTTGTGCTGCCCCATTGCAATTTACAGCGCAACAGTGCAAACAGTATTTTCTACTGTTTGCACTGTTTACTTGCCTGATTTTGGTTACTAGTGTATAGACGTACCTCCAGAAGGAGTATTGCCTCTAAGATATTTTTGGCCTTGTGTCACTAAAATAAAGTACCTTTATTTTTGGTAACACTGAGTATTGTCTTTTATTGTGTATAAGTACTGTGTAGGTATAGTGGTATTGCAGGAGCTTTGCATGTATCCTAGTTCAGCCTACGCTCCTCTGCTAAAGCTACCTCTAGAAAACCTAAGCTGCTAGAACGCTGCCTATAGTTTATTAATAAGGGATAACTGAACCTGGTATAAGGTGTAAGTACCTTAGATACCCACTACTAACGAGGCCAGCCTCCTAAAAGGACCAATTTCTTTTTGTTGATAATGAAGCCTAAATTTTGTAACAGTTGGAATGTCCAATGTAGATGAGTCATGAGAGTATGAAACTGTTTGGCCATCATGAGAACGTTGACTAAATAAATTTATGAGACAGACGCCTCTGGGCGCATTATTTTGGTGAAACACCTTGGGGCAGAAGATAGGCAGACAGGGAGGACTTTGAAATGAAACCACTGATCTTTCCATTGGAATTGGAGAAATTTCCGATGAGGTTGCCAAATTGAAATCAAGAGATACGCATCTTTCAGGTCCAGAGTGACCATCCGAAGGATATCCCTCAAAAGGTGAATTCCCTCAATTTTGAAATGACTGTAGAGAATCCAACTGTTGGAAGTCCTTCGGGTTTATGAGAAGGTGAGAGCTTCCTTCTTTCTTCATTACTATGAAAATATTGCTGCAGAAACCAGAGGCTTCCAGAAGGGAGGGGCATATCGCATCTTTCATAAGAAGCTGTTCTATGTCTTTTTGGATAGAGGCTTGATCTATTTGGAGAGTTTGTTGGGGAACACCAAAGAATTTCGGTATGAAACCCACTACTGTCTCTAAGACTAAAGGGTCTGAGGTCAAGAGAGACCAGTTGTTCAGGAAAAACTGTGTCCTGCCCCCAGGATCACATATGTTGGCAAAATTAAGCTTACCTTGGGTGTTCGCTTCGGAGTTATAGTCAGAAGGAGCCTCTGTTGTAACATGGTCGTCCCCCTCGATTTCTGGTGGGATAGAAGGTGTCTCTGCTCTTGGTGTAGTAACCAAAACCTCCAGAAGAGGTGCAGGAAGCAAAGCTGCCAGCTGTTCGCACTCTGAAATGACCGGCCTTGGCTAAAAAGACTTTGGTTCAGTACTTTTGTATGGAGCTCTGAGCTTTGTCTAAAGTTGTAAACGTGTGCACTAATTTTCCAAGATCTTTCACAAACTTATCGCCGAAAAGCATACCATTAGCCAAGGGTCCAGGTTCTGCGTTGGCCAGTTCAGTCAATTTGGAGTCTATGCGCATGAGTATGCACACATGCTAACATGTCAGGGTCGACAGGAGTGTCATATTGTTTGCTTGCACAGCCATGTCAACAAGTTTACATAAGGGTCCAGAAATAGCTAGAAGTTTATCCTGGTAGGCCTTCCAGTCTCTGTCAATCACTTTCTTGGGATCTTTGCAAAAGCGTTTTGAGGAAAGTGATGAGATTTGCATCTAGCTCTGGGGTTTCAGCGGCCTTGTGTGGGATGTCACGGCTGGACATTCAGATCTAAGACTATTTCTGACCTCTTTGTTGAAGGCCTTGCGTAGTCTATCGTGGGCATATTTAGATACAGGAGGGAGAGGTGACATGTCCGAGGAACGGCGATGGACAATGCTGTCTGGATCGAAGTCAAGAGAGGACTCTTGATGTTTGGAAGCTCGGTATGAGTCAGCATCATCAGAATCTGAATTGTTGGAGCCTGAAGGGCCCCTTGTCGCTGTCTTCATTTGGACTATTGAGGGGCAGAGCTGGTGGATGCTTTGGGCGTGGACTATGCATGATCTGAGGCAAAGACCGGGGAGATACATGCCATGGTCGTGACGTGGGGCCAGTTAGAGGATTGAGGGACTTCGTCCCCTTGTTGAAGAAGGGGAGGGGGGGCATTGGGGCCCTAGGGAGGTACAGATAGAGCTTATCTTTTTAATTGGTGCACTGCGACTGCCAATGCTCTATTTACTGATTGTGTAACGGATGCGTCCAAGGCATGGACAATGTCACCCGCCAGAAGCAGATCTCTATCGTCTTGAGGAAGAATTTCTGGTAGGTCCTTCTGGGCCATGGTCTCAGTAAACTGACTGGCTATTGAGCAGGAAAAACGGTCCGGTGGGGCGGGGGGGGGCATCCCAGTTAAAATAGGTTGCTTTGGAGGCAAATGAGGAATAAGTATTTATCCTAGCTGCAAGGTATTGCAGGTTAACAAGGATATGGGCCCCTCAGGATAAACCTGTAATTTCCTGAACTTGCCCTGGCGTAGGGCATATGGGGGATGTTTCAAAACTGCCACAGAGGAAGTTTTGGCCCAGTGCAACAAGCTCTGACTTGCTGAGCTGAAGTGTGAAACTTGCTTCCCAATATCTACTGGGGAGACACGCCTGCCACGTAAGAGAAACTTGCAGGGCGAGCTAAAAATAGGACTGAACGTTGGGTGCCAGTAGCGACTTTATGAGAGCAGTGGTCAGCACACTGTAGACAATACATACAACCGAAAAACAATAATAATAGGAGAAAATTAAGGCACTTATCTTTTCTATGGTAGCAGCAAAGAAAGAGTAAGAAAATAGTGCCAGAGCAAGCATACACATGACGAGGACTGACAAGGACTGTCTTTGGCACAGAGGACATGATGTGATACTGGGAAATGTAGTTTTTATAAAAAAATGTGTTTTGATTGGCTGCTATGTATTTTTTTTTTACAATAAACAGCAAAGAAGGCAAAAGCATAATCCAAAGCCTCCGGTCCTGACATAGAATGGACTACCAGTCCATGCGCTCAGCAAGAAGGCCTAATAAAAAAACAGACAACCGTTGCAAAAAAAAAATGTTGAACGCTCTGCATGTTTGGTTAGAAATTAGAAGGCAGAGAGAACAGACTTCCAATAAAAACACATTTCTAAGCTGAAGAGAGATATCTTCAGATATCCACATTAATTTCTCTTATTTTTATAATTCGAACTCAGAAATATTGAAGTTTTATTTGGGGTCATCATAGTATAAAACACTTGTGTGACCAGCAAAATAAACAAGCATTTGCAATGCAAGGGGTCTCGCATTTGCTCAAGTTAGAGCTATTAACGTTGCAAATTCCTAACTTGACTTTTCTTGCCATATAAATTGAAAATGAAAAGTAAAACATTTCACATAAGCAAGCCAATTCAAAGCACCACGGCCACCATGAGCATGAGCCCAAAGGAAAGAAACAAAAGGAAAAAGAAGTTTTCTTGCAATCAAACGTATCAGCAAACGTGCAATTATTCATGTAACAGGGTCAATGGCCAAGACGGCAACAAAACTGCCCCAATGAGGGACAAACGTTAAGCATTTACCAATGATGATAAACAATTTTTGAAAGGCAAGCCAATGAACGAATGATGGTGATGGGCGTGGTTAAAAGCCCACAGATTAAAACATGTCAGAGCGCTTGCGCCCTCAACCTAAGAACGAGTTTTTAAGCTCAAAGAGGTGCCTTCCACATTCATTTTTTCAAGTATCTCAAAATACTTCAAACTGGGGAGTGCTATAGTTTTATGGAGTCATAGTGTAAAACACTTGTGTTTGACTACCTTACAGTGGAAGAAGAGATGTATAGGCGACTGTTTAGTTTAACAAATGTAACTTTTTGGGAGAGACAATGTTCATGTGCAGCACTAGGAGGCTGTTACAATCATTTAGAACATCATGTGGCTCACCCAAGATATACATATCATTGGACAAATGAAAGCCATGGAATATTGTCATTAACACCTTTGCCAGAGGTCCTTAACCGCTACACCCATCGCTGTTCTTTCAGAAAAATGAATTGCTTTGTACTGTCCTTTTTTTTCTTCAAGTTTTTCCATTACTTTCAACTCCATGTCATTGTCTGTGCGTTTTGCTGCCATAAGTGACTGCTCATTTTGGTCGTGCTTTTCTGACATCTAATTTTACTACAATGCTCCCCTATGCACACTTTTATTTTTTCCACTTGTCAGACCGATGTAACTTAGCTGGCAGGGGCCTGTAATTATATAAACTACATGCATTGAATTGCAACTAGTATGTTTCCTCAATGTCCATTCCAGATTCTCAGGCAACCTGATGGTTTTGGTGACTTTCGTTAAGTGACAGACACTGCATGAGCCACGTAGATTGTGACCAATGATGGGTTGTAGGCCCCAATTGGACAGTACTGTGATTTGTTCCTTAAGGGCTGTCTTCGGGCGTGTGTGTTCCAGGTGGTCCTGTAAGTTCTTATTTCTTTTAAAAGCACACCTTGATTTCGACCATTTCAAGTTTCCTGATGTTATACTATTTCAATGTTTATTTATTATCTTTATAACATAATTTGAAGCTGCACAATAGGTGGTGACACAAGTAAGCGTATTTTCGTTTGTGTTCTTCACTGACTGTTCCAGGAGACATATTTGGGTCTCGTCCCCGTTTTTGACAGTCGTCTCCAATCTTTGTTGGATAGTTCCTCTCCCTTAGCTTAAAAGTAAAGTCCCAAGCCTGCGTCTTATAATCTTGTGTGTTGGTGCGACTGCGCCGAATCCTTAAGAATTTATTATAAGGCAGATTTTCTCTCAGGGAACGTAGGTAAAAGCTATCGAATAGCAACAAGCGAATTTTCGCTGTAGGGCCAATATTTATACTTTTTTTGCACCGCATTTGTGTCATTTTTTTATGCAAATGCAGCACAAACTTAACTCCGTATTTCTTTTTTGACGCAAGACACGGCTAGCGCCAAAATATTGGAGTTTGCACCATTTTCTGGATGTGTAAACCTACCTTGCGTCAATGAGATGCAAGGTAGGCGTTCCCATCCAGAAAATGGTGCAATCCCCATAGTGGGTGAACTTCCTCAGCACCATTATTTAACGCCTGGGTCAAACCAGACGTTAGGGGACCTGTGGATCCATTTTCATGGTTAAACACCATGGAATGGGTCCACAGGTGCCCTCCTCAAGCCCCAGGAACACCCCACCCACCCCAGAGAGACACCAGAGTATGGGGGACCTCATCCCAGGTATTTTTTGTTTGTTTGTAAAGGGCCATCGGGGACCCTAACTTGGGGCCCCCTGCATGGCACAGGGTGCAATGGCCATGCCCAGGGGACACTTGTCCCCTGTGCTGGCCATTGGGGTGGTGGTCATGATTCCTGTCTTTACTGAGACATGAGTCATGTTTTGGTGGTTGTGTGCCAGGAAATGGCACTAGTCTGGTCAGAGGCATTGTTTTGCCTCTAACCAGGCTAGCATCATTTTTTGGAGCACAGCCTCCTCCTTCCCTACCGACACCCCCACCCCCACCCGGCTGGCATCATTTTAGTTGACACCAGCCCAAGCTGAGTGCAGGCTTGTGCCATTCCATTAATTTGACGCCCGGCTGGCGCTCACGAATGGCACAAGCTAGTGCTATATGTTTTGGTATATAACTGCGTTCCCGCAGTTTTGCACCAAAAACTATAAATTCGGGCCTAGATTTGTAAAAAGTTTTTGCCTTCAGTGTCATTTCTCCTGCAAAGATGGTAACATCAAGAAAATCCAGTCGTATTGTGCATAGTGCACGTAAATTTCAATTATTGGTCTCGAGTGTTCAGCCAACTCACAAATTCTGTTACTGATGTTATATGTGGGGTAATTAGCAGTACATGGCAAGGGCCCGAGTTATAATTTCTTGAGTGACATGACATTGGTGGGGTGACAACAGAAAATGCTGTTGAGCAAATGCAACCTGTGGGATGGGAACTACAGTTGTAGGTATCCTTTGATCCAGATGAGAACTGAGAACTAGAAAGGTAGAGTTGATTTTTAGTATTCTTCTTTACCTGATACTTCCAATAGGCCTTGGAAAAATTGAAATTACTCTGACTTAATTCATGTAATTTCGGAAGTTTGCATTACAATTGTTACACAAATTTCCCAAAATTACAACACATCACATAATAAGATGCAATTTGCGGTAGAAATTAACAGCGCATGCTGGGAACAACAGAAAATGAGCAGCTGTTGTTTTCAGTACTTTTGTATTTTTCCACTATTTTGTTAACAAAAAATGCAGCCTTTTGTCAGATATTAGTGTGAGGGTATATTTTGCGATGAATTGTAAAACAAAGTTACGGATTTTCATTTTGCGTAATTTTGCCAATTTTTTTTGTAATTATGCAAAAGTAAATTACGCATATTTCACCCAGCCCTAATTTTCACACACCACCTAATGAGGCTTTGCTTTTATTTCCATTGAGGGTGGCAATGGATAGAATGTGTCTACGTCCAAGACATCAACCTAAGAGAAAGAAGAAACTGCATGTTTTTGCTTAGTTGTGCCTCAAACAATCAAAATTCGGGCAAGAATCTTGTGAAATGTAGTGCTCCATTTTGTGTACACGGGCCTGTGATTGAGTGATTTCTATCGAGTTTTAAAGTTATCTGAAAATGTGGTTACTACGATGCATTCTTTTGAGCTTATGATTTGTTTCAAAATTTAATTTTCAGGTTTAAAGATAATAACATCAATATTTATTCAAATTAGTATATATGGAGAGACATAACTTATTGCAGTATTGCAGACCCATAATACTTACATCTTCCTTTCAAACATCTTAATTTACTTTAATGTTTATATATTGAATGACTGACACATTTTCCCAATTTCAAAAGGTCAATTTGAAACCAGTCTGTACATCAATGTTTACAGCTCTACCTCAATCAGCACTGTTAATAGGTTCTAGTGTATTTGACAATTCCAAGTCGGGTTGTATTATCTGCAACAAAATGAGAGAACGTAACCTTTAGTAGTCAAGATGAGCTCATAACATCGTTTGTCGTACTGAGTGGTAATTTTATGTACTTTTCTTCCACATAATGGATCACATCTGGCATTTTATACTTGTCTCTCTACCTATAGAGACACTGATTGACAACTGTGAAAAAATCGGTTTATGATCCTAATTGTATGAGTGTGAATAAATATCCTAGCCGAATGTATGCATTAACTATCTGCTTATTAGTTCGTATTAAGAACCAGAATATGATCACATCTTTCCCGTGTTCAGTTCAGCTTCCGCAATTCACCTATATGCAAAAATATGCAGAGAGGCCTCTCGTTTCTTCCACCAGACCTGAAATTCACTCTAAAATCTCTATCTCACAGTTACACAACTCCAAATGGGTCTGTTCCATAGTGCTCACTTACTCTAAGAATCTTATTATCTTAAAATATTACAGGAAAAACAAGGGAAAGCGAAAAAATAAACTGAAAGTGGTTCTATTAGTCTGACTTTGATTTCTGTTTTATGAGATTTTTTGACCAGAGCAACAAGGGGAAAAAGAAGGCAGAAAACAGAGCGACTGAGGAAAAGAAGGTAAGGAAACAAGGCCAAAGGTGATATGGGAAGGTAGGAATGGGAGGGACAGATTTGGATGGGAAGGTGAGGTACTTGAAAAACGAAGCCACATACAAAAATAAGAACAAGGGCCCGACTTACAAATCATAAACAGAAAAGGAGTTTCAGGGCAAAAGGTATTGGAGAGTATGGAAGGTGAAATGAGGAAGAGCTATTAAGGTGAAAAATAAAGTGTTTGGAGGATGACACACTTCGGAAGACCTGAACATTGGGGATCGGCAAGATAAGCTGGAAAAAAAAGGCTCTATTTGATCATAACAAAAATACACTTATGAAACCTTTTTGCCACTTTTCTTAAACACTTTTATTAATCTCATTCATGCTGAAAAATGTATGGAAACTGCTTGGATAGAAATACTGTCTGAATATGTCACATTTTACATCCCAATCACACGGATTCCTCATACTGTCATGTATCAACTACTTAAAATTTTGAATATTCAAAAACCTATCACCTTTCACTTCGCTACAACGGTCCTTGATTTACTGGTCATTAATACACCTGACTACCTCACCAATCACCTATTCGGCATCCTCCTGTACATATCCATTCACCTATCACCAATTTATCTTTGAAACTCACTAGAAAGCCATGGACCTAGTCTGACCACCAACAGGTTAATTGGCTACATACAAACGTAGGGTGCCCTACAAAGTTCTCATCCTGGTATTCAAACCTATCTGTGACTGCACCAACTACCTCTCACAGACTGAACACTTTAACCCCCTGTCCACAATAAATTCGGCTCTCTGCCGAATCTCATCTCTTTTTCAAAGACTACCTACTGCCCAACCAAATTCAGGTCTGTTGATCTTCCTACATCAGTTCTTCAAAACAGTTCTCAATTGAGCTTCAAGCCAAATACTCAACTCTCTTGCTTTTAAGTCAGCTTTCAAGGTTCACCACTCGATCCAGGTCAGACAATTCCCCGTTCACTACACCATCCTCCAGGTGATGTTTAACCTTGGTCTACTGTGTATTATTATCTTGCACATATTTTTTTGTAAATAATTATGTGTTAGATATTGTCATTGTGCTATACAACCAATGGGTCTCATAAATATTTTAAGTAACCAATCCACATTGTACGACCTCATGGACTGTCTTCTATAATATGTACAGAGTTAAATACAAATACCACACTGTGGCCCCAGTATGTATCTACAATGAAACAATTTAGAACTTAAACAATTTCCAACATATCAATGTCACATTTTTGTAGCATCTTTTCATGTCTTTTGTGGTGTCTCATAAGAGTGTCTGTTCGATTAAAGCGATTTCCACATATGTTGCACTGGTAAGGTCTTTCACCTGTATGCATTTTTTGGTGTCTATGTAAAGCTCCAAGTTGATTAAAGCTTTTTCCACAGATAGTACAATGAAAAGGTCTTTCACCAGTATGTATTCTTTCATGCTTTATAAGATTTGATATTGCTGTAAAGCTTTTTCCACACACAGTACATGTGTGCCTTCTTCTTCCTTGATGTGTGCGCTGATACCCACTATGACTGTTCCTCTGTGCCATTTTCGTATTTTGAGAATAACTGTATGGTCTAAAGTTTTGCAGTGCATTCGGCTTACATGGAACATTGTTTTCATTGCTCAAAGCGCCCTCACATGTATTGTATGGTTCTGATGCCTGCACACGGGGTGCTACCGGATGTGAGCTGGAATCGGTAGGTTGACTGAAAACACTTTGCCACTGTGCAGATGTTTCTTCTTTCATCTCCCCATCCTTTCTTGACTGCATCAAACTTAAAAAAGGCTTTGGCTCGTAAGTAATCTGGACTAAGTTTGCTTCATTTTTTTTTGTCTTCGGTTTGCAGAATCTCAATTTTTCATTACATTTTGCAGAATTTTCCACTTTTACCTTACTGGTTTCTTTGCCTGCAGAGGTCAAATAAAAATGAAACGATGTTAGCTTACTATGGGTGAAACGTAAAAAATGATAATGTTACGTCAAGCTATGTGGAAGCTTGCACAGTGCCACGAAGTTAGCAAACTGTTATAATCTAAACGGACACATCAAGAGACCATTATAGAACTGAAACAAACACATGCTTATGTACGTGGGCAGAAAGACAAATGAATGTTAGTTAGGAAGTGAATCAAAAGAGCCTATGAAAGTCTGTTTATTAAGAAAGATAATCCTGCAGCTACATTTGTGTCATAGATCAGCATACTCCCTGGTTCGAGCCATGGAGAAGCAGCGCCGAGTTAACTTTTTGAGCAAAGAGCCATCTTTTCTACAGGATGTTGGATTTCTGGCTCAAAAACAATGTTCTGGTTTAGCAATAGTACGGGGCAAACTTGCCATTAGAGAGGCATCACAGATAGTTTAAAAGTGCACACAATTAGTTAGGAAAGAATACTGCAGACTGTGACATTCTAAAGCCAGATAAACAAGATTGAGGAAGATGGTCTGAGAGCAAATACAATTGTTCTTTGATTGTATATGATTAAACGGTGTAGAACTGGTGTAAACCCTGCTATTTCCAATTCCTCTCGTACTACTACATTTATTTTTTGTATGCAAAAAATAATTATAACTTTCTATTCATAAATTGATCATTAAGAAATCATATAGAGTAAACGGATGGTCAGCAACATTATTAGCCATATAATCAGATTCATGGTGGCAGTGATGAAGGACAGTGTAGCCTTTTAAAAGATCCTATTGTCAAAAGGAAAATGCTACTTCCCCAGTAAGCATCTGTTTGTGGCATGGAGTACTGTAGATTCACATGCTTAGCATAAGCATCTAGTGTTGGGCTTGGATGTGTGCAAGTTATTTTTCTTCCAAGAAAGTCTTTCGAGTTACGAGGTAAAGTGACTTCTCCTCTTGCTGGTAATGCACATGGTCATTGACTGCATTGTCAGATTGCTTTCCCGCAAGGCAGGTGAGGACGGAATGTGAAGCAGAGCATAGTATAATGAGATGTCCATGCTAAATAATTTGTGATAATATATTAAAGTGACTCCAACAACCACAGGTGTCAGGGGAGAAGAGGGTGGGCATATGTGAATCTACATGCCACAAACAGATGCATACTAGGTAAGTAACAATTTCAGTTCAAGGCATATGTGGCTGTAGATACGGATGCTTAACATAGGCTGAAAAGCAGTCCTCCTCCATAAGCAGTGGCTAGCCTGTGGGGGTTGCATCTGTTTGAAATAACATGCACAGAACTGCTTGGCACACATTGGGTTGCTGATGGGCAGCACATCTACACAGTATTGTTTTGTAAATGTATGTGGTGTAGACCAAGTAGCTGCTTTACATATGTCAGCTATGAGTACATTTCCTAGGAAGCCCATTGAAGCTCCTTTTTTGCAAGTGGAGTGAGAGCTGATGAATGGATAGGTAAAGTTCTTTTAGTTTTAGCATAGCATGTTTGGATGCATTTGAGAATCCAATGAGCAATGTCTGGAAATGGCTCTTCCTTTGTATGGTTTTGAAAACGCAACAAAAAGTTGTTGCCTCTCCCTAAATGGTTAGGTTCTATCAATACAATAAGGAGGGTTCGTTTGACATCTAAGGTGTGTACAGCCTTTTCCACAACTGAGTCAGGTTGGGGAAGAATACTGGCAATTTCATAGACTGATTAAAGAGGAACTGAGATACCACCTTTGGAAGACATTTAGGGTTGGTATATATATATCATGTATATTTATGTAACCGGAAGGAAGGATCTTCTAAAGTTAATGCCCGAAGCTCACTGGCATGTCTGAGTGAAGTGGTAGCTAATAGGAATTATACTTTCCAGGATAAGAACTGGAGGGGGCTCAATCTTGTTAATACAATATTTAGATTCTATGTGGAAGCTGGTGGCACCCTAGGACGAATGACCCTTTTAAGACCTTCCATGAGGGCTTTAGTACCTAGGATCCTGAATAAGGAAGTGTGTTGTCTATTTTGTAGATACACAGCCACAGCCGCTAGGTGTAGTCTTATAGATGGAAAAGCTAGACTGGAGGTATGTAAATGAAATAGATAACAGACAATGTTTTGAACATTAGGGGGCATATTTATACTCCGTTTGCGCCGAATTTGCGTTGTTTTTTTCGACGCAAATTCGACGCAAAACTAACTCCATATTTATACTTTGGCGTTAGACGCGTCTAGCGCCAAAGTTCATGGAGTTAGCGTCATTTTTTGGCGTGAACACCTTCCTTGCGTTAATGATATGCAAGGTAGGCGTTCCCGTCTTAAAAAATTACTCCGATGCTATTGCGTCGGATTTATACTCCCGGGCAAAAATGACGCCTGGGAGTGAGCGGGACTAAAAAACTCACATTTGTGCCGGATTTTAGCGCCTGGGTCAGGGCAGGCGTTAAGGGACCTGTGGGCTCAGAATGAGCCCAGAGGTGCCCTCCCAAGCCTCCAGGGACACCCCCTGCCACCCTTGCCCACCCCAGGAGGACACCCAAGGATGGAGGGACCCATCCCAGGGAAGAAAAGGTAAGTTGTGGTAAGTTTTTAAAAAAAAAAATGTTTGTGGCATAGGGGGGCCTGATTTGTGCCCCCCTACATGCCACTATGCCCAATGACCATGCCCAGGGGACAGAAGTCCCCTGGGCATGGCCATTGGGCAAGGAGGCATGACTCCTGTCTTTGCTAAGACAGGAGTCATGTTAATGGCGTCTGGGCGCCCAAAAAAAATGGCGCAAATCGGGTTAAGACGATTTTTTTTGCCTCAGCCTGACTTGCCCCATCTTTGGACACTCAAACGCCATTTTTCCCTACGCCGGCGCTGCCTGGTGTACGTTGTTTTTTTTCACGCACACCAGGCAGCGCCGGTCGACTAACGCCGGCTAACGCCATTCAATAAATACGGCGCCCGCATGGTGCTTCAGAATGGCGTTAGCCGGCGCTAATTTTTTTGGCGCAAAACTGTGTTAGCGCAGTTTTGCGTCAAAAAGTATAAATATGGCCCTAGGTTTTAAAGGGTCAATTTGTGTGTAATGACAGTAGTGGACACATCTTTTCCACTTTGCAGCATAAAAAGTATGGACTCTGGGCCTGCTTGCTTCTTTAAGGATGTCCATACAGAATTGTAGTAGGTATAAATAACCAAACTCTAGGACTTCAGGATCCTGATTGCAAGATTGAGGGATCTGGTGTCTGATTTCCCTATAGTTATATGTGAGAAGGTCCTGTCTATTCAGCAGTACCTTGTGCGGAACTACTGATAGTGAACCGATCCATGTGGGAGCTACCAGGATGAGGGTGAGAGGTGCCTTAGCAGAGGGAGAGGTGGAAAAGCTTAAGCAAATATCCCTGACTAATTCATCCATAGTGAGTTGCCCCTGGACTGTGGGTGTGGGAACCTGGAGGCCAAGTCTGGGCATTTTGCATTTTCTGCTGTGGCAAAATGGTCTATTTCTGGGCGACCACAACACCAGGAGTATGGAAGGAGGTCTTGCATGTGGAGCTCCCACTCGTTGACTTGTTTGTGCCTCCTGCTGAGGAGATCTGCAGAGTTGCTTTCTACTCCCAGAAGATACTCCGCTAACAGTGTAATAATGTTGTATTAGAGAGCCCATTTCCAAATAGTCTGGGCTAGATGAGACAGCTGAGGGGACTTGGTGCTCCCGCTTTTGGAGATAATATATCGCAGCAATATTATGTGTTTTGATGAGGACTACCTTGCCAATCAGATTGGAGGCATGTGTGACTGTAGATACATATGCTTAGCATGTATTAGAGTGTTTTAGAACAAATGTGTTGAACTGGAACAGAGGAGCACAAGTCCAAAACTGACAGCAGCAGAAAACACTAACAATGGAGTTGATGACCATACATATTACCAGCAAGAGAAAGAGACACTCTACCTCACGACTTGAAATAATTTATTTGAAGAAAAACAACTTGCACACATCCTAGCCCAATGGCTGGATTATGCTAAGCATGTGTATCTACAGTCACACATGCCTCCAACATAGTGTTTCTTCTGGCTTCGGTATTATTATGCTTTTTCCCCCCAATATGGATACGGAGGAAGATCTTCCACAAGCTAGTTAATGTACTGCTTGATCACGTAAGGAGTTTGGGGAGACACTATGGGGCATATTTATACTCCGTCAGTGACGATTGTGCGTCAACATTTTTGACGCACAATCAGCGCAAACGTTGCCCCGTATTTAAACTTTGACGCCCGAGCCCGCGGACGTCAAAATTCCGCCGTGTGCGTCATTTTTCGGATGCGGCAACCCACCTTGCGTTAATCATAGGCAAGGTAGGCGTTCCCGTCCAAAAAATGGCTTAAAGGGCCGTGTGTCGTATTTATGCTTTCGGGCAAAAATGACGCACGGCCGGGAGGCGAAGCCAGAAAATGACGCACAGCCCGATTTGCGTAAAAAATTAACGCCTGGGTCAGGGCAGGCGTTAAAATGGGGCAAATACACCTGTATTTAATCAGAGCACACAGAACAAACAGCAGAGCAGCAGAGCAGCAACGGGGAGCCATGGAGGTGATTCTAATCCAGCATGCACGCAGACGCAGAGCCCAGCAGCAACAACAGCAGCTACAACAACACCAGCAGGGACCCCAAAGGCAGCGCAGAAGGCAGGAGAGGATATTCCGCCCAAGAACAACCCTTCAGGGCCTCAGGGAACACGACATCATACAGAGGTACCGGTTGAACTGGCAGGCCATTCAGCAGCTACTGCAAAACATTGAACAGCAGTTGGCCCCCACTTTGGTGACACCCCGCACCATTCCAACAGAAACAAAGCTGCTTGCCGTACTTCACATGCTGGCAAGTGGCTCTTTTCAAACAACTGGTGCCCTGGTTGGCGGAATATCACAACCATCATTCTCCGCCTTTTTGCCCAAAGTACTGGACGCCATCATTCGACTGACACCCGCCACATCTGCTTCCCTAAAACACTGCAGAAGCAGCAGGAAACAAAACAGGGGTTCTACGCAATCAGTGGCTTCCCACACGTCCTTGGTGCAATCGACTGCACACATGTACGCCTTGTGCCACCTGCTGCAACTGAACACCTCTACCGCAACAGGAAGCACACACATTCCATCAACGTGCAGGCCATAGTCGATCACCAAGGATTGATCACCAACATCGTGGCTAAATATCCTGGGAGTGTGCATGACTCATACATCTTCCGTCACTGCACCATCAATCAACACTTCCAGGATGGACGGTATGGCAATGGACACTTGTTGGTAAGAACAAAAACCTACTTATATACACACTGCACAGCAACCCTCTAGGATACACAACACATACACCACAATAGCAACATGTCAACAGGAACACACTGAGGTCCTGACATCGCTAGCCATGTTTCTTAAGCCACCATTGAACCTGTCACACATCGGAATTTACTGTACAGCCTAATGTGAAGACGTCAATGAGTGTGGTTGCCTAAATGTCACCTTGCAAATTGTAAGTGTCCCAATGACCTTTACATTAATACATTGCATAAGTGTCAAGGTATGGGATGTCCAGAGTACTTTCAAATGAACGTGTTAACAACACTTTCAATTTTAACTGTGCATGGAACTATCATCTAACCCCCAGTGAAGACACACGGACACCTGTATCACAAGTCACAATGCTAGGGAGGGCACACTGTACTGAAAATCCCAAAACATACTGCTGACAAACGGTCAGCAGGCAAACGCTTGTTCAGCCAAGGAAACAACACAATGCAGATGGTATAGCCTACAAGCATAGGATGTCACATTAGTACACAAAAGAGTCACAGACAACACAAGACAACTACTGCCATTAAAGGTCTTTTCAATAGTGCCATCTACATCAACATGATCCCATTCATTTTCTCTTGCAGCTGATCAGGGGTATGACATCCAGCCATGGATTATGACACCATTTGCCAACCTGAGTACAGTTGCAGAGCGTGCATACAACGAGGCCCATAGGAGGACACGCAGCATTGTCGAGCGGACCTTCGGCATCCTCAAGTCAAGGTTCCGCTGCCTCGACATCACTGGTGGTAGCCTCCTATATTCCCCCGAGATGGTCTGTAGGATCATCCTCACATGTGCAATATTGCACAACATTTGTATCAGAAGAAACATTCCCCTCCTGGAACCAGAGCCACACATGCCTGAAAAGGAGGATGATGGCCTGCAACAGGAGGGGGAACTACAGAACACAGATGCTGGTATACGCAGGTGGCAACAGATTGTAAATAATTTCTTCTGACGTTACTTGAGTTAACTAATTTAAATAAATACCTATTATAATCACCATATCATGGTCTGGCTATTCCTTTTTACACACCTTCATCTCTACTTATCAGAATAAGAGTGTTGCTTCATGGAGCATTGCTGAGATACTGAGTAGGACACGGAACATCCCAGAGCTTATGTGATGGCTAACATACAATGGTCACATACACACACACACACACTCTTAATGACATATATCATGTACATATCTCCTTTGAAGGCCTATAGCAGAGGACCACAACTATTTCACACATACATGTTGAAAGCAAGGTCCAACGTAGCATATGGCACACAACTATGACACCATCACTCAATAAGGGGAAAACAAGCCTCATACATGAGGCAGTCAATGTGCTTTGGCATCACTAACAGGAATGTCTGACAAGACCCTTGACAGCAGTTAGTCCAACTGCATCCAATATTTGCAAGGAATATCTGTGACTAGAGTTCCATAGAAGCAGAACATAGACAGCACAAGTGCCACACATATGACATGCATTGCGCACATGACATTCCATGTACGTCAGCCCATTTCCTAACTCATTACACACCCATGCACCTGGTCACAACCCACCTGTCGGAAGAGGTCCCTGGAATACTAAGATGTGTACCCTGATAATACCTCCTATACAAACACAGACCAACATTAGAAAACCAGTGTGCTACATCCTTTCCTATGGTATGCAATTGTCAAAGAACATCTGACTGCATGGACGTCAGGTCAATTTATACACTGTCTTCTAGTTTCAAAGCCCTGTTAGCACATGTAGATTGCTTCCCCTTGTAAAAATGTCTGTTGGCCCTTAGAATGCAAGTCTCACCTACAGGACTGGTGAGAAACAGATGCAGCCCACACCTGTGATCACCTCCATGACCACCACCCATTACAAAAAGCACTGCCCCTGATGATGCCTGGAACAGCATAGGAGTTGCCATTATGTCAAATACATCGTCAACCATTGATAGTAATTAAGCCGTGTAACACAGCCCTTGGGTTCATTTGTCACTTTCAAAAACACAGGACATACACAGATTGACATGTCAACTGTCTAGTTTGTCCTCCAAACAGTCTCAGTCAGACCACTGATTATGTAACTTGTCCAGTAGCTGGCTCCTGAATCATCTTGCATTCTGTAAGCCTGACTGGCAACTGTCTGTGCATCACACTAAAGTATCCCTGTGTCTACATATGTACCACACTTGCGTTAGCAAACCTGCCATTCATCAGGGGGCATTGGGCATGGGCTTCTACCATGCATACACAAATACATTGTACAGCATCATCTGCCTTTTAACTGTACCATTTGAGTTAAATCCTCTTGGAAATGCAAAAATCATGGCCCATCGCTTTTCTGGGTTGCATTTATGCATGAATGACAAAGTGTGACAGTGTCCCAGGGTCATAGGCAGGGATTGGGTACGGGGCTTTCAGCACAACCAGCAACCTCTGATAATGTACATGACTAATACACAAATGTCAGAACCATGACAGTTCACACACAGCATCACAGTGCGCACAACATAGTGATGGGCCGTGTGTGGTGAATAGCTGCGAGAATAAACAGCACAGAGGCTATGATGTTCCCAGATGCAGTGGGAAGTGCAGAGGCCAACCTGTGTACAAATGTTGTAATGACACCTGCTGGAACATGACAATTGAGACATTATCTCACTCAGCACACCAAGGTTGTCCTGTTGACTGTCTCATTACACGTCTTTAGTGACAGGGTGGGACCATCCACATGTTGGTTCACATATCCACATCTACTTTACTCACATTGATCAACAAAGGATACTCAGTAGTTACAGGAATAGCTGCCACTGACTCATGATGAGTCCTGGACTGAACTGTGACAAATTACATCCCAACAAATCTACAGGATCATCATTGGACCACACACATGAACAAGACACCTATGTGCAATTGATCACTGGAAATATGTGGACACGTGCTGTCTTGTATGCTGGTCCACCACAGCCACTTGATAGTTGGGGCTCACTTCTATGGCCTCAACTGTGGTGTCATCATACATATGAGATTGACCCTTGTCTGTCTGTGCAAAGAACATGGTACCCACTTCTTCAATGCATGTGTATGACTCACTGTGGGATTCATCAACTAGTGCCTAGGAAGCTCTTACCAATACTCTAGGACATAGGATGTAGAAATTGTGGACCTTTGACATGAACATGTGTCTGCCATCCATCTGGTGCATGCTATGTCACATGTGGTGTCTACATGACCCTAAAACTTGGAAGTATACTTTGCGGGTTTTGTTACATGTATGACTAACACATGCCCTTGCTCATTCCAAATTTTACTTGCATCTTAGGGTTGGACACATGGACGTCACATTCATAAAACCAAATGTATAATAATGCTTCATGTGATGTACACACACACCTGGTCAACCAACAAATTAGTTGTCAAAGCACACACTTTGAGCCAAAGGCAAATAGGTATTGTACATATGTGCGTCACATTGCTATCCTCTCCTTATGGCAAACATGCACAATTTGTGCCACGCATATATGTAGGCCACACCTATGACCATCTATGACGTCAGCCAACTGTAAACATACTGTGAAGGGTGTAGTGGATGATGTTCAGCTGCAGTATGATGTCACACATGTGAACATACACCATCAACACCATACTGTCTTTAATTAGCCAATCTCTGATGTGTTCCAAATGTAAAATAACCAAAAAACAAGTAAAAATGCCCCAAACCAGTCAATGCACTGTAATTTTGACATCCCTAGCGGTGTGCGTAATTTTTTGTATACCAAAACTGTATTTGCGTCATTTATTTTGACGCACAGGAGTGAAATATAGCCCGCATCCAGATATTTGTACAGTCCATGTATCATTATGTGGATGCGGGTTAATATTCACGTCTGTGCGTCAAACAAAATGACGCAAATACAGTTTTGGTATACAAAAAATGACGCATAACATGAAAAAGGCGGGACTTTTCATACAGGAAGTGATGTAATAGGATATCCTGTTTACAGATCATGTACAGTGGGTGTACTTTCACTTTCACTTTGCAGTCTATGATCCTTCTAGACTGTGTGGCTGTGTAGAGAGTGTTGTCCAGAGATTTTGTGCTGTTTTGGTCCTGTGTGCTATCTGTAAAGTCCTTTTGTGAAATAAATTTTGTTTGTGTATACTGTAGTACTGTGTTTTGTCTACATTTGTCCATTTATCTTGTGTATTTCTTGTTTGTGGGAGTCTGTTGTGGGTAGTGTTAGTTTGGGGATAGTTGGGCTCTTTTAGTGTTTAGGTTTACTTTTTTTCTGTCTTTTTACCCCTACTTTCACCCATTTTCCCTTTCTATTTCTTTTACCCCTATTCCTTCTCCTCAATTATAAAGATAACTGGTAGGCCACGTCTTGGCAGGATGGGGGAAGAGGAGTTGGGGGGCTTCATCTGGCTGCTGACATTTCTTGGCGCTCATGATCCAGACAGGGGGCAGGGTCATACAGGGCTACCCCGACAGAGGCGTGCAGAATCCGGTGGGGAAAGGTGCTGCATCAACTGCAGCGTGTGTATGCCAGCCAGAGGAGTGACCACCAGCTGAAGCACCGGTGGGCTGACCTCATCACCAGGGAGCAGGATCTCTTGGACCAACTGGGAATCATGATTGGTGGCACTGTTGGTGAGTACGACTACTGATATTGTGCACAATTAAATGCTCTGTAGTGACATCAGTGGATTAGTGCAATGTCTGCCAGCTAACTTGATGACTGTGTGTAATTTTGGGGACATATAAGGGGATCATTGATGCACTATGGCAAAGATCACAATTGCTAGCTGTCAGGTAGCACGTGCTCAGCAAACTTACAGGTATCTTTACCATGGAGGAAATTGGTGCGGCCTTTCTGTCAGCACAGCTAACAAAATAGGAGCCAATCAGGTCTATATAGGGTATTATTGACAGAGAAGTACAGATGTACCAACATTTAGGCCAACTATGTTGATGCAATTGCTAGACTGACTTTAGAATCACTACATGATGCTGAAAATGAGTGCTGCCTTCACGACAATTTATGATAGCAAAGTGGCTCAAACATTGGTCTCATATGAGTCTGGTGAGTGTGGAAGGAAAGCGTTCACAGAAGTACTATGAATGTGTGGGATTATTGTGTTTCTTAATCTTTTAAGATAAATGTCAGTTCATGAATTGAATACATTGTGTAAAGGTGTAAGGTGCCCTCAGATAACATCGTAAGATGTTTGTTGGAATCGTTTGAGCCACAATCCAAACATGGATGGCAGTCCAAGTGTATGCACATGGCACCATAGCTGGGCTACATCAATTGACTATACTGTAACAACAGGATGGCTTACAGGAGTCCATGCCCCTCCCTCTGTACATTGGGCCTATGTGCACTAAATGTGTCATGGCCACAAGGCATGTTTGACTGGTAATGCAGTCCTCAAGTAACCAGGCGTTGGAGGTTTCTCTTGGATGCACATGATAAGACGATTACACTCCATATTTTTTAGTGCTCACCAATTATGGGGCAAGTTTGCAACCACATGATAGTTAGGGCCAATGTATGTGTGCAGATATGTGTGTAACTGTCACAGGAGACCCATGCTATGTACAAGTTGGCCTTGAAATATCAGATGCAGTACCATCATGTCTGAATGGCTACCATTTCCTTATTCAGCCTACACATTGTAAATGATACTGAAAATGTTGCACTGTGCACAGATTTCGAGCACATTTCTTCCTTCCACACCTTACAGGTGGACTGGTGCCCTACACTGTGGGAGAGGTGGCGACATTTGAGGACCCCGACCACTACAGTAAGTGTTGATATGTCTGTTATGTGTTGTGTTTGCTGGTTATGGACTTGTGTGAGTTGGACGCATAGCAAGGTGTGATGCTGTGGGCAAGTTTTTCACTTGTTCCATGAGTGGGAATGCAGTTTTCACATGTTTTGAGTTAGCCAATGCGTATCCAATGGCATCATGTAGGGATTGTAGGACATCCCTGTAGGCCCCACTGTGAGTACAGGGGATAGTCATGTCTCTGACACTTGTATCACCAAGAGTCGCAATGGAAGTCAGACCCTATTAAGTCAGCCTGTCAGACCCACATTATCTAAGATTGGTGGAGCGAATAGCTTCCCAATAGACATCTGCTTCACTATTTACCTACGTAATTCTGAAACAGTAGGTAGAACCTCCTAGCATCATGTACTTCCACATGTAGTGCATCAAGTCTGTGGAACCTGAGTGTAATGGCCTAGGTGTGCATGCAATTCATGATCATGGGTGTTCTAGCAACTCTGTGTCTGATGTAAGTCAGGCCTCAATGGAATGGAATGTTGTGTACTAAGTTCTGATTTACCTGACATGTCTGACCCTATGAGTGCTCTCTGGTTTGCTGACTCCAAATTGTAGATAGACCTTACCTGTGGTGTGTCTGTAGAGACAAACATGTGTGGATTAGCCTATACACTCCTCGGTGTACATGTTGTTGGCAAGTTATAGTTGTGTATCCACCACCCCCCCTCAAACACGGCCATGGGTTTGTGAATGGGGTACCTAGTATTGATGCTACCAGTATGTTACACATACCTGTGAAGAAGTGACGGTTTGGTTGCATAGTAGTATACACACTCAGGTTTGGCACTTGGTACCATACTGGAAAGTCCAGTTACAACTCGCAGACCATGTGGCTTTAGTTTTGCTTTCCGTACACTGACATTTGTAGCCCAGCTCTTGGTGGAGGATATGCAGCATGATTCTTAGATGTTAACTGTCAGAACTCAGATTGCAAGTCAAGGCCAGTTGTTACCCATCTTGTGGGTTATGAATGTGCTTTGTGTGATGTGACCTTTGTTGTCTGGCCTTCCATGTACTTCCTCAGGGACATTCGATGCTCTGTATCGTGATATGAGCTGTTAGAAGTACAGTAGATGTATTGTCTGATTAACTTGCTGTGCTGTTTTACACAATGCAGTTACTAATGTGGCATATCTGCATTTGTCTTCACAGCAGCTAACATGACTCCAGACCAGGTCCGTGAATTTCAGCGTCAGGCCATGCGATACCAGCACATCCTGCTGGTGGAGTCGGGGTTCCGGAGGATGGCCCGGCAATATCGCCATGAACGTGCCTCCGGGGCATGGCGAGCCTTCCCACAGGGTGGGCCTACTGTGCCCACCACAGCCACCACAGAAACAACCACCAATCTGAGCCAGGTGGTCCCACCCACAGCTGCCTCTGTTCAATCTACATCTGCTGGACTTCCTGGCCCCAGCTTTGCCACCGGTGCAGGACAGCCCACACAGACCTCCTCCACCGGTACCCAGACTGCCACTGCTTCAGCTGTTGACCCTGCAGCCTTCAATAGACTTGAAAACAAGATGGACAAAGTGCTGCGCAAGGTGAGCCACCTGAGCTGGGACGTGCAGCACATTAAACAACGGGTCAAGGATATCAAGAGGACCCTCCGGAGGGCCAACCTCTAGACAGTTGAATAGATGGACTTGATACCCTCCACTCCCTCCTCTTTCCTTGTTCTTATACTTAGTGGGCTTAGGGGGATTAGTGTTAGGTTAGTATAGGCTGTTAGTTTAGTCAGTGTTAGTGGATGGGGGGGTAGGGGGTCCTGCTTCTTTCTTTTTTGACTTATTACATGTGTGGGTGGGTGGGTGGCGGGCTATGTTGGGGTTCTTGTGTGTTAAAAAAAAGAAAAATACAAAAAACATAAAAAAACACATTTACTAAAAAAAAACAAATATTTGTATAGGATAGTATAGTATGTCTTTAGGTTAGTATGTGTTGTCCTCCATGTGTCCCGTCTCATAAGGGGGGTGGGGGGTAGATGTTTAGAAAGTTTTGTTACATGTGATAAGTAAGTGTAGCTTAGGTTAGTTAGGGACAGTTGTGGGTAATGAGTAGTCAGGGTAGATTAGGGTAGGTAAGATTTTTCCCTCAGTTTCCTCATCTATGGTTAGCCTTTAATAAATATTTGGTTACCCCTTAATAGTATGTGTTGAATGGTAATTAATCGTGGGTTTGGATTCCGTGTACATCTCTTTTGTACTATAACATCTGTGTCCAATGCTACAAACAAATCCCAACTGAGCTGTACGATTAGCAGCTAACCCAGAGCTACCTTGCAAAGTGTCTACCCTTTGTTGCAACCACCAATCACAGTTATTATGGATGACAATCTGTTTCTGTTGATAAGTGTGTTTTCAAAGTCAATAACAGTGCTTCCAGACTTGATATTGGGGAAACAGTTTTAGGACTGACTTCAGTGTGATGATCATGCACACCCTTATAAGAGGAGTTCTCATTGGCAATCTTGTATTCTTGTCTTCATGACCCTCATACATCATTTGTGACACAGTTCGGCATGATTACCTATTTGTATCTTAACTCAGACACCTTCATTTGTGCAGTTTTTTTTAGTGTTTACTTAGATTAGTGTGGCATGTTTATTGTGTTATATTTGCATGTTGACAACATTTAGCGGGCACTATTTGATGACTTAGTTATCCCCTGAGGAAGCATTCTTCTGTCCAACACAGCATGGTGGTGTATGGTTTCTCACTTCATCAGTTTATTCCCTCAGGATGGGCAGAGTATGATGCAATCATGGTCACTGTGCAGATTTCTCTAACTACATAATATCTGGACAGTTGTATTGACAAGCTACGTTATTTGACAGTAGGGACATTTCAATTATCTAATGCGCAGTTGATATGTCACATTACCCAGAGACAGATTTGTTGTGTAAGTGCTATTTATTGAAAAGTGCTGTAGTGCTATATGTACATTGTCCATGATTGTGAGTCCATTATAGTGATATCTTCCATTGTGATCCAACACAAGGGTTTACCAAAATGCTTTTGTCATGCTGGGGTTGCTGTTTCAGACAGTGCAGAGGGACAGGATTTGGCAATGAGTAGGACAGAGACAATCACTGGGCTGGGTGACAAGATATACAGTGGTTTGCAGAACAGTGCTTGAGTACAGTTGTTGCAAGACTGGCAAGTTACAAAGCGCAGGACCTTGGTAATAGTTGGCCATGTGGCAGGGACTAGTGCTTCCGGGTACTTTTCCTTGTGAATGTGATCTGTTCCATGTCTTCTTCTTCTGATGTGTGTGTTGCCTGCTTTGTCCTTGTTGTTGTTGGTTGTGAAGGGGCAACACACACCTCAGTGTTAGAAGACGTGGAGTCAGACATCCCGGTGGCTGCTCCCTGTGAAGGTCTTAAGGGCAGTACTGCAGCAAGGAGGGCCTGCTGGTTCTTGAGAATAGCAGCCACATCACGATGGTAGGCAGCCAGGTCGGCCCTGAGGGGTTCAATGTTGCATTCGTGCACGCGTTGACAGGATTGCTGTTGTAGGTGTTGGGTCAACTGTATTGCAGCTGTTCTGATTTCCTTCTGGGTTTTCTGCAGTTACTGCAAGATAGATTTTAGGGCTTGCATAGCTGCTGCCTGATCTGCAGATGACATCATGCACGAACGCATCCCTTCAAGGCTGGCTGCCATATTTTGCATCCCCACCCGCACCTCCTTGGCCAGCTCCCGCTGTACTCCAACTACAGTTCTCTCAAAGCTGGTGCCAGTGTCGTCTGAGTCCTCAGCTGTATTGGAACTGGCAGGTCTTACAATTGGGGTGGTGGGTGGATCCTCTGCGATGGCTGCT
Organism: Pleurodeles waltl; assembly: GCF_031143425.1. NCBI lineage: Eukaryota > Metazoa > Chordata > Amphibia > Caudata > Salamandridae > Pleurodeles > Pleurodeles waltl. Next base: position 1,214,321,334 of record NC_090440.1, read on the forward strand.
TGTTCTGTGCTCCTCCTTGTGACTGAAGGTGGGGTCTGGAGGGTTTCAAGGACCTTTTGGATAGTCTCCTGGGGAATGTTTATCGGCTCGTTATCCATGTCATCAGGGAAATCTGGGACAGGCATATAGGCAGGAGATCCATCTTCCTCTGCAATGAAACAGGGTACAATTAGTGTGTCTGTGTTGTGACAATTTTGACGTGACGTACCTGCCTTTTGATGAATTCATTTTGTGATCTTGTTTTGTATTAATATCTGCAGTCCTTCAGATGGGCATTGTTTCAGGCCTATGGCCCACCTGTGTGTCACATGTATGGTATTGAGTTATCAGACTTGTCAGCCTCATTGCCTCTAGGTGTTGCTTTATGCCAAATCGAGAATTGCCACCTTCTTGTCCTACTCGACCCTCCGTGTATATCCATTCTCATGGTGAGACCTTTCACTGGCTGTGGGTGTTCTGATGGCCCTGGCAGCACACTTAACTATCAGGACCTGCCCCAATCCCTGATCTTTCACATCCACTTAAATGTAATTGACATGTTGCATGTCCTATGCATGGCAATGTTATGATCTGATATGGATGTTGACATCGTTAATGGGTCCTGCTGATGTTTGGTAATGTGTGTTACATTGGATTGCCCTGATAGTCGTATCAGTGTCCTATTTCGTCCTCTGACTGTGCAGGTGTATTTCAGTGACCAGTTACATGTGTCCCCTCCTCAATGCTGTTGTCTGAGCAGTATGACATTTGTGATGTTGCCTTGTTACCCAGGCACAGGATGGACCCTGACATATGCAGCATGGGTGTGTCCTTACTGCTGTGTCGCTCCTATTGTTGTTTACTTTGGCTGATGTTTGTGACAACTATGGGCATTGACATTTGAATGTACTGGGGCCTTTGTCTTGTTTCAGGAGATTGTTGCAGATGTCATCCTCACCCCCTAATTTAGGTACGTATGTTCCATGGGGAGGTTACTGCCATTGGCTACTTGAGCTGCACACAGATCAGAGGTGGTAGTGGCAACTGTTGTCGCAGTTACATTGCAGTTGTTGTTTTGGCTAGAGGATTGCTATTAGGGCCCTAGTTAATGTAGGAGGTATGTTGGCTGACGAGTGCCAGGATGTAAGTTTGATGTAGTGGCCTTCCCTCCTGTCGTGGCTTTCCCTTTGCTCCATCGTTGGCATGACAGCATGCCCCCCATGGGACTGTTGTTGGTGTTGTGTAATGGTGTGCCCCAGGTCTTCTCAGAACGTGCCATGCCCCAATGCCATGCCCCTTTACCCATGCCACTCCATGTATATGATGACTTACATGCAATGTGTAGTAGGTATTCCCCCCCCCGGTTGCAGTTGGCATTATTGCATTTCAATTCCCCATGCGACTTACCCTGCATGTGCGTTGTCTCCTGGTAGTCTGCGCTGTCCTGTCCTTGAATCCCTGTGACGATCTCCTCAGGGATGACAGCTGCGACCATCTCCTCCATGTGGTCCAGGGCCTCCTGGTGTGCTGGACTCCCCCCTCCAGTCTGCAGTGCTGCCTTCCTGTTCCTGGCCATCTTTTCCTTGGTCCTGCATTTGCAGTTATGCCAGTGTTTCTTGCACTCGATGACTGTTCTGCGTACTTCAGCCACACTGTTAATCTTGTCGACAATTTGTTGCCATATAGCCTCTCTCCTACTGATTGGCAACTTTGAGGTGACAAACAGTTGGTGCTGGTGTTCCGTCACCTCTTTAACCAGAATTTCCTGCTCCTCTGCACTGAAGCAACACTTTCTTTTCTTCTTAAAAGTGTCCTGGTTCATGTGTGGGTCCGCCTGACTGGTTCCTGGTCTGCTGTCATCTTCCCGGGGTCTGTAGTGGCATCTGGGATCCATTTTGGCTCTCCTTTGGTGAAATGGCTGTGTTCGCTGTGTTTTTTGATGCTATTGCATTAAAAAAAACAGCGCATATCCGGTTTGCGGTGTCGTAAATCGACCCACAGTCATTTCCGCTGCGTTAACGTCGTTTTCTTTTACGACTTGACGCCGCGGTGTGCGTAAAAAATAATGATTCCCACCTGTTGTTTGCGCCGCCGTGCGTCAAAGTATAAATATGACGCCCGCACGGCGCACCAAAATGGCGTTAGCCGGCGGTAATATTTTTGACGCAAAACTGCACTGGTGCAGTTTTGCGTCAAAAAGTATAAATATGGGCCTAAAGATTACACTTAGCAGTAATGGAGGCAGGTTCTGACATTCAGAATTTCAAATCTATACTACAGATCAAATTGTAGCGAATGAGGGGTACTGGGCATCCCAGAATGTGAACTATAATATTTGACTACCCAACTACAATGCATGGCTGGGCAGTTCGAAGGGACAGATGCAGAAATGGATATTAAAGTTCCCACATTAACAAAACCGATGATGCTTCCAGGATCTATGGGACCATAATATTCATGTATGACAGTTCCTACTGCACAGATCCTTGATCACAGCAATAAAACGTTATGTGGAGGGCAGACAATACTGAACCACCACAAAACAGACCACATCTGACCTTCACAAGAGGCAAAGGGATGAAATTTGTGCCATTGCTGTACTGTGTGTTCCTCTAGCTCTCTAAATGTGTGCTTAATGGAATAAGGGAAAGTTAGAAGCAGACATTAATAGGGTTTTTGAAGAAGGAGACAAGGGACAAACATTGAACACCAACTAAGAAGCTTTCAGCAATGCTTGCTTCAAACTACTATTATTAAATTTCATACACAGAATCTACATTGCAGGACCTATAAATTATATCCTTTTGCCATTGTACAGTGCCCTATGTGTGGCAATGCACAGATGGATATTTCTACAAGGTATGGGTCTGCAGCTCTAGTCAAGAGCTGTAATGGGCAAGATAGTGCTGATGTTAAATGAAGCCCTAAGCAGATAGAAGAGATGGATTTCGGAAGCCTTCTTGAAGGGACTCATTCTGAAACCTAGTAAGGCACTAGTAAGTTGGCCAACCTTGCTGTGGTACTTGCAAAGAGGCAAATAGTGATGAGCTGAAAAATGTGCCTACCATAAGTAGAAATGAAAATTCCAGAAACTGGCTAAATGTAAGATTGGGACATAAGTTTCTACATTGCTCTTATTGCTCTTATTCACCCCAACCTCCATTAAAAAAAATCTGCTGCTCCTTACCCCTACTTGTGACCGGTATCACTTCCACGCTCTCACTTTGTGTTTGTTTTCTTGGTGCTTAGGAGCAATGTGTGTTTCACTTTTCTTCCACCAAACTTGGTTATATAAGAAAGTTCTGGCTCTGGGGCAAAGTATTTAGCACTTAGGGGCATATTTATACTCTGCGCCAAATGTGCGTCAAAAATTCTGACGCACATCCGGCGCAAACCATGCACCATATTTAAACTTAGACACCTGAGCCTGCGGACGTCAAAATTCCTCTGTGTGCGTCATTTTTGGGATGCGGGAAACTGCCTTGCATTAATGACAGGCATGGTAAGCGTTCCTGCCCAAAAAATGACTTTAAGGCCTGTGTGCCTTATTTATAGTCCTGCGTCATTTTGACGCACAGGAGGGGGCAGGCCTTAAAAAACGGCGCACAGCCTGATGTGCGCCGTTTTCTAACGCCTGAGTGAGGGCAGGCATTAAGGGACCTGTGGGCTCACTTCCATGGTCCCAGACCAAGGAAGCAGTCCAGAGGTGCCCTTCCCTGCCCCCAGGGACACCCCCTGTAACCCTCGCCCGCCCCTGGAGGACATCCATGGATGAGGTAAGTATTTTTTTATTTTTTTTAAAGTGGCATGGGGGGGCCTAATTTGGGCCCCCCTACATGCCACTGTGCCCAATGACCATACCATTGGGCAAGGGGGCATGACTCCTGTCTTTGCTAAGACAGGAGTCATTTCAATGGGGGTTGTGCATCAAAAAATGGCGCAAGTCCGGTTTGAGGCATGATTTTTGCCTCAAATCTGACTTACACCATTTTTTGACGCACAACCCCCATTTTCCCCTACGCCGGCGCTGCAAGGTTTGAGTCATTTTGTTTTACTCTGACCAGTCCGCCGCGCCAGCTAACGTAATTCCTTAAATAAGGCGCCCGCATGGTGCGTAGGAATGGCGTTAGGCGGCGGTAAAAAAAATTACGCAAACCAATGTCGGCGCTGGTTTGCGCATTAAAAAGTGTAAATATGGGCCTTAGTTTGCCCTGTTACAGTGATATGGTAACATCACCATATATGGCTTCAAGTTTGTTTTCCTTCCCCTTGGCAGTGGTGTGATGTAGCTTATTTTTATATGTTTCTACTATTGCTTTCACTTGAGACTTCTTGAGATGCAAGTATACACATGTATAGACCTTGGAAGGTAACACTACTTTCCTGTGTGGTGCTTAAATGGGAAACAATTGTGCAGCTGTGGGGAAAAAAGGTTTCTTTGGGGATGAAAGGTGGTACTCAGAGACTGGATTGTTTTGAGATGCAATTCTCAATATCTTAATTTACAGATTTCAAATGGGATCCTGTCTATCTCTGAAATAATAATTTTATTGCTAAGCAGTGCAGTTTTCAGGGCAGCGAAGACGTAATGTGACAGGCCAAATGCTTTAACCTCTCTCCCATACAGAGATGGAAATGAAGTGAGCTGTGAAATACTTTCAGAAACCTGTCTATACACTAAAACAATGAGATCTAGAATGTTTAGTAGGTCAAGAGGGGCCGGATCGAGATCAGATTATCAAGATAACTCCTCTATAAAATTAACACCTGCACTGGGCCTTTCAGTTTGTGGAGGGCACCCCAAGACAGCCACCTCCATTTTGTGAGTCCAGCTTTTCCCTGCACCCTAATACACCCCATTGATCAAGAATCTGGGATAAAGTGTTTGTACTTCTACCCATGCCTGTTTACTTTAGGCTCCCCGTGTTTCAGCCAGCTTGGCCTATTTAAACTGCTGTTTTTCTTTTTTTTTTACCAGTGAATGTTTGAAATTTCCCTCCTAGTTTGTGGCAAAAGACTGCATAAAGCCAACAGCCACCTGTATAAACCCCCTTTATATAAAAAATAAAATAAAAAAAGGCTACATACACCTCAGTGACTCACCAGAGTGTGTCTAGGAGACTGCTTAATCTGTTTTCTGTGATTTAAATTGTGTTTACAAAGTGTCTGCACCACTTGCTTTTACCTTGAAAAAGCCAAATATTTGAGTGTGTGAAAAGCAGTAACTCAGTGCTTTTCAATCTGCCCTCACCTGGAAAATAGACTCTGCTAGCTTGGAAGTGTGGATTCTGCCTGTCTGTATCCAAGGATATTCTAAATAAAGCAGCAGCTCCCTCCTTCCTTCCACGGGGGCTTGTGCTTCAGTTAACGTAGTCCTTATATACGTTTCTATTGGTTGTTGCATATGTTGTAGTGATTAGTTGCTGGGACTAGTATTTCTATTGGGTTAAGGACTAGGGTTAGTGTTGTGATTGGCACTAGGGTTGGGATTCCTATTGGTTCATGGTTTTGAGGGTTCGTGCTGTGATTGATACTAGGGTTGGGATTCCTATTGGTTCATAGTTTTTAGGGTTCGTGTTGTGATTGGTACTAAGGCTGGGATTCCTATAGGTTTATGTTTTTTAGGGTTAGTGTTGTGATTGGTACTAGGGTTGGATTCCTATTGGGCTGTGGTTTTAGGGTTAGTGTTGTGACTGTTACTAGGGTTGGTATTCCAATTGGACTGTGGTTTTAGGGTTAGTGTTGTGATTGGTACTAGGGCTGGGATTCCTATTGGTTTGTGGTTTTAGGGTTACTGTTGTGATTGGTAGTTAGGACTAGGCGTGTGATTGGTTACTAGAACTAGGTCGCCCATTGGCTCTAGGTTTTAGGCCTACAAATCTGATTGGGTTAGGGTTAGGACTACGTTTCTATTGGCAGGTAGGGCTATTTAAGCCTAGGGCACAGGGCGTCTCAGCCCGGTTGTCGAGGCTAAGGGTGTAGAAGACAAGGGCAGTTGCCTGTTTGGGCCTGTTCGGATCTAGCCGGGCCTAGGGCCAAAAATCCTGCCCAATTTTCCTTTTACCAGAAAGGACCTTGTTCCCTCTTCGTCCTCCAACATCCAAACACAATATCAGCAAAGGCATCCAACTCATGCACCACAAACCGACCTCATATAGATTGCAATGTCTCATCAACCAGCACAAAACCCCACATAACACACCTATACACATATTCACCACAACTGCAACAGTAAGACATCGTCATTCTCACACCAAACACTACTCTGTCTATTCCCACTAACACTTACTTGCATCGCTCACACAACACAAAACCACATTATACATTACTTTCAGCCAAACAGATACACACTCCCTGTTCATACAAACCAACAGCACTTTCCTCTATTTGCTCCTGCCAGACCCCCTTTTTCAGGACAATATCTAAACCCAGCCTTCCAACACACCATCCACAAACACCCTACCCCTCTCGTCACCAATTACACACAACCATATAATCCTTACACTCCACTCCACCACACACATTACCTCTTCCAGTGAATAAAACTAACACAAAACACCCCTTACCCTTGTCTATCACCTCTTACACACACGTCTCCAAAACACATCAACACACCCTGTAATATTCTAATACCACTCACCAGCACTAACTCACATACAAATCCATCAAAGCAAACCACATCAATATCTCCTTTCACTATTCCACAAAAAACAAAACAAACCACACACATCAGCTCCTCAAAATAACAAAACCATTCATACTTTCGATCACGCCCACTCCCACCCTCATGAATACACAAATAATACAGATCCTGTCTAATCTTTACTCCTAAATTCTCACTCTTCACAAACATCTACCACAAGCACCACAACACAGCAACATTCATTCACCCGCTTCCCATCAATTTCACAATTTAGAGTCTTACATTATGATTAACAGGCTCCTATAACATCCTAACCCATACTCCTTCCACACTAAACAGATACAAACAAAATAAACAAAATGCCACTCTTAACAACTTCGCATCCTCTTGTCTATTACAGAATAACACTACTCTACAAAAAAACTCCACTCACCATGTCATTCTCAGCCACCAAGTCCACCACCAACACACACAGACCCAACAGAATGCCTCCTAAGCCTGCTGGAAGAGGAACACTATATAAAAAAAAACAGGACTATTGTGACCCCTATACAGGTATCACAACTAACACACCTGCTACAAGCTCAAAATATATTGCTCACCCTTCTCCAAAAACTTTTCTAGATACAGTCTCAAACCTTATTACATTATACTACCTATGCATTCTTGGGGACCTAAACATTTGGTTTGACAAACCCAATATGCCCCATCCAAAAGCTATCACCACTAGCCTAGTCACACTGAGCCTACATCAGATTGTACACAATCCCACACACATCATAGATGTCATTTTTGCAAACCCTGAACAAGTTACCATTCAAAACGTCGCACCAATTACCTGGTCAGAACACCATCTGGTAACCTTCTGACATAAAACACCACAAATCAACATACCTCATAGCACCTTACATATATGCATCTATCGGACATGGAGCAAACTCAATTTTGAAGACTTAGAAACACAACTAACAGCCAACACAGAACTAGATACAATTAATTATGTTCCAAAACTTTATGAATGTCTACAGTAAGCTTTTGAGATCCCAATACCACTCAGAAAAACTAAACAGGACAAAAGAAAACCAACACCTTAGAGAAACACAGAACTTAAAAAGATAAAGCAACAAATCAGAAGGCTGCAACAGACCCGGCTCAAAACAAACATTCAAGACAAACTTCAGCTATACAAACTTAAGACAATATACAAATCATCAATCAAAAATCTACAAAAAAAGTTACTACTCAGACAGAATTCTAAATGCTAAATCTGCAACTAGAGAATTTTATAAAAATCTCAATAAATATTGAAAACCTAAATGCATGGAAGGAAGTCATCCCTCTACTCAAGATTTCACAAACAAACTGGCAACTTGTTACACAACCAAGGCAGACACATTGGACTCCTATTTAAAACAGAAGAAAACCATCACCACCAACTAGTTTCCTACAATCCCCTCCAAGAGTAAACCAAATCAGCCTCTGCTCTCCTTCGAACTAATATCACAAGGTGAATTTATGTATTTGGTCAAGACAAGCAGGCCTTCAGCCACACATCTTCAAAAACATTTTTTTGCCCTTCTGACCCTTGTCCACCACACATCGTCAAAAACATTCTTCAATCGACTTTTACTGCCACATCTGTAAGAAGAATCATCAATAGCTCTTTAACTATCTGAACTTTTCCTTAAAACCTGAAAAAGGCATACATACGTCTGTTATTAAAAAAAAAAACCTAGATCTGTATGACCCTAACAACTACAGACCAATTACAACTGGACCTTTCCTGGGCAAACTGATAGAAAGAGCAGCATTCACCCAGATGTCACAATTCAATGCAGACAAGTCCATACTTTCAGACTAACAAATTGGATTTCGCAGAGGAAGAGGCACTGAATCCACACTCATAGCAATCCGGATGATCTTAAAACACAGTCAACCGCAATGGAGTTGCTGCACTAATTCTCTTGGACCTCTCAGCTGCCTATGATACTGTTGATCATGGCACCCTAATTCAAAGACTCTATGAAGCCTGAACATAAGGGACTGCTCTCGACTGGGATTACATCCTACCTTCAAAACAGAACTATTATTATCTTTTCTCCCCCGCTTCTCGTCCAAACCCTACCTCAGAAAAGCAGGGGTCCCCCAAGGAACAATCATCTCACCTATGCTTTTCAACATCTACATGATGTCATTACCAGAACTGATCAATGATTTTCAACTCATATGCTATAACTATGCAGATGACACACAAATACTACTTAACTTGGAATGTCCCACAGATATTGAAAACTCACAAATCTTCAGTTGCCTCAGAGCCGTTGATCAGTGGATGACTTGGAGGTATCTCAAACTGAATGCTTCCAAAACTGAAATACTCATGTGGCGACTGGAAACATTTTGACCCAAAGTGCACCTGGCCTGACGATCTGGGACCACCTCCTCAAGTATCCAAGGAAGTTAAAAAACTTGGAATTACCATGGACTCCAAGCTAACAATGAATGCCCAAGTGGACAAATTAGCACAATCAAGCTTCAGCACCTTGAAGACTCTGTAACGCACCTTCCCCCACCTTGGATGTCCACACAAGGTGCAGGCTACTATCTCTCTTGTACTATCTAATCTGGATTATGCCAATGGCCTCTACCATGGATCATCTCTATCCATTATGAGAAAACTGCAATCTATTTAGAACTCAGCTGCCAGGCTACTATTACATGTAAAACCACAAGCCCACATCTCCCCCCCTCGAGAGCACTACCCTGGTTATCGGTTGTCAGAAGATCCATCTTCAAACTACTTTGTATCACCCACAAAGCTATCCATGGAACAGGATCACTTTTCATCAGAAAGAACATAACCAAATACATTCAACTAAGAATCCTCTGCTCAAGATTGGCACCCCGCCTTAAAACACCAACGTACAAGAAAAAGACAATAGGTGGTACATCCGTCTCTGTTCAAGCAGCCAAATTATGGAATTCCTTACCCCCAAATATAAGAACCACAGACAACTATCTTGTCTTCAGAAGACTACTCAAGAGTTGGCTCTTTCCTTCATAACCACCATATTCAAACAGCAACAGACTGTATATGTCTGTGTTGATAAATATTTATAATCTGATTATGTTTATATTGTAGATATGTATAGTTCTTTAAGAAATATGTATAGTTAGTATACATATACTCTGAGTCTGTTTAACAAATGTAACTCACAGTTAAATATATGTGTATACATGTGTGCATGTGTGCATGTGTGTGTGATATATATATGTGTTTTTTATTGTATGCTTAATATGTTCATAGGTCATTGCATAGCTCCTAGATAAGTTGTTATACTAGTTACTTATGAATCCCTGCTTTCTTTTTTATATCCAATGAGCAAATGTTATAACTATTTAACAGCAAGTATTTTGCTATTGAAAAATTGAAGAAAGAAAATTGAATGTTATAAAAGTACACTTATTAATTATCAAATATTACAAATCTTGAAAGTCTGTGTTTATACAATACAACTTTACTTTTCATATTATTATAGCCATTATAATATTCCTTGCACATATATTCACTTACTATTTATTTACACATCTATTTTTTACTCTAGTCCTACTGTACTAGAAAAAAAAATATATATATACATTTTACTCTCTCATAAGCTTTACTCTGTCTCCCCATCACCCTTTGTCTCTATCAATCTATCCTCCACCCCCACTCTGACGCATCCCAAACCCATTCTTCTACTTTGATCTCCAAAATAACCCTGCCTAAGCTCTTCCCTGCTCTACTACATCTAGCTCACCCCACACCTCAGTTTACTACTATGATCTCCCAAACAACCCTACTAAATTCTAACTCATTTATCTCACCTTTGACTCATCCAAAACCCCTTCTGCTACTATGATCTCCCTAACCCCTTCATCAAATCAAATCAAATCATAAACATTTATAAAGCGCGCTACTCACCCGTGCGGGTCTCAAGGCGCTAGGGGGAGGGGGTTACTGCTGCTCGAAGAGCCAGGTCTTGAGTAGTCTCCGGAAAGCGAAGTGGTCCTGGGTGGTCCTGAGGATGGTGGGGAGGGAGTTCCATGTCTTGGCCGCCAGGTAGGAGAAGGACCTCCCACCCGCCGTGGTGCGGCAGATGCGAGGGACGGCGGCGAGAGCGAGGTTGGTGGAGCGAAGAGGACGGGTGGGTGTGTAGAAGCTGAGGCGGCAGTTGAGGTATTCGGGTCCCTTGTTGTGGAGGGCTTTGTGTGCGTGGGTGAGGAGTTGGAAGGTGATCCTTTTGTTGACGGGAAGCCAGTGCAGGTGTCTCAGGTGGGCGGAGATGTGGCTGTTGCGGAGTATGTTGAGGATGAGGCGGGCGGATGCGTTTTGAATTCGTTGCAGACGTTTCTGGAGTTTAGCGGTGGTTCCTGCGTATAGGGTGTTGCCGTAGTGTTGCCGTAGTCCAGGCGGCTCGTGACGAGTCCACAGACTCTTCTCTCCTCCATCTCTCCTTTACTCATCTTATTACTATAAACTCTCACCTAACTCTTCTGGATTCTTCCCTCCTCTATCCCTCCATTACTTAGTCAATCCAACTAAGAAACTCACATATCCTCTGCTCAAATTAACTCTTACTAATATGTACTCATATTTCCCAATACTAATCCACCACTACTTTCTCTTGCGTGCTACTCGTCAAAAAGCACTTCAACGCCTCGTCAGGGGTAGTAAGCGCTATATAAATACAATAACAATTCCATGGAGGTCAGATCAGGGCTAAAGAAGCCTGACTCAGCCTAAGGAGTGGGATACAATACTCTCAGTCTTTGTGGTTTACAGGTAGATTGCAATTGGTCTTAGTATTACTTCCTTGGATGGGTAAAAGCGACAAAAGGAAAAGGACCCAAGAATAGCAGTCCTGGCAGTCTTAAGACAGTAACAGTATGTAATTCTTGATACCCCATGACATTGTGAGGACATTGGCTAAGACAGGATTTTTCAGTACGCAACAAGTGTACTGTTTTAACTTTTGCCACGAAGCACTACTGTAAGGCAGAGTGGAATTTCTGAATGCTAAAGTAATAATTACTAGTACTTAAACCAGGAATGTGTATTTCCTAATGCACTTACTGTTATACTCAAAACAATGACATATGTTGAAAAATAACATCTAAATGTCCAGGAATAAAAGAGAGTGGTCAGAAAAGAAAGTCAGACTCTGGTCTCAGAAGGACAAGGCTGCAAGAAGCAACAGTATGCAGCACTGGTTGAGAGGCTAGGTGCTTTAAGGGAGCTGCAAGATGTCTTGGAAGACTACTTTCTTTACTCTACTAATGTCAGCGGCCACATTCTAGAATCCATAGCCTCTTTTCTATAACGGACAGCTGTGCTCACACAATGGCCAGTTAACAGCAGCTCTACAAAATTATTCTTGACTGTGTTGCTCACTTATAATAATAAACTGCCTTTTTGGTGATTATGTCAGCCCAGCTGACATACTTCTTAAGAGCACTTTTTAGTATGTTTATTGCTAATAATGCTGAGCACTAGTATTTTTTAAATCTTTGTATCTGTGTTGTCTATTTATATCTTTTAACCTCTTCTCTTGTAAAGGTATATTTCCACTGGTCTGAAAAGAAAGCTGTTCATGAATGGTTTACTTGTGTTTTATAATGTCATTTCCTATCTGTTTATGAGCATTGTGTACCTTGACTCTCTTGCCCCACAAACACTAGTGGGTTGAGTTTGCAATACACTTGGTTACTACTCATTTATAAGCTTTATTCTTTTACATTGTTAACAAGCGATTCTAAGAGGGGCCCATTACATCAAAGGTTATAAAATCATACTTTTTTAAAGATACACTCATAGTAACACGATTCAGAATTGAGAATAAACTGCCAGGCAAATCAGGAGCCATCAATTGGCAGGGATAGTCTTGTGCATTAAGGTCCTAATTAGGAATGGGTCATTAACAAGGTGCTATTCATCACACCTCATAACCCTTGGTTATGTTTTTTATCAGGTAAGATAAATGGCACTTATTATGAGTTTTCAGAGAGTAACATGCAAACAATATCAATGCTAGTGAGGGAAAGGGTGGTGGTGGGTGGGTATGTTAGTTTCTCACTGAAATAGTAAAAGTCAAAGGAGTTCACAATCTACTGAGAGAATGCCAAGGTTGGATGATTTACAGCATCACTTCATGGAAGTATACTATTTGGGGGATGCAATTCTTTTGTCACATTTGGCCATGAAGAGGGAAATCACAATTAATTGGTAGAAATAATAGGTTCAGTCACTTCCTTCACAAGGGTGGATTAGCTTTTATCTTATTCCCTGTTCCATATAGAGGCATCTTCAGTCAGCATTTTCACATAACCGGACACGTCTTTTTTAAAAGTAAAAAGCCCTGTGGTGGGGCACATTTATTCTTCTGGTGCAAAGTTGGCTATGCAGTTTGGTTTGAGTGCTGGGAAAAATCTGATTATACTTAGTAGCAATCTATACATTTAATCATTCAACCGGGCATCTACCTATCCAGTCACATATTGAATCTTTCATTCATGTAACCATTTGTCCATCCCTCCAATTATTAACCTATTCTCACATGTGCTTATCTGCACAATCTCCATGACAAATTGCTAATCAATAAAGAAGCATTTTAACTTTCGAACAAAGCCAAAACAATTGGTTTTGCTAACAGTTGTATATATCTTGGACACAGTTAATGCTCACAGAAAAGAAGTTGGTTTTGCAATTAAAGGATTCTCAGATGTATATATCCCTATTCTCTTACTTCCCACTAAGTGTTAGACCTGTCAGCCTTATGGTGATCTTCCCCCAAACGTTTTGCCTGCTTGCCTCCTCACATTTTGCAGATTTCTTTTTGTTGCTGCTTACCAGTGCTAAAGTGCATATGCTCTCTCCTCTAAAAATGGTTTGATTGATACATCCTCAAACTGTGTTCATTATTGTTTTATTGAAAGGGGCAGGGCATTGGGGCTAACGAGCACCTGAGGGGAGTGCACAGAGCACTCCCCTCAGAGCACATGTGTGGGCCAAACACACATGCGCACCATAGGGTCTCTCCAGCCCAGCACTGTTGCTGGGCTGGAGAGCCTGCACAGGCTCCCACCAGGCTCCCAGCCAATCCTAACGCTTCTTTGAGCAGCATCAGGATTGGACGCAGGGCAGGCTGGAAGGATGTGCCTGTAGCAATGAGGGACAGAGGAGCGGCGTGGCGACAACGGAGGAGGTACGTTTTTTAAAAAAATTATTAAATGCCCCACTCCCGCGCGCTTCTCCTGCCCCGCCCCATTAGAAGTCAGCAAGTTACGACTGAGTTGTAATACATAAAAAGGGGATTGGGTACCAGGGCTAAGGGTGTGCGTTGAGAAGAAGGGCCAGATCTTAAGGGCCTAAAGAGGGTAGGTAATGGGTGGGAAGAGGGTAGTCAAATTATGTAGAATATTGTGGGACTCCCAGGATATATTGAGAGGGGTATATAAGAGAAGTCTCAACCACCATCTTCCCCAGAGGTTACAGTGTCGATAGTGAGCAAGTAGTTATGAAGAGGATGCCACATATACCTCGGCCATCAGGTGGGGGGTTCGAGCTTAGTGTAGGTTTCACTAGGATCGCAATAGATCATATCTTTTAACCATTCGTCTTTGGTAGGTGACCAATTACTCCACAGTATATGGCTATTCAGCGTTTGGCCAGGAGCAATGCTATTGCTGTAAAACAAATTAAGTGGATAGAAGAGGCTTAACGTGCCCAGGATTGTTACCAGGGGGTCTGGCTCTAACGAGTCCAATCACATTAGAAATTAATTTCGGGATCTGGAACCAGTATGATTGAATCATGGGGCAGGTCCACACGAGGTGCAGAAAATCAGCATGGGCAGATTTACATTTTGGGCACTGGTGAGAGCGGGTGGGGTCAATCTTTACTAATCTCTGTGGGGTAGTACATGCACAGTGGAGGAATTTATAAAGTAGAAACCTACCTCTGGGTTTGGGGAAACAAACTTTGTCTGAGTGCAGCAGATAAGCCAAGTCTTATCCGGTAGTGGATGGCCTAAATCATATTCCCAAGCTAGGTGGGCTTTTAGGTTACTGGTTTCAGAGCCACGCGTGCTTGATAAAGCTAGGAATCCAAACATGACTTTTCAATAGTTGAGAGAATTAGTGTCAGTGGGGGAAAATACTTAGGTGCTATTGGGTATGAGGGAATTCTGTCACATAAGGCTTTATGCAGACATTGAAGTAGGTAATGGTCCGTGTGAGTGAAGAACCCATAGCGTAGAGGGCGTTGTGGCCATCAGAAAAGAGGACTCCTACAGTAAGCTGTGTTTCTGTAGCGAGTGCTGGACATGTTAGGGGGAGCCATGGGTTGTTGGTCAGGGGAAGAGCTGACATCAACAAAGTTTTAACTAAGTCCAACTAGTGGCAGACAGTGTTTTAATGTAAATGGGGTCTCTCAAAAGTCATAACGGCAGGACAGCAGAGAGTCGGAGTTGGTCTCTTTGAAACATCTCAGGCTTCAGATATGTTAGGCGAGTGTCAGGATGGTACTGTAGGAAAGTACCATCTTGCCTGGCATGTTACTCCCAATTTTTACATGTAAGTAAGTTTGTTTTTGCCTGTCTCACTGGGATCCTGAAAGCCAGAACCCCAGTGCTCATAGTTTGTGGCCTGAATGTGTGTACCTGTGTAGTGACTAACTTTGTCACTGACACTCTGCTAATCAGAACCTCAGTGCTTATGCTCTCTCTGCTTTTAAAATTGTCACTGCAGGCTAGTGACCATTTTCACCAATTCTAAATGGCACACTGGAACACCCTTATAATTCCCTAGTATATGGTACCTAGGTACCCAGGGTATTGGGATTTCAAGAGAGCCCTATGGGCTGCGGCATTTCTTTTGTCACCCGTAAGGGAGCTCAGACAAATCTTACACAGGACTGCCACTGCAGCCTGAGTGAAATAACACACATGTTATTTCACAGCCATTTTACACTGCACTTAAGTAACTTATAAGTCACCTATATGTCTAACCTTCACTTAGTGAAGGTTAGCTGCAAAGTTACTAAGTGTGAGGGCACCCTTGAACTAGCGAAGGTGTCCCCACATAGTTCAGGGCAATTTAGATAGACTGTGAGCGCGGGGAAACCATTGCACGTGTGCACTACATATAGGTCAATACATATATGTAGCTACACAATGGTAACTCTGAATATGGCTATGTAACAGGTCTAAGATCATGGAATTGTCCCCCCATGCCAAATCTGGTATTGGGGTGCCAATCCCATGCATCCCTGAGGCTCCACTATGGACCACAGGTACTGCCAAACCAGCTCTCTGGGGTTTTCTCTGCAGCTACTGCTGCTGCTACCCCACAGAAAGGGTTCTGCCCTCCTGGAGTCTGGGCAGCCCAGTCCCAGGAAGGGAGAACAAAGGATTTCCTTCTCCCTTTGGAAATAGGTGTCAAGGGCTAGGGAGGAGTAGCCTCTGGAAATGATTTGAAGGGCACAGATGGTGCCCTCCTTGCATAAGCCAGTCTACACCGGTTCAGGGAACCCCCAGTCCCTGCTCTGACGCAAAACTGGACAAAGGAAAGGGGAGTGACCACTCCCCTGTCCATCACCACCCCAGGGGTTTTGCCCAGAGCTCCTCCAGTGTGTCCAAGACCTCTGCTATCTTGAATCCAGAGGTGTGAGGGCACAATGGAGGCCTCTGAGTGGCCAGTGCCAGTAGGTGCCAGCAGGTGGCCAATCCTCCTCTGAGGGCTATTTAGGATCTCTCCTGTGGACTTTTCCTCAGATAACGACTTGCAAGAATTCACCAGAGTTCCTCTGCACCTCTCTCTTCGACTTCTGCCAAGGATCGACCGCTGACTGCTCCAGGACACCTGCAAAACTGCAACAAAGTAGCAAGAAGACTACCAGCGACATTGTAGCACCTAATCCTGCCTCCTTTCTCGACTGTTTCCCGGTGGTGCATGATCTGAGGGCTGTCTGCCTTCACCCTGCATTGGAAGCCACGACAAAATCTCCCATGGGTTGACAGAATCTTCCCCCTGCTCCAGCAGGCACCAAACATCAGCATCACCAGTACTCTGGGACCCCTCTCATCCTGACGAGCGTGGCCCCTGGAACACAGGTGGTGGACCCAAGTGACCCAGACTGTCCAGTGGTCCAACTGTCCAAATTTGGAGGAGGTAAGTCCTTGCCTCCCCTCTCCAGACAGTAATAATCCGGCGCACCACATGAACTGCAGCTGCTAGGGCTTCTGTGCACTTTTGCAAAGAATCCTTCATGCACAGCCAAGCCCAGGTCCCCAGCACTAAGTCCTGCATTGCTCAACTCGCTGAGTTGACCTCCGGACCCTCTTTTGTAGTGTTGAGATGACTGTCTTGCTCAGTCTTCTTGAACATGTGTTCAAGGACTTCTGCGGGTGCTGCCTTCTTGTGCATGGACTCTCTGTGTTGCTGAGGGCCCCCTCAGTCTCCTCTCCCAAGTGACGACATTCTGGTGCTTCCTGGGCCCAGGCAGCACCCTTTTTCTTCAACTGCGACTTTTGCAGCTAGCAAGGCTGGTTTGCGGTCTTTCTCCAAGGAAACAATGCTGCATCCTCCAGCACTCCGTGGGACATCTTCTGCACAAAGGAGAAGGTTCCTAGCACCTTTCGTTGTTGCAGAATCTTCAGCTTCTTCCATCCGGAGGCAGCCATATTGCACCTTCATCCGGGGTTTAGAGGGCTCCTGCCCCCCTGGACACTTTCGCGACTAATGGACTTGGTCCCCTTCCTTAGCAGGTCCTCAGGTCCAGGACTCCGGTTTCAGTGCTTTGCAGTCTGTTGTGGTCTTTGCAGAATCCTCTATCACGAGTTTAGTGTGTTTCTGGGGAAGTAGTAGCACTTTACTCCTACTTTTCAGGGTCTTGGGGTGGGGTATCTTGGACACCCTTAGTGTTTTGTTACACTCCCAGCGACCCTCTACACACTACAGTACCCTAGGGGTCCATTCGTGGTTCGCATTCCACTTTCTTAGTATATGGTTTGTGTTGCCTCTAGCCCTATTGCATTCTATTGTATTTTAGTGTTTGCACTACTTTCTGACTGTTTTACTTACCTGATTTTGGTTTGTGTGTATATTTTGTGTATTTTACTTACCTCCTAAGGGAATATATCCTCTGAGATATTTTTGGCACATTGTCACTAAAATAAAGTACCTTTATTTTTAGTAACTCTTGAGTATTGTGTTTCTTATGGTATAGTACTATATGATATAAGTGGTATAGTAGGAGCTTTGCATGTCTCCTAGTTCAGCCTAAGCTGCTCTGCTATAGCTACCTCCATCAGACTAAGCTGCCAGAACACTACTAATCTACTAATAAGGGATAACTGGACCTGGCACAAGGTGTAAGTACCATCAGGTACCCACTATAAGCCAGGCCAGCCTCCTACAGGTACCAGTAGTAGGGAAATTGGCATTGTGCAGCCAGAAAGTAGAGACAGAGATTCAGAACACCAAAGTCTCTGCAGCCATATGAAAGTGTTAAAGTTTCCCACTTGATGCTAGGTCGACAACCTGACCATATGAGGTGGAACAGAAGGCTCTGCAATGGTGTGAAGAAGCTGGTAGTCAGAGGAATTGGTATGTTGGTAAAGATGGTATAAAAAATGGGGAAGAACCACAATTTTAATAATACGTATGCACCCGCCATGGATAAGGGTAATTTAATTTATTGCTCAATTTGGGTAGTAAGTAAGTCTACTGCTGGGCCATGATTTAAGCAGATCACCATGTCTCTCTCCTGGTGGAGCATGATGCAGCAATATTTTATGGAATAGTCACACCACATTAGAGGATATTCCAGTGTGCTTGGTGGTGTGGCGTCCATGAGCAGAAAAAGCTCAGATTTGTTGCAGTTAATGGAGAGGCCTGAGAGGCCCCCAAAATTGATAATTTCACAAATAATTGGAGGAAGGTTAGTCCCAGTATCATGGACAAGCAGAAGGATATCATCAGTGTATATCGAAATCAAAAGTGGACGATGCCGAAACCTCAAGCCATAGTTTAAATGCTTCTCCTATGGTTGCCGGACAAGTGGGCCCAGGGTGGTTATGAGAAGTATGGGGGGCAGGGGACAACCCCTGAGCACCGAGAATGGGGCGGTAGTGAAACCATTAACTTGTAAGTGGGCCACTGGGTTGGAGTAGAACAACATGATCGGGTCAAGGAAGCCTTGTGGAAGTCCCCGTTTGCGCAATGTTGCCTTCAGAAAGAGCCATTCAAGTTAGTTAAATGCCTTCTTGGCGTTGAGAAAGGCAACAGCAGCGGGGAGATCTGGGGCAATATGATTCAGCACAGCGAAGATGGTTTGGAGGCTTAAGGGGGTGGATCAATGTGGGACGACAAAGCTATATTGCACTGGTGAGATCACTTGGTCAATCAGTACCACAAGGTGCATTATGATAACTTTGAAGAGTGTCTTATTGTCTATATTTAAAAGTGAGAACGGTTGATAGGATGTGCAGAGGTCAGGGGCTTTGCCAGGTTTCCGAAATGGCATATCTGATTTATTTATAAGTAGCTAGTTAAGTGCTCTACATGTGCCCAGGGCCTGTAAACTAAATGTTACTAGTGAGACTGCAGTGCCGCTTCTGCCGCCCACGTTAGTAGCCCTTCACAATGTCTCAGGCTTGTCATTGTAAAGTCTGTATGTGCAGTTACACTACCATGTCGACTTGACATTTAAAAACTCTTGCCAAGCCTTAAATTCTCCATTTATTACATATAAATGACCCCAAAGGTACATCCTAAGTAGCCCATTGGACAGGGTACTATGTAATTAAAAGGCAGGACATATACCTTTAAGTTTTACATGTCCTGGTACTGAAAAACTCCCAAATTCATTGTTCACTTCTGTGATGCCTACTCATCTCATACATTAACTTTGGGAATTCCTTATTATATTTAATAAGCTCTGATTCAAAAAGAGTAAACATGTCATGTTTAGTACCTATGGAATTGTAATAATAAATCCTCTTTAATGGTAAAGTTTGATTTCGTGTTACAATTTTGAAAATGGCACTTTTAGAAAGTTGCCATTTTCTCGCTCTTAGCCCTGTGTACCTGCAGCCTGTCTCCAATATATGTCTGATGGCCTTTGTGCATTCCCTCTAGACTGCCATGCACAGAGCTTAGGTGTGACTGATGGGCCATCAACATCTTGATGGGCAGAATGGGAGGGGGGAGCTGTTCAAAGCCTCACACTTACACCTAAATAGGCTGTGTCCTGTCACAAGACAAAGGTCTGCATACCGCTTTGTAGTGAGTCTGAAGCCAGGGCAGGAAGAAAGAGCTTCTGTGCACTTCAAAGACTCTTCTTTGAAGCCACTCCATGTCAAAGGCACAACTGGCCCTCTGACCGTATCAACTCAGTACATAACTGGACCTGTGAAAGACACTGCCAGGAGGAAGGACTGCTGTGCTGCTACAAGGACTGGCACTCTGGATTGCTGCTCTGGAAGGACTGCTTTTCTGCTGTACTGCCCTGCTGCCTTGAACCCAGAGTGACTCCAAGGGCATGTTGGCTTGCCCCCTGTTCCAAATCTCCGGGTCATCAAAGACTTACCTTGCAAAAGCATCTGGACTTTGCTTGCTGCAAGCCTTGCCCTGCCAAGTGGTGCCAATCCAGTCCTGGGCACTTGAAAGTGGGTATGCATTTCAGCAAATGCCAGAACTTGCTTTACATCGCCATTGCGCTGATCTGAACTGGCTAAACTCTATTGATGCATCACCACTACTGCAAGGACCAAGGACACCTCCGCAATGCCGGCACATCACAGCTGCTGCGGGGACTGGGAGCACCGCACTGCTGTCTGCGCAATGCATTGTCTCCATTCCCAATGCATCCCTAACACTGTGTGGCTTGCAGCTAACGTATCACCTACATCTTCGGGATCAACGCCAATGCATCGCCTCCTTTGTTCCTCACATCTTGATCTCGATGTCGGCCAAACTTCGTCCCAAGGTGCTGTTTCAGCAGGCCAAGGCTGGTCACTGTATCTGACTCGTGCTTCATCACGATCGGCCTGACTGTTTAGATTTGACCCAGTCTAGCTCAAACACATAGCCATGTTTCCGCGTTATGCTTCTAAGCACTACAACCAAGTTTATTCTTTAACAATCATATATTGACTTCTACTTATTGGATGATTTTTGTTGTTTTCATATTTTTTTATTCCTAAGAATATAATCTATTTATCT
Organism: Pleurodeles waltl; assembly: GCF_031143425.1. NCBI lineage: Eukaryota > Metazoa > Chordata > Amphibia > Caudata > Salamandridae > Pleurodeles > Pleurodeles waltl. The sequence goes on from NC_090440.1 coordinate 1,214,342,221, forward strand.
AAGTTGGTGTGGAGTCTTGTTGTGGTGTTTCACTGTGTTACAGTTTCTACTGCTGCACAAATACTTTACACATGGCTACTTAAGTTAAGCCTGCCTGCTCTGTGAAAAGCTAACAGAGGTTGAGCACAGGTTAGCTTAGGATGTGTATGTGACTTACCCTGACTAGGATGGTGGTTCCTGCTTGGACAGGGTGCATACCTCTGCCAACCAGAAACCCAATTTCTAACACTAGGGGTAAACACTGGAGGATGAATAAAACATTGCAAGCCCTATTCACATCGAATCTGACATATGCTTGGGGTTGGGAAGCTGAGCACATGGAAGACTCTTTCACTGTGATGTCTTGGCAACCATGAACAGTCATTCATGACAAAGAGATGCAGCTATTACATAATGTCTGCAAAAAGGAAGCCAACTCTATACCTTACTTTATTAATATTTTTTCAGGATCTCTGCAACTAAGTGCAATATTCAGGAAAAGGTCTTGTATTACTTAAACACGGATCTGCAGTTGTTTGAGTCAACAAGGAAAGACATGATGAACAAGTTACTTATCTTTGGTAATGCTCTTTTTGGTGGATACTCTATTTACCCACAGATTCCTCACTTTGGGGATATTCCACATGCACCAGTCTGGTTCCAGAAACAACAAAGCAGTACCTCTGCACGTGGGTAGGTGCAGTCGTGCAGCATATAAATGCCACCCATGCAGGCTGACGGCAGGTGCTTTGTATGCTATCCGTGCCCCCAGACACAGACCCCATCAGCAGATTGGCTTGACTAGTGTGCGAATCTCCAGATTTAAAAACCTTTTAGATGGAAAAACAGTCTACTTCATAGTGGGTTGAGGTGGGAGGGTCAGTGAGGAATCTGCAGTAAGAGTAGCCACAAAAAATGAGTGCTACCAAAGGTTAGTAACTTGTTCTTCTGATGGATAGGTCTAATCGCAGATACCAGTATCTCAATGGTGGTGGGTCTGTGAACTGCTTCAGAGAAAAGGGTCCTTCAGGACCGAGGAGACTAAATGCCCCTCTCAACAGACCTGTACTTCATGAATATATGAGCTGACGCCCACATAGCAGCCTAGCAAATATCTAGCACAAGCACTAGTAATGCAGTGGCAGAAGACTTGGCTCTGGTGGAATGAGCCTGTAAGCTCCCTGGGGGCTTCTTCTTAATTAGTGTGTATCAGAATTTGATGCAGAGAACGATCCAGCACGAAACTGATCTTCCACATAATGTTCCTTGGTTCAATCAATGTAGAAACGTAGAGCTCTTTAAGGGTCCAGTTGATGGATTCTCTTGTCCTCTTTAGAAAGGTGAGGTGGGGCAATGAATGCCAGGAGAGTGATTGCCCAACGATGACCACATGCAGTAGAAAAGTAACTTGTGTCCTTTAAACCACCTTGTCTGGAAAGAAAGTTGTGTGTGGTGGACTGACAGAGAAAGCTTGTAGCTCACGCATACGTTGTGCTGATGATTTGGCTCACTGTGCCACTGGACGAAAACTACACCTGAATGAAGAAACCGGTCTTGGGTTGCTTGTGTTCTGGTTCAGTGAGGACCTGGCCTGCCAATTCTATATGGACTATTCATACTGGAGCAGGGCCAAGACTGGTTTGCATATGGCTGGGTCCAAACTCTAGAGGCATGGTGGGCAAAAGAACAATAGGTTGGAATGCTACCCCTAGGTGACACTAGTTAGACATTATTGCAAGCATTCCTCCCATCACCTTTTGTGTGTTTGATGTAATGTCCTGAGTGGCCAAGCAGAGGCCCAGAAGTGGATCCCTTGCTTACTGTGCCACTGCAGCCAAGGTACACCTGACTGAAAACCCCAATTAGGTAAAAACCTGTCTTAGGTTGCTTGTGTTCCAGTTCAGGAGGGACCTGGCCAGGCAGTTTGGCTTACACTTTTCCAACCGGAGCAGGGTCAAGACTGGTTTGCATATGGCTGGGTCCAAAGTGATTCGGCATGGTGGCCAAAAGAACAATCAGTTGAAATTGCCAGTGGTTAGACTCATTGCAAGCATTCCTCCATCACCTTTTCTGTGTTCGATTCAGCGATAAGGAAAACCATCTTAAGAGTGAGGAGCCGCGACCTCACTGAGGATAAGGTCGTAGATGTGATGAGGGGGCTGCAGTTGGGTAAGGCGGCAGGACCAAATGGATTGCCGGTTGATCTGTTTAAGTGCCTGGGCGGTATAGTGACAAAACATATGTTGGCTACGTTTGAAGAAACGAGGGAGGTGGGACGGCTGCCGCTGAATCAACGGATGGTGATTACAAAGAAGGGTAAACCCCCTGAGAACTGCGCCTCTTACAGGCCCATCTCCCTACTAAATACGGAGGTTAGGGTCCTTGCAAAGGTCTTGGCATCCAGATTAAGCGTAATTCTTACTAGACTGGTGCAGTTGGCCTTCATGCCCTCCAGGTCCACGCGTTTGAACTTGCGGAGGCTGTGCGGCGTTCTACATATGACGGAGGATCAGAGCGGGGGAGCCAGCGGCGCTGCTGTCCTTAGATGCCCGGATGGCCTTTGATAGTCTGGAATGGCCCTATGTTTTTGCAGTGCTCCAAAAATTTGGGGTTGGCCCACGTTTTTTGTCATGGATTCGATTACTATATCGGGACCCGGTGGCACGGGTGAGAGCCAATGCGGCGTTATCGCGGCCCTTCTCCCTTAACAGGGACACCCAGCAGGGGTGTCTGATATCCCCCATCCTATTTGCACTGGCCCTCAAGCCACTAGCGGCATGGATCCGGCAGGACCCACTGATCTGGGGCATAAACTCAGGAGCAACATTGGAGAAACACATTTCTTTATATGCAGATGACATCCTGCTGTATGTCACACGGCCTAAGCGGTCAAATGACAGGATAAAGCAAATTTTTGATACCTTTGGGGACTATTACGGGTACCAGATTAACTGGGAGAAGTCACTGACGTTCCCGTTGGTCGGGCCCGCTTGCTTTGCTCCCGGGCTGTGATGTATTGATCTGTACAGCAGGTTTCAGATACCTGGGAATATATGTCACCAGGAACTCAGAGTTTTTTTTTAAAGGAAATCTACAACCTCCGATGGACAGGCTGCGCGGTGAAGTGGCCCACTGGAGGGTGTTGCCACTATCCCTGATGGGCCGAGCTGCACTCCTCAAAATGATGACAATCCTGCGCCTCCTGTATGTCTCTCAAAACACCCCCTATGCGATACCGTCGGAGGTATTCAGGAATATAGACCGTGAGATTAGGCGTTGACTATGGGACGGCGGCTGCTCCCAGGTGGCACTGGCCAAACTGAAGCTTGGAGTGTATGACGGCGGGTTGGCCATCCCAGACCCCATTCGCTACTATTGGTCAACACAACTGGTTAACATTAACGACTGGACCTGGAGGATCCGTCCTTCCGGTGGGCAGATGGGCGATGGGGAGGAGGGGACATGAGTCTGTCCTCTATACTCGAGGGAGTATGCGATCGCTGCCGGCCCACCCCGCAACGGTAGTGGGGGCCTGGCGGGCAGCCACACATTACATGGGCTGGGGCTCCGCCCTCACGGCACAAACCCCTCTATGGTGCAGTGACTTGTTGAAGGATTTGAGGACCTTGGGTGGATTTCGTAAATGGGCATTGGTCAGGATTGAACATCTGGGGGATGTATGGAGGGGCCAGGCGATTGTACCTTTTGAGGACCTACAGCACGAATACGAAATGGCAGGAGAAGAACGGTTCAGGTCTCTGCAGCTGTGGCATGCCCTGAGCCAATATTTTCCGAGACACAAGCAGCTGCTGGAGGCGGCTCCTCTTGAAGATCGACTCATGACAGAACCACTTGAGTCCAAGGCGATCTCCCTGTTGTATAAGAAACTACTGAACAACTCGCCAGACCCGATGATGTCCCTACGGGCAAAATGGGAGTCGGACTTGGGCACAATTTCTGTTGAGAACTGGGGGGTGGCGAGGCAGAGCCCCAGGGTGGCGGCAATCAAGACACGACTTAGACTAATACAACTGAGGATCCTTCACAGGGCATACTATTCTAGGCTGGTGCATAAGATGGGGCGGGCACAGAGTGTGCGGTGCTTGTGGTGTTGTGGGATGGAGGGCACCTTCTTACACATTCTATGGACTTGCCCTAGGGTGCAGACCTATTGGCTGGTGGTGACTAGAGAGGCTACCCGGGTTCTGGGTAAGACCTGTCCCGCTAGATCCAGGCATACTGCTCTTAAATATAGAAGGGGAGGAACAGTGGGTGGTTGCTCTAGTATTGTTTGTTAATAAGAGGATGTCCATTTATGTTGTTAATGTGATACTACACTGTTTGTTTCCCCCACTCCGATTTACTCTCAAAAGAGGGGCTATTAATGGTTGCATGTTACAAACTGCAATGGCTGTTTTGTCGGTTAATTAAATAAACAAAAGTGAGGACCCGCAGTGGACAGCTATGCAGCGGCTCAAAAGCAGTACACATCAAGAACATGAGGACTAAATTCAAGTCCCACTGATGCCTGGGGAAAGGTGTAGGTGGGAGTAAATGCTGCAAACCTTTAAAACATGTACTACAACCAGGCTGCACAAGGGACAACACACAAATTAATACTACAGATAGTTATGCTTGCAGGTGGTCGATCTGCCTAGTACCACACCAGATCACAAACTTGTAGAAATGGTATGCACATGAACGTCAACTCACCAAAAGGCCAGGGGTAGTGGAAATGACATCCCATCCCGTTGCCTTTCACTTCCACTCACACATATGCTTACACATGCATGCACATACTTTCACTCACATAAACACACTTCTGTCCACAAGCATGCACACAACTGAGATTTAAAAGCATTTTACTTACCGCAGCTCCTAGTGAAAGTCATACTCCAGCTAGCTGCACTCCAATTTTATTACACTAATCCTGAATTCTATAATATTATTCAACTAGTGTAGTAAAAAAAAAATCACAAAAAAACAAGGAAAGTGAATCCTCAACCGACGTCCATAAGGAGGAGCTGCCCTTATGTTTCTGGCACTGATTTTGCCTCCTCCAAGGCCAAAGGCAGTGAGAGGAGTCACAAAGGCAGTGCCAGGGGTTGCAGATGCGACCCCTGGTGACTCATAAATGATGTCCATGGGCAGGCATATGCTGATTTTGTGGAGAGACATGACATCTATAACTTAAGGAGGAAGATAGAATGCAATCAACTGTCGCTGCTCAATCTCCAGGCATGGAGATGAAAACTGAGCAGGCCTGGATACCCTGCGCTGCTGCTGCAACAGAAAATCTTCCTAAGTCAGCAGCCTGATTGTAGAACAATGCTTATGCCCAGGAGCTCAGAGGCAAACAGGAGTCCCGACCTCCACTCTAGATGGAAGGTGTCTCTGAGAGGCAGCTGTCTTGGAAACTTAAGCTTGCCTAATTGCTGACATTGCATGTTCCCGGAGGTGGTGAAGAGAATGAGCCTGGGTTCTCCCCATTCGTAAAACATACCCTCTGCCACCTCCTCAGTGTTTGTTTTGTGAAATCCACTGGGTTTTTTCAGTGTTTTTACAACTTCTGAAAATCAGTGATTAATAGTGTTTATACATTTTGACATCACAATAAGTTGCGGAAGGCAGTTTTTTCCCAGTCTTTACAAAATATATTAACAGAAAATATTTTAGTTGTAGCAAGATTGTAGAATAAGGTGATGTGCATATGAGTGTTCACTTCCTTACCATTTTCATAAGACATGCAAAAGCTTTAATTAAAGAACAAGTCACTTACCATTGGCAACAAATTAACTGGTAGAGACAATATCTAGCTGCAGATTCCTTATCTTTGAATTTTCCAGGGGTGAAACTGGATCCAGAAGATTTTTGCATGAGCAATACCCCCGCACACCGGTAGGCGGCATCGATTGTTAGGTGTGTTGTCATCGTTGCGGTCTGTGCCAAAATTGACATTGCGGCCACCTATATAGGCACCACCTCGGCGTTCTGACGACAGTTACTTTTCCACACCAGGAGCACAGAGCCATGAAGTGCACCGACACTGGTGTGTCCAAACTAGGGCCCGGAAAGGAAGGTTCCTCAGCCCTAGAAATTTGTTTGCAGAGCAGGAAGGATGAATGAGTTGGTAAGAAATCTGCGGCTAGATAATGTCTCTACAAGATAATGTCTTACCAGAGGTAACTAACTTGTTCATCTGAGAGGGATATCTTGCCGAAGATTCCTTCCTTTTGAATGGATACCAAGGCAATATTGTCCCCGGCAGTGAGCTGAGGACAAATTTTCCAAACTAGGAAGTCCTGAAGGACTGAACGGGCGATATCCCCATCCCTGTGGACCTGACTGTCCAGGAAGTAGTGCTTGGTAAACATGTGCAGGGATGCCAATGTTGCTGCCTGGCAGATGTCCAGGTCTGTGACTCCACGTGCTAAAGCAGTGGTCGCGGCTCTGGTGGAATGAGCCCGCAAGCCCAGCGGGGTTGCTTCTTGGTCACTCCATAGCAGAATTTGAGACAGAGAACAACCCATCACTTCCGCACCACCCAACTTTTCTTAGCCTCAACATAGCCCATGAAAGGTTGGTCATCCACCCTGAACACTTTTGTGTGGTCAAGGTAGAATGACACTGCTCTTTATGAGTTTAGATGATGAAGTCGCTCCTCTTCTTTGGAGGGATGTAGAGAAGCAAAGAAAGTGGGCAAGGTGACAGATTGGCCCTCACTAAATGGTGTCACCAGTTTCGGGAGGAAAGAGGCCCTAGTGTGAAGCACCAGTTTGTCTGGAAAAAAAAGACAAATAGAGAGGCTTTTTTAAAATAATTATTTTATTTTTGCAGTTATTGATACAGAACCCGAAAAGAGCAAGGCTCAAAAGCCAACCGATACAGAGGAAAGTCAGCAAAAAGTACAATTTACAACTGGTGTTACATGAACCATCAGGAGCATACATTAAGGGAAAGAAAAAAACGGAGAAAAAAAACATCAGACCGCCGCAAGGCGATTTGTGAACAGAGCCGCATCAAGACAAAGAGAGGCTTGAATGACAAAGCATGCAGCTCACTCACCCTCCAGGTAAATTATTGCCAGGGGAAAAGCTGTTTTGATCATGAGCAGCCAAAAGGGACAACTGTGCAATGGCTCAAAGGAAGCACACTTTGGCAACACAAAAGGATGATAGATGGAGTGCTGAAACTTTTCAAACACTCACCTCCAGTTACAGATTTGGGTTAAATCCATCATTGTTTTGGTCACCATGCCACCCCAGTTTGGACATAGCAGAAAGGTAACCCTTGAACGTACCCAAAGCAGAGCCCTGCTTGGCAAGTTTGAGAATAAAAAGAAGGACATAAGAAAGAGAAGCAGAAAGAGGGTCGAAAGATATCCCTGTTCTATCTATTATAAATTTCTTCCATTGGCATGCACAGTCTTGGCAGAGGGACATACGGCTGCCAGAATGACATTACAGACTTCTGGAGAAGGTCGAAAGCTGTCAACTGTCGCTTCTCGATCTCCACGCAAGAAGGCAGAGAGTGGACAGGCTTGGGTGCAAAACCCTCCCCTGCTGCTGTGACTGAAGATCCTCCAGAAGGGGCAGCCTGATCGGAGGATAGATGCTCAAGTGCAGAAGTTCGAGATACCAGACTCTCTATGCCCAGTCCGGAGCCACAAGGATTACTTGGGTCCGGTTGTTCCTGATCATCTTGAGAATTCTAAGCAGGAGTGGTATGGGCAGAAAGGAGTACAGGAGGCCTGAATTCTCAAGACGAAAAGCGTTTGAGCGATTGCTGCCTTGGAAACTCAAATGTACAAAATTGCTGACGTGTTTTCTTTGGAGGAGAACAGATCTAACCAAGGCTCTCCCCACTGTTGAAAGAGCCCTTGCATCACCACCGGATAGAGACGCCACTCATGATCCGCTAGGCATCTGCAGCTGAGTTCGTCCGCTCTGGCATTCAGACAACCTCCCAGATGTTGAACCACCAGAGATATGCCCTGCTGTTCCAGTCATGTCCAGAGACAAAGGGCCTCTTGACAGTGTCCACAACCCCATCCCATCCTGTTTGTTGCAGTACCACATGGCGGTGGTGTTGTTTGTGAACACCTGCACAAGCTTTCCTTTCATAGAGGGTAGAAGGACCTTTAATGACAGTCAGATCGCTCTGAGCACCAACAAGATGATGTGGAGTCCAGATTCTGCTGGAGACCAGAGTTCTCTGATCTCCACCTCTCCCAGATAGCTGCCCAATCCCAGGAGTGACACATCTGTTGGGGAAGGGAGAAGGGTCTGCCTCTCACCCAATTGCGGTTCACTAGCCACAACTGCAGATCCTTTTAAGTTCCCTCCGAGATCTGGACCATGTCGGAGAGAGTACCCTGATGCTGCGCCCACTGGAACTTCAGGTCCCACTGCAGAGCTGCATATGCTACCTGGCATGTATCACAAGCAGGGTGCAGGAGGCCATGAGGCTAGGCAGCCTCAGAGTCATTCTCATAGAAATCCAGGATAGAGGCTGAAACATCTGTATCATGGCCTGAATATCCTATCCTCGCGAGGATAAGCCCAAAACTGCACTGTGTTCAGAACAGCTCTGATGAAAGTGTGTGTCTGAGAGGGAGTCAGGTGTGAGTTCAGCATGTTTATAGTGAACCCCAACGAATGGAGTGGTCTGCCATAGCCTGCTAGCCAGGACCCCAGGGCTCATAGTTTGTGGCCTATGTGTGTTGTCACTATGCTTAACTGTGTCACTGAAGTTCTGCTAACCAGAACTCCAGTGCTTATGTTCTCTCACATACCAAATTTGTCACTACTGTTTAGAGACTCCATATTCCAATTCTTATTGGAACACTGGACCCCCCTTATAAGTCCCTAGTATATAGTAGCTAGGTACCCAGGGCATTGGGGTTCCTTAAGATCCTTATGGGCTGCAGCATTTCTTTTGCCACCCATAAGGAGCTCATACAAACCTTTCTTCAGGACTGCCACTGCAGCCTGAATGAAATAGTACACACACTATTTCACAGCCTTTTTCACTCAACTAAGGTAACTTATAAGTCACCTATTTGTTTAACCTTCATTTACTGACGGCTAGGTGCAAAGTTACTGTGTGTGAGGGCACCCTTACACTAGCAAAGGTGCCCCCATGTTGTCCAGGGCCAGTTCCCCGGACTTTGTGAGTGCGGGGACACCATTATAAGCGTGCACTACGTATACGTCAATACATATATGTAGCTCCACAATGGTAACTCCGAATATGGCCATGTGAGGTGTCTAAGATCATGGAATTGACCCCCCCCCCAATCCAAATCTGGTATTTTTGGGGGCAATCCCATGCACCCTGGCGTCTCCACCATGTACCCCCAGTACTGCCAAACCAGCTCTCTGAGGTTTCCACTGCAGCCCCAGCTGCTGCTATCTCACAGACAGGTTTCTGCCCTCCTGGGGATGGAGCAGCTCAATCACAGGAAGGCAGAACAATGCATTTCCTTAAGGAGAGGGGTGTTACACCCTCTCTCATTGGAAATAGGTGTTACAGACATGGGAGGAGTATCCACCCAGAGCCTCTGGAAATGCTCTGATGGGCACAAACGGTGTCCTCAATGCATAATCAAGTCTACACCGGTTCCAGGACTCCCAGTCCCTGCTCTGGCGCAAAGCTGGACAAAGGAAAGGAGACTGACCACTCCCTTGTCCATCAACACCCCAGGGGTGGTGCCCAGAGCTCCTTCAGAGTGTCCCTAGCCATCTTGGATTCCAAGGTGTGGGGACCTTCTGGAGACCTCTGAGTGGCCAGTGCCAGCAGGTGACGTCAGAGACCCCTCCTGAAAGGTGCATACCTGGATAGGTAGCCAATCCCCCTCTCAGGGCTATTTAGGGTCTCTCCTCTGGGTGTTTCCTCAGATTTGGTTTGCAAGATTCCTCCAGAACTCCTCTGCTTCAGCTTCTGACAGTCGGATTAACCGCAGACTGCTTCAGGAACCGCTGTAACTGCAACAAAGTATCCAGGACGACTCCTGTGACCTATAACTTCAGCTCCAGCCAGCATTTGCAACAGTTTCCAAGGTGTGCACGCTCGGAGGACTGCCTGTCTTCCAGTTGTCCAAATTTGGTGGAGGTAAGAGCTTGCCTCCCCGTGCTGAACAGTACCTCTGTGCACCACCTCTTCTGCACCTCCTTAAGCTTCTGTGTACTTCTTCCAAGAATCCTTCGTGCACAGCGTAGCCCAGGTCTCCAGCACTCCATCCTGTGACGCACAGCTCCCTACTTTGTTCTCCGGCGGTGTGGGACCTTCCAGAGTAGTGCTGCGACGACTGCACTTTGCATCTTCTTTGTCCCTGTGTTCTGGGACTCCCGAGGGTGCTGCCTGGTCTTCTGAGGGCTCTTTGAAGTGCTGAGAGCCCCCTCTGTCTCCTCAGTCCGAGTTGAGACCCTAGGTCCCTCCGGGGTCCATGCAGCTCCTTTTTGATGCAAACCGTGCACTTGCTTGAACCAAGGCTTGTTGGCTGAATCGAGCGACGCAAACAGCCTGCATTCAACAACTCAACGTGGGACATCTCCTGCACCACGCAGGAACCCACAGCCATCTTCTTTGGTGCTCTTCTGTACTTTTCTTCTGACCGGAGAATCCACTTCTGCACCTTCTTCTAGGTTGGCAGGGGCTGCTGTCCTTCGTGGACTCTTCTTCGACTTCTGGACTTGGTCTCCTCTCTCCACAGGTCTTCAGGTCCAGGAACCCATTGTTTGTTGCTTGCAGTCTTGCTTGGGTCTTGCACAATCCTTTATAACTTGTAGTGTGTCCTGAGGAAACTTGCTGTACTTTACTCCTGCTTTCTTGACCTTTGGTTTTTTTCTACACTTCCAGCGCCCCTCTACAGACTACACTTGCCTAGGGGGGAAATTCGACATTTGCATTCCACTATTTTAGTATATGGTTTGTGTTGCCCCTAGGCCCATTGCAATCCATTTTATTTTCTACTGTTTGCAATATTCTATGACTGTTTACTTTTTTGGTTACTGGTGTATATATTGTGTATAATACTTACCTCCAGAAGGAGTATTGCCTCTAAGATATTTTTGGCCTTGTGCCATTAAAATAAAGTACCTTTATTTTCGTTAACACTGAGTATTGTCTTTTATTGGGTAACTATAGTGGTATTGCGGGAGCTTTGAATGTTTCCTAGTTCAGCCTAGGCTGCTCTGCTACAGCTACCTCTAGACAACCTAAGGTGCTAGAACACTGCCTACATTTAACTGATAAGGGATAACTGGACCTGGTATAAGGTCAACCAGGCCAGCCTCCTACACTGCCTACTTCCGATATTGGAATCCTCTCTATGGCTGTTGTGGACTGCCAGTGGTGGAAATAACGGAGGATTCTGCCACCAACTGGAGGCCCATGATCTTGTAGGATAAGATTAGGAGGGCTGTACATGCTGAGGAGTTGGTGGTTGTAGCAGACTTATGGCTACCCGTCACTTGGGTATGGTATGCACCACGCCCATGGGTATGGTATGCACCACACCCACGCGTAGCCTGGGGAGCTTGCGCAGGACAGTGGCTGACATAGGGCTGACAGTGCCATATCCTCAAAAGGGGCGAAAGGCAGACTGGGGACATGGTGCAACTGAGAGGCCCAAGGACTTGGCCATAGCCCATAGCCCATAATTCCTTAAAGCGCTCCAGTTTCGAGTCTGTCTTCTCTCCAAAGAGACATGTGCCATCGAAGAGTATGCCCATGAGATTAGCCTGGACATCCACCAAAATGCCAGAAGTTATCAGACAGGTGCAACGTCAAAGCGCAACTGAAAATGAAAATGCTCTGCCCAGCGAGTCAGTCATGTCTAAACCACACCGAATGGTGAACTTGACTGCATCTTTCCCGTACTTGACAGCTTGGGCTAGAGCAGCCCGGGCCTCCTCCGGGATCTGTGGCAGAACCTGCAGAACTGTGTCCCACAATGTGTGGGAGTAGCGGCTAAATAAGCATGCTGTGTTCACCGACCGCAATGCAAGGCTGTTGGAAGAAAACATTTTCTTGCTTAAGGTATCCAGTCTTTTGGATTCCCTGTCTGGGGGAGCAGCAGGGAATGCGCCATGGAGGGTAGAGGCTTGGACAACAAAGCTTTCGAGTGTGGGGTGTTGGATGAGCAGCGATGAGGCCTCTGAGGCGGGGTGATGGCAGCGGGCAATTGTCCTCTTCCTAGGAGCCCATATGCACGGCTTGGACCAAGTTCCCAGGAAGACATCAGTAAGTGCTTTGCTAAAAGGGAGCAGGGGTTCATATGGGGAAGCACTGGGCTGAAGCACTTCCTTCAAGATGTTCGTCTTGATTGCCACTGAGGGTAGTTCGAAGTCCAAGACTTCAGCCGTCCTTTTCACCACAGTATATGATGCTTCCTCCTCCATAGCCTAGTAAGGAGAGAAAGCAAACTAGTATCTGGAGAGGTATCCAGTCCACTGGCATGTCCCAGTTCCTCACACCCGACTGTCCAGCTGACTTGGTGTGGGACAAAGAGGACTTGGGGCTCCTGGAGCTCTACCGCGACCTTCCTCTCAACCAAGACCTTCTAAAAGTTGTGCAACGCAGCATTCCCAGCAGGGCAGCTAGCAGCTTCAGGTACTGCTCCCTCAAAGCCTTTGGTGCCAACCCTGGCAGTCCGAGCACAACTTGAAGTCATTGTCAATGCACCACAAACAGACCAAATGGGGGTCCATAATAGACATGATGCTGTGACAGATGCACAAGTTTTAAAACTGGTCTTCCTTGAAGACATCCTCGACACATTACGAGGTAAACCTAGAAAAATAACAAAACGTCAAAAAAGCCTGTCAAAAAAACGACAGAGGGATACCTCTTCTTCAGATCAGTGCTAACTGGCTCGAAAAAAAAGAACTGAAGTCAGCGCAACGCGGTGGCTGCTATATAGGTGACCGCAACATCACTTCTGTCGCAGACGCCGCCATTGGCACCGTTCAGAGCTGATCAACACCACTTACTTGATGCAGTGGTACTGCGCAAGCAAAAATCTTCCAGATCCAGTGTAATGCCTGGGAAATTCAAATGTATCAATCAGATATATAAAAATCAATATACTTATTAAACTGAATAAGTGTAAAATAGACTTAACCAAAACTGCCTCCTGGTAACGTGCATTCATTTTAAACTTTGCATCACCTATGTTGCTTGACTTGCTCAATTGCTAATGTTAACACATTCTTCAAAAATCAACATGACATAAATGTTTCTGTCTTAACCTTTGCATGGCCTATCTTACATTTATCTTACTGACCTGCGTTGGAATTCATGAATTAACTAACGTAATCTATACATTTTAATCTTTATGAACAGGCATATACGGTGGAAATATGTGAAAATGATATGACTAGAGTAAACAGTCTAATAAACTCACATAAGTATTGTGGTTTCAGAAAGCAAGGTGTGTGTGAATGTGTGTACATATTGCAAATTTATCATCAAAGAAAACATTTCTGAACCGTTCTTTGTGGAAAGTTACATCAACTAAGAATCTTCAGTTCACATACATGTTTACAATGTATTGAAAAATTTTACTTTCTTCAACATGTTATAAAAAGTGGCCTAGGAAAAGAAGAGGAACGGCTGAGCTTCTGACTTCTAGCAAGGGCTTTAGTGAGAGGAAAGCAGAGTCTATTGAGCTGATAGACTGTGTAGTTGAATGAGAAAGGAAGATAGCGCAGAGATTTACCATTTTGATTTCTTTAGAGAAATATCATTCTTAGACTTACTGTTCAGCTGGCTATACTATTTCTATCAGGCCTGTTCCTGTATTCTTCATGAGTACTAATATCTTTTACTGACTAGACCGAAATGTTAGAATGGTATAATAGGGATAGATCTCAGGACACACTGTATGCAATGTTCTGTAACAAATTATTTGACTAAGACACAAGATTAAAAATTATAAGTAAAAATGTATAATTATAACTTCAAACTCTCATTCTTGACTCCTATAGATATAAAATTCATGTATATTAAGAGCTGCATTGCAGCTATTAACTCTATATTCCATTCTCAAGGAATATCCCTTGAAGGACCCAAAGCAGCGTGAGGTATTTGATGAATTTAGTACTTTGCACTGCCCCAGACATTTGGAGACTTGCAAAAGTTTCAAAACATCTTTGCTGTTATGAAGTGCCAGAGAGCCTTGGGTCAGTTCTAGATCACTGCATTTAACAAGTAGGTCATTTGTATTTTATGTGAAATAATTCAATTGACTACTGCTTTTTTTTTGCAGAGGTTGTTCTGTGAACTGTAGGCAGGGGCATAGTCTTGGGGGTGTATGGGGTGTTGCATTCCCCTAATGAATGTACTTTCTGATAAATAGTTGGGTACAGGTGCTCTCAGTTGGGTATGGTAAGATGTCTGTCTGGTTTCACCAGATATACGCACACTCTCTCTTTTGAAAGTCTTCCAAAAAATGTAGGTTATTTTACAAAATATTGTATTTTCTCTCAGTGCTCCTACCAATCCGCACCCTCTCCCTTTCCACTTCTCCTTACAACTCTCTCATGCACCCTGCTTGTCGCTTAACATATTTAAGCATTATATGGCAGCCCGACTGTCGGAAAATCTGAAGCTCACCCCCCCCCCCAATCTCACGGACTGTAGGCCACGTATTAAGATCTTTGCCAATGGGTTTCCCATGATGAACGTTTCAGCTGGGAGGGTGGGAGCAAGTACAGCCCATACAAAGTTACAATTTCATGGTGTGCTCTCTGAAAATCAGATATCTCTAATTCACTTTCTACTAGGATGGCTGAAATAGAGGAGCTCTAGATGTTTTGATACACTGGGGCAGAGGGGTGGGGCTTAGGTCTATAGGTGATTCAACCTTTTGTTCTACCTGTGGTGCTGCTGACTCACTCACAGAGTTCTGTCCCTGTGCAGTGCAGTCGCAGTACACATTGGAGCATTTATCTTTCTCTAAAAAGGAATGGTAATGACTCTTCCTTAGTAGGATTACTGTAACTGTAATGGAAGAGCAGGGATGTGGAATTCCTATTGCTCACATCGGGACATATTGTTTGGGGTCAAGGGCAACAAGTTTTCATGTTTATTTTGTCCTTGGGACAAGTAGGCCCAACCCCCTGCAGCAAAAACCCTTTCGCTGCCAGTTTACAGAAAAGGGAACTGTCTGCAGTTGAGGTAATATGAGTGTATATATCTTAATGCTGTTGGAACTGTATTGATGGTTCATTAATGAAACGCTTTCATTATTAGAGTGAGTGCTGAAATAAACGTTTTAAGGTCACACTGCACTACTGACAATGGTGCCAGTAAAAAAAAAAAAGAAAAATTATGAAGACGTTTTGAAAAGTTTGACAATATGGGGTTAAGTATAATGCTCCCAGAATGCTCTCTGGTTAGATGCAA
Source organism: Pleurodeles waltl (assembly GCF_031143425.1). Taxonomy (NCBI): domain Eukaryota; kingdom Metazoa; phylum Chordata; class Amphibia; order Caudata; family Salamandridae; genus Pleurodeles; species Pleurodeles waltl. Next base: position 1,214,357,611 of record NC_090440.1, read on the forward strand.
ATGTTTGTAGAAGCTTATAAGCAAGAGTGATGATTCTTTGCTTTTAAACTAAATGTTTTAAAAAAATCAAGTAGGAAAAAAACATTTCACTACTATGAAAGTTTAGGTGATATTTCTTTGAAGCGTCATTTAGTCAAATGTATTGATGCATGCTAGTATTTCCCCAAAATATTCCTAAAGGAAAATCAGTGTAGACATTTTCAACAAGATCATGGGAAGCATGAAAATAAACAAGCATGGCAAAGCCAACCGATCCAACATTTTTTTAAAGTCTTTTGGATTCGTCAATGAGTGTCTTGTATTGACATGGTTTTGTACCACTTTATTGTTGTGGGAGATGCCAGTCCTGCACCAATGTAACAAACACTGGCAAAACGAAAAAAAACATTTGGTCTCAAAAAGCACACATTGCCACCAGTGGCATAAGAAAAGGCCCGCAGCCCCCCTCCGTCCTGAGTGAGTCTGGAGGGAGGACCTCCATGTTCTCTGCAGGGGAGCTCCTTCCAGTTGTGTTACGTGACTGATGGTCACAGTAGTTCCCAACACTGAACAAAACTACTTTGTGTGCCAATATGCTCCTTGTGGAGGAGCAGAGTGCGATCACTCACAGTAAAGCCAGGTGATAGAGGAATAGAAGTTTGATAAAGACAAAGGGCCACAATATTTTTGATGCAAAAGCAGAGCAAACGTAAAAAAATATATAATTATATTTTGTACGTTTGCGCCGCTGTTGCGTCAAAAATGACGTAAAGGTGGCGCTAACATTCCATATATTAGGCCCAATATGTCTCTGTTAACGCCACACCTAATTAGGGACCCAATTTTTAAAGAAAGTCACAAAAGAGCATCCATGGTATACGTCTTTGAATAAGTAGCTTTTGTGAATTAACAAGAACTTACAGAAGTAGACCAGGAAATTGTACTCCCAGGAAATATTTGTGAACTGAATTTTAGCACAAGCAAACATGCATGTGAAAATATATTGAGCGTTTACAAATTCACTTTCCCTCCAACCACTTTTTTCCCCAACCCTGGAAGAACTTCTGCCAAGCAACCTGTCCCATGGACAAGTAGATATTTTAATAAATTCCACACCCCTGGAAGAGTGGTACTCAAAGTTCTCAGTAGGACAGATACAAAGGTCCAAGGGGCATAAATGCATAATAAATAAATCTCAGCAGAACAGAACCTCCTATAATGGGGCAGATACAGCTCAGATGGTGAAGCAGTGCTTTAGGCCTTGAGTAATTGAACTTTTCTCCTACTTCAAGTGCTTGATTGACCTTACCCTTTAACGTGTCTCAAGCAGGTGGTTCTTTGCCCACAGTGCCACTTACAATTTCCACACTGACTTGCCTAGTGTTCATGTTTCCTAGCCGTAAATGAATGTGTATTTAGGCTTTGTTATGTTTTTGTGATGCTGGTCTCTAAAAGAGTAAGTAAAACGGGAAAATACTTTTGCATTGCTTGTTTATTCTTCCTTTTACAAAGCAGGTCTCACTTCATTGAAGCCCCAGAAATCATATTTTGTTGTATACAATTCTTCACTGTGTATGCTTTCTATATTGCCATCAACCACTTTCAGACAGGAAAATGTAGAACAGCACATATAATTAACAGCAGTGTGATAGAGGACAGCCAAATACAGCAAAAACAATGTAAGCCAAAATTGTCAATAGGACTCCATTCCTGAGATACACAGTCATAACTTAGGTAATGGTAACAGGCAACATGAGGCCAGTGCGGGACACATCCCATGTCTGTGGAATGGTTGTTTCTTACGTTCGATTGCGGTGTACAGCACCTGCCACAAATGCCATTCTATAAGGTACTGCAATGATGGCCCTGTAACAGCTTTGAATGTACGCGTATGACAGTGGAAATACTTTTGTAGGAATTATGGCATATATTCAGTTTCCCATACTCTAGCATGTATTCTTCCATTTCTAATTGTTGCTCCTCCCTCTGCCTTCTTTTTCACAAACCTCTCCTCACCTCAATCACGTTTTCTCTTCTATACCGCAACCAATATTCCTTTCTTTCTTTCTTGAGCACCCTGGCTCCCTTTTTTGTCTCTTTTCCCTCTCTTCCTCTCACGCTCTCTCTTCCCTTCTTTATGTCTCCCCATCTTCGTTCAGTATTTGTCAAACTGTGCCTCAGTTTGGTGTCCTAGAGAGGATGCCAGCTGCCATTAACAAGGCACTAGGAGATAAAAATTGGGAAATCCAATCTAAAGCCTGGATTCTATTAACTCTTGAGTAGTTAATAGAATCCAGGCTTTAGATTGGAGTCTGAGAATATGGAACCTCGCTACTAACTAGGAGAGTTCGGATGCTGGGTTTAGAAGCAGGAAAAGCTCAGCAAAATATCTCGAAATGTACATCTCCTTCCTTATCAGTAGAAGTAAAACCCTCAGCTCCTAAAGGAACTTAAGGCTGCAAAACAAGGATTTTCTTTTGTTGTTCTTATAAAGTATTTTCAAAATGTGAGTGTAGGAAAGTACCATCTTGCCTGGCATGTTACCCCCATATTTCACTGTATATATGTTGTTTTAGTCTATGTGTCACTGGGACTCTGCCAGGCAGGGCCCCAGTGCTCATAAGTATGTGCCCTGTATGTGTTCCCTGTGTGATGCCTAACTGTCTCACTGAGGCTCTGCTAACCAGAATCTCAGTGGTTATGCTCTCTCTGCTTTCCAAATTTGTCACTAACAGGCTAGTGACTAAATTCACCAATTCACATTGGCATACTGGTACACCCATATAATTCCCTAGTATATGGTACTGAGGTACCCAGGGTATTGGGGTTCCAGGAGATCCCTATGGGCTCCAGCAATTCTTTTGCCACCCATAGGGAGCTCTGACAATTCTTACACAGGCCTGCCATTGCAGCCTGCGTGAAATACCGTCCACGTTATTTCACAGCCATTTACCACTGCACTTAAGTAAGTCACCTGTATGTCTAACCTTCACCTGGTGAAGGTTGGGTGCAAAGTTACTTAGGGGGTTATTCTAACTTTGGAGGAGGTGTTAATCCGTCCCAAAAGTGACGGATTTACCACCAGCCGTATTACGAGTCCATTATATCCTATGGAACTCGTAATACGGCTGGTGGTATATCCGTCACTTTACCGTCACTTTTGGGACGGATTAACACTCCTCCAAAGTTAGAATAACCCCCTTAGTGTGTGGGCACCCTGGCACTAGCCAAGGTCCCCCGCACATCATTCAGGGCAAATTCCCCAGACTTTGTGAGTGCGGGGACACCATTACACACGTGCACTGTACATAGGTCACTACCTATGTACAGCGTCACAATGGTAACTCCGAACATGGCCACGTAACATGTCTAAGATCATGGAATTGTCACCTCAATGCCATTCTGGCATTGGGGGGACAAGTCCATGATCCCCCGGGTCTCTAGCACAGAACCCGGGTGCTGCCAAACTGCCTTTCCGGGGTCTCCACTGCAGCTGCTGCCAACCACTCAGACAGGTTTCTGCCCTCCTGGGGTCCAGGCAGCCCTGGCCCAGGAAGGGAGAACAAAGGACTTCCTCTGTGAGAGCGGCGTAACACCCTCTCCCTTTGGAAATAGGTGTGAAGGCTGGGGAGGAGTAGCCTCCCCCAGCCTCTGGAAATGCTTTGATGGGTACAGATGGTTCCCATCTCTCCATAAGCCATTCTACACCGGTTCAGGGATCCCCCGGCCCTGCTCTGGCGTGAAACTGGACAAAGGAAAGGGGAGTGACCACTCCCCTGATCTGCACCTCCCAGGGGAGGTGCCCAGAGCTCCTCCAGTGTGGCCCAGACCTCTGCCATCTTGGAAACAGAGGTGTCTGTGGCACACTGGACTGCTCTGAGTGGCCAGTGCCAGCAGGTGACGTCAGAGGCTCCTTCTGATAGGCTCTTACCTCTCTTGGAAGCCAATCCTCCTTCCTAGGTAGCCAAACCTCCTTTTCTGGCAATTTAGGGTCCCTGCGTTGGGGATCTCACCAGATAACGAATGCAAGAGCTCATCAGAGTTCCTCAGCATCTCCCTCTTCACCTTCTGCCAAAGGATCGATCGCGGACTGCTCAGGACGCCTGCAAAACCGCAACAAAGTAGCAAGACGACTACTAGCAACCTTGTATCGCTTCATCCTGCTGACTTTCTCGACTGTTTCCAGGTGGTGCATGCTCTGGGGGTAGCCTACCTCCTCTCTGCACCAGGAGCTCTGAAGAAATCTCCCGTGGGTCGACAGAATCATCCCCCTGCAACCGCAGGCACCAAAAGACTGCATCACTGGTCCTCTGGGTCCCCTCTCAGTACGAAGAGCGTGGTCCCTGGAACTCAGCAACTCTGTCCACGTGACTCCCACAGTCCAGTGACTCTTCAGTCCAAGTTTGGTGGAGGTAAGTCCTTGCATCCCCACGTTAGACTGCATTGCTGGGTACTGCGTGATTTGCAGCTGCTCCGGCTCCTGTGCACTCTTCCAGGATTATCTTTGTGCACAGCCAAGCCTGGGTCTCTGACACTCTAACCTGCAGTGCACAACCTTCTGAGTTGTCCTCCAGTGTTGTGGGACTCCCTTTTGTGACTTCAGGTGGACTCCAGTTCACTTTTCTTCTAAGTGCCTGTTCAAGTACTTCTGCGGGTGCTGCATGCTTCTGTGAGGGCTCCCTGAGTTGCTGGGCGCCCCCTCTGTCTCCTCCTCCAAGTGGCGACATCCTGGTCCCTCCTGGGCCACAGCAGCACCCACAAACCCTTACCGGGACCCTTGCAGCTAGCAAGGCTTGTTTGTGGTCTTTGTGCGTGGGAACACCTCTGCAAGCTTCATCGCGACGTGGGACATCCGTCTTCCAAAGGAGAAGTCCCTAGCTCTCTTCTTTCTTGCAGATCTCCAAGCTTCTTCCAACCAGTGGCAGCTTCCTTGCACCCTCAGCTGGCATTTCCTGGGCTCCTGCCCACTCTCGACACTGTCGCGACTATTGGACTTGGTCCCCTTGTCTTACAGGTACTCAGGTCCGGAAATCCACTGTTGTTGCACTGCTGGTTCTTCCTGCAGAATCCCCCTATCACGACTTCTGTGCTCTCTGGGGGTAGTAGGTGCACTTTACACCTACCTTTCAGGGTCTTGGGGTGGGCTATTTTTCTAACCCTCACTGTTTTCTTACAGTCCAAGTGACCCTCTACAAGCTCACATAGGTTTGGGGTCCATTCGTGGTTCGCATTCCACTTTTGGAGTATATGGTTTGTGTTGCCCCTATACCTATGTGCTCCTATTGCAATCTACTGTAATTGTACACTGCTTGCATTACTTTTCTTGCTATTACTTGCATAATTTTGGTTTGTGTACATATATCTTGTGTATATATCTTATCCTCATACTGAGGGTACTCACTGAGATACCTTTGGCATCTTGTAATAAAAATAAAGTACCTTTATTTTTAGTACTTCTGTGTATTGTGTTTTCTTATGATACTGTGCATATGACACCAGTTGTATAGTAGGAGCATTACATGTCTTCTAGTTCAGCCTAAGCTGCTTTGCCATAGCTACCTTCTATCAGTCTAAGCTGCTAGAAACACCTCTTCTACACTAATAAGGGATAACTGGACCTGGCACAAGGTGTAAGTACCTCTGGTATCCACTACAAGCCAGGCCAGCCTCCTACAGTGAGCACCTGCAAAAAACAAACAAAAAAAACCTGCTTTCCGAATCGCACACGAGGTACAGATTTCAAACTTGAATGGAGGCGTACAGGTTTTTCTCCTCCATATCAGTTGGACTGCTAACACTTGGAATACTTTGGCTACTTCAAGTGTCAAAGATGCATTAGTAGAGGTAAGTGAAAAATGAGCAGTTATGTTTCCACTGATTTCTCCAAATTTTTATCGTCTGGTTTCAATCGGGTTTCAAGAGTGGAAACTGAAATCTGGAAAACCTAGCGATCTGCTAGGCATCAATGATTGAGTTTGTCCACCTTGGCATTTAAATATCCCGCCAGGTGGTGAGCCAACAGAAAAATCCCCTGGTGATCCAGCCACTGTCCTGACTCCAACTTGCTTGTTTCAACAACACATATTGTGAGCACCTGTACTAGCCTCCCTTTGATGGTGGGCCGGAAAGTTTCCAATGCAAAGGGACTGGCTAGCAGGTTGATGCGGATCCTGGCCTCCATCAGAGACCAGATATGTCTGATTCCCACCTCTCTCAAATGGCCTCCCAAACACATGTGATGCATCTGTCGCCACTGTGACCTCTGAATGGATAAAGAGAGGGGTCTGCCACTGACCCAATCCTGATACATCAGTCACCACTGTAGATCTTTTGCAGTCTCTTCTGAAATCTGGACTTGACTGGAGAGATTCCCTTGGCGTTGTTCCCACTGGGACTTTAGATCCCACTGCAGAGCCCACATATACCATCTAGCATGCTTCACCAACGGGATACAGGAGGCCAGTAGGCCCACATCCTCAATGCCATCCTCACTGTGATCCAGGACAGAGACTGAAACTTCAGGGTCATAGCCTGAATGTCCTTGACTATCTGTTTTGGGGGTAAGGCATGAAACTGTACCATATCCAGAATGGCTCAGGTGAACTGGAGATTCTGAAGAGTAAGGTGTGTTTTCGACAAATTGATAGTTAGCCCCAACAATGTTACGAGGTTTGCTGTAGCCTGGAGGTGGGTGACGACTGCCTGGGTCAAACTTGCTTTTAACAGCCAGTCATCGACGTAGGGGATGACTGGGACCATTGACCTCTGAAGGTGCGCTGTGACCACCAACATCACTTTTGTGTACCTCCGAAGGCCACTTGTGAAGTGGAGCAATGTGAGTGAATATTCTTGCCCCACCATGAAATGCAGATAACATCTGGGGGCAGCAGGACGGAGAAATGGAAGTAAGTGTCCTGAAAGTCCAATGCTACTATTCAGTCTCCAGGGTCAAGGGCAGGCAAGACCTGGGCCAGGAATCTGTCCTTTCGCAGAAAGTCATTGAGATTGAAGGTCTAAAACTGAGAAGGGTCTCAGTCCTTTTTCAGCACCAGGACGTAGCGAGAGTAACAGCAAGTGTCTGCTTACAATACTGCTCTCTATGGCCCCCTTGGCCACAAGGGCCTACACTTCCCACTGCAATATGGAAAGGTGGTCCTCTGTCAGCCATCCAGAGGGTAGTGGAAGGTACAGCAGAATGGCACTTTATAGCCTGACAGACAAATTGCAGGACTCACTTGTCCAAAGTAATTGCTTGCAATCCTAGAAGAAAGTGCCGGATACTGCCTCAGACAGGGTAACCCTGTGTCTGGAAGCACTCACTAAAGTGTTTTTGTAGCCGCAGCAGCTAGAGGGACATGGGACTGGGCTGCACACTGTCCTTAATGTCCATGTGATCTCTAGCATGAGCAGCCTTGGCCACAGAATGGCTGGGAAGGTTTCTGAGCTGGGTGCGTATGCGCAGGCTTGTGTTGACAGTATTGGTAGCCCCTACTGAATTCACCAAAGAAAGAAACTGTTGGCGAAACTGTCTCACTGGGACAGACAAGCAGAAGGAGAGTGCTGTGTCCTTGCTATCTTTAAATCGCTCAAGGTCTGAATCTGCTTATGAGGCAATAGCTGTCGAATGTCATGTGCTTAAGTGAAGATCGAACCTCCCCGGAGAAGCTGGTTGACTGCATCCAGTCATATCGCATAAGTGCTGCACTGGTGCCTATTGGCTAGCTTAAGCAATCAGCATTATCCTGCTCACAGTGTATCACAAACTTTGCTGCATCGTGGATGTCCTGAATGGCCTGAAAGAGGCCCAAAAGATCCTCAGGTACAGCAGGCAAAACCTGGGCCACTGAATCCCAAAGTACATGTGTGATGGCCTAGCAGACAACCGACACTGACAAGTGCAGAGCAAGTCCGGTGGAGGTGCTTGCCGAAGGTTTGAATGAGTTTTGAGTCCCAGTCTGGCAGCGTACTAGGGAATGCATTCAGGTTAATCCTACTGATAGACGCTTGCACCACTAAAGTTTGAGGTAAGGCTTTTGTGTCAGAAAACATTGGTCACCTGTAGCAGGGCAGTGGCAAAGAACAATTTGCCATTTACAGGGGGCCTTGAGCATGCTTTGCCCAAGTTCCTAGAAAACAGTTCCACTAGTGCCTTATTAAAAGGCAGTAGAAGCTGCATGTGTTTGACCTGGTTGATGGACCACAGTCAGGAAATCTTTCTTTACGCGTTTACTACAGGCCTTAGAGTTGTGTTCTGACCCCAAGCACCAAAGGCATACCAGACAGGGATCTGTACCAGACTTCTGTTTGTGACAGTCTCTTAGAGCTTGAATCCTGTGGCCTTAGGAGGCCACATTTTGTTTGCACACTGGTATATTCGGAATTTTTAGATGGAAATGTGTCTCATCAGAGAAATGAGGGTAGCTCTGGATTCATGTCGGATATTAAGAAAAGAAAAGAACTGGCAAAAGCTGAACTATGCAGCGTGGAGCTGCACAATGCCACCTACCAACACACAGAGGTACTGCTGAAAAGTTTCTGGATCCAGTCGGATACCTGGAAAATATTCATAAGGTGACAAATCTGCAGTTAGATGTATCCATCAGGACCTAAATTATCTTAAACCACCCCATCCAACATGTCAAATAGTTGATGCTTATTGCTGATTCTGATAGTGGTATCAAGTTAAGTTTCTACATTACAAATATACAGATGCTAAGCCCTGCCAGCACCTGCTGTGTACCTGCCATGGAGTCATAAGTTGTCTTTTCCAAGATTGTTTACTCAATCCCAGTGCACTGCCTTGACCTTGCAATCTCTTACCTGGGAAGCAGCATATTTTTTAAAGTGTCCTCCCTACAATATGATCTGTTCTGGAACACTCAGGGTGTCATTATTCACCTTAACTAAATTTTACATGTGCTCGGACAAATGCATGTTACTAGCCAGATGCTGATCATAGCGGAAATCTTGAGAGAAACTGAGTCATAGGGTTTCTACAGAAACTGGTAACACAGTCATTCTTCATTTATTACTCAGCCACAGTTATTACAAATGTCCCCAAAGGCTTTCCTAGAAGGATACCTATATAGATACTCACTTGTACTTGCACAGTTTTCACCTCCCTGATAGTCTTGGATGTCAATTGGATATGTTTCTCCCGCTTCATTAATGCCCATTGATGCAACTGGTGGCATACTCTCAGGTGCTGCTATGAAAATAAAAACATTTTTTTTTAAAGAATTTTACTTCGAAAACTATGTTTATACACTGAGTATTTAATATCCATCCACATATAAAAGAAGAGTAATATGAAAAGAGTTAGATAATACCAATAATTAGGAAGTGAATCAATTATAAAGAGCTGGTGCGTGTGTAACTAGTGATATCTCCACAACTGTTAGTCTAGTTTTATCTAGGACCTTTATATTTGCCAGCTTATTCTTCACATGAATGCCTAGGTTTGGCTTGACAGTACAACCTATTGCTTCCAATATGCAGTTAGTGGATTTTGCTAGACCACCCTTTGGCCATTAGTTTATTTGAATCTGGGGTGTGGCCAACAGGAATCTGACAGAATCCTGCCGCCCCGCTGACTTGGTGACAGGGGCTGGGGGGGTCGGGGTGAGGCGATAGAGGGAGGCACGGACGCCTAGAACTGAGCTGCACTGACGAGGCTGAGGAAAGTGCCTGACCCCAACTAGGCTGCTGCAGTAAATGGTGCGTGCTGGGCCGGTGGCATCTGAAGAGGTAGGTCCGGGCCCATGGCTGCTGCGGTGGACAGCCAGCACCCCCGACCCGGCGGTGCCTGACAGTGAGCGCTCCGAGCTGTTGGTGATACACAGCTTATCACACATAGAAAATCACTGACGAAATCTAAAATTTAGAACAGTGCAAGTTATACTTATGTCAGTTACGTGTAACTGGTCAATTTAGATCTGTTTCGTTTTTTGAGCATTCGTTTTTTAATATTAGAAGATCTGTGTATAAACTCCAAATTAATCTTTCTTTTTTAGTGAACTTTTAAGGTGTTTTTTTAAATGAAAGTAAAAAATGTACTACCTTTCTTAAGTATAACCCCACTTTAACCTCCATTATTTTCAGTGAATACATTTAAGTGCATATCAGTGGGTCCTGACACATTTTACAATTAGCTATGGATATTGTTTCCTATTGAACTGAGTGAACTTTAGCTACAATTATACCTGCTAAGGCTCATGGCTCTTGTTGGCTTAGAAGCCATTTTATTCAGTGTAGTATAGTTGCACATTTAGGCAACGCGTAACCTTGTTTTCAGTGTTGGCAACTGGAATCAGTATTCTAGGAGAATAATAAAGTCAGAATTGTATTCATGAAGGATATTTTCTCCTCAAGGACATCTCACCATTCCTCCAGAAGATCCTGCAACCTGCTCATTAGATGCGTGTTTGCTAAAAGTTACAAGTATCAGTCACTAGGTTTCATAGATGTACACTGAGAAAAAACATGTATAAACTGCCCTAACTTTTATGCATTTTAGAAGGGAAACTGCCTTTACAATACAGACATTACCACACAATACCTTTACCATGCATGTTTTTATAATGCATATGCCTTTACCATGCATGCCTTTATAACGAAAGGTAAGTATGTTTAAGGTAAGTGTGTATGCATATATATATATATATATATATATATATATATATATATATATATATATATATATATATTAAATCCAAACTCTCCAGAGAGAAAACACACACTCAGGAATTCAAAAGCAGAAGTGTTTATTCAACACACAACACGTTTCAGCTGACAAGCAGCCTTGATCACGTGTATAGTTTAACCCATATGCATCCCTTTAAATACCATTTTAACATCACCATAAAAACAGGACTAAGTTATTATTTTTTTTCTTTCTTTTGTACATATCAATAAATAAATGAATGAGTATCCCAGCAGAAAAAAGGGGGGAGATCAGTATTGATAATATAAAATAGGTAATGTAAGAGGGCTGGTTCAATTAAATAAATATGCAAATGTATATGTCTACAGCCACATAATAAATTATTATTTCATTGGATTACCACAAAATTATTGGATAGTAAAAGCATTATAAATATATATAAAAAATGTGATTGTACATTATTCATATAAATATAAATGTAACCATAAACATAAATATATACATAATTATAAATATAAAGATATTAAATATAAGTATGACTATGGCTCCATATACCAATAAGAATCATTTTTAAGAGACATCATTTTAAGACAAATCATTTTTCGAGAAAATGATCATTTCTCTAAACAAAATATATATCGATTTTAAGGAAAATGTCATTTTTTTATGGTATCACCAGAGCCAATATTTAAGTCGTAAATTTCACTCAATTCACACATAATGTATATATTTATCTCTCCCTTTTCTACATATACTATACTCCTAAAATACTGAACAATGCCAATATTTTTTCTTTCTGCATAGGACACCTTCTCCATTCAAAATCATAATTGGATTATGGAAAGAAACTTATCACAGTTTTTGTGTAACCAATATCCCTGTGAAAAATAAAATCCGGAATCAGAAAACTATCCGGACTCGTCCATTTTGAGAAAACATAACCAAAGTGAAATAAATTAGACTAAAAACTAATTAGAAAGACAATGCTGCTCACAATATAAATAATTTCTGCAGTAATTCCTCATATTCTAATAAATTCATTAATCATCAAACAGGTGAGTATTAAGTTCTTCCCCAATGTTCAATCCTCTCAGTGTCTTAGTTTCTAAATCTAAAATATATTTGGATTCTTTCTTACGTAAAGTTAACTCTCTATTACCACCTCTGTGGTGTGATGGCACATGTTCAGTACCAAAGTAGGATAGTAAAGTAATGTCAGAGTTATGGAAATCTTGAAAATGTCTGGCTACAGGATAATGTAAATCATTAGATGTGATCGCACGCATATGTTCAAGAATACGTTTTTTCACACCATGTTTTGTACTGCCTAAATACCACAGATGCCAAGGACATTCTAATATATAAATAGTAAAAGGAGTACTGCATGTTAGAAACTGCTTGAATTGTCTCATCATCCCAGGTTTATTAGTGGGATATTCTTTCCTAATCACACTATTGCGACCTGTAAATTATGTTCCTTTGAGAGACAGGAGTGACATCATTTGATCTCAACATATCATGAAGATTACGTCCTCTTCTATAAGTGATCAGAGGCCTATTTTGAATCTCTTTGCCAATGACAGGGTCAGACTTCAAGATATTCCAATGTTTAGAGAAGATCTCTTTTATCTGAGTAGTATCTTCATTATAGGTTAAGACCAACCTGATGTTTTCACTGTTCCCATTTTCCACTCTGACCGTATTGTCAAAGAGAGTCTGAATTCTTTCTACTTTCTTGATTTTTTCTGTAGCTTTTTTAATTACCCAATCCGGGTAACCCCTTTGCTTAAACCTTATTATCATCTCTCTCTGTTCTTGTTCAAATTCCTCATCTGTATTGCTAATTCTTTTAGCCCGCAGTAGTTCACCATAGGGGATACTCCATTTCAATTTGTCTGGATGTCCGCTGTTAGCATGCAATAAGCTATTTCCTGTTGTGATTTTACGAAAAAGTTCAGTGTGGATCATCTTATCTTTGATTTTGATTCTAGTATCCAAAAATTCAATTGAAGAGTGGCTGATGTTGTATGTTAATCTGATATTACAATCATTTTCATCGAGTCTTTCAATAAATCGTATAGCCTCACTCAGAGGTCCTTTCCAAATTATGAAAAGGTCATCAATATATCTGAGCAATAATATGGCCTGATCTATTTCTGGGTATTTGACTTCATCTTTAAAGATCTCTTCTTCCCATAAGCCTAAAAACAGACAGGCAAAACTGGGAGCAAAGCAAGTTCCCATTGCAGTCCCAAGTACTTGTTTATAAAGCTTGCCGTCAAATAGAAAGATATTGTTAGTCAGGCAATATTTTATCATTTCGATAATCATATCTGTATGTGCCAAATATCTAAGAGACCTTGTATGCAGGAAATGTCTACATGCTCGTATACCTTTTTCATGATCAATGATGGTATATAGAGAGTTCACATCTAAGGATATGAGTAAAAAATCTTCTTCCCAAATAATACCTTCCAATTTACCTAGGAAGTGTTTAGAGTCTTGAACATAAGAGGGTAGACTCATGACAAACTCCCTCAAGAAAAAGTCCACATACTTGGACACATTTTCCAATACGTTACCACATGAAGAAACTATAGGTCTCCCCGGGGGATTATCTCGGTCTTTGTGAATTTTAGGGAGGATGTATAATAAATGTAACTTGGGAAAATCCTTTTTCAGGAAACAATACTCCTCCCATAGCAGAAGGCTCTTATCCTTCCACTCAGTCAGGAGTTTCCAAATCCCTGTAATGCTGTTTGTATATACATCTCTAGTCACAACCCTGTAGAATTGTGCGTCACTCAATTGTCGCATCACCTCATCAACATACCTTTTTCTCATCCAAAGTACTATGTTTCCTCCCTTATCAGCTGGACAGATGATAGTATCACCATCTTCTGCCAATGATCTAATAGTTTCGCTTTGTTTGTATGGCATATTGTTGTTACATCTAGGTTTAAACCATGTTCGGTGTCGAAAATATGTCAACCCTTGAACTACCATATCATAGAAGGTGTCAATGTTGTCATGATTCATATTCTGGAAAAATTTCGACTTAGGTTTAAAGCCAGAGTGAACTGTACAATCATATACAATCCCCAAATCATCTAAAGTCTGACACAGATTCTTTCCATCAATCCGGACACTTTGATCTTGTTCTAGTTCGTGAAGGGTTACTAGAGTATCAACATCACTAATAGATAAAGAATGTTCATTACTGTCATTGAACATAGATGATTCTAAACAATTGTCAGTATTTCCTTTCAATTTAAACTACTTTTTTAGTTTTAATTTTCTGATAAATTTAAACAAATCTATCTGAGTTTCTGCATAGTTAAAACGTGCAGTAAGGCAGAACGAAAGGCCAAGACTTAATGTTTTTTTATCTTCTTCAGTTAACTGATGATCTGATAGATTGATAATAGTCTTATTCACCATCTCGTTATCCATTATGTCGATACATTGGAGCCTCTTGTTGTTTTTCCCATTTGCTCCAGACTTTGATCTCTTCTTGTTGCAAATTCTAAATCTCTCTCTCCTCTTCTGGCTCCGGCTCGTCTTCCTCTTCGGCCCATTGCTCTGCCTCTGTAATTCTGTCCCTCCCCTTTCTGTTTGTACGGGACCTGCATGCCGCCTCGCAGCAGGCGATACTCGTCTAAAAAAGTAGCCGGCTTGTTGGTATTTTCGACATTAGAAATTTCCCTTTCTGTTGAGCTGAAGGAGTCAATCTCTCTTGTACTTTCCAACTCACTTTCAGAGGTTGACGGCTGATCCACTGGTGTAAAATAATTGGATCCTGGTTTTTACAAATGATCATACTTTCTACTAAATGTCAGGATTCTACCACTTTCATAGGCTCCTATATCCCTATGAAGTTTTTGTTGTTTTTTTATCTTTATTTCATCTTCATATTTTTTTAATTTGATCTTCATTGTTTCAAGAAAACGAGAAATAATTTCTTTTTCAGGCCTAGAAGCAAGATCCTCTTTTATTCTTTTAATGTCTGTTAACAAAGTTTCTCTATCACGCCATGTATATTTTACCAAGATTTCAAGCATGTGTTTAGAACCGATTGCCGAGTTTTCTGCCCATTCTTTTAGCATCTCAGGATTGGATGATTCATATGATGGTGTAATGAAAATTCTCAATCCTCTCGGAACCATATCTTGATCAATATAGTTCTGTAAAGAAGTGGCTTCCCACCATTTTGATATTTCTTGTTTGCATAATTTTTCCAATTTATGTAATAATGTATTTAAAACATTATTACATCCTGAGACATTTCCAAGTAATTTTCCTTTAATAGTGGTCTTTGCAAACAATGCTTGAGCAGCTAATTTCCTCTCATTATCTGTATCATCATCCATGTTAAGCACCTATTACCAAACCCAAGTGAAAAAGGAAAACGTGAAAAAAAAGAAGAAACAACTATACAACTAATAAGTATAAAAAAATATCCTTCAAATGAATTCCCCTAGATAAAGTACCCAGTTCCCCTTGCTATGACTCGTCAGATAGAATTAAATATTCAATGCCTTCTTAGGGATTCTATTGTGTGTCTGAGAGGGCCCAGCTCGTTAAGTCTAAATGTAAGCTCATACAGAAAATTCATACAAAAATTCCTAAAGAATGCCTGAAAACTTGAAAACTCGGAGCCGGTTTCAAAAGGAGATATAAAAAGATATGGTTACCAAAATTAATTAGTAACAGCTTTCAGTAACTAAGAGTAAGTCTCCACCAATCAAAAAATCTTACCCGTTCCCGGGTGATAATTGAGTAAACACAGAAAACAGAAACCGAAATTCGAAATTATCAGATAGAATGTCACCGTTATTTTGTTATCAATTGCCATTGTAATATGCTGGAATGAGACGACCTATTCCGCATCGCAATCACATCTTATTGGTTTCACAATCGTAGAAATCCCAAGCGGTAACTAGAAACAGTCAAAAACCGCAAGTTACACGGTTTTACAGCTGTAATGTGTTTGCCGAAACTTCACGGCGTCTAAAACAGCAGTTAACAGTCAAACAACGGCTCCGATATAGAAGCCGTACTGGTGATCAACATGTTACGGGTACTCTTCAAGTTATTCAAAATTCACAAGCCTCCCACGGTGAGTCATAGGCAGCATAAAACAACAAATAAATTCAAAGAGTCACTGAAACAAAGTCTCACCGCTGTTCAATTGACAATTGCCGCCGAATTTTGCTGAAACCACAGAGTTGTTACATTGGAGCCGCGCGTCCCCAGCCTCGCGGTCAGCAAGATTGTAGCTGAAATAATTGAGGTCACAAGTTCGTACCGTCTAATAAGTGCGCCGCAATCACCAAAGTTCTGCGGTGTCCAGATCAGTAGCTGTTGGTCAATCAGCGGCAGTCAGCGGCTACAAAGTAGATGCCGTATGAATAGAAAAAATAGCACATATAGGCCCTGATTCTAACCCCGGCGGCGAGGGTCGGCGGGAGCACCGCCGACAGGCCGGCGGTGCCCCGCAGGGCATTCTGACCGCGGCGCTTTGGCCGCGGTCAGAAAGGGTAAACCGGCGGTCTCCCGCCGGTTTACCGCTGCCCTCAGAATCCCCCATGGCGGCGCAGCTTGCTGCGCCGCCATGGGGGATTCTGACCCCCCCTACCGCCATCCTGTTCATGGCGGGAAAGCCGCCATGAACAGGATGGCGGTAGGGGGGGTCGCGGGGCCCCTGGGGGCCCCTGCCGTGCCCATGCCAATGGCATGGGCACGGCAGGGGCCCCCGTAAGAGGGCCCCGCAAGGTATTTCAGTGTCTGCCTTGCAGACACTGAAATACGCGACGGGTGCTACTGCACCCGTCGCACCTTCCCACTCCGCCGGCTCGATTACGAGCCGGCATCCTCGTGGGAAGGGAGTTTTTCCCTGGGCTGGCGGGCGGTCTTTTGGAGACCGCCCGCCAGCCCAGGGAAAAAGTCATAATACCCTCCGCGGGTTATGGGGGCGGAATTCTGGCGGGCGGCCTCCGCCGCCCGCCAGGATTAGAATGACCCCCATAGTCCTTTAGTTGTTAAAGTGTGCACAAGCTTCTCCTTCCAGATTTATAACAATATGAGACACTTGAATAATTTCGATCTTTAATCTGTGATTGTGATCTTCGAAATGTGCCTCTGCTCTGTGGGGAGTAGAGTGCGCCCATGGCTTTGGCCGTATCAGTGTCTTTTTTAAGTTTCTCGATAGCAGTGTCCACCTCCGGCCCAAACAACTGCTGTCCATTAAATGGCATATTCAGCACGGCTTGTAGTATTTCCGGCTTGAATCCAGATGTACGCAGCCATGCATGTCTCCGTATTGTTACTGCTGTATTGACAGTCCTAGCAGCTGTGTCTGCTGCATCCATTGCTGACCGTATCTGATTGTTCAAGATACTCTGTCCTTCCTCTACCACTTGTTGCGCTCTTTTTCGGAACTACTTGGGCAAATGTTCTATAAAATGTTGCATTTCGTCCCAATGAGCCCTGTCATATCTCGCCAACAAGGCTTGTGAATTGGCAATGCGCCATTGGTTGGCTGCTTGTGCCGCCACTCTTTTACCAGCCGCATCGAACTTACGACTCTCCTTGTCTGGAGGTGGTGCGTCTCCTGAGGTGTGTGAGTTCGCCCTCTTGCGTGCTGCACCTACTACCACAGAGTCTGGTGTTAACTGTTGTGTGATGTACACAGGGTCTGTTGGTGGCGGTTTATATTTTTTCTCCACCCTTGGAGTTATTGCCCTTCCTTTGACAGGCTCTTCAAACACTTGTTTGGAGTGTTTTAGCATTCCAGGTAGCATGGGGAGGCTCTGGTACTGGCTATGTGTGGACGACAGTGTGTTAAATAGAAAGTCATCTTCAATTGGCTCTGTATGCAGGCTAACATTATGAAACGCCGCTGCCCTTGACACCACCTGTGTGTAGGCGGTAGAGTCCTCAGGTGGTGACGGTCTGGTTGGATAACAGTCAGGACTGTTATCTGACACTGGCGCATCATAAAGATCCCACGCGTCTGGATCATCCTGACTCATCCCTGTATGAGTTGGAGATTGCATCATTGGTGGAGTGGCTACCGGTGATGGCTGTGGAGAGCGTTGTGGAGATAGTGGCGGGGTTACTTGTTTAGCCACCTTTGCCTGTGGCTGCTTGTCTTTCTCTTGGAAGGCAAGTTTTCGTTTCATCCGAATCGGAGGGAGAGTACTGATCTTCCCTCTTTCTTTTTGGATGTGGAGCATTCTTTGTGTGTAATCTGGCTCCATTGACTCTAGTTCCTGTCCAAATCTATGTGTTTGCATTTGTGAGGACAGGCCTTGTTCCTCTGTGTAGGAGCTTATTTTCGGTTCCGAGGCCAGATGTTTCGGTACCGAAACCTTTTCGGCTGCCTTTTTCGGCTCCGACGCCACTTTTTTGCTCTTCTGCGTCGTGATCTCTCGTTGCCGCTCTCTCGGTGCCGAGATTACTCTGACCCGGTGTCTCGGGGTAGAGTCTGCTCTGTGCCGGTATCTCGACCGGAGTCGGATGACTTCGACACATGCAAGCCCTTTTTCGGTGCCGATGCTCGGTCACCTATTTTTCGGGTTAAGCCATGGCCTGCCGGCAGTGGCGTCCCCTGGGCTTTTGTGGTCTTTGCGTGAGTTTTGTGTATCGACGTCTTACTCACGGTTTTCGGCGTCTGTTCAGGTTCGACCTCTTCCGAGTCCGAATCCTCGATGGAGAAGGCTTCCTCTTCTTCTTCCATCTGTTTTTGTCCTGTCGGCACCAACGCCATCTGTAGTCTTCTTGCTCTTCGGTCCCTTAAGGTCTTTCTGGACCGAAATACTTGACAGGCCTCACAAGTATCCTCCTTGTGTTCTGGAGACAAGACACAAATTACAGACCAGATGCTGATCTGTATAAGGATACTTGTTGTGACATTCGGGGCAGAAGCGGAATGGGGTCCGTTCCATTAGCCTTGAAAACGCACATGGTCGGGCCGACCAGGCTCCCGCCGGGGAATCGAAAACCCCGAAGGGCCACCGGAGCTCTTCAAAATTCGGTGTCGATCTGTTGTAACTAACCCGATACCGAACGCAAACAATACCGTCAAATGTTCCGAGATTTTCACTAACTTTCCGAATCGAAGTGCAGAGCGAAAAGGAACACGTCCGAACCCGATGGCGGAAAGAAAACAATCTAAGATGGAGTCGACACCCATGCGCAATGGAGCCGAAAGGGGAGAAGTCCCTCGATCTCGTGACTCGAAAAGACTTCTTAGAAGAAAAACAACTTGTAACACTCCGAGCCCAACACTAGATGGCGGGATGTGCAAAGCATGTGTATCTGCAGCTACACATGCCATCGAACATATAGCTATATCTGGTATAGGGACATTATAGTTAGGCTCAGATTGTGCACACACAAAACCATAGAAATTCAGCAGTTATTGTTACGTGAGCTAACCATAAAGTATGCCCCCGGCATGCACTGCTTATGACTTCACATATTACATCACTCATGACATAGTCACTCACATTACTGATGACATTTCAAATGGCATCGCTGATGACATTGTCCTGCAAAGTAAACTTCAATATACAGATGAATTTATTGCAATCTACTACTATACCCATTTATCACAGGGAGATAGGTCTAACAAAACTGGTCAGTATGTCATAAAACAGAACTATACTCAGCCATCACTGTAGAGTAAAGCCTCAATGAACAACTTAGATTGATGCATAGCTCTACCATATACAAACAGTAGCAGACAACATGTGTCAGTGTAGAAGCTAGTTTACTAGTAAGTAGTACACCTGATAGATGAGATTACATTTCTTAGAATGTGTATCACCCACAAGTGGTCGAGAAAGAGGAGTAATTTCAGTTATGCAGAAGCTTAGTATACATCTTTAAGTCTCAGAAACATTTACAAACCACTTCCACTCACTGGATGTTGTCTTGAGTGATGTCATCCCTGATGTCACTGACCATGTCATGAGTGATGTAATATGTGAGGTCATAAACAGGGGCTTAAGTTCTAGTTAGCTCACGTAACTATATCTGCTGAATTTCTATATTTCATTGGTTTTATGTGTAAAATCTGTGCCTGTCTGTAACATTCCTGTAACCTTTGTTTTTTTCAGTGAATATATATGCATGGCTTGGACACGAGTTACAGTTACCCCTTAGGGCACGAGTTATACTTTCTTGAGATAACTTCAACTACAAATTTTGAATTTCTATGGTTTTGTGCATGTAAAATGTGAACCTAAACAAAGGTTACAAATGTAAATATTTTAATTTACAAGGACACTCATTGGAGGGTTGAGCCAGGAAAGTGTGAAAAATTATTTATTATTTTCAAATGTTGGCTGTTTAACATTCAAAAATGTGAAATTCAGTTGGAAGACATTACTTTGTAAAAAGTCCTGCATTATGTGTGCGAGAGATAGACAAAGCACTTCTGTATGGTACTGTATTATGGGTTGAAATGTTTGTTAAGATATTAATTTGCGGTTCTGTGGTCCTGAAGTGCAGTCTGTCCAAAATGAAGAGTTGGTATGTTCAGTTGTAGAGAAATAAAAAACCGATATTAGTAGACAGCTTTAGACAAGAAGTAGTAAAGTCTAATGCAGTTTCCAGAGATAAACCAAACTACGCTTGTATTTGTTGTCAGCGCACCCACTACAAAGGCCAAATTCGAAATGCTGATGTCTGCCTAAAAACTGAAGAAGAAAACTGAGAACAGTGACTGGAATTTTGCAGTGTATTTATTTGTGGAGGAATGTTGTGATGTGTGAACATGCCAGATCATGTGCAAGTATTGCAAATTAGAGAACAACAAAATGCCTGACAGAGCAATACACAATATGTTAGAGGTGGTTGGCAGTCCAGAGGAGAATCTGAAAGTTTATGAAGCAATACACACACAATACACCCTTTTCAAGAAATAGTTCATAGTGGAACCAAACACTGGGAAACTACCACTCACTGAGCTTCAGAAAGGACTTAAAGCTAGAGTTGTGTATTTACCTTTAGATTTCAAACGCAGTATTAAATTGATATATTGCTATTCTAGTGAAGGGTGTTCCCACAAAAAAAATCTTGCAGGAAGTAGTGGATGTAAATAAGGTGAAGAAAGCTACACTGTATCTTAAAGAGAATAATATGTTCTCTAAAAATTTAGGTGTTGTTGCAAATTGAGGTTGCATGGAGGAAGAAATGTTAACTTCAGGTGGACATTTTGAAAAAGGGGATAGAAGTAGATCTGAAGAAAAGTGTGAGCACAGAAGTATCCATTGACTACATTCAAAGAGGTTATCGGGATGTCATTGAACTGAATCAGATGAAATAAGCCAAAGGAGCTCCAATTGATGTGAGGGAGAAACGTTTAGAGGCCCAATGTTTTCTTCAATTATTTTTAAACTGGAGTAGGCTGACAGTATGATGACCGCCCTGTGCAAATACCGGAGCAGGGGATAGATCAACAAGATTATATTCAGAGGACTCTAGATTTTGGCAAAGTATTCCATCTTTTGTTTAAAAATGATTTGTCTGGACTGTCTTATGTCATATGCCGTAGACCATATTCTTAAGACAAGAGTTTATGTACAAAATATGTCTGCAAAAGACTTTGTTGAAAACAATCATGGAAAAGATGAGAAGCTAGAGTACAATTTTCTGGCATGCCAAAGTGGGACGAATGAGTACTGGCATTGTGGTCCTGGTGAGCTCAAGTTTATGTTGTGAAATTTAGGTGAACCAACTTTCTTTGTAACACTGAAGTGTGCAGTTTATGCATGGGATGATTTACATGAGTTTTTGAGAGATGTAAACTCTAACATTAAAGGTACTGAATTGAAGACACCAGGAGAACCAATCTCATTGGATCCTGCAAATGTTTGCAGGTACTTTAACCACAGATTTCAAGCTAGCTACATCTGCAACAAAAAAATAACCTCTTGGAGAAATTACTGATTTCTTCAGGTGAAAAGAGTACCAAGCAAGAAGTGCTCCTCAACGTCATATGCTGTTGTGGTAAAAGATGCACCGAAATCTAAAACAGGCACAAACCAGTCTGTACTTTCTTCTGATAGAACAGTATATTACATGCAGCATTCCAAAAGACACAGAGGAAAAAGGACTAAAGCAGCAAGTACTGTGGTTCCAATCACATAGATGTGGAAAGAGCTGTCAGCGGAAATACAGAGCAAAAGGAAAATGTCACACAAAATGTTGTTTTGGAGACCTGTTATTTTTTAAAGGAAGAGTGACCTGTTTTATGTCTGTTGTAAGACATACACTTCTACACTAAATGACCAAAAAACACCTACATCTCCAGGAGAACAAAGGCTTTGAAATATATTGATGACTACAATCCTGTCATTTTGAAAATGTGGAATGCCAATATGGATATTCAATTTGTGGCAGACAACTCTGTAGCTGTTGCTCGTTATGTTAATTCATACATAACACAATCTGAGAAGACAGAGATGAAAGATGTGTGGGAAGAGATCTCTGCTGAAAAGTCTCTAACATAGAAAATCTACAGCATTCGTTTGAAGATACTTTCACACAGGGTAATTGGATCCTGTGAATGTTGCAGCTGTTGGGTTCTGCTAGTTTATATTTTAAGTCCATAGGAATTATTTGGGTGAGTCTAGGCACGGGCATCAACTCGAAACAGAGTTTTGGATTCTTTCCCAAAAAATGTAATATCTTGCCAAATTTGCCTTAGACAGTACAGATAATCTAAAAACAAACATGTTGGACACTTGCTATCCAAAAAGGAGTGCACATTTTGAAAATGTCTGCACATACAGAAACAATGTGACAGAGAATGGTGCTGAATGATAATTTGCAACAGTTGGTCGCAATGGGTGTTTGGTGCATCAAAGCAAAGGTAGCCTAATTAACCATAGAAAACGGAGTTGCCAGACTGCTGAAATAGAGACTTTTTCTATTTGACACTTTTGAAGCTGTTTAAACCTTGGTTTTCGGAAATAGAATTACTAGGTGAGTTTGACTGCTATGAAGACTTTCAATGCTGCAAAGGATGGTACTGGGGCCTCAGTATTTGTAAACTACCTGAAAATGTTGAATGATGAACTTGAACATGAAGATACAATTGCTGCTGACGTGGATGAGGACAGTTCGCAAAGTAGCCAAAGATTAGTTCCTCAAAGTCAAGACCAACTTGGACAGCCAATAACCGAAAATGAGGCTGTTATTGCAATGAATGAGGTGGTGACTGAAATGGAGCAAGCAAAATAAGAAACAATTGATTTGGAAGACTTAGGGTCATATTTATACTTTTTGACGCAAAACTGCGCAAATGCAGTTTTGCGTCAAAAAAGTTTTTACTCTAACCATTGCGCCGCGTCGTAAAGCAAAACAACGTTAATGCAGGGAAAATGACTAATCCGGTTTGCGAAGTTGCAAACCGGATATGCGCCATTTTCCACCGCATTAGCATCAAAAAGAGCTGCAAACGCAGCAAACAGTGCTAAGGAACCCCAAAATGGATACCTGAAGGCAGGAGAGACCCCAGGGAGACCCCAATACACCAGGAACCAGCCAGGAGGACACAGACAAGACCCAGGGGAGAGACCAGAGTCGTTTCAGTGAAGAGGAGCATGAAATACTGGTCAGAGAGGTGACGGAGCACCAGCATCAACTTTTCATCACCTCAAAATTGCCAATTGGGAGGAAAGAGGCAATTTGGCAACAAACTGTTGACAAGATAAACAGTGTGGCAGAGGTCCGGAGAACTGTCACAGAGTGCAAGAAACGCTGGCATGATTGCAAGCGCAGGACAAAGGAAAAAATGGCAAGGAACAGGAAGGCAGCACTGCAGACTGGAGGTGGGAGTCCAGCACCGCAAGAGGCCCTGGAATAGATGGAGGAGATGGTGGCAGCCGTCATCCCGGAGGAGATCGTCACAGGAATCCCAGGACAGCGCAGACTACCAGGAAACAACACATATGCAGGGTAAGTTGCATGGGGGACAAAAATGCCTAAATGTTAACTGCAAGCAGAGGGAGTGACTTACCTACTACACAATGCATGTCAGCCATGGAAATCAGGCAGTGGTAGGGCAAAGGGGCACAGCACGGGTGCATGGGCTGTGCAGGGGAATCCATGGGCACAGCACAACACAACACCAACAACCTTTGCATGGGGGTACTCCGCCATGCCAAGGCTGCTGGAAAAGCCCGTCCAGGAGGGTAGTGTAGAATCTAAAACTGGACTGCTGTCACAGGACAGCTGGTATTGTCAGAACGTGAACTAGGGGACAATGTCCAGTCTCAGGCCATTTCCGCAAGTATCATTTACCATTGACAACAGTTGCCACTACCACCTGTGCTGTGTGTTGGTCAAGTAGCAAATGGCAGTTAGGTGCCCAAGGAACAAACACACCCAAAATAGAGGGTTCAGGATGACGACGTGATCAATCCCCTTCAATTCCTAACAAAGTGTAAATCTTGTCAAATGCTCATGTTTATAGGCGCAATAAACATCATGTATTGTTACTTATAATATGAAGTACACAGCAGTAATGTCATACCCAAGCTGCCCATTCCAGGGTTTACCCCGTGCCTGTGTTACAATAGCTGCAATGCCACCTTGCAACATCTCAACTGTCATACTGCTAAGACAACAGCATTAAGGGGGAAGGACATATGTGTCTAGCTAGTGAAACACACCCGCACAGTCATAAGAGGAAATGGAACACTGCCAGGCCCATTAGTGCAACCCAATGTAGCACACATTGGCAAACATCAACATGACGCACTACCAATGCTGACACCTGTATTGTGTCATGCCAATGCAATACATGGTATGTGCTTGGACTCAACAACGTACAGGTGTATGTGAAATATCATAGACTGGGTCAGTCCCATATTGTTATGTGTGGTGCAAGTGGCATCAGAACACCCACAGGCATTGCAAGGCCTCACCATGCTAATGGAAGTAAAGGGAGGGTTGAGTAGGACAAGAAGGTGGCAACACACAATTTGGGCAGAACCTACACCTAGAGGATGTGACGCAGACAATTCCCCAAACTGCCCACACTACATGTGACATGCAGGTGGGGCATAGGTCTGTGAGAATGCTAATATTCATGACAGGAACAATGAACAGGAACCAAGATTACAATGTTCCACTAATAGGAAGTCAGTGACGTCACATTACAACTGCCACAACACAGACACACTAATTGTACAATATCTCATTGCAGAGGACAATGGCTCTCCTGTGGATATGCCTGTCCTAGACTACCCTGATGACATGGATGACGAGCTGACAACCATTAGCCAGGAAACCCTCCAAGATGTCCTTGGAAGCCTCCAGACCCCACCTTCAATCGCAAGGAGGAGTACAGATGTAGCAGCAATCACAGAGGACCCACCCACCACCCCAATAGTACGACCTTCCAGCTCAAACACAGCTGAGGATTCTGATGACACTAATACTACCTTTGAGAGGACAGTAGTGGGAGTACAGCAGGAGCTGGCCATGGAGGTGTGGGTGGGGATGCAAAATATGCCAGCCAGCCTTGAGGGGATGTGCATGATGGCATCCGCAGAACAGTCAGCAGCCGTGCAAGTCCAACAATCCCTACTGCAAGGACTACAACAGTGTGTGAGTGATTTCACCACAGCTGTTAGGGAGTTGCCACAACACCTGGCTTTCCAAACGTTTCACTGTGTGCACGACTACAATCATGACCCCCCCCCCCCAGGGCCGACCTGGCTGCCTAACACAGCAATGTAGCTGCTATACTCAATAACCAGTAGCTCCTCCTTGCTGCAGTTATGCCCTTAATAGCCCCACAGTTGGCAGCTACCAGGAATTCAAAGTCCACTTATTCAAACACTGAAGTTTGTGTTACCCCTCAAACCTACCACCACCAAGGGCAGAGGAGACGACACACACACATCAGAAGATGAAGACGTGTAACAGATCACCTTCAGGCGTCGGAGTACCCGGTAGCACCAGTCCATGCCACTTGGGCAGTGATTTTCCTATGTCCTGTGCTTGTTAACATGCCAGTCTTGCTACAGTTGGTAACATGCACTGTTCTCCAACACACTGTTTACCTTACCACTATGAACTGCAATTGTCTCTCACTACGTAATTGGCAATTCACGTTCCTCTGCACTGAATGACACTCCATCACAGCATGTCCAATGACATGTCCCTCACCATTGCACTTGTGTTGCGTCACAATAGAAGGCGTCACACTAATGGACTTACAATCCTGGACTATGTAAATATTGCACTACAGCACTTTAAAATAAACAGCACCTACACAACCACTTTGTCTCTGTGTAATGTGACATATCAACTGTGTAGGAGATTTGTGATGCATGTAACATGTCAATGGCCACAGAATGTCAATACAATAGTGTAGAAAGAATATGGGCTGATATCTATGCACAAGGGTCTGGATTTTATCATCATCTGTGCTGGCTTTGGCTCATTTCTGAAGTTAAAGCATCACAAACAGTATAATGCTGTGTAGAAATGTATATGTCAGGCCCAAAGTTTCTACAAGATGAAACTCAATGTGGCCCACATTCCCTACAAGAAATAATTATGTAAGTGACGTATGACTCTAAACTTTAATCCCACACCCACACCATACAGCAGGAATGGATGTGTACGAGTGTATGGACAATAACTTTACCTAGGAGTACAATGTAATAAATCATAGGTGTGATTTATGTATACTGAACTTCATAAGATTATGACACCACTCAGTTTATCAGAGTTCACATGAACATCAGGATGCAGGCAGACGTCCCACAGTGCCCAAGATTCCAACACAGGACTCAAATGATGACAGATTTAAAATCACACCAACCTTTACAATACATTGGGAACCATAGTTACCTTGAGTGGTGGGTTCAATGGATGGCAGATGCATTGAAAAGTAGCTTTGTTGTAGCTGCCAATGCGACAGCTCATTTGGAAGTGGGAATAACCATGTCAGGAATGGGATGTGGATGCAGGATGGAACACACCAGCAAACACAAATTTGTCACTGTACACTCATGCAAAGGCCCTGATCCCCAAGCATATGACACATACTGTAAAGGAGTACATAAAACTTTAGCATATATGTATCAAAGGAAACTTAAAATATGTCAAACACCTAAACTAAGCTAAAATAACCGAACCTATCCTAACTATACATTACCCACAACTGGCCCTAACTACTCTAAGCTAAACTTACTTACCACAAGTAACGAAACACTCTAAAAATCAAACCCCCCACCCCCCTTATATGACAGGACACGTGTAGGACAACATATACTAACCTAAACACATACTAACTAATACTAAACGAATATATATATATTTTTTTTTTTTTTTTTTTTAATTATATATATATTTTTTTAAATACACATAAACCCCAACATCAACATCCACCCACCGACCCACAAACAAACATGTAATAATATAACTTCCCCCAACCCACTTATCCTAACTGAACTAACAGCCTACTCTAACTTATCACTAAGCCCCCTAAACCCGCTAAAAAAAGTATGAGGAAAGAGGAGGGAGGGGACGGTATTAGGGGTGAGGAACAATAAATTCAAAGATTGGTCCTCCTCAGGATTTTTTTTTATCGCTTGCAGTCTCCTGCTGTTGCGGGCCACCTCATGCTGTAGACTGTACATGCGGCGCAACATACGTTGCATGTCACGTTGAAGATTGCGTAAATCTGCCATGTCCATTATTCCAGCTGTGGAGGTCTGAGTAGCACTTGATGTTGCAGGTGCTGGTGCAGTGGTTGGAGGTGGTGGTGCAGATGGTGCTGCTGTTGGGACTTGTGCTGACGAGGTTGAGGGACCAGCTGGAGTGGCTGTCATCCCAGTGTCCAGTGTGCTTGGAATTGGAGTGATGGCGGCTGTTGTGGCCAATGCTGGCCCCTGTTGGCTAAATGCCCTCCATGTCCCTGTGGCTCTCTTGTGACGATACACCCTAGCCATCATACAGTACCCAGTCTTGGTACCGCACTGCCCGCCTCTGAAATTCACGGATTTCCTGTGCATTCATGTGGGCAGCTGTAAAAATAGAGACAGGCAAACATTAGTGACATCATTGTGTGATGATAATCTAACACTTCCTCACAAATAGCACATGCAGACCAAATCACAGTACAGATACCAATGCAACAAACCCATCAACTATCTAACAGCACAGCAATGCACAACAAGGTGTGTACTTAATTAAATGATCTGTGCATATATGTAGTGCTATTCGTCACATAACAAATGCTGCAAGTACACAACATGTGACAGGCCAACTAATCCATATCTTCTGGATCAAATTCAAGGCACACAAGACCTGTGATTTGTATATGGAACTGGCAGGATGGTATGCAGTTGGTAATCATAAGGGGGCATTGTAGTTTGGCACACATGAATGCTTGAATTACATGTCTGTCATCTACACTGTGACCATCACACCTAGCTACATATATTTTCTCCCCCTAACCCTGTGCCTCAGGGGGCGATGGGTATGCAATACATATTTGCAACCATCAAGGACAACCACAAAGCTTTGTCCAGTACATGGATTTAGTCAGTCTACCACAGGTAAGGAGGCCTGCCAGCTAGGATTGAGTCAATCATTGGACAATCACAACTACATTTATGTTTCTATTTGTGGACGACCATCAACATCAGATCTCACTGACATTTCCTAAATCAACCACATTGATGCAAGCAACCATTTGGCCTTGACCTGCATGCACGTCTATGACATATCACTCAAGTGCCACGTAAATGGAGTACAACATGTGGAGCTAGATGCTGTGGGACAGTCACCCATACAGTCCTACATGTTCATTACTTAACAGGGATGTGCAAGTTGGTGTGTAAAACCGATGCATCACTGTTTTATGTGAATTAGGGTATGACTTGCTGACTAAATTATGACACTGGCCACCTCCAAATCAACTTTTGGCATACATGTGGCAACAAATCATCTTGTTCACCTGGCCATGCCTATTGCGCAGCACTCAACTCCCAATATATGACTCTCTGCCAGTGAATGTCTAACTCTTCCATGGAACACTATGTTAACCTCCAGTCAAGTCACATATCCGATCACGTGCCAGATCATCATATCTTGCAATGAGTCCAAAACACAGGAGTCAATCACACAACAGCTGCAGACAAAACACAGGACAAACATTTTAACACTTACTGGATACGTCTGGGTCCTCGAATCGAGCCACTTCACCTACGGTGCAGGGGGCTGGTCCACCTGTAAAGCATGGAAGGGTGATATGTGCTTAATGTCTGCTCACTGTACAAAAGTGGAACAAAAAATCACTGTGTATGACATTTTGTATGATAGAGGTGCACATCAAGCATGTAGACACCCCAACAGACATACCACTGCAAACATGCATTGACACTGTCACTCCAATGAGTGATAGACACAAATATGCACACATGCACTGGCCCTAACAATCAAGTGATGCCAAACATGATTACTCAATTTTGTGCTTAATACATTCCAGTTGGTACTCCATTTCATCTTTTGTAATTGGGAGACACATGCAATGCCACATTCCTGGTGCACTGCAATACCAGTGACTCAGGCATTTTGGCTTGTGCATCAAGGGACAATGAGTAACTGTGTGATGGCCATGTGGGTTGATTTGCTTTCAGGAATTATTGTGCTTTCAGTGGTCCATAATAGGTGTGCCAGTGTTGTATGTAGGTTACATATGCCACACTGGCAGTGTACCCTAAGCCCTATATGCCCCCTATGACAACATGATGGCAGGGATCATGTGTGTTACTTGATGACAATGTTACACTAAACATGGATTGGCCACTTTTCTGATTCAAAACTGCAAAATGATGTATGCCGACAGTGTCTTAGTTGATCATCGGTGACATAATGAATGGGCACAGGTGTAGTCATTGCACCTGAAATGTGTTACTCTGGGCCATGTGTACCTATATCAGGTATTGTAAATCACACATTACCAGAATCAGCAACTTACAATTGGCAAGTTAGGTGATCAGTGGTAGTGCACCTGAACTGACACTGTCCGCTAATAAAAAAAAAAAAGGGGTAGCAAATGTCCTACTTCTGCAATCATGATGAGGTAGGTCTCTATTTGAACACACCTTGGGAATGGCGGCACTCACAGGTCTGCTGTCCTGCTGAGCTCAGCAGACCACCATGTCTGTGACTGCCTTCATACTGAGAAGTTTACGTTTGTAGAAATGCTGCAATATTTCAGCAGGGGTGTACCGAAAGTAATTTAACAACCTATTTCTTCACTAGAAAAGTATCATGGAAGCAGTCAGTGGTCCCTTGCACATCATGCTCAACAACAGTTTGTAGCCATGCATTCACAAAGAGCAAGGAGCCCATGCTGACCCTTTCACTTTAGAAAATGGGTTGGCACCAAATTGACACAGATGGTACCTGCACTAGCTCAGTCCCAGCAATTGTGCCCAAGCAAAATATGTCATTGGGCCCTGCTACTCAATGACAGGATTTCAACGCCTACTCCGAAATGCCACGAGATGACCATGTTTTGTGATAATGCAATCTGGTAGCATAATGGCCCATTTGGGTTTGGCCATGTGAATGATTATTTGTCCAGACATAAACACACAGAAACAGGTAACTTAGGCCCAAATGTATAATTTATTTTGTGTCGCATTTGCTTCATTTGTTGACGCAACATCTGCTCAAATTAGCAAAATATATTTGAATGTAGCAAGTGTACGCTACTTTTGCGTCCAGAAATTACGCAAATGCAGTGCAAACAAAGTATAAATATGGGCCTAAGATAATAGTGAAGGGTATGAAGAGCTTGGTAAGTATGGCCCTGAATACTGTTCGGACATGGTTCCACAAAACTGTGGACTACGTTGTTTCTATGTATTACCATGTAAAATACATCCCATTCCTGCTATACTCACAGTTTGTTCAACTTGCATTCCACATGTCCACAAACATTGCATGCCACAACATCTGCTACTGTCACTCCAGAGCATTGTACTGAACACATTAGTCAATGTGGTACTCACCAACAGGGCCACCAATCGCCACGCCCAGGTGGTCCAGCAGGTCCTGCTCGCGGGCCACCAGGTCAGACCAGTGCTTTAGCTGGTGATCGTTGCATTGGGTGTTGAAAATGCGCCTCAGGTGGAACAGCACCTTTGCCCACCTCAGCCGTCTTGCCTCTGTGTGATACCCCTATATCACATGGCCCCCAGCCTCCAATATCAGGGGGAGGAGGTGGCACACCAGCCACACAAATGCCCCTAGCTCCTCCTCACCCAGGCGCCCCAGCTGTGGCCTTCCCGACATCACACCAAAACAATAAATCAAAAAACAGGGGAAGGAAGTAGAAAAAGGAAACTTATCTGACCCAAAGACAGCCCAAAACGACCCGAACTAATACTACCCACAGACTCCCAAAAGTACAAAGACAAATCTAAATACAATTAATGATACAAATACACTTACACATGATACAAAAGACACTTACCAAACACCAAAAGACAATATAAAGAGCACACAGGAGACAAAATCACATTATTCACAGAGAGACAATCCAAAACACAGGCACACAGTCTAGAATAATCACAGACAGCAAAGTGAAAGTGAAAGTACACCCACTGTACCATTTCTGCAAACAGGATATCCTATTACATCACTTCCTGTCTCATTTGTGGCCTGTTTTTTGTCTTGCGTATACATTTTTGACACTTACGAGGTTTGTGTCAATATTTTTTGACGCATGTGCGTTAAAATCCCATGCATTCATATATCAATACATTTTCAATGGAGATCCGCATGCCTGGGGTGCTCTGGTGTAATTAACGCTAGGGACCAATTGATGTATAATGTGTCTGAGCGCCATTTATTAACGCGTATGCGTCATTTGACGCATATGCGTCATTTTTTAATGCATATGCGTCATTTGTGACGAGTTTGCTTCACAAATTCTGTCTTAAACTGTGTTTGAGTCATTTTTCTAATTTTAACATGCACGCTGCCTATAACTAGACAAAGATAGGATGGTATGACCTGCAGTGAGTGTTCTAGTGTTTGGGCACACGTGGCAGACCATACTACTGCGGCCCATAATACTCAAGTTGTTGTGCAGGATTAGCTCTCTTAACTGACGCAACAGCAGCACAAACTTTGGAAATTAAATTGGATTTTTCAAGTTTGTGCAGGTGTTGTTCCAATAGAAGACAGCAAGGCTACGCTACTAAAAAATAAATCATGGCCTGTGTGTTTTGTGTGTGAATTGTCTGTTAAAATTATTTGTGTGCCTCTGTGGGAACAGCATGCAAAACATTTGGCGTAATGTTCATGTATGAATGCGTTACAAATGGGTATAACCATCAGATGCCAATCAATGAGATACATCAGTCATGATATGTGTTTGGAATATCTGTTGCCTCTTATGCTGTGTGTACTTGCTTGACATTGGGGACAATACATTTCCCATGACTAACTATACACAGGAAAGATCGAGAACGGCTGATGAGGGCTATGCCAGATATGTTACCCCTCAAATGTCATGAAATGTTGGCTACCACTTCATGGCCACTTGTGTGTATACTATTCATGAGTGAGCATTTGAACATGTAGGTAGGTACAGTGTTTGTGACACAGAGTCTCTAATCCAATCATAATATTGTTATGTACACCACAGTTTGACTAATTGTAAATGACATATGTTTCTCCTGTGGCTGTGGTGGACCAGCAGACCATGCTGCATGTGTTCACATATTTTCAGTGGTTCATTGCACAAAAGTGTCCAGTTCAAGTGTGTGGCCATTTGTACCTTGTGTCAGTATTGGCCTCCCTGGTGTAACAGTTACGTGCAGGTCTAGTCAGGAGTCTGTGGAACCAACCCTTGAATTAACCGAATATCATTCGAAGCAGATTTGACTTAAAGCCACAGACCAGGTAACAGCATACAAGGGGATAGGGCAGCTAGGGTACAGCAGAAATTTCAGAAGGCTGACGACAGACCAACCTTGGTGTGCTCAAAAATGTTATGGATCAGTGATAGAAAAACAGGCAGGTTTCATCACTACATTTGTACACAGGGTAGGGCTCTAAAATTGCAACCGCAACAGGGAACATCAGTGCCTCTGTGCTGATTAATCTCACAGCTAGTCACCACGCAAGCCCCATCAAAAGGTGGTGGCAGAAGTGAATCTGTGTCTGGACTGTCAGGGCACAAACATGTACTGCTCTTAAATACACATTAGCAGCCCTTGTTTGTTGGGCTGGAGGCACAGTACCAAATCCAGGCATACAGCCATAGCACACTGTCACTGTTTGGCACTAATGAATACATGCAAAACCAGACAAGGGATGGGGGACTGGATTTGTCCCTTTGAAAGCATGTCCCAGAACAAAATAAGATAAGAAAACAAATTAAACGATTCTATACATTTGAGGACTGATCATAGACCTACCAGACACAATACCCCAAGAGGAAACAGAGGGCATGGAAACCAACTATGAGGCAAATGTAGCCACAGGGAACGTAAAGGCTGGAACCAGTCTGGCTAACAGGATGCAGGCTCTCTCAGGAACAAACATGAACAAGGCAAATACACAGTGAGCAGAGTCTGACTGGGACAAGCAGGAACAACACTGTGGAAACAAAGAACAGTTTCTGGTGTACTCTGCACTGTTACACAATCCCACAAGGGCCCTGGTACACAAATGAGTTGTACTCCAATGCACAACAAGAAGATTCAGGAAATGGCAGCTTCTAAGCAGTTCCAGGCAGCAGCAAGGGCAGGACAGAGTCAAAGGGCTGAGCTGCATGAGAGTGCTCACAGGTGTGTGCACCTTCAGTCTCTCAAGTCCTGGAGTTGAGAATCCAGTATAAGGGGTCAACCGGACCTTTCCCATGGGAAGCTATGGGCAGAAGACTACAGGTCTTACCGACTACCAGGCAGTGCATTATGCACTAGAACTATGGCATGCCATACTGAAGAGGGAAGCACACAGGAGTCAGAGTGGGAGTCTGGGTGAGTGTAGATGATGATTCTCAGGGTACAGATATTTCATTTACAGCACCCCCTAGAGAAGGGTGGGCAGAGACTTAAAACATGGCAGTGTCAGGACTCATTACCTGGGATGGACTGCACAGGGCAGGTCTTGTTTGCAATGCTTGCCATACCTGGGGCACTCGTGCTATCCATTTTCAGGTTTGATGCACTTGTCAACATGCACCTTGCAGAGATAGCTGTTATCACACTTACTGCTGTCAAGGGTCTGGTCATACATTCCTGTTACCAATGCAATTGCACATCCACTGTCTCATGTATGATGCACTTTTTTTACGTTATGATTGATGGTGTCTTAGTTGGGTATCATATGCTGCAATGGACCATGTTGGCAACATGGATGTGTCTCATAGCAGTGGTCCTGTGAAATTGCCCTTCAAATGTAAAGTAGACAGGATGTATTTCATAAAAACTGTGTGTTATGTTTGCTGTACATTCATACCCATCAAATGTGATGTGGCATCTGAAGTATGCAAATTTGTCTTCCTGCAATGCTCCATGAGGAAATACTCTAATTAGGATTCCTAGATATCATGGGATGCATAAATAATTACCCAGAGCATGACTGATTGATGAAGTGAGGTGTTTAATTCCATACCATAACAAAGTGGTGATAGTGACTATAGTTGGAAAAAATGTTGTACGATCTGTTGTCTGCGATGCATTCCTGCAACTGTGTTAGGATGTTCCCCCTCATTTTTCCAGACAGCATCCTCCTCCTCCTCCTCTTCAGGCAGTTGTTGTTCAGGTTCATATAAGGGAAAGTTCCTCCTAACACAAATGTTGTGCAGGATGGCACAGGTCAAAATGATCTTGCAGACCATTTCTGGGGAATATAGGAGGCTGCCTCCGGTGATGTCCAGGCACCTGAATCTGGACTTCAGGATGCCAAAAGTCCACTCAACTATGGTGCGTGTCCTACGATGTGTCTCATTATAGGCACACTCTGCTGCTGTGCTTGGGTTGGCAAATGGGGTCATGATCCATGGCTGGATCCCGTAACCCTGATCACCTGAAATAGAAAATGGGGTTAAGTATTTTGTTGTTGGTTGCACCAGGAATGTCACTTTGCATGGCAGTTATCTTGTGTCCTCTGTGACTCATATGTGTTTGTAGTATTGTGTAGGATCCTAAGCTTCTGTGAGGTTCTTTCTGCATTGGGTTGTTTAACTAGCAAAACTGGTGTTTGGCTAATTGACCTGATATATCTGGTATATTTAGAAACTCAGGGCCATATTTATACTTTTTGACGCAAAACTGCGCTAACGCAGTTTTGCGTCAAAAAAATTAGCGCCGGCTAACGCCATTCTGAAGCACCATGCGGGCGCCGTATTTAATCAATGACGTTAGCCGGCGTTAGCCACCGGCGCTGCCTGGTGTGCGTGGAAAAAAACGACGTACACCAGGCAGCGCCGGCGTAGGGGGATATGGAGCTTGGGCGCCCAAAAATGGGGCAAGTCAGGCTGAGGCAAATTTTTCGCCTCAACCTGATTTGCACCATTTTTTTCGACTCCCAACCCCCATAGAAATGACTCCTGTCTTAGCAAAGACAGGAGTCATGCCCCCTTGCCCTATGGCCATGCCCAGGGGACTTCTGTCCCCTGGGCATGGTCATTGGGCATAGTGGCATGTAGGGGGGCACAAATCAGGCCCCCCTATGCCACAAAAAAAAAATAATAATAATGACTTACCTGAACTTACCTTAATGTCCCTGGGATGGGTCCCTCCAGCCTTGGGTGTCCTCCAGGGGTGGGCAAGGGTGACAGGGGGTGTCCCTGGCGGCATGGGAGGGCACCTCTGGGCTCCTTCAGAGCCCACAGGTCCCTTAACGCCTGCCTTTTCCAGGCGCTAAAAAACGGCGCAAAAGCGGGCGTATGTCATTTTTTTTGACCCGCCCACTCCCGGGCGTGAATTTTGCCCGGGAGTGTAAATACGGCGCACATGCCTCGGAGTCAATTTTTTTAGGCGGGAACGCCTACCTTGCATATCATTAACGCAAAGTAGGTGTCCACGCTAAAAAATGACGCAAACTCCATGGACTTTGGCGCTAGATGCGTCTAACGCCAAAGTATAAATATGAAGTTAGTTTTGCGTCGGAATTGCGTCAAAAAAAATGACGCAATTCCGGCGCAAACGGAGTATAAATATGCCCCTCAGTGTTTATCTCCTGTGCGTTATGTAGTGAGAAAGATGTGTCTGTGTGCATTCATTGGAGGTGACATGATACTTCCACACACACAATAGATTCCACTGTGGTGGTAACATGGTTGCACTACATGGCCTGGACATCCCATCCAATTAGACATATGTAATTGCATATGTAATTGCAGGGGAAATGCAACAGTGAGGCCCTTTGATTTGCCTAGGTGACAATGCACAACACATCTCCATACGTTTGCACCACTGAAGTGTTCAGTATTGACAATGCACAATAATCCCATGTATGACTAGTTCTATGCAAACCTTTTTTTGTTCCCTCACCCATTTGGCTCATGTGCAACCGTGCACCTACATTACTGAACTTGCTCCAGGTGAGCTGGCTAACTTGGTTGTGGGGGTGAAGGTTTTAATGTAGGAAGGTCCATCTCCCTGTACATCTGTTATATATATATGGGGAAATGTCTCATTCAGTATGTGTAGCAGAGTGCACTTTGCATTAGTGTCACATCACCATGTTTTCACAGCACAGTCCACTTCCTTATTGCTAGCTGGCAATGTCACCCCAGGAGTGATGTGAGATGTTGGTACTGCCTCAATAATTCCATGTCACCTTCATTTGCGTCAGCGTCATCATGTTATGGGTATCATGGTGTTTGACTGGCAGCAACACACATTATACACCCCTTACAAAGGACTTTTGCTTGGAAGGGTGTGGGATTGACGGTGGCCTTATGTGATATTGAATGGTTCATCTTCCAAGTTGTACTGCCAGTTAAGGCCATGTCATTGTCACTGTGTGATTTTAAATTGGTCCCTTGTGGCTCTAGAGTGGCATCTATTGTTATTTGCAGCCCTCATTTGTCCATAGGTGTGTATCCCATTGGGTCAGGATATCAAAGATGACTACCAGTGTCACATCTCAGTGTCTTCCTGGCCACAAACCAGCTACGACAGCCAACAAACCACTTTAGCCCAACAAATGGGGAGAAAGGATTCAACATTTCCTCCCAGGTTGGCAGTACGTCAAGCTCAACAGATGGGTCTTACATATTGTTTGACATTATGCTCTGCCTTTTCTCTCCTCTCCGGTCACTATTCCTCCCACACCACAAAAACATTTTGGACAAGCACCTGTCCATTCTGTTACAGGACATGCACATGCTGCTGTCTAAGGGTGCCATCAAGAGTGTACCAAACTTATAAATTGGAGAGAGCGGGGTTTTTGATTCTCGTTATTTTTTCATCCCAAAATATATGATGGGACCTTTGCCCTTGTATACTTTCTTTCGGAAGAACAAATTCAGAATGCTCACGCAGACATTAGCCATGGTTCAAGGTAGACCGGGAACATTTTTGTTTTCTATGCCACCCTTCAACCTCACAAGTGCCACCTGATGTTCACAAAAGTGATGGCAGTGATTCCTTCCCATCTTTGGAGGTCGGGAATACTAGTATTCCCATACTTCGACAACAGGCTGCTGAAGGTAGATTTGTATAAGTCAGTGGTGGACCACCTCCTAGAGGTGACGGTCATTATTGGGGATCTCTATAAATGAGCCAAAGCCTCACCTGATTCCACTGCAGAGGTGTCCATTCATTGGGGTGATCCTGGACACAAAAGGGTTGATGGCTTTTCCTCTTTTTCAATGCATCCAGGCCATCTGGCTATGATCCAGATGTTTCAGCCATGGTCCTGGATCACTGTAGGAGCAGCTCTGAGGCTTCTTGGCCTCATGTATTCTCCTTGTCACTGCTGTCAGGTGGTACATGTGAGCTCTGCAATGGAACTTGAAGTTCCAATGAGGCAGCATCAAGGCAATCTTGCCGGCGCCATGCTGTTCTTGGGAGGGGATGGCTCGGGCTTTGCAACAGTGGCTGCTCCTACACAATTGGTCCTGTGTGAGGCCCCTGATACCCCACCCCTCACACTTGTGAAAGATGTGTCACTGCTGGGTTGTGGAGGTCATCTGAGGGAGTTGGTGCTTAGTGCCCTCTGGTCTCAGATAGTGAGCCAGCACCACATCAATCTTCTGACTCCTGGATTGTTTAGAACTGTTGATGGCTCACCATTAACTCCTCGACCTATACAAGATATTTTTACTTCATTACAATTCTCATATGGAGCTCATACAGTTGTATTTTCTTTTGAGATTAATATCTGTAAGAAAATGCCTTTTTTTGCATGTTCACCCCCACATTTTTGGACTGATGCTGCTGGTTTTTTTACTTTAAGAGTGCACTGAGGCCTGCTAACCAGACCTCAGTGCCAGTGTTCTGAATGCATGCAACATATATGTCAAACTGGATACACCCAATGGGCAGGGCCTGACTTACTTATAAGACCTTGGTATATGGTACCAAGGGCATATAAGCAAAGTGTTCACTCATAGCTACAGCACTATTTGTGCCACCCTTCGTGTGACAACACAAATGGCTCCCAGCCTTCCATTGTTGATTGGAAGGATGGTGTCCCTTAACATTATATGTAAGTCTCCCCTAAAGAAGGCCTAGACAGCCTTATGGCAGAGAGCTACATTTTGTTAATTCAATCACATTTTTTTTTATATATATATATCGACAGCAACACTTCCAAACTGTGACTTTGCTATGCGTACAGTTGGTAGCCCCATTGGCTAACAGAAGGTTACCGGGTGACATCCTCACCTGGCTAATTTTTGACTGGGGCTACCAAACTGGTTCATGTGAGATATCAAATTAAATGTGATCTGATGCTCAGGTCGAAATTAATGTCACTATTAAGAGTTGCCCACTTTTAGAAAAGTGACCACTCTGCTCTGCTCGTCCAGTGGGTTTACAAAGGCACACACATACAGATAGTTTTCTGACTGCCTGGGGAGATGTGTGAACGACTCCCACACTCAAGGATTATGACAGGGCCCGCAGGAGTGAGGTGTCACCTTCTCTGCCAGGATGCCACTCTGTGCATTAGCTTTGAGGCGTGCTTCAATGGGAAGCTGCCTTAGATGGGCCGCCAGACCCAACACCCCTGAGCAGAATGCCCTTTGTCCTTGTAGACAGTGTGGAGCAAGGGGCAGAGGCGGGACACTCGCCCCAAAACTGGTTCTACCATGTGTGTGTTTTGCCCCCACTTAGACACACCTCTAGGATGTGCTATCTTGCTACTCACAACTGAGGAAGGGTTGTGCCGTTTTGAAGGGGGCAAGAAAATGGCATTCTGGGATAGCCAGATGCCACACAGCACAGGAACATCGTCACTAGGTAGGAGGGAACTCAGTAGCTCATTGGCTAGTGACCATCTAGTCCCCTCAGGGCACTTTCCTGGGATAATTATAGAACCCCTAGCACGTTGACCCTCAGTACTCGCTGGACCTGGAAAGAGGTATAGAAGGAGACCACTCTGCACCCGTTGGAAGTGCACAAAGGCTGCAACGCCAGAGCAACGAAACCTGCTGCACTTTGGGCTGATGGAGTCTGGACCCTGTTCTGCGTACCTAGCTCAGGGAAAAGCAGATCCATGACCCCAGTCTGAAGCAGAGGCTCAAAGAGTTAGTTGGCTGGCTCTGAAGAACAGCACTAGGGACATTAAAGTTGAAGGATCCCAAGCCATATTTCTGGTAGCCACCGTACCCTCAATTAGCAGATAGCCAAAAGGTTCACACGTATCTGCTGGACCCGTGGGTGTTGGTTGAGAACAGATTTGTCACTTGAGAGACACCAGCCTCCACCAAAGATGTGCCCCATGACTGATGTGTTACAAAAAGCGCAAGGTCTGCATTGGGAGTCCTTGCAACCCTGCAAAGAGAACTTAGTGGGACCATGAAATCCACAGGCAGAAACACGCCCACTCACCTGTGGACCAAGGACTTGAACAAACTTCCCCCTCGTGGACTGCACAGCATCAGGAGCATTCTTGAGCATCTTTGAGCCTGCATCCCTCAACATCAGTACTACTCCATTATTGTTTATAGGGCTCATCCTGTAATGTTTGAATCTTGCTCTAAAAACGCTCTGATGGCCAGGTAATTGTCCAAAGTATCTTCTCTGGCCCCCTGGACCTCTGTCCTGCCGGACTTGGTTGCCCAACTTGGTGCAGTGTTGCCAAACTAACTTTCCCAAACTTTTCAAAAGTTTCTAAAGTTTTTGTTGACGAATGCTTATTTGCGGTTGATGCTAAACTTATTTATTCCTTTACAAATCTCTATCTCTGGAACTTCCACTGGATTTTGATGATCAAGGTCTCTATCCACAAAAATCTAATCAATTTTTTTTAACCTGGTGTCTTCTTTCTTTCATGTTGTGTGACTTTCCTATTCTGTTGTTTGGTGTTGAATGTTTTACACATTGCTCCCTTGCTAAGCCTTACTGCCCACAGTCACAGCTACCCAGAGCTGAACTTAAGGTAGAGTGAACATACCTGACTGGATCCACAACGGTATTTGTGAGTGTACTGCATGGAAAGGCTACCTAGCCGTACAATATAGTACACCCCAAATTCTCACAATGCCTCTCCTAAATAAGCTGTAATTATTGGAATATCAGTTTGTCTACTAGAACAATATCTTGGTCATTACAGTTTTGGTATGATCCCTCATATGCATCCGGATCTTTTACAAACTGATAAGATAAAGGACTCCACATTGAGTTTGGTGGGGGCTAATCTATTTTCTGTACATTGCAGTACCATGGTTGTGAGAGAACAGGGCTGATTGCAGAGGCCCCTTAACTTTTTGCCTTTGCCCCCATTTTCCACTTTTTGCTGGTGTTTTCCTGACTCTGGTGGTGCCCTGGGTACTGCTAACCAGTCCCAGGGCCTGTGTTCTGTGTAAAATCAGTATGCAAATTAGGCTAATTATAATTGGCTAAGTCAACCTACCTATAAGTCCCTAGTATATACTAGGGCATGTAGGTTTAGGGACCCCAGCATAGGTAGTGCACCCATAGGTGCACTGCTGAGGTGCCCAGTGTCATTTTAAAGGCAGGCCTGCCTTGCTGGCTGCTCTTAAATTACAGTTATATGCAAATTCGACTTTGGAATTAAAAGTAGTTCCAAAGTCTTAAACTACCTTATTTTTACATATAAGTCACCCCTAAGGTGTGCCCTATGTGCCCCTAGGGCTGGGTGCCATGTAACTATAAGCAGGAGCCTTATAAAAATAGTTTTATAAGCCCTGGTGAGGTAAAAACAGCCAAATTCGTTTTTCCCTCATTGTAGTGAATGGCCTTCATAGGCTAGAATGGGGAGACTTTATTTTAATTTTAAAAGTCCCCTTAAGCGACAGATACAAAGAGTTTGGAATAAAATTAATTGTTATAATAAATCCCACAACTTCCAGTTGTGGGATTTAATATAACTTGTT
The DNA here is from genome assembly GCF_031143425.1 of Pleurodeles waltl. Lineage (NCBI taxonomy): Eukaryota > Metazoa > Chordata > Amphibia > Caudata > Salamandridae > Pleurodeles > Pleurodeles waltl. Next base: position 1,214,398,833 of record NC_090440.1, read on the forward strand.
CAGGTAAAGAGTTTTAAACTTTACCTGAAAAGTTGCCAACTTCAGCCCTCCATTGTTTTACTGCTGTGCTCTGATTGGCCAGCCTCTGGCAGCCTGGCTAGGCTGCCTTGATGAGGTGTGAAGTGGCCTGGCTTCACACAAAGAGATGTGCCTGTGGGAGGGTATCTCCCCTCAACAGATTGTGAGGCAGGAAGGGGGAGGGATGCCAAACTGGTCTTTAAAGGCAGAGAAGGACATTTGGAGCAACCCAGCAACATCCCCACATCCTGCAACCCGAGACAACTAGGTGCCCCCTTGATTAGATTAGGAGAGGGCAGGAGAGGGGCGTGTTTATGATTTTTAGCCACACCAGTGGGTGGGCTCAGCCAGATGTAACCTCCAAAAATCACTTTCAGCCATGATGGATTTTTGAGGAATGTTGCCTCCTGGGACTGATTTTTGCCACACTTCCCAGGAAGTGGTCATCACAGGGGGAAGGACCTTGCCCCGGATTGGAGAACCAGGTCCTTCCTGTTTTTCACCCAGGAGCAAGGATAAAACTGGCAGATCTGCACCCACACCTCAGTTCCCTATTAGATCCCTACCAGGAAGAACTACAGAAGACGAAGGACTGCCCTGCTAGACCCCTGGCCTGCACCTGGACCCTGCACTCTGAAGGACTGCACCAGCTGCACACTTGGGCTTCACCACAAGAAGGACTTTGCCTGGCTGAGAAATTGCTAACCAGAGTCTCCTGCACCAACTCCTGAAGAAATCAACCAGCTGACCACTGTCTAGTGGCCAAAAAGAAGTTTGCGCCAGGTGCATTCTGGGAGTTGTAGTCCGCACCCCCAAGGATCATCTCAGAGCTTCTGGAACCTTGGGGTGAGCTGTGGACCCCAAAAGAACCTTAAAAGAACATGTAGGAGAAGATCCATAAGTTTGGAGAAGTTTTAAGAAACTTTTGAGAAAAAGCTCCATAAAGGGATCGACCCGCCGCAGCAACTTCAGCCGGCTTGCCTCAACCACGACCCGGCCTGATTTGCAGGTTCGTCCTGGTGAAGAAAATCTCCAAAAAAGAAACTAAGTCCGAACATAGAAAGTTGACCAGGACCTCCAAGACAGCGTATCTGAGGAGGGCTCCAAGGACATCAGATCAAGATCCAGGTTTACCACGGTCAAAGGATTTTCACTTTGAAAAAACGACTGAGTCCGAAGGTAAAAATCTCCACCGAGGGCTCCCGCGACGCGTATCAGGAGAAGAGTTCCAGGAGGTCGGATTGGACTGGCAGGTTCGTCCCGCTGAAGAAAAATTTCAGAAAAACGACTAAGTCCGAAGGTAAACTTTTGACCTGGGCCTCCCGCGGGCTGTAGCCGAGCCGGTCTCCATCGCAGTCGGCCTTAAATTTTGACTTTGCCCCGGTCGAGGTGTGACCAGATTGGCGCTTTTTGTTTCTAGGCGCTAGAAAACAATAATTCTTTAAAAATGAATATCTCCGGTTCACCTTATCCGATTCTATTTGTTTTTGTGTCATTTTAAAGATAAAAATATAATCTATTATTAATAAACTGGTTTTGGATTTTTAAACTGTTTCCTGTGTTTTATTTAATTACTGTTTTGTGATAATTAAATGCTTTACACTGTCTCCTAAGTTAAGCCTTGTCGCTCATTGCCAAGCTACCAAGGGTTGAGCTGGGTTTAATTTACTGAGACCTAAGTGGACTTAAGTGGAGGTTAGTGGCCTATTGCTAAGTGTAGGTACCTACCTGCCCTTACCAATAACCCATTTTCCAACAATGGTTTTTCTTCAGTTTTTTTCTAAGCTTCACAGTTGTTCACTTCCTCCTCATACAGAACATGCTTGTGCTACATCAACTGTGCCTGGCACCGTGCTCCTACTGGACATGTTAATTCTCTAAATATGGAAGAGAACAAGAAACCAAAGGATTATTTACAAAGCAATTTGCAGAATGGATGTATTGTTTTTTCTTTGTCACCTGTTGGAACACTTTGGTCTTAGCACCCGCAAAAGACCTACACCATACAGGGGTGTGGAATTCATACCACCCAAGACATGTTGTCTGTTGACACAGTCTAGACGATTTAGGGCCTGATTTAGAGTTTGGCAGATGGGTTTACTCCATCACAAATGTGATGGATATCCTGTCTGTTGTATTACAATTCCATTTTTATCTTCTGGACATCGTAATATGGCGGACGGGATATCCATCATGTATGTGATGGAGTAACCCATCCGCTAAACTCTAAATCAGGCACTTAAAGTCTATTTTGTCCAGTGGACAACTAGACATTAATTTGCTGTAAAATGGTGCAGGAATACGGCACACAGGTGCTCATAGCCAATAAAGATGACTAAGAAATTTCATACATACTGAAAAAGTGTGTAGGTCATACCTGGACTCTAGCCTATGATTGGCTGTGAAGCCCTGAGCCCATCCCAGCTAAAAGGTTGCTTCCTATTGGGGTCCTGATACTTGGGGTGTCCTCTGGGGCAAGCATTGAAGGGTGGCTGCAGAAAACTCCACAGACCTGCTCTTCCCCATGTGCCTGGAGAGGCTATATAGGACGAGAGAAAACAATGCAGCTCTGGCTTCTAGTGCGCACTTCCAGCACTCTCTGGTAAGAACATGTAGTGTGGATACTGAAGGAGAGATCCTATTTGAGCTTCTTTGATATCTGCTGTACTCTCTTTCTCTCCTACTTTCCCTATCCAAAGCCTTGCATGACTTTCCCTCATGCTCCGTGCCTATGCTGCCTGCTTGCATTCTCCACCTGGTACTTTTTTCTGTGCCTCTTGTGATTCTGTCCTGGGCCTCAGATACCTCTCCTTGGTGCCCCTCCCATTCCTCTTTGATGATCTGTTCTCTCACAGCTGTTCGTGTTCTTAGCTTGCATAACAGTATTTGTCCTCCCTTCCCTTACAGGCTTCAAATGCCTGGCCTCTAGTCTTGTCTCATGGGTCTTTTGCAGAATGCGGTCTTCTCAATAATCCATCCAGCCCTTGCCTTTCTTAACCCACAATATGACTTTAAATGATCTGCGTCATGAGTGCCCTGTATCATTTATTTAGGTCAATTTGCCATGTGGAAGTGCCTGGGGCCTACATTTGCTTACAGAGGAGTCATGGTTGGGGAGAGCCATTAAAGCAAAAACATTCTGTACAAAACATTGTTGGAAGCATAACCCAGAAAAACATTTTTGAATAGTCTCTCTTCGAAATGACCACTTACATGCAATTCCTCCTCGCTGTCATGATTTGTAGAATAAAAGAAATGGTTCGATTCTAACTGCCCGTCGAAGCAAGAGCCACACTTTTGTGCATTTATTTATTCAAATATGTATTGTATTCAGACTTACTGTACCAGAAGACAAAAGCAGATTGCCAACATGCTATTGATGTTAGCACCAATCAAAATTTGCCAGTATATTTTGTGACCAGTTCCTGTAACCCAATTGTTTGCGCTCTGAGTTTTACTCTGTCTTCTTTGTTCTCCTTTTTCTATCCCCAACACGTAGTCTGTTGCAGTTTCTAATGTTTTCTAACAATTAGCCTGACTATACAGTTATTGTCTTATCAACATTTCATTACCACTAATATTTTCAGACATCTACTCCATACAATATGAGGGATAGCTGCTGAGAGAAATTCAAGAAATGCTAAGCACACGCTTTGGAATACTTGGCCTCACTGAACATCACTGGAGGAATTAAAACTCCTGTAATAAATAACTGCAATAACTGTGACTCCCTAAAACTTTAGCAACTAATCCAAGAGTATTAAGCATGCCTTAAAGGCATTGACCTAGCAATTGTTATATCCCTCTCCACAGTTTCACAAACTTTGCTGGAAAGAGAGCAAAGCAATTTAATATTTTTTTTCCTGACATTTCTGGTATATGTAGTTCAAAGGTTTGAGTTACTGTGGTATCTCGTGGGCTCTTTATCATTTCCTTGAACAGTGATGTAACATCTAAAATACAATGAGGTCACTGGTTAAGGGTTTCTAAAGATTGACAGTTGGAAGTGTTAGCTAGTGTGTTTGGACACATGAAAGCTTTCTCTACTTATTTGTCTCAGCATTTTTTTGTGGCTACTCCAGCACATTTTCAGCAATGAGGATGGGGTGGTGTTTTGCTGTTGTGTCCCAGATGCCCTAACACACTTTCTGTGAAGTTCATTGTGATAGTTGGTCAGCTTTGAACTTCTGCTGAGTGAGGGCAGCTGTTTGTGGAACAACAACCATGTGTTGGATGACGCAGCTCCAGTCAGGCTGTCTACTATGTATGAAGCTTTCAGGTGAAGGCTTTTTAGCATTTTAAGAGGTTATCACAGCCTTGGAGGGCCTTGAGATCTGGTGGGTTGAGCACAGCTCTCTGAGGCTGCGTACACACACACACACACACACACGTGCACACACGTGCACACACGTGCTGTACTTTCCATTGGAGGGTTAGCTGGAGCACTAAGCCCTACGATATCCAGGCAAGCTCACTCTCACTATGTCATGAGCGTCAGCTTGGTTTGCTCCAATCTGATTGGATCTGCATGGGAAGAGGTCTGATTGCCAAGTTCACTGTGACGTGCATGTCAGCTCCAGTTGATTCACTCTCATTGGGCCATGGTTGAGGAAGGTTCTGAAACACAGAGTAGCACCTATGGTCATAAGCAAGCAAGCAATGGCACCCTAGCAAGATATAGCATTGGATCTGGTGGGACCTTTAAGCAGGATATTTGATACACCATACTTGTTAGTTAAGGTGGATCTATATTCCAAGTGGCCTTTTATACAAGCAGCGAATGACATCACAACCAACAGTGTCATCAAGTTCTTAAATACCGTGGTTGACAGTGAAGGACTGCACGGGTCACTGCTCACCAATAATGGTGTACAGTTGTGTTCACAAAAAATTGAAGAATTTCTAGATAAGTTGGGTATTAAACACAAGAAACATCAAGGAGAATCTACAGTTGGCAAGAGCTGCTGTGTTTTGTGTTAGAAGAAAGCACTGCGTGATAGGTTGGTTGCATATCAATTATCTTTGCATCAATTTACAGGAAAGTCACCTTTTGAACTGTCTCGTTGTAAGATTCCCAACAGCCTATTTGTTCCTTCTTGGATGAGTTGGAGAAAGGGACGGGGTGATCGGACTGTGGAGTCCTGGAAGGTGGTGTGCCGGGAAAAGGGAGAAATAAGAAACAAATGTGATCAAAGTAAAAGGGTGTGCGTGAAACAAAGGTAGATGTTGGTGACTGGGTCAAAGTGCGTACCCCCTCAGGAGGAACTTCTCAAAGTTCTGTGCAAAAAGCGGTCAAAACAGAGGAAGGCAGAATCTGGAACTGAAGTAGCACTGCTTTGTTGCCTGAAAAGAATGAAGTGGTACAAAAGGACAAGGCTAAAAAGAACATGGCACCCTCAGTTCATGAAGGAAAAGTTGAAAGGGGTGTTAGAAGATCATGCCCTGTGTAGGAAGTTGGCTCTGTATGTGCTATTTCAAAGTAAGGAATAGCATGCACAGAGTCCAAGGGTTCCCCTTAGAGGTAAGATAGTGGCAAAAAGAGATAATACTAATGCTCTATTTTGTGGTAGTGTGGTCGAGCAGTAGGCTTATCCAAGGAGTAGTGTTAAGCATTTGTTGTACATACACATAGACAATAAATGAGGTACACACACTCAGAGACAAATCCAGCCAATAGGTTTTGTTATAGAAACATATCTTTTCTTAGTTTATTTTAAGAACCACAGGTTCAAATTCTACATGTAATATCTCATTCGAAAGGTATTGCAGGTAAGTACTTTAGGAACTTCAAATCATCAAAATTGCATGTATACTTTTCAAGTTATTCACAAATAGCTGTTTTAAAAGTGGACACTTAGTGCAATTTTCACAGTTCCTAGGGGAGGTAAGTATTTGTTAGGTTAACCAGGTAAGTAAGACACTTACAGGGCTTAGTTCTTGGTCCAAGGTAGCCCACCGTTGGGGGTTCAGAGCAACCCCAAAGTCACCACACCAGCAGCTCAGGGCCGGTCAGGTGCAGAGTTCAAAGTGGTGCCCAAAACACATAGGCTAGAATGGAGAGAAGGGGGTGCCCCGGTTCCGGTCTGCTTGCAGGTAAGTACCCGCGTCTTCGGAGGGCAGACCAGGGGGGTTTTGTAGGGCACCGGGGGGGACACAAGTCCACACAGAAATTTCACCCTCAGCGGCGCGGGGGCGGCCGGGTGCAGTGTAGAAACAAGCGTCGGGTTCGCAATGTTAGTCTATGAGAGATCTCGGGATCTCTTCAGCGCTGCAGGCAGGCAAGGGGGGGGTTCCTCGGGGAAACCTCCACTTGGGCAAGGGAGAGGGACTCCTGGGGGTCACTTCTCCAGTGAAAGTCCGGTCCTTCAGGTCCTGGGGGCTGCGGGTGCAGGGTCTCTCCCAGGCGTCGGGACTTTGGATTCAAAGAGTCGCGGTCAGGGGAAGCCTCGGGATTCCCTCTGCAGGCGGCGCTGTGGGGGCTCAGGGGGGACAGGTTTTGGTACTCACAGTATCAGAGTAGTCCTGGGGTCCCTCCTGAGGTGTCGGGTCTCCACCAGCCGAGTCGGGGTCGCCGGGTGCAGTGTTGCAAGTCTCACGCTTCTTGCGGGGAGCTTGCAGGGTTCTTTAAAGCTGCTGGAAACAAAGTTGCAGCCTTTCTTGGAGCAGGTCCGCTGTCCTCGGGAGTTTCTTGTCTTTTCGAAGCAGGGGCAGTCCTCAGAGGATGTCGAGGTCGCTGGTCCCTTCGGAAGGCGTCGCTGGAGCAGGATCTTTGGAAGGCAGGAGACAGGCCGGTGAGTTTCTGGAGCCAAGGCAGTTGTCGTCTTCTGGTCTTCCGCTGCAGGGGTTTTCAGCTGGGCAGTCCTTCTTCTTGTAGTTGCAGGAATCTAATTTTCTAGGGTTCAGGGTAGCCCTTAAATACTAAATTTAAGGGCGTGTTTAGGTCTGGGGGGTTAGTAGCCAATGGCTACTAGCCCTGAGGGTGGGTACACCCTCTTTGTGCCTCCTCCCAAGGGGAGGGGGTCACAATCCTAACCCTATTGGGGGAATCCTCCATCTGCAAGATGGAGGATTTCTAAAAGTTAGAGTCACTTCAGCTCAGGACACCTTAGGGGCTGTCCTCACTGGCCAGTGACTCCTCCTTGTTGCTTTCTTTGTTCCCTCCAGCCTTGCCGCCAAAAGTGGGGGCCGTGGCCGGAGGGGGCGGGCAACTCCACTAAGCTGGAGTGCCCTGCTGGGCTGTGACAAAGGGGTGAGCCTTTGAGGCTCACCGCCAGGTGTCACAGCTCCTGCCTGGGGGAGGTGTTAGCATCTCCACCCAGTGCAGGCTTTGTTACTGGCCTCAGAGTGACAAAGGCACTCTCCCCATGGGGCCAGCAACATGTCTCTAGTGTGGCAGGCTGCTGGAACCAGTCAGCCTACACAGATAGTTGGTTAAGTTTCAGGGGGCACCTCTAAGGTGCCCTCTGGGGTGTATTTTACAATAAAATGTACACTGGCATCAGTGTGCATTTATTGTGCTGAGAAGTTTGATACCAAACTTCCCAGTTTTCAGTGTAGCCATTATGGTGCTGTGGAGTTCGTGTTTGACAGACTCCCAGACCATATACTCTTATGGCTACCCTGCACTTACAATGTCTAAGGTTTTGTTTAGACACTGTAGGGGTACCATGCTCATGCACTGGTACCCTCACCTATGGTATAGTGCACCCTGCCTTAGGGCTGTAAGGCCTGCTAGAGGGGTGTCTTACCTATACTGCATAGGCAGTGAGAGGCTGGCATGGCACCCTGAGGGGAGTGCCATGTCGACTTACTCATTTTGTTCTCACTAGCACACACAGGCTTGTAAGCAGTGTGTCTGTGCTGAGTGAGGGGTCTCTAGGGTGGCATAAGACATGCTGCAGCCCTTAGAGACCTTTCCTTGGCATCAGGGCCCTTGGTACTAGAAGTACCAGTTTACAAGGGACTTATCTGAATGCCAGGGTGTGCCAATTGTGGATACAATGGTACATTTTAGGTGAAGGAACACTGGTGCTGGGGCCTGGTTAGCAGGGTCCCAGCACACTTCTCAGTCAAGTCAGCATCAGTATCAGGCAAAAAGTGGGGGGGTAACTGCAACAGGGAGCCATTTCTTTACACAAGCCCCCCCCCAGCCTACAGGCCAGGAGACTCAGCCCAAGCTGGGAGAGTCTTCCTAGTCTGTCAGGCGAGGAAGAGTAGGAGAAATAGGCTGGTTAGTTGCAGGGCCTACTCTGCCTTACATCCTTCTGTTCAGGTCATTCCCTTTGGGGAACTGACCCACTTCCACAGTGATAGGACCTAGTCTGAATTGCCTCTTGTCTGCCTCTTCAATGTCTCCACCCATTCTTTCTATTTTGGTCTTAGAGGTGTCCACCTCTGCTAACCTTATCTTGGCCAGGGTCACCCCTAGCTTACCCAGAGAGGTTACCCAGAGCTGGAGTAACCCCACCATGACCAATAGGGTCAGGGGGCCTAACTTGCTATTTGGCATGGGGTCAGACCACCATGCTAAGGATAGTGCAGCCATAAAGGCTAACACCCAGCAGAGGCCACTGACAGCTGTCAGTGCCCAGAACCACACCTTTAGCTCTTCACCTAAAAGGGAAGGGGCTAAGTTACAGGCTTCTTTGGGTTCAGGTTGCCTGTCTGCTGTATTGGAGTGGGGGGTTACCACATCTTGTAGTAAACACCCTTTTTCCACTCTTTCTTCTGTTAGCTGAGGAGCCACCCACTCAGGTTTAACAGTTGCCTGACTAGCCAGGACTTCTTGTGGGTCAGGTTGGACTTTATCAGGGCCATTTTTGGAGTTCTCCCCTACTGGAGCAGAATCTCCTTGGCTTGCTGTAACCTTGGCTAAAGGTTGTCCACCCTTCCTACTCTGTTTTCTTTTCTTCTTCTTCTGGGGCCTGCTTGCATTTACTGCAGAGGCAGGACTTCCAGAATCCTTGGGAGAGGACTGGCACTGGACCAGTTTCTCTCTTGGGCTCTGACTAACCTCTGGGTAGTCATTTCCAAGGAGACAATCAAGGGGGAGGTCTGTACTGACTACTACCCTTCTCCAGCTAAGAGTGCCACCCACTTCTATGGGCACTAAAGCCACAGGCCTCTTAGTGACCCTGTCTAGGCTAACTCTTACCCTGGCAGTCTCACCTGGGATGTACTGGTTTGAGAGCACCAGCCTGTCATGCACAATAGTGTGACTGGCACAAGTGTCTCTCAGGGCAGTGGTTGGGATTCCATTCACCAGTAGGTGGTGGAAGTGTCTACTTCCCTCTGGAATCTCCAACTCACCTGTTGGGCCCTGTTTCCAGTTGAAGGCTAGGAAGACCTCCTCATCTGAGGAGTCATCTCCCATGGCTACACTGGTTACCCCTGGAATTTTGTTCTGGGGTTTGTTTTTGGGACAAGACGTGTCCTTGGTGTGGTGCCCAGACTGTTTACAGTTGTGGCACCATGCCTTAGTGGCATCCCAGTTCTTACCCTGGTACCCACCTTTGTTTTGGGTTGTGTCTTGGGGCCCACCCACCTGTTCTGGTTTTTGGGGGCCTACAGAGGACTCTTTTTCTTTGTTTCTAGTGTCACCCACTTTCTCCTGGGGAGTTTTTGTAACCCCTTTCTTTTGGTCACCCCCAGTGGAAGTTTTGGTTACCCTAGTCTTGACCCAGTGGTCTGCCTTCTTTCCCAATTCTTGGGGAGAAATTGGACCTAGGTCTACCAGATACTGATGCAACTTTTCATTGAAGCAGTTACTTAAAATGTGTTCTTTCATAAACAAATTATAAAGCCCAACATAGTCACACACTTCATTTCCAGTTAACCAACCATCCAGTGTTTTTACTGAGTAGTCTACAAAATCAACCCAGGTCTGGCTCGAGGATTTTTGAGCCCCCCTGAATCTAATTCTATACTCCTCAGTGGAGAATCCAAAGCCCTCAATCAGGGTACCCTTCATGAGGTCATAAGATTCTGCATCTTTTCCAGAGAGTGTGAGGAGTCTATCCCTACACTTTCCAGTGAACATTTCCCAAAGGAGAGCACCCCAGTGAGATCTGTTCACTTTTCTGGTTACACAAGCCCTCTCAAAAGCTGTGAACCATTTGGTGATGTCATCACCAGCTTCATATTTTGTTACAATCCCTTTGGGGATTTTTAGGATGTCAGGAGAATCTCTGACCCTATTTAAGTTGCTGCCACCATCGATGGGACCTAGGCCCATCTCTTTTCTTTCCCTTTCTATGGCTAGGAGCTGCTTTTCCAAAGCCAATCTTTTGACCATCCTGGCTAACAGGGGGTCATCTTCACTGAGAGCATCCTCAGTGATTTCAGAAATGCTGGACCCTCCTGTGAGGGAAGCAACATTTCTGACTATCATTTTTGGAGACAGGGCTTGAGAGGCCCTGGTCTCCCTATTTAGGACTGGAAGGGGGGAATTGCCCTCCAAATCACTAATTTCTTCCTCTGTGAAGTCATCCTCAGAGGGGTTGGCTTTTTCAAACTCTGCCAACAGCTCCTGGAGCTGAATTTTGGTAGGTCTGGAGCCAATGGTTATTTTCTTTATATTACAGAGAGACCTTAGCTCCCTCATCTTAAGATGGAGGTAAGGTGTGGTGTCGAGTTCCACCACATTCATCTCTGTATCAGACATTATTTTGCTAAAAGTTGGAAGACTTTTTAAAGAATCTAAAACTGTTTCTAGAATCTAATTTCAAACTTTTAAACTCTAAAAAGAAATGCTAAACAGGATCTAACACAAGGCCCTAGCAGGACTTTTAAGAATTTAGAAAACTTTTCAAATTGCAAAAATCTATTTCTAATGACAATTTTGGAATTTGTCGTGTGATCAGGTATTGGCTGAGTAGTCCAGCAAATGCAAAGTCTTGTACCCCACCGCTGATCCACCAATGTAGGAAGTTGGCTCTGTATGTGCTATTTCAAAGTAAGGAATAGCATGCACAGAGTCCAAGGGTTCCCCTTAGAGGTAAGATAGTGGCAAAAAGAGATAATACTAATGCTCTATTTTGTGGTAGTGTGGTCGAGCAGTAGGCTTATCCAAGGAGTAGTGTTAAGCATTTGTTGTACATACACATAGACAATAAATGAGGTACACACACTCAGAGACAAATCCAGCCAATAGGTTTTGTTATAGAAAAATATCTTTTCTTAGTTTATTTTAAGAACCACAGGTTCAAATTCTACATGTAATATCTCATTCGAAAGGTATTGCAGGTAAGTACTTTAGGAACTTCAAATCATCAAAATTGCATGTATACTTTTCAAGTTATTCACAAATAGCTGTTTTAAAAGTGGACACTTAGTGCAATTTTCACAGTTCCTAGGGGAGGTAAGTATTTGTTAGGTTAACCAGGTAAGTAAGACACTTACAGGGCTTAGTTCTTGGTCCAAGGTAGCCCACCGTTGGGGGTTCAGAGCAACCCCAAAGTCACCACACCAGCAGCTCAGGGCCGGTCAGGTGCAGAGTTCAAAGTGGTGCCCAAAACACATAGGCTAGAATGGAGAGAAGGGGGTGCCCCGGTTCCGGTCTGCTTGCAGGTAAGTACCCGCGTCTTCGGAGGGCAGACCAGGGGGGTTTTGTAGGGCACCGGGGGGGACACAAGTCCACACAGAAATTTCACCCTCAGCGGCGCGGGGGCGGCCGGGTGCAGTGTAGAAACAAGCGTCGGGTTCGCAATGTTAGTCTATGAGAGATCTCGGGATCTCTTCAGTGCTGCAGGCAGGCAAGGGGGGGGTTCCTCGGGGAAACCTCCACTTGGGCAAGGGAGAGGGACTCCTGGGGGTCACTTCTCCAGTGAAAGTCCGGTCCTTCAGGTCCTGGGGGCTGCGGGTGCAGGGTCTCTCCCAGGCGTCGGGACTTTGGATTCAAAGAGTCGCGGTCAGGGGAAGCCTCGGGATTCCCTCTGCAGGCGGCGCTGTGGGGGCTCAGGGGGGACAGGTTTTGGTACTCACAGTATCAGAGTAGTCCTGGGGTCCCTCCTGAGGTGTCGGGTCTCCACCAGCCGAGTCGGGGTCGCCGGGTGCAGTGTTGCAAGTCTCACGCTTCTTGCGGGGAGCTTGCAGGGTTCTTTAAAGCTGCTGGAAACAAAGTTGCAGCCTTTCTTGGAGCAGGTCCGCTGTCCTCGGGAGTTTCTTGTCTTTTCGAAGCAGGGGCAGTCCTCAGAGGATGTCGAGGTCGCTGGTCCCTTCGGAAGGCGTCGCTGGAGCAGGATCTTTGGAAGGCAGGAGACAGGCCGGTGAGTTTCTGGAGCCAAGGCAGTTGTCGTCTTCTGGTCTTCCGCTGCAGGGGTTTTCAGCTGGGCAGTCCTTCTTCTTGTAGTTGCAGGAATCTAATTTTCTAGGGTTCAGGGTAGCCCTTAAATACTAAATTTAAGGGCGTGTTTAGGTCTGGGGGGTTAGTAGCCAATGGCTACTAGCCCTGAGGGTGGGTACACCCTCTTTGTGCCTCCTCCCAAGGGGAGGGGGTCACAATCCTAACCCTATTGGGGGAATCCTCCATCTGCAAGATGGAGGATTTCTAAAAGTTAGAGTCACTTCAGCTCAGGACACCTTAGGGGCTGTCCTCACTGGCCAGTGACTCCTCCTTGTTGCTTTCTTTGTTCCCTCCAGCCTTGCCGCCAAAAGTGGGGGCCGTGGCCGGAGGGGGCGGGCAACTCCACTAAGCTGGAGTGCCCTGCTGGGCTGTGACAAAGGGGTGAGCCTTTGAGGCTCACCGCCAGGTGTCACAGCTCCTGCCTGGGGGAGGTGTTAGCATCTCCACCCAGTGCAGGCTTTGTTACTGGCCTCAGAGTGACAAAGGCACTCTCCCCATGGGGCCAGCAACATGTCTCTAGTGTGGCAGGCTGCTGGAACCAGTCAGCCTACACAGATAGTTGGTTAAGTTTCAGGGGGCACCTCTAAGGTGCCCTCTGGGGTGTATTTTACAATAAAATGTACACTGGCATCAGTGTGCATTTATTGTGCTGAGAAGTTTGATACCAAACTTCCCAGTTTTCAGTGTAGCCATTATGGTGCTGTGGAGTTCGTGTTTGACAGACTCCCAGACCATATACTCTTATGGCTACCCTGCACTTACAATGTCTAAGGTTTTGTTTAGACACTGTAGGGGTACCATGCTCATGCACTGGTACCCTCACCTATGGTATAGTGCACCCTGCCTTAGGGCTGTAAGGCCTGCTAGAGGGGTGTCTTACCTATACTGCATAGGCAGTGAGAGGCTGGCATGGCACCCTGAGGGGAGTGCCATGTCGACTTACTCATTTTGTTCTCACTAGCACACACAGGCTTGTAAGCAGTGTGTCTGTGCTGAGTGAGGGGTCTCTAGGGTGGCATAAGATATGCTGCAGCCCTTAGAGACCTTTCCTTGGCATCAGGGCCCTTGGTACTAGAAGTACCAGTTTACAAGGGACTTATCTGAATGCCAGGGTGTGCCAATTGTGGATACAATGGTACATTTTAGGTGAAGGAACACTGGTGCTGGGGCCTGGTTAGCAGGGTCCCAGCACACTTCTCAGTCAAGTCAGCATCAGTATCAGGCAAAAAGTGGGGGGGTAACTGCAACAGGGAGCCATTTCTTTACACAAGCCCCCCCCAGCCTACAGGCCAGGAGACTCAGCCCAAGCTGGGAGAGTCTTCCTAGTCTGTCAGGCGAGGAAGAGTAGGAGAAATAGGCTGGTTAGTTGCAGGGCCTACTCTGCCTTACATCCTTCTGTTCAGGTCATTCCCTTTGGGGAACTGACCCACTTCCACAGTGATAGGACCTAGTCTGAATTGCCTCTTGTCTGCCTCTTCAATGTCTCCACCCATTCTTTCTATTTTGGTCTTAGAGGTGTCCACCTCTGCTAACCTTATCTTGGCCAGGGTCACCCCTAGCTTACCCAGAGAGGTTACCCAGAGCTGGAGTAACCCCACCATGACCAATAGGGTCAGGGGGCCTAACTTGCTATTTGGCATGGGGTCAGACCACCATGCTAAGGATAGTGCAGCCATAAAGGCTAACACCCAGCAGAGGCCACTGACAGCTGTCAGTGCCCAGAACCACACCTTTAGCTCTTCACCTAAAAGGGAAGGGGCTAAGTTACAGGCTTCTTTGGGTTCAGGTTGCCTGTCTGCTGTATTGGAGTGGGGGGTTACCACATCTTGTAGTAAACACCCTTTTTCCACTCTTTCTTCTGTTAGCTGAGGAGCCACCCACTCAGGTTTAACAGTTGCCTGACGAGCCAGGACTTCTTGTGGGTCAGGTTGGACTTTATCAGGGCCATTTTTGGAGTTCTCCCCTACTGGAGCAGAATCTCCTTGGCTTGCTGTAACCTTGGCTAAAGGTTGTCCACCCTTCCTACTCTGTTTTCTTTTCTTCTTCTTCTGGGGCCTGCTTGCATTTACTGCAGAGGCAGGACTTCCAGAATCCTTGGGAGAGGACTGGCACTGGACCAGTTTCTCTCTTGGGCTCTGACTAACCTCTGGGTAGTCATTTCCAAGGAGACAATCAAGGGGGAGGTCTGTACTGACTACTACCCTTCTCCAGCTAAGAGTGCCACCCACTTCTATGGGCACTAAAGCCACAGGCCTCTTAGTGACCCTGTCTAGGCTAACTCTTACCCTGGCAGTCTCACCTGGGATGTACTGGTTTGAGAGCACCAGCCTGTCATGCACAATAGTGTGACTGGCACAAGTGTCTCTCAGGGCAGTGGTTGGGATTCCATTCACCAGTAGGTGGTGGAAGTGTCTACTTCCCTCTGGAATCTCCAACTCACCTGTTGGGCCCTGTTTCCAGTTGAAGGCTAGGAAGACCTCCTCATCTGAGGAGTCATCTCCCATGGCTACACTGGTTACCCCTGGAATTTTGTTCTGGGGTTTGTTTTTGGGACAAGACGTGTCCTTGGTGTGGTGCCCAGACTGTTTACAGTTGTGGCACCATGCCTTAGTGGCATCCCAGTTCTTACCCTGGTACCCACCTTTGTTTTGGGTTGTGTCTTGGGGCCCACCCACCTGTTCTGGTTTTTGGGGGCCTACAGAGGACTCTTTTTCTTTGTTTCTAGTGTCACCCACTTTCTCCTGGGGAGTTTTTGTAACCCCTTTCTTTTGGTCACCCCCAGTGGAAGTTTTGGTTACCCTAGTCTTGACCCAGTGGTCTGCCTTCTTTCCCAATTCTTGGGGAGAAATTGGACCTAGGTCTACCAGATACTGATGCAACTTTTCATTGAAGCAGTTACTTAAAATGTGTTCTTTCATAAACAAATTATAAAGCCCAACATAGTCACACACTTCATTTCCAGTTAACCAACCATCCAGTGTTTTTACTGAGTAGTCTACAAAATCAACCCAGGTCTGGCTCGAGGATTTTTGAGCCCCCCTGAATCTAATTCTATACTCCTCAGTGGAGAATCCAAAGCCCTCAATCAGGGTACCCTTCATGAGGTCATAAGATTCTGCATCTTTTCCAGAGAGTGTGAGGAGTCTATCCCTACACTTTCCAGTGAACATTTCCCAAAGGAGAGCACCCCAGTGAGATCTGTTCACTTTTCTGGTTACACAAGCCCTCTCAAAAGCTGTGAACCATTTGGTGATGTCATCACCAGCTTCATATTTTGTTACAATCCCTTTGGGGATTTTTAGGATGTCAGGAGAATCTCTGACCCTATTTAAGTTGCTGCCACCATCGATGGGACCTAGGCCCATCTCTTTTCTTTCCCTTTCTATGGCTAGGAGCTGCTTTTCCAAAGCCAATCTTTTGACCATCCTGGCTAACAGGGGGTCATCTTCACTGAGAGCATCCTCAGTGATTTCAGAAATGCTGGACCCTCCTGTGAGGGAAGCAACATTTCTGACTATCATTTTTGGAGACAGGGCTTGAGAGGCCCTGGTCTCCCTATTTAGGACTGGAAGGGGGGAATTGCCCTCCAAATCACTAATTTCTTCCTCTGTGAAGTCATCCTCAGAGGGGTTGGCTTTTTCAAACTCTGCCAACAGCTCCTGGAGCTGAATTTTGGTAGGTCTGGAGCCAATGGTTATTTTCTTTATATTACAGAGAGACCTTAGCTCCCTCATCTTAAGATGGAGGTAAGGTGTGGTGTCGAGTTCCACCACATTCATCTCTGTATCAGACATTATTTTGCTAAAAGTTGGAAGACTTTTTAAAGAATCTAAAACTGTTTCTAGAATCTAATTTCAAACTTTTAAACTCTAAAAAGAAATGCTAAACAGGATCTAACACAAGGCCCTAGCAGGACTTTTAAGAATTTAGAAAACTTTTCAAATTGCAAAAATCTATTTCTAATGACAATTTTGGAATTTGTCGTGTGATCAGGTATTGGCTGAGTAGTCCAGCAAATGCAAAGTCTTGTACCCCACCGCTGATCCACCAATGTAGGAAGTTGGCTCTGTATGTGCTATTTCAAAGTAAGGAATAGCATGCACAGAGTCCAAGGGTTCCCCTTAGAGGTAAGATAGTGGCAAAAAGAGATAATACTAATGCTCTATTTTGTGGTAGTGTGGTCGAGCAGTAGGCTTATCCAAGGAGTAGTGTTAAGCATTTGTTGTACATACACATAGACAATAAATGAGGTACACACACTCAGAGACAAATCCAGCCAATAGGTTTTGTTATAGAAAAATATCTTTTCTTAGTTTATTTTAAGAACCACAGGTTCAAATTCTACATGTAATATCTCATTCGAAAGGTATTGCAGGTAAGTACTTTAGGAACTTCAAATCATCAAAATTGCATGTATACTTTTCAAGTTATTCACAAATAGCTGTTTTAAAAGTGGACACTTAGTGCAATTTTCACAGTTCCTAGGGGAGGTAAGTATTTGTTAGGTTAACCAGGTAAGTAAGACACTTACAGGGCTTAGTTCTTGGTCCAAGGTAGCCCACCGTTGGGGGTTCAGAGCAACCCCAAAGTCACCACACCAGCAGCTCAGGGCCGGTCAGGTGCAGAGTTCAAAGTGGTGCCCAAAACACATAGGCTAGAATGGAGAGAAGGGGGTGCCCCGGTTCCGGTCTGCTTGCAGGTAAGTACCCGCGTCTTCGGAGGGCAGACCAGGGGGGTTTTGTAGGGCACCGGGGGGGACAAGTCCACACAGAAATTTCACCCTCAGCGGCGCGGGGGCGGCCGGGTGCAGTGTAGAAACAAGCGTCGGGTTCGCAATGTTAGTCTATGAGAGATCTCGGGATCTCTTCAGCGCTGCAGGCAGGCAAGGGGGGGGTTCCTCGGGGAAACCTCCACTTGGGCAAGGGAGAGGGACTCCTGGGGGTCACTTCTCCAGTGAAAGTCCGGTCCTTCAGGTCCTGGGGGCTGCGGGTGCAGGGTCTCTCCCAGGCGTCGGGACTTTGGATTCAAAGAGTCGCGGTCAGGGGAAGCCTCGGGATTCCCTCTGCAGGCGGCGCTGTGGGGGCTCAGGGGGGACAGGTTTTGGTACTCACAGTATCAGAGTAGTCCTGGGGTCCCTCCTGAGGTGTCGGGTCTCCACCAGCCGAGTCGGGGTCGCCGGGTGCAGTGTTGCAAGTCTCACGCTTCTTGCGGGGAGCTTGCAGGGTTCTTTAAAGCTGCTGGAAACAAAGTTGCAGCCTTTCTTGGAGCAGGTCCGCTGTCCTCGGGAGTTTCTTGTCTTTTCGAAGCAGGGGCAGTCCTCAGAGGATGTCGAGGTCGCTGGTCCCTTCGGAAGGCGTCGCTGGAGCAGGATCTTTGGAAGGCAGGAGACAGGCCGGTGAGTTTCTGGAGCCAAGGCAGTTGTCGTCTTCTGGTCTTCCGCTGCAGGGGTTTTCAGCTGGGCAGTCCTTCTTCTTGTAGTTGCAGGAATCTAATTTTCTAGGGTTCAGGGTAGCCCTTAAATACTAAATTTAAGGGCGTGTTTAGGTCTGGGGGGTTAGTAGCCAATGGCTACTAGCCCTGAGGGTGGGTACACCCTCTTTGTGCCTCCTCCCAAGGGGAGGGGGTCACAATCCTAACCCTATTGGGGGAATCCTCCATCTGCAAGATGGAGGATTTCTAAAAGTTAGAGTCACTTCAGCTCAGGACACCTTAGGGGCTGTCCTCACTGGCCAGTGACTCCTCCTTGTTGCTTTCTTTGTTCCCTCCAGCCTTGCCGCCAAAAGTGGGGGCCGTGGCCGGAGGGGGCGGGCAACTCCACTAAGCTGGAGTGCCCTGCTGGGCTGTGACAAAGGGGTGAGCCTTTGAGGCTCACCGCCAGGTGTCACAGCTCCTGCCTGGGGGAGGTGTTAGCATCTCCACCCAGTGCAGGCTTTGTTACTGGCCTCAGAGTGACAAAGGCACTCTCCCCATGGGGCCAGCAACATGTCTCTAGTGTGGCAGGGTGCTGGAACCAGTCAGCCTACACAGATAGTTGGTTAAGTTTCAGGGGGCACCTCTAAGGTGCCCTCTGGGGTGTATTTTACAATAAAATGTACACTGGCATCAGTGTGCATTTATTGTGCTGAGAAGTTTGATACCAAACTTCCCAGTTTTCAGTGTAGCCATTATGGTGCTGTGGAGTTCGTGTTTGACAGACTCCCAGACCATATACTCTTATGGCTACCCTGCACTTACAATGTCTAAGGTTTTGTTTAGACACTGTAGGGGTACCATGCTCATGCACTGGTACCCTCACCTATGGTATAGTGCACCCTGCCTTAGGGCTGTAAGGCCTGCTAGAGGGGTGTCTTACCTATACTGCATAGGCAGTGAGAGGCTGGCATGGCACCCTGAGGGGAGTGCCATGTCGACTTACTCATTTTGTTCTCACTAGCACACACAGGCTTGTAAGCAGTGTGTCTGTGCTGAGTGAGGGGTCTCTAGGGTGGCATAAGACATGCTGCAGCCCTTAGAGACCTTTCCTTGGCATCAGGGCCCTTGGTACTAGAAGTACCAGTTTACAAGGGACTTATCTGAATGCCAGGGTGTGCCAATTGTGGATACAATGGTACATTTTAGGTGAAGGAACACTGGTGCTGGGGCCTGGTTAGCAGGGTCCCAGCACACTTCTCAGTCAAGTCAGCATCAGTATCAGGCAAAAAGTGGGGGGGTAACTGCAACAGGGAGCCATTTCTTTACACCCTGTCAGAAGGTCACCTAGCATTTGTTGGATTTTGCTTCAAATAAATCAAGACCTGCTTCTCTTCTCAGTGCCTTTTGGTTCAGATTTTTGATTTTTATGACTATTTTCATAAGGTCGCAGCCTACCATAAAGCGCAGATGTCTGGCATGCAAAAGACATCTTGTGGAGTTTCAGAAGGCTGACCTGGAAATGCATTCTGCCTGTTGCTTGCCATTGGGTTTGTGGTTTTGTATCTCACATTTTCGTGCTTTCCATTTGCTAGCTGAGGGTCTCCAAGCTCCCTTCAGAGTGCTTCCTTTCTGCAAACAAGCCTGTATATCTTATTGTTATCTCCTCACATTTGCTGTGCATTAAGAGACAGAGATCAAGGCCCATATTTATACTTTTTGACGCTAAACTGCGCTAACGCAGTTTAGCGTCAAAAAGTTTTGCGCCGTCTAACGCCATTCTGAAGCGCCATGCGGGCGCGTATTTATGGAATGGCGTTAGACGGCGCAATCAGACCGGCGCTGCCTGGTTTGCGTGGGAAAAAACCACGTAGACCAGACAGCGCCGGCGTAGGGGGAAAATGGCGCATGGGCGTCTTAAAATGGGGCAAGTCAGGTTACGTCGAAAAAATCGTCTTAACCCGACTTGCGCCATTTATTTTCGACGCCCATCCCCCATCAACATGACTCCTATCATTGTAAAGATAGGAGTCATGCCCCCTTGCCCAATGGCCATGCCCAGGGGACTTCTGTCCCCTGGGCATGGTCATTGGGCATAGTGGCATGTAGGGGGGCACAAATCAGGCCCCCCTATGCCACCAAAAAAATATATAAAAAAAAAAAAATTATACTTACCTGAACTTACCTGAATGTCCCTGGGGTGGGTCCCTCCATCCTTGGGGGTCCTCCTGGGGTGGGCAAGGGTGGCAGGGGGGGTCCCTGGGGGCATGGGAGGGCACCTGTGGGCTCATTTTGAGCCCACAGGCCCCTTAACGCCTGCCCTGAGCAGGCGTTAAAAAGTGGCGCAAATGCGCCGTTTTTAGCCACGCCAACTCCCGGGCGTCTCTTTTGCCCGGGAGTATAAATACCACGTAAAGGCCTGGGAGTCATTTTTTAGACGGGAACGCCTCCCTTGCATATCATTAACGCAAGGAAGGGGTTCACGCTAAAAAATGACGCACATTCCGGGAACTTTGGCGCTATTCGCCTCTAACGCCATAGTATAAATATGGCGTTAGTTGGCGTTAGTTTTGCGTCGAAATTGCGTCAAAAAAAACGACGCAATTTCGGCGCAAACGGAGTATAAATATGGCCCCAAATGTCAAGGTCTGCCTTCCAGAGAGCTCAGTGTTTACTTTGCTTTAGGCTGTCTTCACTGTGAGAACATTTATAAGAAAGAGGAATGCAGAGGAGTCGCCCTATGGACCACCCTGCTGCCCCTCCTATACTCCATTGACAAGGCTGTGACATAACCCTTAAATAGCACAACATTTAACATGTGGATGACAGATTTTGTTTTTTTAGGCACAGAGAAATAAGTGACTTTTTTGATCTTGTTCTGCAAAAGGCAAAAGAACTATACATTAATGAAGAAATGAAGAAGGTCTGAAGGTGCAGGGTGGCATTACCAAATTGCCGATGATTTTGCTCTTCGCCTGTACGACGCACCCACAACTGTGCAGTAATATCACTAAATATTTATTTGGATGCACACGATTTCTTCTGCAAACATATCACCTGGAGCTGAACTGTACTTTTCGCTCCAACGCCTCACCACCCTGTGTGTACATCTAGGCCAAGTCGTGTCTTCTGGATATGTACTTACCAACTGATGATATGTGGAAAGGCATGATAATGATGTCTGCTGAAGTATTTCAGGATAGTTGCCTACAGCAAACAGTAGGCCAGTAAGTGCTGTAACAACTGCCACACCCTTTACTGATCCCAGGACAATGAGGCCTGATACATCTGTCCTCATCAAACACAGAAACACCCTGGCCCATCAGTACAAATCTTCAAGCAGAAGTAATGAGTCTCACTTTCCGGGATGCTAGGGACCGTAGGAAGTGGAGTGGGGAAAGTAGAGACTGGAAATAAAATCACTGACAACAGCTTTATAAGAATAATAACATTACAAGCAATAGTCTTTACCATTATTTTTTGATAAATTGCCATATCACACCTTCGGTGTTTTCAAGCTCTGTAAATGATTGGCTACATGGCCAGAGAGTCATCAATCCATTTCACTCACACTGCTGAAGGAGATGCTCTAAATTATTTTATATGTAAGTTTGATTTGGTACACGTTACGGAGAAACTGGCTGCTGATGCCTGTAATATACAAACCTTCACAGGGAAACCGAAGGGGAGCATCATTGATTATATACTTATTGGCTCCTCTGATTATCATCTAATACAAGAATTTAAGATCAAGCCTCACTGTGCCAGGGACCATAATCCCCTCAGCATTAATTTGGATTTAAATATTAATCAGGTTCCTAAGAATAAAAGTTTGAGAGCTAGTACTGTTTATAACTCAAATTGCGGTTTACGCTTAAAATGGGACAAAATAAATCCTAAATTATTTAATCAGGAAATAAGGTTTGACTCTATTAATATGTGTCTGTCCCAGCAGTTAGATCATGAACGTATAGTCCATGAATTTGAACTTTTAAGTACTGATATCTCGCGAGCCTTGATGGCGGATAGGCCCTTGAAGGGGCCAGTGGTTCATAGATGGTTTGATTCTGTGTGTTCTTCTGCTCATAAAAAAACTTAAAGATGCTCTTAAAGCAATTCTCTCCTCCTGCCAACTAGTTAAACTAGCTAGAGCCGATTATAAGGCTGCTCTTGAAAAAAGGAAATCAGAAATTAGGTCAAAGGCTCGGGACGAACTTCTGGCTGCCTCTGAGCTGAAGGGCACTTCTAAATTCTGGAAGGTGATAAATCATCCTTACTTTTCAGATAATAACACTAAGGCCGACGACTGTCTTATTGCAGAGGATGTATGGGTGACTCATTTTAGGAAAGTATTTTGCCCAGGAAACAATGATAATGAGAACCTGTATATAGAGGATAACCTTACTGCACACTCTATCTCAGACTCCAATATTAAGGCCCTAGATATTACCTTTGATCTCTATGAGGTCCTAAGTGCAATCAATTGGCTAAGGCAGGGAAAGGCTCCTGGCCCTGATGGGGTCCCCGCTGATCTTTTTAAATCTGAAATTGATCTCTGGGGCCCTTTAGTTACAAATGTGTTGAATAGTGTAGTAAATAGTAATGTACCTACCTCATGGAAATCGGCTACTATACTTCCCATCTTCAAAAAAGGAAACAGACAAGATCCTTCCTGTTATAGACCAATTTATTTTATTGATTCAACGGCAAAGATTTTAGGAAGTGTGATCTTATCTCGGTTAGATGATTGGGTGACAGAAGCCCAGATTTTATCCCCAATTCAATTTGGCTTCAGACCTGGTCTAGGCACAGTTGAGCAAGTTTTAAATCTGCATTTGATACTTAGTAAATATGTGACAGCCAAAAAGGAGTCTATTCATATGGCATTTATTGATTTAACTAGTGCTTTTGATTTGGTCAATAGGTCGAAGCTATGGCAAATTTTGGGAGCTTTAGGTTGTGAATCGTCCCTTTTGGAGTTTATTAAACGCCTATATACAGATTTAACGGTTTCAGTCCAGACTGGTTTATCTGGTCAGAGAACTTCTCCTATTCCATCAACAAGGGGCGTAAGACAGGGATGTATCCTAGCGACTTTTCTTTTTTGATATATATATTGGGCTTTATGACTCGCTGGTAAAACATGGAAAGGATGTACCAAAGATGGGCCAGAGACCGCTCCCAGTTTTATTATATGCTGATGATGCCGTTTTAATTGCTCGTACTGCAAATGGTTTACAGGGACTCTTGGACCTATTTTACAAATTTATGTTGGATCTTGATCTGAAAGTAAATTACCCTAAGACTTTTGTTATGACATGCGGCCTACGTAATACAAAGTCCAAACAATTTATGATGGGAGGACATATTTTAAATAAGGTAAAACATTTTTTGTTATTTAGGTATGTATATGAGTTCCTCTTTGTCCTGGAAGACTCACATTAATTTCAAGTTCCAACAGCTGACAAGGAATAACAAAGCAATTTTTCGCTTAACTCATAAATTAGGTCACAGACCCCTTGCACAGATGAAAACACTTTATAACTACAAGTGTGCTGCAGCAGTCTTATATGGGGCAGGTGTTTGGGGTTATAACAAAATACCCTCCCTCCAAAGTGCTGAAAATAAATTCCTGCGTAGATTACTGACGGTTCCAAAGTGTATAGCAAACATCATCAGTCATGAGGAAATTGGTCAATGTTTTTTGGAGGACAGGGTTTCTATTGCTCCTTTACTGCTCTGGATTAGATGTTGGCTGAACCCTGCGGCAAAACTTGTTCAAGACTGCATTTCTGATTGCTTACAGTTGGACAACTCAAATTGGATCCCCTGGCTTGTGTTTCTGCAAAACTCCTTTGAGAAGCTAGGGCTCAGGTACATTATTTGAAGAACCCCAACTGTTAACTACAAACTCTAGGTCTGTCTTGAAGTCAACTTATGTTGAGTACATATCAGAGTTGAGATTTTATAGCTCCCTGAAATTGAAATCCTTCGACCCCTATATCCGGATTGTAACTGTCCCATGTCTTGAACCTTACTTGATTTGGTTTTCAAGTTCTAAAATAACCTCTCTTTTAAATTTTTTTAGATTTAATTTGATTCATTTTAAGGTAGCCTTTCCTAAACCAAGTTTTTGGCAAAAGGATTTACCACCCTGCGATTCCAAATCAAAGCAGAGTACCTCACATTTTTTTTTTTTGTTCTTTATACGCTGCTCCTAGAAAGGTCTTCATTTTACCCATTTTATGTCATCTTAGACCTATCCATTATAAGGAAGCTCTACTATATTTTCAGAGACTGCCAGATATTCAAACTTGTCACCACATACTACATTTTGTTACAGCTTCTTTAAGTATCAGGAAAAGGTCTATTACATTTTAATCTCTATATGTTTGTGAGAGTTTCTGTATAATATTATAAGGTAGTTTCTGTTCTGAGATAACATTTGCAAATTTTGTGTTTCTGCGATTTTTAATTATGTTCAGTATACTTATTTGTCATATGTCAAGGGGTTTCTGGATCGGATGTTTACATGGTGTTTTTAGAAATTGTTTTTATGGTATTTAATTGTGTTTTATACTATTTATAGATTTGTAATATGTGTCTTTGTATGCACTTTTATGGCAACTGCCGAATATAGTTTTTTGACTGACTGACTGATTGGCTACAAAACTCTGTCCCACCTTCACTTGAGTTTACATGGCCACTTGTGCAATACAGAGCAAGTTAGTGCTGTGCAGGCAAACTTTTCAAATGCTAAGTAGACGGGCAATATCTTTTGCTGTACGTTGCATCGTGTGAGTGACTGACCAAAACTTTAGTAACTATAGGCATTAATTATCTGACTTCGGAAAGATGGATGGTTGAGCCTGCCATGTGAGGATTCAAACTTAAAATCTTCAGTACACCAATCAACTTTTTGATGCTCGTTAGCTCACAATACCCTCTTGTCTTTCTTACTTCTTGGGTGCAAAAGGGTGAAGAAGAATCCTTGTGTAAGTGTTAAGTACAGGCCTGACACTTTACAATAATTGGGAAACTGTCAGTATCACACATTGCAATATACATAAGCACAAAACTATTTACTGATGAATTCCATGTTGCTGTTTTCCTGGGCGGGTAACAGTCCTCCTGTGCCAGAGAGACCGGCAATACCGAAATAGGGCAGTAGGCAGAGCAATGTCATGATTGGGGGGTGGGGGGGTGTTGGTCTTAGGAATCACCACTATGGTGGCTTGGTTCAGGCCAGGAAAGCCACCCGACTTTTCGGCTTCCTCGTACATGGCAAGCAAGTGAGGTCCTAGGATGTCACTACACTTGTTGTAAAGTTCTGCCGGGAGGCCGTCGGGGCCTGGAGTCTTACCCACAGCCAGCATCAAAATGGCTTCCCTAACCTCCATGAGGCCCACAGGCTCATCGAGGCTTTGCCTCTCCATTAATGAGAGTCTAGAGAGAGTCACATCCCCCAGCAGGGGGGGCTCCCTCTCCAACTGTGGCCTGGGCCGCTCCTTGTAGAGTCTCGCGTAATAAGTGGCAAAGCTCTGCGCAATTTCACAGGGTGCCTTGGAGAGGACCCTTGACTCATCAAAAACCTCTGGGATGACCCTATTAGCCAACGGCAGGGATGCTAGTCAGTGCAGAAGCTTTCCGTTCTTGTCCCCCCAGCCGTACATGCAGGCTGCTGAGGTCCGTCACATATGTTTTGCCGTTTTGAGAACCGAGTGCCTGATCTCCTCTCTAATTAAGGTTAATTGCCTCGTTATGGAAGCATGCACAGAGATGGCAAGCTGACTTTCGAGTCGTAATGCCCTGGCCTCAAGTTCCGACACCTTTGAAGTTGCGTGCACGCTCAAGCATGCGCAGGAGATGTTTAGCCTACCCCCGGAGGGTAGCCTTGCAGGCCGCCCAGATTGTGCCTGGCAACTATACGGACCCCAGATTGAGGTCAAAGTACTGGGTGAGGTGATCCCTAGTGGCTTGGGTATATTCCGTCTTGCAGATATCAGGCATTCAGGCGCCACACTGGGCGCCGAGTGGAGTCTGTATCGCCCAGATGGATTATTAATGGTGCGTGGTCCGAAACCCCATGTGGCAGTATCTCTGCTCCTGTGACACTGGAGACATCCAGTGCCGGCATAAAAAGGAGGTCAATTCTGGCATGGGTGTGGTGCGCCGCCGAGGTGCGAGTGTATTGCCGGGACCTGGGGTGCCATATGCGCCACACCTCACTGAGACCTTGGCTCTCAGCCCAGTGGCTCAATCCAGACAACCGGTGGGAACGACTCACGGACAGGGGATGGGAGGTAACCAGCCCTGGGTTCATGACAGAGTTGGAGTCTCCGCCCAGTAGGGTCAGACCCGGAGGGAGTCCCGACATCACGCCCGGAGCGCAAGCAAGAAGCACTCAAACGCTCCAGGAGGGGCTTAGGCACTCAGGATATTAATCAGTTGTCCCCGGAGCGTGCCGGACACCACCACATAGTGCCCCTGTGGATCCAATCCAACTGGGTATTGGCTATCACCATGGGCAAGGAGTGGTGCAGAAGGACTGCTACCCCCCTGGAGCCCCTGGAAAACCCTGCATGGTAGACCCTGTCATATCCCCCCCCCGCGCGAGCAAAGGGCAATGAGTACCAAGTAAGTGGGTCTCCTGGAGGAGGACCACAGAGGGGGCGTATCTACGGAGGACACCAAAAACCGCGGACCGCTTAATTTTATCTAGGACCACGTTAACATTCCATTAAAGTACCTGCATCAGGGGGGACTGCGCATGGGGTGAACCAGTAAGGACATATGTCGCATGCCTGCCATTGGGCCCGGGTGTGACCACCTAAAAGAAGAGAAGTTAGAGTTCTGTAAGTATTAGTAACTCCCCTCCCCCCAACCATCCACCACCCCATACTTCTACCCCAGAAGCATCTGTCGCCCAAAAAAACAACCAAAACCTTGAACCCAGAAAGTCTGTCAGTGGTGTGGAGTGGTGGACCTTTCCATTCAGCCGGAACTCTGCAATCCCACCACCCCCCCACCAGTGCCCAGTGCCACACAGGAAGAATGTATCCTCATGTGACCCCCAACAGAGGTGGTCTGAGCATACCGCCCTTCAGGAGAACGAGGGAGTCTGGCTGAGGCAGTCCTCCTCCACCACCCGTGTAGGTCTTTTTTCGTCCGGGGCATCCGCAGGAATTTCCCTGATCAGATGACAAAGCCCCTGCAGCGAGTCCTCGGCCGATGGACTGTTCGGACGACTCCGCTTCCTGCGGCGGGACCTGGTGAGTCTGCATTCCCCTCGTGGCCCAGGGGAACAACTGGACCAGGACCCAGGGATCTCCGCCAAGTCCTGGGGGGACCCCTCCAGGCCAACCGGCCCTCCTCAGTCAGCCAGTACCCCGCCGCCTCAGGTGAGTCACAGAAGACGGACTTCCCATCCCGAAGGACTTTGAGGCGAGCAGGGAAAAGGAAGGTTAGCTGCATTGCCCTGAGCTTTTGCTTAACTCCTTTGTAGGAGCAGCGCCGGGTCTGCACTTCCCAGGTGTAGTCTGGGAATACTAAGATCATGTGGTTATCCCAACAGAGGTCTGGGCACGCTCTAGCTTCTCCGAGGATGTCACGATCTTTGAAGTTCAGGAATCGGGCCTCCTAAGCCCCCCAGGCAGGGGTCTGGGTGCAAGTGCCCTGTGTGCACGTTCAATCGCAAACCAGGGAGATAAACGCCGTTCCGGTACCCAGGATCGAATCCAGCGCTTCAAAAACTCGATCGTTTGGCCTGCCTCCGCCCCTTCCGGGAAGCCAATGAAGCGCAGGTTATTGTGCCTGGAGCGGTTCTCCCCATCTTCGCATCAACAAACAGTGAAAAGCCCGAAAAGGGTATGCCATAACCACAACCTTGAGGTGAATCTCATTGACAAGCTGTCAGTAACCCACCCTGGCCAAATCAGCCATGTGTTTTAACATACTCGTAAGAGTGTTGAAGTAATCATATCCTACTTGATTTTATCTTGAAATTCCTCTCCTCTTTTCTCTCTGTGGAGAAAATTGATGAAGCCGTGTGAAATAAAAAAGTGCTATTTTTTAACAAAGAAATTTTAAGTAAAATTTACGAGTGCTCACTTTTTCTCAATGTTGAAGTAATAACTAGGCCTGGGTGGAGTTCATAGAGTTCTGCTACGTGGAATTCTGCGACGTGCCGAAAAAACTCTGCTGCGCTAAATGGAATTCTGCAAGCAGCAGAGTTTGGGTAAGGCATGGTGTTCGCACTGATTTTCAGCGCAGGAGTTTCTCCCGCGCTGTAAAATCAGTGCGAACAGCACCACGAAGAGCGCCAGAGGGCGTTAACTTCTTTTTGTCATGCAAGTAGATTTTCTACTCGAGCGGCAGCTTCCTCACCACGAGCAGCAGCTTTCTCATCACGCGTGAGCGCGGCCTACCGCTCACGTTCATAAATCTCACTCATGCTCACCAACTTAGCGATTTCTCTCACTCACCAACTTCATGTTGGCGAGCAAGAGAAAAAACTACACTTCGCACCACTTTGCTGAGTTTTTTGGAACTCCATGCCGGAAAGCTCCGAGAACTCTGCAGGTGGAGCAGAATTCTTCGCCCACCCCTAGTAATAACCAAGGGAACCAAGCTTTTTAACATAGTACCTGCATTGAACTTCTTCCACATTCAGGAAACAAACATAAAAAATTACCAACGCTTGTCATAACAAAAACATGGGCCCACGTGACCACTGAACTCTGACATACCAAGAAGGGAAACTAAACAAAGGAGAACAAATCTGTCGCACTTGAAATCCTCTTGTGTCGGGCAATCAAGAATCAGGCAAACACAGGAACAAAATGAGATGCAGGAACATACGCTCTCCTGAGTAAACAATTCAAAATGCAACCCTGTAGCAATCAAAAAGGAATCTCCCGAGAACAAAAATTAAATACTGTGAAGAGCGCTTTTACACAAATAGGGTCACACATCAACGTACAAGATGCCCTGCGCTACTTTGGAACACATAATGGAAATGCTTTTTAATTGTGCGTTCCAAAGAAGTGTCAGCCACCTTATATACTGATCTCAACATCTAATACTATAGAACAGATATGGAGAGGATGTGGCGTAAGTGCTAGATCTTGAAGCTGGGGAACCAGGTTCAAGCTCAACATTCTTTGATTCTTGACAAATCACTTAGGGGGTCATTCCGACCTCGGCGGTCTTTTCAATAGACCGCCGAGGGACCGCCGTACGGAATACCGCCAGTGCTGGCGGTCTTCCGCATGGGCCATTCTGACTGTTGGCAGCGCTCCGCCCGTTTCCGGACGAAGAGCCGCCAACAGCCATACTGGCGGCAGGCGGGGAAGTGGAGGTAGCTCCACCTCCACCGCCACGCCAACAGAACACCGCCCACCGAATCACGACCTGTGATTCGCTGTGGCGGTGTTCTGTTGGCGTCGCGGTGCCGGCGGAGCTGCCCGTTCCCTCCCGGAGAATCACCAGGAACAGGTAAGGTGATCGTCCGCTAGGGAAGGGGGGTGGGGGGGTGTTGTGAGTTGTGTGCGTGCATGGGGGTGTGCGTGTGTGTATATTGAGGGGGCGTGTGAATGCGTGCATGAATGCGGGGGTGTTTGTGTATGTGCATGAATGCGTGCATGAATGCGGGGGGTGTGTATGTGCATGAATGCGTGCATGAATGCGGGGGGGTGTGTGTATGTGCATGAATGCGGGGGTGTGTGTGTATGTGCATGAATGCGGGGGGGTGTGTGTATGTGCATGAATGCGTGCATGAATGCGGGGGGGTGTGTATGTGCATGAATGCGTGGGGGTGTGTGTATGTGCATGAATGCGCGCCTGTATGTGTGTGTATATGTTGGGGATCGGGGTGGGGGACGGGGGTCCTGCAACCTTTTGGGGGTGGCAGGGATGGCGGGGGGTAGGGGAGGGAGTCGGGGTGGGGGTTGGGGGTGGGGGAGACCCCTATCAGTGCCAGGGAAGGGATTCCCTGATAGTGCTTACCGCCATGGATTGAATGGCGGTCCCCAACCGCATGAAATCCATGGCGGTAAGCCGGGGTCAGGCGGGTTGGAATACCGCCGGTGGTATGTGACGACCGCTGGGCTGGAGACCCAGGTCTCCAGCCCCGCGGTCGTTACCGCCGTGGCGGTCGGAACGGTGAATCGGCGGCTGACCATGGCGGTAACCGCCATGGTCAGAATACATGAAAAAAGACCGCCATCCTGTTGGCGGTCTTACCGCCGCTTCACCGCCGACCGCCAGGGTCAGAATGACCCCCTTAATCTCCCCGTGAAGGTGTCAGTTTGTAATGCAACTGAGGGACATGTAAAGCGCTTCGATACCTTCGGTCGAGTTCGCACTATATTAAATGGCAAAAAAAAGTAAAAAAGAAAACCAAAAACTTTATGACAAGTTGCACAGAGATGCTAGCTGCAGTACAAAATGGCTAAAAGTTTTTTTTTTTTTTTAAAGAGCTACGATACAGCGATGACCACGACATAGTGCTTTTTTATTTAACTTTAACTTTAAGTCAAGACACTCCAGCAGTAGGCAACTAAAGAGTCCTCTTGCTTAATAAAAATACAAGAATTCTTGCAGTTCATGAAAAAAGGCACAGAATGCCCAGTTACCACACATGAGCACAAGCTTCTTGAAAAATATGTAACATCCATTTGGTTTAAAAAACAACAAAAATATTTTAAATTAAACTGTTAAAATCAATTAGTTGATACAATGCAATTATATCGCATTACCACAGTAGATTAAATGCATCAATTGTAGAGATCTGCAAGTAAACAGAAAACACAGGTTTGAATCATCCTGGTGCATCTAATCTTTCATCTTTGTGTAGTCGATAACATATGTAATATTGCAATGGTTTATAACTAACACCTGCTACAGGGGTATTAGGAACCACACAGGCAGAGTGCCTCAAGTAAGTTTGTAATAACTCATCAGTGAAGCATCACAGCATCAGTAGGGTCTAGTTGGTAAATAAGTAACAGTAAGTTATGATTTTCCCAGAAGTGGTCAAAGGTATGTGACAGCAGTCCAGAGTCACTGCCCATACTGCACATAGAACCTAGACCGGGCAACCTTACTTACAATGTTAAATATGGTGTGTACTTCGAGAAGTGCAACAAAATAGCTGGGTATAAATTTAATGAGTAAAACAGTGAAAGGATGTGACTTCGCCAACCTTGCTACAGGGGACAGGATTGAGTCTCAGCATCTGCTCAACATCCTGTGATTCTGAGTAAAGAATGAAAGGAGCTGTGCTTTGAAATCACAAGTGGGTGCACATATACAACAATAAACAGCATCCGCATCAGTATGGTGTGACAAGTAGTGAGGTCAAACATGCAATGGTGATGGGCAGAGTCATGTGAAGTTGGCCTGTCTCTGTTTGAGAGTCCAATTATTTGTAACCTTGGTTACTAGCATTTTGCCACACAAGGGAGGTTGCGGGAGTTGGCTGTAGCGGGGGAGGGTAAACCAACAAACAGTAGGGAGCAGGACGTGGTGGGTTAAAAACCAGAGGGCAGGGACCTAAATACAATTATTAAATGAAAGGCAATGCAGTGCGTGTCCCTGTGAAATGTAACTGGTGTTCATGTAAAGCACTTCAGTCGCTTTGGGTTGAGTTTGCGCTAAATAAATGCGAGTTAAAACATATAAATGATTACATGAAAGGCAAGGTGGTGAAGGGTGCCAACAGAGTGCAGATTTCCCCTCACTTCCCACACCCCCAGTAATACACAGTAGCATCCCTCACTCCAGTATATGGATGTACATCAAGGACTGAAAAGCACAGAGTGCCAGACGCGGTCGTGAGGTCAGAAGTGAAGGTTCACAAAACTTTGCAGCTAATTGTGATCATGCACAGTGACGCACGGTCAAGGGCCTGTAAGTCAAAGGTTCACAGTTCCACACACAGCCACGCGGTGGATCGAACATCTTAATTGGCACAAAAGATGAAAATATGTTGATTTTGCGCCCTCTTTATTTAAGCTGCCTCTTTCACCCATATTACCCCAAGAAACGAATATCTGCCTGAAGTCGACAGTTATGTGTGTATAAAGTGTCAAGAAGCAGACAAAAATGCAGGGCTACATGCTGAAACTTTACACCCAGAGATAGAACAGTAAAGGTAATCAACAAGCATTCAGTGTACAAGGCTCTGGAGAGCAGATGGGGGGTGGGGTGTTTACAAATAATGGCAGGTGTAGGCTGCAATACCACAGGGAGGAGGGAGACGGCTTGCAGATACACTCGTATGGATTGCTCATTTGTAAATGTTATTAAAAAATGAGTGCCTGCAGAGGGAGTAGCTAGTGGAAGGACACTAACCAGTAGTCAGTGGCTAGTGACCGGAAGCTGTGCTTGGTCTAAGCTCCATGTCAGGCAAGGATGGCAAAGCAACAGCAGATTTGAAAGCCGATGACGTTCCAAGGATGTACTGGCCAATCAGAGCCACATTAATTAAAGCGACGTTGGAATAAACCAACAGTAAGTTCAAGTCTATTTATTTTTTATTTACAAGAGACTTTGGAAGCGCAGCACAAGCTCTATACAGGAGAAACCTGAATGTTACACAAAAAGGGAGAGATAGCAGGAATTCGAAAAGCATGCTATATGGGGGGAGGAAACTGTAACACTGACATAAATTACTTAACATTACATAACATTTTAAATGCTGTCTGAATATGAAAACCACAGCTCGGATTGGGACATTAACTTCACAGGTGGGAGACGGAATTGAGCCAATGAACGTTCCAGTGGAGTGGCACTGCCTTCACGCCTGCCCCAGATTAAGTTCTTACCTGGGTGAGTAATTAATTTTTTTCCTGTAACTTTTAACTTATAAATGTGATTTACTCACCTACTGTACAAGTGGTGCTTTCATTTCTTTCTGAGTCAAGGTGGTTGTTGCAATAAGAATCTCCCTCTGTCTTGACACTGAATGCAGCAAGCGGTGGTATAACAGGATGCTCTGTGATTAAAAATAGAAATTTAAATGGCTGCATTTAGAAAAATCATGGTTCTTTCAAATGATAAACACAATCATTGAAATAAGAAAACTAATGGGCACCTACCGAAGAGAAAAGAGGTATAAAAGACAGAATAAATTAAGTGAAAGAAAAAATAAGCATAAAGGAGCTATGTAGGAAGCTGACCCGGTGTGTGGTGGGTACCTATGGTACTTACACCTTATACCAAGTCCAGGTACCCCCTCTTAGTGAAGTGTAGGCAGTGTCTAGAAGCCAAGCTCTCCAGAGGTAGTTGTGGATGAGCAGCCAAGGCTTACCTAGGAGACATGCAAAACTCATGGAATACCACTGTAGTCACACAGCACTTAAACACATGAAAGAAAACACTCAGTTGCACAAAAATAAAGGTACTTTATTTTTGGAACTTATCACCACAAAATACTAGACAGGTGACCCACCCTTAGGAGCTAAGTAATATACTAATTATATACACTAGTAACCAGAAACAGGTATAGAAAAGGTTAGAAAACAGTGGAAATAGCAAAATACAGTAGTGACCCTAGGGGGAGTTACCATTATGTAGCTGGACATAGGTAGTGGCCTATGTCCAGTACACAAGTAAAATGGTGTCCCCACACTCACAAAGTCCAGTAAAATGTCTCTGGAATTTGTGGGGGCACCTCTGCTAGTGCAGGTGTTCCCTTGCACACAGGTACCTGCACCCTGCCCTCTGTGGTGAGAGGACCTACCACAGGGGTGACTTATAGTGACCTGGTTTAGTGACCTGTAGTGAAAACTGGTGAATGCACCGGTTTCACACAGGCTGCAATGGCAGGCTTGCAGAACCCTTTGCATGGCTCCCTATGGGTGGCAGCAGAATAACTGCTGCAGACCAAAGGGATCACCTGGAACCCCAATGCCCTGTGTACCTAGGTACCATATACTAGGGACTTACATGGGGGGGACCAGTATGCCAATTGTGGGAAGGAAAAGGTACAATATAGAGGAGAGAGCAAAACTACTGGGGTCCTGGTTAGCAGGAACCCAGTAGATACAGTCAAACATACTGACAACAGGCAGAAAATGGGGGTAACCATGCCACGAAAGAGGGTACCTTCCTAGAAGCTACATATATTATCTTTCTAATGCGGCAACTGCTCTCATAAATATAATAAAAAATGAGTGACACCCATCATTTACTACCCTTTCTTTTTAAAATGAAGGTAACCAAAAATCTTTTCGTGTCTGAGAAATGGACAGAGCTGAAAGTGAAGGTCTGTGGCCAAACCTAGCCTCGCTCTCTCTTATTTCACTTAATTTTCAGAATGATTAGGTTGAGTGTGCAAGCACTCTGACCTGTCGTTTAGTATTGTGGGCTTTTGACCACAGCCTCAGCATGCTAATCACTTTTACTCAATCACAGGCTTACCTTTCAAAAATCCTATGTTATAATTGGTAAATGCTTTACGTTTGTACCTGCTTGGGAAGGTTTTGTTACCACCTTGCAGACTGCTCGTAACATGGATAACTGCACAACTGCGATATTTATGACTGTGAGCTAACGTTTTTTTTCCCCCTTTCTGTTTCTCCTTCCCGCTCATGCCGGCCATTAGGCTTCGAATTGGCTCACTTATGTCAACTAATGTTTTACTTTTCCCTTTAAATGTATGTGGTAAGAAAAGTCCATGTGCTTTTATGGCATAGTGCTGAATAAAGATTTTTGACTGACTGACTGAGTTGGACTCCTAAAGTGGATCAATAGAAAAGGGGAACACAGAAACGCTGCCACCAGGGACAACAGGTCCCAGAACCCCGTGAATGAACCAGGGGGCGAGGCCAGACTGCATCGCGCTCTTAAGCGCTTGCGCAACCCCGCATCGCGGGAACACAAACGCTGCCACCAGGGAAAACAGGTCCCAGAATCCCATGAAGGAATCAGGGGGCGGGGCCAGACTGCATCACGCTCTTAAGCGCTTACAGACCCCCGCATTGCGGGACGCGCCCGGGCAAAGCCCGTCCTGCACCCGTCATCGGCCGGAAGAGGCCGGGCTGGGCCACCCCCCTGATAATCGTATTTCAGGGAGCAACGCGGTAAGCAGTTTTGAGCAGAACTTAGCCCCATGCTTATGTTTAGTGAAGCCTTACTTTTAAGGCAGCATAGCGCATGACTAATATTAGGATTGGTACCTGGGCAGTCTTCTGTTCTATATATATATTCCCCTGGGTCCAGCCCTCCAGATTAGTTATATAGGTCTTTTAGTCCTTTTATATAATGGGTAAAAGGAAAAGTACCACACAAGGGGGAGACGGTACCCAGGGCCGCCATATTCAACCAACTGTAACCAGTTATCTATCTTCTGTGATTGGGGCCATTGAAACAGAAATCGTGCAGGTTGAAAAAAAGATCGGGGCTGCTCACAAACTCACCCAGAGAATTCCCCTTGAGCCCTCGGTTCATATAATGCCCAACCAAGGGACTCAGGGACTTTCCAGGAGTACTTTTAATCATGACTCATCCCAGCCTGAAACTGGTGCTTCCCTTAATGCATGTGATGAAGTTATTGTGGACCGTTTTGTTGTGGTCTCCCCACCGTCCAAAAAAAGAAAAGAGGGAGGCCGTTCCAAACATTTTAAGACCTCAAAACGGATCCCAAGGGCAAAGGGAAACACCCACTCATCTTTGGATTCTCCAGTCAATCTATTACTAGTTCCAGGATTACAATCAGATGATTTAGGTTCTGACATTAGGGAGAAGAGAGTCACTTGGGATGATCACACACAAAAATTAGACTCCATGCTTAAACCTCTTTTTGCAGCTCTGGAGGCGAAGCTAGTAACTCTAATAACCACAAAGTTTGAACAACTGCAGAACAATATGACTGAGTTGATCACCCAAACACTTTCTTCAAAAATGGGTAATTCCCACACGCAGGAGGTCGTGCCTGAATACAAAGGAGTACTGCAAACTAATCGATCAATCGTCCACGATCTACCTATGGCTCACACCACAGCCAGCTATGGAACTTTATTTACGGAGACTGTCCCTATTTTGGCAGGTAGAATGGGAACCCCTTCAGAATGTGTAACGGCTCCTCAGACTAATCCCATTACTGCCCAAAAAGAGATTTTGCAACTCCCACCAGATTGTATGCC
The DNA here is from genome assembly GCF_031143425.1 of Pleurodeles waltl. Classification (NCBI taxonomy): domain Eukaryota; kingdom Metazoa; phylum Chordata; class Amphibia; order Caudata; family Salamandridae; genus Pleurodeles; species Pleurodeles waltl. The sequence continues at coordinate 1,214,434,752 of NC_090440.1, forward strand.
ATATGTTTGGGTCTTAGCTAATATGCCTCCTCTTGATCCCTCATACAGGGAATACACCCAGGCACTAATGAGGAAATGTGCTCATTGGGGGAGGCCAAAGCTTAGCCACCAAGACGATTCAAATAATAAGATATTCATGGCACGTAGAGTGAAGTGGGTAGGTCTTTCAAGGAAGGTATATGATGGTGACTGTATTGTGATTAACTTTGACTGTCCTCGCTTGGTTAAACGTTTGTTGATGGATTAATTATGCTGTGTCAAGAGAAAAGGAGGGATTCAAATACACCCTTTGAGTTTCTTTTATGATTCAATTGTTTTATCTGTCCCCCCTGCTGAGGCTCATTGTGATTTTAACGTGGGGTTGCCTATGACACTTTTACAGGAAAATACCCCTACTCTTAGCCGCCGTCAGGTCTCGACGCCTTTAGACACGAACGATTGACAGGCGGTTAAGAACAGGCTCACAACAGGCGCCTCAAACGGAGTAGTGGTGGGTGATGGGTATGTGCCTCCTATATTACTGAAAGGGCCCGATGAGATAGACACTCCCCTCCAAGACATAGTAGACGTTGCCACATATAAGGAGTTAGTGGATGGGACCTCTAATATTAACAAACCTCTAACACTGATTAGTTGGAACATTGCGGGGCTTCGGTCAAAGACTAAAAACCCAGAGTGGCTGGAATTTATATCAACCTATGATGTTATTTGTTTTCAGGAGACCTGGTCTACGGACCTTTTCCATTTGGATGGGATTTTTTCTGCATTTCGACCAGCAACCCCTTCCCCAGCAGGGCAAGCGGGGGGCTTTCGGTTCTTGTTTCTTTGCAGGTTCCCAAAATGGAGGCGTCCTTGATTTGGTCTTCTACATTCTTTATGGTGGTTCAATTACTGATGGAGGGGAATAAGGGTATTTTGCTTATAAATTTTTATAATAATATTCTGTGTGATTCCTTGAAAGGAAGCCTCGAGGAGTTAACGGACTTCCTTGATTCCTTTGGGAAAGCTTCAGGACAGTGAGCTGGTTTTGATTTGAGTTGCAGACTTTAATGAGTCGCTATGCAACCAGGAACTTTCACATGTGTGTGGCACCTTTATAGAGGGGAGAGAGACGTCTACCCATTTTACTCATTCTAATCAAGGTGAAGCCCTAAATACCCTTATTTACAAATTTAATCTTGCTTACGCTAGGGAGAAGTCTGCTACACATATCCAAAAGATAACCACCTATACAGGGAATTCTAAAGGCAGTATCATTGATTTTATTTTAATTAGTTCCCCAGATTTCCATTTAATTCTGGATTTCAAGATAATACCACATTTTGCTAGTGACCACAATCCCTTGTGTATCAATTTAGTTTTTAACAACAGGTTGGCTTCATATAGAATAGAACGTAGGGGCAAACCAGTTTTTAATAAAAACTTTGGTCTTCGCATGAAATGGGAAAGAGTAGATCCAAAAACCTTTCACAAGGAAATCATTGAGCAAAATCTTGATTCTACCAATAAATGTTTGTTGCTACAGCCAACTTATGCCCACCTTGTATTTGAATTTGAACTCTTAAGCCATGCTATTTCTGAGGCCCTAGTGAGCGATAGGCCCATTCAGGGCCCCAAGCCTTGTCGATGGTTCAATTCTACCTGCACAGCTGCCCATATAGATCTAAAAGCAGCCTTGAAAATAATCCCGTTCAGTCGGGAATTAGTTAAACGGGCAAGGGGCTGATATAAGTCAGCCCTGGAGGAAAGAAGAAATGAAATTAGAACTAGAGCATGGGAAGAACTCCTGGCAGCCATGGAACTGAAGGACTCTGCACAATTCTGGAAAGTAGTTAACCATCCCTACTTTCTGGAATATGATAACAAGGAGGATGACTGTCTGATACCAGAAGGGGTCTGGGTGAAACATTTTACAAAGGTATTCCAGCCCGAAAATTACCCCCAACATGAAAAAGGGGATTGTAGTAACTGGAATATGGTGGTAAGAAACTCGAATATGAATGATTTATCCTTTGAGGTACATAAGGTAATTACAGCTATTAAACAACTGAAATGAGGGAAAGCTCCTGGCCCGGATGGGGCACCGGTTGATCTCTTTAAATCCATACCTGACCTCTGGGGCCCGTTAATCACAAACGTACTGATCAGCGTAGCTAAAAACAACATCCCCTCTCCATGGAAAACAGCAATAATTGTTCCTATTTTTAAAAAGGGAAATAGGCATGATCCAACTTGTTACAGACCAATGTCCCTTATAGATTCTACTGCCAAGATTTTGGGGAGTGTCATCTTGACCCGGTTTGAGGATTGAGCGGGAATGACTAAAATTCTCTCCCCAATCCCATATAGTTTTAGGCCTGGCTTAGGTACAGTGGATCATGCTTTAAATTTGCATCTCATCCTCAGTAAATATGATACTGCCAGGAGAGGATCTATTCACTTAGCTTTTATTGATCTATCTAGCGCATTTGACTTGGTGAATAGAGAGAAGCTGTGGCAACTCATGGATGCAATGGGGGTTGACCAGGATGTCCTTGAGTTAATTAAACGTTTATACACTGACCTCACGATTTCAGTCCAATATGGCCAGCATGGCGAGAGGTCCTCTTCCTTTTCATCCATGCGAGGAGTTAGACAGGGTTGTATACTAGCACCTTTCTTATTTCTGCTATATATTAATGGCCTTTACAGTTTTCTAGTAAAAAATATTAAGGACTTCCCCAGGATGGGATATAGACAACTTCCGGTTTTACTGTATGCTGACAACGCTGTTTTAATTGCTCGTACAGCAAATGGCCTTCAGAACTTATTGGATCTCTTTTTAACCTTTATGCAGGAACCTGACTTGAAAGTTAATTTTACAAAGTTGCACGTTATGACATGTGGCCCCGAAACACATGAACCAAATGTTTTACTATGGGTGGAAATATTTTTAAATAAAGTGAAAGACTTTTGCTATTTAGGACTATATTTAAGCTCTTCCTTGTCATGGAACCCTCATCTCATTTTCAAGACCCAACAAATGGAGAGAAATATAGAAGCGATTTTTCGCTTTGCCGGAAAACTGGGACATAGGCCAGTTCATCAGATCATCATGCTCTATAAGTCTAAATGTGTTACTGCAGCTACTTATGGGGCGGGTCTTTGGGGCTACTCCAAATCAGTCCTTTTACAACGCACCAAGAATACATTTTTGCACAGGTTGGTTTTGGTATCTAAGAATGTAGCAAATATAATCTGCCACGAGGAGTTGGGAGTACGGCATATTGAGGATGTGATTGGCGTTGCCCCACTCCTGTTATGGTTAAAAGTCTGGTCAAACCCTGAGGCTAGCTTGGTACAAGACTGCCTAACAGACTGTATTCAATCAGCTAACCATAATAAAATTCCGTGGCTTACTTTTGTGCATAAGTCTTTTCGGAACTTAGGGCTGGAGAATATGTTTATTAACCCAGGGTCTCTGCCTATCAACGCTAAGGAATTGGTTAAAACACAATATATAGAGTATGCTGCGAACCTCAGATATCAAGGAGCAGTAAGATTGAAAACATTTGATTCCTATGTTCAGATTTCAACTTCAATTTCAATAGAACCATATCTAACTTTGTTTCTGAGCTCCTCATCATATTATTTTCATGTCTTATTCAGATTAAATCTGATACATTTTAGAGTGGCTTTTCTAAAGAAATGTACATGTCAAAAAACGCTCCCGAACTGTCCCTGTGATAACTTTTCTAAGCAAAGCACGCGTCATTTTTTTTAATTTTGTTCGCTCTACTCTGTTCCCAGACAAGTTTTTATATTGCCAATTTTGCACAAATTTCAAAGTACTTCTTATTAGCATTCAAAGATTTTCTTCAATACAAATGTGCTATCCTGTTTTAAGTTTGATTAAATCTGGCATGGCCATTAGGCATCGATATGAATTGGTCGAAGCAGTAACATACTAGCATAAATCGGCAATATATGATTTTATCTTGATGCTGGGATTTTACTTTTGTATATGCAAATGATCAGATTTTTATATATATGGGTCGCTGGATAGACTGTCAAAGGCAATGTATACAGTTTTGCAATTTAGTCAATTAAAGATGTTTTGTAATTACTGTCCTAATTTATTTGTATTGTATTTTAATTATTTAAACTTTTTAGCTTGAAAAGTATATGTGCTTTTATGGCATAGTGCCGAAAAAAGATTTTTGACTGACTGACTGCAAATGCTTGTTTCATCTTATGTAGCCAGTTCAACGTAGTCATGAAAAATTACAAACATATACAAGCATAGGTATTCTAAGATTTTATGCACAGAAAATGTTGAAGTGATGGGACCCAAACCAGAGAATAGAAATAGCCATATGATTGGTCCCTAAAGAATGAAAAAATCATTATGAGGCAGCAATTAGCTAAACATGTACTGTTGAGGGACACCAGAGGGCCAGTACGCAAAATGGCAGCACCTTACTGAGGCTGTTGCTTTTGGAGGCCAAAACCTTCATAATCCGTGCAGAACTGCGCTGAATTTTGGTGCATGCACGATATCACACGTATTTATAGTTTCAGACAAGGCTTAAAAGCGGACCACAAAATTCTGACCCTGTGTTAACTCATTTGTGCAGGGGTTGACACTGAGTTATGCAGACATTATCACGCCATGGAGACAGCCCCCACTAAACTCTGGCAAATCAAACCTGAAAAAAATTCAACATGGGGTAAAAGTTGGTAATTATGGGGAAATGTGCATTCAGGTGCATTAAGCACCAAGACCCGCATTCAGAGCCCCAGTTTTAAGGCAAAACTAAAAACAGGTGCTATTTGTCACACCTAATAAAATCTAACACCGGTGGATACAGAATTTATCAGGTGTGGTAAATAACGAATACCAACCCAGAGTACTAAAAATGAGGGCATAACTACAACCAATAGAATAGAAACCTATGGTCCATGTTAAATAACGAAAGGTTCCCTCACCAAACCTACAGCTCAAGCCTTACGGTTTTGCTGGAGGGATTTTACTACAGTGTTCACTTTCTGATTTTTGGTAATAGGGCAAGGACTCCAGACACCAAGATATAATACCTTAGGGTAACTATAGTACCCTCTCTGCCCAGATGTCTCTGGATGCAAAGGTAGACAACTTAGTGGTGTCTGACCTGCTGGAAATGGCCTTTTTGCGGAGTTACCCCCAAACTTTTTGCCTTCTTCCTCCTATTTTTTCAGATCTGTTTTTGATGGTTTATTGTCTCTTTGCACTTTACCATTGCAGATCAGTGCTAAAGTGCAAGTGCTCTCTGCATGAATTCTATTGGTGATTGGTTTATCCACTATTGGCATATTTGATTTACTGATAAGCCCCTAGTAAAGTGCACTATGTGTGCTCATTGCCTGTAAATCAAAAGCTACTGGTGGGTCTGCAGCACTGACTGTGCCACCCACATGAGTAGCCCTGTAAATATGTCTCAGACCTGCCTGTGCAGTATCTGTGTGTGCAGTCTGGCACTGCCAATTCGACCTGGCAGATGTACCCACTTGCCAGGCCCAAACCTTCCCTTTTCCTACATGTAAGGCACCCCTAAGGTAGGCCCTAGGTAGCCCCATGGACAGGGTGCAGTGTATTTAAAAGGTAGGACATGGATTGGTCTGTTTTACATGTCCTGATAGTGAAATACTGCCAAGTTCATTTTTCACTATAGCAAGGCCTATCTCTCCCATAGGGTAACATGGGGATTGCCTTGTAAGTATAATTTCTCATTGGGAGCAGATAGAGATCTGAAGTTTGGGGTCTTTGAACTCACAATTTAAAAATACATCTTAAGGTGAAGTGGGTTTTTTAACTGTAAGTTTGTAAATGCCACTTTTAGAAAGGGAAAAACAACGGAAGATGGATGGAATGCAAAGCAAATTAAACATTCACCCCTAGTCACAGATCTGGGTTTAATCCAATGGTTCCCAAACTTTTTCGACCCGTGGCTCCCTTGACCTATTGGTCGTTAGCCATGGCTCCCCAGTCTGTTACTTTTTTTGGCGGGTAGGGAGATGTAAGTCGGCCTCTGGAGTGCTTCCATTTTTCTCCCTAAAATAATTGGGATGAAGCCATAAAAGGTATTATAATCATAGTTTATAGATGTAATCCTAGACATCAGTGATGCTATTTGAAGCAGATGGGGCCTATTTCATATCACCCCACCAACAGAGAGAAGGCAGCAGGGTTTGTAATGGCAAACTCTGCCGAAGCGAACTAGGCTGCACGCTCATTAAGCTCCTAAAATGAGAAAGAACCTGGGTCCTCCATAGACAACCAAGCTCACAAATCATTGTATACAAACCTACAAATCATTCTATACGCAGGCCATCTACTGAAATCATTCACCATATAATTTTCATATAAGCCCAGGGCAACACGATCTCTTAAAAAAAAAAAAAAAAAAAACAGAGGTTTACTTTGTAATAAGCCTGGCTGTAGAACACTGAAATCAGCCGTTGATTGTGGTTTCAAAAGTTTTAGAAATAGAATACCTTTCCGAATGGCAAAATATTTGGAATTGGCTGCCAAAAGCTCAGTTCTGCCAGCCAAAAAATACTACATTATTTCTAACTTCAGCTGTCAATGTTATTATTAGCATTCTACTTAGTACAATGTTGTCTTCATAGCTGCTGGAATAAACAGTATGTTTTTTCTCTCCAGTACATATTCAGGCCCAGCACTATTGAAGTTATATTGCCTTTAACTGTATTATTTGTAGTTAACATAGTATAATTGTCCAGTCGGCAGCATGGCCAATGTTTTTTTCATTATTTTTTTCATATGGTAATGTCTGGTGTTTGTTTTCTTTGTATGAAGTTAGTAATTAATTACGTTCATTGTGTGTATTATTTTAGCGATTTTTATTCATCTAAAAATAAAGTCTGCACATTATAAAAAGGCGATTGAGCGCCAAAAGTGTACCATCAGCTTGCCCAATATCGCCACATACGTGATATACTTTTTACTTTCTTCACCTTATCAGGGAAGCCTTTTCTTGGGAGGGTACGCCCTCTTCTGGAACATTTAAGTAAAAGCTCCCGGCGGTTACACACTTTACTCCTTGTGTTATATTTATTTTCATGGGGGCTTCCATATTCTGTATTTGCAAAGCAGATAATTTCCGAACATTCTGCATTCTTCCCTGGCCTCTTCCACAGCAGATGCAGCAAATTAAAGCAGAAATGATAGCATTAATTTCTCTACACTGCTAATATCATGCTTGTTATCTGGAGTAAGTGTGGTTTTTCCTGCACATCAGTCAGCGGTTCCCAATCTGTGTGCTTACTGCGCGGCACCCCTTGCTAGTTTTAACGGCGCACAGGGGTGCTGCGGGGCACTGATTGGGAACCACTGGGTTAATCCATCAGTTTTTTTTGCTGGCCATGCCATTCCAGTTTGGACCCAGCCATATGAAAACCAGTCTTGACCCTGTACCCTGAAACCAGTCCCAAGATGCTGGTTTCTGGTTCAGGGAGGACCTGGCCTGGCAGTTCGGGCTCGACTATTCCCATGGGAAACATGGTCAGGACTGATTTGCATAAGGCTGTGTCCAAACTGGTATAGCATGGCAAGCACAAAAACGGATGGATTAAACCCAAATCTGTGACTGGGGGTGAATGTTTGATGTGCTCTGCATTCCGTCCATCATCTGTTCTTTTTGCATTTGTCGCCCTGAGTGGGAAGGGTATGCCCAGACGTAGGTCCCGTGCTTGCTATGCCACCAGATTCAAGCTAGCCTGGCTGATGAAGGGTGATACCCTGAAACCGGTCCCAGGATGCTTGTTTCTGGTTCAGGGAGGACCTATCCTGGAAGTTCGGGCTGGACTGTCCCCATGGGTAACAGGGTCAAGACTGATTTGCATATGGCTGGGTCCAAAATGGAATGGCATGGCAAAACAAAACAAAAAATGATGGATTAAACCCAGATCCGTGTATATTTGATTTGCTCTGCATTCCTGTAGGCTGGAATGGATTGTATTGGGTACGTTGGGTACTTACACCTTATACAAGGTCCAGTTATCCCTTTTTAGTGAAATGTTCTAGCAGCTTAGGCTGATGGAGGTAGCTATAGCAGAGCAGCTGAGGGTGAACTAGGAGACATGCAAAGCTCATGCAATACCACTTATAGTTACACAGTACTTATACCCAAATAAAGACAATACTCAGTGTTACCAAAAATAAAGGTAGTTTATTTGGGTGACACAAGGCCAAAAATATCTTAGAGGGAATATTCCTTCTGAAGGCAAGTATTATACACAATATATACAGTAGACACCAAAATAGGGTAAGTAATTAGACATAGGATAGTGCAAACAATAGGAAATGCTATAGAATGCAGTGGGAGAAAATAGGTCTAGGGGCAACACAAACCATATACTAAGAAAGTGGAATGCGAATCACAAATTCACCCCTAGACAAGTGTAGAGTGTAGAGAATCGACAGGAGACTAAGAAAACCACAAAGGTGAGTAAAATACCTCACCCCAGAGCCCAGGAAACTAGGAGTAAAGTACTGCAAGTTTCCTTAGGACACACTTCAAGTCGTGATTAAAGTTGTTGCAAGAACCAAGCAAGACTGCAAACAACAAATGGTGGATTCCTGGACCTGAAGACCTGCAAAGAGAGGAGACCAAGTCAAGAAGTCGGAAGAAGTTACAGGAAGGACAGGAGCCCCTGCCAACCTAGACGAGGGTGCAAAAGAAGAGTCCCCGGTTGGAGGAAGACCGCATAACTGCACCAAAGGAAGATGACTGCAGGTTCCTGCGTGATGGAATCTATGTCCCATGAAGAGATATTGGATGCAGGCGAGTTTCGGCGCTGGCTTCGTCCAACAAGCCTTGGTTCAAGCAATGTCGCAGATTGCAACAAAGTGGTGCTGCCTGGTCCCAGCACGGACCCTCAACGCAGATTGAGGAGGAAGAGGGGGCTCCCAACACTGTTGGGAACCCACAGATGATCAGGCAGCACCCACGGAGGTCCCAGGACACGGGGACAAAGAAGGTGCAAATGGCAGTTGTTGCAGCACTACAAAAGAAGGTCACACGCCGCAGGAGGACAACTCAGTGAGTTGAGCATTGCAGAATAGAGTGCTGGGGACCTGGGCCAGGCTGTGCACAAAGGATTATTGCAAATAGTGCACAAAGGTCAAAGGAGGTGTAGATGACGCTGTGCACAGGGGTACTGCCACAAACAGGGAAGGCAAGCTCATACCTCCTCCAAATGTGGACAGCAGGACCTTAGGAAAGTCTGTGTCGAAGGGGTCCACCGCCTGTGTTCCAAGGAACCCGCTCGTCGCCAGGAGAGGAGTCCAAGAGAACTGGTCGTCGACTTAGAAGGTGCCTGCAAAAACAGGGAAGTGACTTCGTCATTCCACAGGAGATTTCTTCAGTCCTTCTGTTGCAGGGTGAAGACAGGTAGTCCCCAGAGCGTGCACACAATGGAAACTGTTGCAGTTGCTGGCTGGAGCTGAGGTTGCAGAGGAAAAGTTTCCCTTCTGGATACTTTGTTGCTGTTACAGCGGTTCCTGGAGCAGTCTGCAGTCGATCCGAGATCAGAGGATGAAGCAGTAGTTGCAGAGGATTCCTGTTGGAAACTTGCAAGTAGAATCTGAAGAGAAATCCACAGGAGAGACACTAAATAGCCCTGGGATGGGGATTGGCTACCTTATCAGGTATGGACCTATCAGGCGGGGTCTCTTACACCTCCTGCTGGCACTGGCCACTCAGAGGCCTCCAGAGTGTCCCCACACCTTGGAAAACAAGATGGCTGAAGTCTGGGACACACTGGAGGAGCTCTGGGCACCACCCCTGGGGTGGCGATGGACAGGAGAGTGGTCACTCCCCTTTCCTTTGTCCAGTTTCGTGCCAGAGCAGGGACTGGGGGTCCCTGAAACGGTGTAGACTGGTTTATGCAAGGAGGGCACCATCTGTGCCCTTCAAAGCATTTCCAGAGGCTGGAGGAGGCTACCCCTCCCCTGCCTGTAACACCTATTTCCAAAGGGAGAAGGTGCAACACCCTCCTCCCAAAGGAAATACTTTGTTCTGCCTTCCTGGGACTGAGCTGCTCAGACCCTAGGAGGGTAGAACCCTGTCTGTGAGTTGGCAGCAGCTGTAGCTGCAGTGCAAGCCTCAGAGAGCTGGTTTGGCAGTACTGGGGGTCCATCGTGGAGCACCCAGGATGCATGGAATTGGCTCCCCAATACCAGATTTGGAATGGGGGGACAATTCCATGATCTTAGACAGCTTACATGGCCATATTCGGGATTACCATTGTGAAGCTACATTTATGGCCCTGGACTGCGTGGGGGCACCTTTGCTAGTGCAAGGGTGACCTCACACTTAGTAACTTTGCACCTATCCTTCAGTAAATGAAGGTTAGACATATGGGTGACTTATAAGTTACTTAAGTGCAGTGAAAATGGCTGTGAAATAGTGTGTGCACTATTTCACGCAGGCTGCAGTGGCAGTCCTGTAAAAGTGTTTGTCTGAGCTCCTTATGGGTGGCAAAGGAAATGTTGCAGCCCAAAAGGATCGACTGGAACCCCAATGCAATGGGTACCTCGGTACCATATACTAGGGACTTATAAGCAGGGTCCAGTGTGCCAATTGAAAGTGGTAAATGAATTCACTAGCCCATAGTGACAAATGTAAAAGTAGCGAGAGCATAAGCACTGAGGTTCTGGTTAGCAGAGCCTCAGTGACACAGTTAAGCACTACTGACAACACACACATTAGGCCACAAACTATGAGCAGTGGGGTCCTGACCAGCAGGATCCCAGTGAGACAGGCAAACCACACAGACATATAGGGTTTCCACTATGAGCACTAGGGTCCTGGCTAGCAGGGTCCCAGTGACACAGTAAAAACACACTGACACACACTCACAAACAAGCCAAAAGTGGGGGTAACCATGCTAGAAAGAGGCTACTGTCTCACAATTCCGTCCATCATCTGTTGTTTTTGCACTTTTAGAAAGGGGGCATTTTCTTGCTTAACCATTCTATCCCCCTGCCCGGCTGTGGAATACATGGCTGGGTCAGGGTAACAGTTGGGCTGTTTGTGAATTCACTCTAGACAGTCATACAAAGAGAACTGAGGCATGCCCTGCATATCCTGATGGGTCTAACTGGGCTAGAGTGGTGGGAGGAGCTGACACTTGCACCTGAATAGGGCCATGCCTGACTTTACACAAAGCTGTCTCCAAACCACTGGAGTGTGCCTGGGGCCAGGGCAGAAAAGGCAGGGTTTTGTGCACCACAAAACGTCTCTTTGAAGTTTGCATATTTTAAAGATAGAAATGGGTATAAGTCCTGGACCTCGACCCCAAAAAGTTAGAACACTTCTGGACGGAGGACATTCTGCCAGGAAGAAGACTAGAATGTAGGAGGGACTGGCTCTCTGACTGCTGCTTTGTGGTGCTGGCTTGCTGTTTGCTGTGAAAGGTCTGGACTTTGCTTTCTACATCCTGCTTTCCAAGGTTCTCGAATGGTTTGAATTCAGATTGCATCCTGTTAAGTCTAAGGGACATCAAAGACTTCATTTGCCACTGCCTGAGCTCTTCTGCTGAGAGTCCTGACTTGCCAAGTGGTGCCAACTCCAGTCCCTGGGCACTTGGAAGTGTATGCTGGTGACCTGAAGGAGAAAGTCCACGTACCAATGTGCTGCTGTATAAAAGTTGACGCAGCTTCAGTCCTGCAACTGCAAAATCGACGCATCGCTTGTTTCCTCACGGCTCCATCAACACAGTGCGTCCGGATTTTCCATGCAACACCCCCAGAACGTCAACTTCTCATCAGCCTCGCACCAAAGTAAGGAACAGAGGCTGCATGTCCGGAAGTAAACACATCGCCTTTCCTGTGATGAAAGAATCGACACATCACGTCCCCTGCCAGTAAGGAACCAACGCATCACCTCTTCTGCGAGGAAACAATTGACGCATCACCTCCGCTGTGCAGTAAAGGACCAACACATTGCTATGCTTTTCAGCGCTTCACCTCCCTTGAGGCCCGCATTATCTTTGTTTTTGACACATCCAAGGTACTTTGTGCTAAAAAGTTACAATCATTGATTCCTATGGATTAAGACTCATTTCAACCTTTAAAAAGTTATGTCTTTACTTGTGTATGTTGGATTTTTGTCATTTTGTCTTGTTTAATTCAGATAGATATTGGCTATTTTCTAAAAGTGTGTGTGTTCCACACTGTGAGGACCAGTTTGGTCCTCGTAGCGTGGGTAAACACTGTCAGTTCCAGACAAACACTATCTTTGTGAGGACCGGTGCATTAGGAGGACTGGTTCCAGTAGTATGTTTAGGTAGTTCCGAGGGAGTGCATCAAAGAGTAAAAGTGCGGTTATATTTGCCTCGGTCCGCTTTATAACCTTCCCTACTTTCAAACCGCGTGTGGAGTTAGAATAGTAAATACACACTTCATTATGGTCAATGGCTGGTTCTCATAGCTATAGGTGTGTCATTGGGTGGGGGGGATGGCGTGGTGTGTACACACAAATACTTTACACATTGCCTCTGAGATAAGCCTGACTACTTGTACAAGGGGTTGAGAGCAGGGCTTATTTTAGCTATGTGGCTCCCTTACCCTGACTTAAGCGAGGGTCCCTGCTTGGACAGGGTGCAAACCACTGTCAACTACAGAATCCATTTTTAACAGCTCTATAAAAACGTAACTGACAAAAGAACAGCCCAATGGAAGAAGTGGCCTGGCTGAAAGCCTTTATAGGTATACATATCATTTTAGTAAAATCAAATTATCTGGTCAAAAACCAGACCTAAAAATATGTAGCTATTTACATTCTGTTAACAAATGTGCTTATTATTTTCTTGCATTTCTTAAATAAACAAACATAAATCCTGGATAAATAACCAAGGAAACTCACCCTGAATATTTGGAGTTTAGCAATACCAAATATGTACAGGTTTTCTGCTCTATCAATTATGTAATAATGGTGTAATCACTAAATTGTGGCAGACCCACTGGCTCTGGCGCACTGTTAACTTGATGTCAGATATCAAACTCAGGACTATATGGAAAGTAGAACAAGCATTGGCAAAACCATTAGATCATCCTAAGAGAGCGGTATTGGCTTTGTCACTGTTTCAGTCCTAGGAGAAATCTATTGGCTTTGTCACTCTTTTTATTTAGCCATGTTGTCCATTAGTGTGCCTGCTGTGCAGCACGGCTGAAGTAAATTAAAAAAAACGCTACGATGTGGCCAGTGCCGGTCAAATCCTAGAGCTTTTTTTTTTTATTGCAGAGAGAGGGGACAGGAGACAACACGGAAGGAGGGCCTTTTCATGGACGAGGGTTAATATGGACAGAGAGTATGGGAAAAAAGTGCTATAACACCAACCAGTACTGGCCACGTAATGGCATGTTTTTTTGTTTACTGGTGAGAGTTTGAAGACAGAGAGGAGGGTGTGAGGCAACACATGGCAGATGGGAGGCAAGATGGACAATAGAGGGTGGGAGGGGCTGGGCCAAGCAGACGGCAGCGGAGGGTGGGAGGGAAGGTCTGGGGCATGCTGACGGCAGCAGAGGGTTGGATTCAGGGCCTGGGGCATGCTGACGGCAGCGGAGGGTGGGAGGGAGGGCCTAGGGCATGCTGACGGCAGCGGAGGGTGGGAGGGAGGGCCTGGGCCTGCGGCATGCTGACGGCAGCGGAGGGTGGGAGGGAGGGCCTGGGGCAAGCTGACGGCAGGGGAGGGTGGGGGGGGCAAGCTGATGGCAGGGGAGGGTGTGAGGGGGGGGCAAGCTGACGGCAGGGGAGGGTGGGAGGGAGGGCCTGTGGCAAGCTGACGGCAGGGGAGGGTGGGAGGGAGGTCCTGGGGCAAGCTGACGGCAGGGGAGGGTGGGAGGGAGGGCCTGGGGCAAGCTGACGGCAGGGGAGGGTGGGAGGGAGGGGCAAGATGACGGCAGGGGAGGGTGGGAGGGAGGGGCAAGCTGACGGCAGGGGAGGGTGGGAGGGAGGGGCAAGCTGACGGCAGGGGAGGGTGGAGGGAGGGGCAAGCTGACGGCAGGGGAGGGTGGGAGGGAGGGGCAAACTGACGGCAGCGGAGGGTGGGAGGGAGGGGCAAACTGACGGCAGCGGAGGGTGGGAGGGAGGGGCAAACTGACGGCAGCGGAGGGTGGGAGGGAGGGGCAAACTGACGGCAGCGGAGGGTGGGAGGGAGGGCCTGTGGCAAGCTGACAGCATCAGAGGGTAGGAGGGAGGGCCTGGGGCAAGCTGACAGCATCAGAGGGTAGGAGGGAGGGGCTGGGGTAAGCTGGCAGCATCAGAGGGTAGGAGGGAGGGCCTGGGGCAAGCTGACAACAACAGAGAAAGAGGGGGCCAGGGTCAAGCTAGTGGCAACAGAGGGAAGTAGGGGCTGGGTCAAGCTGACGGCAACGGAGGATGGGAGGGAGGGCCTGGGTCAAGCTGATGACAACGGAGGGTGGGAGGGAGGGCCTGGGTCAAGCTGACGGCAACGGAGGGAGGGCCTGGGTCAAGCTGAAAGCAACGGAGGGTGGGAAGGGGGCAAGCTGACAGCAGCGGAGGGTGGGGGGGCAAGCTGACGGCAGCGGAGGGAGGGCCTGGGGCAAGCTGAAGGCAGCGGAGGGTGGGAGGGAGGGCCTGGGGCAAGCTGAAGGCAGCGGAGGGTGGGAGGGAGGGCCTGGGGCAAGCTGAAGGCAGCGGAGGGTGGGAGGGAGGGCCTGGGGCAAGCTGAAGGCAGCGGAGGGTGGGAGGGAGGGCCTGGGACAAGCTGAAGGCAGCGGAGGGTGGGAGGGAGGGCCTGGGACAAGCTGAAGGCAGCGGAGGGTGGGAGGGAGGGGCTGGGGCAAGCTGAAGGCAGCGGAGGGCCTGGGGCAAGCTGACGACAACAGAGGATGGGAGGGAGGGCCTGGGGCCAGGTGACGACAACAGAGGGTGGGAGGGAGGGCCTGGGGCCAGGTGACGACAACAGAGGGTGGGAGGGAGGGCCTGGGGCCAGGTGACGACAACAGAGGGTGGGAGGGAGGGCCTGGGGCCAGGTGACGACAACAGAGGGTGGGAGGGAGGGCCTGGGGCAAGCTGACAACAACAGAGAAAGAGGGGGCCAGGGTCAAGCTAGTGGCAACAGAGGGAAGTAGGGGCTGGGTCAAGCTGACGGCAACGGAGGGTGGGAGGGAGGGCCTGGGTCAAGCTGATGGCAACGGAGGGTGGGAGGGAGGGCCTGGGTCAAGCTGACGGCAACGGAGGGAGGGCCTGGGTCAAGCTGAAAGCAACGGAGGGTGGGAAGGGGGCAAGCTGACAGCAGCGGAGGGTGGGGGGGAGGGCCTGGGGCAAGCTGAAGGCAGCGGAGGGTGGGAGGGAGGGCCTGGGGCAAGCTGAAGGCAGCGGAGGGTGGGAGGGAGGGCCTGGGGCAAGCTGAAGGCAGCGGAGGGTGGGAGGGAGGGCCTGGGGCAAGCTGAAGGCAGCGGAGGGTGGGAGGGAGGGCCTGGGGCAAGCTGAAGGCAGCAGAGGGTGGGAGGGAGGGCCTGGGGCAAGCTGACGACAACAGAGGATGGGAGGGAGGGCCTGGGGCAAGCTGACGACAACAGAGGATGGGAGGGAGGGAGGGCCTGGGGCAAGCTGACGACAACAGAGGATGGGAGGGAGGGCCTGGGGCCAGGTGACGACAACAGAGGGTGGGAGGGAGGGCCTGGGGCCAGGTGACGACAACAGAGGGTGGGAGGGAGGGCCTGGGGCCAGGTGACGACAACAGAGGGTGGGAGGGAGGGCCTGGGGCCAGGTGACGACAACAGAGAGTGGGAGGGAGGGCCTGGGGCCAGGTGACGACAACAGAGGGTGGGAGGGAGGGCCTGGGGCCAGGTGACGACAACAGAGGGTGGGAGGGAGGGCCTGGGGCCAGGTGACGACAACAGAGGGTGGGAGGGGGGGCCAGTTGACGACAACAGAGGGTGGGAGGGAGGGCCTGGGTAAGCTGACAACGCCAAAGGGTAGGAAGGAGGGCTTGGGACAAGGTGACAACAACGTAGATTGGCAGGGAGGGCCTGGGGCAAGGTGACGACGCCAAAGGGTAGGAGGGAGGGCCTGGGGCAAGGTGACAACGCCAATGGGTGGGGGGGTGGTCCTTGGGCAAGGTGATGACGCCAATGGGTGGGAGGGAGGTCCTGGGGCAAGGTGACGATGCCAATTTCTGGGGCAAGCTGACAACGCCAATGGGTGGGAGGGCCTGGGGCAAGCTGATGACGCCAATGGGTGGGAGGGAGGGTCAGGGAGCACCTGGGGCAAGCTGACAATGCCAAATGGTGGTAGGGAGGCCCAGGGAGGGCCTGGGGCAAGCTGACGATGCCAAAGGGTGGGAGGGAGGGCCTGGGGCAAGCTGACGACGCCAAAGGGTGGGAGGGAGGTCCTGGGGCAAGCTGACGACACCAAAGGGTGGGAGGGAGACCCAGGGAGGGCCTGGGGCAAGCTGACGACTCCAAAGGGTGGGAGGGAGGGCCTGGGGCAAGCTGACAACAACAGAGAGTGACAGGGAGGGCCTGGGGCTAGCTGACGGCAGGAGAGGGTGGGCTAGCTGACGGCAGCGGAGGGTGGGCTAGCTGACGGCAGCGGAGGGTGGGAGGGAGGGCCTGGGGCTAGCTGACGGCAGCGGAGGGTGGGAGGGAGGGTCTGGGGCTAGCTGACGGCAGCGGAGGGTGGGAGGGAGGGTCTGGGGCTAGCTGACGGCAGCGGAGGGTGGGAGGGGGGGCTAGCTGACGGCAGCGGAGGGTGGGAGGGGGGGCTAGCTGACGGCAGCGGAGGGTGGGAGGGGGGGCTAGCTGACGGCAGCGGAGGGTGGGAGGGGGGGCTAGCTGACGGCAGCAGAGGGTGGGAGGGGGGGCTAGCTGACGGCAGCGGAGGGTGGGAGGGTGGGAGTGCGGGCCTGGGGCTTGCCGACAATAGACGGTGGGATGAAGGGCCCTTTGCAAGCTGATGACGACAGAAAGTCAGAGCTAGGGCCTGGGGCAATCTGATGAACACACAGGGTGAGAAAGACTGGGGCAAGCTGACCGTGACAGAGGGCGGGAGGGTGGTAAGGGAGAGAGGACCTGGGGCAAGCAGACAACAACGGAGGGAGGGGGTCCTGGGGCAAGCTGAAGACAGTAGAGGGAAGTAGGGCCTGAGGCAAGCAGGAGACAATGGAGAGAAGAATGAAGGGCCTGGGGCAAGCAGACAACAACAGAGAGAGGGCCTGGGGAAAGCCGACGACAAAAAAGGGGAGGAGGAAGGGCCTGGGGCAAGTTGACGGCAATGGAGGATGGGAGGGGGTCCAGGGACAAGCTGACCACAATTGAGGGTGGGAGTTAAGGGCTAGGGCAAGCTGACGACAACAAAGGGTGCGAGGGAGGGCCTAGGGCAAGCTGATGACAACAAAGGGTGGGAGGGAGGGCCTAGGGCAAGCTGACGACAACAAAGGGTGGGAGGGAGGTCAAGCTGACGACAACAAAGGGTGGGAGGGAGTGCCTAGGGCAAGCTGACAACAAAGAAGGGTGAGAGGGTGGGTCTCGGTCAAGCTGACGACAACAGAGGGAGGGAGGTCCTGGGGCAAGTTGAAGACAATGGATGGAGGGAGTGCCTGAGGCAAGGGGAGATCAACAGAGTCGGAGGGAGGGAGGGCCTAGGGCAAGCTGACGACAACAAAGGGTGGGAGGGAGGTCAAGCTGACGACAACAAAGGGTGGGAGGGAGTGCCTAGGGCAAGCTGACGACAAAGGGTGGGATGGGGTGCCTAGGGCAAGCTGACAACAAATAAGGGTGAGAGGGTGGGTCTCGGTCAAGCTGACGACAACAGAGGGAGGGAGGTCCTGGGGCAAGTTGAAGACAATGGATGGAGGGAGTGCCTGAGGCAAGGGGAGATCAACAGAGTCGGAGGGAGGGAGGGCCTGGGGCAAGCGCACAACAACAGAGGAAAGGCCTGGGATAAGCTGACGACAATGAAGGGTGGGAGGGAGTACCAGGGGCATGCTGAAAACAATGAAGGGAGGGAGGGCCAGGGCATGCTGAAGACAATGAAGAGTGAAGGGTAGGAGGGAGTGCCAGGGACAAGCTGACTACAATGGAAGGTGGGTGGGAGGGAAGGCCTGGGGCAAGCTGACAGCAACGGAGGGTGGGAGGGGGGCAAGATGACAGCAGCGGAGGGTGGGAGGGAGGGCCTGGGGCAAGCTGAAGGCAGCGGAGGGTGGGAGGGAGGGCCTGGGGCAAGCTGAAGGCAGCGGAGGGTGGGAGGGAGGGCCTGGGGCAAGCTGACAGCAGCGGAGGGTGGGAGGGAGGGCCTGGGGCAAGCTGAAGGCAGCGGAGGGTGGGAGGGAGGGCCTGGGGCAAGCTGACAGCAGCGGAGGTTGGGAGGGAGGGCCTGGGGCAAGCTGACGACAACAGAGGATGGGAGGGAGGGCCTGGGGCCAGGTGACGACAACAGAGGGTGGGAGGGAGGGCCTGGGGCCAGGTGACGACAACAGAGGGTGGGAGGGAGGGCCTGGGGCCAGGTGACGACAACAGAGGGTGGGAGGGAGGGCCTGGGGCCAGGTGACGACAACAGAGGGTGGGAGGGAGGGCCTGGGGCCAGGTGACGACAACAGAGGGTGGGAGGGAGGGCCTGGGGCCAGGTGACGACAACAGAGGGTGGGAGGGAGGGCCTGGGGCCAGGTGACGACAACAGAGGGTGGGAGGGAGGGCCTGGGGCCAGGTGACGACAACAGAGGGTGGGAGGGAGGGCCTGGGGTCAGGTGACGACAACAGAGGGTGGGAGGGAGGGCCTGGGTAAGCTGACAACGCCAAAGGGTAGGAAGAAGGGCTTGGGACAAGGTGACAACAACGGAGATTGGCATGGAGGGCCTGGGGCAAGGTGACGACGCCAAAGGGTAGGAGGGAGGGCCTGGGGCAAGGTGACAACGCCAATGGGTGGGGGGGTGGGCCTTGGGCAAGGTGATGACGCCAATGGGTGAGAGGGAGGTCCTGGGGCAAGGTGACGACGCCAATTTCTAGGGCAAGCTGACAACGTCAATGGGTGGGAGGGCCTGGGGCAAGCTGACGACGCCAATGGGTGGGAGGGAGGGTCAGGGAGCACCTGGGGCAAGCTGACAATGCCAAATGGTGGTAGGGAGGCCCAGGGAGGGCCTGGGGCAAGCTGACGATGCCAAAGGGTGGGAGGGAGGGCCTGGGGCAAGCTGACGACGCCAAAGGGTGGGAGGGAGGGCCTAGGGCAAGCTGACGACAACAAAGGGTGGGAGGGAGGTCAAGCTGACGACAACAAAGGGTGGGAGGGAGTGCCTAGGGCAAGCTGACGACAAAGGGTGGGATGGGGTGCCTAGGGCAAGCTGACAACAAAGAAGGGTGAGAGGGTGGGTCTCGGTCAAGCGGACGACAACAGAGGGAGGGAGGTCCTGGGGCAAGTTGAAGACAATGGATGGAGGGAGTGCCTGAGGCAAGAGGAGATCAACAGAGTCGGAGGGAGGGAGGGCCTGGGGCAAGCGCACAACAACAGAGGAAAGGCCTGGGATAAGCTGACGACAATGAAGGGTGGGAGGGAGTACCAGGGGCATGCTGAAAACAATGAAGGGAGGGAGGGCCAGGGCATGCTGAAGACAATGAAGAGTGAAGGGTAGGAGGGAGTGCCAGGGACAAGCTGACTACAATGGAAGGTGGGTGGGAGGGAAGGCCTGGGGCAAGCTGACAGCAACAGAGGGTGGGAGGGGGGCAAGATGACAGCAGCGGAGGGTGGGAGGGAGGGCCTGGGGCAAGCTGAAGGCAGCGGAGGGTGGGAGGGAGGGCCTGGGGCAAGCTGAAGGCAGCGGAGGGTGGGAGGGAGGGCCTGGGGCAAGCTGAAGGCAGCGGAGGGTGGGAGGGAGGGCCTGGGGCAAGCTGAAGGCAGCGGAGGGTGGGAGGGAGGGCCTGGGGCAAGCTGACGGCAGCGGAGGGTGGGAGGGAGGGCCTGGGGCAAGCTGACGGCAGCGGAGGGTGGGAGGGAGGGCCTGGGGCAAGCTGACGGCAGCGGATGGTGGGAGGGAGGGCCTGGGGCAAGCTGACAGCAGCGGAGGGTGGGAGGGAGGGCCTGGGGCAAGCTGACAGCAGCGGAGGGTGGGAGGGAGGGCCTGGGGCAAGCTGACGGCAGCGGATGGTGGGAGGGAGGGCCTGGGGCAAGCTGACAGCAGCGGAGGGTGGGAGGGAGGGCCTGGGGCAAGCTGACAGCAGCGGAGGGTGGGAGGGAGGGCCTGGGGCAAGCTGAAGGCAGCGGAGGGTGGGAGGGAGGGCCTGGGGCAAGCTGACAGCAGCGGAGGTTGGGAGGGAGGGCCTGGGGCAAGCTGACGACAACAGGGGATGGGAGGGAGGGCCTGGGGCCAGGTGACGACAACAGAGGGTGGGAGGGAGGGCCTGGGGCCAGGTGACGACAACAGAGGGTGGGAGGGAGGGCCTGGGGCCAGGTGACGACAACAGAGGGTGGGAGGGAGGGCCTGGGGCCAGGTGACGACAACAGAGGGTGGGAGGGAGGGCCTGGGGCCAGGTGACGACAACAGAGGGTGGGAGGGAGGGCCTGGGGCCAGGTGACGACAACAGAGGGTGGGAGGGAGGGCCTGGGGTCAGGTGACGACAACAGAGGGTGGGAGGGAGGGCCTGGGTAAGCTGACAACGCCAAAGGGTAGGAAGGAGGGCTTGGGACAAGGTGACAACAACGGAGATTGGCATGGAGGGCCTGGGGCAAGGTGACGACGCCAAAGGGTAGGAGGGAGGGCCTGGGGCAAGGTGACAACGCCAATGGGTGGGGGGGTGGGCCTTGGGCAAGGTGATGACGCCAATGGGTGGGAGGGAGGTCCTGGGGCAAGGTGACGACGCCAATTTCTGGGGCAAGCTGACAACGTCAATGGGTGGGAGGGCCTGGGGCAAGCGGACGACGCCAATGGGTGGGAGGGAGGGTCAGGGAGCACCTGGGGCAAGCTGACAATGCCAAATGGTGGTAGGGAGGCCCAGGGAGGGCCTGGGGCAAGCTGACGACACCAAAGGGTGGGAGGGAGGGCCTGGGGCAAGCTGACGACGCCAAAGGGTGGGAGGGAGGGCCTGGGGCAAGCTGACAACACCAAAGGGTGGGAGGGAGGGCCTGGGGCAAGCTGACGACACCAAAGGGTGGGAGGGAGACCCAGGGACGGCCTGGGGCAAGCTGACGACTCCAAAGGGTGGGAGGGAGGGCCTGGGGCAAGCTGACAACAACAGAGAGTGACAGGGAGGGCCTGGGGCTAACTGACGGCAGCGGAGGGTGGGCTAGCTGACGGCAGCAGAGGGTGGGAGGGAGGGCCTGGGGCTAGCTGACGGCAGCGGAGGGTGGGAGGGGGGGCTAGCTGACGGCAGCGGAGGGTGGGAGGGGGGGGCTAGCTGACGGCAGCGGAGGGTGGGAGGGGGGGCCTGGGGCTAGCTTACGGCAGCGGAGGGTGGGAGGGAGGGCCTGGGGCTAGCTTACGGCAGCGGAGGGTGGGAGGGAGGGCCTGGGGCTAGCTTACGGCAGCGGAGGGTGGGAGGGAGGGCCTGGGGCTAGCTTACGGCAGCGGAGGGTGGGAGGGAGGGCCTGGGGCTAGATTATGGCAGCGGAGGGTGGGAGGGAGGGCCTGGGGCTAGCTGACGGCAGCGGAGGGTGGGAGGGAGGGAGGGAGGGAAGCCCTGGGGCTAGCTGACGGCAGCGGAGGGAAGCCCTGGGGCTAGCTGACGGCAGCGGAGGGTGGGAGGGAGGGCCTGGGGCTTGCCGACAATAGACGGTGGGATGAAGGGCCCTTTGCAAGCTGATGACGACAGAAAGTCAGAGCTAGGGCCTGGGGCAATCTGATGAACACACAGGGTGAGAAAGACTGGGGCAAGCTGACCGTGACAGAGGGCGGTAAGGGAGAGAGGACCTGGGGCAAGCAGACAACAACGGAGGGAGGGGGTCCTGGGGCAAGCTGAAGACAGTAGAGGGAAGTAGGGCCTGAGGCAAGCAGGAGACAATGGAGAGAAGAATGAAGGGCCTGGGGCAAGCAGACAACAACAGAGAGAGGGCCTGGGGAAAGCCGACGACAAAAAAGGGGAGGAGGAAGGGCCTGGGGCAAGTTGACGGCAATGGAGGATGGGAGGGGGTCCAGGGACAAGCTGACCACAATTGAGGGTGGGAGTTAAGGGCTAGGGCAAGCTGACGACAACAAAGGGTGCGAGGGAGGGCCTAGGGCAAGCTGATGACAACAAAGGGTGGGAGGGAGGGCCTAGGGCAAGCTGACGACAACAAAGGGTGGGAGGGAGGTCAAGCTGACGACAACAAAGGGTGGGAGGGAGTGCCTAGGGCAAGCTGACAACAAAGAAGGGTGAGAGGGTGGGTCTCGGTCAAGCTGACGACAACAGAGGGAGGGAGGTCCTGGGGCAAGTTGAAGACAATGGATGGAGGGAGTGCCTGAGGCAAGGGGAGATCAACAGAGTCGGAGGGAGGGAGGGCCTAGGGCAAGCTGACGACAACAAAGGGTGGGAGGGAGGTCAAGCTGGCGACAACAAAGGGTGGGAGGGAGTGCCTAGGGCAAGCTGACGACAAAGGGTGGGATGGGGAGCCTAGGGCAAGCTGACAACAAAGAAGGGTGAGAGGGTGGGTCTCGGTCAAGCTGACGACAACAGAGGGAGGGAGGTCCTGGGGCAAGTTGAAGACAATGGATGGAGGGAGTGCCTGAGGCAAGGGGAGATCAACAGAGTCGGAGGGAGGGAGGGCCTGGGGCAAGCGCACAACAACAGAGGAAAGGCCTGGGATAAGCTGACAACAATGAAGGGTGGGAGGGAGTACCAGGGGCATGCTGAAAACAATTAAGGGAGGGAGGGCCAGGGCATGCTGAAGACAATGAAGAGTGAAGGGTAGGAGGGAGTGCCAGGGACAAGCTGACAACAATGAAGGGTGTGAGGGAGGGCCAGGGGCAAGCTGACTACAATGGAGGGTGGGTGGGAGGGAAGGCCTGGGGCAAGCTAATGACAATGAAGAGCGGGAGGGAGGTCCTGGGGCCAGCTGAGAAAAAAGAAGGCTGAGAGGGTGGGCCTGGGGCAAGCGGACAACAACAAAGTTGTGGGAAGGTAATTCTGAGGCAAGCTGAAAACAACAGAGGGTGGGAGAGAGGGCCTGGGGCCTAGCTGACGGTAAAAGAGGATGGGAGGAAGTGGCTGGGGCCAAGCTGGTGACAACAGAGGGTAGGAGAGAGGACCTGGGCCAAGCTGACAACAACAGACAGAGGGTCTGGGGGCAAGCAGACAGAGGGTAGGCATGCGAAAGGAACATGGAAGGGGGGCAAGTATACAATGAACAGCTCAAAAAAATGCACTCACGTACGGTGTTTAAAGACAAATTAAAAAATATAGGGGGTCATTACAACCCTGGCGGATGGCGGAGAACCGGCGGTAAGACCGCCAACAGGCTGGCGGTCTTACCTTGGTGAATTATGACCATGGCGGTTACCGCCATGGTCATCCGCCGGTTCTCCGTCCTGCCTGCCAGGTCGAAAATACCGCCCGCGGCCGTCAGTATACCGCTGGCGGTATTTGGACCCGGCTTACCGCTGTGGATTTCCAGCGTTTCAACCGCCATGAAATCCATGGCGGTACGCACTATCAGTGCCAGGGAATTCCTTCCCTGGCACTGATAGGGGTCTCCCCCACCCCTCACCCCCACCCCAACTCCCTCCCCTACACCCCTGCCAACCCCCAAAGGTGGCAGGGCCCCCATCCCCACCCCGACCCCCAACATAACATTACTCACACACACCCGACACGCATGCAGGCACCACCAACACACACACGCACACAACCCGACATACATGCTCAGAGCCACACACACAGTCAGGCACGCATGCTCACATTCAAACATACACGCACACATCCATACAGACATACCCACAGCCATACACACAACACCCCCGCAAGCATACACGCACTCACACACCCCCTCTACATACACACACACAACACCTCCCCACCCCCCTCCCCTAACGGACGATCGACTTACCTGTTCCGTCGATCCTCCGGGAGGGGACGGGAGCCATGGGGGCAGCTCCGCCGACACCTCCACGCCAACAGAACACCGCCACGGCGCATCACAGAATGAGATTCGCTGGGCGGTGTTCTGTTGGCGTGGCGGTGGAGGTGGAGCTGGAGCAACCTCCACTTCCCCGCCGCCCGCAAGTATGGCTGTTGGCGGCTCTCCGTCGGAATAACGACGGAGAGCAGCCAACAGTCATAATACGCCGAGCGGCAAACCGCCTGCACAGGCGGTCTTCCGCACGGGGGTCCCTCAGCGGTCTTGCAAAAAAGACCGCCAAGGTCGTAATGACCCCGATAGTGATTAAAAAAAATGAACAGGTTTGACAACGCCACCATCTATGTTCTTCTGGGTCTAGTGAGTGTGGGACTACTCAAAATATATGAATTTTTCCTGACACTCGCAGGCAATAAGCTCAGTTCAGTGAATTTGGGAAATTTAAAAATCAAGTGAAAGTGAAACATCAGTTTAGGTGACCTTTCATTTGGTCACAAGGATCACAATTATCACCTTTGGGCTGGATGGAAACATACCACAACCATATATTTTCAACATCTACACATACAAAGTTTTCTATTGGTGGGTTCCAGACCTTAGTCACCTTAACTGTCTGGCCAGGACATTGAGCTGAATATGATGTTTGTCAGATTTTTTTGTATTTTTTCCAAAACATGGTAATTTCCTTCAGCCTCCCTTGTACAGAAACATGTTTCAGTGTGCTGACTTCAGTTTGTTTTGTGAATTTCCATGCCAAGAGCGCAGAGCCATGAAGAACATTGACCACTGGTGCAGAACAGTAGGACTCTGAAAAGGGAACAATCCGCTTGCAGAGCAGGGAGGATGGGTGGGTTGTAAGGAATCTGCAACCAGATAAGGCGTTACCAAAGGTAAGTAACTTGTTTATATGATAGAGACTTCTAGCTGAAGAACTTTAAACAGATTCTCAAACAATACCTCACCAGAGGTGGGCCTGTGAAAGAGATTTTTATCCAAATAGTCCTGCAGGACGGAAAGGGCAAAGTGCTGACCCAGACGGACCCGATTGTCTAGGAAGTAGTGCTTGTGAAGATGTGCAACAAGGCCCACAATGCGGTCTGACAGATGTCCAGGACAAGAACTCCATGTGTTAACGCAGTGGTCATAGCTTTTGCTCGGATGAAATGAGCATGCAAATCCGTTGAGGATTGCTTTTTGGCCAGTGCATAGCAGATCTTAATGCAGAGCATGATCCAACAGTGGATGGTCCATTTCTGCACAGCGTTTCCCCTTTTCACTCCGTCATATCCCACAAACAATTGGTTGTCCACCCAGAACTCTTTTCTGTGATGAAGTTAGAACAACAACGCTCTTTTTGGGTCAAGACGGTGAAGTTGCTTCTCTTCCTTGGAGGGATTTGGTGAAGTGTAAAAAGTAGGCAAGGTAATGGATTGCCTTACATGAAATGGGGTTATGACTTTGGGAAGTAAAGAGGTCCTAGTTCGCAGAACCAGCTTGTCTGGATAAATGCTCAGATATGGAGGCTTCAATGATAAGGTCTGAAGCTCACTGACCCTCCAGCTACAAGGAAGGGCATCTTGATGGTAAGAAGGCTCAGGGGACAATTATGTAGAGGCTCAAAAGGAGTTCACACGAGGACAGTGGGCACAAAAATAAGGTCCCACTGTAGCATGAAGAAGGGTGAAGGTGGAAACGTGTTGTAACTCTTTCAAGAATCTGTTAACATCAGGAGATTTGAAGAGGGAAGGTTGACCAGACAGCAGCAAGAAGGCTGAAATGGCAGAAAGATAGCCCTCGAGAGCGCACAGAGCAGAGCCCTACTGGGCAAGAAAGAGGATATAGAGAAGAACCTGAGAAAGGGGAGGAGAGTGCCAGTTAATCTGTTTCTCTGCACATCATGCCACAAACGTGCTCCAACGATGTATACAGTCTTGGTAGAGGGACTCCTGGTTGCCACAACAACATTGCAGACTTCGGGCGGAAGGTCTAAAGCTGTCTACTCGCCATGAATGAAGTTGGAGCGTTGAAAGATTCGGGTAGAGAACCCTCCCGCTACTACGACGGAAGATCCTCCGAAGGGGCAGAATGACAGGGGACTGATGGCCATGCTTTACAGCTCAGGATAACAAACTCTCTGAGCCGAATCTGGAGCCACAAGGATGACTTGGGCCTGGTTGTTCCCGATATTCTTGAGAACTCTGTGCAGAAGTGGTATGGGTGGAATGGCATACAGGAGGCCTGAGCTCTACTCGAGATGAAAAGCGTCTCCCAATGAGAGCTGCCTTGGAAACTCCCACATGCAGAACTGCTGACATTTCAGATTCTATACATTGGCAAACAGATCGAACCAAGGGTCTCTCCCCCGATAAAAGAAAAATTGCACCATCTCTGGATGGAGACACCATTTGTGACCTGCCATGAATCCTTGGCTCAGTTTGTATGCTCTGGCATTCAGAGAACCCAAAGGTGTTGATCCACCAGGGAAAAGCCCTGATGTTCCAGTCAAATCCAGAGATGCAGGCCCACTTGACAAAGGGTCTACGACCCCACCCCGTCCTGCTTGTTGCAGTATCATATGGCACTGGTGTGGTCCGTGAACACCTGCACTAGCCTTCCCTTTATGGAGGATGAAAAGGCTTTCAATGCCAACCAGATCACCAGGAGCTCCAGTAGGTTGATGTGGTGTCCAGATTCCCCCAGAGACCACAGTCCTCTGAGCTCCATCTCTCCCAGATGGCAGGCTCCAACCCAGGAGTGACGCATCCGTCACTACTCTCAGAGCTGGTTGGGAAAAGGAGAGGGGTTCCCTCCAAGATCTGGACAATGTCGGAGAGATTCCCCTGATGCTGCACCTACTAAAACTTCAGGTCCCACTGCAGAGCCTGCATACGCCACCAGTCATGTGTCACAAGCAGGATGCAGGAGGCCCTGAGGTCCGGCAGCCTCAGAGTCAGTCGCATCGACATCCAGGATAGAGGCTGAAACATCAGGATCAGAGCCTGAATATGGTGACTCGCTGTTCGGGAGGAGAAGCCTAAAACTACACCATGTCCAGACCAGCTCCAATGAAAGGGAGCATCTGAGAAGGAGTCAGGTGTGACTTTGGCATGCTTGTAGTGGACCCCTGCAAGTGAAGGAGGCCCACCCTAGACTGTAGGTGAGAGATAGCCTGGGACAAGCCTGCCTTCGACAGACAGTCATCGAGATAGGGGGAAGACTGGCACCCATGATCTCCGCAGAAGAGCTGCAACCATCACCATCACCTTGGTGAACATCTAAGGGGTGCTATGAGGTCAAAGGGAAGCAAGGTGAACTCAAATTACTTGTGGCCTACCGTGTACAGCAGAAAACGTCTGTAGGCAGGGAGAACGGGAACATGGAAGTAAGCATTCTGCAAGTCCAATGCTTCATCCAGTTCCCGGGTCCAGGGTTGACAGGACTTGAGATAGTGTGAGCATCTTGAATTTCTTCTTCTTGCATAAGAAGTTGAGAAGGCACATTTCTAGGATAGGATGAAGGCCTCTGTCGTTCTTGGGCACCAGAAAGTGACAGGAATAGCAACCATGGCCTACTTCTGGTGTCAGCACGCTATCTATTGCTCCCTTGGCCAAGAGAGATGACATTTTCTGGTGGAGGAAGGAAAGATGGTTCTCCGTCAGTCTTTTGAAGTGGGTAGCTTGGATGGAGGGTAGGCCCAAAAGAGAGGGAGTAGCCCTTTGGGACAATGTGAAGGTCACACTGGTCTGATGCTCTGCACCACCAGTTGGGCAGGCAATGGTATGTCCTGCCTCCCACTGGATGCCCATGATAGAATAAGGGCAAACTAACGGTGCTTGGAGGCTGTGGCTGCTGGGCGAGTGGTGGAGAGGCCCAAACTCTGGCTTCCAGACCCAAGAGGTCTGTGGATACTGCATCCTCGGGCAGGCAGAGGCTGGGAAGCTTGTGCGCCATGGTGCCGACGAGAAGGGTGCCATCAAAGGGCATGTCCATAAGCTTGAAAAGTATATAGTCCTCAGCCAGGCATGGTGTCGTAAGGCCACCAACGATTAAATCGCTCTGCTCAGAGAGTCTGAGGTATGTTTAGTGTTCACGGACCGCAGTGCCAGACTGCTGGAAGAAAACATTTTCTTTCCCAAGGTGTCTAGCTTCTTGGATTCTATGTCCAGTGAGATGATAAGAAATTCACCAGGATTTAGACAGGAGGTTGAGGCTTGGACCACAAAGCTCTCCGGGGTAGGGTGTTGCTTAAGGAAAGTGGGTAGCTGCTCGAAGCAAAAGCTCAGCCGGCAGCTAAGGAAACCTAGAAAACCTGCACGTTTTTGAAAAACAGACACCTGGGAGAATCCAGGGTGGGATGACTTGCATAGCTCTCTTCAGGGTTTTTTTTTTTTACCCAGAATACCTTGCAAACCTCAAACTCTGACAAAAAAAAACACAATCACATTTCTGTGATGGAAACTTCTGGACCTGCCATAAAGTTCCTTCCACCCAGAATTCTCCCAATCAAAACAGTAACTCACTTGTGTGGGTAGGCCTAGGGTCCGTGACAAGAAACAGCCCAAAATGCAACATGGATATATCACATTTATCCATTCAAAACTGATGCTTCTGTTTTTTGCAAAGTGGGAAGCTGTGGATTTTGGGTCCTTGCTCAGCAGGCACCTAAGAAAACCAAGTAAATTTGCACATTTTTGAAAACTAGACAAACAGGGGAGTATAGGGGTGTGTAACTAGTGCGGCTCTCACTAGATAATTTTAACCAGAAGCCCCAGTAAACGTAAAACTTTAGTTAAGAAAACAAATTTTCCTCATATTTCGGTGATAGAAACTTTTGTAATCAGTGGGAAGCCAGCAATTGTCTACCACTCTCAGTTCCCATATGTCACCTGATAAGAACAGTACCTCACTTGAGTGGGTGAGCCAAGAGACCATGACACAAAAGGACCTAAGTACTACTTTGAGAGATAAGCAAAAGGGGTAGCTGTTGTATTTGGGGCCGTGCTGTGGCGCCACCCATGCAAACCCATAAACCAAAGACATTTTTGAAAAGTAGACACCCAAGGGATTTCACAGTGGTGTGCCTTGAATCCCACAAGATTTTCTTATCCACAATATCCTGCAAACCACAAACGTTAGCTAAAATCATCATTTACCTTACATTTGTTTGATGGAAACTACCGGAATGAGGTGGAATCCACGAAATTACTACCACCCAGTGTTTTTCCACTTGTCCTGATAAAAACACTGCCCCACTTGTGCAGCTGAGCCTAATGCCCCCCACAGAAACAGATCAAACCAAGGTGAATGGGTGTCCCACTGTGGAACTTCTATGGACCCAGGTTTGATGCTTTCCTGTCGCAGTCACTATGCCCAGCTACACATGTGCAATAGCACTTTTATCGGGACAAGTGGGGGGATTGTAGATGGTATGAATTATGTGGATTCCTCCAAATTCCAGAGGTTTCCATCAAAGATAGGCAATGAAAATGTGTGATTCTGAGAAACGTTTGAGGCTTGCACGGCATTCTGGGCAAGAAAACGTCAAGGGATCTACGCAAAGTACACCACACTGGATTTCGCTGGGTGTCTAGTTTTCAGAAATGTGTGCGTTAGGTAGCTTTTCCTAGATGTAGCCCAGGCTAAGTTAACACAGTTACCCCACTGCCAAATCAAGTTAATTTATTGACAGTAAATGCGGATTTTTCCATAATACATTCTGGGGATTTTCCGGTTATGGACACTAGGTCCACTCATACAGGAATGTTAGTGTTTTTATTGGAACCAGTGGGGAATGCTGGGCAGTAGGAATTTTGTGGATTCCTGTCTGTTCCAGAAGTTTACATCACATAAGTGCAAGGAAAATTATTGATTTTAGGCACAGATTGAGGTATGGAAAGAATTGTGGCTAAGTTAACCTCAAGGCATCTATACAAAGCATACCATCCAGGACTCTCCTTGATGTCTAGTTTTCCAAAATGTCTGGGTCTGGTAGTTTTCTCCAGGTAGCGGCCTTCCAAAGTTCAAAAAGTGCATCCATTCACCATGGCAAGTCAATATTGAGATTTAGCACAGCTTTCCAAAAGAATCAAATGTCCTCTCCCTTGCCTGTGAGATAGGCTGTTATAGCCTGGAGGAGAGCTGAAAGTCTTTTTAGGCTTTAGGGGTGAGGGTGGGCCTCACCCCTAAAGCCTACATTCAAATCGAAACTACTGCTAAAACCGGACAAAGATCCAATATCCTGTACGTTCTGTAGACCCATCGCCCAACTCAACTGTAAAGTGAAGATCTTCATGTAAATACTGGTCTCACATCTTCCCTTTAATTTGTCCTCAGTTGATTTTGGTGCACCTATTAGGCTTCATAACAGATTGCTTTACAAGCGACAACTCAAGGTTAGTCATAAAACAAGTTCCAGAGAAAAGAAAGCAGAAAATATTACAGAGTTGGAGTAATTCCTTCCAGCCCTGATGGAAGAGCTAATTCTTTTTACTGAGGTATCAAAATGTATGATTAAATTACACAGTCGCAAGTGATGGGCATGTCCTGACCATGAAACAAATGTCAAACACATATCAAACAATAGATTCACTTGAACAAGGTTACCCATCAAATACCAACTGTAAAGTACCTCTGAATGTCTCAAATATACCTGAGCAACATCCCTCCACTCCTCAAAATGCTTTAGTAGGACCTCTTTTGATTGGGGGGGGGGGGTTAGAAATAACTTGGGTATGAACAATCAAAAGGATAACATTACTTTTCTCAGCCGTTTATTACAAATAGCACAGACACTTCCTTATGGCGGTGTTGGATTAAATCCAAAATAAAATACAATCCTTCGTAAAAAAGGACAGAGCCCGGAGTCACAAAGAACACACTGTTACACATCATAGGAGAGGGAGCATTTGGGTTCCCAGACATAACAGCTTACATTCAAGTAGCTCAAATACTGCACTGAACTATAACGTGGGTAGCATACTATCGGTACAGATTAAACAAAGCTGCTTCTTAATACCTTCGTTACCTACTGTGACTGCCATCCAAATTTGGATTAGGATACTAAAACCTCGCATCATCAATAACAATATTCGTTGCATAGTAGCAACAGACAGCAAGAGAGATGGGGCCACAACTTATTCTCTGAAATGACTCAAGTCACCCCTAATCATGACTATAAACAAGGGTTTTCAAATACATGCCTCAGGAAACGGAAGCAATACAAACAACCGCTGTTGAGCGATCTAATCTCAGTAGGGACACTATCAAGGGAGGAGATTCTTGACAGTCTAGATTTAAATCAAAAGGATGAATTCTCACCAACTCATCTATTGCACTAATGAAGCACATTTAGGGTAACAGAGTGGACGGGCAAAGACAAGTAGAGACCATGTTTACAGTGACATAAAGTGATCACATCGCTATAGGCATATATGTAATTTACAACCTGTACATAAACACAGTCACATGACCAACTTGGAGAACAGCACTCTCATAACTCACACACACTAATAAATAACTTGTTTGCTATATAGTGCTTCATACAGCACTGCTTCCAGTTCTAAGCGCTTTAAAAGGCCGCATGTTACTATTACCAGTTCATGCTACTCAATTTACCAAACATCAGGAGGATGGAAGGTTGAGTTGGCTTTGCCAGGATTCAAACTAGAGACCTGCTGACAGACACTATTCCCGCAGCAAATGTTTAGTTCATTGAGCTATCTACCAGCGCTCACACCAAACCCTAAATCACATCCAAAAGCAAGATTCACAATGCTCACAGACTAGCAGTCGGAGTCTGACAACAATGACACCACTCACACACTAGAACTCACATATTACTGATAGCACCCACACGCATCACAAGCTAGCAGGCACATAGTAAAAGCAGCACTGACAAACCTACTAAAGACTAGCAGTCACATACTACCCACAGAAGTCCCACTTCCCTCACAGTCTACGAGTCACACACTACATCAAGCTCTCTCACCTCCTTACAAACTAGCAGCAGACATAAAAGTTCTGGCTGATGCTGACTGTGTCCATTCATTAAGTAGTGAGAGTCTGATTTGTACGGAAATCAGAGAGTGGGTGAATTAATAAACAAGTTGATGGATACATGGATGGGTCAATGAATGACTGCACGTAAGGTTGCATTCGGACGCTTCCAGTTATAGGCCAGACCTAGTAGCTTGCCAATGATTTGTTTTCACGGTGGGTTATGCTCCCTAAAACTCCAATTGAGAAAGGCAGGTAATGTGTGCAGCACAGTCTTTGTGGGAATGCGCATGAGGCTAAGATCATAGACATATACACACTATAGTGTTATTCCAAATAGACATCTGTGAGTGCCACTGACCTGAAAGTTAGTAGCATACGGAAGAATTACCTTTGCTTCGCCGGCTTTTTGCTGTGTCTGGCATATCGCTCACTTGCTGCTTTCCCCTGAACAAAACATCTAAAGTAGCACCTTAAATTAAAAAAAAAAAATAATAATGATTAATAAGGTCACACTTGGGGACGTGTGCTCATGAAGATAATTTAATGAAAATCACTCTGAACTCCACCAGTAAACACCCAGAAAATTGATCAGAATTCATGTGTGCAATGGATTCCCGAAAGCAGACAATCGTGAAATTACACAAGGAGAGAGTAGCTGTTGAAGCATATATTGGAGAACAAACTGAGCTTAAGAATTCAACAGGAAGGAACAGAGCATTACATATGTTGAGTTACAAACAATGGAAAGAGGCTAATATTTTCAGATCTTCATGAAATATCTCCAGTGCGTACTCTCAGGCTAGTAATCTAACAAGAAAATATAAATCAGGAGACATACTGACTGATCTCACTATGACCAACCTCTTAGACATAGGGATAGAACCAGAAATTGAAATTCTAGCAGGACCCCCACCGTCTTCCGCATTTCTACAAATTATCAAGAAAGACAGGCATTGACTCTGAAAACTAAAGAAGCAGTTACCTTGGTCATTTCCTTTACAGCCCCAATTCTGTACCCAGTCCTTTGAAGCATTAGTGAAAATGGAATAAGCCTAACTGATTGATCAATTTGGCATCTGATAGGGAATAGAACAAGCTATTGGCTTTACCATGGTCTTCCAGCCATGGTGTACAGCAATGTGGCTGCTGTTCAGCATGCCTAAAAGCTAGTGGTGTAGAGCATAGTGGCATGGAGGAGAGCAGAGTACAGTGGTATAGACTGGAGTAGTGTGGATTGGCATAGAGTGTTTTGGAATGGCATAGAGTGTTTTGGAATTGCATAGAGTGGAGTGGCACAGAGTAGAGTGGCACAGAGTAGAGCGGCACAGAATAGAGCGGCACAGAATAGAGCGGCACAGAATAGAGCGGCACAGAATAGAGCGGCACAGAATAGAGCGGCACAGAATAGAGCGGCATATGCTGGTGTGAAGTAGAGTACAGTGGCGCAGAATGGAGTGAAGTAGAGTGAAGTGCCGTAGTGCAGAGCAGCAGAATAGAACGTCAGAGCAAAATGGAGTGGTGCAGAGTGATGCAGAGAGGAGAAGAGCTGTATGTCTTTGCTAAAAGTAGCAAAGCACGCTGCATGTCCAGGAATAATACTGAAAAGTTAAAAAAAATAAAAAAATACTGTGTGTTGCAAAAAGACGAGAAAGAACATGGACTTGGTCCATGCTCCAGGGAGGAACTGACAGAAGAAAGGAAGGGAAACATATGGAAGCTATGCAGTTGAATGATTGCAAATGAGAGTGACAACGAACACAACTAATGGTTTGCTGTGGGTGGGTTGTAAGCCCACTGAATTGTAACCATCACGTCTTGCACCACTACGCATATGCTGTGCAGGCAGGACCTAAAAAACAAACAGCAGCTTATTCGTGCTTAGGAAGTTTTTGCCTTTTTTAAATGTCAGGGGCCAATATTCATGTATCTTACAAAAAGGAACTCTAGTCGTCACTGAAGTTAAAAATTAAAAGATCACTCTTCCCTCTCCTACCCACCTGACGAAGGGTTAAGGCTGTCTTTTATAAAAAAATCCTGAACGTCCTTGGAGCAAAGGTCTTCCATTTGTTTTGGTTTTAATGAAAAGATAGAAGCTGCAATCAGAGGACCTATTATGAAAAGAAAATCAACATTAATGCAAGTTATTGTTTAAGAACAAAATACATCAAATGATAGAGGTAGCTATAGCAGAGCAGCTTAGGCTGAACTAGGAGACATGCAAAGCTCCTACTATACCACTTATATCATATAGCACTATATCACAAGAAAACACAATACTCTGAGTTACTCAAAATAAAGGTACTTTTTTTTTGGTGAAAATATGCCAAAAGTATCTCAGAAGATACACTCCCTTAGGAGGTAAGTAATGTACACAAATTATATGCACACAAACCAAAATCAGGTAAGCAACAGTTAGAAAAGTTGTGCAAACAATGTAGAATCACAATAGAATGCAATAGGTAGAAATAGGCCTAGGGGCAACACAAACCATATACTCTAAAAGTGGAATGCGAACAACGAATGGACCTCAGGCCTAGTGTAGTGTGTAGAGGGTCACTGGGACTGTTGGAAAACACTACGGGTGTCCAAAATACCCCACCCCAAGACCCTGAAAAGTAGGAGTAAAGTTACCCTACTACCCCTAGAAAGACAGTAAAGTCGAGATAGGGAATTCTGCAAGGACAACAACTGACTGCAAAGCACTGAAGACGGATTCCTGGACCTGAGGACCTGTAAAGGAAGGGGACCAAGTCCAAGAGTCACGCAAGTGTGCAGGGGGGGCAGGAGCCCACTAAACCCCGGATGAAGGTGAAAAAGGGCTGCCTCCGGGTGGAAGAAGCTTAAGATTCTGCAACAACAGAAGGTGCCAGGAACTTCTCCTTTGGTCAGAAGATGTCCCACGGCGTGCTGGAGGAGGCAGAGTTGATTCCACGCAGAAAGACCGCAAACAAGTCTTGCTAGCTGCAAGAGTCGTGGTTGAGGATTTTGAGTGCTGCTAGGGCCCAGGAAGGACCAGGAGGTCGCCCCTTGGAGGAGGAGACAGAGGGGGCGCTCAGCAACTCAGAGAGCCCACGCAGAAGCAGGCAGCACCCGCAGAAGTACCTGAACAGGCACTTAGAAGATCTGAGGACAGCGGTTGACTCAGAGTCACAAAGGAGGGTCCCACGACGTCGGAGTCCAACTCAGCGAGTTGGGCAATGCAGGACGGAGTGCTGGAGACCTGGGCTAGATTGTGCACAAAGGAAGTCTTGGAAAAGTGCACAGAAGCCCGAGCAGCTGCAGTTCACGCAGTACACAGGATTACTGTCTGGCGTAGGGAGGCAAGGACTTACCTCCACCAAATTTGGACAGAAGGGCCACTGGACTGAGGGAGACACTTGCACCCAGCTCCTGTGTTCCACGGACCACGCTCGTCAGAATGAGAGGGGACCTAGAGGACCGGTGATGCAGAAATTTGGTGCCTGCGTTAGCAGGGGGAAGATTCCGTCGACCCACTGGAGATTTCTTCTTGGCTTCCAGTGCAGGGTGAAGGCAGACAGCCCTTAGAGCATGCACCACCAGGAAACAGTTGAGAAAGCCGGCAGGATGAGGCGCTACAACGTTGCTGGTAGTCTTCTTGCTACTTTGTTGCAGTTACGCAGGCGTCCTGGAGCAGTCAGCGGTCGATCCTTGGCAGAAGTCGAAGAGGGAAGTACAGAGAAACTCTGGTGAGCTCTTGCATTCGTTATCTGAGGAATAGCCCAGTGGAGAGACCCTAAATAGCCCTCGGAGGAGGATTGGCTACTGAGAAAGGTAGGCACCTATCAGGAGGGGTCTCTGATGTCACCTGCTGGCACTGGCCAGTCAGAGCTGTCCATTGTGCCCTCACACCTCTGCATCCAAGATGGCAGAGGTCTGGGACACACTGGAGGAGCTCTGGGCACCTCCCCTGGGAGGTGCTAGTCAGGGGAGTGGTCACTCCCCTTTCCTTTGTCCAGTTTCGCGCCAGAGCAGGGCTGGGGAATCCCTGAACCGGTGTAGACTGGCTTATGCAGAGAGGGCACCATCTGTGCCCATCAAAGCATTTCCAGAGGCTGGGGGAGACTACTCCTCCCCAGCGCTTTACACCTATTTCCAAAGGGAGAGGGTGTAACACCCTCTCTCAGAGGAAATCCTTTGTTCTGCCTTCCTGGGACCAGGCTGCCCAGGCTCCAGGGGGGGCAGAAAACTGTCTGAGGGGTTGGCAGCAGCAGTAGCTGCAGTGGAAACCCCGGAAAGTTAGTTTGGCAGTACCCGGGTTCTGTGCTAGAGACCCGGGGGTGCATGGAATTGTCCCCCGAACACCAGAATGGTATTGGGGTGACAATTCCATGATCCTAGACATGTTACATGGTCATGTTCGGAGTTACCATTGTGACGCTACATATAGGTATTGACCTATATGTAGTGCACGTGTATAATGGTGTCCCTGCACTCACAAAGTCCAGGGAATTTGCCCTGAATAATGTGGGAGCACCTTGGCTAGTGCCAGGTGCCCACACACTAAGTAACTTTGCCCCCAACCTTCACCAAGTGAGGGTTAGACATATAGGTGACTTATAAGTTACTTAAGTGCAGTGTAAAATGGCTGTGAAATAACGCGGACGTTATTTCACTCAGGCTGCAGTGGCAGTCCTGTGTAAGAATTGTCTGAGCTCCCTATGGGTGGCAAAAGTAATGCTGCAGCCCATAGGGATCTCCTGGTACCCCACTACCCTGGGTACCTAGGTACCATATACAAGGGAATTATAAGAGTGTTCCAGTGTGCCAATGAAAATTGGTAAAATTAGTCACTAGCCTGCAGTGACAATTTTAAAAGCAGAGAGAGCATAAACACTGAGGGTCTGGTTAGCAGAGCCTCAGGGATACAGTTAGGCACCACAAAGGGAACACATATAGGCCACACACCTATGAGCACTGGGGTCCTGGCTAGCAGGATCCCAGTGACACATATCAAACATACTGACAACATAGGGCTTTCAGTATGAGCACTGGGCCCTGGCTAGCAGGATCCTAGTGAGACAGTAAAAACACCCTGACATATACTCACAAACAGGCCAAAAGTGGGGGTAAAAAGGCTAGAAAGAGGCTACCTTCCTACAGTACTCCACTATATTATGGTCCTCATTGCAGATAGCCCAAGAAATGGTCTGGTATTTTACCATCGCTACACTTATCGGTGCCCTGGGCACTGGTAACTCTGTGGGGAAGGGAATCAGTACTTTGCAGTCCATC
Source organism: Pleurodeles waltl (assembly GCF_031143425.1). NCBI lineage: Eukaryota > Metazoa > Chordata > Amphibia > Caudata > Salamandridae > Pleurodeles > Pleurodeles waltl. Next base: position 1,214,472,053 of record NC_090440.1, read on the forward strand.
TCTCCCAGTAATTCTTAATTTTGGCCCAAACCTTCTCCAGAAGATTTTGCCCACTTTTAGCAGCTGAGATCTCAGCAAACAGATCTGTGGTGTAACTGAAAATCTCATAATTTCCATTCCCCAGGCCAAAACATACATTTTAAGGAGAGGGGGTGAGTGGCCACCCTCCTTGAGCAACTATGGGCTCTGGGGGACCTCATCCCCCAGGGCCTTCCTTTATTATAAATGAGGGGGGCAGATTGTCCCCTCTGCATTACCCTATGGGCCCAGGGGACTCCATCCCCTGGGGCCTTTTCTTATAAAGGAGAGGGTACTTCCAGCCACTTCCCCATGGCCCTATGGGCCCTGGAGACCCATATCATTCGGGCTTAAACTTTTAACAAAGGGGAGAGAGCTCCCCCCTTTGAGCCTCTTAATCCCCCAAGGTCCCCTTTACCCCGGGCATAAATTTTGAAAAAAGGGGAGAGGGCACATGGCCCCCGTACCCGAACATCAATGAGGCCTGGAGGACGGGGGGGGGGGGGAGGGCAGACAGCCCACGGCAAGATGGCTGTAACCTAGTGCAGCTCTGCCAGCTGGGAGACACAATCCTTTAATTATCCTGTCATGTGGCACACCATTACCCTGATGATAAAGGCATCAGAGCAGTGAGAGTGCTAGAAGTCGGAGCGTCCTGAAATTAGGATCTGAGGGCTTGACTTGCCTATGGTACCGAACCATGAAGGCTGTGATTTATATAAGGCGATCAAGAGGTGAAGCTGTGGCCCAACAGCAGGTTATGACAGCGAGCTGATTGTACACAAGAGGCGAGCTTATACCTGGGCCAGTCTCCACATAAAGACCCTGGGGGAGACTCAAAACACCACTGGAGATGTAGCAGAGCTGTGGCTCAGAGGTGGGCTGCTGATACAGCTGAGAAGTTGCTGAGGGATCCGCAGCTACAGAGTATGCTGTGGCGCTGTACCAGAACCTCGACGACTAGGAGACACGCTTCGACCTGCGCAGTCCGCGAGTGGAGGTCATAAAGGCGTGTTCAGGAGCCTGCTGTCCCAATGGTGAAGAGGTGAGTGGCTGCAAGAGAAGCAGTGTACAGATGAACAAGGGTGGACCACAGAGGTGGCTAAGCAGCACCAGTGCCAATGAGACATATTGTAGACTAAGACAGCCGTGGCCTCCAGCGAGGGAGCGCTGCTGGAATCCCACTGTTGGGTTGCAAGTGAGTGTGGGCAGAGCAGGCGGCACGTGTGGAAGCAGTGGGGAGTCAGCGGCACTGCAAGAACTATTGTGCCCAAGAGGAAGAACGCTGGGAGATTCCTCGATACTGGGGCATGAATGCCATCCAGGTGGCAAGATGACACTGAGAAAAAGCAACAAGAAGTAAAATTCTTTATGGTCCGATAGGCCTCACAATACTCAGAGGAAGCACTAGAAAAACCCTGCTCCGGGCGTGGAGCATGTAAGGACAATTATGGGAATGTTGAAGTTCGTTATTAAAGCTGAGTGTGGGTACCCTGCGCTGACATAGGCTGCCCTGACCTCGCAGACTATAATTACAGCTACCAAGCCCCCAGCATTGCATTGGGGAGCGCGGATACACGCTCTTGAAAACAGGCCTCAAATAGCAAGAGGTGTTGGACCATCAGGGGGGGCCATCTCTAGAGCCCTTTGCCACTTGTGCCCCAGACTAGGCTAACAATGCATCTGCGGTGGCGCTCTGGGAAGAGGAAATTACAGAAGCAAGTGCACTGGACATAGGCACTCCAGGATAGAGAGAATAGTGACTTGCTGCTGTCACCCATCCCGCTGCTGTGTCACGCTTGTTGCCTACAATGGGGAAAGTGGATAATAGTCAACCTTGGCTATCGTTTGAAATGAAGCGAGCTACCAAATCCCAGCAAGATTTGTCGTCAGAGGGAGCCAGCCACATCAACGCAAGGTGTGGAGGCACTTTGAACCACACTTCTGGCCATGCAAGAGTGCCTGCAATCTACAGGTCGAAAGATAAATACAATAAATCTGCGCATGGATCACTTGACTGCCTAATTAGATAAGCAGGCCACATGCACCACTGCAGCAGAGCAGCACATATCGATAACGGCGGATGACATACAAACGATAGGAGCAAATTGCTCAAATATGGAAAAAGTACTGGCGATCATACAGGCTAAGAATGAGGGCGCAGATGTGCACTCCCGCCACAATAACCTATGCATTATTGGTATCCTGAGTCAACAAATACAGGGAAAATGGAAAAAATATGTGGAAACCATGTTATCAGACATTTTTGGCACTGACAACTGATTCCATATGCTGGTGGTCGAAAGAGCACACAGATTGCTGATAGCAAGGCCACCTCCAGGAGCCACCCCACCCCGAGGCCAATCATAGCTAAGCTATTAAACTACAGAGACTAAGACACAGTGCTCCTGCTTGCGTGGGAGAATAAAGAAATCAACTACTGGAAAACTGTGGGGCATTCTTCCCAGACTTCACACGGCAGTCCAGGCATCACGCAAAGAATTTCTGCATGTCAAAAAGAAGCTCCAGCAGGCAGAGATACTCTATGTGATGCTCTACCCGGCCTGACTGTGGATAGATCACTGAGTGACCTAAAAAGTCCCCCACTACCCCCAAAGCAGCGATGGAGTTCCTTAAAAAGCTATTCCTACGATTCAGCGGTCAATTTTATAATGAAACCCTTGATGAAAGCACTCCACCATCTGAGGGAGAGGAGCCTACCAGGGACCCCGAGTTACGGTCTCCCTTGCAGTGACTACGACAATAAGACATTGGGGTGCATTGTCTCGAAGCCGGACGTACACCCAGAAAAATTAGAGCAGCTACAGGGCTGAGACACACAATAGAGAGGGAGTTCACCTTGCTATACAAAACGGTAAAGACCGTCGCCATGTTGCCAGGTGGGAACATGGCACTCAACCAGAGATCCTGGAATTCTTGCCTGAAATACAGACTCTGCACTCCAAACGTGACAGATCATGACTGACCAGAATTATGCTGTCTCTTCTGGCCACCTCAACCCAACGGAGGGGATGCTGGGACTCTGGCGGGCCCTACGAGGGTGCACCCCAAATGTTTTTGCACTGTTCTACACCAGCAGATGCTGGATATTGCAATGTTTTGGTTATGTTTTAGATTTTTCGGATTAGGGAATATGAGAATGTCTTTCACCTGACTGAGATGCTGAAGTGGGTGAGGGTTCGCCGTTCATTTATGTTGTTGTTTCTGTGATGCCATTAATCTCTATTTTCTGAGTTACCATGTGTTGTTTAACATGCTGCACAAGACAGTTCACAAGTATAATATGTCACAATCACCCAGCCCCCCGGACATTTAAACTTTATAACCTGGAATGTGCGGGGGCTAAACGACCCCCATAAAGTATGACAGGTCCACGCATACTTAGACAGGCATCACATACAAGTAGCACTCCTACAGGAGACGCACCTAACAACACACGGAAAACACTCTGGGCACCAGTGGGCAGAGGTCCGATTAGCATTTTCCACCTCTTCGAACTCTAGGGGTGTAGTGGTATTGGTAAAAAAGGGTGTCCCCTTCACAGTCATTTACTGTGAAACAGATGATCAAGGCCAACGTATAATAGTGCAGTGAAGTTAGTGGCACACTATAGTGACTCTAGTAAATACATACCGGACCAATGTTGATGATCCTAAATTCTATGCACACTTTTAGAATTGCTTGCACTCCCTTTGGCTGTGCGCCATTATAAGGGATGGGGATCATAATACGCGTCTGGATCCAGTGCTGGATAGATCGGCAGATAAGACATAGTAGACGCTTCACCAAAGTGCTGCAAGAAGGTATGAAGGACTTCAATTTGGTTGACTTGTGGAGACTGTAGGAGGCTGGCCTGGTTTGTGGTGTATACCAGGTCCAGTTATCCCTTATTAGTGAAATGTGGCCAGTGTCTAGAAGCCAGAGGTAGCTGTAGGCAGAGCAGCCAAGGCTGAATTAGGAGACATGTAAAGCTCTTGCAAAACCACTGTAGTCACACAGTACTTACACACAAGAAAGACAATACTCAGTGTTACCAAAAATAAAGGTACTTTATTTTAGTGACACAAGGCCAAAAATATCTTAGAGGCTATACTCCCTTATGAGGCAAGTATTATACACAATATATACACTAGTTACCAGAAATCAGGTAAGTCACAAAATGGTGCAAATAGTGAAAATCACCATAGGTTACAATGGGCCTAGGGGGAACACAAACCATATACTAAAATAGCGGAATGCGAATGTTGGTTTCCCACCTAGGCAAGAATAGTGTGTAGAGGGGCGGTGGGAGTGTAAGAAAACACCAAAGGTAAGTAAAGTACCCCACACCAGAGCCCAGAAAAGCAGGAGTAAGTACAGCAAGTTTCCTCAGAACACACTAGAAGTTGTGATAAGGATAATGCAAAAAACAAACAAGACTGCAAGACACCAACAATGGATTCCTGAACCTGAAGACATGTGGAGAGAGGAGACCAAGTCCAAGACAGGCTAAAGAGTCCAGGAAGAACAGGAGCCCCTGCTAACCCGGATGAAGGTGCAAAAGTGGAACCTCCAGTTAGAAGAAAACGTCAGAGATACACCAAAGAAGACAGCTGCGGGTTCCTGCTCTGTGCAAGAGATGCCCCACATCGAGTAGATGAATGCAGGCTGTTTTTTGTCGATGGATTCCACCAACAAGCCTTGGCTCATGCAAGAGAAGTATTTGGCGGGGAAAGGCGCTGCCCGGGCCCAGGAGGGACCAGGAGGTCTCAACTCGGACTGAGGAGACAGAGGGGGCTCTCAGCACTTAATACAGCCCTCATAAAACCAGGCAGGACCCACAGGAGTCCCAGGACACGGGGACAAAAGAATTATAAATCACGGTCATCGCAGCACTACACAAAGGGATCCCACGCCACCAGAGAACAACTCAGGGAGCGGAGTGTCACAGGATCCAGTGCTGGGGACCTGGGCTAAGCTGTGCATGAAGGATTTCTTAGAGAAGCGCACAGAAGCCCGAGGAGTTGCAAAACATGCGGTGCACAGGGGTACTGTCTGACACGGGGAGGCAAGCTCTTACCTCCACCAAATTTGGATATTTGGACCTTTGGACAGTCGGGGGTCACTTCGGTCCACCACCTGTGTTCCAGGATCCAAGCTCATCATCAGGAGAGGCGACCCAGAGTACTGGTTATCACTGCAGAGAGGTGCCTGCTGAGGCAGGGAAATGACTTTCACTCCACGGGAGATTCCTTCGGTCCTTCTGGTGCAGGATGAAGACAGGCAGCCCTCGGAGCATGCACGACCTGGAAACTTTTGCAGTTGCTGGCAGGAGCTGAAGTTACAGGGTTGCTGTAGCCTTCTTGGATACTTTGTTGCAAGTTGTAGAGTTCCCGGAACAGTTCTGCGGTTAATCAGACGGTAGAAGGTGAAGCAAAGGTTGCAGAGGAGCACTGCTGGAGTCTTGTAATCCGAATCTGAAGAAGCACCCAGAGGACACCCTAAATAGCACTCAGAGGGGGAGTGGCTACCTAACCAGGTATGGACCTATCAGGAGGGGTCTCTGACATCACCTGCTGGCACTGGCCACTCAGATGCTCCCAGAGTTCCCAGACCATCCTCAAAAAAAGATGGCAGAACCCAGGGACACTTTGAAGGAGCTCTGGGCACCACCATCATAGAGAAGAAGCTGAGGATACTGGAATGCGATTATAAGGCAATGCCCTGCCCATGCATTCTTGCTGCCATTAGGAACCAAATCACAAAATACAACGAGATGGCAGAACAGGGGCTATGACACCTCTTACAACGGTATGTGACGAGGGCATATAGGGTGGGCGGTCGGCACAAACACACACTGTCAAAATCACAGGTTCCAGGGGAGAGGAATGCTATGACACAACAGCCATCCTATCTGCCTTCTCGGACATTTACACACACACACACACACACACACACACTTACATGCCACCTGAGGCTGGACTACGGAGGCAGAGATTGCTGAATACTTGAATGATGTGGCCCGGGCAGGATGTCCTTGGGACAGCAGGAATACTTAGCATGGCTTATTATAGTAGAAGAAATAATGGCTGCTATAAATTTGCCCCTAATGGGAAAGCACCCGATCTTGATAGCTTCACAGGTGAATTCTACAAAGAATTTGCAGACTTCCTAGGCTACATCTACATTCTGTGTATAAAGAGGCTTATGCTAAACTGATGTTCCCTTCATCCCTCTGGGAAGCTTTAATTATTGCCTGGCTGAAACCTTGCAAACAGCCTGAACACTGAGTCATACAGCCAGCTTTCATTGAAAAATACTGGCCATTAGATTTCAGCCGTTGCGGTCCTGCCAGATCAATCGGGTTTCATACTCCACAACACACAACCTGCAAATCCTTTTCTCACTATTAAACCAGTTTAACCCAGCTATAGAAGCAGCAGCAAAGCCTTTGATTCCACTGAGTGACCATTCATGTTCACAATATTACACTGCATGAGAATGCCAAAGTCCTTTTTAAGATGGATACACCGATTATATACGGACCCAGTAGCATGGGTGTGAATTAATGGAAACACACTTAAGGTGCTGCACATACACAGAGGTACGCGTCAGGGGTGCCCCCTGTGCCCGAACCACTAGCACATGTGATCCTGCAGCGACATGCATCTTCAGCACTGCATTTCTGATTGTGTCCTATTAGTGTATCCCTCTATGCATATGACCTGGTGGTATATGTTCGTAGCCCCCCACTACATTTAGCAATGATAATCTGGGAATACATTTCATTTGGTACTCCGGCTTAAGAATCAATTAGTCAAAGTCAGTTACAATCCTCCTGACACAGAACACACACCCACACCAACTAGAACAACCCTGGAAATGGTGCTTGAACACCATTAAGTACTTGGAGATATGGGTGCACAGGGACCCGGAGCTAGTATTCAAGATAATTATGGGAGGGGGGGTGTCGAAGTAGGAGAAACAACCAGTTCGATGGTCCAGACTGCACCTGTCTCTGGCAGAGTGGCGATCATGAAAATGATTATACTACACAGATGTCTGTATTTTTTTTTATTAACATTCCCATAGTACTGCCAAATCACTTCTTCACAATGTTTCAATCACACATGAAAACACTAGCACGGGTGGGGAAGCAACCTAGGATTAGCTGGGAAATACTGACACTGCCATAGGCACAAGAGGGATTCAACACACCAGATTTACTTCTGTATTAGGTATGGGTCCAGGCGCAGTGTGCGCATTACTGGTATCACCTTCAGAAGTATACACCAATTCTGGTGGTAGACGCAGACAATGCCCACCCATACCACTTAATGTTTTTCTACAGCACAAACGCATGGACATCTCTAGATTGGAGTTTAACACTATTCATTGCACCACAAGGGTTTGGGAGGCACTTGGGCCTGAGACAAAAAAACTCCATTGTATGCTCCAGCACTCCCATTAAAGTTTTCCCCAGCCATATCGGTCACACACAAGGCAGGAGCACTTGCAACACTTAACAGAGCAGGAATAAAAACTATGGGCAAAGTATATCCAGCAGGGAGCTTTGTTACTTTGGCAGATCTGTCACTCGGGCCGAGCCAGACACCACTCTTGGCCTTCATATATTATCGTCTTTGGGTGGCTGTGTGGGAGCTATGTCCCTCCTTTACCAAAGAACCACCTACATTTGGTGCACTTCAAGCTTTACGTACTGGACATGTGGCCGGAGTCTCATCACCAGGTTATGCAATGCAGTCCAGGGTGACAGACCATCAAACACAACTAGGGAATTCCATTTGTTCAATGCCATACTAGACACACCCCTACAACCTGAGCACTGGGATTTCTTTTGCACACTAACCAGTATGCTCACACCAAACTGTAATCTTCAAATCACTCATTATAAGTACTTGAACCAAATGGATTATACTCCTGCAAGATTGTTCTGATGTGGGATGAGAGGTGACGCAACCAGTATATAGTATGGAGCATTGGAGGCAGATTTCATGCACCTCACCTCGATGTGCTCTCCTGTCCAGCAATTCTGGGCAAATGTGGTACACGCCCGGACGAACATGGCAATGGAGCCGCTGAACTGCACTCCCCAAATGTGTTTACTAGGTCTGGTCAAACCTTTGCAATCAGCAGAGTTGCCATGAACTGGGGCAACAGATCCATACCTAAGCTCAAACAGTAGATTACTGAAATGGTATATTGCAAGGGGCAACTAGACTTATTTGCATAGGAACTGCCACTGTCCTTGCATCCAAGAGATATCTGGGGCCCATTTACGGCTTACCTGGTATCAACAACAGACATACAATAGCACGTTGAGATATTGTGGACTGCCTGCCTGGGAAAATGGGTCTGGGAGAAGAAGAATTAAGATCTTTGGAGGATGAACAAACAAGCCTTGGTAGCTGCAAGAGTCGAGGTGCACAGGCATACTGTCCTGCAAGTAGAGGCAAGGGAGAGGCAAGGGCTTACTGTCTCGAAGTTGGACAGCTGGTAGAGGGAACCAAGGGGACCACTCCAGACCACCACCTGTGATGCAGGATCCACACGGTTCCGGAGGAGCAAGGATCCACATATCCAATCGTCGTTGCAAGTGATGCCTGCAGTGATGTGACCTGGCCACTCAGATGCTCCCAGGGGCCTCTGCCCACCTTGGATTCAAGATGGCAGTCAACTGGCCACTTGGAGGAGCTCTGGGCACCATCCTTGGGGTGGTGATGGACAGGGGAGTGGTTACTCCCCTTTCCATTGTCCAGTTTCGTGCCAGAGCAGGGACTAGTGGTCCCTGGACTAGTGTAAACCGGTTTATGCAAGGAAGGCTCCAAATGTGACCTTCAAAGCATACCGGTGGTTTGGTGAGGCTACTCCTCCCAAGCCATGTAACACCTCTTTCCAAGGGAGAGGGTGTTACCTCCCTCTCCCACAGGAAATCCTTTGTTGTGCCTTCCTCTAATGGAGCTGGTGTGCAGCTGGAGGGCAGAAACCGGTGGTACCATGGCGGCCTGCCAGGAAAACCCCAGAAGACTACAAGGAGCAATGCTGGGGGTCCTCTGAGACGCCACAAGAGTGCATGGAATCAGACAACCAATACTGGCAACAGTATAGGGGTATGATTCCGACATGTTTGATACCAAACATGCCCAGGTTCGGAGTTACCATTAGGTAGTTGACCTGTGTCCAGTGCGCGGGTAAAATGGCTTCCCCGCACTTACGAAGTCAGTGAATCGGAGCTGGAGTTCGTATGGGGCACCTCTTCTCAGGCAGGGGTGCCCTCACTCACAAGTACCAGCACCCTGCCCTCTGGGCTAGTAGGGCCTACTATCGGGGTGACTTGTAGTGACCTGTAGTGAAAGGATGCATGCAACTTTTCACACAGACTGTAATGGCAGGCCTGCAGACACATTTTGCATGGGCTCCCAGGGGTGGCACAATACATGCTGCAGCCCATGGAGAATACCTGGTGATCCAAAGCCCTGGGTACCTAAGTACCATATACTAGGGACTTTTATGGAGGCATCAGTGTGCCAATTGTGGATGTGTGCTAAGTCCTAAGCAACCAAATTTAGAGGGAGAGAGCACAGTCACTGGGGTCCTGGTTAGCAGGATCCCAGAGAACACAGTCAAAACACACTGACAGCAGGCAAAAAGTGGGGGTAACCCTGCTAAAAAGTGGGTACTTTGCTACATAGGGTACACATCAGCCTCAAGAGGGCCCTATGGTCACTCCCAGAGTGAAAAGATCAGGAGGGAGTTGTGTTGCGTGTCAAGAGTAGGCTTTGTGGGGTCACTGGCCTTGGCGTCCATCACCCCTGCTTCAGACGGTGAGGAAGGTGAGGCCCTGGAGACAGACCATGTGTTTGAGTCTGGGTCGCTGCTATAGCTGCGACTACTGGTGGAGTGTTCTGGGAAGAATTCTGTCAGGCACACATAGGTCATCCTATTCTTGTGGGTCTATGCAGAGTGGCCAAGGAATAAACTCCCACCACAGTGGTTTGTAAAACAGTATGGTCTGGTGTAATGATATTTGTGTTTTGACCACTGACTCCACATTACACTTAGCCTAGCAGCACACCGTCACATTGGTGACCACCAGCTTCATTTTGCCTATTTACTTTACTTTATGTTTAACTTTGCATTAGCCACCGACACGTTAGAGGTGCAGATGGTAGAAGTGCAGAAGCTGCAAGTATTTTTCCACGCACATGGTTTTGCTCATGTTTTCACTCTGCCTGTTCTTTCTCACCAAGGGCTAAGGCATAACATGGAGGAGTTCGAGGGATAAGGATGTGCGAGGGTGATGTCTATGGTACGGCAGGAAACAATTTGGTTTTGGAAGAGAACCTTGGGATCCTGGCCAGTTCAAACGTGTTCCTTTCAAAACTGACCTGAAGTAGCCAGCATTTTTTAACAACAACCTGCGGAGCGGGAGGGGTTTTCCATAATTCTCCTCTCTGGCTTATTTATTTAAGATATATAAGAGATCCAGACCAGATTGACCACAAAGTGGTTCAGACCTCTGGCAGGATGGGGACGCTGATGCCTGTCATCTTTCCCGTGAGGGTAGATCTCTCTCTCTTCACAGTCGATCTTGTGGTCAACGACCTGTTGCTGAAAGGAGAAAGATTAGGGGGATTTAACTGTGGTGATAAATTTTGAATTCTAATTATCTGTTTGCATAGTGCATGTATATATACATACACACACATATATATAAATATTTGCTGTTTATAGATTGAAGTACAGAATTCTTTGTATATGTTTTCATTTCATTGTTTCGCACATTTTAAAATGTGCACTATCAGTTGTACTGACCTTCCTTTACGAGCCTTGAAGAGTGATTTAATAAATGTATTTCCTAGACTAAGAGTTGTAATACCAGAGATTCTTTTCAGCGTGTGTGTATTTCATCTCGGTCCGTAGTGAAGCAAAACATCTGGGCACACAGGCTGCTTTATATTGTGAACTCATGAATTCAAAACCAGGAGCCAGCAAGAGGCTGGTGGTTCAACAAGAACAAAGACATTTCCTGTAGCAGAGCACCTCAGTATCAAGAAAGCAAAGGACAGGTTATCAGTTGGACAGGTATTGGCTGAGAAGTAGAGACGTTTTGCAGGGCTTGCCCAGCTTGTCAAGTGAGTTGCAAGTCTGGAGAGTCAAACCAAACACAGCTCGTACCTCTACACAATGTCCATGTGGCTTTGGAGAAAATTAGCATCTAAATATTTGGACGGTTTGATCCCCTGTCGGTTTCAGGCAATAAATATATTTTGTTTGTGGTTGACCATACCGCCAGATCCTAAAGGCAGTACCCCGAAAGAGTATAACTGCCAAGGTAGTGGCAAGGGTCCTCCTTATGATCCTTTCGATGGTCATACTGCCTAAGACTGTGATGTCTGACAGAGAAGCAAATTTAATTTACTAATACATTAGGGTGATGTGGAAGCAAGCTGGTGTAACGCACTTCCCCTCCATGCAATACCTCCAAACCAAAGGGTTGTTGGATTGCTTCAACAAAGCCTAAAAGTTATGATGGGACCTCTACCCTAGAACATCATAAGGAAATGGAAGGTCCTTCTGCCATTCCTCATGTTCACCTCATAATAACTCAACACACAAGTAGTAGCAACAATAGCATGGATGTCCAGTCACATACTTGTTTTTATGATGAAAATAGGAGGATGTATTTCAAACTCACCAAGCATGTACGACACACTAAATAATTCACAGAGCCGTCTTAAGGTCCGCACGCTAACGGTATCCAGGGCAGGATCAGAGTCCCACTGTACTTTCTATTAGGAGTGGCTAATCCCTGGTAGAATAATGGAGGCTATTCCAGACATGGCCCATGATAGTCCCATGCACCCCAAAGTCTATGTCTCAATACTAAGTTTGTGCAAGTCCTCAGTGGCTCCAAAGGCCCAGGAAAATCTTACCCAGCTCGTTTGCTGCCAGCAATCCCCTAAGGACCAGGGTGGTCCTTCATAAGCTCTGGTTTTCCTTCACTGAGGGTCTGTATCCTCTTGCGCTCTTTCCCAAACGATATGTCAGGCCTCCAAAGTCCCAACGTGGCTCGCTTTGGTATCAGACATCCTCTCCCAGATCTAGCAACTATCACTAAGTAGTCTCTACATCCTCCTTGGTACGACAAACCAGGACCATGGCTCTGTCTTCACAGTTGCCCTTCCATGACATGGGTCACCAACTACAGCGCTCCCACTGGCGACGATCTGCGCTTCACAGTGGACCCCTCCTGGCACACAGGGTCATCAACGACAGCTCTCATAAGGTCGATGATCTCCACATCATGGTGGCTCCCTTCAAGCATACTGGGTCACAGATTACTGCGGTCACACACCAGGCTGACAGCCATAGCCCACAGGATTAGGCAGACTGCCCTCACTCCTACTACGGTCCCAACAGAACCGAGTGTCTCACACTTTGCTCACCAGGATTTATTTGACAGAATCCATGCAGGGCATCACTCCTTTCACACAGGGTCCTCTGTTCTTGGCAGGCAGACATACTCTAGGTGCGCTCCTCCTTACAGGGTACTCTGGTTTTGGCAACCAGGCAGAAGGCTGGTAGTCCGGGTTGCCAGCAAGTGGTCCTGTATTCCTGTGTGATGTCCCCTCACCCAGCATGGAGACTGGCAGAACTTGGCCCCCAGTCCTGAATCTGCCAGCAAGAAGTCTCGACCATCTTCCTTCTCCTGAGATGGTGCTGTTCAACAAAGACGTCTCCTGGTCACACTTTTATAGTCCAAATCCAGACATAGACGTGATTTAGTGTCTGGCCTTTGAAACCCATGTTGGGGAATCAGCCCTTTTGAAGTGGTCTCTCCTCTGCATTGCCTTTTATCGAAGGGGCAGTAAGCCACAGCAAGAATGGTTCAAATTCTGAGTGACCCACAACACAGGTCAAGGGAGTAAGCAGTGATCACACCTGGCTGTCGTCCTCTACTGAAATATGCCCTATAAAATGGTCAAAGGACTAAGCCTTCCCCTATCAGATTCCCTGGTAGTGCAACCCTCATCAGTCCCGTCACTTTCCTGAGAATGAGCCTAGGCCCCATGGACCAGTAACACTTCCTGGAATGAAAGATCCCTCTGATGTGCACAGATGATACTCTGTTCCCCCTCCCTCAGTGTACCGCCCCCAGCCTTCCAGGCCCATGGCTTCCAAAATAGACCCACAGCACCCCATATTATGTACCGTCCGCAGGCACGGATATTCCATCCACCACGCTCAGGCAAGTATCACATTTTGTGCAGTGAGACACACTCCATGCAGACCAAGGGTGAATTAAGTACACAGCCACAGAACTTTACACGAGTCAGCCTGTAGGCCCCAATACAATGATACAAATAAAGAGGTGTGTTCATATTACTGAATCTACTGAAGACAAAATGAGTATTCTGCCACAAATGTGCACATTTCACTTAACTCCAGTTTAGGGCAGTAGCCGTTTACCTTTAAAAGAGTAGTGCTTATTGCGCTTCTCCCAGTCTAAGCAGACCACATTACCATGAGACAGGCCTAGGCCATGGCGCACATGCATGACCCACATTTGCCCATGACCAAAAATTAGTACCATGGATTCAGATACCCATGAAGCTTGGGCACTTATGGTAGAGGTGCATATCTGACACCATGCAGGGGCCTCGGCCTTGAGAAGCCAATGGCTTAGCCAATACAGCACCTTTAAGCTAGCCTAGAGTAATGAAGGCATGGCATGACCAGGAGGCAGTAGTGACTGGGAACCAAGAAAGTGAGCAGAGAGTTGTACTCTAGCCAATTTTCCCTTGGGCTTTGGATGACAAATAGGGTGTTCCTTGCAATGTGGTCAGAAAGATTTGAAATGTCAACAACCTGGCTGACACAGGAGCCACTTGGGATCCCAAGAGGGTGTTCCATGTGAACCAACAGAAGCTCTACCTATGGAGAGACTACGCTGTTCGCAACATGGCAACTGTAGATGTTGAAGAGGAGAGTAAGCCCCTCCCAGACCTGTTGTAAACAGATGACAAAGATGGCTCAATGGATGGGGTAGAACTCTTAAACAACAGACAGAGTGCAGAGAAAGGTGAGATGGTCTGCCCACCTATTCTCACTCACCCCAGATTCGACTCCAGTCTGTGTCCATGACATAGAAGAACAAGTTACTTACCTTCGATAACGCATTGTCTGGTAGAGACTATCTAGCTGCAGATTCCTTACCTTTGAATTCCCTGGCACCAGCTTCGAATCCGGAATTTTTTGCTGAGCAATAGCCTGCGCGCGCCGTCAGGTGGCGTCGTTCGGATACGCATGCGTCATTCAGCTCCGGGTGGCGTCGACAGCGTCGTTGGAGCCGTCTGTGACATCACGGTCGACTATAAAGGCACTACCCCGGTGCGCATACGTCAGTTCTTTTACCCAGGAACTTCCACGCCAGAAGCGCAGAGTCATGGACAGAACCAACAATTTGTCTGTGCAAAACACTGGCCCTGAATGGGATAAACCCTAGCCCTAGTAGACATTTCCGCGGAGCGGGGAGGCATGGGAGGGTGTAAGGAATCTGCAGCTAGGTAGAGTCTCTACCAGATAATGCATTATCGAAGGTAAGTAACTTATTCATCTGATAGAGACTTCTAGCTGCAGATTCCTTACCTTTGAATAGATACCCAAACCATAACCTCCTGGCGGTGGGCTGCAGATAAATCTCCTTTACACTAAAAAGTCCTGTAGGATCGAACGAGCAAAGTGTCCATTCCTCTAGACCTGATTGTCCAGGCAGTAATGTTTTGCAAACGTGTGCAAGGATGCCCACATTGCTGCCTGTCAGATTTCCAGGACTGGTACACCTGAGCTAGCAGTGGTAGCAGCTTTGCCCCTGGTATAATGAACCCTCAGGAGGCTTCTTCCTGGCCAATGCCTAGCAGATCTTAATGCAGAGAACGACCCAGCGCGAAATGGTTCATTTCTGCACTGCCTGACTGCAATGATATATGAGTTTTGACCACTGACTCCACATTGCACTTAGTCTAGCACTACACCGTCACACTAGTGACCACCAGATTCATTTTGCCTATTGAATTTATTCTAGCATTAGCCACTGCCACGTTCAAAGCTGCAAGCAGTTTTCCACGTTGTACTGTACTCACGTTTTTATTCTTTGTGTTTTTTCCCACCAAGGGCTTAACTAAGGCTGATAAGAATGTACTCAGACAGCAGGGAACTGACTTATTTTGAGTTGGCACCTTGACACTGTGGCCAAGTCCCGACGAGTTATGCGTAAAGCAATCAGCATTTTTTTAATAAACTTCTGCAGTGAGGGGGGAGTTCTAGAATTTTCCTCTCTTGTTTGTTCAAAGTATAAGAGGCCAAGACCAGATGGACCGGGGACAGAGAGTGTTTGCAGATCTCGGGCACATCCAGGACGCAGGAGTGTGCCATCCTTCCCGTGAGGATAATTGATCTCTCCCTCTCCTCGATCGATTCTGGGATCTAGCGATCTGATGCCGAGTAGGAGGGAGATGAAGCAGTGATGCCCCTTTTCTCATGGTGATGCAGATTTTTTAATTCATTATTTGCTTTGCATTATAATATACATACATCTATTTGCTGTGTATATTGTAGTGGAGAATCATTTGTACATTATTTCATTTCATTGCTGTGACCTTTTTTGAAATTGTGCTTTCAGCATGCTAATCTCCTTTTGGGAACCTTGCTTTGTGAAACAATAAATGTCTTCTTTGGACTAAGAAGCACATTCCAGAGATTTTTGTCAGTGCATGAGTGTTTCAGCTCAGTCATTAGTGAAGCAAAACACCAACCCTTCACAAAGAGCTGGTCATCCACCTGGAACTATTGTGCGGTCAAGGTAGAACGACAATGCTCTTTTTGGGTCCAGCCGGTGGAGTCGCTCCTCTTATTTAGAGGGATGCAGCGGAGCAAAGAAGGTGGGCAGGGTAATGTTCTGACACAGATGAAATGAGGTCACCACCTTGGGGAGGAAAGAGGCACGAGTTCTGAGAATCACCTTGTCTGAAAATATGGTGATATACGGTGGCTTGGATGAAAGAGTCTGCATCTCACTCACCCTCCTGGCAGATGTCATTGCCACTCAGAAGGCTCTCTTGATGGTGAGCAGCCGGAGGGCACAGTTGTGTAAGGGCTCGAAGGGAGCAAACATCAGAAATGTGAGGACCAGATTTAAGTCCCATTGGGACATAACAAAAGACGTAAAAGGGAAACAAATGTACAAGCCCTGTAAGTAATCTATGTACAATGGGAGATCTGAAAAGTGAAGGCTGATCAGGCAGCCAAAGGAATGCCGATAAGGCAGAAAGATAGCCCTCCAGTGTACCCAAGGCAGAACCCTGCTGGGCAAGAGCTAGTATGAAGAGAAGGATATCAGAAAGAGAAGCAGAAAGAGGATCAATAGTCCTTTCTGTACAATAATATACAAAGCATTTCCAAAGGCAGGCGTATACAGTTTTAGTGGAGGGATGCCTGGCTGCCAAAATAACTTTACAGACTTCAGGAGGAAGGTCAAAAGCCATCAATTGCCACCGCTCAATCTCCATGCATAAAAGGCACAGAGTTGGCAGGTTCGGATGGAGAGCCCTCCCCTGCTGATGCAACAGAAGATCCTCCCACAGGGCAGCCTGATCGAAGAATTGATGCTCATTTTCAGAAGCTCAGGATACCAGACTCTCCGGGCCCAATTCATAGCCACTAAGATTACTTCAGCCCGGTCATTCTTGATCTTCTTGAGAACTCTAGGCAGAAGTGGTATGTGCGGAAAACCGTACAGGAGGCCTGAACTCCACTTGTGACGAAACTCCAACACGCAATACTGCTGACATTGCATGTTCTCTGCAGAGGCAAACAGATCTAACCAAGGCTCTCCCCACTACTGAAAGAGTCCTGGCCCCACATCTGGAAGGAGATACCATTCATGATCCGCTAGGCATCTATGGCTGAGTTAGCCCGCCCTGGCGTTACAGCAGGAAGAAATGTTTTCAGTGCCAGTCAGATCGCCCGGAGCTTCAGTAAGTTCATATGGAATGTGGATTCCGCCAGAGACCTGAGGCCTCTGATCTATGCCTCTCCCAGGTGGCTGCCTCATCCTAGAAGTGACGCATATGTCACTACTGTGAGATCTGGCTGGGGAAGGGAGAGGAGTCTGTCTCTGACCCAATCGCAGCTCACTAAGCACCACTACAGGTCTTTTGCAGTTCCCTCCGAGATCTGAACCGCGTCAATAAGTTTCCCCTGATACTGCGCCCACTGGAACTTTAGGTCCCACTACAGAGCCCTCATATGCCATCTGGCCTGCTTCACTAATGGGATGCAGGAGGGCATGAGTCCCAATCGCTTCAAAGTCTGTCTCACCGAAATCCACAACAGAGGCCGAAACATCGATATCATAACCTGACTATACTGGACTCACTGCCCGGGAGGATAAGCCCAAAACTGCACTGTGTCCAGAACAGCTTAGATGAAAGGGAGCTTCTGAGAGGAAGTCAGGTGTGATTTTGGCACGTTTATAGTGAACCCCAGCGAATGCAGGAGGTCCGCCGTAGTCTGAAGGTGGTTGTCGAGAGCCTAGGGCGTAGAAACCTTCAACAGCCAGTCATCGAGGTAGGGAAAGACTGAAACCCCCAACCTGCGCAGATGATCTGCTACCATCGCCATCAACTTGGTCAACACCAGAGGGGCACTGTTGAGACTGAAGGGGAGCACAGTAAACTGAAAGTGGCCCACCTTGAACCGCAAGTAAAGCTTGTGGGCAGGCAGAATGCGGATATGAAAATACTCATCCTGCAAGTCCAACGCTACCATCCAGTCTCCTTGGTTTAGGGCAGACATGACCGGAGGAAGATTTGGCATCTTGAATTTCTCCATTTTGAGGAAGAGATTGACGTCCCGCAAATCCAGAACGGGGCGAAGGCTCAGTTCTTTTGGGGAATCAGAAAGTAGCGGGAATAACAACCACTGCCTACTTCTCACATCGGGACCCTTTCTATAGGTCCCATGGCCAAGAGAGACATAACTTACTCGAGGAGCAAAATTAAGTAATCCTCCATCAGCTATTCTTTTAATGGAGGCATAGAGGGAGGGAAAGACTGGAACGGGAGGAAACAGCTCTTCTGTATGATCTGTAGGACCCATTTGTCCAATGTTATGGACCGCCAGCGAGGCAGATAAAATTGAATCCTCCTTCCAACTGGACGTGTGTAGTCCTGGAGAATCACACTAGGAGGACTTGGGTGCTGTGAGGAAGGGCTGGGTGGTTGCAGACATCGGGCCACACCCTCTGGGTCTAAAGGTACTACAACCTCGTCCTCGCACTGGATGCGGAGATGATGGCGAACGGTGGCTGATTTGAGGGCCGCATGGTACCCCACTCCTTCCGAAGCCTCGAAAGGGGCGAAAGGCAGACTGCTGACGAGCTGGCGCCAAGAGTCCCAAGGATCTGGCCGTATCCCGAGAGTCCTTGAACTGCTCAAGCGCAGAGTCTGCCTTTTCTCCAAAAAGGTGTGAGCCATCGAAGTGCATGTCCATGAGGTTTGTCTGGACATCCCCTGAAAAGCCAAAAGTATGTAGCCAGGCATGGCATCGAAGGGACACGGTCGATTAAATCACCCAGCGAGTCGGTCATTTCCAAACCACACCTAACCGTAAACTTGGCTGCGTCTCTCCCATCTTTGATGGCTTGAGTGAGAGTGTCCTGCATGCCCTCTGGGACCTGGGGCTGCACCTGTGCCACTGTATCCCATAAAGTATGGTGAAAAACGGCCCAACAGGAATGAGGTGTTTACGGACCTCAACGCCAGGCTTGAGGAAGAAAACGTCTTCTTACCAGCTGATCCAGCCCTTTGAATTCCCTATCTGGGGGAGCGGAAGGGAAGGCACCATGGGAAGTGGAGGCCTGGTTCACCAAGCTCTCCGGGGTGGGGTGTTGGGTGCGGAAACTAGGGTCAGTTGGAGCTGGTCGATAGCAGCAGAAGATTGTCCTATTTATAGGAGCCCCTGTGCTGGGTTTGGAGCTTGTCCCCAGCAGGACATCACTGAGGGCTTCATTGAAGGGTAGCATTGGTTCAGATGTGGAAACCCCTGGCTGAGGCACCTCGGCCAGGATGTTAGTCCTGACAGGCACCGTAGGCAACACTAGGTCCAATATCTCGGCTGGTCTACGCACCACCATGGCGTATGAAGCTCCCTCCTCCGTAGCCACAGAAGGAGGTGAGAGCATGCCAGTATCTGGAGAAGTATCCAGGCCACTGGCTTCCCCTAGATCCGCATACTAGTCCTGCTCAAATCCATATTCTAAAGGGTCCGCAGACCTCATCCATTCCTCAACTGTGCCTGGCTGTTCAAAATAAGCCTCAGGCACTAATATGGGCTGTGTTGGCGCCATCGAAGTCTGAATCAGCGTTGTACAAAGTTGTTCCGGCTCCAGATCATCTGGTCATTCGCCAGGTTAAGAACTAGAATCTGGATACGTCTGATATGCTGCCAGGAGAAGCTATCTTGGAAGTCTCCTTTCAAGTAAGAATCCAACCAGTTGCTGAGCAGCATCACTGGAGGTGCCCTTGCAGGAGGACAGCCCAGGCCGACCTTTGGGCCAACAGCAGTCTGGGTAGAACACAGTTCGATGGCCACTATGAACTCAAGCGCATAGCTCATACCCTGATGGTTCGGTGTACCCCAATCAGCACCAGCACAACCTCTTACTCCATACACAGAATAGTAATAGTACTCACAGCAACTTTGCAAGCTTCATGTGCAAACACAGAACAGGTAACCTCAGACAGCTAAGCAAGCCTCTTTGGCACACTCTTTGGTAAAATAACAGGAGTAACAATACTTTATTTAGATATAGTAGACACAGTACAGTCAAAAAGCAAGGTCATCTTATTCACATTATACGTGAGGCTAGTTAGTCCTGTCTTGTTAATATTGTAGAGACGTTTCAGTTTTAGTTAACCCATTTAATGTCAAAGCTGCAGATACTAGAATGCATCTTCTTTAGAGACCCGCAAACTGAAAAGCCATCAAACTGAGCATTAGTAACATCCATAACTTACAGTGCTTGGAAACTGCATAAGTGTTAAGTTTGAGGCACTGTCCAAAAACAAATTACTAGCAGCCAACAGTTTGCCCTGTATGAAATTACTCTATTATAGTTTGAGAAGGTGATTCGTATAAATGGCAAATATAAACACAGAATGCTACGATGCCAAATTACACATTTTAGAGAATGCATACAAGTACTGAATTTACTCAAACACGTTTTAAAAGAACCTCAATCATCCATTAAAAAAAGTGTCCAAATTCATGATGAATCCTTCTATTGAGCTAGTCCGTTAACCTCCTCCACAACCCAGCCCCTCCATGTGTTCTTATATCAGATTCACTTGTGTTAGGTAAACATACCATAAAGTAACATAAAGAAAAGTATTTACTCTGTTGTAGAAAGAAGATATGTTTTAAGAGTTTACACACTAAACAAAATACAGCCAGTTTTAACTACAACTGCATGTGTAGGCCTGCTGATTAGGAAAAAGCTGCAGCAACAGTTGCAGTAGTCTGCTGAGCTACCTGCCCAGCAGCATTCCGGAAGGGGGTGGGGGAAGAGGGAGAGAGAGAGTGAGAAAGAGAAAGGCAATAGTAGAGGATGAAAGACAATGTGAAATATCCATGACAGCAGTGTCTCGCATGTCCCACCCAATCAGGGAAACAAGCCTGCCCCCTCCTCTCACAGGCCAGCTACAGAATAGCAAGCCACCACATGGGGTGCCCTTCACATAGAATGTCCCAGCAGCAAAGACCAAGATAAAGGAGGGCTCCTACTGACCCCCCTACTGTAGAAAAGGCAAAATGTAGTCAACATTAAAAGGGAAAAAGAGGCAGAGCAGACATTTTTGCAGGCTTAAAGGGTCTCCAAAATGGAACTCTAGCACCTGCTTCGGCATGACTCAAAGTGTTTGGAGGGTCTAGCCTTTGCTACACGCTTCTGCCTTATCTGTGCTATCAAGTTTGGGATCGTACTTGGTCGGAAGCTGCACCGTCTGCTGTTCCTGGCACCATTTTGTGTGAAGGCACCCTTGGCTGCTGCCTAACTCACGCATGCCCAAGGCTAGCCCTGAGGACAGCAAAGGAACTGAGGGGAGCGGAGAACTGACAGTAGCTGTAACCCGAGGAGGACTTGCACTGCTCACGATGACGTAACCCTAGGAGGACCTGCACTGCTCAGAGTGACGTAACCCTAGGAAGACCTGCACTGCTCAAAATGACAAGTGAGTTCCAGGTGAGCGGAGTGCATCTATGGAACGTGCTACCTTAGTTCGAGGGGCCTTCCAGAAGAATAAGAGTACTCAGTGGGCAAATCCACTTAGAAACTAGTGCCTAGAAGTTGAAGTTAGAGCACTGTATAACTACATTTGGCGGTGGCACAAACTGACCTGTACCGTGAAGGAAGGTAGCTGCTTTGTCCACAGGCAAGGACATCAGGCATCGCCTGACTCACCAATGAAACAAGAGAGGGCTCCTATCTTTGTTTGGAAGTGGGCTGCTGTCTGGGCATGAAGAAGAACCCAATGAGCAGGAAGCAGCCAACTTTGAGCAACTTGATCACTGCATATTCAATCCACTGCCTGTACTAGCATTGCCTGAGCTCCCCTGACAGAGCATACACCAGAACTGAAAAAGTATAATTTGAAGACATAAATGAAAATATAACAGGTTAAATAACCTACAGCAAGTAATGCAATCTCTGACCACCTTAAGATTAAATCAGTTGTTTATCCAATGTGTTTAAAAAACATATGAAAAACACACTCTTGTCATTAAATAAGAGCTAGTGTGCAGTGTCCCCAGTGAATTAAAGAACCACAACAACAAAACATTGAACAAGTGAAAGTGCATTTCTGCTTAACCAACAACTATAGTGAAAAAGTAGTCCTTTGGTCTTCTTTGGGACAAAAGTTATAGAGGTTTGTTTGTTAATTGCATTGACTGCGTTCCGACCCAGAAGGTTGGCCAGGTTTCGTCAGAGCAAAAGCAATATGAGGAGCAACTGAAACACAATGATTAAATAAATCAAGGAAGTGGAAACGCACTGTTCTGTTAAAAGAAGGCCCACAGACCCACCATGCAGAGTCTGAAGAGCTCAGAAGCATTGTTCTGCCCATTCAGGTCAGGCTATTGTTTGCTTCTGGGAGGTATTTCACACCTACTCAAAGGTTAATCACTGGCTGGAAGATGACATCGGGTAATGCTAAGTAGCGTTCTGATAGTTCAGGCAGATAAAGTTTAACTTTCTAGAAGTTACTTTTCCTTAATATTTATTAAGAATCTAACTTCACCATTTAATTGAACTCCAATTTTTAACAACTATTAAAAATAGTTGTTTAAATATTTTTCTATCTAGTCCCATTTCATTTACTATATATTTTGGTTTTCTACATAGAACAGCCGGGCCTGCCAGTGAACAATAGCTGCTGGGTGCTAGTCTGTAAGGACATGATAACATTTAATTTCTGTATGTCCTACTTTTAATTACCATGCCTCCTGCCTTGTGGGCTACAAGACCTACATCGGGAGACTTATTAATGTTTAATGGGAGGTTTTGGCCTGTCAAAAGGGTTAATTTTGACAGGACAAATCACAGCTTTTCTACTGCTACATACAGGCTACAGCAGTAGCCTTGAAGCCATGTTTGCACAGCTGGAAGGCACAATAGCTGCTTCAGTCCACTAGTGGCATGTAATTTCCGGGCCATGGGTAAATTTTTTACCATATAGTACAGACTTATGTACAAGGTAAATATACCAGTTCGGAGCATGCCAAATCAACCATGTTAAGACGGAGGCAAAGGCACATTACCACTGGTCAGCAGGTTAAAAGTGCACAGAGTTATAAGGAAAGCAGTAATATAGGGCCCAGCAGAAGACAAAAAATCTGGGCTGACCACACAGAAAAGGTGGATTTTCAACAGACACCATCTTAACATCTCTTTTCATTGTGCTCATCTGTGAGGCTTCCATCTTCTCGGAGTATTTAGGTGTAACATTTCGGGATCTCTGAAGCCACCTTGAGTGGTACTTTATCAGTAGTAGTGCAAATCGGTCAGATCCCTGAATTTCACAAACGACTGCTTTTTTTGCACACTATTGATTTCATGTACAGTCATACAACAGTCACAACATCCCAAAGTGTTCATGCTAGCTTCGTGGCTGAATTAGGTTTTCTAACATGGTTGTACTAAAAACGTTTGCTGCGTGAGACTAAACAATAGAAAAGTTATCATGTTGCAAAGAAAAAGTGAGTTTAGACTCAAATTTTGAGAAAACACCTACCAGAGTTCCATAAACGTTGCTAATACCAGAACCTGTTACCTACAGCTTTAGAAACACCAGGAGCGCTGTATGAAGCACTTTTAAAGAAAACAACTACATATTGTAGTGTGAGGGCTATATTTCCGGTTGCAAAATATTTCAGTTTATGGACCATATGCAATAAAAACACACACCTTCACTGTTATATGAAGTGTCTTGTGATTATTTCAAAGGAATACTCAGAGCAACTGAGCAAGAAGGACATCCGCCAAGGTCACTTACAGGGGTCTGCTGCAAGAGGGAATGCCAATCAATCCTGTGTCATCTGCCAAGGAGCCCAAAATATCCGAATAATGCTCAAACCATACATGAGGACTCATGTGCAAGGTAAGTTCAGGTGGTGAATCATCTTTTAAAAAGGGGGCATTGACAGTGTTCCAAAACCAAGTGGCGTCATTGGTCTTAGCTGCCTGGGCCAAATTAGACAAAGCCTCTTCCTTAAGGACCTTCTTCCTGTTTGCTAGTGGCAGACTAATCCTTTCTAAGCCTAAT
Organism: Pleurodeles waltl; assembly: GCF_031143425.1. Lineage (NCBI taxonomy): Eukaryota > Metazoa > Chordata > Amphibia > Caudata > Salamandridae > Pleurodeles > Pleurodeles waltl. Next base: position 1,214,495,977 of record NC_090440.1, read on the forward strand.
GGCAATGTGGTCCGAGGGTGAGTTTAGCAGCCTAAAAACATGAATGATCAAACTAACTGCGTTTCTCTGAGCTCCACTGGCTGGGTATGTGGGTCAGAAGGGCATTAAGCGACCTAGTGATTGCGTTAAACGCATCAACCATCCCAGTGTTATCTACCTTATCACCCAGGCAGAATTTAAACTCTGCTGCATTAGTAATTAACAACCTTTGCAGCACCACTGAAGGCTTAACCACCATCCACTTACCCTGCACACTATTGGACCTAGTGGTGTCTATGTTGACAATACTTGTGCTTACCCCAAGCCACTCAAAGCGTTAGAACAGAGATACAACGAAACAGTTATGAGACAGCCGCACAAGCTGATAATAGGGCGTGGCAGTGAAAGACCTCCTAATAACTTCAGGCAGCATATCTGAGATTAAAATTTTGAGACCACCCTTTGGGCGACATAAGAGCGACGGTATGTCAGGTGTAAGTATAGGAGAAAACCCTTACACATGGGAGGGATCAACGTCCCAGGTTTCCTGAGAGCATATATCGTGAGATGTAGCAGTGATATAAACCCAGTATGGGGCATTTACTTTTATTTGAAATTGAATATATTCAATGAAGCAAATAAGCATTCTCATGTATATCCCGCTGATGATGGTGTTGGGGATACAACAGTTTGACTAAAGGCTCTTGATATAACTGGCCCAGTTAGCTCAGAAGGATGGCTAGGAGCAAGGACAGTGTGCCCTACTGCAGGGCCATGACTGGGACATAAAGAATTAGTCTGATCACCCACTTTCTCTTAGTGGAGTGGGTCCCCTAGGATATTATGTCAATCTATCTCCTGCAGATCACTTATGCCTTCAAACCTGTTGGATATGAGGATAGGAAATTGGCAATCAGCCGTGGAGGATTGGGCAGAAGCGGGGGCACCTGGCAGCGACAATAAAAATACCCCAGGGGAGAAGTGTGATATCACTGGGATTTGAGTTAAACAATGAAGCCCTGGACAAAATCTCTCCTGCTGCATAGGATGTTTAACGCTTATGTTGACACAATCCCCCTTGATAGTTTTCCTGGTAGGTACAATCCACCCAGACCTTCTTGTCATGATTATTTAGTCAGCTCTCGCAATAGGGAAAAACAAACTTAGACTGTAACCAATGGAGGATCTTGATCCCTAAATTGGTCAGATGATTCAAGAGTACCTAGATGCAAGAGGGGGACACTAGTCATTACTGCCACATTAGGGCAGCAAGCAGGGACTAAGATGACAGTAACATTATTTTTTGCAACCCTCTCCCTCCCTGAGATGCTAGTGTTCCGTAGTTTTTGACGGATGCCTCCTGAAGAAGGGCCAGTTGGACATGTATTTCCAGGAAAGATGGTCAGGTCATTTATTCTAGACTGGTCTGACTGCGCAAGGGATGAGTCCCTTGCCCATCCCAAAGCCAGGACCCGGGAGACATTCTTCACTTGTCTGATGGGCCCTTCCACATTCCCAACCGTACAGGCAAAATGTAACTGATTTTCATGTGAGAGGCTACATACACTGCAATTAGTTAAAAGGCCATCCTGGCCATGCAGTGATGATCTTTGTATTGAATGAGTTATCTGGGTTATTGCACCATTAGCCACACTATTCATTGATTTATTATGATCTAAAAGTCCATCAATCATCCCAGCTGCGCATAAATGGGGTAAAGGAAGCGTTCCATTATTCCTTTCTAACTGGACATCAAATTCCCTTAAAACAACTCCACCTCTGCAGGCGAAAGTATAGTGGGGAATTTTTTAACGGGGGCAGATACACTAGTTTGGAAGGCAGGGTGGGTCTTTTTCAACACTTGTCGTCTTTTAAGTTTAGCTGAGGGAGCACTATTACTTGGTGAAGGTACAAACGTGCTAGTGGTCCGTCCTCCATCCCCCAAGGAGGAAGGCCTTACTGAAAATGCCTTCGGAGATGTCAAGTGGGCATAAACCGCTACTGGAACAGTGCCAGTAGCAGGTTGTGCTGATGCCTCTAAGCTTAGTAGTACATCTGGAGCTGCAGTCATAGTGGGCGACAGACAGCGCTCAGCCTGTTCGGTCTCCTTATTTAAGGCCTCCACAGCACGTTTGATATATCCATCCACAGATGCAGAATTTGGGCCAATTTTGGCAGGAACTGAGCCTTTATGTTTAGTCATGGAGCAGAACCAAAATAGAAAGACACTCAAAATAGGCTCAAGGCTAAAAACGTCTTCACTGTTATAGCATATCAAGACAATAATTCAATTGTTAGCCAAACAACCAGCTACGCTTAGCTGTGAGTTAAAGTCCTCTATAATTATCCAAATAATAACCAGCATATAATTCTGCCACCAAAACGTAATTAAAAAAGGAATGGGGAACTAAAGAGGTGGGACTCAACCTTTCCCAGATGAAGATAGGCCTGCTCGTGGCCCCGTCTTCACCCAGGAACATCCTGCGCAGCGAGAAGCATGCCACGCTTTGTAGCTGTACCTGGGAGTGTGGCCCTCTCCTCCCCTACTAAGTAAAGATAGTGCCACCAGGCGCGAGTTCCCTAGGTCTCAAAGTCCCTTCAAGTTAGATTGCAGGAAGATGCAGAGTTTCCCAGCACAGAGGGAAGCCTGCCACGCTTTGTAGCAGCACCTGGGGGTGTGGCCACCTCCTCCTCTGCTCAGCAAGAATAGCATCTGGAGGCACAAGTTCTCCTGGGGTTTGAAGTCCCTTCCAGGTACATTGCAGGCAGATACAGACTGTTAAAAATGCCAGCAGATCTGGAGTTGTCCACTAGCCTTTTGGCTTTGTCAATATTAGTTTTGTTTTGTGATTTTTCTGCAAAACATTATTGTTTAGAAAGCTGCCAGGTCCTTGTCAATCGAAAAAAAAAAAAAAAACATTGTCTAAAAGAAAAAATATATTTTGGTCTCAAACAGCACACATTGCCATTGCTGGTTCCTGGCACTGAGGGATAGTATTTTGGATGTAGAAGTGCTTCATGTGAAAGGGCAGAATGCCTTCACGTGGAGTGAAGTTAACAATGCCTGAAGTGGGCCGACACTTTGCCTCATGCTGTAGTGGGTGGAACTAAAATGTGAATGACAATACCAAACCGATGGATGAAAATGGCTTGCTAAAAGCCCCTACTAATAAGTATATTTTACATATAATATTAGTAAATTCAAAAGGCATTGGTTAATGCAGGACTAAAAACGGGATGAAATTTCTTAATGAAGCTCAATCTGGTGTGGATCTGAACATGTGCTAGTGGAACAAGACTAAAGGGGAACTTTACTATTTTGTTGTGTGTATGTAGTTAGAGCACTAAACAAATCAAAGTGCAAGTGCACATTTATTAGTCAAATAAATGTGGAAACAACTAATTGCATCATTAATTACCTACTGACAAACAAATATGGATCAATATCAAAACATTTAATTGAGACATGTTTGAACCCACAATAGAACAACAACCATCTTTGTTAATTCTGAACAGGAATAAATAGCTGTTAAGTAAAATGGAACTTTACCAAGAGATATCAAGGCATGGTGGATTTCCTTCATCACATTCTTGTAAAGATCCTTCTGCCAATGCTCTAGAAGCTTCCACTCCTCTTCAGAGAAACATGCAACAATGTCGCAAAAAGTAATTGGTTTCTGAAACCAAAAATGATACACATTTACCCTCATACAGCTCAGTGTGTTATGTGTTAAGACATTAGTACAAAATATCCAACACTTCAACTAAAACTCCCCCCCTGCATTATAAAAGGCATCATGGCAAAAGACATGCTTAAACATATTTACAGAGTGCAACCCCTAAGCATGGGTAATCGGGTCATTAGCTTGGGTGCTGTAACATGGGGGTGCCGGGGCTGCTGACAAAACACAGCTTCAACAGAAAACTCTCTACCTTCTGAGGTCCCATCTATCAGATTACTTTTAGCTGCCATTAAGCTGAAAACCTCTGAGACTTAGAACATGCCCACTGCCTCCCATTGGTTGGCTTTATTGTCACCCTTATTTTTCACTTCTTATTTAATGGTTTATTTGCCTTCCTCTTCTTTTCTTTGCCCATCTCTTGGAGCTTAGCTTCCTTACCATATTGTTGATAGGGTGACCTGCATGATTCCACTGCTCACATTAGGGAACTATTTTTGTATTTTTCTTTAAACACCACAAGAATGCATGCATTTTCCAGATCTCTCATTGATGTGCTGCTTCCACCCCATCAAATTCTTGCACTCCCCTTCCCAAGCCTTCAGTATTGCTATTGCCCACTGGCTCTCTCCCCTATGTGCTACTTTTAATTCCACAAGTCCCCTGCCCCATGTGTCCTTTGTTGCTCCCTCCTCCTGATCAATTTCTCTCTTAACCTTGCTTTTTAAATTATTGGTTTAAATAATTCTTACCCCTGTTCGTGGCTCCTCTGCCCACTCTCCGTTTCTTTCTTACCACCGTTTTGCTCAGCTGCCACTCATGGCCATTAAAAAATGTCTATATGCTTTAAAGGGCTCAGCAGCTGCTATTTGCTGTTGGACCATTCCACTTTTAAACAAGCATTGGCAATGCCAATAACTCCAGCCTATGAAAGGTATTAGCTTTATCAATGTTTTAGGTGTGCAGCATGGCTGAAAGTTAAAAAAGAAAGTGATATGATGAAGCCAGCAAGCAACACATGCAACAATGAGAAGAGAAGGCTGGTTGGGGGCAAGCAACAAGGGGAAACAATGGAAGGAGGAGAGATTGAGCAAGTGATGATTGGGCAAAAACGGGGGGAGGGGGGAGGTGCAAGCAACACGGACAGCAGAATGAAGGTGGGTGTGTGGGGGCAAGCAACATGGACAACAGAAGTAGGGAAGATGAGTGGGACAAGAAACATGGAAGGAGGGAGGGCGGTTGGGGGCAACCAACATGGACAACAATGGAAGGAGGGCATATGGGGGCAAGCTATACGGATACAACAGAGGAAGGGAGGGTAGGCGTATGGGGACAAGAAGACAGACAGCAGAGTGGGGAGAAGTAGAGACACACTGTGGTAGAATGCATAAACACAAAGAAAAAGTAGCACCTACAAAAATGAGCAGTGGAAGGACACCAGCAATGTGTCCATGCTCTAGTAGACGGTCAAACACACAAAGAAGAAGGAGAGAAAGGCTGGCTGACCAATAGGAATTAAGCAAATGAGAGTGGTAAAAATTTTGGAAAAAATGCCCTCACCAATCACTAAGGATGTGCATACGCATGCTTACTGAATAATGAGGCACCAGTAGCATCATGATGCATTTTTCCTTGACAGCAGGCAAAACCTACAAGTCATAAGGCCAGACCGATTGACTTTGCCATGCTTCTTTCATTTCGCATGCATCGAGCCAGAGACCTACTTCATTCTTGCACTTACTTTCTCTTGCCACACACCCTTCCTCGCATTCATTAAGTTCTTAGAACCTATGTTGTTACAAGGTAGGAGCGCATAAAAAAACGTTGGCCTTGCTTGTCAGGCAGTTACAATTTGTATTGCGTTGCTTTCTTGGTGTAGTGAATGTGGGAGCAGCTGTTTCCCTTCACTTAAATTAATGTATGTGTCATTGTCACTGACGTGAGCCACCTCCTTATCAAAACCAAAATCGCCTCATAGCTTAAGTAGGCTTGTCAACTGGTACCTTCATTCAGAGAAACTAAACCTAACAACTGAGTTAACCATTTTTGTTTAATTTCACAAAGATGTCAATTGAGCGTAGCCATAAATATGCCAAACAAATACTGAACATATTCAATCTTTGCCAAAGTTTGAATGTTAAGTAGTGATCCGAAAATTACTCTTTATTGTACTCCTTGCTTGAATTTTGGTACTAGTACCACTGAGTTTATAACTTTTGCCTTGCCGGTGTATTCTGGTGCAATTTGCTACTTACAGTCAAGCCAATGTAAAGGCTTAACTAAAACTGAATGTGCAAAGACATGTACAGCACTTGGAGTAATTTCTCACTCATGTCATGAAGTTACGCTTTTATGATGCTCTCTGTTCTATTCCGGGTGGAGGTAGCCAGAAGCACTTTCATCATTGATGAAAGCTTTACACAAACTTCAATAAAATACAATGCAAAAGAAGCTCAGACTGCTGATGCCTGTGCTGGAACTGTACTCTTTGTTAGAAAAGCTTGCTTTGAGCATGTCTTGTGTACACTATACGATTCTCTTCCAAACCTGCTTTAAAGTGTAGAAGAGGAGTCCACGACCACGTTGATTAAAATGATAACTTAAATCAATCACTATTTCACTATTAAAAGAATAGCAACCCTGCTCAGAAGTTCCTATACTTCAGAACTAAAGAATATCCAATGCGCTGTGAAGTTATCGTACTGTTTAAGAATGTACCATCCTCGCTGAGATATTTGACTCTGTCCAATTATATAAACAGTATCCCTCTTAAAAAGTGCCAATAAAGGCTCATTCGAATTAGAGAGGCACTGCAGGCATTCAGAAACTGCCCTATGGACTTTGGAAATAATTGTAACCATTGCAATGAAGATGGAACAGAGGTGCTGTGAAGCGCAGGTACTGCCACAGCAATACTTAACAACACTTAACAATGTGGCAGCTTTGGGGAGGATGAAATGGAGTTTAGACCCTAGTTTCGAACTGTCCTTAGGCCTTGCTGTTGAGACCGCCAACAAGATATAATACCTTTATGTTTACACAACCATGAAACTTGTCACATGTCTTAATGCTCATCCTACTAATGGTTTCCTCTGTAAAAAAAAAACATAAAAAAAGGCCAGCAATATAGACATTAGCAATCCAAGATGTTAATCCAAATTCTTGTTATAATCAGGCCACTACATTTATAAAGCAATATGAAATAGTGTTTTAGCAAAAAGGGCATGATGGCTATAGCTACATTTTAATTTGTCTGTACAATTTACAATTTTCACCTGCAGGGGCGTAGCTTGGTGGGGGGAGGTGTTACACCCCCTAATAAATGTATTTTGTGATAAATAGTTGGGTGCAGGTGCTTTCAGTTGGGTATAGTGAGGATTTCACTAGGAACTTTTACACATAAGAGAGAAAAAATGCACACACGCTCTCTCCCTCTTTCTGTTTGAAGAGGCTTAAAAAATGTTGGTTATTTCACAAGATAATGTGCTTTCTCTCACTTAGTTCACCTACCAATCCGCATTCTTCTCCCTTTTCCACTGCCTCTTAAGCCCCTCTAGTGCGCCTTGCTTGTCCTATAATGTATTTTAACATCATGTGCTGCCGTGATTGTCGGGAAATCTAAGCTAACACCTCCACCCCCAACATACTGACCAAGCTACGCCCCTAATCATCTACATCTTCCGAGTGACGTAAAGACAAGGAAAAGGGTTTGTGAGTAGGTAACATATGGAAGGTCAGGCGATGCAATTACATATTTGTTTCGTCTACTAACAAAGGCCAACTATGAACTCACTGCAATGACTACAAAATAAAAAAAAAATAGACATGCTTCCAACCATAGTTAACAGCATTGATACATTCTTAAATATAACTGAAGCTTCAAATAGAAAATCCTACCATCCCAAGGGAGCACGAGGAGAAAAACTGTAGTCAGCAGCGCCCCTCTAGATTAGAGCTATATACAGATTAGTTGGAAATCTTCAGCAAGATCAAAAGAAACAACTTGTCGAGTTGATCACCTCGAAAACTTAGCTCGCATACCTAAAAAGGTGCTACGAGGCACATGTAAAATGAGCTGCAGGATATAACAGGCGGGCACAGTATGAATTTGTTTTTTTTCCCTGTACAAATAGCAGAGGCAAGATTGCAGTTTATTAACCTGGACCAGTCTATTTCGGCATGATCATTTTCTAAATATGCGCAGCAAGTACTCTTGCAAGCATCAAGATCCACCACAGAGCACTACTTACCTCGTCTGAATCCGGCCCGTACATTTCTATTCTGGACGCCTTTACAACACAAAGCTCTTGTCCTAAGAGCTCGGACAGACTCAAATAGCTTTTCCTTAATATTCGTGGTTATTCACCAGCACTGAAACATTGACAGTAAGCTGCCTCTGTATTACGCTCGGAAATTCGAGAGCATGCGCACAAACTAAGTGGCAACATACGGAAACTGCCAATTCACACATGCGCTTTGGGAGACAGGAACTTCTATCAAGGCTTATTGAGACACTGCCTACCTGCGCAGGCTCAGTGACACCTCAAGTGCTTCGTCTTTGTTCGCTGGGTAGTGCTGATCCACGCGTGTTCGATGATTAACTGCCTACGGAAAAACAAGCATTGCCAAAGCCAAAAGGTCGAGACAATATAAGAGCTATTGGTTTTGCCAATGTATTTTAGCCACGTTGTACACCAACGTGGCGTGTCAACTTTACATCATGACTGAAATTTAGAGTGGCGTGGTGTGCACTGTCTTGGCGTAGCATAAGAGTAGAGGCTTGTGGAGTTGGGTAAAGAGTGTGAGATGCTCCCCTTCGTACTCCGCCGGCCCCGGGGTTACAGAATACGCAATCACCCGTGATGAGTATACTTTTTGCTGTGGCCACTCCCCTTTTATTTATCCCCTCGGACTACACCCGGCTTTAGGGTGTGTGTTAACAATGTATAGTGAAGGCCGGGTTGCACTGTACATCTATTCCAACTTTTATTAGCACAATAGTACTAAATGAATATGGGAAAAAAAAAAAAAAGACATTTTGCTGCTTGCGCAGGACTCATAGTCTCTCAGTCTCTGGGGGTAGAATTAGGCCGGAGGTCATACTTCTGGCTCTGGTGGCCCCGCTCCTCATCCACGGATGGGCTGGTGATCATGCTGCCTTCTTGGGTGTGTGCTACTCTCAGAATGGCCACTGGGACACCTGAAGCCTTCAGTCTTCGATGCTGCTTCTGTCCTTCCCCGACCATTTTGTTCCTCTTCAGGCCACAGGTCGGGTAATACTTCATCCTCGCCAGGCACTTAAGCCATCTTGGTCATTCTCTTGCGCCTTCTCCAGGGTTCCAACACGCTTAAACCAGGATACATTTCTGGTGACCGTGGTATGCCCACGCTGGACTGTAGTCATAGTGCTGTTTATTTTCACTGCCTTCCGCATCTCCTTCTCAAATGGAGAATGGCGGTGGACGCCACTAGTTCCACAACAGGCAATGACTTGATCAACACGACTGTTAGTCGGCTGTCGGGAACACTGCCAAAGTCCATGCTTATACATGACCATGGTATTAAACTTGGTTCTTCTGTGATCACAAGAGCGGTTGGAGGTTCTCCACTCATTATTGTGCACAAGTGACAGGATGACCTTATCATCCACCAACTTGTTCATGCTGGGAAACCACTCTCTGTCTCTGAGTCTCTGAGTCTTAACCTCTTGATGGGCTTGCTGTGCCAGATCAACTACTCTATGCTTGGCTATGGCTATTTGCTGCCCTTGCAGAAGAGTCCTTCAGCGTTTGTGCTTAGTTCATCTCTGACTCTACTTAATTTGTTCATGATGCCTGCTCGACAGATGCCAGCATTTTTATGCCATCTAGGACGGTGCGCCATTGCTTCTTGAGGAGTATGTCCTTGGCTTTCGATATGCTGATGTCTGTTATGGTGGCTACCCATATCCTCTAGGGACAGCACTAGTATTCTTCGACCCCTCTATCTGCCTCTTCTGCCCCCGGTTGTGACTGGGGGTATCTGAACAGGTAGTCAGCTGGGTTGCCCACTTTGAGGCAGTATACCTTATTGTAGGAAAGTGCCACTGTTAGCATGGTTACCCCCCCCCCCCCCCACAAACACTTTTTGCCTAGTGTTGACGCCAACTTTGATTGAAAATGTGCTGGGATCCTGCTAACCAGGCCCCAGCGCCAGTGTTCTTTCCCAAAATCTGTACCTTTGTTTCCACAATTGGTACACCCTTGGCACACAGTTAAATCCCTTGCAAAAGGTACCCATGGTACCAAGGGGCCTTTGGCCAGTGAAGGTCCCCAAGGGCTGCAGCATGTATATGCCACCCTATGGGACCCCTCACCAAGTACATGTACACTGCCTTAGCAGCTTGTGTGCTCTGGTGGGGAGAAAAAGGCAAAGTCAACATGGTAACCCTCTCAGGGTGCCATGCCCACAAAGCACTGCCTGTGGCATAGGTAAGACACCCCTCAAGCAGGCCTCACAGCCCTAAGGCAGGGTGCACTATACCACAGGTGAGGGCATAGCTGCATGAGCAATATGCCCCTACAGTGTCGAAGTCCATTCTTAGAAATTGTAAGTGCAGTGTAGCCATAATGAGTATATGGTCTGGGAGTTGTCATTACATACTCCACAGCTCCATAATGGCTTCACTGAATAGTTGGAAGTTTGATATCAAACTTCTCAGCATACTAAACCCCACTGATGCCAGTGTGGAATTTATTGAAAAATGCTCACAGAGGGCATCTAAGAGATGCTCCCTGTATGTTAGCCAAACTGCTAGTGTAGGACTAACCGGTCTGTGCCAGCCTGCCACTTTCAGACAATTTTCTAACCAGATGGTGTGAGAGCCTCTGTGCTCTCCATGGTCAGAAACAAAGCCTGTCCTGGGTGGAGGTTCTTCACAACTCCCCCCTGCAGGAACTGTAACACCTGGTGGTGAGCCTCAAATGCTCAAGCCTTGAATTATAGAGCCCCAGGGCACTCCAGCTAGTGGAGATGCCTGCCCCCCGGACAAAGCCCCCCTTTTTTGGGCTACAAGCCTGGTGGCAAATTTAGGGAAAAAATAGAGGAGTGACCACCCCAGCCAGAACCACCCCTAAGGTGTCCAGAGCTGAGGTGACCCCCTTCCTGCAGAATCCTCCATCTTGGTTTGGAGGACAGGGACCAATAGGATTAGGTTTGTACCCCCATCCCCAGAGGGAATGGGCACAAGGAGGGTGTAGCCACCCTCATGGACAGTAGCCATTGGCTACTGCCCTCTGACCCCTTAAATGCCCCTAAAGCTAGGATTCAAGGGCATCCCTAAATCCAGCTCACCAGATTCCTGGTGACCTGACAAGAAGAAGAAAGACTGCATAATGGAAACCCAGAGGAGAGAAGAAGGAAGACGACAACTGATTTGGCCCCAGCCCTACCGGCCTCTCTCCTGCTTCAAAGAACCTGCAAAAGAACAGTGATGCATCCAATGGGACCAGCAACCTCTACCAAGCTCCAGAGGAGTGCCCTGCACTCGAAAGGGGCCAAGAACTCCTGTGGACAGCAGCCCTGTCCAAGAAGAAAGAACAACTAAGGACTGCAAACTCACTCTGAATGCGTGAGTCCTAACCACTCTGCACCTGACACCCACGGCCTGTCTCCAAGTGCCCAACCAGCTAGAGAGCATTCCCAGGCGATTTCGAGCAAGTACCCACCCTGGGTTTGACCTCTCTACCCATCCACGACGATGCCTGCTGAGGGTATCCTGAGGATCCACCCCCTCCAACCGCGAAGCTCAGGACAAATATATCCAAGGCCTAAAGACACACTGCAGCAGCAGCCCCAGGCCTAGGAGAACCTGACCTCCGGTGCAGCAACATTCAGCAGGCGGCCCTCCTCCATGTCCAGCCTGTGGGTTGACCGAGACAACACCCTGGACCTCGCCTGCAGCCTCTTGAGTGACCCCCGGGGGCCCTCCATAGAGAATCATTGGAGACCCGACATCTTGTTTACACCCCGTACACCGCTGCACCAGTGCCGCTGAGGGTGTATGTTTGGGGCCTACTTGTGGCCCCGCAGTGCTCCTTTATACCCCCCAGGTCTGCCCTCCGAAGTCTCAGGTACTGACCTGCCTGCAGATCTGAAACCGAGTGCCCCCAGTCTCCATAGGAGCCCACGTTAATTTTGCCTATACTTTGACCTCTACACCCGACAGGCCCCGTGTTGCTGGTGGTGGGTGTTTGGGGTTAACTCGAACCCTAACCTGTGGACTTCCTAACCCTCGGAGACTGGAACTGTAAGTGTTGTACTTACCTCTCAATGATCTAACCTTTCTTCGCCCCAGGAACTGTTTCTGAAAATTGAAGTGTGTCAAGTTTTAAAACAGATTATAGACATTATTTCAAAAACTGTATAACTTACAGATTTCAAACAAAGTACTGTTGATACATGTGTGAAATCCAGATCTATTGAAGTATTTACCTACAACTTGAATCTTGTGGTTCTAAAAATAAATTAAGACAATATAATTTTGCTATATAAAAAACATTGGTCCGGAGTTAAGTCATTGAGGGGGTCATTCTGACCCTGGCGGCCAACGACCGCGGGAGCACCGCCAACAGGCTGGCGGTGCTCCCATGGGCATTCTGACCGCGGTGGTACAGCCGCGGTCAGAAACGGAAAACCGGCGGTGTACCGCCGGTTTCCCGCTGCCCTGGGGAATCCTCCATGGCGGCACAGCTTGCTGCGCCGCCATGGGGATTCCGACCCCCATACCGCCATCCTGTTCCTGGCGGTTTTGGCCGCCGGGAAGAGAATGGCAGTATGGGGTGTCGTGGGGCCCTTGGGGGCCCCTGCAGTGCCCATGCCAATGGCATGGGCACTGCAGGGGCCCCCGTAACAGGGCCCCACAAAGATTTTCAGTGTCTGCCATGTAGACACTGAAAATCGCGACGGGTGCAACTGCACCCGTCGCACCCCTTCCACTCCGCCGGCTCCATTCGGAGCCGGCATCCTCATGGAAGGGTGTTTCCCGCTGGGCTGGCGGGCGGCCTTCTGGCGGTCGCCCGCCAGCCCAGCGGGAAACCCAGAATACCCGCGGCGGTCTTTTGACCGCGCAGCGGTATTCTGGCGGGCCCTGCCAGGCCGGCGGCTACCGCCGCCGGCCAGGGTCAGAATGAGGCCCTGAGTGTGTGCTTATTTTATTGTCAGTGTGTGTGCAACAAATGCTTTGCACTACCCTCTGATAAGCCTTACTGCTCGACCACACTACCACAAAAGAGGGCATTAGTATTATCTACTTTGGCCTCTGTTAAATCTCTGGGGAACCCCTGGATTCTGTGCACACTATGGGGTCATTATGAATCTGGCGGTCCAGCTGCGCCACAGTGGCGGTGGCAGTAACACTGCCAACGGCGTGGCGGAGCTGGCCCGCCAGATTATGACCACGGCGGTGAACAGGCTGCATAGCAGGCAGTTGTCGGACCACTGGGATGAAGGTGGACCACCTTCGCCCCAGCGGTTCACCATAGACCGCCAACAGTATTTGGAGTCTCCTTTCTGCCAGGGATTTTCTGACGGCAACTCTGCCAGGAAATCCCTGGCAGAAAGGATACTGCCGACAGAAATTTACATTCCTGACACCAGTATGCGACTCCCCCCTCACCTCCCCACACAACCACAGTCCCCCCCAAGCCCGTAGGGACCCCCAACCCCCATAGGGACCCCCACCCCCATCCAAGCATGCACGCACTGGCAGCAATATAAATAGGGTCAAAGAGAATACTGAAATCCTAAAAGTCCCCAAGGGGATTGTTTTAGAATATGAAAAGGATGATGATATCACCAAATGATTCACAGCCTTTGAGAGGGTCTGTGCAACCAGAAAGTTAAACAGATCTCACTGGGGAGCTCTCCTTTGTGAACTGTTCACTGGTAAGTGTATATAGACCCTCTCTGGTAAAGATGCAGAATCCTATGACCACATGAAGGCTTCCCTGATTGAGGGCTTTGGATTCACCACTGAGGAGTATAGAATTAGGTGCGGGGGCTCACAAAACCTGGAGCCAGTGCTGGGTTGATTTTGTAGTCTACTCAGTGAAAACACTAGATGGTTGGATAACTGGCAGTGGAGTGTATGACTATGATGGGCTTTATAATTTGTTTATGAAGGGACACCTGTTAAGTAACTGCTTCAATGACAAGTTGCATCAACATCTGGTAGACCTAAGTCCAATTTCTCCCCAATAATTGGGAAAGAAGGCAGACCATTGGGTCAAGAGTAGGGTGACCAAGACTTCCACATGGGGTGACCAAAAGAAAGGGGTCACAAAGCCTTCCCAGGGGAAAAGTGGCGAGACACCTAAGGACAAAAACAAAGAGTCTTCACAAGGGCCCCAAAAACCTGCTCAAGAGGGTGGGCCCCGAGCCCCTTCACAGTCCACAAATGGGTATAAGGGTAAAAACCTTGATCCCAAGAAGGTCTGGTGTCACACCTGTAAACAGAATCAACACCAAACTGGAGACATGGTCTGTCCAAAGAAAAATCCCACTACCACTACTCCAGTTAGTATTGGAATAGCCAGTCTCCAGGTGGGATCAACAGTGTGCCCAGAGCAAATCAGAGTTCACACTGAAGCTCTGAGGGTGGGGTGGATATAGCCACACTAGCTGCCTGGCAGCCTAACATTCAAAAATGCAGGTAGCAGCTCTTAATCAATTGGACAAAAGTAGAAGACCTGCAGGGTACAGGTGCCAGTGTCACAATGGTGACACAGAAACAGGTTTCTCCAGGATAGAACTTGGCTGGACAAACATATCCACTTACCAATGCTGACAATGTGACTAAGAGTCCATCCCATGGCTATTGTGACTTTAGAATTGGTAGGGGTTACTGGCCTGAAACAGGTAGTGGTCTGTTCTGCAATCCCAATGGAATGCTTGCTAGGGAATGATCGGGAGTCCTCAGCTTGGGCTGAGGTAGAGCTCAAAACCCATGCAGCCATGCTGGGAATCCCTGAGCTGGTGTGTGTGAAAACTAGAGCATAACGCAGAGCACAGGGTGAAAAAGAAGTGTAGGAGCCTGGAATAATGGCCCAACCTTTCAGTGAAAAGGTAAGAGGACTGGGAACCAGCCTCTGAACAGCACAAGAAACAAGACCTCTCTTCTCAGGAAGATGTCTTATCCCCTGAGGGAACTGGGTCCATGGAGCTGGGACCTTATCAGGTAGAGATTTTGGGCCCAGGGAGGGCCTCAAGGAAACAGCTGTGCCAGGGACAACAGGCTTGTCCCTGTCTTGAAGGCCTGATGCTGCAATCTGCTGCACAGGAGAAGGGAGATGTCAGTGGCTCCGAACAGGGACTATTGGGAAGATGGACTCCTTTACACTGAGGCCAGAGACCCCAAACCTGGTGCCACTAGGAGAGTGGTGGTGCCTCAGGAGTTTAGAGAGTTTATCTTAACTTTGGCCCATGACATCCCCCTAGCTGGGCATTTGGGACAGACCAAAAAGTGGAGCAGACTTGTCAGCCTCTTTTATTGGCCCAATATGTCCCAAAACGTGAAGGAGTTTTGTAGCTCCTATGTCACCTGTCAAACCAGTGGCAAGAAAGGTGGACACCCAAAGGCCCCCCTCATTCTACTTCCTGTGGTGGGGGTTCTCTTTGAAAGGGTTGGTGTGGATATTGTGGGTCCACTTGAACCAGCCGCAGCCTCAGGGAATCAGTGCATACTGTTAGTAGTGGATCATGCTACCAGATACCCTGAAGCAGTTCCAGAGGTCCACTACAGCTACTATAGTAGTCAAGGCCCTGATTGGTATTTTTTTACCAGAGTGGGTTTTCTTAAGGAGGTGTTTTCTGACACAGGTACAATCTTCATGTCAGCGTACCTAAAACACATGTGGAATGAGTGTGGGGTGACTTACAAATTCACCATACCATACCACCCACAAACCAATGGACTTGTTGAAAGGTTCAATAAGACATTGAAGGGCATGATTATGGGGCTCCCTGAAAAACTCTAAAGGGGATGGGATGTCCTCCTACCATGCCTGCCTTTCGCCTACAGAGAAGTGACACAGAAGGGAGTAGGGTTTTCCCCCTTTGAGCTTCTATTTGGCCATCCTGTAAGGGGACCACTGACGCTTGTTAGAGAAAGCTGGGAGAGACCTCTCCATGAGCCTAAACAAGATGTGGTGGACTATGTGCTTGGTTTCTGCTCTAGGATGGCTGTGTACTTGAAAAAGGCATCCAAAAACCTTGAGGCCAGCCAACAACTCCAGACTTTGGGGTATGACCAAAAGGCTGCATTGGTGGAATTCCAACCAGGGCAGAAAGTATTTGTTCTGGAGCCTGTGGCTCCCAGGGCTCTTCAGGACAGATCGAATGGCCCTTAGCCAATCCTAGAAAAGAAGAGTCGGGTCAGCTACTTGGTGGACCTACGCACTAACAGGACACCTGAGAGAGTGATCCATGTTAACCACCTGAAACTCTATAGTGATAGGGCAGACATAACCATGCTGATGGTTACTGATGAGGATCAGGAAGCAGAGAGTGAACCTCTCCCTGACCTCCTCTGAACTGACCCTAAGGATGGATCAGTAGATGGAGTTATCTATTCAGACACCCTCTCTGCCCAACAGCAAGCTGACTGCAGGCAAGTCCTACAGCAGTATGCTGAGCACTTCTCTTTGACCCCTGGTCAGACACACCTGTGTATTCATGATGTGGACACAGGGGACAGTTTACCTGTCAAAAACAAAATGTATAGACAGTCAGACTAAGTCATAGAGAGCATCAACGTGGAAGTCCACAAGATGCTGGAGTTAGGGGTAATAGAGCACTCTGACAGTCCCTGGGCTATCCCAGTGGTCTTAGTCCCCAAACCTCATACCAAAAATGGCAAGAGAGAAATGAGGTGCTGTATGGACAATATGGGGCTCAACTCTGTTACCAAGAGAGATGCACACCCTGTACACAGAGCAGATTAATTAATTGACAAATTATGTGCAGCCAGATTTCTAAGTACATTTTACTTAACTGCAGGGTACTGGCAAATTAGGTTGGCATCTGGAGCAAAAGAAAAGACAGCATTATCTACACCTGATGGGCATTATTAGTTTACTGTTATGCCATTTGGCTTAAAGAATGCCCCTGCCACCTTTTAAAGGTTGGTGAATCAAGTCCTTGCTGGCTTGCAGTCCTCCAGTGCAGCATATCTAGGTGATATTGCGGTCTTTAGCTCCGGGAGGCAGGATCAACTGGTCCACCAGGGGGAGGGTTTGCAGGCCTTGCAATCAGCAGGCCTCTTTATTAAGGCATCCAAGTGCCAAATAGGGCAGGGCACAGTTGTATATTTGGGCCACCTTGTAGGTGGAGGCCAGTGCAACCTTTACAGCCCAAGATCCAGACAATTCTGGACTGGGAAGCTCCAAAAACCCAGACTCAATTCAGGGCATTCCTTGGCTTGACTGGGTACTACAGGAGGTTTGTGAAGGGGTATGGATCCACTGTGACTCCCCTCACAGAACTGACCTCAAAGAAGATGCCAAAGAAGATAAACTGGACTCTTGACTGTCAAAAGGCCTTTGACACCCTGAAAAAAGCCATGTGCTCAACATCAGTTCTTAAAGCTCCAGATTATTCTAAGCAGTTCATTGTGCAGACAGATGCCTCTGAACATGAGCTAGGAGCAGTCCTGTCCCAAACAATGATGATGGCCTTGACCAGCCTGTTGCTTTCATTAGCAGGAAGTTACTCCCCAGGGAGCAGCATTGGAGTGCCATTAAGAGGGAGACCTTTGCTGTGGTTTGGTCCCTGAAAAAGCTGAGACCATACTTGTTTGGGACTCACTTTATTGTTTAAACTGACCACAGACATCTCATATGGCTAATGCAAATGAAAAGTGAAAACCCTAAACTTTTTAGGTGGTTCATATCCCTACAGGGAATGGGCTTTTTAGTGGAACACAGACCTGGGACTGCCCATGCCAATGCAGACGGCCTTTCCAGGTTCTTCCACTTAGATAATGAAGGGGGTCATTCTGACCTCGGCGGTAAAAGGCCCTTACCGCCGGTCAGAAGACCGCCATAACACCGCCACAGCCGCGGTTAACCGCCACGGTCATTCTGACCCACAACGGCCAAACCTCCAAAATTCCGTCCTCCACTGCAGCCCGCCACATCAGCGGGCAGCGAGAAACTGGAGATGACCAAACCTCCACCGTCACGCCAACAGAAATACGCCCATGCCATTACGACCCACGAATCCACACGGCGGTCATTCAAACGCGGTATTCCATTGGCGCTACACACCGCCGCGGTCAGAATACACACACAGCACCAAAACACAGCCACATTGGACAATTTGAAATACACACACCTGATACACATACACACACCACTCCCACACAATCAACCAACTATAAAACACACAACCACATCACCCACAAACCCCTGCGACCATAATTACTGAGAGAAGGAGAGAGAGACACAGCAGACAATCCAAAGCAAGACACACTGAGGCACACTACACCATCACACACACCACATAGTAGCACAAAGCACCACTCACCAACATACTTATCATCACATACACCACCCCACACCTCACCCACACCACCCCATGGCACCCCAAAGGCACCCACGCTTTTCGGACCAAGAACTCCGGGTCATGGTGGAGGAAATCCTAAGAGTGGAACCCCAGCTCTTCGGCTCGCAGGTGCAGCACACCAGTATAGCTAGGAAGGCGGAGCTATGGCAGCGGATCGTGGACAGGGTCAACGCGGTGGGACAGCATCCCAGGAATAGGGAGGACATACGCAAAAGATGGAACGACCTACGGGGGAAGGTCCGATCGATGGTCTCTAGGCACAACATCGCGGTCCAGAAGACTGGCGGCGGACCCCCACCCACCCCTCCCGAATTCACATCGTGGGAGCAAGAGGTCTTGAACATCCTGCATCCTCAGGGCCTCGCAGGAGTAGCCGGAGGAATGGACTCTGGTAAGTCCAATCTCAACTACTATATCCCCCCCACCCCACCAGCATGCCAACCCACACCCCCACCCTCACCCCCAACCCCCCAGCACACATCCTCCCTGACAATGTCTCACCAGCACAACCCACCCATCCCAACACCAACTCCTGCATGCCAACACAAATCATGGGCACCCATCACCTAAGCATGACCACTGCACTAACCCCACCCCCCCCCCCCCACTAACTACCCTCACAACACCTCCCTCAAGGGAATGCCTGCACTGGGGGACAAGGGCACCCATAACACGCACGCTATTGCACACACAGAAACAATAACCAAACTCTCTTACCCCATGCAGGACCCGAACGACAACACACCAGCCAGGAGTGTCCAGAAGTGTCCATCCCACCACCGGAACAGGCCCACACTGAGGATAGCAGCTCTGTCGACAGTGAACCTGATGACCAGCCCGGACCATCGGGGACCTCTGGGCAGTCGGTTCCCCTCAGGCAGCCACAGGCCACACCAGACCCGACCCCCTCTGCCAACACCAGCACAGCTCCCACCCAGCGGGCCCATGCCTCTGTCTCTAGGACAGCTCCATCAGCGGTGTGTCTGCCACTACAGGGCACCCAGGCTAACCCAACACCCCAACACCAACAGGGACCTGGGGGCAGTGGTAGCGGGCACACCGTCCAGGGGACAGAGGCCGGGGGAAACCGGGCAGCTCGGAGGGCTGCTGTGTGACAGGGGGGGGAGGAGAGGCCCAGGGAACCCACTCTCCAAGAGGCCCTCACCACCCTCATGGGGGCATACCACCACTCCCAAGAAACGATGGCGACGGTACTGGCCAGGTTCACTGAGATCCAGGCACAGCAGGAGGAACGCTACATGGGGTTCAGGGAGGAGCTGAGAATCATCGGGACCGCAATGGGGACCATCGTCCTGGCCCTCCACAGGATAGAGGACGCGTTGCGGGACCATGGTGCACCACACAGGGCCCCTGTCACTAGCCCGGACCAGGAACAGCCTACCACCTCCGCCGGCGCTAGTGGACAGGAGGTCCCAACACCTCGACAGCCCCCCAGAACCCCACCTCCTGCTGAAGAACAACCACCCCGTAAGGGGAGCCTGAGACCAAAAAAAAAGACAGAGTAGGATGTCAAGACCCCCGCCAGCAGGACATACCCCCTCAAGTCTTCCCACTGTCCCACATTGCCACCCTGTCCAACCATGAACTGCCTATGCTCCATCCTTCCACAGGCAAAAGGACAATGCACCTGTGAGACTGAGAACTGGACTCTGCCATGGATATTCCTCCACCCCCACCCATCACCCTTAGAATCACATGTACCGATATCTAGCACTGTAAATAAATCACATTTTGCACACAAATCTGTTTTGAGTCATGCTGTATTATTAACAAATGTATTACATATTACTGTTCAATTTCTGTTCTGTCAATTAGTCATGACAACATACCAATGTCAATACGCTGTATTTCATGGGCGAACCAAGCAGAAGTCAGGTACTGAGTCAGACAGCACTGAGAAGGGAAGGGAAAGGCAAAAATTAATGAAAAACATCTGTGGGGAACTACAGAAAGTACAGATGCAGGAGGCTATAAGCAATTGTGAAATGGCGTGGGTGATTCTTACCTGTGTGTTACTGGAAATACTGTTGTATCACTCTGTCCCTATTGTCTGTGTCGTCCTCAGAGTCTTCCTCCTCTTCACTCTCCACAGGCTCCACTGCTTCTACAACACCACCATCTGGACCATCCTCCTGCAGGAAAGGCACCTGGCGTCGCAAAGCCAGGTTGTGGAGCATACAGCACGCCACAATGATATGGCACACCTTCTTTGGTGAGTACATTAGGGATCCACCTGTCATATGCAGGCACCTAAACCTGGCCTTCAGGAGCCCAAAGGTTCGCTCAATCACCCTCCTAGTACGCCCATGGGCCTCATTGTACCGTTCCTCTGCCCTGGTCCTGGGATTCCTCACTGGGGTCAATAGCCATGGCAGGTTGGGGTAACCAGAGTCACCTATTAGCCACACACGCTGTCTCTGTAGCTGTTCCATCACATAGGGAATGCTGCTATTTCGCATAACATACGCGTCATGCACTCACCCTGGGAACTTGGCATTTACATGGGAGATGTACTGGTCAGCCAAACAGACCACCTGGATATTCATTGAATGGTAATTCTTCCTGTTCCTGTACACCTGTTCATCGTCATTTGGGGGGACTAAAGCCACATGGGTCCCATCAATTGCACCAATGATGTTGGGGATGTGTCCAAGGGCATAGAAATCAGCTTTCACTGTAGGCAAATCACCCTCCTCTGGGAAAATGATGTAGCTCCGCATGAGTTTCATCAGGGCAGACAACAATCTGGATAAGATCTTGGAAAACATAGGCTGAGACATCCCAGATGACATGGCCACTGTTGTCTGGAATGAGCCAGTTGCAAAGAAATGGAGGACAGACAGAACCTGCACTAGAGGG
This sequence comes from Pleurodeles waltl, assembly GCF_031143425.1. Taxonomy (NCBI): domain Eukaryota; kingdom Metazoa; phylum Chordata; class Amphibia; order Caudata; family Salamandridae; genus Pleurodeles; species Pleurodeles waltl. Next base: position 1,214,517,117 of record NC_090440.1, read on the forward strand.
GGAATTCCTGTGGGTTGGCGGATGGGGGACATCAGGGCTGGCTCCAGCTGGGCACACAGTTCATGTATAGTGGCTCGGTCAAGTCGGTATCGTAGTATTATATGGCGTTCTTCCATTGTGGACAGGTCCACCAGCGGCCGGTACACGCGAGGATTCCTCCTTCTCATCGCTAGTCCCAGCGGACGGTGCCTAGGAAGGAGAATATGGAGTACAGAGTCAATCCACTCACAGGTACGTACAACACAGCTTGCACAGTACAGGTAAATGTATGGTTTGATATGTTTGTATGTGTGCCATTGCAAGGCCTAGGCCTGTGTGACGCATTAGAAATTAAGCCATGTGGGCCCTTGAAATGGCCGATGCCTGACCTGTGAAGTGGGACAATGGGATGTGAGGTCACTGCGCTGGCGGGGCACACCGTGGCGGTAGGCGGTCGAAGACCGCTGTGCGAAAACGCATTGGTTAACATTGAAGCCTATGGGTTTCAGGAGCCAATGACAATGTGCGCCGGCGGTCGCGGGACGCACCGCCGCGGTACGCACTGCCGCGGGCGTGACCGCCATTTTCTATCTGCTCAATCATTCGAGACCTGATCATCCACAGGAGAGGACCTATACTGCAAGTGCTGCTGTGAACTCGGTCTGGAAGTGACAATGGCTGCTGCTACTGGTGAAAGGGCCCCCGCCTTCAGTTCAGAAGAGTTGGAGAAGCTCGTGGACGGGGTCCTCCCCCAGTATGCGCAACTCTACGGTCCTCTAGACCAACAGGTGAGTACACTCAGTGCACATTGAATGGGTTATGCCTGTGTGGAGGGGGGGGGATGTAAGTTGGTGGGGTGTGGAGGGAATGGGGAGTGCAACGCACGACAGATGAGAGAATGGGAACCATGACAAGGTTGGGGAGGGGGGGGCATGTACTCCAAACATGCAGATCTGTGACGGTTTCTCTTTCCCACCCTGTACATGTCAAACAGGTGAGCGCCCACCAGAAAATCGATATTTGGCGTGCCATCGCCGAGGAAGTCCGGAACTTGGGGGTCCACAACAGACGGGGCACCCACTGCCGCAAGAGGTGGGAGGACATCCGCCGCGGAACGAGGAAGACCGCAGAAACACTGCTGGGGATGGCCTCCCGACCTAGGAGGGGTGCCAGTCGCACCATGACCCCCCTGATGTCCCGGATCCTGGCGGTGGCCTACCCTAATTTGGATGGGCGCTTGAGGACAGCACAGCAGACACAAGGGGGTGAGTATCCGCACATTCTCCTATCTGTATGCGCATTGGAGGCGTCTGGGTGGGGGAGGAGGGCTGTGGGTGACATTAGGCCCGGGCGCTCTCTGTAGTGTAGTCCGCTCCCTTAGGCATGGCCCTGTGCCCCCGCCCCCCACCTCTGTAGGGTGCCAAGTGCAGCTACCCATGCTCCAGCAACACACATGTGCGCGTGTGTTGTCCCTAGACCTGTTTGCCTAGTCAGAAGTACTGAGTAGTGTACCCCAAGTTCGCGACTTAGTGCACGAGGCACCTGTGTCTGTCCTCTCCGCAAAGGGTATTGCTAAGGCATGCACTCAACTTTGTTTAATTTCTCCCCCCACCCTAAATCTTTGTCTTCTTGTGTTTTAGCATCATCAGGCGGAGGAGATTTGGCGTCGGAGCAGGAGGGAGCTGCAGGTCACCAGGCCCCGGTGGGCACTGACACAGACACCGAGGGCACCAGTGATCCGGAGGGCGAGGGGAGCACCACAACGGGGGCCGGTGGAGACACCAGCGACACGGACACGTCCTCGTTTGGGAGCTCCCTAGAGGTGGCGGCACCATCTGTGCCCCCCGCAACAACAGGTACAGCCGCCACCCAGCGCACCAGCACCGCCCTCCCAGCAGCCCCTCAGTCTTCGCTCCGTGGCCGCTCGGCCAGGAAGGCGCGCGTCTCCTTCGCCCCAGGCACCTCAGCCCCTGCCTCTGTTACCCCTGCTGCCCTCAGTGCGGAGCTCATTGACCTGGTGAGGACGGTCATTGTTGGGCAGACTACCCTTCTGAATGCCATCCAGGGGGTGGAAAGGGAGGTGCATCGGAGCAATGCCTACCTGGAGGGCATTCATTCGGGTCAGGCTGCCCATCAACGAGCGTTCACTGCTCTGGCCTCAGCACTGACGGCAGCCATTGTCCCTGTCTCCAGTCTCCCTCTTCTATCTGCCTCCACCCTTTCTCTGTCTCCTGTACCTCAACCTATCCCATCCACACCATCAGACCAGCCTGCACACACCTCAACACCCAAGGCCAGCTCATCCAAACATAAGCACCACAGAAAACACAAGCATTCACCCAAGCAACACACAGATGCAGACATATCAACAGTCACTACCACCTCTGTGTCCCCGTCCTCCTCGTCTCCCTCCTCCCTCCCTGTGACGTCTACACTCACACCTGCATGCACCCCAACATCAGCCAGTTCTTCCACCACCAGCAAACCCTCCACTACAGTCCGCACACCTGCAGTCACCACCCCCACTGGCATTTACACGTCCCCTGTGTCCTCTCCCACTGTGTCTGTCACCCCCTCTTCCAAGACACATAAACGCAGGCAGACACCCAAACAACAGCCAACCACCTCACCACAGCCTATGTCCCAGTCACCTGCACCCAAGGACAGCACACCTGGCTCTCATACAACCACATCCTCTTCCTCCACTTCTCTCACCACTACTCCTACCCCTTACCTTGGTCCCAAGAAAAATTACCTCTCCAGTTTTGACCTCTTTCCCTCCCCCGACCCACCCCCTCCAACTGGGAAAAGTCCCAAGGGCACCTCAGCCACCACCAGCCCCACTACTACAGTGCAAGTGGTGCATGGCATGTGGAGTCCACCCTTTGGCGGCAGTAACACTTCGGTGAGCAGCAAGGGGACAGCCAGCCCCCCCCAGGCAAGAGGACCCGGAAATTGAAGGGCCGCCGTGAGCGGACAGAGACGGCTGCCCCCAAGGAGGTGACTCCGGCCACTTCACCGGCCACAGCAGCCAGGGGAGGCAAGGGCCCGAGAGCCCCATCTAAGGAGCGGAAGGACAGCAGGGCGGAGAGGACAACCACCAGGAGCGCGGAGCAGGAGGGCCCCACAAGCCCCATCCCGGCTGCAAGGGACGACACCAAAGGGCCCAGGACTCACTCCCCGAAGGGGCCTGACACAGCACGGTCGGAGGGCGACTGAGCAGGGTGTCCAGGCCAGGTATGACTCCCTTGACATACTGCAAGAGCACCGCTGAACAGGGCCCCGCTGTGAAGACAGGTACCGCTGAACAGGGCCCCGCCGTGAAGACAGGTACCGCTGAACAGGGCCCCGCCGTGAAGACAGGTACCGCTGAACAGGGCCCCGCCGTGCAGAAGAGCACCGCTGAATAGGGCCCCGCCGTGAAGACAGGTACCGCTGAACAGGGCCCCGCCGTGAAGACAGGTACCGCTGAACAGGGCCCCACCGTGCAGAAGAGCACCGCTGAACAGGGCCCCGCCGTGCAGAAGAGCACCGCTGAACAGGGCCCCGCCATGAAGACAGGTACCGCTGAACAGGGCCCCGCCGTGAAGACAGGTACCGCTGAACAGGGCCCCGCCGTGAAGACAGGTACCGCTGAACAGGGCCCCCGCCGTGCAGAAGAGCACCGCTGAACAGGGCCCCGCCGTGAAGACAGGTACCGCTGAACAGGGCCCCGCCGTGAAGACAGGTACCGCTGAACAGGGCCCTGCCGTGCAGAAGAGCACCGCTGAACAGGGCCCCGCCGTGAAGACAGGTACCGCTGAACAGGGCCCCGCCGTGAAGACAGGTACCGCTGAACAGGGCCCCGCTGTGCAGAAGAGCACCGCTGAACAGGGCCCCGCCGTGAAGACAGGTACCGCTGAACAGGGCCCCGCCGTGAAGACAGGTACCGCTGAACAGGGCCCCGCCGTGAAGACAGGTACCGCTGAAAAGGGCCCCGCCGTGCAGAAGAGCACCGCTGAACAGGGCCCCGCCGTGAAGACCGGTACCGCTGAACAGGGCCCCGCCGTGAAGACAGGTACCGCTGAACAGGGCCCCGCCGTGCAGAAGAGCACCGCTGAACAGGGCCCCGCCGTGAAGACAGGTACCGCTGAACAGGGCCCCGCCGTGCAGAAGAGCACCGCTGAACAGGGCCCCGCCGTGAAGACAGGTACCGCTGAACAGGGCCCCGCCGTGAAGACAGGTACCGCTGAACAGGGCCCCGCCGTGCAGAAGAGCACCGCTGAACAGGGCCCCGCCGTGAAGACCGGTACCGCTGAACAGGGCCCCGCCGTGAAGACAGGTACCGCTGAACAGGGCCCCGCCGTGCAGAAGAGCACCGCTGAACAGGGCCCCGCCGTGCAGAAGAGCACCGCTGAACAGGGCCCGCCGTGAAGACAGGTACCGCTGAACAGGACCCCGCCGTGCAGAAGAGCACCGCTGAACAGGGCCCCGCCGTGAAGACAGGTACCGCTAAACAGGGCCCCGCCGTGAAGACAGGTACCGCTGAACAGGGCCCCGCCGTGCAGAAGAGCACCGCAGAACAGGGCCCCGCCGTGAAGACAGGTACCGCTGAACAGGGCCCCGCCGTGCAGAAGAGCACCGCTGAACAGGGCCCCGCCGTGCAGAAGAGCACCGCTGAACAGGGCCCCGCCGTGAAGACAGGTACCGCTGAACAGGGCCCCGCCGTGCAGAAGAGCACCGCTGAACAGGGCCCCGCCGTGAAGACAGGTACCGCTGAACAGGGCCCCGCCGTGAAGACAGGTACCGCTGAACAGGGCCCCGCCGTGCAGAAGAGCACCGCTGAACAGGGCCCCGCCGTGAAGACAGGTACCGCTGAACAATGCCCCGCCGTGAAGACAGGTACCGCTGAACAGGGCCCCGCTGTGCAGAAGAGCACCGCTGAACAGGGCCCCGCCATGAAGACAGGTACCGCTGACCAGGGCCCCGCCGTCTCAAGCACCGCTCCGCTGGGCCCTTCCTGTCAAGCACCGCTCCGCTGGGCCCTTCCTGTCAAGCACCGCTCCGCTGGGCCCTTCCTGTCAAGCACCGCTCCGCTGGACCCTTCCTGTCAAGCACCGCTCCGCTGGACATCGCCATGTCATGCACCGCTGCGCTGGGTCCCGCCGTCTCAAGCACTGTTTATGGTTCACTGTGCCCACCATGCCTCCTCCTTGACCAGTGGACTCTGTAATCCACCTGAGAGACTGTGGCTTTGCACTCCCCAGGATGGCACAGTGGGCAATCCACCCACTGTAGAGACTTGAGAGACTGTGGCTTTGCACTCCCCAGGATGGTCCAGTGGGCAACCCACCCACTGCAGAGACTTGAGAGACTGTGGCTTTGCACTCCCCAGGATGGTACAGTGGGCAACCCACCCACTGTAGAGACATTGAGAGACTGTGGCTTTGCACTCCCCAGGATGGTCCAGTGGGCAACCCACCCACTGCAGAGACTTGAGAGACTGTGGCTTTGCACTCCCCAGGATGGTACAGTGGGCATGGTGGCTCCTCGTGGATCTGGCGTCGTGGACTCATGTGGCTGTGGTGGCCCCCCCTTCCCTTCCCCCTGAGGTGCCTGTAGTTTTGACATCGGATGCCCCTGCAGTGTTCTCTCCAAAGGACTCAAGTCTCGTGTGTGGGCTTTGCCCTTGTTTCGCAGAACCTTGGCCCACGGACATGTTAGATTCGTAGGATGTGCAGGACTTGTTACTTCAGTGATACACTGATGTGTATATCTTTTTGGTTTTTGTAAATATTTTTCACGGTTGCTCAATTATTTCCAGGTGCTTTTTTTGTACATGAAAATTTATTCCAAATTTGGTTGTGTCATTGTATTTTTAAAGGGTCTTTGTGTGGTGTCACTGTGACTTCCTGCTCTGCATTGGTGTGTACATATTGGGGGGGTGGTGGGGTCGCATATGTGTATGCCCATAACCTTTCTTCCTCCCCCCTCCCGTGTGTCGTAGGTGCAGTACTCACCGTTGACGTCTGCGCCGGAGTTCGTACTCGTGGTAGATGAGCAGGTAGACGAGAGCAGGTATGATGTTCAATTCGGGTTCCATGCTGTCCGGATTCCGCGTGGAGTGTCTGGAGGTGAGCGTTTTCCATTGGAAATGTCTGTTTCCGCCGTGTTTTTATCGGCGGGGCTCCCGCCCCGGAAAAGGTGGCGGATTGGTGGGTCGTGATAGGGTGGGCGGTACATTGTCTGCCGCCTGGCTGTTGGCGGTGACCGCCGCGCTGTTTGTTTGTTCCGCCGTGGCGGTCGGAGTGTTAATGCGGCGGGCTGTGTTGGCGGTTCCCGCCAGGGTCAGAATTGCATTTTTTTGACCGCCGGGCTGTTGGCGGGTTGGCCGCCGCTTTATCACCGACCGCCAGGGTCAGAATGACCCCCGAAGTCTCTCTTGGGAAAGGTTACTCTCATCCTCTTTCGTTTGGGGTGTTGTGTAGGAAAGTGCCACTATACCACAGGTGAGGGCATAGCTGCATGGGCAATATGCCCCTAAGGTGTCTAAGTCCATTCTTAGACATTGTAAGTGCAGTGTAGCCATAATGAGTATATGGTCTGGGAGTTGTCATTACGAACTCCACAGCTCCATAATGGCTTCACTGAATACTGGGAAGGTTGATATCAAACTTCCCAGCACAATAAATCCCCACTGATGCCAGTGTGGGATTTATTGAAAAATGCACAAATGCTTTGCACTACCCTCTGATAAGCCTACCTACTCGACCACACTACCACAAAATAGAGCATTAGTGTTTTACTTTAGCCTCTGTTAAGCCTCTGGGGAACCCATGGACTGTGTGCACACTATATCTCACTGTGATATAGTATATACAGAGCCAGCTTTCTACACGCATTGAACATATATAGTTGAAGATGCACGGCCAACCTTTCGATGTGAAGTGGTGCATTTTGGGAGGTCCATACAAATGGGGATCAGAGGCTTGTTGTCTGTCACTATGCATAACTGCTGTCACAGAGATACAAGTGGAAGTGGTGGGACGCTCAACAGATGGCTAGCGAAGCGCGCTCGAACTGCTCATACCTTGTCTCAGTGTCTGACTGGGCTCTGCTTGCATAGGCGATTGGGACACACAAACCTTCACGTTTTTCTTGGATGAGGACCACTGCCAGACACACGGGGCCAGCATTCACCACTAGCTCCCAATTCCCATAAAACATTACTTTTTGTCAGGTGTTGCAGCAGCTCTGATAGTGTGGCCAGGTTCGGAATTAACCGATCACAGTAATTAGCCATCTTGTGGAAGCTTCTGGCTTCGGATGCATTTTGTGGGGTGGTTGCATTCTTGATGGCCTCATTTTTCTTCAGGACGACTTGCAGACTGTTTCTTGAGAAAATGTGCCCAAAGAACTTTACAGAGTTCTTGTAGAATGAACACCTTTTTTTGTGTAATGTCAGTCCACACTCTGCCAACCATTCCAGGGTTGCCTGGAGCCCCATGTGGTGATCTTCAAGCGTGTTATAGAATATTAAGATGTCATCACTGATGTTCAGCACGGAGAGGGTCTCATGTATGGGGTTCTGAAAGACCACCGTGGCTGATAATATGCTGAAGTTTACTTGTATGTATCTACGGAGTCCAACATGAGTGAAAAAGGTAATTATGTAGTGACTTGATGGTGTGAGTTCCAACTGATGGTATTCTGCATTAAGATCTAGTTTCTAAAACCACTGAGCCCCATTGAAGTCTGCCACAATGTCGTCAACTGAGGGTGTAATGTGTCTCTCCCTCTGAATGGCTTATGTCGATAAACAGTCTGATTGCCCCTGATTGTTTTGGTTTGGGGGCTATTTCTAGAGGAAAGACTCACCGAGTAGGCCTGGTCACCTTCTCAATGACTCCTTGTTGTTGAAAGTTCTATAGCCCTCTCTCCACCAGCGCCCGCAAGAGGAATGGGACCCTCCGGTGGCAAACAGCTGTGGGTCTCACAGTATTGTTGAAGTGCAGTTCTACTTGAAAGTGTTTCAGCCACCCTGTCCCTGGAACAACCGGTGGAACTCATGCATAATGGCAGCAGCATGTGACTCATATGCTTGTTGCGTGGAGGACACAAGTCCAAGATCTTCTGCTGTGTGGCACTCCAGGAGAATGCCAGTGTCCCCTTCTGTCAAGTGAACACATGCTCTCATTGACTTTCCTTCACTCGTTACCATGACTTATACTATGTCCCTTAGTGGCAGCAGTACAGTATCCCCATACATGTAGATCCTGGCTTTCATTGGCATTAACTTGGGTCATGGAGTGATTCTGTTGAAGCGGGTTGAGTCTATGACATTTACTGTGGCGTCCCTTTTAGAGCCTTGATTTTGGTTCCCTCAATGTTGACAAAATATATTAGTAGAAGCCCCTTCTTGTTACCTTCCTTGTCAGCAAAAGAGATGATAAACATCTACTCGTTATCACCGTAATCCAGACGTTCTGTCAGGCCAGCTGCCATTTCTGCACATCTGGCCTGGTCCTCCTCGAGTGAGAGCTACCTTTCTCTTACTGCTGTATCTGGCGCTCGTGCTGGGTCCACTGCTCCTGCACAACTTGACGAAGTGGTTCATTCGCCCACATCTTGAGCACACTTTTCCCTGAGCTGCACACACATTAGGCACACAATGCTGCATTAAGCTGCAGTTACGGCACCCTTTCTCATGCTGTTTGGGCAAAAGCATGGCTGGGGATTACCAGGCTTCTTTTGAGTGACATTTACTTGTTCTTCCTTTATTTTCAGCCTCGGGCCGTATTTTTTGGAGTTGCACCTCGTACCACGCCACCTCCATGTTGTCTGTATAGCTCTCAGCTAGCTCGTGGGACCTTGCCCATATCAGGTAGTTGTCCAGGGAATTGCCTGGCTGATGCAGTATGAGTTTCCGCAGGACCGTTGATTGACAGCCTTGGATTAGTTGTGCCCTGATCTTGCTAGCCTGGTTAATGTCTGTGCAGGTGCTTGCCAGTTTACGAAGGCATGCATAAAAGATGTCTATGAACTCATCCTCTTCTTTCCGAGCCTGTTTCAGTTTGAACCTTTCATAGTACAAATTGAGTTTGAGGCCAAAGTAGCAGTTCAGTGAGGCGTTAAAGTCCTCATCTCTGCTGGTGTTAGGGAGATATTCAAACAGGTCGTACAGCTCAGCACCCCCAAAGTGGAGCATTAGTGACCTCTTCATGACTCCGTCAGCCTCCCAGATGGCGTGAAAGTAATGTTGCAGGCGTCTGATCCATGTGCACCAGCGTGGAGAAGCAGTTGCAGGGTATCCCAGTTCACTGAACTGTGGTAGTGCCGCAACTGTGAGTACACTGGGCAGAGGTGGCCTGGGCATGGTCCTGTTGTGCTGAGACATTATGATCAGCTTGTGGTGCCCTCTGCCCCAAAGGTGATGTGTCCAGGTGCGAGCAGCAATGAGGCTCAACACTTAGGGCAGGCTGGGGAGTTATGAGTGTCTTCTGCTTGCTTGGGTAGCTCTCCTGTCACACCCTTGCAGGCTTCTAGTGTTCACCTGTGCCTATTGGCCTCCTGCCCCACTTTACATGGAAGTGTCCGGGGTGAGGGGTGACTGGAGAGTACCTCCCTCACACCATTAATGTGACGTGTGTGATCCAAACACAGTCAATTATTGCAAAGCCTCATTTAAGTACAGCATGCTTAGAATCTGCAAGGCCCAAGCGAGGCACCATTGTCTGAATGCTGGTCTACTTGCTTCACCTTCCAGTATTGTGCTTAGTTCGGGCTGTGTATTCTTTCCTTACCGTCTGCTCCGTGATTGCTTTCACTAGGCATGCCCAGTCTCTCTCTGTCGGGCTGCCACAAGGCTGCCTATGGTGATGTTAGGCCACCGCCAGGCGGCGCTGCTGCTATGCCACGCAGCATAGTGAGGCCCAGCACCTCACTGGCAGAAAACAGGTGTGGTGGGCAGCTGCCACAGTGCACGACCTTCCAGGGAGACGGAGAAGCTCCTCCACAGTGGGGAAATGCGGGCCACTCACCAGGAGTGTGGCCTCAGCAGGTGCGGGCGGGACATCTCCTGGCTTCTCGGGATGATGTAGCAGGCAGTTGGGGAGGTGCTGACTCCCGATGCGGCTGTTGAGTGTGTCACAACTCCCGCAACTACAGGTACGTGGGTGGCTGGTGAAACCGTGTGCCAGGATGTTCCGCTGTGTGAGAAGGCCGTCACCGTCCTCGTCGCCCATGTGCGATGCTCTGCTGCGTATGCCTCCGGGCACTGAGGTTACAGAAAACTCAATCACACGTGTTGAGTGTACTGCTTGCAGAGTGACCACAAGTGACCACTTAGCCTTTATTTATCCCCTCTGACTCGGCCGGCCCTTGGGGTGTGTGCTAACAATAATATATAGTCAAGGCTGGGTGGCACTCTAGAGAGAGGAGTGTTGTGGAGTGCCGTAGAGTTAAGTGTCATGGACTGGAGTGTTGTACAGTAGAGTTGAGTTGAGTGGTGTAGGGTGGAATGGTGTAGAGTGGTGTAGAGTTGGAGGACCACAGAGTGGAGTGGCATTGAGTGAAGTGGAGTAGAGTGTTATAAAATATGATGACATAAAGGGAAGTGGAGTACTGTGTCATAGAGTGAGGTGGAAAAGAGTGGAGTAGAGTTGACTGGTGTAGACTAGAGTGATGTAGAGTGGAGTAGAGTGTCAGGGAGTGGTAGAGAATGCTGTAAAGTGGAGTGGCGTAGAGTAGTGTATCATAGAGTAGAGTGAAGTGGAGTGGAGTGGTGCAAAGTGGTGTGGAGTGGCATGGATTGCCGTTGAGTGGAATGGCATACAGTGTAGTACAATTCAGTAGCATAGAGTGGAATAGAGTGTTGTACGTGGAGTGGCATAGATTGGAGTAGAGTGATGTAGAGTGTCATTAAGTGGAGTGCCGTAAAGTGGAGGGTCAATGTGTGTCATAGTGCAGTACAATTCAGTGGCATAGAGTGGAATAGAGTGTTATAAGTGGAGTGGCATAGAGGGGAGGCTCGTAGTGTGTCATGGAGCAGAGTAAAGTGTTGTAGAATAGAGTGGTGAAGATTGGGCTGAAGTAGAATGTCACAGAGTGGTGTGGAATCTCGTCGCAGAGTGTCATGGAATGGCATATAGTGTCATATAGTGTCATGGAATGGTACAGAGAGAAGTACAGTGTTGTAGAATGGAGGGGCGTATAGTGGAGTGAAGTAAATTGTCAGAGTGGAGGGGTGTACAGTGGAATAGAGTGTCATATAGTAGACGAACGTAGAGTGAAGTGGTGTGGAGTGGAGTAGTGCAGAGCAGAGTGGCGGTGCGTAGAATGAAGTAAAATGTCATAGAGTAAAGTGTTGAAGAGTTGCATACCACAGAGTGGAGTAAAGTGTTGTAGACTGGAGTGTTGTAGAGTCGTAGAGTGGAGTGGTGTTGAACAGAGGGTCTCAAGTTGAGTGTCATAGAGTGTGGTATAGTGGAGGGGTGTAGATTTAAGTGTCATAAAGTGACACAGCATAGAGTGGAGTAAAGTGTCTTACAGAGGAGTAAAGTGTTATAAGAGTGTCGGAGTGGAATAGAGTGGAGTAAAGTTTCAGAGTGGAGAGGAGAGGAGTAGCATGGAGTAAAGTGGTGTGCAGCGTAGTAGAGTGGAGTAATATAGGGTGTTGTTAGGTTTATAGAGTGTCGTAGAGTGGAGTGTCAGAGTGGAGTTTGGTAGAGTGGAGTAAAGTGGTGAGGAATGTAGTACAGTGGAAGGCACAGAGTGGCATAGTGTTGTAGAATGGTATAGATCATCATGGAGTGGAGTGTTTGTAGAGTGGCATTGAGTGGAGTGTTGTAGAGTGTCGGAGTGGAGTGAAGTGTCAGTGTGGAGCAGGGTAGAATAAAGTGGCGCGCAGTATAGTAGAGTGGATTGACAGAGTGGCATAGAGTGTTGTGGAGTGTTATAGAGTGGAGTGGCATAGAGTGTAGCAGAGTGTCGTAGAGTGGCATAGAGTGGAGTGGCGTAGTGTGGTGTAGTGTGGAGTAAAGTGACATGGAGTATAGTAGAGGGGAGTGCCTTAGAATGTCAGTGATTGGAGTGTTGTAGCAACGAGTAGAGTGGTGTGGCATAGAGTGGAGTGTCATAGAGTTATCATAGAGTATTGTAGAGTGGAGTGGTGTAGGTGGTATAAAGTGTTGTGGCATAGAGTAGAGTGTCGCAGAGTGGTGTGTCATAGGAGTAGAGTTGCCTAGAATGAAGCGGTGTAGAGTCTCAAGTGGATTGGCGTAGAGTACAGTGGTGTAGCATATCGTACAGTGATGTGGAGTAGGGTTGTAGTTTGAAGTATTGAGTGTCATAGAGTATTGGGAAGCAGAATGGAATGGAGTAGAGTGTCATGGAGTGGCACAGAGTAGAGCAGAGTGTTGAAGAGTGTCATAGAGTGGAGTGGAGTAGAGTAGTGTGGCATAGAGTGATATAGCTTGTAGTGGGGTAGAGTGGAGTGAAGTGGAGTGGCGTAGAGTAGAGTGGCATGAAGTAGGGTAGATGGTGTACAGTGGATGGGCATAGAAGTGGTATAGAGTGGAGTAGAGTGTCATAGAGTGGAGTATGCGTGATGTTGTAGTGCACTGCCATTACAGACAACACATTTTCAACTGAAATGACCATTATATATCCACGGACATACCGTTTTACTCATAAAACTATACAGGACATAAATGATAACGTATGGAAATGGCATCACCTAGTATATTGATTTGTTTTGATTGCATTAAAATATTTATTTCCACCACACTCCAGAATTACATAAAATTTGCTTTATTTGTGCTTTGCTAATTCTGATATACTCTGCCATATTTGCACAGTTTGTTTACAGGCATTTACATTTTGATGAGTGCTAGAAAAAATCCTTTGCTTTCACCCTCCCCAGAATGTCAGATAAATCCTCACTTTAAAGTCAGAGACAGAAAAGTGAACATCAAGCTCCCTCGGAAGACAGTGCCTGACATTTAACCTCTATCTTTTAATGCATAGCAAATCTATGATATGAACAAAATGTAAAGGCCTATTTACAGAAAGCAAGCACTTGTAGAAGAACACAGTAAACAGGCTATGCTCCATGGGAGGGTCGAAGACATGCTGTACAGACTAAAATGGGAGGAGGCATGGCTGGTGGACAAGACAGCGGCTACAAAGTTACGAACTCCGCTGGCAGCCCAACACAATCCATCAGCATCCGGCACATTGTGCCTTTAATTAAGTGTTGAGGCAGTGGTGCAGAGCCCCTGTTCCCCGGAAGATGAATGCATAGCTTTTCTAGCGGCAGTGCAGCAATTGAGGCGCTGGCTGAAGGCAACGTGAACTGGGTGGCACACAAGCAGGTGCAGAGCAGCAGGAGCCCGAGTGTGGCGCTGAGGGCCAGTGGTGGTCATGGCGCGGGGACTGGTGGCAAGAGGCCACACCCTGTGGGTTGGATCAGCAGGAGGCTGTGGGGTTACCCATTCTAATAAGGGCTGGTGAGATGCAGCCCATCCGCAGCGGTAAGGTGGGAGAAGGCTTAGAGTGACCGAACTGGAGTGGTGCTTGGTCCCACCCCAACTTGGGTGAGGTGAGAAGCTGAGAGGCTGGGGCGTGCTGCTGGTGACAGAGCAGCAGTGGGCTCCGGGAAGTGCCAGCAGTGGCAAAGCATCTGGAGGCCCAGGGAGGATTGCGGAGGAGGGGTGTGCCTGCAGACTTCTCAGCGGTACGCCCTGGAGGGTCTGACCTTCAGGGCCCCACAAACATGAGTGGAGAGCCTTTTAAGTGTGGACACTGGGGAGTAAGTGCTTGGATAGGTTGGCAGGGGCCTGGGACTGACCTGAAGCCTTAGCCAGAGACTTTGGCCTTGTAGTCCACTGGGTGCTGAAGTGACTGGTTGCAGAGTGGCCGGGGACAGGTTGGGCCCCCATGGCTGGAGTGGCGGTCTTTGCCCCCGAGAGGAGGCCTTGAGGTGAGTGGTGGGGCTGGAGCATGGAAGGCTGCCACCAACTGGTGTGGTGAGACAAATACTTTGGGGCGAAGGAGGGGCACAGTGGAATCTCTGGGGCAGCGTTTTCGATAATAACCAGGCTCCTCAATTTTGTTGATTTGAGATGTGATTCTTAAAGAGGCCGAGACTCTTGGAAAGCTACAGTGTGACAGGGCACAGGTCATGCTCATCCCACACTATACTTTGAAGGTCCAGTATAAACGTTGCACCTTTCAAACCATCAAGGAAAACTTCAGGCCATGCAAATACAATATGGGGGTCATTCTGACCCTGGCGGTCACCGACCGCGGAAGCTCCGCCAACAGGCTGGCGGTGCTTCCATGGGCATTCTGACCGCGGCGGTACAGCCGCGGTCAGAAACGGGAAACCGGCGGTGTCCCGCCGGTTTCCCGCTGTCCCAGGGAATCCTCCACGGCGGCGCTGCTTGCAGCGCCGCCATGGGGATTCCGACCCCCTTACCGCCATCCTGTTCCTGGCGGTTTTCACCGCCAGGAACAGGATGGCGGTAACGGGTGTCGTGGGCCCCTGGGGGCCCCTGCAGTGCCCATGCCAATGGCCAATGGCATGGGCACCGCAGGGGCCCCCTAACAGGGCCCCACATTGATTTTCAGTGTCTGCCAAGCAGACACTGAAAATCGCGACGGGTGCCACTGCACCCGTCGCACGCCTTCAACTCCGCCGGCTCCATTCGGAGCCGGCTTCTTCGTTGAAGGCGCTTTCCCGCTGGGCTGGCGGGCGGCCTTCTGGCGGTCACCCGCCAGCCCAGCGGGAAAGCCAGAATGGCCGCCGCGGTCATTTGACCGCGGTGCGGTCATTCGGCGGCTCCCGCTGGGCGTGCGGTTACCGCCGCCGGCGGGAGTCGGAATGACCCCCTATATTCTGTAATTCCCTGCTCACCTGAAAGTCATCTACAATGACCAAACCCTCTTCTTTGACACTCCTGAGGGTGCGTGAGCCTGGGTGGAGGAGCACCTGGTCCTCCAGCCTGGGGGTTTGGGCCTGCCTACTACTCCATGCACTGATTCCACCGCTGCCGAATGGCAGCAGTTACCTCGCCACACTAGGGGGAACAGATCGGAGGAGGTGATGCCACTCTGCCTGCCTGAAGCACTTGAGGTAAAGGTCTACAGAGGGCTCCCCCTGGCATGGGGGGGAAGCAAAAAGGGAGTTGTAGCCCCCTAAGGACTGCCAGGTATTCTTGGTGGCTCTACTGGTGAACACAACATATTGATTTACAGTAACTGTCAGGGGCCTGGGAAATGAATCCCCCTGCTTTTCCGCACCCGGTTTTGTGGGAGGGAGGTTTTTTTTTTTTATAATTAGGCAACAGTTGATTTGTGGGTGAAAGTGTAGGGTGGGGAGAATGGGGATGGATGGCTTCTGGCGGTTGTGGAGCCCCAAACAGGTTGTTGTGTGGGTTTATTTCAGTATTGTGTATTTCCGTTTGTTCGAGGTGCAGTGCCCCTTGAATGATTGGTGGTTCCAGTATGGTGACTGCGTGGAAGAGATTAGGGGAGCTATCACCGTTACTCTGAATTAAACAAGGGTACGGCCTCCTCCTCATGGACCATTGGGAGGTGTTCGAAAGTGGCCTTAAGGGCAAGGGTTTCTTGTCCATAGGTGGGTGCAATAGGTGCATGGAAGGGGAGTTGCTGTGGTTGGAAGATAAGATTACTGGCCTCAAGTGGTAGGCTGCGATCTCCCCCTCACGGTCAGTGCAATACATTGTTGACCAGGCTCACCTGGAGCTTCAACAAAAGTTGCTGAATTCAGTAAAACTCAGTTGGCTCCACTTCCAGGGGCGGTTGTACAACATGGGGGACAAGGCGAGCAAGCTTATCTACAGGCTGGCGATGGGGGATCACCCATGCAGTCTGGTTTCCAAGCTGCACACTCCAGAAGGTGCGAATGTTGCGAGGTGAGATCTCTTGGTGGGGAACTGGCTTCACACTTTTGGGCTCTGTACACTGACTGTGACTCCCCCCCCCTGCTCTGGAGCGGGTCCACACCAATATCCATGATTTGCTAGTGGGAATGCTTTCTGCCTTGGAGAGTGATGATTTGGGTCTCCACCCCACTGTCGAGGAGGTGCAGCAGGCCATCTCTGGACTGCCCTATGGAAAGGCCCCGGGCCCTAATTGGGTTCCCCCTGGAGTTGTACAAGCAATAGTCCTCTTTGTTGGTCTCACATTTGCTGGGGCTGTACAATAATGTGTTTGTCAGGGGGAGGCTCCCTCCAGACCTTAGGGGTGCTGCATGCATAGTAATACTGAAACCCAATTACCCCCCCAATGGACTGTGGGTTGTATCGTCCTATCTTGCTTATTAATCTTGAGATAATTTTTTTGGCTAAAGTGGTAGCCACGAAGATAAGTTTGATGATCCACTCTGACCAGAATGGTTGTATGCCAGGTAGGAGCACTAGGCCTTGCCTTCACCAACAGCATATGGTACATCACAGTGGCATAATGAAACTTGAGGGGGGGCCTGCAAAGTACAAGGAGGGGACCCCCTCCTCCCCAGCCCACCTCCTACCAGTTTTGCTGAGGGTGCCCCTTGGAGTTCGGGCCCTCCCTACACTGTGGGGGCTTTTATTACTCCACTGGCGCATCGCTGGCACCTGAGAACTTCTGGGCAATGCATAGAAAGGGCCTTTGATACGGTTCTCTGGCCATGTTTCGCTGTACACTGACAAAATGCTCCTCTTTCTCCAGAGGCCACAGGATGTTCTCCCTTATGGAAATCCTGGCGATTTATGGGGAATGCCTCAGGACTCAGAGTTAATTGGGGGAGTCGATGCTGATGCCCCTATTCAAGGGAGTTGGACATGCGGGAAGTTGACTCTAGATTGCGGGTGGCGGGTGATAGCTTCTTCTATCGAGGTATGACTTTGGTTTTTACCCAGCAGAGATACTGGGAACTGAATACATTTCCACTACTGGCCAGGGTGCGTTGGGGCATGGGAGTATGGTCTAAATTGCCTTTGTCGATGGTGGGGGGACGCTCTTTAAAATTGTATCCCTTCCTCGTTTTTTGTACAAATTGTAGCATTACTCCAACCAGCCGCCACACACTGTCTTTGCCTATTTGTGGGCCCACATCACCACTTTTCTATGGATGGGCAAAACATCTGAGGTGTTTTTTGCAAAGTGCTGGTTCTCTACATTCAACGGGAGGCTAGCATGGGCAGACGTTAAAACGTATTACTGGGCTCTGCCACTAGAGCACAAGAATGACTGGGGGAGGGCAGACAGGGACAACCTGGCTCACAGGTTGGAGTTAGAGATGCTGCATCCCTGTGGTTTACTTTCCCTGTTGTACAGTAGATCTCCCCATTGAGCACTGCCACCTGTCACCCTTTCGGTGCTAGTATGCAGCCGTTTGGCACAAGAAATGGTATGGTACTCTTACAGGGGACAACTCTCCTCTGCCATGGAAGGTGGTTTTTGGAAATGTCTGGCCTTGAGGGATTTCAGGCCTAGAAACTAATTAGAATATCCATGCCCGGGGCTGATTGGAGGGAGGGACGCATGCAATTGCTCTAAGAGTTAACAGCTGACTTACAGTTGCACTCCTCACAGTTCTTCAGGCACCTTCAGCTGTGCCACGCTTCAGAGGGTTACAGGGACTGGCTGGGAACTCTCCCAGAGTTTAATCCTTTAAAATGTAAGTTGGTGTCGGAATTCCTGGGCAGTGGACACATCTCACCCCTCTATAAGTCATTGGCTGTTAATGGGCCAAACCTCTTCAGGGGGCGACTATCCTCAAGATGAGGTGGAAAGATGGGTGGTGGTGCAAATAGCTCCTAGAATGTTGGAGAGTTCCATGTGTTTTCGCCTGATCCAATTCAAGAACTTTCACTGGTTCTATTACTCCCTGGAGTGGTTTTGGCAGATGATCTACTGTCCATGCCTCGAATGTATTAGGTACGACCACTCCCTGGGCTCTCTTTATCATGTTCTATGGGTTTGCCCAGAAACCCAGGGTTACTGGTGAGAAGTAACAAACCAGATTAGGCAGGCCATGGACCCAAAGGTTGTGCTGTTAAAGATTATGGACCTCCTGAGGGGGCCTTGCACAACACTAGCACTAATTGCCATGGCATATATGGTGGCTGAGAGTGGTCTGGCAAGGAAATGGAGAGATGAAAGGGCACCGCCATTGCAAGAATGGGTAAGGGGCTTGAACCACTGTGGGGCAATGGAGATATTGGTGTATAAAGCACAGGGGGTCCTGTAGGAATATGAAAGCCTATTAGCGCTGTGGACTCAGTACAGAGGCCCCTTGGACTGACATGGATGCATAATGTGATATTCTGTCTGGGCCTGTCTACGATTCTGTGAGGGATGGTGGAAGAGAGAATACATCTAGCTTACTGTTTTTAGGTTGTTATTATGCTCACTACCTAACACTCAAACGGGTGGAGCTTATGGTCAAAGTTGTGTTATGTGTTGATCTTTGTCAACTTTGCAAAATAAATAAAATGCGTTATTAAAAAAAAAGACTAAAACAAAAAAAAGCCAGCAAAAAGAAAATAAGCAACTGTGAGTTTCAAAGCACAAAGTCAATGGTACACCATGGACGAAATGCATTCTTAGGTCAGTTATCAGAATGTCGCAGAGCAATCTTTAACAGTCCGACAGATGCAGTGTCTGGAAGGCTTAGACCTAAAAATACGAACTAGAAAGCACTATTTTTGAGCATGTTTATTGATTTGAAACAGGACATCAAAACTAGTGCTGGCCTTAGCATATTTGACACTATTATTGAACCTAGCTGCCAGGTTTTCAGATTGCTCATGTGTGACAGTTCTATGGTTTTAGTTGGCATATGAGGAGGGGCACTGAATTATGTGGCAGGGTTCAGTAAATTATGCAGCAAGAGAAGGCAAATAATGCAACCTAATGTGGCACAACTTGTTATAGTATTACATCTTAATTTTGTCATTTTTCCCACGTTATCACTGTCTAGGCAAATCCTTCACCTCATTAGTACCAGTTTAACATCCATAAAGAGTAATAAGCAACTGAAAGATGGCCAGTGAACCCTTGCCTTTGGCCTTCCATTGCACGGCAACAAAGGTCACTGCGATTTTAGTAAATTGATCCGTTTGAGCTAGAAAAATTAGTTTTGGGTAAAATCTGCTGATAATGCAGCAGATGATGAATTATAAGGCAAATGAGGCAAATCATTTTTCTCCTGAGTAAATCAAATCAACGACCAGTATTTGGATGTCTTTATGTGACTTTTCTGTTCCTGCATGTATATATATCACACAACAATGAACATGCACCGAAAAGAAGCCAGACCTACTGTAACTGTAATTGTAAATTGTTGGAAAGGGCTGCTCTGAAGGGTCACCCAAAACCTTTTGCCTTCCTCCTCTTCTTTTTCTGACCTCATTTTTGCTGGCTTAAGCACTCTCGAACCTTTACCACTGCTAACTAGTGCTAAAGTGCATGTGCTTTCTTCCTAAAAACATGGTAAAATTGGCTCATATCCAATTGGCATATTTAATCTACTTGTAAGTCCCCAGTAAAGTGCACTACATGTGCCCAGGGCCTGTAAAATAAATGTTACTAGTGGGCCTGCAGCACTGTAGGCCACCCACATAAGTAGCCCCTTAACTATTTCTCAGGCCTGCCATTGCAAGGCCTGTGTGTGCAGTTTCACTGCCACTTCGACTTGGCATTTAAAAGTACTTGCCAAGCCTTAAACTCCCCTTTACCTACATATGTCACCCCTAAGGTAGGTCCTAGGTAACCCATAGGGCAGGGTGCTATGTATGTAAAAGGCTGGAAATGTGTTTTATATGTCCTGGTAGTGGAAAACTCCTAAATCCATTTTTCACTACTGTGAGGCCTCCTCCTTTCATAGACTAACATAAGGACTGCCCTCATATACTTTTTGAGTGGTAGATTCTGATCTGAAAGAGGTAACCAGGTCATATTTAGTATGGCCAGAATGCTAATAGACAATCCTGCTTACTGGTGAGGTTGGATTTAATATTACTATTTTAGAAATGCCACTTTTAGAAAGTGAGCATTTCTCTGCACTTAAAACCATCTGTGTCTTAAAGCCTGTCTCCAATCAATGTCTGGTCTGTGCTGGTTGACAGCTCCCTTGTGCATTTCACCCAGACAACCACAAACACAGGACACTCAGTCACACCTGCATTCATCTGCATATTGAATGGGTCTTCCTGGGCTGGAAGGGTGGAGGGCCTGACACATTTCAAAGGCCAGTGGCTTTCCCTCACACAATGGACTGCTAAACCCCCTTCGGGGACCCTGGCTGACAGGACTGAACTGAAAGGGGAACTTGTGCACTTAAAACCACTCTTTGAAGTCTTCCACACTTCAAAGGCATTTTTGGGTATATAAATTGGGTCTCTGATCCACTCAGACCAGACACTTCTGGACCTACACCTGCACCCTTTCAAAGGAGCTGCCTGGCTGCCCCAAGGACTCATCTGGACGGCTTTGCTTAGAAGGACTGCTGCTCTGCTGTTGCCCTGCTGTCCTCTGACTTTGCTGAGCAGGACTCTGCCTTCCCCAAAAGTGCTCTCTAAGGACTTGGATTGAGCTTGCCTCCTGTTTTCTGAAGTCTCAGGGCCAAAAAGACTTCATCTCTTCAAGAAACCCCTTGTGCATTGAAAATTGATGCACCGCCTGCTGAAATCAACGCGAAGCCTGCCAAGAAATCAGCGCACAGCCAACTGGAATGATGCAGCCCTGACTTCCAGACTGAAAATTTGATGCAGCACCTGCCTTGCAACAGAAAATTTGATGCATCGCCTACCAGATCAATGAAGCGCCCGTGCCTTCTTCCAGCGCATCAAGGATTTTCCCCGCATCGTCCCTGAGCGTCAAAATATCCCCACACCACAGTGAGGAACCAAGACTGCGCGCCAAAATCCCCTTGCAGCGTGGAAAGAAACAACGCATTGTCTATGCCGCATTGGAGAATTCGACTCAACACCCTATTTTTTGACACATCTCCTCTGCAGACTCCATGTATTGCTATTTTTGACGCATACCAGCTACTATGTGTAACAAACAGACAACTGCCTATTTCTAAGGATTGAGACTCTTTTAAACATTTTAAAAGTGATATTTCAACGTGTGCTTATTGAACCTTATCGTTTGATCTTATTTTATTCAGATAAATATTATCTATTTTTTTAAACCTGTGTGGTGTATTTTTGTGGTGTTTTCACTGTGGTACTGTGTTGTTTATTGCCCAAATACTTTACACATTGCCTTCTAAATTAAGACTGACTGCTCAGTGGCAAACTACCAGAGGGTAGGCACAGGATAATGTTGATTGTGTGTGACTTGCCCTGACTAGGATTGTGGTCCCTACTTGGACAAGGGTATATACCTATGACAACTAGAGACCCCATTTCTCACATAAATTCTATCTATATAGTGCTTACTACCCCTGATGAGGCATTAAAGCACTTTGAGGCATGCAGCACGCTAGTCTGGAACCCAAAGTTAGAGGTATATAAGTAGTGGTATGAACTTCATTTTCCTTGAAGGACTAGTTGTTTTAAGGTTGTGTTCTAAAGATATCATGCATTAACTGAAATGGCTTAGTAAAGGAAAGATGCTAGGGCAGGCAGGGAGACTGCTATGTCCCAGAGGTGGGCACCCTGGGGCATAGCTGAGCTGGCCGGGGGGGATGGGTCCCAAGGACCATTAATGGCTCCAAGAGGGGGTGTGCTTGGCTCTATCTCTCTTTTCAGTGCATGGCTGGACCCTGGGGGTTTGGGTCCCTGGGGATGCAAATGGCCCTGGGTGGCCGTCCCTCCCTATTCTGTAATTCAATGGGGCCCGTAGGGCTGACATTTTCAGTCAGGCCTCTGGGTGACTGTCGCCTGAGGAGGGGACCCCACATGCGCCCCCTCCCCTTAATTCCCTGGCTCAGCCATAGGAAGGGGGGACAAAATGAAAGCAAGCACGGGTAACCGCTCTTTTTAAAAAATAATTCCTGTGGATTTACGGATCCTCTGCATATTTGCAGGAAAATAATAAAAAAACTATTTAGGCCATGGGTGGGGTCCCTGTGGTACCCCACCACCAGGCCATAGGGGGTCAGGGTATTCCTACCCTGCCACTTTCTGTTTTTTAATCTTTTTTCGTGGGACTCGACTGAGTCCGAGTACGAGGATGGCTGCCAACACTTCCAGGTTGAAGTGTTGCCAGCCAGTCAGATCTCACCATGTGATCTGCTTCATCAATGGACCTTCCACATCCCTGGATATCTATAAATATTTTTATCTTTAATAACTCAACAACTACTGAACAGATTTACACCAAATTACAAAAAGGGCTCTTTCTGGACCAAGAGCTGGCTTTGTGCCAAATTTGGTGTAATTCCGTTTAGCAGTTCGGGCTGTAGTTGTGTTTGAAATTCCTATGGGAATTTGCTTGGGGATAATGCGTTTTGGGACCCCCTCTTTCTCTCAGTCCCACTTGATGAATCACCCTGAAACTTTCCAGAAAGCAGCTGAACTAACTGGCATATTAGTTCTTAACATTTTGTGTAGATTTGTCAAACGGCGTCAAAGTTATTAGCAAAACAAAAAACACTGCGTCTATGGAAACTAGGTCCTAACTATAAATACCTACTGGCAACTGTCAGTAGGTGATATATATATATATATATATATATATATGTATATATATATATACACACACACACACACACACATACATTACCTAGCGGCGGTCGCCATTAGCTAGTTATAGTTAGGACCATGCTTTCATATAAAAAGTGTTTTTTGACTTGCCCATATCTTTGGCACCATTTGACAAATCTTCACAATATTTTCCCCCAAAAATTGCCCCAGTGATTCTTGTTGCGCACAGAAAGTTTCGGGGTGATCCGTCAAGTGGGGGCTGAGTAACAGGAGGGGTCACAAAAGTTGCATTTCCCATGTTAATTCCCATAGGACCTTTAGACACGACAACCGCCCAAACCACTGGACGGAATTACACCAAATGTGGCAGAAAGCTTGGATTCGGTACGCATGTTATGCTTTCACTTATGTGATGTAAATCCGTTCAGTAGTTTTTGAGATATTAAAGGGAAAATACATTTGTATATCTAGGGACGTGGATCCTTTGTGATGTATCCACGATTGATGACAAGCTCTTGCAAAGAAATGCCAAGCTCAGTTTGGCTGCCAACAATTCAAACCAGGACATGCTGGCAGCCGTCTTGGGACTCGGCTTCAGCCGAGTACCATAAAAAAAGGAAAAAATCAAAAAGACAAGGAGCCAGGGTAGAGACACCATGACCCCTTATCTCTGATGCTGGGGTCCCAGAGGGACACACCTAGGGCTACAAAGCACTTTAAAAAAAAAAATGTTGCTGTGATTTTGCGATGACGTTGCAATTTCGTGGAATTTCTTTATAAAAGACGTTTAGGGCCTTATTTATACTTTTTGGTGCGAAACTGCACTATCGCAGTTTTGCACCAAAAAGTTTTGCACCGGCTTGCACCATTTTTTAGCACCAGCTGGGCACCATATTTATGGAATGGTGCAAGCCGGTGCAAAGGGTAGGCTAGCTTAAAAAAAATGACGTTAGGCAGTTTTGAGTCAAAATAAATGATTCCGACCAGATTAGCATCATTTTGTGACGCTAAGGGGCATAGTTATACTCTGTTTGCACTGAATTAGCGTCATTTTTTTTTACTCTAATTCAGTGCAAAACTAACTCCATATTTATACTCTGGTGCTAGACCAATCTAGCGCCAAATTTATGGAGTTAAAGTCATTTTTTGGAAGCGGAAACCTACCTTGCCTTAATGAGATGCAAGGTAGGCATTCCCGTGCCAAAAATGACTCTATTGCCTTAACACCATATTTATACTTCCATGCAAAAATGGTGCAAGGGAGGGAGGAGGGGTCAAAAAATGGGGCAAAGCTTGCTTTGCCCCATTTTTTAAGACCTGGGTCAGGGCAGGCTTTAGGGGACCTGTGGGCCTATTTCCATGGTGGAACACCATGGAATAAGCCCAGAGGTGCCCTCCCTAGGCCCCAGGGGCACCCCCACCCACACTAGAGGGACTGCGAGGATGGGGGACCCCATCCCAGGTAAGTACAGGTAAGTGCATTTTATTTTTGAAAGTGCCATAGGGGGCCCTGAAATGGGCCCCCATACATGGCACAGGGTGCAATGGCCATGTCCAGGGACCCCTGTCCTCTGTGCTGGCCATTGGGGTGGTGGGCATGACTCCTGCCTTTTCTAAGGCAGGAGTCATGTGGCTTGGTAGGTTTAGCACCATAAAATGATGCTACTCTGGTTAGAGTCATTTATTTCTTACTCTAACCTGCCTAAAGCCATTTTTTGGTGCTAAACCTTCTTCTTCTATACTGCCAGCCCCACCTGACTAAAGTCATTTTTTTAGACTGTAGCCTACCCTTTGCACCGGCTTGCACCATTCCATACATATGGTGCCTGGCTGGTGCACAGAAATGGTGCAAGCCGGTGCTAAACCTTTTGCTGCAAAACTGAGTTAGCGCAGTTTTGCAGCAAAAAGTATAAATAAGGGCCAATATTTTGTAAGTTTGCACCACTTTTGCATCAAAAAATGACGTTAATGCGGTGCAAAAAAAGTATAAATCAGGGCCTTGGTGCTAGATGGGTCTAGCACCAAAGTATAAATATGGAGTTAGATTTTCACCGAATTAGAGTTAAAAAAATGACGCTAATTCGGTACAAACAGAGTATAAATATGCCGCAGAGTATAAATATGCCCCTAAATATGGCGGTAAGGCCATAGAGTCATTTTTTGCACGGGAACGCCTACCTTGCATCTCATTAAGGCAAGGTAGGTCTCCACTTTCAAAAAATGACTTTAACTCCATAAATTTGGTGCTAGAGGGGTCTAGCACCAAAGTATAAATATGGAGTTAGTTTTGCACCGAATTAGAGTAAAAAGAAATGACACTAATTCGGTGCAAACAGAGTATAAATATGCACCTTTGTTTTTACAAACCCCCAGGTGGACCAGCTCCCAGGTGCATTCACAATCCCCCTGGGGCACTTTTTAAATATAATGCAAGGGGCCACGTGGCCCTCCCCCAGTCCCTGGGAATGCCACTTCCCTGGGGCACTTTTGTAATAGCTGCTTCCAAGTCACAACAAACACTCAGCTCGCAACAAGGTAGAGCTGTCAAACATGGTGGGGACGCGAGTTATAGTTCCCTTAGCGTACGAGTTATAGTTACTTGAAATAACCTTAACTAAACAGGTGAATTTCTATGGTTTTGTATGTTTAAAATGTGAGCCTAACTATAATGTCCCTGTAACCTTTGGTTCTGTAAGTGAATTTCTATGTTTTTTTATTCTACTTCCGAACTGTAACGCCCCTGTATCCTTTGCTTTTTTCAGTGAATATATATATATATGTAAATATAAATATATATATTACCTACTGGTAATATCGTAGTTATAGTTAGGATTGTGTTTCCACTGGAAATGCTTTTTTGTGTTGCTAAGCACTTTGGTGACTTTTGACGAATCTCTGCTAATCTTTCCAAAAAGGTGCTACTTTTTAACTAGTTTGCACATGGAAAAGTCAAGGTATTCCGTCAAGGGGGTGAGGGGTGGCGGAGAATAAAGGGGTGGGGTCTCAAAACATGTTTGCCTCATTCATTTTTCCATAGGAAATGTAGATGCAGCTACAGCTCAAACTGCTTTAAGGATTTACACTTAATTTGGCAGAAAGTCGGATCTTGGTCCAAAAAAGTGCAATGTATGATTTGGTGTAAATCCGTTTAGTAGTTTTTGAGCAATTAATGCTCAAAAACTTTGTAAATTCCACGCTGCGGAGGATCTGCAAAGCCGACAGATCTCCTCCAGGGATCTGACTGGATACCACCACATCGACCAGGAGGTGATGGCAGTCATCTTAGGGCCCAAGTCCTAAAAAGTGCAAAAAAGAGACATGTGAGACAGAATAAGGACTCCCTAGGCCTGGGGCCGAAATGCTTTTTTTCTTTAAAATTTTACCACAAATTTGCGGAGGATCTACGAATCTGCATTGCAAAAATAAAAAACAAAACAAAAGCGGACTCCATGCTTGTTTCATTAAAATCCCACTGGGGTAGGCCAGGGCCCAGGGGGTGACGCTCGTATATATTTATTAGAGGGAAGCATGTGCCCCCCTCCCGAGCCTCTGAGCATTCCTAAGGACCCAATCTCCTGGGGCTGAAGTAAGAAAGGAGGAAGGAGGACGCATGGCCCCCCTCCCAGAGCCTAATTAGCTCCTTTAGACCCCGTACCTGAGTCTGAAATGCATTAAAAAGGGGAGGACCCTCTTCCGGAGACTAATTTGCTCCAGTAGACCCCATACCTTGGGCTGAAATGCATTAAAAGGGGAGGGGGCCACACAGCCCTCCTCCCTGAGCTTATAAAGGCCTTGGGGACCCAAACCTCCAGGGCTCAGTAATTAAATAAAGGGAGGTTGTCGCGTGGCCTCCCTCCAGGAGCCTAATTAGGTCCTGCGGTCCCCATCCCCACAGCTCAAATGTAAATTAAAAGGGTAGGGGTTAGTGCGGCTATTTGCCCTGAGCTGTTAAAGGCCCTGGCAACCAAAACTCTTGGGGCTCACTTATTGACTGTTATCCAGGGAGCCACCCTTGTGATACAGTAGTTTCCCTACCTGCATCAGCAAGGTCAGGAAGACATATATTTGCTCCTGCCTGGAAGGAGCATTTTTAAATCTTCCTCCAGATGGGGAGCAAACATGCACATCCTCTTTCACCTGGTGGGTGATTTAAACATACTCCCTCCAGCTGGGAGCAGACTTCACTTTCCCTGCCCGCACTCCTGTGGGCAGGGAAACAGAACACATATTGCCCCTGTCCAGAGGAAGGAGTCATAGATAGCTGCTTCCCTTGAGTGGGATCAATGTTGGCTCCTGCACCATGAGGGTAGCTGGCTAGTGCCGCATGGGCGCTGGGGCTCCACCTACACCTGTTGGTTGGTGGGTGCCCGGGTGGGCACTGGGGCACGCACCTATATTAAGGAGAAACACAGGGGAATGGGTTGCCTGGGGCCCAAGGAGGCTCGAATGGAGGGGGAACGCACACCACTTTCCCTTTAAATACCATACGGCCCCAGGGGATGGGGTCCCCAGGGTCTGATAAGGTTTGGGGAAGTGGGTTGCATGCGTCCACCTCCCCTTAGAATTCATCCTCAGAGATTGGGGTCTCCAGGAAATAATAAGGCTCAGGGAAGGTGGGGTGGGTCCACCTTCCCTTTTCCTAATTGAATTTGGTC
Organism: Pleurodeles waltl; assembly: GCF_031143425.1. Lineage (NCBI taxonomy): Eukaryota > Metazoa > Chordata > Amphibia > Caudata > Salamandridae > Pleurodeles > Pleurodeles waltl. Next base: position 1,214,544,397 of record NC_090440.1, read on the forward strand.
CCGGAAGATGGGGTCCCTGGGGCCTAAACAGGCTCTGGAGGGGGACCTTTAGGCCCTCCTCCCCTATTTTAGTTTAACTTAGTTCTGTGGAATGGTGTCCCTGGGGCCTATTAAGGCTTGGGGAGGCATCCCCCTTATCTTAAATATTGTTTGGTGGGTGCCCCAGGTAGGCATCCACCTGTAATTTAGAGAGGCCCTGGGGTGACGAGGGCCCGAAAGCCAAACCTACGCCGTGTACACCAAGGGCTATGTGTTACATGGGGTTGGCAGCCTGCAAGGAGATGGGGTTGGCCACAGGGCCTCTCTGCAGGCTGTTCTCATCATAAAGTGGGCTGCCTGCGGGGTGGGGGTTGGCCACAGGGCCTGGCTGCAAGCCAGTTCCTGTGGCTAATCATTCACTGCGCACGGAAAAATGCCACCTACTGGGTGAGAGGCACGTCAGCGTCACGTCACTGCCATATTTGAGGGGATGAGGTCTCTCATTAAGTCTCAGCAGCACACGTCCCATCAGTGTGGTTGTGCAAAATGTGCGTGCTGTCATTTTCGGAAGAAACTCCCACAGAATTCTTGCCATCGACAGCTTGGAGACAGACTGAAACCACTTGAAAAAGATGCGATGTTGAAACGCGTTGTGGTGTCTGGTTAATGTTGCCTGATTACTGCTGCCTGATTAATAAATCAACTTGCCAGTAAAATATTTGGGAGTGCAGTGTTTTCTCTTCTTTAGTGATTATATATATATATATATATATATATATATATATATATATATATATATATATATATATATATGTATATATATATATATATATATATACACATCCACTGGCAGTCATCACAGGGTGTTTATAGTTAGATCATTATTTCCATAGAAAATGTCTTTTATGTTTTGCTAATATCTTTGGCAATGTTTGATGAATCCCCATGAAACTTATCAAACTGTTTCTCTTTTTTGTCCAGATTGTGCATTTAAGGTTTTGAGGTGAACTGTTAAGCGGGGCCAGGAAAAGAGGTGGGTCCAAAAACGCAAAATCCACTTGCATTTTTCAAATACTTATTTAAGAAGCACTACCACAAAAACTGCTTAATGGAATTAAACAGATTTGTCAGGAAAGTAGATCTGAGTCCATAGATTGTGCTATATGTGATTTGGTGTAGATCAATGCAGTAGTTTTTTGAAAATTAAGGTTAAGAAATATTTGTATACCTAGATGTTTGGGTTCCAGGAACTTTCATGAGAGTCTCTTGAACCTAATTTAAAAAAATAGAGCCTTCTGGTTGGCCCAGGAAGCCTTTTTCTCTTGGGCCAATTTGCTCCTGTGGGACCAAGTCCCTGATTGGCTGCCAGCAACATAAGCAAAATGTAGTTGGCAAGCATTACAGAACTCTGGGAACTGGTTCCCTGTCCTGAAATTTCAAATTAAAATAATATAAGAAGGCAGAACAGGGATATCCTGTCCCCCTCTGCACTTGGCGGGTAACCAGAGGGATCCCCTGTGGCTAAAATGACAAAAAAGATTGTTTTTTGCCACACAGCTGTGGAACACCTGTGGGACCCCGATAAAAAGCAAAAACAAAATGGCAGGCCGCATTTTTTAAAGGAGAGAGGCATCAGTAGGACCCCCCTCCCTAATCCTATTTTGGGTATATTAGGTAAGTGGATGGGGTACTCCGGTCAGAAATATAGAAAAAAGGGGAGGGGCAGAGCAGCCACCCATCCCGGAGGCTTTGTAGGCCCCAGGGACACCATCCCCCTGGTCTGATTTCTTGTCAAAAGGCCCCTCTTCTCTGGTCCTGGGACCATAAAAAATAACTTTTAAGTGAGGTGACCCCATCCCCCAGGGCTGGCTCAACTACTCTGTATGGGGAGCCCACCCCCGTGACAGAGTAGTTTCAGAAACGTGTTCACTACTACCTGGCGGGAGCATTTTTATATCTCCCTCCAGATGGGAGAAAACACAACTGGGGAATGGGGTCCAGAGGGCCCATTTGGGCTTGGGGAGGGGGCCACCTATCACCTTCTGAAATGCTATGGGTTTTAGCCCAAGGTGGTGGGGTCTCTGGAGCTTCTCAAGGCTGTAGGAAGGGGGCACATGTTACCCTTCCCTATAATTTATATATGGCCTTTGGGAATGGGGGCCCTTAGGACCAATTTGGGCTTGGGGAAGGGGTAAGAAGCCCCCCTCCCTAGGGGATGGGGTTTCTCTAGCCTCTTAAGGCTCGGGTGGCACATGCCTTCCCCCTCTATAATAAAAAAAAGGCTTCAAGGGATAGAGTCCTCTGCCCCATTTGTCCTTGGGGAGTGTGGCCACTTGCCCTCTTCCCAAACAGTATGGTTTTTGGCCCCAGGGGTTGGTTTATCCTGGGCCTCTTAAGGCTTGGAGAGAATGACCATGCATCCCCCTCCCCATATAATCTATATTTTGACCCTGGGGGATGGGGTCCCCGCAGATATTATATCACTCATGACTTGTTCTGTGATATAATTTATGACATCACTGTTGACATCACTGATGACATCACTGATGACAATCCTATGACATCATTCAAGCTTCTTTTGGACATTTTACTCTATAAACTAGTATGGCATTAGAGGTCGGAAATGAAAGTACAAAATAGCTCAGAATAATATGAAGCATCATTAATTCCATCACACATACAACCCCCTTGGGGGAAGCAAGCTTGTGTTATGTGCAATAATAAACGTATGACATACGCTTCAAGTGTAACTAGGCCCATGGTGTCAATCAACCACAGCTAGATGGGTAACCCCCTAATGCACACTGTGTCCAATCTGTATAAAACTGTTCAGAGAAAACCAGCTTCCACCAGACACTCATGCCCTGTTACATAAGTAATGCCCTACTAATCAGTTTCAGTATTTCTTGAAAAATTCTTTTAAAAAAGCTTTGTATACACAGGGACGCTGAGGCAAATTCAAGGAGGATCCACAAATCCACTGCAAAATAAAAATAATAATAAAAAAAAAACAAGCGCCCCTCCCCCCCAAATGGGCCAACGCATAGTAAAGAGGAGGGTGGCATGTGGCCCCCTCCAAGGGCAATTTTCGGCCCAGTGACGCCATCCTCCAGGGCCTGGACACATAGTGAATGTGGAGGGAGGAATGTGGCCCCCCTCCCCTGAATGATTTCAACCCCAGGGAACCTAACCTCTGTGGCCTGGCCGTAATTCAAAAGTGGGAGTGGGCACATGGCCCCCCCCGGGCCATCTCCTGGGGCCCAGCCGAATATGCAATGTGGAGGCGGGGTGTGTGGCCATCCTCCCTGACAAATTAATGGCCCTGGGGACCCCATTCCATGCTATATCCTGTGGTGCCTACACCTGGGGCATAGCAGCTCGTCTCGCTGCACTAGCGCAGGCAGGGAAACGTATGCTTGCGCTCGCATGGCAGGAGCAATTTCAAATCTCCCGCCAAGTGGGAGCAAACACAAAGTCTACACTTACCCGTTGGGAACAGTCTTTAGATCACACAGGTGCCCTCCCCAAGCCACAGAACACCCCCACCCACACCAGAGGGACACCAGAGGACTGCTCTATTCTTTTTGAAGCAAAACTGTGCAAACGCAGTTTTGCATCAAAAAGTATAAATGTGGGCCTAAGTTGTAAAGGCATGCATGATTTAGGGGGTCATTCCGACCCTGGTTCATTGGGACACTCTGGACTTGTGTCTTGTCCTTGTTTATAATTTATGCAAATATCAGGTAATAGTCTTTTAGTTTGCTCCTTTCCCTGTGGAATTAAAACAGTTTTTGAACTCTGCCCTCAAGTTGCCACAACACATAAAAATTATAATTTAAAGGAAATTGTTGCCATAGTTTAAATAAAATGACTTCCTCTACCCCCTAATCCCTACTCCCAATCGGGATGCAGAGAGACAGCAAACCTAGAATGAGATTTACTAAGCCACGCAAGGCCACAGTGAGTGGCCCTGCATGACATGGTAAGTCTGGAGTAATACAAGGCAGCGTGAGTCATTGCCTTGCATTACTCTGCCTCAGGGAGGTGTTCCATGGGTGGCATGTGGGTGTTCCCACACATCTACCCATGGATTTTTACGCATTGCCATATTTACCATGAGTGGTAGACCTGGGAATGCATCAAAATGCTACACCTTCCCAGGGGAGACGTAACAAGGAGACATTTCTTCATTTCTCCCCGTTTTTTCCTCTTTCTATGCATGCCACACTCTACAGCATAAGTAGAAAGATGAAAAAGCCTCAAAGGATTATTTTTCTGCAGGAAGTTGTGCATTTCTAGCACAAAATCAACCATGCCTGCAAAACAGGCACCCATGCACCTGCTTTGGCACTAGACAGTCCAAAGTGTGTTAGCGCAAGGAGAGAGTAGGAATGTGCCATATCATGATAGATATGGCGTATTCCTGACCTCTACTTTTCGCGCTGCAAGGTGTCTTGCTGTCTTGCATGGAAAAATGATAAATATGGCCCTGAGAGTAAGCAGTTATTTTTTTCTGTCAAATAGTAAATAATGCGTTCCAGAATAATTATTGTTTTGTATATAATACACGTCTAGGTTCTCACTGGCATGTAGGCTGCTATTGTTGAGTGCAGAATTTCGGAAACAAGCGCGTTTACTGATACAAGTGAGAACCTTTTTTTAGAGGTATTAACACTTAAAAAAACTATTGCAATTTTACACTTATTCTCTGGGAGCTATTGTTTTATCCCAGTGTCAAAAACGAATGCACTTGCTGCCCTCTCATGGCTGCTTTTTGAACCACAGTCAAATTCGTGAGACGCTACATTTTCTTCCTCTTCATCACTGTCATCTCACTTTCTCTTCTGGATGTACTTCCTTGACTAGCCCTCTTCAATGGGTTCTCTCACTCTCGCTCCAACATTTCCTTTTCTTGAGTTTAGAATTAGCAGTATTTTGAAATTACATTTGGCAAGTTTGACAATTGCTCTGATGCTCTGCCTAGAAGCTACAGTTTCGATAAACATGTATAGTCAATTGATTTTATGACCAAAGAAACTGAAAGTTAAGTAAACAACTTAGCTGGGTCCAAGCTGATTTCTATAGCAATGAGACACCCCTCTTGGACATGGACCTGCCTCACAATAACTTCTTGGGACAGCACAGTGAATGCGCTGGCTGCTGAGTCTATATAAAGCCACAGAGCTATAGCCCTAGAACCGCATACAGGAGCTATAATTAGCGTGACAGCATTTTGTGTGGTGATGCGGACTACAGCGCTAAAATGCATTATTGTAACCCCTGAACCTTGTTATTTGGCAGGGCTGGTCAAACCAATGGCTGGGATTTCTCAGATTCTAAAAGTGCTAACTATAGGATTGTAGGGTTGCCACCGGAAAAACCTGGAGAGACCAGACACAGAACTAGGACCGGCGGCGGTTGGGCACAGAGCTTAGCCTGTGGCCAGGCCCAGAAGCCAACCCCCATAACCACCCAACCCTGTGCCATGCATAGCCTTTGCCCATGTATGGCGGGGGCTGGCGGCAGGACCTGGCCTGTGGCCAGGCCCTGCAGCAAACTCCCCATAAACACCAAACCCTATGTGCTGCTGAGGCTGGCCGCAGGACCTGCCCTGGCCTGCTGCCAACCCCCTGGCACACTTTGGGCTTCTACCTTGTTTTACATACTTGTAGTAATTAAAAGGGAGACCAAAGTGCTCTGTTCTCAACAGCACATGGCAAGAAAAAAACAAATGTCACAGCCACTACATAAGATATTGTGGTCAAAAGATCAGCAATGCAAACACCTCCAGCAAGGATTTCAGATAACTTTTGAAGTTGGAACTTTAGAGAGAACACAAGTGATTTCACTTGTCCAAGTGCAAGACGTTTCAATAATTTTACTTAACAGAAGTGGAGCTTCACCTGGGGCACCTGCTTTGTTTACATTTCTAAGGGCTTCCAGTAAGCTTTAATTTCTGTAAAATAAGCATTAGTGCCATCATGCATTCTAACCTGTTTAGTTATGCAAGAATAGGCACCAGTTTAGCACAAAAAGTCTACCCAACTGGAGTACTTTGTACTGGGTAATTAGTAACTGGCACCTCATTGGGTAAATGTATAGTGCATATTCTACACTATAGCTGCATAAAGGATGCTGAGGTAATGTCTTCAGTGACCTTGGTTGTCTGTGATTTTGGCAATGTGATAGTTTCTTCAGCGGCTACATACAGAAATGTGCGTTAACGTGAATACTGGTGTGGAGAAGACGACAAGACTACAAAGAGTTTAAGCTCCACCAAACAGCAGTACTTCCTCTTCATTATATGTACTAAGTGCTTCAATGTTTGGTGGAGTTGGAGCACCAGGAACCCTGAATGCTCCTGTGTTCCCTGCTGGCTTCCCGCCTCCTGTGGGAGCCAGCATTGCTCCCGCACACAGGGAGCTGCAAAGAAATGGAGTTCCATGTGTGCAGGAGCAATCGTTTCATCTATTTTCCTGCTGGCTTGACAGTGGACAGGAAAACAGAAGAAAAGTCCACTCCCAGCAAGCGAGAGCAGTTTTCCTGCTCTGGCCTTCTGAGAGTAAACTTAGAGTTTGCTGTTGCTTGGTGGGAGCTGTCAGAGCTCCCGCCAAGTGACAGCAAACTGCTGTCTCCTGAGGGTGGGCACCTCAGGAGATAGAAAGCCAGCTCTGGGGGATGGTGGTCCCCAGGGCCATTAATCGGGACCGGTGGAGTCTGAGTCCCAAGTGGCTACCAACACTTCCTAGTAGAGGTGCTGGCAGCCAATCAAATCTCAGCATGAGATCTCTGGGATCCGCAGGGACTCTGCATCCCTTGATATACAAGTATCTTTTTCCATTAATAACTCAAAAACTACTGAAGAATTTTCACCAAATAACAAAATGCGCGATCTGCATGCTGCATGTCAAGATCTAGCTTCCTGCCAAATTTGGTGTAATTCCGTTCAGTGGTTTGGACTGTAGCCATGTCTAAACACCCTATGGGAAAATGCACACAACATTTTGTGGTTCCCCCCTTTTTCACAGCCCCCACTTGACAAATCACCCCAAAACTATATATATATATATATATATATATTGGTTAGGAGCACGTTTCCATAGAATTTATTGCTAATAACTTTGGTGCCATTTGGTGAATTGTCACAAAACTATCCAGAAAAAAGTGTAATCCAACTCGGCTTTTTTATGGAAAATTTCCAGGTGATCCTTCAGGTACAGGCCAAAAAAATGATGGACTCCCAAATTTTGTTTCCTTTATGCAATTTTCCATAGGATAATTGAACAGTGATACCACAAAAACGGCTCAAATTAATTACAGCAAATGTGGAAGTGAGCTAGATTTTGGTCCAGAAAGGGTGCTTTTTGTGAATTAATGTAAATCCATTCAGTAGTTTTTTGAAAAATTATGGTTTAAAATATATGTATATATCACGCCACAAGGGATCTGTAGAGCCAATAGATCTGACTGCCTACTACCAAATGAACAAAGATGTACTGGCAGCCATTTTAGGACTCAGTGATTTAGTCCTGTCCTACAATATTTTATAAAAACATAAGGGGGGCAGGGTAGGGATATGTTGCCCCACTACATCTTGAAGGGTGTCCCAAAGGGACCCCACTCCTCTGGGCCAAAAGTTTTTTGTATTGTAACTCCAAAGGATCTGAAGATTGGCAGCTTCCATACAAAAATGTGGGCTCCCATCCTTTTTAAATCAGAGTCCCTGGGGAGGGAGGAAGGGGGTCATCGTTTTAAATTTTTGGGGGAAGGGTTGTGATCCCCTCACTGAGCCATTTTTAGGCCCAAGGGACCCCATACTCCAGGGCTGCTTTTCATTAAATAGGGAGGGGATGCGCAAAAGCCCCACCCTGTTCCTATTTTAGGCCCAAGACGCCATCCGCCTGGGTCGCTTTTGTTACAATTGTGAAGGGTTGTGTGGCCCCCTCTCCTTGAGCCTCAGTTATACCCAGGTGACCCAATTTTTATTTAGGGGAGGGTGGCATGCAGCCACCCTCCCTAGCCTGATGAAGTTCTAGTCATTGTGAGACTGTGAGAGCAAGAGAGAAGGCAGCAGGAGACCCGCTGGGGGAGATTGGGAGCGTGCACTGGGGAATAACTGGGGCAGTTGATAGTCCGTTGACTGCTGCGTTGAACTGGCTGTTGCCGCTGCAGCTTGTGCCCCCAAAGCCTCAGTCACATCTGCCACCTGCCGCCCATTGCCTGGAGGAGGACTAGAAGGAGGCCAGAGGAAGGCAGCAAGGAGAAGGGCAGAAGGCGAAAGGTGAGCACCCTGCAGGGGTCAGCAGGATTTGGATCTATGGGGGGGCACCGTGGAGCATCACGACTCATGGCAGTTCATTGTAGCTCGACCTGTGCTTAACGAATACCTGACGCCCTAGTCATTTTTATACCGTTGAGGGGCCTGGTGTAGTCTGACTGGTCAAGCTTTTACCAATTTGATGGTTAATAGTTGTGTTGGTACGCTCATTGGTGGTAATGGCAGGGGCAATTACCTGTGGCGTGCCGCAGTGACTTCCTGACAAGGGCCCTGGTACTTTTTTTAACTTTTTTTTTTTTACAATTTAAGCATGGGGCTCAGCCTGCTGACATCCTAACCACCTGGAGTGGCCACCGTCTCTCCCATTCTGCTGCTCTACCAGCCTGTATTACACCTGCATTCTGCCTGCTTCATTCTATGTTACCTTCTACCTTTAGACACCTGACAGGCGTGGCCAAGGCCTGCACAGTCAATGAGGGGACACCACAGCCAAACCACAGCCAAACCCCTAGCCTGATGGAGACAATGTGGACCCCACCCCCTAGGATCAAGCGTTACTTTTTTGGGGAGAGGTGTGTGTCTCCCTCTTGAACCATACATCAGCCTTGTGGACCCAATTCCCTGGACACTGTTGTGTTTCTGGCCCAGGAGAGTGTGGGCAAGGAATATAAACCTTATTCCTTGCTCTCACACTCACAGGCAGGGAACACAACTTTGCTTCAGCCCAGGAGAGAACATAGACAAAAGCTAGTCGAAGGCAGTAGAAACAAAATGGAGCTAGTGCCGGCCAGTGCCACTATGGATGCTGGCTGGAAACCAGCTGGGGCTGCAGGGCCATTGGTGCTCCCCTGTGGCCCCCAATGACTTAGGCTGCCATAGGTGACTGAGTGGGCACCGTGGTATCCACCCAAAGAAAATTGATAGCTGTCACTGGCACCCACGTATGGGTGCTGGCTGGAGAGCCTGCAGGTGCTGCTGAAGCCTTGGGGCTCCCCCTATGGCCTGCAATAATTATTATGTGGCGGGTGCCTATGATGGGCACTGGGGTACCCAGCTAAAAATAAATTGCCAGCTCCCTCCAGAACCCAGTATGGTTGCTGGCTGGAGAGACAATGGGGGCCATGTGACTCCCTTCTGTGGCCACCAACATTTAGGCATGTTATGAGTGCCCAGGGTGGGTACCGGGTCCACACTGAAAAATACATTTAAAAAATCAAGCAGCAGGAGCCGCTCATTTAATATTCAGTGCTTTGTACAAGGAAAGGCCATATTGCCTGAGGGCTTTTAAAAAAATATATATTTTGTCTTTTTGGTGGTGCCCCTAATACGAGCAGGGGCACCAACAGACATTTTGTTAAATGTTGTGGAGGGCTGCAAGGAGCACAGCAGTCCTGCAGCATCATTAAAGAAACAAAATAAATCTCCAGGGGCCATAGAATCCATGATCCCAAAAGAGACTATCCTATGATTTAAAGCACTGGGGGTTGGAGCTGTATGCTCTTTAGCTGGAGAGCAGGACCTCCTCGTGTTTGGTTCTATGACTGTACTCTGTGGCCCCAAAAAATTAAAAAAGACTCAAAGACATGTTTAATGTTTTTTCAAAAATGCTTTATTAAAAATAACTTGAGACAATTGTTAATATTACACATTGCAATGTGTGAATGTATGAAACATATAGTTACTGTTGACTTTTTGAGAAAGCCAATAGGTCTGCTTTATATATGTTGATGTGCTAACCCCTTGATAAAGGCCCACCCGCTTTTATATTTTGGTACTTTAAGCCTTTGAAAAAGCCAGTAGATCTGCCTTACTTAAAATGGCACAGTTAATATTGTTACATCACATATTCAGTCGTACGCACTGGCACGGTGTTGGGAGCCCTCTCTTCGGTGCAGGGCCTTGGGACAAACTACACCCTGCACATGGCAATAAACATCTTACTTAACGTTAAAAAAAAACATGGAAATTCACTGAAACACCTCAGGTGAACTGACGTTATACTTAAAAATTGTAATTTTTGTTTTACTTTTAATGAAAAAAAATCATCAGAAATTAAATGAAAAAACAAAGATTAAAGGAACATTATATAGTTATGTTTAAAAGTCAGTTAAAATATACTATTTTAAATTAACAAAACCACTGAAATTTACCAGTTTGTGATCTCAAGTAACTTGTGCCCTAAAGTAAATATAACTTGCATCCTCACCATGAATTGCTGAGTAGCGCACATATTACATCACTTATGACATGTTCTGTGATATAATTGATAACGTGGCTACAACATCTGAAATTACATAATTGATCACAACACTGTGCATTGCAGGTGCACAGGGGCTAACAGGAATTATTTAATTCAATAAATCGTGCCTCCAAATTAGCCCCTTAGACCCGTATTTCTGAGCGGTTTGCGTAATGCTTGCACTACGCAACACGGTACATGCATGACGCAAATGGTAAGTCATATTTTTGAAGTCACACAAAGCTGCTTTGCATGGCTTTGAGTGGCTTCAAAAATATGGAGTAAGGAAACACAGCGCAAAACGCTAAATTGCCTTACTCTGCCCTGGGAAGGTGTTGTGTGGATGTTTCCACACAACTCCTTTGGGTTTTGATGCAGCCCCAGATTTACAAGAACTTGTAATCCTGGGAATGTGCCAAAACCTTACTCCTACGCAGGGGAGGCATAACAAGGGGAAATATCTCTATTTCTCTTTGTTTCTTCCTCTTTCTACGTATGTTGCATTCTGCAGCACACATAGGATGAGGAATGTGGCTCCCAGGATTGTTTCTGGGCAGGAGGGTGCCCCGTTCTGCGCAAAAACAATCCTGCCTGCAACACAGGCACCCTTGAACTATGGTTCAACTATGGTTGTTGGTTGTTGGTGCTAGGCTGCCAAAGATCACCAGCGCAGGAGAAAAGTCAGGAATGTGCATGTGTCTTAAATACAGTGCATTCCAGCCCTTTCCCTGTGTCACAGTACAGCGCAGAAAGGTGGCTTGCTGCACTGCTGCACAATCCCATAAATATGCCCCTCAGTCGTTTTTAAAAGACATAGATCAGACCCAACATTGAGTTTATTGAGTGTGATTACTATGTGAATCAGAATCTGATCTGTGATCCCGCTACTGTTCCTGCTTAGTATTGTCTGCCTGCTGTGGATACTGCTCTGTAAGCACATACTGCTCCAAGACCCATGTAAAAGCCCTTAAAATCTCCCTCTGCCTTCATACGCTTATCTTTACCCATTGGGTTTACCTAGAAATAGATACAACTCCGGTGAAAGCTATAAAAATGCTTTTTAAGCACATAAACTATAAACAACTCTTAAAATACAGGAATGTTGCCCGCATTACCTTATGGTCTGGTGCTTTGCGTTTCATGGGACAAGTGCCTACAATAGCGTAATATAAAGTGCACTATTGTTAGGGGTGTCTTAATTCTCCTTTTATTGCTGCCTAATAGTAACAGAGCCCAGTTTGGATGCTAACTAGTGAATATATGCCTCTTGTATGAAAAGTTGAGTATTTAGACTCAAACCTTTCCCTTTGGTATTGCAATTCTTTTTTCCTACTTGATAGAATAACTATAGGATTTCTATTGCAGCATTGTCTAGGAACCAATAAGGATCTTACACATATAGATTATCCTAAAAACATGCCAGTGGTTGATTTAAATTTAATAAAAAATAAAATACAAATTAAAACGATCAAAACAATATAACAACTGTAATCCAATTTGACTTAAAGTTTCTGAAACTTTAGCTTGAGGAAACACCATAGCTACTGAACGATTCTAACTTAGAGGGGGAATGGGTTAAATCACACTGAATACGAGACACTTGGATTGAACACATTCATAAGAATAGTATTATGAGCAAATTCAATGTAGGGGCATGGTCAAGCCAGCCAAGATTGCACCCGTAAACATTTAAGGCTTTGCTTGCTGGCCCACTATTCTGCCATCTAGGGATTGGGCCCCCTCATATGAACTGCAGGGGGCTTTCGTAATCACTCGCATTGCCCACCTATCCACATTAGGTCCCAGCGGTGAAGTTCCAGATCGGGCATGCCATACAGAGACTGCAAGGCCGACACTCCTCAAACTCTTTGTGGTGCAGGGAGTGCTGCCGCCGGGGTTTATCAGTGACCACGAGGCCTGGAAGACCTGATCACTCCTGCTTTGACCCATGGGAAACGGGAACCACACACAGACGAACAGTGGCTTGGGGCCCCCACCAGGTCGGCCTCCATCATCATTGACCCCGGTGATTTTGCAGTCTGCTCCCAGACTTGCTTTCCGTGTCCCTTTTGTGGGGGAGCATGAGGCTGCGGGGGCAATTGGCCCTTGGCACGGTGGGCACAATCAGACTTTCCTGCCTCAGTCCCCTCTGCCAGGATCAGCACTCTGGTCAGGGTGCGGCGGAGCAGATAATCACCACTGCAGTCCTCTCTGTAAGCACCCAACATAGTAGGGTCCTGTCGGCCCATGCCCTACTTCTTGGAGGTACACTGGGAAGTCCTGAGCTGTGACTCAAACCGCACAGGCAGCAACTGAGCTATGCCTAGAACACTATCTCCCCAGCCAGAAACTAAAACCACAGGTGAGCTATGATGCTTGCCCCTGCTGTCAGGCCCACACAGTGCAAATTCAAAGCCATCTTCACTATGGCCTAGTTGCTCACCTTCTCTTTCCCGCATCGGCACTCTTATCGGTGAACGCAAGGAGGATTTGCCACTACTGGAGGACTGTGCCCCTGGCGCGTGGGACATACCAACGGGCCCTGAAGCTGGCTGCTCCTTGACTCACCACTGTGGGCCCCCCACGGTGCACTGGGGTCACTCGAGGGACCTGGACTCACCTACTCCTAATCTCTCCTCCAATCAGGCAAGGAAGCAGGCACTTGAGTGATCAGAAGCGATCACAGTCCAAGACTCTGACTATACTTCTGCCCACACCGGGTCCTAAAGTGGCCATCTGAGTTTAAACAATCTGCTCTCTTGCCCTCCCTCACATTGATGCCTTCATCAACATGCAAATAACCGAAATATCGGTTCACTGGTGCATAACGTCAGAAGCGCCGTGCTACACTTGCCATGACCCTTGCCATAGAGTACCCAACATAGTCCCATTCATCCATGAGTCACGGAGGGCATTGTGGTTGCTTACAAACTTCTTATGTGCTCCCTCCTTTCCATATTGGCACTCAGGCCTGGGCGAGCGAGAGGAGATATTTCACACAGCCCATGTGGACACTTGCCAGAAGTACTTCTTGGAGACCTGTGAGTTAGCCGCATAAACTGCTACCCCCCTTCCACTCATATAAGGGAGGGAGTTCGTCCAAGTGCCAGAACTCTCCAACAGCTCCTCCTTATTGCCCACATCCTTTTAAAGGAATCCCAATTGGGGGCTACTCTTGCTTCTGAACCAATAAGCCCACTTGGGTGCCCAGGAGGTGTTAATTGGACTGACATTCACAATCAAAGACGACCACTCATGAACTTGTGAGAGTGATTCAGGATCCTTTCATCTCCACATAACTAGCAGTCCCCCTTACATCATGGGCACAGCCAACAAATATGATCAACTACTGGCTGCTATGAAACACTCCTGAGCTCAGCATCCTCCAAGATGACCCCTGAAAACTGTCAAAGTCACAGACAGCAAGAAAACTGTAGCTACCCTGCAACCTACTGTGACCGATAATAAATGCTCCATCAAGGACCTGCAGGAGCGGGTCCGCTGCCTGGAAGAGAGGGTGGAGGATATTGAAGGTCAATCTTGGAGGAGCAATGTAAGAATCATAGGACTACTTGAGGGGGGGGAAGGCCAGGACCCAATTGCCTACCTGGAAACCTTGTTCAAATTGTTTACATCTAGCTCAGATCTCACTCCTTTCTTCCCACTGTAGAGAGAATACCGAGTCCCGGCCAGACAGCCTCCACCTCCCCCCTGCATCCGATGCTGGCAAAACTGCTCCATTTCAAAGATCGAGATGCCATCCTCTGTGCCGATCACCATAATGGCCCTCTCTGGATCGAAGACAAAGTGGGCATGTTATTCCTGGACAACACCAGAGTGGTACAGCAGCAACAAGGCTGTTTCCTAGTAATCAAGCACCACTTACGACAACTAGGAGCCCAATACTCGCTATTAATCCCGGCATGGCTTAAGATCCTGTTTGAAGGTACTTCTTGCTTCTTCACTGATCCCAAAGATGCCTGGAACTGGGCGGATCAGCAATGCGGCACAAATGCCTCACATTGTCCTACCACAACCTCAACGCCTCCTAAACCATGTCAGAAGCGATGGCGTAGTACTTCAGGACACTCCATCTCCCGTTCCTCTCCAATGACACCTCCAAACTTGGAAAAGATAATTGAAAACAGGCATTGAGCCCTGCAGGCGGCAGCAATGGGAACTATCACTGCAGAAGTGGATGACGATAATGGCCCATATATCTTCACAACTGTAGATGAAAATAGCCTCTCTGATGATTCACAAAGGGGCTTACCGATCCCGCCGAATGTGACTCCACAAACCGAAGATATGCTCATATAACTGGACTCACTAATAGCTACCTGTATTGAAGTGTCCTGTTTCAACACATTTCTGCTAATAGCAAACTGTAGTGATGCCTAATCTGTTATAATTCAGTGATGCAGCGACAAAAAGCGCTCACCCTTTCTTCACACTACTCCCTATAGTTCCCACCGGGACAAATGATCACCATTGTTCAGCGCCTCCCAGCACTCCCTTCATAAGGCACAAAACGAGCACCAAATGGGGTCCCTCTTCTGAGCTAAGTCCATCAATCCAACCAGATGCCCTCCCACATTTTCCTCTTGTCAAAATGAGCCCAAGAGCTGATATCTCCATTGCTCGAGGCTCGCTTACCCCCACATTCCATTAAGTCACTGATGTAGATACTTTGTTTGGGCATATTGGTGGTCATTACAACCCTGGCGGATGGTGTTAAAGCAGCGGTAAGACCGCAAACAAACGGAAACAAAAAGGGAATTATGACCGTGGCGGAAACCGCCAACAAAGACAGCCACTTTAACACTCCGACCGCCACGGCGGTACAGACAAACAGCGCGGCGGTCACCGCCAACAGACAGACAGGAGACAAAGTACCGCCCACAGTATCACAACCTACCAATCCGCCACCTTTTCCGGGGCGGATTCACTGTGGATAAAAACACAGCGGAATCAGCCATTTCAATGGGAAAACGCTCACCTCTACACACTCCACGAGGAAGGAGGACACCATGGAACCAGAACTCCAAATACTCCCTGCGATAGTCTTCCTGCTCCTGTATGATCATCAGCAACGCCGGTGCCGAAGACAACGGTGAGTACTGCACCTACGACATAGGGAAGGGGGGGAGGCAAAAGTCAGGGACACACACACGCAACACCCCCACCCCCACCCCGACCCTCACCCACTACAACACACACAAATGCATATCCAAACATTACAGTAACAACCCACAAACCCCCCCCGGAAGAATGCAAAGGCAAAAGGAAATGAGTGCAACCATTGTAATATATCAAAATACAGTAACCAAATATATACAGATATATATACACATTAAACAAAATATACATCACGATTAGTAGTGCAGGTAATGCACCATTCAATGTCCGTGGACCACTGAGCCCAAAATGCATGGGCGAGGCCCACACACGATACCTGAGCAAAACGGAGAGAACACTGCTGGGGCATCAGATAGAAATACAACAGGCACCTCAGGGGAAAGGGAAGGGGGGGCACCTCAGCCGGATGACAGCACCACGCCAGATCCACGAGGGGGCTCTATGCCCATTGATGTATCCTGGGGAGTGCAAAGCCACAGTCTCTCAAGTCACTACAGTGGGTGGGTTGCCCACTGCCATATCCTGGGGAGTGCAAAGCCACAGTCTCTCAAGTCACTGCAGTGGGTGGGTTGCCCACTGCCATATCCTGGGGAGTGCAAAGCCACAGTCTCTCAAGTCTCTACAGTGGGTGGCTTGCCCACTGTTCAATCCTGGGGAGTGCAAAGCCACAGTCTCTCAAGTCTCTACAGTGGGTGGCTTGCCCACTGTTCAATCCTGGGGAGTGCAAAGCCACAGTCTCACAAGTCTCTACAGTGGGTGGTTTGCCCACTGTTCAATCCTGGGGAGTGCAAAACCACAGTCTCACAAGTCACTACAGTGGGTGGGTTGCTCACTGCCATATCCTGGGGAGTGCAAAGCCACAGTCTCTCAAGTCTCTACAGTGGGTGGCTTGCCCACTGTTCAATCCTGGGGAGTGCAAAGCCACAGTCTCTCAAGTGGATAACAGTCTCCACTGATTCTGGAGGGGGCCTTGTGCCCAGAGTGCTTCATCCTGTTAAGGACAGACGGAGTGGATGTCAGTCTCCACTGGTTCTGGAGGGGGACTGGTGCCCAGAGTGCTTCATCCTGTTAAGGACAGACGGAGTGGATGCTGTTCTCCACTGGTTCTGGAGGGGGACTGGTGCCCAGAGTGCTTCATCCTGTTAAGGACAGACGGAGTGGATGCTGTTCTCCACTGGTTCTGTAGGGGGACTGGTGCCCAGAGTGCATCAGTCTACCCGTGAACGTCCCAGTTCCGTCACTGCCCCTGCCGCACATGGGCTAGCAGTGCTTGAGTTGGCGGTGCTTGCCCTGTTCAGCGGTGCTTGCCATGGTGGTCTTTGCCCTGTTCAGCGGTGCTTGACTTTGCTGTCTCTGACCTGTTCAGCGGTGCATGCCATGGCGGTCTTTGCCCTGTTCAGCGGTGCTTGCCCTGTTCAGCAGTGCTTGACTTTGCTGTCTCTGACCTGTTCAGTGGTGCATGCCATGGCGGTCTTTGCCCTGTTCAGCGGTGCTTGCCCTGTTCAGTGGTGCTTGCCCTGTTCAGCGGTGCTTGACTTTGCTGTCTCTGACCTGTTCAGCGGTGCATGCCATGGCAGTCTTTGCCCTGTTCAGCGGTGCTTGCCATGGCGGTCTTTGCCCTGTTCAGCGGTGCTTGCCCTGTTCAGCAGTGCTTGACTTTACTGTCTCTGACCTGTTCAGCGGTGCATGCCATGGTGGTCTTTGCCCTGTTCAGCGGTGCTTGCCCTATTCAGCGGTGCTTGCCATGGCGGTCTTTGCCCTGTTCAGCGGTGCTTGACTTTGCTGTCTCTGACCTGTTCAGCGGTGCATGCCGTGGTGGTCTTTGCCCCGTTCAGCGGTGCTTGCCCTGTTCAGCGGTGCATGCCATGGCGGTCTTTGCCCTGTTCAGCGGTGCTTGCCCTGTTCAGCGGTGCTTGACTTTGCTGTCTCTGACCTGTTCAGCGGTGCATGCCGTGGCGGTCTTTGCCCTGTTCAGCGGTGCTTGCCCTGTTCAACGGTGCTTGCCATGGCAGTCTTTGCCCTGTTCAGCGGTGCTTGCCCTGTTCAGCAGTGCTTGACTTTGCTGTCTCTGACCTGTTCAGCGGTGCATGCCATGGCGGTCTTTGCCCTGTTCAGCGGTGCTTGCCCTGTTCAGCGGTGCTTGCCATGGCCGTCTTTGCCCTGTTCAGCGGTGCTTGCCCTGTTCAGCGGTGCTTGACTTTGCACTCTCTGACCTGTTCAGCGGTGCTTGCCATGGCGGCCTTTGCCCTGTTCAGCAGTGCTTGACTTTGCTGTCTCTGACCTGTGCAGCGGTGTTTTCCATGGTGGTCCCTCATTGCCCAGCGGGGCTGTGGCTGCCAGGGCCCTCCTGGGCACTGACTCTGGCGGTGGCCTCCTGGCCAGTGACGATGGGACTGCCCTGACTCTGGCGGTGGCCTCCTGGCCAGTGACGATGGGACTGCCCTCCTGGGCACTGGCTCTGGCAGTGGCCTCCTAGCCCGTGATGATGGGGCTGGCGGTGGCCTCCTGGGCAGTGACGATGGGGCTGGCGGTGGCCTCCTGGGCAGCGGGGATGATGGCGGGCATCTCCGCCGTGCTTCTCTTCCCAGACTTTGGCGCTTTCTTCTGCCCCTCCCCCACCTTGGGAGGAGTCCCGGCTGAGTGGACAGTCCCCCCGGGACCCTTGTGAGCGGCTTTGCCGGCTGGAGTCTTCCCCCATCCCGTCGGGCACTGTCCAACTTCTGGTGCTTCACAGGGGGGGGACTGCCTGTGTACCGACCGCTGGTTGACCTGTTGACAATGGAGGAGCAACATTTAATCATCACCTACAGGTTTGACCGTGCCACAATCCAGGAACTGTGTACCCAGTTGGAGCCTACCCTGATGTCAGCTATCCGCCATCCCACAGGGATCCCCCCTCAAGTGCAGGTGCTATCAGTGCTCCATTTCTTAGCAAGTGAGTCTTTTCAAACAACAGTGGCCATGGCATCAGGGATGTCCCAGCCTATGTTCCAACGTGTTGTCCAGAGTGTTGTCTGCCCTGCTGAAACACATGAGGAGCTACATCGTTTTCCCTCAGGTGGAGGATTTGGCTACTGTTAAAGGTGACTTCTATGCCCTTTGACATATTCCTAACATCATAGATGCCATTGATGGGACCCATGTGGCTTTGGTCCCCCCCACAGGAGTGAACAGGTGTACAGGAACCGGAAGAGTTATCATTCAATGAATGTACAGATGGTATGTTTGGCAGACCAGTACATCTCCCAGGTAAATGCTATGTTCCCTCGCTCAGTGCATGACGCCTACATCCTGCGGAATAGCAGCATCCCTTATGTGATGGGTCAACTCCAGAGGCACCGTGTGTGGCTATTAGGGGATTCTGGTTACCCCAACCTGTCATGGCTACTGACCCCAGTGAGGAATCCCAGGACCAGGGCAGAGGGACGCTACAATGAAGCCCATGGGCGGACTACGAGGGTGATCGAACGCACCTTCGGCCTCCTGAAGGCCAGGTTCAGGTGCCTCCATATGACAGGTGGTTCCCTATTCTACTCACCAAGTAAGGTGTGCCAGATCATCATCGCCTGCTGTATGCTTCACAATCTTGCTTTGCGACGCCAGGTGCCTTTTCTGCAGGAGGATGGTCCAGATGACGGTGTTGTGGCAGCTGTGGAGCCTGGGGACAGTGATGAGGATGAAGCAGAGGAAGAAGACATTGACAACAGGGACTCAGTCATCCAGCAATATTTCCAGTGACACACAGGTGAGAACACATTCTTGCCTACTACAAGTACTTTCACACTTCTACCTCTATTGTGTCTGTCAATTTCAAGCAGTATTTGGTAACTGAGTTGTACATTTCCATTACGGTTTCACAGGTGTGGTTACCAACGTGTGTCATCTGCTTGCATTCTTCATGGACTTGTGATGTGTGACATAGGTATGTTGACATTACATTTGAGAACGGATTTTGTCACTGTCATAGCTAATACACATTTTCAAAACCACAGACTGACTCCAGATTGTTTTGTGCTTCAAGGGTGTTTATTGAAGTGCTAAATATTGGAGGGGGTGGTAAAATGGTGAGGGGTGATGGTGGAGGAATGTCCATGGCAGAGTCCAGTCTATTAGTCTCACAGGTGCATTGCCCATGTGGGCATAGGAAATGGAGTTGGGGCAGTTCCACAGTTCCAATATGGACAGGGTTACAAAGTGGGACAGTGGGATGACAATCAGGGTGGTCTCATTTCTTGGTGGGGGTCTTGCCATCGTGCTCTGTCCTGTTCCTGGATCTCAGGGACTGCTTGCGGGGTGGTTCTCTGTCTGCAGGGGGGGGGGTGCTGGTGTGGTGGTCCTGTGGCGGGGCGTCCTGTCCACTAGCGCCGGCGGAGGTGGTGGGCAGTTCATCGTCCATGCTAGTGTCAGGGGCCCCTTGGAGTGCCACGGTGTCCCTCTTGGTGTTCTGTATGTCCTTCAGCAACCCTACGATGGTGCCCAGGGCAGAGCTGATGGTTCTGAGTTCCTCCCTGAACCCCAAATACTGTTCCTCCTGCGCTGGGTCTCCTGAAACTTGGCCAGGACTGTAGCCATCGTCTCCTGGGAGTGGTGGTATGCTCCCATGATGGAGGAGAGGGCCTTGTGGAGAGTGGGTTCCCTTGGCCTGTCCGCCCCCTGTCGCACAGCAGCCCTCCCAGTTCCCAGTTCCCCTGTGTTCCTGGGCCTCCGTCCCCTGGACCATGTGCCCACTACCACTGCCCCCAGGTCCCTGTTGTTGTTGGGGGGGTGGGTTATCCTGGGTTCCTTGTAGTGGTGGACACACAGCTGATTGACTTGTCCTGGGTACGGAGGTATGGGCCCGCTGGGTGGGTGCTGTGCTGGTGTTTACAGAGGGTGGAAGGTCTGTGTTGGGCTGTGCCTGTGCGAGGGGAACCGACTGTCCCAAGGCCCACGATGGTCCGGGCTGGTCATCTGTATCCAGTTGGCCAGAGCTGCTGTCATCACTGTGGGCCTCTTCTGTGGGTGGGGTGGAGATGTCTGGCCCCTCCTGTCTGGTGACGTTGGGTAGTGGTCCTGCAGGGGTGTAAAAGCATGATTATTGCATCTGTGTGTGTCATGGTGTGCAATGGGTCGGTGAGTGTGTACCCCGGTGCTAGCATTCCTGTGTGGGGGCTTGTGTGATGATGGTTGGGGGGGTGTTATGGGTATGTGCAGTGGGCATGCTTTAGTGAGGGGTGTCCATGCTTTGTTGTGTCATGCAGGGCTTTGTGTTGGGATGTGTGGTTTGTGTTATTAGTACATTAGTGAGGAGTTGGAGTGATAGGGGAGGGGGTGAGGGTGGGGGTCTGTGATAGCATGCATGTAGGGTGGGGGATATGATAGTTAAGATTTGACTTACCAGAGTCCATTCCTCCACCGACTCCTCCGAGGCCCTCAGGATGCATAATGGTCAAGACCTGCTCCTCCCATGTTGTTAGTTGTGGGGGGAGGAGGTGGGGGTCCGCCGCCAGTCCGCTGTACCGCAATGTTGTGTCTTGAGACCACGGAACGCACCTTCCCCCGTAGGTCGTTCCACCTCTTCCTGATGTCCTCCCGATTTCTTGGGTGCTGTCCCACTGCATTCACCCTGTCGACTATTCTTCGCCATAGCTCCATCTTCCTAGCTATGGAGGTGTGCTGCACCTGTGATCCAAATAGCTGTGACTCTACCCGTACGATTTCCTCCACCACGACCCTGAGCTCCTCCTCAGAGAACCTGGGGTGTCTTTGCCGTGCCATGGGGTGATGTAGGTGATGTGTGGGGCGGTGTATGTGGTGATGAGTGTGGTGATGTGTAGTGGTATGTGGTGTTTTGTGCGTGGATGTTGTGTGGGTGATGGTGTTGTGTGCCTCTGTGTGGTGGGGTTGTCTATGCTGTGCAGTCTCTCTGGCCTTCGCCAATAATTTTTGGTCGTAGGGGTTTGTGGGTGATGTGGGTGTGTGTTTTATATTGGGTTGGGTGTGTGGGAGTGGTGTTTGTATGTGTATCAGGTGTGTGTATTTCGAATTGTCCAATGTGGCGGTGTTTTGGAGATGTGTGTGTATTTTGAGCGCGGCGGTGTGTACCGCCAATGGAATACCACGGTTGAAAGACCGCCGCGTGGATTCGTGGGTCGTGATAGCATGGGCGTGTTTCTGTTGGCGTGACGGAGGAGTTTTTTTTTTGCCAGTTTATCACTGACCTTTGGTGTGGCGGACTTGTGTGGGTGTCTGAATTTCGGCGGATTCCGAGATGTGGGTAATAGCTGTGGTGGATTTCCGCGGCAGTGTATTGGCGGTCTTCTGCACGGCGGTAAACGGCTTTTACCACCAATGTTGTAATGACCCCCATTGTCTGTTGCAGTAGGCTTCCCCTGTTTATTTCATTGAAATGTTTCTGCTTTCCTATTTATCCCGTCACTAGTTTTCCAATGGCGGCACATACGACAGTGGAGAGGGGATAGGCTCTCTTACCATCAGACCCCACCCACCAAGGCACCCTTGACCACAGATGATGATATGTCATGCACAAACACTGATAGCCGCCTTCTCATGTTAAATGTGTGCGGCAGGCACACAACACAAAAGTGATAAACAATATATTCGTACATGAAACATCAAAACGTTCAGAAGAAAAATACACTACAGCTGCAGAGCTCGATAGCCTCTGCAAGCGATGGAGGGGCATCATCCATGCAAACACATACTCAGTATATGCGTGAGGCACTTTGATACGGATACGGCCGGGCGTCCCTTTCCAGGTAGATAAATACGGACGCTACATGTTTTTAGAAGGCCGCCTACATGATCAACTCTTGCTCCTTGGCAGTATGTACACCCCGAACTCCGACCAGGGGAAATTCTGGGATACCTTTTCCGCTGCCCTGGCCAAAAAAACACACTCCCATGATTGCTGGGCGGGGACTATAATTGTGTATTAGATCTATCTTAGACAGGTCTCAGCCTCCATTACCATGCCCCCCATGCATAAGCTGCCCAGTTCCGGCATTAGACACAACACTGGTCCCTGCTAGATGTCTGGTGATCCCATAACCCCACAGCTAAACTATACTCCTTTAACTCAATACCACACGGACTCCACGTGCACCTTGGCTGCTTCCTTTGTTCAGCCTCCTTAATACCACATATACTGCGCGCTGACCACAATGTGCATTTTATTGACTTACGGTGGACAACTTCTAGACCACCAACACACCAATCTGGAGCCTCTCAGGTGACTATCTAGAGGACCCCGTCTTCCGCGAGGAACAGGGCACTTGCATTCAGCATTATTTCATAATCATAATACTGCATCCAATAGAATGCTTGAACGGGACGGGTTTACTGTGGTGATCAGGAGTGTCTGTATGCTGCAGATAGGGGGTGTAGGAGAATGCTGAATTTCAGATCGTGTCCTCACACTAATCTCTCAACTCTCTACAGTGAAAACAGCTTATAGAGCACTTTTAGAATGTCTTCGCCGGTTCAGTTTCGCTGCCCAAGCAGTGAAGCTCCACGGAGAGGGTGACATGTCTGCCTACTGGCATGGCTGATTCGACAAGACCATTTGCATGCCCCAATCACTGAGGTAAAAATGCCCACAGGCATTACCGTCCAGACCCAGGATGAGATCCTTCAGTCGTTTTAGGACTACTGCGCAGCAATGTACAGTGCTCCATCCGAACTCTTTCGAGGAACACTCACCATTTCGTAAGCAATATTGAGCTACCCTAAACGCAGCCAGCCATGCTCTTGATGTTACCATTATCACAGAAGATATAGCCCAGACAATCAGAGATCTAGCCTGTAAAACGGCACAGGGCTTAGAAGGTCTGCCACTTGAATACTACAGGACTTTTTTAGTGCTCATCGCGCCCCATCTAGCTGCGACTGGGGAACTCCCCCCTCAATGTGCAAACCCCTTCTAAACTCCTTTTGTAAACGGGACAGGACCCCACACAGTTGTCGTCCTATCGCCCGATAGCAATCCAGGGCGCAGACTATAAAATACTTGGGAAAATCGTTGCTGATCATTATGCCTTTGTCCTTCATGAACTTGGCCACGGGGATTAGAATGGGTTCATACCAAGGTGCAGCACAACACAAAATATTTGGGATCCTTTCTATATTCAGGATCGTGTCAGAGGTCATTTCCCACAGGCAGCGTGCCTGATTTTAGACCTAGAAAAGGCATTTGATACTTTGGCATGGCCCTATCTATTTCAGGTACTCATTGGCTTGGGTGTAGGCCTGAGGCTACAGGCATATACTAGGTTATTGTGCAACAAACCGACTTCTAGGGTACGATTGGGATGCTATGTCTCTGCCTCCTTTCCATTCCAACAGGGAACCAAAAAAAGGTGTGCCTTATCACCTCTGTTATTTGCTGTTGCGATGGAGCCTCTAACTATATGTCTGAGAGCAGAGGGCTGACTGGGGTATAACACTTAAGGATAGAATTCACTGTATGCCGATGTCCTGATGTATCTTTGGAACATCACTTTAGACCGCTTCCCAGTATGTAACACCCTAGCAGAGTTTGCTGCAACAGCCTGACTGTGAGTCAGCGGGGAGCAATCGGCTATATACCCCCTCCACCCTAGTCAACTGCCTAGGCCCATCTACCATCCCCTTCCATTGGCAAGGAGCAGCACTCTGCTACCGGGGATTCAACTGTACCACATCCCACTGGGTCTTTATGAGGGCAACCTTTGTGCAGCATTACCTGGCATTAAAAAAACAGATTCAATTCTGGCAGTCACTTCCTCTGGCCCCCATAGAGCAGATAGCCCAGCAAAAAATGGTTTGGTGATCCAACTCCTCTACTACTTCGCCAACCTTTCCTTTATCCAGCACATACCTTTTTCTAAGAGTTAGATCCCTTATTAGGTAACTTAATTTGGAGCCCCTCATGACATATGGTATCTCTCTGGAAACTACGATTGCTGGTGGACCAAAGTGGTCTTGTGTACCTTCATTTGAAGCCTACTATTTAGCAGAGCAACTACAGTAGCTCTCACAGTGGACTGCTGGCCGATACATGGGTGAAACTGGAGGTGGTTGGGGAGTTCTCCCCATCTCCACAGCTTTCTGTTCCCAAAATCTGTACCCCCCATCTCAACCGATGCAAGTAACTATAACCTGGATATGCATTTCCCGTACATTTCGCATGGCAAAGAGTACTTGGGCTTACATTCTGGTGTTTTCCTTGATTGGCCTCCCAAAGTTTCCTGGCATCTAAACACAATGCAACCTGTCACTCTAGACAGCCCGCACACTCCACACAGTAGGAAATATGTTTGCAGACAGCCACTTCCTCTCATTTGAACAATTTATGATGGACTATAATCTCCTGCCAGGCCAATTCCTACTCTATAGGCAAATAGTTTGCATCTTCTATGGCACACCACAGATCTGGAGCCCTGGAGTACATATCACGCTTAAGATGGGTAATGGTCAACACCTCATTGCATGGCTTCACAAAGCCATCAGAGATCTGTCAGCAATGCCTGTAGATTCACTCCAGCAGAAGTGGGAGGATGAATATGGGAGAGTCCTGCATAACAAAGAATTGTTGCAAGCCTTAAACTTCCCCCAGAGAGTTTCGTGAAACTCCAACTTCAAGAATATACAATACTCCCTTCTGCACAGAGCATATCTGACTCCAGTCAGATAAATTGATATTTCCACAGCGCACAAGTGAGCTACCCACAATGTCAGGCCTAAGACGCAGACTTAAAACATATGTTATGGTCCTGCCCAAATCTCAGCACTATTGGATGATGGTCCATGACATACTACAACCAGTCAAAGAACTGCCTGATATCCAAATCTGGGAAGAATGCTCACTAGGTATCGTTAAGCGTCGCAAATGCTACAAAGAGTACTAGTCTTGCCTCTCTGGTGCTTCTCGTTGCTAAATGAGCATTGGCCCTCCCTGAAAGCCCCTCCTCTGGAAGCCTGGCATGGTGCAGTGCGTAAATGGGCAACGGAGGAAGACACCTTTCGCTATGAGGAGGTTCGCCACCTCCGCAAGCATCCCTATTTGTCCTCCTTTGCAGCCACCAGCCCCGACTTTGGCCTCCATGTCCACTAATGCTCTTGTGCCTGAGTTTGCCCCTGCGGAGTTACAAAGTGGATCGGATCAGTCAAGTTTGTTAAGGATGCTTACAAGCATCCAATGGCTTCCAAGCAGTCCTCAAAGGTTTTTTTGATCAGGAACTCAAATTTACAATAAAAAGCTTTAGCAGGTACACAAGTTTGCTGTATGTTGTCTTTCCTTTTCCTTTTGGGAGAGGGGGCCATTTCCTGACCTACGTCCTCTGGTAAACCAGAGGTTCCATTAATATTTTGGCTAAGGTTGTGATAAATGTCAGCCTCAGCTACTACTTTGGCGGTATTGCCAGCCTGCTTCCACGATAACAGTTCCTTGATGCTTGCTAGTAGTCGGGGAAGAGTTAGGATGGGTCCCACAACCACAGATGACAGTACAAAGGTAATGGTAGAACACTTCACACAAGAATCAGCAGTAGAAGGTCTGCCAGTTACACTGGAGGAGGCAGACTCTCGCTTACTCGTGGTGAGGATCAAGACCTAGGTAGTCAGCGAAAGAGGGGTGTCCCGTTCTGGTCACAGTTAGGCCCAGTCTTTGTCTGGGCACCTCCCGCTCTGTGCACTTTTTCTGTGGCTAAATACCCCCACCTGGCACACTGCAGTTAATCCCCACCTTCTGAGAAGGGCGTTGTGGACTTTTTTGTCCAAGAGGGTTAGGTGTTGTTTCCCTCTTGGACTCATCTTCATGATTAAAACAGCTATAATACCTCCCATAGACTTCAGTGGGATCAACTGGCATGAAAACATTCCTCATCTTCTTTGGAGACTCAATATCACATGTAGCAGTGACAATAGTCAAATAAATGAGTATGAGTAAGTAACTGTTTTTTCAGGAATATATTATGTTGATTCAGTGATTACATAACAATACAGGATATCCTGAACATTTTTCTTCACAAGCTGGGGGTTGCCACGGATGCCACATGCTCCTAGTGCAGTGGTCTCCAAACTTTTTAATGCCGTGAAGAAAAAGAAACTGCTTTAGATGCAAATTTTCATTTCCACATGAAGGCAAATGTCCCACTATTGGACAAATATGCAAAGGCTGTGGGAAAGTGTACCACTTTGTAACGTCATGCAAGGCGAAGGAAAAACTAAGTGCGTCACGCCGAGAAAACAAAATGGGCACCCGAACATTCCACAAGCAACACTCTCTGTGCACCCACAATGCTAAGTGGCAACATCAGCTAAGGCAAATCAACACTAACTTAAGTAAATCGTCACCTAAATCTTTTTCTACGAGTTCTTAAGTTTCAACGTCGTGATAGTGAAGAAGATGGATGCGCGATGTTTACTTCAGTGAAACGCACACGTCGGACTGGCTGCATGTGAAGAAAATATGAGTTGAAGAAGTGTTGATGGGAAAAATCACAAACATCAGTCAAACATTGTCAAAAAATTGCACAGAAGATAAATGGTTGTTCCATAATTTTTATTATTGACAGTGGTACATCGATAAACATGATGCCTAAGGAGAAATACAATTAACTCTCTCCATTATCCCATCTCACACTGTTGAAAATTAGTGTATGCATGGGCTACTTTGATGCCAATAAAGAGTCAAGGATCATTTGTAGCAACCCTGGAACATAAAAAGACAAAGGTACAAGCACCCATTAATGTACTTCAAAGTAACGCATTTAGTGACTATTTAATCAGTTTCAAAACTGCTGGAATGGGACTGATATCAATGAACTACAACAAGAACGCTGATCACGAAATATAAATCAGTTCCTTTTGTTGTTTCCTTTCACGGATTAGAAAAACTGAAAACCGTGAAAGTGCAACTTCATATCAATGAGGATGTTCGTCCTGTTGCTCACAGACAAAGATGAATTGCATTTCTATTACAAGAAGCTTGAGACCTTACTAAAATATGATATCATTATCTACTGGTCCAACTCCATGGGTTTTGCCCATACTGGGAGTACCTAAATAGGACAGTAAAGGAGCTGTACACATTTACATTGACATGCATCAAGCTAACAAAGTAATTGAAAGAGAACGTCATCCCGGTCTGCACATTACCAACATGATCACACAGTTAAGTGGTGCCAGAGTCTTCCCTCCCTTTGATTTGAACAAAGGATTTAATGAGATGCTCCATGCTTGTTGGTTCAGTCCAGAAGTGTTATCTTGTAACCTTCTGAGATGGGGGTGGCGATGTCTGGTGTGGAGGAAGAATTTAGCCAGATTTCCGTGAGGAACAAGACTTCTGGGGTGAAGGTGGCGCTTGTGTCCCAGATCTCCGTGCAGGTACACCAAGTGGACGTGCCTTGAGTAGGATGCACTAGAGTTGTGTTGTGGTGGTCTTGGTCGATGTGGCAAGTGCAGCCGTGTTTGTGGTGTCACTGGCATCATGGTTGCTTTGGTGCTGAAGGTGAGGCGGCAGTGTTGGCAGAAGAACGGTCCTCTGGAGGTATGCAGGGTTGTCAGCAGCACAGGTTGCTAGTGCATCAGGGGTCCAGGGCTGGGAGGTCAGCGGCGGTGTATCTTCATGGGGGGGGAACCAGGGGTCCAGGTGCTGGGCACGGTCCCAGCATGGACAGGTGGAGAAGTGGCTTGCCTGAGGCCCATCTGATGCATGGCCACACTGCAACCTGTATTAAGTATATCCGGGGAGGAGGGATCGGCACTGGGAGGTGTGGGTAGGGCTAAGCTGGAGGCAGGAAAACAGGCGGTAGGGGGAAGCGGAAATGGGGGAAAAAAGAATAAACAGTGAAAAAAGAGGCAAAAGCAGGAGAAAGCAGTCAGAAAAGTGGGGAAAGGAAGGAGAAAGCAATAAAACAAGGCAAAAAGCAAGAGAAAGCACTCAGAAAAATAGGAGAAAAGAGGAGAAAACAGTAAAAACGATGCAAAAAGAAGGTGAAAACAGGGAGGAAAAGGAAGGAGAAAGCAATAAAACGAGGCAGAAAGCACACAGAAAAAACGGGGGAGAGAAGGAGAAAGCAATACAAATGAGGCAATAAGGAGGAAGCACTCAGAAAAACGGGGGAAAGGAAGGAAAAAGTAGTAAATACAAGGCAAATAGCAGGAGAAAGCATTCAGAAAAACAGGGCAAAGGAAGAAGTAAGCAGAAAACATAAGGAGGCAAAAAGAAGGAGAAACACTCAGAAACGAAGGAGGAATAGAAGGAGAAAGCAGTAAAACAAGGCAGAAAGCAGGAGAGAGCAATGCAGGTGCACGGGAGAGCTGGGTCTGGGATACATGCGATACAATAGTACCTTTTCTACTTACATTGTTTTTTTCTGATATAAAAGATTAAGTTTCGGTGTGTCATAAGGTAAAGAACCGTTTCAACATTCGACATCTGATATAACTTGCCATGAATAATTTCAATTACAGTGATGAGATACTGTTTTTTGGGGCAACACGAAAGGAACATGATAAAGCTCTTACACAAGTCTGTTGACTACTTGCTCATGGCAATCCAACATCCCAGATGCCTCCCAGAATTGAATGTGGGGTTTGCAAATACAGGAATATGACTACACTATTGGGAACGGAAAGATCATAACCCTGCTGACTGCTTTTCACGAGTGCCAGTACAAAGTCATGGTATCCCTTGCTAGGCGGCTGAAGCCAACATTAACGTCATTGTAAAGTCAAATACCCGTGCTGCTATTTCATTGGAACAAATTATTTCTGCAACAAGCAAAGATAGTGACATGCTGATCCTAAAAGATATCATTACATATCAATTCAGGAGGCAGCACGCTCGACTGCTCTCAGTCAGTGAATATCAAGTTCAAGAATGTAAAAGATGAACTAACAGCTACTCAAGAAGGCATTGCTTTAAAAGGTTCAGGAAATGGCATAATAGAGCAGCTGTGACAAGAAGTGATTGAAGTGGTCCACAAAGAACATTGTGGAATTGTTGCTACCAAACAAGCTCTTCAAGACCAAGTTTGATTGCCTAAATTTGATGAGAAATTTGTGAAAGAATTAAAAGCTTTTCATTTGTGCAATTGCTTATCTCCCAAGGTCACTCCACATCCCTTGAAAATGTCAGACTTGCAAAAACATATAAGAGAGAGAGTTTCTGTGGACTTCTTTGGTCCTCCTGACAATGGGCATCACCATTATCCATGATTATTCTTGTTTTCCACTCGTCGAAGACCTTTCATCAATTACTAAAGAGGAAGTCATTGAAAGATTAGATGGAATCTTCACATTATGGGGTGTTCCTTCAATCTGACAGTGTTCCACCTTTTACAGTCGAGAATTTAGAGGCATTCTTACACAACTCAATGTGAAGCATCTGAACATCACACCTGTTTGACCACAAACAAACAGCATGGTTGAATGCTTTATGAGCACCTTAAAAAAGACTATACAGTGTGTAAAATTGGAGAAGCTTAGTTTGAAGACAGCTCTCCATGCTACTCATCGAACTTACAGATCAACTCCTCATTCAACTACAAGTGAAAGTCCTGCCACACTGATGTTTGGGAGAGCCATGATGACCAAGTTACCACACTGGACCAAAAGAAGACTTACCACTGATGGTGAACTTCGTCAGAAAGACCTGGGTCGTAAACAAAAGATAAACATGTATGCTGACAAACGCAGAAGTGCCAAGAACAATACTTTTCTTGAAGGAGATTTAGGCCCTCATTAGGACATTGGCTGTAAGTCCCGCTTACCGCCATGCTGAATGCCACCAACATACCGCGCCGCGGTGGTTTACCGCTACCCATATTATGACACACACATAGCAATCAGTCACTATACAGACACACACATAAGTCTGCCAGCCCAAAGGTCAGTGATAAACTGGCGGTACCAAAACCCACACCATTACGCCAACAGAACTACGCCCACACCATTATGACCCACGAATCACTGCGGCGGACACTCAACCGCAGTAAACCACTGGCGGTACATACAGCTGAGCTCAAAATACACACACACATACAAAACAACACCACAATGGACAATTCAAACTACACACACCTGACACACATATACACACCACACCCACACACCCACACCAATATAAAACACACACCCACATTACTCACAACCCTTTACGACTAGAAAGAATTGATACCAAAGAGAGACAGCAAGAGCACCCACACAACCTGAGTCACATAACATCATCACCTATACACCATCCACGCACTTTACATCACACACCACAACACATCACCCCACACACTCTCACCCACACCACGCACACTACATCCCTGGCACCACAACAACACCCCAGAATCTCAGAGGAGGATCTAAGGGTCATGGTGGAGGATATCATCCAGGTAGAGCCACAGCTATTTGGATCACAGGTGCAGCAGACATCCATTGCTAGGAAGATGGAGCTATGGCAGAGAATCGTGGACAGGGTCAATGCTGTGGGACAGCACGCCAGAACAAGAGAGGACATCAGGAAGAGGTGGAATGACCTATGGGGAAAGGTGCGTTCTGTGATAGCAAGGCACTAGATAGCTGTACAGAGGACTGGCAGTGGACACCCACCTCCTCCCCCACAACTAACAACATGGGAGGAGAAAGTCTTGGCAATCATGCATCGTGAGGGCCTGGCAGGAGTAGCAGGAGGACTGGACTCTGGTAAGTCAAAATTCTATTACTATCAGCCCCCTACCTGCATGCCATCACAAACCCTGCCCCTACCCTCACCCCCATCACTCCACCACCTCACATACACCCCACCAACACAACCCACCCCTCCCACTAGCAAGCCCTGCATGCAACACCAATGCATGGACACCCATCGCAGACCTGCATGGACACCCATCACCAAAGCATGCACACTTGAGACAATCACCTATCCAACCAAATCACCACTCACACAAGCCTAAGCTGCCAGGGCAATCACAACCATACAGGGCAACACACCCATGCACAAGATGTTACACGCAGAAACAATAACACTGCATTTACATCCCCACTGGTCGCCCACACAACGTCACCAGAGAGGAGGTGCCAGCAACATCCAGTCCCCCGCAGAAGAGGCCCACAGTGATGACAGCAGCTCTGCACGCCTGGATCAAGATGACCAACCTGGCAAATTAGGGACCTCCGGACAGTCAGTAACCCAGGCACAGTCCCATACCACCACAGAGTCTTCCCCCTCAGGAAACACCAGCACAGCACCCACCCAGTGGGCCCATACCTCTGACCCAGGACATGTCAATCAGCAGTGTGTCCACCATTACAGGGACCCCAGGTAGCCCCACAAACACAGAATGATCAGGGACCTGGGGTCAGTGGCAGTGGGCACACGGTTCAGGGGACAGAGGCACAGGACAACAGGGAAGCTGGGAGGGCTGCTGTGTGACAGGGGGAGGACAGGCCCAGGGAACCGACTCTCCACGAGGCACTCAGCGTGATCCTGGGAGCATACCACCATTCCCAGGAGACAATGGGCCAGATACTGGCCAAGTTGCAGGAGACCCAGCGGCTGCAGGAGGGACAGTATCTGGGGATCAGGGAGGACTTAAAGGACATCAACACAACCCTGGTCTCCATTGCAGGGGTGCTGGCAGACATGGTCAACACTATGAGGGAGGCAGTGGCACACCACCGGGCCCCTGACACTAGCCAAACTGAAGAACAGCCCTCTACCTCTGCTGCCGCTAGTGGACACTAGGCTCCGTCACAGGAACAACAGGCCACCAGCACCCCACCCCCTGTAGAAGGAGAACCACCCCGCAAACGGTCCCTCCGATCCAGGCAGAAGCCATAGAACATTGCCAAGGCCCCCGCCAGGAAATAAGACTCTTCTGATTGTCACCCTTGTGTTCCACTCAGTCACCCTGTCCACCTTGAACTGCCATTGCTCCCCTTCCTATGCCCCCTTGGCCAATGCTCCTGTTATGCAAATAGACTGGACTCTATCCTGGACTTTCCTCCGTCTTCACCCCAGCCCATTGCACTTCCCCCTCTACTTCTTAGTACTTAAATAAATATCCTTTGAAAAAATACAATCATTGAGTATGTCAAATGATTTAAGTATGTATTTGTTTATCAAGGTTTAAAACATTGCAATTCAACTGTACAGTAATGTATACATAGGAAAGACCTGTAGTTAGCTCCAATAGTGGGGCATCAATATCTGCAAATAGAGACGCCAAAGGGTACAGGGAGTGGTTATAGATGTGGGAATATCAGCCTGCCAGTGACAATTTCCAATACAAAACTGCAATGGAACGTGAAGTTACAGTGTCTTACCAGTGTGTCACTGGAAGTACTGTCGTATGAATGATGTTCTATTGTCCACATCCACATCCTCATCCTCCTCTTCGTCACTGTCCACAGGGTCCACTGCTGCCACACACTCATCTCCAGCCTCATCCTCCTGCAGAAAAGACACCTGGCGACATAAGGCAAGGTTGTGCAACATGCAACATGCCACGATGATCTGGCAGACCTTCTTGGGTGAGTAGCACATTGAACCACCTGTTAGATGGAGGCACCGAAACCTGGCCTTCAGGAGGCCGAAGGTACGCTCTAAAATTCTGCTTGTTCTCCCATGTGCCTCATTGTAACATTCCTTTGCCCTTGTCCTGGGATTCCTCACAGGTGTCAGTAGCCATGAGAGGTTGGGGTAACCAGAGTCACCTGCAGATATCGACAACTGTTAGCCACACACTAACCCTTAGGGCCCACAACATACCCATACACCAACATATACTGGGTGGGAACCAGGGCTCACCTATTAGCCACACCCTGTGCCTCTGGAGTTGAGCCATCACATTTGGGATGCTGCTATTCCTCAGGATAAAGGCATCATGCACAGATCCAGGATACTTTGCATTGATGTGGGAGATGTACTGGTCCGCCAAACACACCATCTGCACATAAATGGAGTGAACGCTCTTTTGAATTCTGAACATCTGTTCATTTCACTGGGGCGGGGGGACAAATGGAAAATGTGTTTCACCAATAGCCCCAATAATGTTGGGGATATGTCCCATTGCATAGAAATCAGCTTTCACTGTGGCCAAATCCTCCAACTGGGGGAAAACGATGTAGCTGCACATGTGTTTAATCAGGGCAGACAACACTCTGGTCAGCACTATTGAGTACATTGGCGAAGACATTCCTGCTGCCAAGCCCACTGTCATTTGGAAGGAGCTAGTTGGCAGGAAATGGAGCACTGATAGCACTTGCACAAGAGGGGGCATCCCGCTGGGGTGACGGATAGCAGAGATTAGGTCAGGCTTCAATTCTCTGTGATTGTAGCCCTGTCAAGTCTATAGGTGAGGATAATGTGCCTGTCCTCCATTGTTGCCCAGTCCACCAGGGGTCTGTACAGAGGGGGATGTCTCCATCTTCTATTCATCCGCAGTGGTTGCAAACAATGGGGTAAAATAGTGAGCAGCTGGTCATTATCTCTTAATTCCAACCACTACAGTTCAATGCATGTTGTGATTGTAACAGTATTTTGTTGGAGATGTCCAACTGGTGCATTTGTGTACTGTGACGCAGTTAGGATCCATGGCCTGCCCCCACCCCCGAATTGGCGTCCGACTGTCTTGTATGGAGGGGCAGGTGGAAATGAGGTAATTCTGCTGACATTGTGCACCGTTGTGGGAGGCGGTCGAGAACCGCCATGAAACTCCTCATTGGTTAACATTGGGCCCTACGGGGTACAGTGGCCAATGGTGATGTATGCCGGTGGTGACGGTATGCATCGCCGCGGATGTCACCGCCATTTTCCATCTGATTCCTCACTTGCTACCTGACCTTCAACAGGAGAAGCCCTACACTGCATGTGCTGCTGCGACCTATGTCTGGAACCTACCATGGCACGTGTGACTGGGGAAAGGGCCCCTGCCTTTACCTCAGTGGAGTTAGAGAGACTGGTGGATGGGGTCCTACCCCAGTAAGGACTGCTGTATGGGCCTCCAGACCAACAGGTGAGTACACTGTGAGCACAATGCATGGGGCAGGAATGCATGGAGTGGTATGTGTGAAGGCCTCGTGTGGGGGGTTGGTGGATGTCCCCTGGGCGGCGTGCAGCTTGTGTGCTGGGCCCTGTGTGTGCAAATGGCGATGTGAAGGGTTTGGTGGGCCATAAGTGTAAGAGGCAGGACGGTTTGACTAATACCTTTCCCTGTGTGTATTTCTCTGCAGGTCAGTGCCCATCAAAAGAAGGGTATATGGCGTGCCATCTGTGGTGCGATTAGTTTTGTTTGACCAATGACTTTGTGTTTCACCACTGCGCATATTAGTAGCTCAATGTTCATCAGTAGCACGTTATATGTTTTGTTCAGCCTAGCCGCCTATTGGCTTTGACATTGCATTAGCCATTACATTCTGTATTCTGCCTATTGGCTTTGACATGATATTATACATTGTATTTTGTATTCAGCTCAGCTGCCTATGGGCTTTGACATGATATTTGACATTGCATTTTGTATTCAGTTTAGCTGCCTATTGGCTTTGACATGATATTATACATTACATTTTGTATTCAGCTCAGCTGCCTATTGGCTTTGACATGATATTATACATTACATTTTGTATTCAGCTTAGCTGCCTATGGGCTTTGACATGATATTAGACATTGCATTTTGTATTCAGCTCAGCTGCCTATTGGCTTTGACATGATATTAGACATTGCATTTTGTATTCAGTTCAGCTGCCTATTGGCTTTGACATGACATTAGATATTGCATTTGATATTTAGGTTAGCTGCCTATTGCCTTTAACGTGAAGTTAGACATTGCAGTTGAGAATCCAAGCTGTATTTTTCCAAGCTGTGTTTTTGCACAAGATGAACCAAGCTGTTTTCTTCTCACAGTAGACTAGACCTGATAAGAGAGGGTACATTGAGTGTTTTTTCTCTCTGCTCGAGCTTGGGAAGAGGAGCAGTCTAGGAGATCTGGCCAGTCTCCAAAGGCTTGCGTAGTTTTCCTGAGTCTGAGAGGAGGGGGCACACCTTTGTAACGGATGTCTCAGGGCTTCAGAGAATGAGATTCGAATCTGCCTGACTTCGGACTGGAACTTGGCGCCAGTTGCCAGTCTCCCGTGTGGGTAGATAAATCTCTTTCTCGCAGTTGACAGGAGTCATCAACTTGCAGACCCTAGAAAGATGAAGCTGTAAATAGTTTCTCACACGGTGAAGTATTTGTTTTGCTTTGCATTCAATATCTTATAAATATAACCTGCTGTGTACATTGCAACTGTGTTTTCATTGAACGTGTGCTTGAAATCTAATAATTCGTCTCTTACGATCTTGCGGTTGGGGAAGAATTAACAACAATAAAAGTCTTCTTTGAACTCAGAAGTGCATTCTTGATATGTTATGTAAGTGCTGAAAACGAGATAAGAACAGAAGCACTACATTTGGTACCAGGAGTGGGGTGTTGACGAATTGGTAGATTTCTACGTGCACACTTTAAAAGTGTAATTGTTTTTGTTGTTTGGAGAATTACAGAAATTGTTTTTTGTTGTTTGGAGAATCACAGAAGCACGGCAGACCATGTTTGAAAATGCATGTGTAGTTAAACTGCCTGATGGTGCTTTGAGAAAAATCTTTTGTTGTGATGAAGCATATTTAGAAAATGTGCCTTTTGGAAGCAATGATGACAGAAAGGTTTGGATACCTTTATCTGCTTACAGAGAAATACAGGAGAAATGCAGGCAGTTGGAACATGAAAATGAGAATTTACGTGAGCAAATTAGCCAGAATACATTAATTCAAGATAATGCTGAAAGTTATAAAAATGCTGTTTTAGAAGAATCTTTCTTTTCCCATTCCAGTAATGAGGGGGTTAAGACAGCTTCGGGCTGCTCTGAGCCTCCGTGTGAGCCAGGTTTTTTGGCAGTCAAAGTGCATTCCTTAACTGATAACACGGATGAGAACGAGAGAGCTCAGAATGTGATTTACGAGTTACCCTTGCAAAATGAAGTAAAACGAAAGATTTTAGAGCTTCTTACTGTTTGCACTAAGCAAGAGACACCGAGTTTCATTAGCTTGTTTGATTTTTGGAAACAGAATAGCCCTCATCTGAGTGAAATCCTAACACTTTGGTATATGGTCACTGTGAAAAATAATATACAGCTGCGCGCTTGTGATTTGGTAAATGAAATAATTCAGACTTTAGGTTTCTGCGCAGTGCAAGAGGTAAAAACTGATGTACATGTAAATCAAGAACAAGGGAAGAAAATAGTGCCCCTAGCTAGAATCATACACTGGATCTGGTACTTGCAAGGCAGGGCTAGAGTACCACAGGTAAAAGAGTCACTAGTGAAATTGAGTGCACCATTTGAATTCGTGTCCACTGAAGAGAAAAAGCATGTTTGTTTTACTAATGATTCATTGACTGAAATGTTATTTTCTGGCACAGGAGAAGGAACAGCGTTGTACAATGTGTGTCAGATTTTAAAGCGAGAGCTGCGTGAGATGTGCCATTTTTACACTGATTCTTGGTTCATTGCCAATGGTTTAGCCGTTTGGTTTTCCACATGGCTTGCACCTAACTGGTTCAATTCCTTTGCAGATGTTAATGAGAAAAATTCAGAGAGAAGTGTACACCCAGAATTCTGCCTTAGTGGGGATGGCTAAGTGGGTGCCCCAGAAATGTGAACAGCTGAGAGAAAAAGCCACTTACAGGTGGGCAGAGATGAGAGAGATGCACATTCCCCTAGATTTGATAAAAACTGTGCAGCACGCACAAGAGCAATCTGTCATGCAAGCAGTCACAGAGCAGTTGGGGAGAGGAAAGTTACCAGGACAGAAATGGCAAATTGATCAGGTTTTAAGGGGAATGATTGCTGCAGATTACCAAGGAAAAATTAAAATGATGCTGATACCTAGAAAAGAATCTGATTCATTCATACAAATTGGAGACAGAATGGCCCAACTTGTCAAAAATGCAGTGAATGGAGGTTTGGTAAAGAATGAGTCTGCCCCAGCCCTTCTGACAGTGCAAGAAAAGGGAAGCTGTGGCGCAGCAGATAAAAACCTCAGTGCTGATGTGTGGGTTGAAGCCCCAAGTGACCCTCCAGAACCTGCAGAAATTATAATAAAGGGCCCCAAAAACATCATGCTGATTATAAAACAGGGAAAGAAAAAGGAAGGGTGCATTTTAAATGACAAATGTTATTTGCAAGAAAAGTCATACTTTTTTCTTTTGCAGATCCTACCACGTTTCGCCACTGTCCCTGAGTGTGCTGTGTGGTCCCCCTTCGGGTGTGTGCGTGTGGGGTCGGGGAAGGGACCGAACCCCCAACCTGAACCTGGCTGAGTAAAGTGCCAGCACCATGGATCCATTTTGCGCAAACTGCGCCTTCAGTTCAAGTTCA
This sequence comes from Pleurodeles waltl, assembly GCF_031143425.1. NCBI lineage: Eukaryota > Metazoa > Chordata > Amphibia > Caudata > Salamandridae > Pleurodeles > Pleurodeles waltl. Next base: position 1,214,582,418 of record NC_090440.1, read on the forward strand.
ACTTGTTTGATTGCATTCTTCCACTGGAACTAAACTGTGTTTTTTCGTATGGAACTCTGACTTTCACTTATCTTCCAGCAAACCTTTCAGATGGACCGTGCACCTTTACATGAGTAGAACTCATGCCACATCAAATTGCTAACACTGTTGAATTAGAGACACTATAATCTCATTCAGAGTACAAATGTTTCAGTCTTTTCTGTGTAGACGTATCTGATGTGAAAGGTTATGAGATCTATATGTTAATCCACTTCTATTGCTTTACAGGGATTGCTTTGATCATTCAAATCTGATTTGCTAATAATGGTTTTTTTGTGCTAATGTTTTTTGTTTTTTGTTTTTGTTTGAAACAAGAGATATGTGAAACAAAAATTCATTGGTCAAAGGGTGGAATGTGGTGCGATTAGTTTTGTTTGACCAATGACTTTGTGTTTCACCACTGCGCATATTAGTTGCTCAATGTTCATCAGTAGCACGTTATATGTTTTGTTCAGCCTAGCCGCCTATTGGCTTTGACATTGCATTAGCCATTACATTCTGTATTCTGCCTATTGGCTTTGACATGATATTATACATTGCATTTTGTATTCAGCTCAGCTGCCTATGGGCTTTGACATGATATTAGACATTGCATTTTGTATTCAGTTTAGCTGCCTATTGGCTTTGACATGATATTATACATTACATTTTGTATTCAGCTCAGCTGCCTATTGGCTTTGACATGATATTATACATTACATTTTGTATTCAGCTTAGCTGCCTATGGGCTTTGACATGATATTAGACATTGCATTTTGTATTCAGCTCAGCTGCCTATTGGCTTTGACATGATATTAGACATTGCATTTTGTATTCAGTTCAGCTGCCTATTGGCTTTGACATGACATTAGATATTGCATTTGATATTTAGGTTAGCTGCCTATTGCCTTTAACGTGAAGTTAGACATTGCAGTTGAGAATCCAAGCTGTATTTTTCCAAGCTGTGTTTTTGCACAAGATGAACCAAGCTGTTTTCTTCTCACAGTAGACTAGACCTGATAAGAGAGGGTACATTGAGTGTTTTTTCTCTCTGCTCGAGCTTGGGAAGAGGAGCAGTCTAGGAGATCTGGCCAGTCTCCAAAGGCTTGCGTAGTTTTCCCGAGTCTGAGAGGAGGTGGCACACCTTTGTAACGGATGTCTCAGGGCTTCAGAGAATGAGATTCGAATCTGCCTGACTTCGGACTGGAACTTGGCGCCAGTTGCCAGTCTCCCGTGTGGGTAGATAAATCTCTTTCTCGCAGTTGACAGGAGTCATCAGCTTGCAGACCCTAGAAAGATGAAGCTGTAAATAGTTTCTCACACGGTGAAGTATTTGTTTTGCTTTGCATTCAATATCTTATAAATATAACCTGCTGTGTACATTGCAACTGTGTTTTCATTGAACGTGTGCTTGAAATCTAATAATTCGTCTCTTAAGATCTTGCGGTTGGGGAAGAATTAACAACAATAAAAGTCTTCTTTGAACTCAGAAGTGCATTCTTGATATGTTATGTAAGTGCTGAAAACGAGATAAGAACAGAAGCACTACACCATCGCCAAGGACATGCAAACCCTGGGGGTCTATGGCAGGCAGAGCACACACTGTCTGAAACGGTAGGAGGACCTGAGACACTGGGCATGGAAGACGGTGGAGGCCCAGCTGGGGATGGCCTCCCAACAAGGAAGGGGTGCCCATCGAACCCTGACCCCACTGATGGCCCGCATACTGGCGGTGGCCTATCCGGAGCTGGATGGGTGCTTGAGGGCATCACAGTAGCAACAAGGGGGTGAGTACAGTGCCCGTCATTACAACTTACGCCTGGTGTGGTGGTATCCGGTTGGTGGATGTGTGTCTGTGGGTGCCCCTAGGCCAGGCCTGACATTGCAGAGTAGGTCCCATGTTGGGCAGGGTTCTGAAGTGATAATCCTGATACCTAGCTTGTAAGCATCCACTACTGTTCAGGGCTGTGTGGGTCCTAGGTATGCTGCAGTTGGCGGTACGTGCCCGTCCCCATGCCCTGTTGGCTAGCATTATTACCTGTAGTGCATTGCATAGTACGTAGGGCAGTTCCCTGTGTGTGACAGAGGTGTGTATGCCAACAGTGGTGTTGGTGCAGCCATTGACCCAGTGTATCCTTTGTCTTTTCCCTCCCCTTTTTGTTTTGTCATCTTGTCCTTATGTGCATTAGCATCATCTGGTGGAGGAGCAGAGGCACCTGCGACGGAGGGAGCTGCATCCCACAGGACCCAGGGGGCAGAGTCCATTGACCCCGAGGGCACCAATGGGACGGAGGGCGAGGGGAGCACCGGAGCGGAGAATTTAAGGGACAGTTCGGAAACAGATACCTCCTCCGATGGAAGCTCCCTGGTGGTGGCTGACACTTCTGTGACCACCCCAGCTACAGGTACAGCTGCCACGCCCCGTACCAGCACCGCCCTCCCAGCAGCCCCTCAGCGAGTTGCCCATGCCCACTCACCCAGGACGATGGGCATCTCCTTCGCCCCAGGCACTTCAGGCCCTGCCCCAGTTAGCCCTGCTGACCTGAGTGAGGAGGCTATTGATCTCCTGCGATCCATCTCTGTGGGCAGTCAACCATTGTGAATGCCATCCAGGGGCTGGTAGCCCAAATGCAACAGACAAATGCATTTCTGGGGGGCATTCACACTGGCTTGGCGGCCCAACAGAAATCAATCCAGGCTCGGGCCTCCTCGCTGATGGCAGCCATTGTCCCTGTTTCCACCCTCCAACCTCCTCTTCACAAACCCATTCCCCTCAACCCCAACCTATTCCTATCAACCTATCAACCTATCAACCCCAAGCACACAGGCAGATGAGCATGCACACAGGACAACACACGAGAGTGGCACAGGCGAACACAAGCACCACATATCATCCCACAGGCACTCACACAAACACCATCCAGATGCAGACACTGCCTCCACTGTGCCTACCTCCTCCTCCACCACCTCCCTCCCAATTGCATCTACACTCACACCTGCATTTACTACATCCTCATCCACTACCGCCATCACCAGCACACCTATCAGAGCACACACCTCCCTGGCAGACACCACCACAACAGCCATTCACACGTCCCCTGTATCATCTCTGACCCCCAAGGTACACAAACGCAAGCACTCAGGCACCCAACAGCCATCCACCTCACAACAGCATCCAGCCCATCCACCTGCACCCAAACACAGCAGACAGACACCTCCCACAACCACTCCCTCTTCCTTACTCCCAAACCTTCTCCTTCTTCCTGCCCCAATGTCCCTAAGCAGTTTTTCCTCTCTGCCATTGACCTCTTTCCTACCCCCGTCCCTCACGTCTGGCCAGGGTGGCTAAAATCCAGGTGAGCACCTCAGCCACCCATTCAAGGGGCCCGTAGTGTCCATACACACTTGTGGTGGTAAAGGATACAGGGCACCAGGCAGCCTTGTGGAAAGGGGATGCCTGCCCCAAGTGCTGCCTAGAAGGGCAAGAGCCCTCCCCAGCTGCTGCCCTGAAGGGCAAGGTGCCATCCCCAGCTGCTACCAGGAAGGGCAAGGAGGCTGCCCCAAGTGCTGCCCTGAAGAGCAAGGTGCCATCCCCAGCTGCTGCGTGAAGAGCAAGGAGTCTGCCCCAAGTGCTGCCAAGAAGAGCAAGGAGCCATTCCCAGCTACTGCCAGGGCAAGGGCCAGAGGCCTGCACCAGCAGGAAGGACAAGGGGCCTGGTGCTGGGACTCAGTCGGAGCTCCAAACAACAACCATGGTTGTGCAACCGTCCAAGGCTGCAGTGGATGGGCTGGAGCCCCCCCTCCCACCACCAGCAGCAGCACCACCACTACCAGCAGTGGGCAGCCATCTGAGGCTGCAGGGGATGGGATGGAGCCTCCCCCCACAACCACCACCAGCAGCAGCACCACCACCACCAGCAGTGGGCAGCCGTCTGAGGCTGCAGGGAATGGGCAGGAGGTTCTCTACACAACTACCACCAGCAGCAGACGCAGCACCACCACCACCAGCAGCAGCACCACTGCCACCACTGAGCAGCAGTCACCACCAGCGGACGGTCTGTAGACCTGCCTCCATGGGCTGTTGTTTGGCCTGCCCCCTGCAAATCCTGTGGGTTTGACACCCAGCTGAGAGACTGTGACCTTGCATTCCCCAGGACCCAAAGCACAGGGCACGATGCCCCCTCCAGAACCAGAGGGTATGACACCCACTCACCCCATCCTCCCCAGGATCCGAAGCAAAGGCCACAATGCCCCCTCCAGGACCAGTGGGTATGACACTCACTCACTCCATCCTCCCCAGGATCTGAAGCACAGGGCACAATGCCCCCTCCAGAACCAGTGGGTATGACACCCACTCACCACATCCTCCCCCAGGATCCGAAGCACAGGGCATGTTGCCCCCTCCAGAGCCAGTAGGCAAGTCACCCACTTGAGAGACTGTGGCCTTGCACTCCCCAGGACCAACCACAGGGCATGTTGCCCCCTCTAGAGCATGTGGGCAAGTCACCCACTTGAGAGACTGTGGCCTTGCACTCCCCAGGACCAAGCACAGGGCATGTTGCTCCCTCCAGAGCCAGTGGGCAAGTCACCCACTTGAGAGACTGTGGCCTTGCACTCCCCAGGACTAAACACAGGGCATGTTGCCCCCTCCAGAGCCAGTGAGCAAGTCATCCACTTGAGAGACTGTGGCCTTGCACTCCCCAGGACCAAGCACAGGGCATGTTGCCCCCTCCAGAGCATGTGGGTAAGTCACCCACTTGAGATACTGTGGTCTTGCACTCCCCAGGACCAAGCACAGGGCATGTTGCCCCCTCCAGAGCCAGTGGGCAAGTCACCCACTTGAGAGACTGTGGCCTTGCACTCCCCAGGACCAAGCAAAGAGCATGTTGCCCTCTCCAGAACCAGTGGTGTTGTTCCATCTGCCTTCTGAGGTGCCCCCCGTTCCCCGTCCCCCTGAGGTGCCTGACTATTTTTCAACTGATGCCCCAGCAGTGTTCTCTCCGTGTTGGTGGAAGAGACAAGTGGGGCCTTGGACTTTGTCATGAGGCCCTGTGGCCCACGCACATTGAGGACCGGGCAGTGTCCCTTGAACTGTACATATGTATATACTTTTAAATTAAATGTTTGTATTTTTACTGTATTTATATTATTCCACTCACTTTCATCTATTCGTGTTGTCCTTACATTATTCCTCAGTGGTACGGGGTCAATATGGTTTCTTACTGCATCTGATTTTGTGTATGGTGTTTGGGTGTGTGTGTGTGTTGTGCGTGTGTGTGTCACTCTCTTTTTCCTTCCCCCTCCCCTGTGTGCAAGGCGGCTGTACTCACCGTGGTCGTCTTCGCCGTCGTTGGTGTTCGTGGTGGAGCAGGACGTAAAATTTCATAGGAAAGATTTGCAGCTCGTGCTCCATGGTGTCATGGTTGTTCCCTGTGTCTCCAAAGGTGAGTCCAAAGGTGAGTCCTTTTACTTCAGTCCAGTGTTTCCGCCAGGCTTTTGCTGTTGTTCTTACCGCCCCGGAAAAGGTGGCAGATTGATGTTTCTTAATATGGTTGGCGGAACATTGACCTCCGCCTGGATGTAGGCAGCTCCCGCCGTGGTGGCTGTTGTTTCCGCCCTGGCAGTCGGTGTGGTAAAGTAGCGCCAAATTATGACCACCATGGTCATAATTTGGCGGCAGTTACCGCCACCTGTTGGCGGTATTACCGCCACTTTATCACCGACTGCCAGGGTTATAATGAGGGCCAAAGTCTTTTTCTCCCACACCTCGAAACTCACATGTACCGACCACCACCTGCTACATTTCTCCACAGACTATGAACCAGAGTCTATGACCACTCCTCCACTTCCCCCCTGTAGGAGGCTGGCCTGGTTTGTAGTGGGAACTACAGGTACTTACACCTTATACCAGGTCCAGCTATCCCTTATTAGTGAAATGTAGTCAGTGTCTAGAAGCCAGGGTGTCTTGAGGTAGCTGTAGTTAGAGGAGCCAAGGCTGATCTAGGAGACATGCAAAGCTCTTGCAATACCACTGTAGTCGCACAGTACTCACACACGTGAGTACTCAGTGTTATCAATAATAAAGATACTTTATTTTAGTGACACAATGCCAAATATATCTTAGAGGCTTTACTCCCTTAGGAGGTAAGTATTATACACAAAATATACACTAGTAACCAAAATCAGGTAAGTAAACAGTCATAAAATAGTGCAAATAGTGAAAATCACCATAGGTTACAATGGGCCTGGGAGAACACAACCCATCTACTAAAATAGTGGAATGCGAATGTCAGTTTCCCACCTAGGCAGGTGTAGTGTTTAGAGGGGCGCTGGGAGTGTAAGAAAACACCAAAGGTAAGTAAACTACCCTACCCCAGAGCCCAGGAAAGCAGGAATAATGTACAGCAAGTTTACTAAGAACACACTTGAAGTCGTGATAGAGAATAATGCAAAAACCAAGCAAGACTGCAGGACACCAATAATGTATTCCTGGACCTTAAGACCTGCGGAGAGAGGAGCCCAGGTCCAAGAACAGCTGAAGATGAGCCCCTGCTAACCCGGATGAAGGTGCAAAAGTGAAACCTCCGGTTGGAAGAAAAAAATCAGAAATGCACCAAAGTAGACAGCTGAGGGTTTCTGATTGGTGCAGGAAATGTCCCACGTCCAGTAGATGAATGCAGGCTGGTTTTCATCGTCGAATTCCGCTAACATGCCTTGGATCATGCAAGAGACACTTTTGGTGGGAAAAGGCGCTACCTGGACCCAGGGGGGACCTGGGGATCTCAACTCAGGATGATGAGACAAAGGGTCTCTCAGCACTTCAGAGAGCCCTCAGAGGACCAGGCAGCACCCACAGGAGTCCCAGGGCACAGGGACAAAGGAGTTGCAAATGGCGGTCATCGCAGCACTACACAAAGGGATCCCACGCCGCCGGAAAACAACTCAGGGAGTTTAGCATTGCAGAATAGAGTGGTGGGGACCTGGGCTAGGCTGTGCATGAATTCTTGGAGAAGTGCTCAGAAGCCCTAGGAGCTGCAAAACATGCGGTACAAAGGGGTACTGTCTGGTATGGAGAGGCAAGCTCTTACCTCCAAATTTGGACAGCTGGACCTTTGGACAGTCAGGGTCACTTTAGTCCACCACCTGTGTTCAAGGATCCACGCTCGCTGTGAGGAAAGGGGACCCAGTGTACCCGTCATTGCTGCAGAGAGGTGCCTGCTGATCTCCACTGGAGATTCTTTCAGTCCTATTGGTTCAGAATGAAGACAGGCAGTCCTCGGAGCATGCACGACCTGGAAACTGTTGCAGTTGCTGGCAGGAGCTGAAGTAACAGGGTTGCTACAGTCGTTGTGGACACTTTGTTGCAAGTTGTGGAGTTCCTGGAGTGGTTCTGCAGTTGATCCGATGGTAGGACATGAAGCAAAGGATGCAGAGGTGTCCTGCTGGAGTCTTGCAATATGAATCTGAGGAAACACCCAGAGGAAACACCCTAAGTAGCCATGAGAGGGGGACTGGTCACCTAACCAGGTAAGCACCTATCAGGAAGGGTCTCTGACGTCACCTGCTGGCACTGGCCACTCAGATGCTCCCAGAGTATCCCACCACCTTGGAATCCAAGATGGCAAAACCCAGGGACACTGTGGAGCAGCTCTGGGCACCACCCCTGCGGTGGGGATGGATAGGGGATGGGTCCCTCCTCTTTCTTTTGTCCAGTTGTGCGCCAGAGGAGGGACTGGGGGTCCCTGAACTGCTGTAGACTGGATTATGCAAAGAGGCCACCATCTGTGCCCTTCAAAGCATTTCCAGAGGCTCTGGGAGGATACCCCTCCCATGCCTGTAACACCTATTACCAAAGGGAGAGGGTGTAACACCCCTCTCCTAAAGGAAATGCATTGCTCTGCCTTCCTAGGATTGAGCTGCTCAAGCCCCAGGAGGGCAGAAGCCTGTCAGTGAGGTGGCAGCAGCTGGGGCTGCAGCGGAAACCTCAGAAGGCTGCTATGGCAGTACTGGGGGGCCATGGTGGAGCCCCCAGAGTGCATGGGATTGTGCAACCAATACTGGAATCAGTATTGGGGTACAATTCCCAGTTGTTAGACACCTCAAAAGGCCATATTCAGAGTTACCACTGGGAAGCTATATATAGGTATTGACCTAAATATAGTGCACACTTATAATGGCATCCCTGTCCTCAGAAAGTCCAGGAAAATGGGCCTAGATGACATGGGGGCACCTCTGCTAGTGCATGGGTGCCCTCACACACAGGTACTATGCACCTTACATTCAGGGTTTGAAGGTTAGACATATAGGTGACTAATATGTGACCTGGTGCAGTAAAATGACTGTGAAATCGTGCTTACACTATTTCGCTCAGGCTGTAATGGCAGTCCTAAAGAAGTGTTTGTATGGTCTCCTTATGGGTGGCAAAAGAAATGCTGCAGCCCATAAGGATTCCCTGGAACCCCAATGCCCTGGGTTAGTACCCGCTAGTACCATATACCATGTACCATATACTAGGGACTTATAAGGGGGGTCCAGGATGCCAATCTGGAGTGGAATACTGGGTTACCAGTATTTAAGTACAAATTTGGAACCAGAGAGAGCATAAGCACTGGGGTTCTGGGTAGCAGGACTCCAGTGACACAGTTAAGCACACTGACAAAAACAGTGAAACAGACTGACAACTAAGCCACAAACTATGAGCACTGGAGTCCTGACTAGCAGGATCCCAGTGACACAGTAAAAACACACTGACAAACAGGCCAAAACTGGGGGTAACCATGCTAGAAAGAGGCTACTTTCTCACACCCCCATCCACAGATAGAAGAAAATCACAGAAACACTATGGATTAGAACCCTCCACACCAACAGACCCATGCTCTTGAACAACCCTAAACTAGATGCCAACAAACTAACCAAATGGCTCCTCAACTGCGCTAACAAAGTAGTCTCATCACCAGCTTCACCTCCAGAAGATCAGGTAAACTGGTGAAATGATTCACCTCAGAAATCTGCATGCTCAAAAGAGACTGCAAGCGACTGGAAAGACTGTGGCGCACCAGCAAAGACGAAGCAGACCGCACAATCTACAAAGAAGCACTGTAAAAATACCATCTCCAAATCAAGGAAACCAAAAAGATTGCCCTCAATTTCAATGAGGAAAGTGCCAACCACACAAACGAACATTTCAAGATTGTCAAGGTGTTCTCCTGCTTGAGGGCCACCGAAAACCCCATCCAACCATCTCAGACCCTGAGTGACTCACTGGCTGAATACTTCTACAACAAGATCGCAGAATTCTACAGTAACATCTCGCACCAACGTCGAACAACTACTCACATCAGAAGAAGGGTTCCACAGTCACCTGATCATGGACTGGATGTCCCTATCCAACCAGGAAACAGTGGACATCATGGGATCAACTCACTCTGGCTCACCCAATGACCCACGCCCCATCACATCTTCAACCTGGGACAGAAGGAAATCAGCCAAGTCCTCCATCAGAACAGCCACCATCCTGAAACCTGGAAACAAGCTGAAGTCAAGTCACCCCTCAAGAAACCCACTGCAAACCTCTGCAAACTAAAAAATTACTGACACATCTCACTGCTCCCATTTCTGGCAAAAATCCAGGAAACAAACATCAACAAGCAGCTCTCAGAACACCTAGATAAAATACAACTTACTGGACACCTGCCAATGTGGCTTCTGCTCGAACTACGGCACCACCCTCAGCACCGCAACAGATGATATCAGGTCCCTCCTAGACCAAGAAGAGAAGGTAGCTCTTATACTACTCGACCTCTCTGCCACCTTCAACACCATAAGCCACTACAGCCTCACGTCATGACTACACCACATCTGGATCAGAAGCAAGGCCCTCAAATGGATCCGTGCCTTCTTTACAGGATGCACCCAGAGAATCTGCCTACTTCCTTTTACCTCAGAACCCAAGGACATTATTTGCAGAGTCCCCCAGGGCTCCTCTCTTAGCCCCACCCTTTTCAACATCTACGTGACACCATTGGCTAAGATCGTGCACCACTACTAACTCAACATCATCTCATATGCAGATGACATGCAGCTCGTCTTCCCCCTCATCAAAGGGCACCCCCCCCCCCACCTGGAGACCACACCTCCCCAAGCGAACACTTCATCAGGGCCATGTGCCACGTAACCAACTGGATGAGAGACAACTGCCTTCAGCTGAACACAGAGAAGACAGAAGTGATCATCTTGGGAACAACCTCTCCCCCTGGAAGGACTCATGGTGGCCCACCCCTCTCGGAGTATCCCCGACCCCAACAGAACACATCCGAAATTTAGGCTTCATCATAGACATCAAGCTCACCTTCAGAAAACAAGTAAACACCATTGCAGCATCCTGCTTCCACCAACTCTACATGCTTAGCAAGATATTCAAATGGATCCCCGCTGAATCCAGCAAGGAAGTGACACAGGCCACCATCACCAGCAGACTGGACTACAGAAATGCCTTGCACCTGTGACACCCCGCACAACTCCTCCACAGACTGTAGACCACACAGAACTCTGCAGCAATACTCATCCTGGACCTGCCCAGAAGAACCCACATTTCCCCCACCTCAGGAAACGACACGAGCTGCCCTACACAAAAGATGCAAGTTCAAGGACCTCACCATTGCCTTCAAAACACTCCACAACATTGGACCCAACCTAATCAACCACAGTCTCTCCTTCCTCCAGTCCGCCAGAGAACTCCGATCAGCCAACCTCACCCTTGTCCAAATCCCCAGAATCTGACGCACCCGAATCAGGGGAGGTGCCTTCTCCTACATTACAGCCAATTACTGGAACAAACTACTCACCTGCCTACAAACCACACCCACCCTCGCTAAATCCAAAAGAAAGCTAAAGACTTGGCTCTTTGAGGAATAACCCAACCACCTCACAGCCACAACTCTTAGCACCGAGATACCCCTGAGGTGATAAGACATGTTCCATAAATTGATTTGGATTTATGTTATAATATTGAAAACACACATCACTAACACATTTAGAATTTGGATGAGCATGCCTATCAGTGACCTGGCCAAAGAATGCATGAAATAGCTGAAAATGAATCATAAATTAAAAGCTGTTGTGAACAGGGCCCACCCAAAATCCTTAAAATTTCCCTGTCACGGATTATAAGAGGAGTAGGTCTTCCTGTGTTGAACCGTCTCTCACGAGTCCCTTTTTTGTTTTTAGTGTTGCTGTATTTTTACTTAGTGGCATATTGTGAGTAGCCTTGATAAACTTCCCGTCTTATTTCAGTTTATGTGAAATTCACACTTTGTAAATGTGATAAGTTTTGATAATCTGATTATTGAACTTTACTCTTTAGCCTTCAAATTCCTATTATATTTTACTATGGCATCTACATTCTCTGTCTTTTGATTTATATTGTTTTTTCTTCAGTCTTATGCCACCTATTTTATTCGTTGTTTTACAGTGTGCAATAGTTGTGTTTTGAGCTTACTCCTTTTTAACATATCTTTGCGTGACACAAGTTGTCAGAGGAGTAGGTCTACACTGTTTTGGACCACCTCCCCCAGTCCCTTTTCTGTTTTTAGTATTGCTGTCTTTTCTGCTCTGCCCCATATTTGGTCCTGAAAGTCTTCCTGGCTTGTTTACCATTCGTTATGTGCTTCACACTAAATTAGTATGATTTCAGCACCTCTGTGGAGCAATAAGGTTTGACAATCTATTATTACACTTCACTCTCTAGCCTGCAGTCATCTATTTCCATTTACTTTGTCATCTAAGTTCTCTGTCTTATGTTTCACAAATCTCTGTGTGTTACTGTGTCACACTGGCTCTCACAGGCCCTTTTGAGGTTTAGCTTTAGAGACCTGTAGTATATACTTTGTATATCCTTCTTTGTGGACTTACATCCTACCCACTGCTTTTCATTTGTTTGTTTCAGTGTAGTGGTCAGTCCTTCCTCTTTGTCCCTCCTTTTTGTTTTTTGTTTCCTCCCACAGAGCACAGCCCAAGTACTATGGGCCACATGTACAAAAATCAGGTTTTGCGACTTGCAATTTTCGAGTCGCAAAACCTGATGTACAACAATGTCAATGACACTGTTTGCGATTCTCAATGGGGTCACAAATGACCTACCTCATGAATATTCATGGGGTAGGTCGCAATTAGAGACCCCTTTGGGGATAGGCACCCTCACAGGCATGGTGACCTGCTGGAGACAGCAGACCACCATTTATTTGACTGCTTTTAAATAAAACAGTTTTTTTTTCTAAATGCAGCCCGTTTTCCTTAAAGGAAAACAAGATGCATTTTAAACTCAAAAATGAAAAGTTTTCTTTTCATTTTTTCAGAACAGGCAGTGGTCTGTGGGACCACTGCCTGCTCTGAAAAAATATTTTTGCTGCCATTCACAAAGGGGAAGGGGTCCCATGGGGACCCCTTCCCGTTTGCGAATGGGTTAGCACCAGTTTCAAACTGGTGCTAACTGCGATCGATTTGCGACCACATTTGTGGTCACAAAACAATCATACATACCATCTGGATTTGGTATTAGGAAGGGACGCCCTTGTCACGCCCCCTCCTAATTCCGAATTGCAAAACCCAAACTGCGATTCATTAACAAGTTACAGAATCGCAGTTTGGGCTTTGTACATCCCAAATAGCATTTTTCAAGTAGTAAACAGGCCGATTCGCCGTTTGGGACTTGAAAACTGCTTCGTACATCTGGCCCTAAATTCTTATGCTGTGGCTGTTTATCTGCTGTTTTGTGGGACTATTTTTTTCTTTGATTCCTGCTGATGTTGCTGTTTGACTGTCTTCCCCTGTGCCCTCTTTCAACCACAACCGACCACCCTCCTTGTTTATGTTACTATGGGCAAAATGTAAACAGGGCTGTACATTTTCTTTGTTTTACTTTTTTCTGTTCCTCCCCTTCCTCCTCCATTTCCATTTGTGAAAGTGTCCTGGTAACATCACGGGTATTGAAGCCAGAAATGGGTCAGAAGCGGAGCGTGGGTGGACTGTGTCCGAAGATGGTGGTGTGCTGCTGTGGGGTGAAGAAGGAGGAGCTGTCTAGTTCACTTCTCCCCGTGGCGCGGAAGGCCGTGGCTCAGAAGGAACCTCACACTACAATGGCGGAGAACAGCAGTGTCACGCAGCTGGGTGGCCCCACTGGGGCTAGTGGAACAGCAGCTGCCAATGGTGAAGAACGGGTGGTGAATGGCCTAGGGGACTGAGCAGCTGCGCCTCCCTGTCACCCACCACCGGGTGCACTTCCCTCTCCCCCCAACAACCACAGCCCCAGAAGCCGCAAGATGGTGGTTTCGACCGAGATGTGCTGCTACTGTTTTTAAGTGCTTTACAGTCACCAGTAGGGATACCAGCCACCTGGAGCCCATGTTTCACCAAGGACGTATAGTAAGTGCCGGGTGACGGTAGGTCAAGCTGCCAGGTCCCGGGGCTCCAGGGCAGCTGTACTCAGTGCACACCTCTCAGCTGTACAGTGTCACATGAACACTGTAGATGTGTTATCTTTGTTGTCTTAATTTAACAAACACCTTCACCAGTTCCTGCATTTCCTGTTCTGTTTTGACACTTCTGTATGATGTGATCCTGAAGTAGTGGGCATCTTCCATGTCAGTTGCATTTTACAGATTTCTCTTTAGGAAGAGGGCATTGTCTGGCATGCCAGCTGTTTTCTGAATGTGCCGGACATTCTCCTTTTTCCCCTCTATGTTCTAAGTAGAGTAGCCCTTTCTTTGTCTCAGAAAATCTGTCTTTATAGGCATGATGCACAATCGCTCTCTGGAGGATACACCTGTGGAGGGACCTTCCATCATTTGCTGTAACCTTGACAGACACTGGTCCCTTTCAAGGGTCTGTTCCCCAGGCCACAAGCTCCATTAATATTCTCATATACCCAGCCACTGTTACTGTTTCAGTGAGGCCAATTGTTTTTATTGCACTTCAGGGGATTTTGGTGCATCTGACTGGCTGTTTCACTTATGAATTGATAAAGCCCTGGAGATCCCTGTTGGGTTAATGCTTGTCATCAGTCTCTCATCACGGAGCAGCTAGTTGCTCCAGTAGGCTGCTGGGGCATCAAGTGCCTAGATAAGCCTTGATTGATTTGACTGAGGAAGGAAAGCCAAATGCTCTGGGTTCAGCACAAAAAACACATGTGGATTTTAACTTAGCCCGACTGCACAGAGAAGCACACTCATTCTGTTCTGTTTGAGGAGCTGAACTGTTCCTGATGATTTATTTCTATCTTTAACTTTACTTGCTTAAACTTTAATGCTGATTATTAGACATTGCTTTAAAATGGTTCAGATAGCTTAGAGTCCCCGTATCTGAACCTTTCCTTTTCAATACCCGTTGCTGATGCTGAACGCGCTGATGTCCAACTGATGAAGATAATCGTAGCTTGCTGATCCATTTGAGGAGGGTTATAACAAAATAGTATTGTTCTTGTTGTAAGTTTGTTCTTTGCTTCTAGGTACCAAACTCTATTTTGATCAAGCCATAGTTAGATGTTTTCCAAATGTATGTTGACTAAATTGTTTTGCATGAAATCCAAACATGCTATTACTAATCAGAAGGTTAGTGAGCTCAAACATTGTCCACGTGGTTGTTGGTATACAGACCCTGCGTGGTCTAAGACTCCGGAGTATTGAATAAGTGTATGAGACACTTGGGTTGATGTTGTATTTTGTCTGTTTAATAGGTCAATTGGGCGTGGTTGACAAATTCTGGAGTGCATGCTAAAGTGAATGAGAGGTTTTTTGACAGATTTGATGAGTCCTATGTGTACCAGGACAGACCCAATGATCCGCTGAGAGTGAAATTTCCGGGTCGAATTTTGCTTGCGAGTCAGGGAAACTGAGATAAAAAGAATAGCAGTTAGAGCAAAAGGCCGTCAGTGAAAAATCAGTAAGGTTTCTGAAGCCACTGTGTTACCCTACCTGTAGTAAGCAGACAAATTTGTGTATTGTTTTTTATTTAGTGCTTGCAATATTCGCAGTTAGTTTGCATTAATTTAAGTTGATGAGGGCAAGCTGAAATACTTTTTCAGCCGCTGTATGTGTGTGAGACGTCATTGGAGCCGCACTGGGATAGGTCGGTTAGTGAGAAGGGTAGTGAACGGATTGCTGGGCAACCGAGAAGCGCAATCAGTTGAGAAGGTTGCCGAAAAGGATTTTGGGATTGAATGTCACTTCCTGATTTGATTGAAAGTAGCGTAAATTATCGAAGATTACATTTTCCAAAGCATTAAAGAGTGCCTTAAAAGGGGGGGGGATTAGAATAGGGAAAGCTACACCCCCGGAAGGTACACCTGCCTATATTGTGTTTGAAGAACAAGGTGCTGTGCCATGTCTATGGCTGAAACAATGGTGCAAAGAGACAGAGAAAGATGGCAGTTTAGCATTTCCTGCCCATGGAACATTTAATTTGAGGATTTTAGAGAATCTGAGGAGAGTGCTGTACAATTTGAAACCTGCTCTGAGACCAGCACAGTTTGAGGCATTAGCAATTTGGGAACTACTAGCTAGACAGCAACAGCAATTGAAATTTGAGAGGAGAATGAGGAAAGATGAGAAGACACTAGCAGAGGCTAGATGGGAGAGTGATCAGAAATTTTGGAGAACTGAGACTTAAGTTGTTTCCTGCAATTACACAAGAGAACAAGAATGAGACTAAAAATAGTACCAAGAAGAGGGATTCTTATCCTCTAGACAACAGAGAGCAGAAATCCACAGAGAGTAGGACGTCTTTAATGCACCATGAAGAGTCAGATGATGATGAGTTTATTTTACAGTTATTGAGAAATCGCACCCCACTATATGCAGCGCATGAGAGAAGCTCAAACACCAGTGTAGATCCTACAGCCCCGAAATCAGTTGAATCGACCCACAGCCAGGTACAGGTTACCCATAGTGGACCCAATACTTCAGTGATTCAAAGGCCTATGTCACAGATGGATATTCCCAGAATTTACCCAGATGTACCAATTGTAGATACCGCAACAAACCTAGCAGCGCCAGCAGGACAAATTTACCAGAAGCCAACATTGATCCAGATAGAGTCAACCCCGAACTTGATGTCCCCGATGCAGACACAGACAATTGTGAGATACACCCACATAACAGGGTCACAGACAGAGATGTCCACTTTGACAAGTCAAAATACAGGAATAGTGTACCCTAGAGATCCAAATGCCCCACCAAGTCCAGATGCAGTGTCAGTACCAGTTACCATAGGTCCAGTTATACCTTTGTTTGCCTCAGAAAATAATGGGAACAGTGAGCAGAAAACCTTGAACCCGAGTATAGAAAGGGAGAGATATAACGCAAACACAAGAATGGTAACTCCCATGAGACCAACATTTGAGGGAACAGGTCCGTTAACTGATTTAAGTCCTTTCAGGACTCCTCCAAATAATGAGGTGAGATCATACATAGATCCTAACCCAAACATGGTGACACCTGAGACCCCGAACCTAACATTACAGCAGGTGCCAGGTGTAGGCCATAACAACATTTAATTACAAGGTTTGACAGCTCAGCAGCTAACCGAATGGTTGGAGAAGTTGAGTAGCTGTCAAGCAGATTCTAGCGGAGGAAGTGCCCTGAATTTGACCAGGTTTAGATTGGAAGTAGAAGATCTGATTGAAGGAACTATGGGATTAGACAGAATGGCAATATTCAAAGAAGATGAGTTGCATTACTTGTGCAAACTGGTTACCAACAAAGCAGGAATAGTACATTATAAATTAGCAGGCTTGGCAGAGAAGTATGATGTAGAAGTTGAGAAAACAAAGTACCTAAAGAGGAGTTACAGGTTAGATTTTGACTCAAAGGATTTTGAAACCATGAGGGTCCAGGGAATGAAAATTCATATTAAAGAATTAATCCAGATCATTCAAACATGGGAAGCATTAGACAAATGGGAAGGCAGGTGGATGAAGAAAAGAGACAAAAGAAAAAGGGATTCTGTGAACCTTACCGCACATGTGCAGCAGATGGAGGACCCAGTTAAAATTCTACCAATGAGAGAGATTCACGGATGGAATTTGTCTATGTCCCTTGCAGCAGAAGTGACATTCTGTCATTTACAAACGATTATCCCATATTGAAAGAGAAACCAGTAGAGTGGTACCAGCAAACAGATAGTGTTGTGAAACTCACAAAATGCCTATGGGAGGATTTGAATACTCTTTTAGAGATAGTAGTTCCAGCAGACTTATGGGTTAAGTGCAAAAGAAATGTGGATTGTCCGGCAAGAGAACCTTAGAGAGGTCCAGCAACAGGTGCACCATCTCCTGATGTAATGAAGTAATACTATAAGGTGATCGAATTTTTGAAAACGAGAATTTCACCAAAGAACATTGACTGGCAGAGAATTGACAGGATATCCCAGGAAGTGAAGGAGTCAATACATACATACTACGAGAGATTATTGCAGGTGTTCAAACATTACAGTTGGACAGAGACAATTGAGCCGAGAGACATGATTCGTTTTGTGATCAGATTTGTCGAAGGATTGAGACCCGAAATTAGCAAAATGATTAAGAGTCATTTGATTTGTTGGGAAGTGAAGCCAATTGGTGAAGTATTGCAGTATGCAAAGTACTGTAGTGATGAGTGTAGGAAAGTACCCTCTTTTTGGCATGTTACCCACAATTTCTGCCTGATGTCAGTGTGTCTTTGACTGTTACTGGGATCCTGCTGGTCAGGACCCCAGTGCTTATGGTTTATGGCCTACTTGTCAGTGTGTTTCACTGTTTTCTATATTGTCACTAAAGTCCTGCTAATCAGGACCCCAGTGTTCATGCTCTCTGTGTTTCTAAATTTGTCACAACATACTGGTAACTCAGTATTTTACTCCAAATTGGTTACTGTTCCTCCCTTATAAGTCCCTATTATATGGTACCTAGGTACCCAGGGCATTGGGGTTCCGGGGGATCCCTGTGGGCTGCAGCATTTCTTTTGTCACCCATAGGGAGCCCATGCAAAGGCTTCTACAGGACTTCCATTGCAGCCTGAGTGAAATAGTGTAAGCACTATTTCACAGCCATTTTCACTGCACCAGGTCACTTATAAGTCACCTATATGTCTAACCTTCAGACCCTGACGGTTAGGTGCATAGTACCTGTTTGTGAGGGTACCCCTACACTAGCATAGGTGCTCCCACGGCGTCCAAGCCCATTTTCCCAGACTTCGTGAGTGCGGGGACACCATTTTACGTGTGCACTGGACATAGGTCAATATCTATGTCCAGCTTCACAATGATAACCCCGAATATGGGCATGGAAGGGGGCCTAACAACTGGGAATCGTACTCCAGTACTGATTCCATGCACTCTGGGGGCTCCACTATGAACCCCCAGTGCTGCCATACCAGGCTTCTGAGGTTTTCCAGGCAATCCCAGCTGCTGCCACCTCACAGACAGGTTTCTGCCCTCCTGTTGCTTGAGCAGCTCAAGCCCAGGAAGGCAGAACAAAGGATTTCCTTTGGGAGAGGGGTGTTACACCCTCTTCCTTGGAAATAGGTGTTAACAGGCTTGGGAGGGGTATTCTCCCAGAGTCTCTGGAAATGCTTTGAAGGGCGCAGATGGTGCCCTCCTTGCATAATCCAGTCTACACCAGTTCAGGGACCCCAGTCCCTGCTCTGGTGCGAAACTGGACAAAGGAAAGGGGAGTGACCACTCCCCTGTCCATCACCACCCGAAGGGCGGTGCCCAGAGATCGTCTAGTCTATCCCTGAGTTTTGCCATCTTCGATTCCAAGGTGGTGGGGCACGCTGGGAGCATCTGAGTGGCCAGTGGCAGCAGGTGACGTCAGAGACCCCTCCTGATGGGTGCTTACCTGGTTAGGTGACCAATCCCCCTATCAGGGTTATTTAGGGTCTCTCCTTTGGGTGTCTCTTCAGATTCGGATTGCAAGACTCCAGCAAAATCCTCTGCATCCTTTACTTCATCTTCTACCGACAGGACAACCACTGACCGCTCCAGGAACTCTACAATACTGCAACAAAGATGCAAAGACGACTTCTGCAACATTGTAAATTCAGCTCCTGCCAGCAACAGTTTCCAGGTTGTGCATCCTCCGAGGACTGCGGGTGTTCAGCCTGTACCAAAAGAACTGAAGGAATCTCCCGTGGAGAGACTGAGTCACTTCCCTGCTACAGCAGGCACCTCTCTGCAGCGACTACCGTTGGCTTTGGTCCCATCTCCAGATGACAGGAGTGGATTGAGCAACACAGGTGGTGGACTGAAGTGACTCCGATAGTCCCAACGTCCAGCTGTCCAACTTTGGTGGAGGTTAGAGCTTGCCTCCCCACGCAAGACAGTATCCCCATGCACCGCATGACTTGCAGTTGCCAAAGCATGTGTGCCACCTTCCAAGAAGTTCTTCATGCATAGCACAGCTTAGGCCCCAAGCACTCCATCCAGTGACGCACAGCTTCCTGAGTGGTTCTCCAGCAGCGTGTGAATCCTTTGTGTCATGCTGCATGGGCCTCCATTTGCACCTCCTTTGTCCCCAGGCTGTGGGACTCCTGTGTACACTGCCTGGTCTTCTTAGGGCTCTCTGAGTTGCTGAGAGCCTCCTCTGTCTCCCCCTTCTGGGTAGAGGCCACCGGGTCCCTCCTGGTCCCGGGCAGCGCTATTTTCCGCTAACCTCGAGCTTTGCGTGTGCCAAGGCTTGTTGGCAGAACCCAGCGATGCAAACCAGACTTCATTCATCCATCTGGCGTGGGACATCTTCTGCACCAACCAGGAACCCACATCTATCTTCTTTGGTGCAATACTGACTGTCTTCTCACCGGTGGTTCTTCTTTTGCACCTTCATCTGGGTTAGCAGGGGCTCCTGTTCTCCCCGGGCTCTTCAGTGCTTCTTGGACTTGGTCCCCTTCTTCCACAGGTCTTCAGGTCCTGGAATCCATCATTGGTGTCTTGCAGTCTCTTCTGGTTCTTGCATAATCTTCTATCACAAGTTCTTGTGTGTTTCAGGAAACTTACTGTGATTTACTCCTGTTTTCCTGGGCTCTGGGGTGAGGTCTATTACTTACTTTTTGTGTTTTCTTACACTCCCAGCGCCCCTCTACACACTACACTTGCCTAGGTGGGAAAATGACTTTCTCATGCCACTATTTTAGTATATGGTTTGTGTTCCCCATAGGCCCATTGCAGCCTATTGTGATTTTCACTGTTTGCACTATTTTCCGACTATTTACTTACCTGTTTATGGTTATTAGTATATGCATGGTGTATATTACTTACCTCCTAAGGGAGTATAGTCTCTAAGGTATTTGTGGCATTGTGTGACTAAAATATAGACCATTTATTTTTGTAACACTAAGTATTGTCTTTCATGTGTGTGAGTACTGTGTGACTACAGTGGTATTGCAAGAGCTTTGCATGTCTCCTTAGTTCAGCCTTGGCTGCTCTGCCTACAGCTACCTCTAGACAGCCTGGCTTCTAGACACTGACTACATTTCACTAAGAAGGGATAAATGGACCTGGTATAAGGTGTAAGTACCTTTGGTACCCACTACAAACCAGGCCAGCCTCCCACAATAAGATTGAGTTGAAACAAAAAAAGTTGAAAGTTAAAAGTTGAAAGAGAAGGCAATGGTGATGCAGATTAAAGCGGCACAGGCAGGAACGCAGTGAAGTTTTCTGCAACAGCAGCAGCAGGGAAATGCTTTGTTTCAGAAACAAGTAAGAGGTAGAGGTCATGGTGGAATTGGAAATGTGATTCGTAGTCCTGATTTGAATACTGTGGTTGTTCAGAATGATGGGCAAGGAATGAAGAGATTGTTACCATGGCACGCTTGCCGAGGCCTCGGACATTGGAAACTGGAGTGTACAATATTAGTGCTGGAAGGTGGTGTTCAGCAAATGAGCAAATCAATCCTTTTCAAAACATGAGAGGACCGAGAATGAGAGGTCACAATCCAAATTTTCAAAGCAATGTGAATCAGGTGCAAGATCTTCAGCCCATGCAACAGATACAAATGCCACGTTTGTAGATGCCCCAGTTGCAGCAAATGCAACCGCAAGCTCAAATGGTACCTAGGGAGCTAATTCAAATACCTCAAGATCCAATTGAGCAGCAGCAAATGATGCTTCCTCAGCATGTCACAGGTCAAACGTTTAATCAGAGTAATAACACTGTACACCAATTCCTGTTACACAGTGAGAATGGAATAAATGATGGTTGGGTGAATAAGAATTTGGATGAAGAAGAGTGTGTGTTAGCAGCTTCACAATAGGTAGATCAGAAAGGTCCATACGTAAAAGGAAAGGTAATGGGTCACAAAGTCCCATTTTTAGTTGACACAGGAGCTACACGCTCAACAGTGAGAACTGATGAAGTTCCAAACCTGCCCCTTTTAGGGAAAACAGTCCAGATTGTAGAAGTTCCAAATCAGTATTTGACAAACCTGATCACAGAAACAGTTCAGGTTAAAATTGTCAACTTTAAAGGATCACACAAATTCGTAGTTTGTGACTCAAGTCCTTACTGGGAAGGGACTGCTATGTAAGACCAGATATTCAATGACTTGCTCAAATGATGGAATTGCCGTCCAGACAAACAGTGAAGATGAAGATGACCTGACCCCAGAAACAGATTGTGACGCGGGGTGGTTCACCTTCTGCAGGGGGAGGGGTGCTGTTGGCCTGTGAGTCCTGTGGCAGGGCCTCCTGTCCAATTACTGCAGGAGATGTGGAGGGCTGGTCAGTACACTGGCTGGTGGAAGGGGCCCGCTGGTGTGTTGTATACTCACACATGATGTTCGCCATGTCACTCAGCACCCCTGCAATGGAGGCCATGGTGGTATTCAAGGACTGCAATTGTTGCATGACCTCCTGGTGGTGTTCCCCCTGCAGCCGCTGGTTCTTCTGCATGATGTTGAACACCTGACCCATCCTGTCCTGGGATTTTTGGGATGCCCCCAGGACATTTGTGAGTGCCTCCTGGGCAGTCACTTCCCTGGGCCTGTCCTCCTCCTGTCACACAGCTGTCTTCCGACTGTCCCTGACCCCCTGTGCATGTGTCCCCTGAACCGAGTGCCCACTCCCACTTACACCAGGACCCTCATCGTCTTGCCTGTGTGGTGCCTACTCGGGTCCCTGTACAGGTGGGCACACTAATGATTGACGTGTCCTGGGTACAGAGGTTTGGGGGCGTTGGCTGGCTGCTGTGGTGTTTGAGTCTGAGGGGGGGTCCTGTGGTGCATTGGATGTGTTAGCCGACTGACCAGTGGTGCCAGATGGTCCAGGGAGTTCATCCAGATCAAATCCTCAAGAGTTGCTGTCATCACTGAGGGCATCTTCTGGTGGGTTGCCGTGGCACTTCCTCTCCGCTGACATTGGCTGATGCACCTGTGAGGATGTAAGTGATATGTTAGGGTGATTGTCTTTCACATAGTCTGTATTTTTCCCTTTACCAATGATTTTGGTGCTGTCCTCCCTCATTTGGTAGTGTATGGTGATGGACATGATATCCTTTTATTGGTGGTGTGTTTGCATGCAGAGCTGGGAGGGATGTGCTTGCAGTGGGTATGGCTGGCAGGGGTAGACATTTAGGTGTGGTAGTTGGGGTGGTGCACTGTGTGGGATGGAGTGGGGTGAAGGGAGTCAGGTTGAGGGGTTGACATGGCATGCAGGTATGGGTGGTGGTTGGTTGGTAATGGTGACGCACCATTGTCCAGTCCTCTGGGTACTCCACTGAGGCCCTCTGAATGCAGTATTGCCAAGACTTGCTCCTCCCATGCTGTCAAATGTGGGGGGGAGGTGGGGGTCCACCTCCAGTTCTCCTGATAGCGAGCTTGTGCCTTGCTGCATTGGAACACACCTTCCCCTGTAGGTAGTTCCACCTCTTCCGAATGTTGTCTCTTGTGCGTGGGTTTGTTCCCACGGTGCTCACCGTGTTCAGGGTTCTTTGCCATATCTCCATCTTCCTTGCAATAGAGTTCTGCTGTACCTGTACTCCAAACAGCTGTGGCTCTACCGTGACTATTTCCTTTACCATCGCTCGCAACTCCTCATCAGTGAAACGTGGGTGCCTTTGTGGGGACATGGGTTTTGTGTGGTGTGTGTGTCGTGCAGAGGATGATGTGTGATGTGGTGGGGTGTGTGATGCGTGATGGATGGTTGGGTAGTTGTGGTGTTTGTGTGCAGTTATCTCTAGGATTGGGGTTTCAAGGTGTAGCGCTCTTTTCATGTTTGCAAAGGTTTGTGGGTGTTGTGGGGGGTGTTTTATAGTGCTGTTGGTGGGTGTGTGTGTTTGTGTCAGGTGTGTGGGGTTTTTGTTCTGGCCAATGTTGTCTTGTTTTGTTTTTGGGTGGCCATTTCTGCTGCGGAGATGTGCACCGCCAATGGTTTACCACCTTTTTATGTCCGCTGTGGTGATTTGTGGGTCATTATTTGGAGATCTTTTTTGGTAGGCGTAACAGTATGGGTGCTAGTTCCAACAGTTATCGCGTTCGTTGGGTCTGGTGGATTTTGTGGTTGTGGCTGGTTTCTGTTGGTTTTGTGTGTGTTTGTCAGAATCTGGTGGACAGATGTTCGTCTCCGTGGCGGTATGTTGGCGGCTGTCACTGCGGTGGTATTTGGAATTTACCCCCAATGTCATAATGGGGGCCTATGTCTTTAAGGCTCTTTTGAGTCGAAACAAATATGACTGACTGACCATGCCGAAATGGCTCTCTTCAATAAATTCCTCATGTTGGAACTGACATCAGCAAAGTTTTGAATGAACTTATTATAATAGTTCGCCATTCCTAGAAGCGCATAAGCTCTTCCTTAGTAGTCAGAGAAGCTATGTTCTGGATGGTGTTGACAAGCTCAGCTTTGGGGGTCACTCCCTCACCTGTTATGATATGACACAGGTAATCAATTATTTTAGTACCAAATTTGCATTTTTCCAATTTTATGGTAAGATCATGATCACTCAATTTACAAAAAACCCATCTGACCCTAGCATTATGTTCTTTCCAATCTTTTCCACACACCAATATTTCCTCTTGGTATACAAAGATTTCCATTGCTCTTTGGAAGACTGTTGCTGCCGATTCAAGATAAAAAAGATAATCAGGCATATCTGAAAGTTTCAAATGGCATTACAAATGCAATGAGCTCTTTTATGTCCAATCTAACTGTATTTGATGATAGGCCAAAGTAAGGTCTATAGTGCTAAAGGCCCACGACCCTTTGGTCATAACTAACATCTCTGAAATATTGGGAAGAGGATATTTGTCAACCAGCACACATGTATTTAGTTGTCTGAGCTCTACACATAGCCTTATGCACTCATTCGTTTTTCTGGCTGCAATCACCATAGCAAACCATGTTGTCCCTTCAACCTCCTCTGTTGTTCCCCATTATTCCCTGAGCTTTATGTTTCTCCACTCAGCCTGTATCACTTACATTTATGGGAGCACTATGCACCTTGATACAACTAGGCAGTGAACCTGTAATAAATCTCATTTTATATCAATATCCCTTCATGCAGCCCAAACATTCTCTAAAAACTCTTGGAAATTATTTTTCTAACAAACCTGATTCAGACAGTTTCTCTTCACCTATCTCTTTCACATCACAGGTTTTTTTAAATGATGGAGGAAGGGCTATTAGGATACAGCATGGCACCTAAATCCCTTTGATGTAGCCAGCTTCTTATACTATCTCCCTTCTTAGACACTTCTATCTTGCCAGATGTACAGCACCCTTCTTATTCAATTAAGCCCAGAAAAAAGTTGTGTAATTCAATAGGGCCCTCCCATACCGCTTGGTTTAATGTCAGGCTTTAATAAAGTCACTGTACAAGTACCAAGGAACACTCTTACCTGAAGAAGAGTTGTTTGTTATGTTGCAGGGACGTTAGGGACACATCTCCTAACTCCCTACCTACTGCCTAGGAAGCTGATATGTCCAGGGTAATAGGTAAGATTCCGGAACGGGGGCCTTACAGGAAGATGTTCTTTCTGTCTTTGTTCAATCGTTGACCTTGGGAGATAACGAGAGTGTGAATTAGTAGGGCCCTTCCTTAAGGAAATAGATTTCCTTCCCACTGTCCCTGATTCTATACCCTGTCCTATCCTTATGGTGTCTTGAATTGTACCTGTGTATGGCAGGTCTTCTTATGAGAAGTTGGGAAGAAAGGTCACCGGAAAATGGTGTGCCATGGAGAATTACACCTGGGGCCATGTAGGTGGAGCAATTCCTAGAGATGATGCAAAAAAATAGCTTAAATATACATATAATGGGGGCGTGGCTTCGGGCGTCAAGATGGCGGTCGCACTCTGAGAGTGCTCTGGACCCCTCCGTCATCCGCCCGTAGTTAGAGTGGCCTGACCGAGCCGGAGACGTCGTTTTAACAGTCCTTGTGACCCCTGGGCCCCTGGGAGGCTCCGGCGAGGAGCACCTGGCGAAAGCGGCCCCCGTTGTCGAGCCGCGCCCGTCCCGTCCCCGAAAACAAAATGGCAGCCGGGACTGACTTCCGCGGCTGAGCTGGGGCCGGACCGGCGATCCCCCCGGACGCGGCCGAGCTGGATCAGAGGTGTGACGGGGTAAGAAGGGGACCCCGGATAGGGTTGAGGCTGCGACCTAGCGCGGCTCCCGCGGCATGTGGGGGCGGCGCTGCTGCGTCCGGAGGAAGAGAGCACCGTGTGGATGAGGCTGCGGCCGTGTGCCAACTTGGGGGCATCGGCGGAGGGAGCTGAGCGGCTGCGCTGTACCCAGGACCCCGCTGGCCGGAGCTGGAGCGGCAGAGGGACGGTTGCAGAGAGGGACTCCCTGGTGCCCTGAGTGTCGACAGAGGCATGCCGGGGGTCCACGGAGTGCGGAGGAGACACCGAGGCAGGATGAGGCTGTTCTAAAGTTACCGACACGACCGAAAAATCAGCACTGCGATCCGAACTAACGGAAGGGCAATGGCCCTGAGTGACCTCGTGGCGTCACTGGAGCAGCGTAATTAACACCGGGGCCGGTCGAGGCTTTACTGAAGGTACCGGCTCGAAGTGAAAACGGGGTGGGGGAGGGGAAAGGAGTCAGGGAAGAAAGATGCCCTACCCCCCCTTAGCACTTAATACCTAATGGCAATTGGCAACTGGGCCAAGATGAAACTGGACTCATCGTGGAGTCATCAGATCTCAAAGGTGAAGAAGATCACAGTTTGGGCCTGAATGCCTCTCCCCACGCACTCGTAATTGCAGTAACAGCAAACGTGCAAGGGATCTAGACTTGATTTGGAAAACTACCCGACTCCTGTCTCCGATGCCGTGATGGGGAGAGACAAGGCGAACAAGCAACCCCCACCTTCCCAGCAAAAGATTGACCAGTTCACGACGCCGGCGGGCCAGCGAGGAGAGGGAGACACAGCTAGCGGAGGCCCCGCACCAGACGGAGTGAGTGCCATCCTCCAAGCCATTCAATCATCACAGTCTGCTGATCGGGGAAGTACGAGAAGACGTGGGTCTGGTTCGGCAAGACCTCAGAAATGCAGTGAGCCGGATCACCGAGGTTGAAACTAGAGTCTCCCAGACTGAAAACGACCTAGCTGACCTTAGAAGTAAAGTGGCCCAGCTGCAGACTCGAACCGGCGAGCTGCACCGTCGCGCGGAAGATGCAGAAAACCGGTCAAGACGCAACAACCTGCGTTTCATCGGATTTCCGGAGGGCATAGAGGATGGTGGGGCCTCTGAGCTCCTAGAAAAGTGGATTACAGCATGGATGCCGGACCAGTCCCTTTCGCCCTGGTTTGCGATTGAAAGAGCCCACAGGGCACTGGCCCGCGCCCCCCACCGGGCGGCCCAAAACGACCAATGATTGCGCGCTTCTTTAACTTTAGGGATAGAGACAATATCCTTAAAGAGGCTAGGAGATCAGAAGATCTTCAATGGGAGAACCATAAAATCTTAATTTTCCCAGACTACACCCGTGAGGTCCAGATCCGCCGCCGGTCGTATGAACACGTTAAGCAGAAGCTTAGAGCGATTCAACTTTCATACATGCTCCTCTTCCCCGCACGGCTCAAGGTCCTCTTGGCCGGGCGAGCACACTTTTTTGAAACACCTGAAGAGGCTTGGGACTGGCTGACGGAGGAGGGCATCAGAGCCCAGAGGGGGCCCCTGGAGCACACGGAGGGGGCCCATCGGGTCGGACCCCCCACCCCGGGAGGCCCCCGGAGGAGCCGGAGGCGCACCAGATCCCGGAGAGGGAGACCGAAAGACACAAACAATTTGGACAACAATGAGGAAATCCGAGATTCTGGCTCACAAACAGAGAAGAAACCCACGGACCCTTCTGCGCCTCAGATCTCAAGCCAAACGGAGGATGATAACGGCCTGAGCCAGTCCCCGGTCCTTGGTTAATATGACGCATTTGACACCCGCTGATGGGAGTCCAAAATGACTTGAGATGTCCGTCTTACCTATGCAGACCTTACAAGGGTCACTACAGAAGGCGTCATGCCTTTCTACTATAGGATACCCGAGACTTGGCAGGTCACCACTAATTGTAATTGATCCGATTATATGGAGGGGTCCACCACTCCACCCCAAGGACAGTCCTGCTGGCTGTCTGGTTTTGGTTGGGTATTTGGGCGACAGATGCTTCCGGGGTGGGAGTATGGGGAGAAGGGTGGTTGGGGGGAGGGGTTTTTGAAGTTAGCCTAGAAAGGAAGAAGTTGGTTAGCTTCCTTATTATCTCACTGTTTTGTTTGAAATGGTCGTCCCTGGGTCCACAGCCTGACACTCAGCCCTATGCAACACCTATACAATTCACGCCTGGCACTCATTAACTCAGGTTCTTTCCTGGAACGTAAATGGTCTGTTGGACAAGATTAAGAGGTCAGCAGTATTTAACACTCTCCGCAGATACTCCCCCTTAGTGGTCCTTTTGCAGGAAACCCACCTCCTTGGGACTAGGTGCCCCATGCTAATACGGGGAGGGTATGACAGAGTATACCACGCAGGCTTCTCCAGGGGCTCTAGAGGGGTAGCCATTTTACTTCACCGCTCTCTGCCTGTGGTGATCACAGCCACGCAGGCCGACCCACAGGGCAGATTTGTAGTGGCTACGGGGACTCTTCATGGAACTCCGATAAATTTTATATCTGCGTATGCCCCCCCGACGAGAATTGATGCCTTCTTGCACTCGCTTCGCCGAGTGGTTGTGGGATTGCCCCAGGGGACTACCCTGCTGGGGGGGGGACTTCAACGCGGTTCTCAATCCGGATTTGGATGTATCCGGCGAGATCACGGCCAGTAGATTAGCCAGGGCTTCGGCTCTTACTAGCTGGACCGAGAGCCTTGGCCTCTGAGAGGTATGGAGAACTTGGCACCCTAGGGATCGCCGGTACACCCACACGTCGGCCGCCCACTGGACGCAATCCAGAATTGATCTGGTATTCATGTCTGCTCTGGACCTCTCGAGTGTCACAGGGGCAGAGATACTCCCCCGGGGAGTCTCGGACCACGCACCAATGCGGGTCCGACTGGGTGGAGCGGATCCCTCTAAACGCCCGGTATGGCGCCTAAACGCATGGTATTTACAAGACAAAGACTATACCCAAGAGATCAGAAATCAACTAACTCAATACTTCGATCTGAATCTGGGGTCGGTCCGCTCCCCGGGAACATTATGGGCCGCCTGTAAGGCTACCCTTAGAGGGCATGCCAAGTACCTTCTCCGTACCCGCGAGTGGGACAGGAACTCCCAGATCTCTGACCTGGAGGCCAGGGCCCTGAGACTGGAACGCCAACAAACGACTTCTACGTCTGCCGCTGCCCTGAGACAGCTGACTATGGTTAGAGAAGAAATTAAACACATAATGCTAGATTCGGGCAGGTGCATTTGGAGAGCTTCGGTGGCCCGTATATATGGCTGGGGGGACAAAAATGGGAAGCTCCTACATTGGCTGGCCGCGCGTCCTCTGGCCAGCAGGGTTATACCTGAGATTTTAGAGCCCTCGGGCGCCCTCTCTAGGACACCAGCTGAAATCGCACAAAGTTTTGCGTCCTACTATGCCCACCTCTATGCAATGCGCCCCCGCCCCGCCATTGAGAAAGAGACTCCCCTCCTGAATGAGATCACTCTCCCCAGGATCTCCCTGGAGGCAAGAGACAGGCTGGATGAAACTATTAGCCTTGCAGAGATCACCAGTGCAATTTCCAGCCTCGCATCGGGCAAGACCCCCGGCCCTGACGGACTCCCGGCAGAGCTATATAGCAAATGCAGTGATATACTGGGTCCCCACTTACTCAACATGTATGGGGAAGCCGAGAAACTAGGCCGATTTCCCACCGAGATTGACCAGGCGACAATAGTAGTGATCCCCAAAACTCAGCCCCCATCGAGACATTGTTCGGCATACCGACCCATCTCACTTCTAAACATTGAGATCAAAGTGCTCTCCTCGACCCTGGCCTCTAGACTGAAAGAGATAATGCCTACACTAGTGCACCCTGACCAGTGTGGCTTTATGCCCACTCGTAGCACCAGGCACTGCATTAGGCGGTTGCATCTGGCTCTGGCACATCGCAATACTCTGTCGCACGCACACTTGGCATTACTCTTGCTGGACTTTGAAAAAGCCTTTGACACAGTGGATTGGTCCTCCCTTGAACTGGTCTTGCAGAAAAATGGGCTCGGTCCCAGATTCCGAGGCCTGGTGAGACTCCTGTACTCCAAACCGACAGCTCGAGTCTGGGTGAATGGAGTGGTCTCTGACCCATTTCCTATTGGCCGCGGAACCCGGCAGGGTTGCCCGCTATCCCCGTTGCTCTTCGCATTAATGATAGATCCTCTTGCGATACTGCTGCGAAGAGATCCCCTGATCGAGGGCTGGTCCTGGCCTGCCTGTGCAGAAGACCGTCTGGCGCTATACGCAGACGATGTCCTCCTATATCTATCCAACCCGGCTAAAAGTGGCCCCCGCGTGCTAGAGATCCTGGGCCTTTTCGCAGAAGCTTCGGGGCTGATCCTGAACCCCGCCAAGTCCCTACTGGTCCCACTACACCGCTCCGGGGATTGTGTGGACTGGCAGCAAAATATTCCAGTACGAAGAAATAGCTTCAAATACCTGGGAATATATATTTCACTTCTCCCTGAGTTGACATGGGAACTTAACATTACACCGTTAACCAGAAAAATCAGAAGTGATCTCCTACACTGGAGGACACTCCCCCTTAACCTGCTCGGTAGAATCGCGCTCTACAAGATGATGATCCTTCCTGGGCTCCTCTACCTCCTGCAAAATTTTCCCCAACCCATCCCTAGGAAATGGTTTGGGGAAATGGACTCATTGGTGTGCCAATTTATATGGAGCGGAGCCCGCCCACGGTTAGCGCTCAAAACCTGCCAGAGGGATGTATTTGACGGAGGTTTGGGCATGTCCAATATCCACTCCTACCACCTCGCGACACAAGTACTTGTGATTAATGACTGGATGGGGGGTGGGTGGACAGACCCGGCGTACCGACTGGAGCTCCAAACGATGGGTTACCCATGGATTTTAGACACCCTCTATGGAGGTCCGATCTCTCGAGACGTCCCAGACGTGACCAAGGTGGTTCTACAGGGATGGCGGACGGCTCAAAAATCGACGGGGTGGTGGGGACGACTTACTCAACAGACCCCACTGTGGCATGGGAGGCAATTGGTGGAGGTGGCGGGCCTGGAGGGGTTTCGGAACTGGGACAACATAGGCATCTCCACATTAGGCGATGTCTGGAACGGGTCACACATACGGTCCTTTGAAGATCTCCAGAAAAACTTTTCATTAAACAAGACACAGTTCCACAGATACCTCCAGCTCCGACATGCCTTATCAGTACACATCCAAGAGGGAGAAAACATACCTGAATGCAGCCTCATGGAGGCCAAGGCATTGATGGGGAGCCTAGGTAGGGGAGGTGTTTCCCAGATATATCGCACCCTGGTCTCCGGCACCTCGGGCTCCCTGGGGGTACTTTGCCAGAGATGGGAGGGGTGGGTGGGCCCCATGGATGGGCCCCATGGAAGAGAGGGAATGGGGTGAGGCGCTAATGGCCCCGCGGCCCTGGCGATCGCCACCCGTTTCAGATTGATACAAACTTACTTTTTGCACACAGCATACCTCACACCCGACAAACTACACAGAGCGGGCCTCCACCCCAACGCGGAGTGTCCCCACTGCAGAAACCTTACAGCTGACTTCTTCCACATGGTGCGGACCTGCCCGGCCATGGTAGCCTATTGGGGAGCGGTCCTGGGGGAGATTTCTGAGGTGTTGCAGGAGAATATAGAGAGAGAGCCTCTACCCCTCCTCCTTGGGATCATGGGTGACATCGAGCTAAGGAGACCAGATCGAATTTTCCTTGGGGTGGCGTGCTTAGTGGCTAAGAGGGATATAGTGGCAAACTGGAAGGCCAAGAATGCCCCATCATTGGCTAAATGGAGACAGGGAGTGGATTGGTGTGCGCAGAGTGAAAAACTTGTATATGAGGCTAGAGGATGTCCAAATAAATATAATAGGATATGGGGGAAATGGGAGGCCGCACTAGGCTCCTGAATACTATGTTATCTCTAATATTAGTGCTCTCTGGGATCACAGGTTCGACCAATGTTGGATGCCCGTTGGCATCGTGTTATGACGTTTGTATCATGGTTTTTCTTTCTTTTGCAAAAATCAATAAAAATTCTTTATAAAAAAAAAATATACATATAATAATGTGCACAATGTATTCAACTTAATAATGTGTGAACAATACGTTAAATACAACATAACCACAAGAGCAATTTCCTGGGTTTAGCATTCAGTACCCTAGGAAGTTCCTTCACTTCTTAGCTATAAAATGTATTTCAATCTTTACATAAAGAAACAATCAGAATTCGAAGATAAGTCTCTGTCTTTGAAAATCCTTGTGCCTTGCGCTTTTCCTTGCACAAATACAGTAAAGAAAAAAATATGCTTGGAGTAATTCATTCCTTGTTGTCTGTATTCAATGTGCAGTGCTGCAGCTCCTTTTTAACTGTTAATCTTGTCTCTTTCTTTACAGGTACCGTACTGTTTGAGAATTGAAATGGAGTAGCCAACACTTAATACATGGTGAGTAAATGTTCTGAAGTCCTATGGCCTGGGGTCTCAGGGATCTGAAGGGGCTTGGCCGGGCTCAGGAATCGTGACGTGAAGCAAAGACTTGTGGCTGAAGCAGGTTTAAATAGACTCTGCCTACTGCTTTGCGATGAGTCATCCTGAATACACATGGCAAGGAGAATGTGTTTACCGCATTGCAATCCCGAAAACATGTGGCAGATTAGGTGCTATGAATCACTCTGAATACACATGGCAGAGAGCCTCTGTTTTCTGCATTGTGATGAGTCATCCTGAAAACAGCGGCAGATTAGTCAAGCTGCCTGATTAACTCTGCACCTGTTTGATGTTGGTTTTTCCCAGCATGAGTCATCCGTTTACCTTGAAGCTACCATTTAACCATTTAGTGACTTATTTGTGAAACCAGTTCAACTAATGGGGTTATTTTAGCAAATTTGTGGCATAGAAGATAAAACAAATAAGATTAGGTCTAATAGTGTTATGTGAAACAGAGTTTAAATGTAAATCCAAGTTCAGGTTCTGATCATTATTACATAACCCCACTATTAGCCCTTTAGTAATATATTTAAGCATGATTCATTCCTGACAGTTATGTTCCCTTCCAGTTTGCCTTTGTAAAATGTACTTACTAGAATGATCTTAGCCCCAGAGTAAAAATAAATGTTGGTTCTTTTACTTTCAACTTCTATGTAAACTAAAGGACTATTATCATTCTTGCTTCCAACTTGTAAAACAATTTGACTGCATTCAAAATCCGAGCTACCTCTGCCCTCACTGTTACTCGCGTCTACTTCATTTACCTTCTGTTTAAATTTTTTCATTCTGCAAACTGATGCAAAACCCATTTTTTCTTACAATACATGCAAACTGCTTTAAGAGCAGAACACACTGTCATCAGCAAGATGTCTTGTCCTATCGCACTTGAAACATCTCTTCTCTGCCTTATGTTGATTCTTCGTAATACCACAGCCTTTATGTTCCTTCTTCTTTATATCCTCCTTAACATACTTTTCCTACTTCCACACCCAATAGCATGTACCTCCTTGGTGGAGTCCTTTTTCAATACCTCCACACATTTCATAGAGTGCTCAATCTTTTTAGCAATGAGTACCACCTTGTCTAGGGTGAGCTAATCTCTGAGCCATAGTTCTATTAGCACTTTTTCAACGTGACACCCCAAAATAAACTAGTCCCTGATCCTCTCATTCAACAACAGCCTAAACTTGCAGGAGGATGCTAAGCGTCTGAGTTCAGTTACATAGTCCTTAATTGATTGCCCCTCTTTTTGCACTCTTTTCTCAAACCAATAACGTTCCAGGATGGTACTTACTTTAGGTAGATAATGTAAGTCTAGTTTAGGGATGCAAGTTTCATACTCATTCAGATCAACGGCCTTGCTGTCCAGCACATCAGGAAGGTGGTTAAATACCTGTGGCCTTCCATTCCAAGACAGTGAAGCAGAAGGGCTGTCCTCCTCTTTGCCCTCAAAGAAGTACCACACACTTGAATGGTGCTCAGTTTCTTCCATTTAGCCCATTTGATGGGTGGATTTCCAGAACTAGACAAGAAAAAATGAGGTGCCTTGACATTCTCCATTATGACCAGGAATAATGACTTAGTTCCCAACTCCAAAGTTCCTTATCTGTTGATAAATAGTATTATGATGTAAAAGTTAGACACAAACCATGCTATAGACAATTATGCAGATAATTTGAGTCAAAGCCCTTTGTGAAGTGAAATTGTTCCAAAACAATATATTGAGTACAATGAAAGAGCATGCCTATTGCTGTGTAATTGCAGGTATCCTGTTTCGAAAGAGGAATGTAGGCACTCAAGGCATGTCTATCGCTATGTAAATATGAGTACTTTGTGTTACAAGAGAGTTGTATGTCAAATATAATGTTTGGTATTGCGAGAGTGTGAATTTTCTAATATGTTTATTAATGATTTTCATACTAAAAATGTGTAATCAACTAACGTGTAAAACAAGTAACTTTTGAAATGTTTGTTTTTCTGTTCTTGGTTGAGCAAAATAATATTCAGATGCTGTGGATATTTTCCATGATTCAGAGCTTTCATAAAAGTGTTTTCGAAGTTTGTGTAGATGTATCTGCAGCTACCCCTAGTGGGTTGCAGCGTTGTGTCTTACCAGGTCATGTATTAACCAAGTATTGCATAAGTTGAAATCTCCTATTGTTTGAGAATATTACTAATAACTGGTCTTTCCTCGAGGATGTAAGTAGATGGAAACTAAAAATGTTTCTTCCTGAGAACAAGATACTTGAGAGGCGATGTGAAAATGGAGTTACAGACGAGATGGAAGAAACAACGATACATTGGAGGAAAATGTTATGGTTAGCGTAGATTGTTGAGTTTTAGGTCTTCAATTTAGTTGTTGATAGGCTGAAATGAAACCACCCCATGGACTGACCAATTAGAATTTAGTATAACAACCTGGATAGATTTGAAGAGAGGGAGAGTAGGATTTTCGGGGCAGATGAGGTTCGAGTCTGAGGGTTCGAGACTTAGCTATCGTTAGGCCAAAATCTTCAGATGACATAACTGATGGTGTACTTGAGCTGAAGCAGGCCATTTGCTGTTACAATTTTGTCATTGGTTACGTATGTTATTAAAATGTTAATTGTGTCTCTTTTGCTTTCCAGGTACCAGCTGCACGTAATGATTTTATTGCTGCACATTAATAATATTTTTCTTATTATAATTAAGTTAGAAGTTTTTTCTAAATTTGTGATACTAAATTCTTTTTACATGAAGCCCAACATCTTGATGCTAATCTGTGGTTAGTGGGGGAATTAATCTTGAAATGCTCACGTCTAGTTTTGGGGTCATTTGATGCTGAAATAATGTATACTTTGCCATTATTACCTGTTTCTGTATTATTAATAAGTGTAATTCTTTTGGAGATAATTTATTTGATTGTATTAATCAAATTGAGATATATACGACGCTTTAACCAACCGCTATTGATCTTACAAGCTTAACATTTGTGTATGAGAGTTATTTTCGTGACATTAGATTTGTTAATTTAGGGAATAAATCTATGAGTTCTTCTTACTAAACTGGTGTAGTTATTGACTGAAGGTTTATAATATTGTTGTTATTGATACTGTTGATTCTCACACCTCCCATTGGTGACATCCCCTCAAACCTATGTTGCTTCGATCCATCATCCTCTAGTGGAGAATCCTCTATTCAGTATTGATAATACCTAGGATTCTGTGTTGCATTAGCAGTATGAAATACCTTGCGGAAAGAGGTGTGCCTATCGCTGTGTAATCACAGGTAAAGGCACTCTCACAGTATAATTCTCACAGTGGTTTCAAAATACAAACTGTGCATACAATGACGAAAATAGCTGATTACCAGGCCAGATACACCCTGTGACATGCCTGTCACTGTTTAAATTCTAGGAGAGGCATAGAAAGTGGCATGCCTATCATGGCTTAACAACTCACCGCTGTTGGAATTAGAAGTCATTGCAGGTGCCTGCTGTGGACTACCACTTTGTTGCCAAGCAAGTCAATGTGGTTAGACCTAAACTTGAAAAATGGCAGCCTTAATGACTGTTTATGTAAGTTTCTGAGAGAGGTTTGGCTTGACTCACCTCGCCCCGTCAATGAAACTTGAGGAAGGTCCAAGCACTGTTCCACCTCACGCACACTGTCTTGTGGATTGTCGCAAGAGCATACTTGCACACACAGACATGGCCAACACTGTCCTGTGCGTCATCACAAGAGCTGTTGATAGTGACACAGCTGCTCGCATATTGGTAGTTGTCTCATGCAGCCGGCTGCTCGTGCTCAGTATCATACTTCTCCTCTGCCGAAAAAACAGCTCACGCACGATCTCCACCACACCTTATGGAACAGTAAAAAGTTACCAGCAAATTATTTCAGTTAAACCTTCTCTCCAATCTCCTAACCCCCCAAAAAACACTTCACGTGTGTTAGCGCGTCAGAGCCTTGATAAGTAAACTTACAAGGAGACACGCCTAGGTCGATGAACCTTTGGACCACGTTCGGGGACTTCCCAGTACGAGATGTCTTTTGGCATCACAAATCAATAGATCAATAACCCAATCAATATTCTCAGTGACTAATCAATAACATTTTAATAAAATCAATAAGTCGAACACACCATGACCTTCCAGTCATGAATAACCATACCAATTTAGTTAAGTGTTCAAATATTTATTTCCCTATTAGTTACAATCTAATGTCACCTCCGTTAATCTCATTAGCAATCAATCTCATTAGGAACTCATCTAATTAGCAATTAGAACACAGTTAATCAATGCATAAAGAATATTCATTCAGTATTTAGACTCATCATTAATATGAAGCAAGTTGGCAAAGTCCCATTAATACATGATTCAACAAAGCAATAACTCAGTCATTTGTCCATTTGCGTCAGATATTTGTGAGCACCTTAACTAACCTCAAATTAGCATTAGCATGTTGGGCTTCATCAGATAGTTACCAATCTAATTGATCAGCAAACAGCGTCAGTCTTTGTTCTCAGGACATCAGTCGATTCACTATCAGCAGAGATAGGATGGGGCAAAGTCTCGATATCGCATAGCTAAGGAATAGGACCTTCCCTCATATGGAGGAGAAGTTAGCATCAAGCAAAGAATGGGTAGAGGATGGTTTAGAGTATCAGGACAAAGCAAAAGAGTGGAAAGTCTCTGTGAGTGAGTGAAGTTTTTTTGCGCTCCAGTCAGTGTCCCCATTGTTTCTCCTACTCCAGTAACCTTGCACCTGTTACAAATTACACTGTTTCATTCAGCAAGAACATCTCCTTGAGCAAGTCAGTTCTCATGAGAAAGAATTTACTACAGCTACAGAAACATAACTTCTGGAAAAGTACAGCTTTGTGTCCTTCAGAAAAACAGCACCTTGCATGTTAGAAGATGCAGTTTTATATGAGACCAGGTAGCTAGGCCCAGACCCTTGCTAAGCTAAGGCCCATTCATTAATAAGCAAACTCTTAATACATAACTCTAATTATGATACATTAGTACAAGTTCAAAGAATTATTGCATAATAAATTCTGAATTAACAGCTTTTATTAGTCTTCGTATACATTGGTATCCACTCCCTGCGGGCACATCTCAAATGCGTTCATCATTTTCTATGTAAACACATTTTCTATGTAGCTCCATGACACAATATATCGCAAGCTTTTCATGTTAATATTGCTTTTAAAAAGACACACTCCAACAATCCCTCCTCTGATGACTCTTGTCATCACACAAAACCTTCCCCCAGAAATTTTACATCCTAAAATTCTCTCAACTCAATTTCTTCCCTTATTGGCTTCCCCTTTGATTTTGCCCTATACACTTTTTCTTTTTGTTTTTCTTCCCTCCTCTTATTATTTTTCGCCATCTTCAATTTTATTCTTTTGCTGATTTTACATGCCACTCACAATCCAAATAGGCAAGCTATAACAATCAATATCCCCGGTACTATTTTAGACAATATCCCATGCCAAATGTTACTAAGCCAACTCTCCACTGAAGCAAATCTTTTTCCAACCTTTTCCCAAACACCTGGGCCCGTATTTATACTTTTTGACGCTAAACTGCGCTAACGCAGTTTAGCGTCAAAAAATTTGGCGCCGGCTAACACCATTCTGAAGCGCCATGCGGGCGTCGTATTTATTGAATGGCGTTAGCCGGCGCAAGCAGACCGGCGCTGCCTGGTGTGCGTGGAAAAAAACCAAGTACACCAGGCAGCGCCGGCGTTGGGAAAAATGGCGTTAGGGCGTCTTAAAATGGCGCAAGTCAGGTTGACGCTAAAAAATCGTCTTAACCCGATTTGCGCCATTTTAAACGACGCCCAGACGCCATTTACATGACTCCTGTCTTAGTAAAGACAGGAGTCATGCCCCCTTGCCCAATGGCCAGGCCCAGGGGACTTATGTCCCCTGGGCATGGTCATTGGGCATAGTGGCATGTAGGGGGGCACAAATAAGGCCCCCCTATGCCACCCAAAAAAAAAAAAAAAAAAAGGTATACTTACCTGAACTTACCTGAATGTCCCTGGGATGGGTCCCTCCATCCTTGGGTGTCCTCCTGGGGTGGGCAAAGGTGGCAGGGGGGGTCCCTGGGGCAGGGGAGGGCACCTGTGGGCTCATTTTGAGCCCACAGGCCCCTTAACGCCTACCCTGACCCAGGCGTTAAAAAGTGGCGCAAATGCGGGGTTTTTTGACCCGACCACTCCCGGGCGTGATTTTTGCCCGGGAGTATAAATACGACGCATTTGCGTCGCCGTCATTTTTTTAGACGGGAACGCCTTCCTTGCATCTCATTAACGCAAGGAAGGCGTTCACGCAAAAAAATGACGCTATTTGCCCATACTTTGGCGCTAGACGCGTCTAACGCCAAAGTATAAATATGGCGTTAGTTTTGCGCCGAATTTGCGTCGAAAAAAACTACGCTAATTCGGCGCAAACGGAGTATAAATATGCCCCCTGGGCCCGTATTTATACTTTTTGACGCTAAACTGCGCTAACGCAGTTTAGCGTCAAAAAATGTTGCGCCGGCTGACGCCATTCTGAAGCACCATGCGGGCGCCGTATTTATTGAATGGCGTTAGCCGGCGCAAGCAGACCGGCGCTGCCTGGTGTGTGTGGAAAAAAACCACGTACACCAGGCAGCGCCGCCATTTGGAAAAATGGCGTTAGGGCGTCTTAAAATGGCGCAAGTCAGGTTGACGCTAAAAAATCGTCTTAACCCGATTTGCGCCATTTTAAACGACGCCCAGACGCCATTTACATGACTCCTGTCTTAGTGAAGACAGGAGTCATGCCCCCTTGCCCAATGGCCAGGCCCAGGGGACTTATGTCCCCTGGGCATGGTCATTGGGCATAGTGGCATGTAGGGGGGCACAAATAAGGCCCCCCTATGCCACCCAAAAAAAAAAAAAAAAAAAATTTATACTTACCTGAACTTACCTGAATGTCCCTGGGATGGGTCCCTCCATCCTTGGGTGTCCTCCTGGGGTGGGCAAAGGTGGCAGGGGGGGTCCCTGGGGGCAGGGGAGGGCACCTCTGGGCTCATTTTGAGCCCAAAGGCCCCTTAATGCCTACCCTGACCCAGGTGTTAAAAAGTGGCGCAAATGCGGGGTTTTTTGACCCGACCACTCCCGGGCGTGATTTTTGCCCGGGAGTATAAATACGACGCATTTGCGTCGCCGTCATTTTTTTAGACGGGAACGCCTTCCTTGCATCTCATTAACGCAAGGAAGGCGTTCACGCCAAAAAATGACGCTATTTGCCCATACTTTGGCGCTAGACGCGTCTAACGCCAAAGTATAAATATGGCGTTAGTTTTGCGCCGAATTTGCGTAGAAAAAAACGACGCTAATTCGGCGCAAACGGAGTATAAATATGCCCCCTGGTTCTTTCAATTCCTTCAAGGCTGTACTATCCCTATTCAAGTTAGTAAGCATACTTCTAATCTCATTACTATTATCTGGTATATATGCACAACAATGACGCTCATTAAGCATTCTACAAATTCCGCCATTTTTCGCTAAAAGAATGTCTAAAGCAAGCCTGTTTCGAAGAGTCACAGCCCTCTCCGCATCAAGTTCAGTATCCATCAGGAGTATAGCCCCTGAAAAATTTGTCAGCATGTTACCCACAATAGTAGACAACTTTTGAATCTTTATGGCGTTCAAAATAACTCCCACTGAGGGAATTATCACCCCAAATATGTCTCCTACTACACGAGCAGCAGTTTCTCTCTTCTGTCTAGTATGATGTAATTCAGACAATTTAGGAAACCTTTTCAAATCGTCAAGTTGATATATCTTTGGGAAAACTATCCCCAAATAACATGTCCCATACCATCCCCTTGGAAGACGGTAATAAGCATTAAGTCCACATATGTAATAGATCCCTGGGATCGCTGGATCCTGTCCACTTAACATGAACGTCCATTTACTCTGAAACAAAAACACATGCTTACATTCACTCAGTCCCACAAACACATTGTCATAGTATGATTTTGGCCTAGATATGCAAAGCTTCCCTACATGTAATGCATCTAAAGCTAGCTTCCCTTGTTCCTTAATTGCACCATACCCTTCACTACTGGCAAAAGCCCACTGCTGCAATCGTTTTCCTAATTTACCCTTTAATGCCCTTCTCCTATCTTCTGTGTGATCTAAAAAGCTTTTCTCTACAGCTGTAAGTAAGCATGTCAAATTATTGCGGTATGCATAAGATGTACTAATCGTCAATGTCGACTCAAAGAATCCTTTAACTAGCTTTATACTATAGTACCTAGCTACCCCACTCAAATCCTCTATTATAGGCACATAAGAGAACACAAGGTCATAGTTTGAGTAAAAGTATTGAATATCTTCCTGGTTATAGAATCTTGTTAGTAACAGACTACAACTTATCCCATAAGTTAGTGGCAGACTAGGATAGGTAACCCCCTCTTGTACCGAAACAGGAATCTGTGTACACACAAAGCAATCCTTCACATCCATTGTCAACATATTAACTCAGCAAGCGATAGAAAACATTGGTGGAGAGTTCCCCTTTCGCGTTAGTTCCCTCATGCAAATATTTTGTATCTAGCTCAAACCTTTCCCAAGCTGTTAGTGCAGTAATTGTCTCAGGAATTGTAGCATTGTTAGGTCCACTCTTATCCATTAGTGTCATAACCACAACCACAACCATAATGAATATCACACACACAACACTCAAACCAACACTCAAATATTTACAACCCCTACTCCCTCCATTATCCTGCCTAGTGTTAGCCATGATCTGTAAAAGAATCAGAAAGTGAAGGATGGTTAATTTAAACAACAACAAAGGATGGTTAGAAAATTTCTCCTTCTTCTTTTTTTTCTTTCGCAGCAAAGTCAAAACAAGCAATTAATTACAGCTTTCAGTTTCACTCCCAGGATCCTTGCCAATTCAGGTTAGCAGCTTGTCAAAATCAGGTTTCAAAAGTCAATTCAGGTTTTCAAAGTCTCATCCAGTAAATTTTTCAGTCTCTTTTCTCAATTCTTTTTCTTTAATTCGATCTTTACACCAATTCAGTCTCTTCAGCCAGACTCAGGTGTCAAAGTATTGACCTGGAATCTCTCGATCAAAGCAAAACGACAAGAACTCGTGTTGCTATTAAGCTGTCATTGCATATGCACATTCAGGACCAACGTACCTTCTGTTTGCTACTCTCTTTCTCTTCAACTTGCGATCACCTTGCAACTCTCCTTCACTTAGATCTTCTCTCCTTGTTGTATCAACTTCTTCCTCTATTGCATCTTCGACAACCACTTCTCCCTTTTTCATTTGCAATTCTGGCCACCTGTCTCCTTTCAGTATCCCTCTGGTCTTCGATCTTTCTTGTGGCAACCCTTCGCTCTCACTTGGCTCTATGGTGTTTTCTCTTGATGGACCTGCAATCTGCTCAGGAGGAGAATGGACACTCCGACTCTCTTTCACCTCAACTTCGCCTTCTGGGCCTGTCAAATGCTCTAGTTCATTCCCATAATCCTCTGCTTCTGGGAGAACCTCCCTTTGATTAGGCTCTCCTGCTGCCTCAGTTGAGATAGGCTCACCGTCACCCCTCTGGATCTCTTCTCCTTCATCTCTTACTGGAGTGACCAACCCGATCTCAACGGGCTCTCCTTTTGTCTCAGTTCCCCTTCGATCACTCTCCTCTTCTGTTGCTGGTACTTTCAACAATTCAACTTCCTCATCAGTTGGACACGTCACCTTTTTCGTGTGACTGGAATGGATCCAGTTTGGAATTCCCGGACACTTCACAGCAGTAGTAGTCATCCGTATCACTTGATATGGCCCCTTCCAACGTGGCTCCAAACACATTTTCCTCATGTGTTTCTTGATGACAACCTAGTCACCAGCTTTCAGGTTGTGTCCTGGATCATTTATCGGTGGCAGGGTGGTAGCTTCCACCTGGTGAGAAAAAGAGCGGACCACATCAGCCAGACCCTTGTCCAACACCATATCATCCGTGATATTCACAAGAGCATTCCCAGGCACTGCGGGCAATCTCATAGCTCGGCCCATGAGAATCTCATGAGGGGACAGTCCTGTTTTCTTGTTAGGTGTATTTATCATTGACATTAACACCAAAGGTAATGCATCAGGCCATTTCAAATTTGTGGCTGCACACATTTTCACCATTCTCGACTTCAGGGTACCATTCATCAGCTCCACTAATCCTGATGCTTCAGGGCGGTAACTACAGTGCAACTTCTGTTCATTGTTCAATGCTGCACACAGCAACCTAACCACCTCGTTGTTGAAGTGACTTCCCCTATCTGATTCTAAAGAGATCGGAAACCCGAAACGTAGCTGGTATCTGGTAGTGGTATCAACTCCCTAAGCAGTAGCTTCGCTACTGTGAGGCTGTCATTCCTGCGTAAAGGGTACGCTTCAATCCAATGACTAAAGATACACACTATCACTAACACATATCTCAAACCTCCACACACAGGCATCTCAATAAAATCCAACTGCATTCTGCTAAATGGACCTCCAGCTCTCCCAATGTGGCTCAAATTCACTAATGTTCCTTTCC
Organism: Pleurodeles waltl; assembly: GCF_031143425.1. Lineage (NCBI taxonomy): Eukaryota > Metazoa > Chordata > Amphibia > Caudata > Salamandridae > Pleurodeles > Pleurodeles waltl. The sequence goes on from NC_090440.1 coordinate 1,214,625,140, forward strand.
CCGCATTCATCTGTTGGCAGATGACACACCTACGGCAAATCACTTCTGCAGCTTGTCTGAACTTCGGGTTAAACCAGTCAATCTTGAACAACCTGATCATGGCATCCCTCCCAATATGTGCTTGACCATGGTAAAACCTTGCAAATTGTGACAAAAGACAGCTCGGCAAGACCATTTTCCCCTCGTCTGAAACCCACAAATCATCTGGCTATTGTACGCATTGCATCCTAACCCAAGAACGCTTCTCGTCTTTGCTGGCATGTTCCTGCAACAATCTCAACTCCTCTAACGTGTCAATCACCCTCAATGCGTAACCTGTACATGTCTCATTTTCTGTTTCAGGCAACAATTCCCACTGATCCGTAAACGATATACAGTTCAATGCAAAAAACATTGCAACTTGATCCGCATATCCATTTCCCATTGAAACAAAGTCTTGTGACTTCATGTGTGCACTGCATTTCACCACGGCAATTTCATGAGGTAACTGAATCGTGTGCAACAACTCCTTAATTCTTTCACCATTCTTCACTGGTGAACCAGAAGAGGTCAAGAAACCCCTATGTGACCATAGTTGGCCACAAAATCATGGACAATTCCGAATCCATATCGACTACCAGTATAGATAGTCACTCTCAACTGGGCAGAAGCATGGCAAGCTCTAGTAAGAGCAACCAATTCAGCTACTTGAGCAGAATATACTCCTTGAAGCCAGGACACTTCCAGGATACCAGAAATAATTCATACAGCATATCCGGCTCTCAGCACTCCTACTGAGTCTCTCAAACATGAGCCATCGACAAAGATAATTTGGTCATTTTCCTCCAATTGGGTATCTTTAATATCAGGCCTCGGTTTGGTGCACATTTCTGTTACATCAAGACAATCATGTTCTACATCTTCCACATTTTCAACCTCTGTGTTTTCATTTGAAAGCAAAGTTGCAGGGTTCAACAGGGTACATCTCTTCAACGTTACATCTGGTGACCCCAATATAATCGGTTAATATTTAGGCAATCTTGCATTTTTCATGGGCTGCGTTTTAGTATGGGTGAACAGAATTTCAACTGAGTGAGGGACCATGACTGTTAGACTATGTCCCATCACTATGCCTTCACACTGTGTGAGGCTTTGTCCAACTGCTGCTACTGCACGTAGACAACCCTGTAAGGCTGCTGCAACTGGGTCCAAAGTAGCTGTAAAATATGCTACTGGTCGGTTTACACCTCCATGGACCTGTGTCAGAACAGACAAAGAACATGCATCACGTTCATGACAGAACAGAACAAAAGGCTTCGTGTAATGAAGCATACCTAAAGCTGGAGCCCTGCACATGCTTTCCCTTAATTCAGTAAATGCTTTCATTTCCTTCTCTCCCAACACTATGGCATCCGGCCCCTATTTGACCGTCAGTCTCACCAATGGCTTGGAGCTGACTGAGAAGTTCGGGATCCACAGACGACAGTAACCCACCATTCCTAGAAACATCCTAACATCTCTCCGTGTTGTTGGGAGATTCATCTGTACTAGTGCAGTTACTCTTTCCCAGGATAACCCTTTCTCAATTTGATGACCCAAGTACTTCATCTCTTTCTGGCAATATTGCAGTTTCTTTGGGGACACCTTGGGCCATATTTATACTCCGTTTGCGCCGGATTTGCGTCGTTTTTTTTACGCAAATTAGACGCAAAACGAACTCCATATGTATACTCTGGCGTTAGACGCATCTAGCGCCAAAGTCCATGGAGTTTGCGTCATTTTTTAGCGTGGACACCTACTTTGCGTTAATGATATGCAAGGTAGGCGTTCCCGTCTAAAAAATTTACTCCGAGGCATGTGCGCCGTATTTACACTCCCGGGCAAAACTGACGCCCGGGAGTGGGCGGGTAAAAAAAAATGACGTCCAGACGCTTTTGCGTTGTTTTTTAGCACCTGGTCAGGGCAGGCGTTAAGGGACCTGTGGGCTCGGAAGGAGCCCAGAGGTGCCCTCCCATGCCCCCAGGGACACCCCCTGTCACCCTTGCCCACCCCAGGAGGACGCCTAAGGATGGAGGCACCCATCCCAGGGAACATAAGGTAAGTTCAGGTAAGTAATTTTTGGGTGGCATAGGGGGGCCTGATTTGTGCCCCCCTACATGCCACTATGCCCAATGACCATGCCCAGGGGACAGAAGTCCCCTGGGCATGGCCATTGGACAAGGGGGCATGACTACTGTCTTTGCTAAGACAGGAGTCATTTCAATGGGGGTTGGGAGTAAAAAAAATGGCACAAATCGGGTTGAGGCGAAAATTTTGCCTCAGCCTGACTTGCCCCATTTTTTGGTGCCCAAGCTCCATATTCCCCTACGCCGGCGCTGCCTGGTGTACGTAATTTTTTTGACGCACACCAGGCAGCTCCGCCGGCTAACGCCGGCTAACGTCATTGAATAAATACGGCGCCCGCATGGTGCTTCAGAATGGCGTTAGCCGGCGTTAGATTTTTTGACGCACAACTGCGTTGGCGCAGTTGTGCATCGAAAAAAAGTATAAATATGGCCCATTGTGTCCATTCTTTCCCAAGTGATTCAGTAAGGCGATTGAATCATACTTGCACTTATCCCTTGTTTTGGGTGCGATCAACAAATCATCAATGTACTGCAGTAGAGTCGATTGGAAAGGCAGCTCCAATGACTCCAAATCCTTCTTCAATATCTGATTGAATATGGAAGGTGAGTCCGAAAACCCTTGAGGAATTCAACACCAACTGTAAACCTTGTCCAGGAATTTAAAACTGAAGAGAAATTGGCTGTCCTCATGAAGAGGCACAGAAAAGAACGCTTGGCACAGATCAATTACTGTGAACCATTCTGTATCGCATGGAATTTGAAACATAATCACAGCTGGATTTGGCACCACTGGGCAGCATTTCACCACTATGTCATTGACCTTTCTCAAATCTTGGACAATCCGAACCTTCCCACAAGGTTTTCTCAGTCCCATTATTGGTGAATTACACGGACTGCTCATCACTTCTTTCAAGACTCCCTGTTTAACAAAGTCTGCAATTAATTGTGCAACCTTTATAAGGACGTCTTGTGCCATATGATACTGCGGTATCTGGGGAAACACAGCATTTGGCTTCACACTGACTTTAACTGGCTCTACTCCTTTTATCAGTCCTACTTCTTTCCCTGTTAAGTCCCACGCCTTCTCTTGGACTGTTCCCTGCAAGTCTGCCGGGAGATCAGCCACTGTGAACATCGGGAAGAAGTTTATCAGAGGATACTCCTCGTCTGTGGTCTCTGTTTCAGGCTCTGACACCTATTCCTCCCCTTCATCATCACTGTTTGCCTGGACCTCAATCCTGTCATTGGAACAGGTAATTGAACACCTCGTCTTACACAATAAGTCTCTTCCCAGTAAGGACACAGAACTTGAATCGCAAACCACAAATCTGTGCAATCCTTGGAAAGTGCCAAGCTCAACCTGAACCGGATCTGTGATACCGGGTTAGTTAGGATTTGCTTTGCTACTCCCACTACCTTAACTGTACATCCCGAAAGAGGTAGTTTCGGAACCTCTGCGCTTCTTACTGTAAAGCGTGTAGCTCCTGTGTCAACCAAAAATGAAACCTTGTGACCCATTACCTTTCCCTGAACATAGGGCCCTTTCTGGTCTACCTCTAAAGACGCTGCAAGCCTACACTCCTCACTATCTGAACTCTCATCCGACCATTCATCGTTTATTTCATTCTCACTACGCAATGGGAACTGTTGTACTGTGTTATTTTGACTCATCCTTTGACCTGTGACCTGTTGAGGAAGCATCACCTGTTGCTGTTCCATAGGTGCAAAAGGCACTTGCATTTGCTGTCTAGGTACCATAGGTACCTGCTGTTGCATCTGCTGTAGCTGCATCGGTTGTATATGCGGCATCTGCACCTGCTGCATGGATTGAAAACCCTGCATTTGATTCGCATTATTCTGAAAATTCAGATTAGGAACTCTCAGTCTCGGTCCTTTCACATTTCTAAATGAACTGACATCATTGCTTTGTTGAACAACACCCTCCTGTACCATCATCGTACACTCCCGCTTCTAATGTCCAACGACCCTGCAAGCATGACAAGGTAACATCTTCATTCCCTGTATGTCATTTTGAACTACTACAGTCTTCAAATCTGGACTTCTGTTCACAAAACCTCCCCGACCGCTACCTCTCACTTGCGCCTGAAACATCCAGTTTCCTTGCGGCTGTTGCACCATCTGCTGTAGACAAGCTCCCTGCATCCCTGACTGCGCTGCCTTAATTTGCATCACCATCGCTTTCTCCTTCAACCTTCTCTGCTTTAACTCAATCTTGTCACTACAATACTTCGCATACTGCAACACCTCATCAATCGGCTTTGCTTGCCAGCAAATCAAGTGACTCTTAATCATCTGGCTAATCTCAGGTCTCAACCCTTCAACAAATCTAAACACAAGGTGATTCATGTCCTTTGCCTCAACATCACAGTACCACAGTAGTGCTTGAACGCCTTTAACAACCTCTCATAATAGGCACGTATCGACTCCTTGGCTTCCTGAGCCGTCCGATCAATCTTTTGCCAATCAATATTCTTCGGCGAAACTCTCGATTCCAGAAACTCAATCACCTTATAGTAATACTTCATCACCTCAGGAGACGGTGCTCCTGTGATCCTGTCCCTTGCCGGTTCCTCGGTCGGCCAATCCACGCTGCTCTTGCACTCAAGCCACAAATCAGCTGGAACTATGATCTCAAAGAGTGTATTCAGGTCTTCCCAAAAGCACTTCGCAAGTTTCACAAACCTGTCCGTCTGCTGATACCACTCTATTGGCTTCTCCCTCAGCCTGGGGAAATCATTTGTAAATGACAGAATATCACCTCTAGTCCACGGCACATGGACAAGAACCCCTCCAGCAGTCTCTCTCATTGGTATCATCTTTACCATACCGGTATCCGGTAATGTTCTTGCTGGATGCTCTATGCAGTCACTCTTCCTCTTGTCCCTCTTCTTTGCCCATCTGCCTTCCCACTTTTCTAAGGTTCCCCAAACTTGTGCACTCTGCAGTATTTCCTTGAGGTGTGCCTTCATCCCAGTAGACCTCATGTGTTCAAAATCCTTAGGCTCAAAATCTAGCCTATAACTCCTCTTCAGATGTTTGGTATTTTCTAAATCTATGCCATATTTATCTGCCAAATTTGCCAACCTCTGGTGCACCCTACTCACTTCTCTGGTTATCTTTGGACACAAGTATCTCAATTCTGCTTCCGTGTATGACTCTAACCTGTTCACACCCATACTCCCTTCAACAAGTTCATTTGCCTCCATGCCCAACCTCACAAAATTCAGGTGTTCTTCTCCTTCTGCTCTCCCTGCAGTTACAGGAGCAGTCTGTGGAGTATTAAGCTTGTCTAGCCAATCAGTCAGCTGCTGTGCTGTTAAACCCTGTAATGAGATATTTCCTGCCCGTGCTAAAGGTGTCTGTGGCATATTTACATTCGAGATCTGTGGAGTTAACAGTCTCAAACCTGTATGTCTCATTGCCTCTGGAGGAACCCCAATCGGACTGAAGTCTAACAGTGACCTGGATCCCTCAAATGTCGGGGTTCCACTGGAATCGTTCCTTGGGAACTTCCTACGAACCCTCCTCTCGTCATCTCTTGAGTGATTACCCCCTGATTGCATACACTAGGCTTCGCCTGCGCATACAATGGTACTTGTGGACCAACCGTAATAGGCACAGATGTGGCGTCTGGCGTCTGCCTGTTCCCCACACCCTGTGGAGGATTAACCCCCATATTCTGGTTCATCACTGGTGCCATGGTTGACTGCGCCCCCGTGACCGAAGTATAATTCGGAATCATATGCTGCTGTACCTGGGGCAGTAAAGGTGGAGTTGGCTCAGTCTGAATCAACTTTGGTCTTCCATATATTGGCTCTGTCGGCATCATCAGATTTGTGGTAGTCTCTAAAATTGGGACATCGGGGTAAAGTCTCTGAACCTGCGGTGGTTGCAACTGAGATTGCATCCCCTGAACAGTGGACACGCTAAAACTACTCTGCACCAGGACTGGTGTTGAGACAGGACTAACCTGTATCAGAGTTATTGTCATCTTCTCTTGGGTCGAAACTGCAGGACATGTACTAGTACTCGGTCTATTGTCATCTATTGCATATGGCGGTGGTCGATCAATCAGTAACTGATTAAGGAACTCATTGTCGTCTGAGTCCTCTACTTCTGACCAGGACTTCCTAGCCTCTTTGCCTTTGGAAGGACTTTTGTCAGTCTTACAAGTGGCTTTTCCCCCTTTGTCTTCACCTTTTTGAGCTATTGCTGAAAACAGCCTGACACCATCTATTGTCTCTTTTCTCCAAACTCTTGTCTTCCCACTCTCAATTCACACAAACGAATGCAATATATTGCGAGCACCAACCAAAACAAACTCAAAATTTGCTGGTTTACTACAGGAAAGGGTAACACAATCGCTTCAGAACTTTACAGAGATTTCACTTAGCCTCAGCAGCAACTCTTTCCTTCTCAGATCCCGCACTCGCAAGCAGAATTTGACCCGCAAATTTTACTCTCGACTTGTCAATGGATTTCTGTTCTAGTGCACTTTAGAACTCACCAAATCTCCATCGAAGTTTTCATTCACTCACTGTGACTCAAACTGGACTCGTCGATTTCACCATTGACCTATTAAACGGTGCAAATTACAACATAAACCAAGTGTCTCATACACTTATCAATATACTCCAGAGTCTTAGACCACGCAGGGCCCATACATCATCAACAACCACGTGGACAATTTTTTGAGCACAAAGCGCCACACTCACATGAAGTTTGTCGACTTCCCTACTCTCATACTGCGGAGTACGCACACTCCTACTAAAACATCATCATCTGGCCTAAAATCCTCACAAACTTCACAATTCACTTGCAGTATGCATAAGCTGTGCAAGCACAAAATCTACTTCATTCACACTATCACTGGAATGCTGACAACATACTCAACCTTCCCTCAGCAAGCTCCGAGATTCCGGGAAAGTCATTTGGGACTTAGGGGCACATCATCTCTCCAATTTGCATCATTGAAAAACAATAATTTTTCCAACTCCATTTTTCCCGATACACCTTGCTTACCTCCAAACCACGCCCATCAATCTCTACCAGACCTTTTGAACCAACAACTCTATCAAACCGTAGTCCCTTGTACTGGGGCCCCAAAGGGCCAAACCATCCGCACTACTACTAAAAACTGTGATCGTACCGTGATCTTTCGTACTGGGGCCCCAAAGGGCCAAACCATCACCTCTGCTACCAAAAACTGTTAGCGAGTCAGAGCCTTGATAAGTAAACTTACAAGGAGACATGCATAGGTCGATGAACCTTTGAACCACGTTTGGGGACTTCCCAGTACGAGATGTCTTTTGGCATCACAAATCAATAGATCAATAACCCAATCAAAATTCTCAGTGACTAATCAACAAGCTAATCAATAACATTTTAATAAAATCAATAAGTCGAACACACCATGAGCTTCCAGTCATGAATAACCACACCAATTTAGTTAAGTGTTCGAATATTTATTTCCCTATTAGTTGCAATCTAATGTCACCTCCGTTAATCTCATTAGCAATCAATCTCATTAGGAACTCATCTAATCAGCAACTAGAACACAGTTAGTCAATGCATAAAGAATATTCATTCAGTACTTAGACTCATCATTAATATGAAGCAAAGTCCTATTAATACATGATTCAACAAAGCAAGAACTTGTTGGGCTTCATGCAAAACATTTTAGTAAACACAAATTTGGAAACCATCTAAACTAAGGCCTCTATCAAAATAGCAGTTGGTACCTAGAAAGGAAACGCAAACAGACAGTTACAATTTTTCATCAGATAGTTACCAATCCAATGGATCAGCAAACAGTGTCAGCCTTCGTCCTCAGGACATCAGTCGATTCACCATCAGCAGAGATAGGATGGGGAAAAGTCTCGATATAGCATAGCTAAGGATAGGACCTTCTCTCATATGGAGGAGAAGTTAGCATCAAGCAAAGAATGGGTAGAGGATGGTTTAGAGTATCAGGACAAAGCAAAACAGTGGAAAGTCTCTGTGAGTGAGTGAAGTTTTTCCTCTGAGCTCTGTTTCTCCTTGGGTCACTCCGTTAAATCAAAACCACCTAATTAGCCCATAACTCCGTATTGGATAATAATTGGTGCATCATTATCTCTGTCCAATAATTCTTCACAACTTGCCAGAATTTTCCACAAACCACAGTTCTCATGTCACTGATTGTTCCATGTTATTGACTATGCATCGGTTGGGATGTCAGGTAGAAAAAGTTACACTTTGCGCTCCAGTGTCCCCATTGTTTCTCCTACTCCAGTAACCTTGCACCTGTTACGAATTACACTGTTGCATTCAGCAAGAACGTCTCCTTGAGCAAGTCGGTTCTCATGAGAAAGAATTTACTACAGCTACACACAAATAACTTCTGGAAAAGTACAGCTTTGTGTCCTTCAGAAAAACAGCACCTTGCACGTTAGAAAATGCAGTTTAATATGAGACCAGGCAGCTAGGCTCAGACCCTCGCTAAGCTAAGCCCATTAATTAATAAGCAAACTCCTAATACATAACTCTAATTATGATACATTAGTACAAGTTCAAATAATTATTGCATAATAAATTCAGAATTAACAGCTTCGTATACATTGGTAGCCACTCCCCGCGGGCACATCTCAAACGTGTGCATTATTTTCTATGTTAACACATTTTCTATGTAGCTCCATCACACAATATATCGCAAGCTTTTCATGTTAATATTGCTTTTAAAAAGACACACTCCAACAATGCACACCACCAGCCGCAATAATGAATGATGTGGTATGCCTAAGGGAAAGGGGCTTTCACGTGCACTCACGCAGCCAAGTCAGCACAATCTCGCCTTAGCAGTAAGCAGTACCTTGTAATAAATGTGATGAATAATGATTAAAACAGCGTGGTAGAGTATCCTCTCCAGGTCATGAAAGTAAGAATCAGCCAGTGTTGAAATTAAGATGTAAAAATATTGAGCTGGGTTTTCCTTTTCCCGTTTTAATCTAGTTGCCAGTGTCGTAATATTAGCACATTGAAAAGCAGGTAAGGTAGCCGGTATGAAGGTACATGATTTATTCAGTTTCTTCATATAGGAAAGACAACTCAGCCACCCTCATCAGGGGCAGCCACTAGTCACTCTGTTCAAACCTAAGTATTCCATCAGAACCTCTGTATGATCATTTTGGAACATGTTGGTGCTAGCAGCCTTCGTTACAACACATGCCAGCCCTAGTTACCACAACCTGATTTGGAAACCTGGGAAGGACAGGCTACCAAATGTATGCCTCAGCACCCCTCCAACATCGAGTTGCAACTATGGGATAACACTAATAGCATGCTTCGATTAACTGCATACCCATCTTCATTCACCCAGTACAATTCCAATCCTTCATTCATACCGGCGCTGGTTTCTGGTCCATTTGAAGCCTGGTGCCGAGGTGACTGCCTCAGGGTCAGCAATATTTGTTATATGAGCATGTTAAATACATTCCTTAATTGTGAAAAAGACTTCCACTTAGAGGAAAACTAGCAGTTTATCAAATATCTCATCTGCTTCAAATGAGTTACCTCCTCATTATATCAGCTGCTTCTTATACAACACCTCCCCCCAAACATCAGAATAAAGCCAAATAGAAAGCAATTCTGGGTAAAATTCTCACAGAGAGACAATGGACACAAGTATGGCACACATGTGAATAACAATTCACATAGTGTGTTCGGCGAAGAAGACCACTACAAATTGCTCTTCGATTGGTACATGTACTCCACCAATTTGCATACATTGTTCCAGGGGTGAGCCCACATTGCTGGCGAGAATATGGAAATTGAGAGATATGCTCAGTTTATGATGGCCATGGCCTAAGATCAAACCCTTCTGTGGGGAAGTTTTGAAAAACCTCAAAACAATGTTGGGACGTCCCAGAATATCTATCATCCATCATATTCAGTATGGCACCGCACAAATTAATATACAAGACAAAAGGGGGCAGATGCACAATTTGGAACTGTCTGGGTGCAGCAGAAACAACAATTGAGGCTGCTTGGAAAGCAAAACATCCTCCAAATGATGCCCAGTGACATGCCCGGCTTTGGCACCACATGGCTATCGAAAAACTCTTGGAACCTCAATGAGGACAGTTGTGACAATGACTTCAACTAGGAAACTTTGCTTCATTTTCTATTTGAAGGCTGCCCAATGAGGGCTTGCCCTCCAAGACTGAGAGTTCTCAACCTCTCTTGAAGCACCCGACTACCCATTGGTTCGATTACGGTGGCCACTGTCAGCCATTTCACAAAAATTGCTTTAGGCAGCAGTTGTAGAAGCTCAAAACACGTTTGTCACCTTACCGTTGCAGTGGATACCTTGCTTCATAGGCATCTGTATGGTCACATCATCCTGGGGGCAGAGGGCTTGAGGTAGGAGGGAGTTAGGAACATTTGGGGAAATGTGTTCACTTTTTGCCCTTCCTCCCCTTTTCAGCATATTACTTGGGACCTGCAGCCGCTCACTGCTGTGAAGTTTTACGCACATAAAATGAAACTATGCTGTATGGTTCTCATACTTTTCCATTGTTGTTTTGTACTAACTTGGAAAGCAATAAAAACTACCTTGCTTAAAAAGCACACACAAGGAGTACAAATAAATGACTCCGACTAAATACCCCTTCTCAATATGCCAAAAAGAAACATTCCAAAATGGTCACTCTTTCCTGATAGATATTGACTCCTAAAAATTATAGCTTCTAACATAGCCTCGACATATACTGGCAACCATATTCTTGATAACATCCTTACCCAGAACCTAGTCAAGCTCATTCATGGAATCAATAATTCTTGTCTAGAAGAAAGCATGTTTCCTCCATGCTTACACTGGGTTAGATCATACCCCTACTAGACCTATTAAATTTTTCCCAAGGGTGGCCCAGCAGCCCTATAAATACTCACTACAATTTAAAGTACAGTGAAGAAGAGGGATATATGAATTTAGTATAACCGGACCTATAAGCAGCATTCAGCTCTGTTAACCAAAAGACTGTACTCAATGTCCTTTCCATCAGAATGGGGTTTGAAGGTCAAGTATTGAAATGCATTCTCGCTTGAAAACATTATACATATTAAAGCAAGATTAATTGGCTTTGCTAACGGTTGTTAAATTAAATTGCAAGAAGACTCTCAATGCATCTGTAAATGCATTTTATGGTTTAAATCTGTTTATTAGTTTTAAGCAGGTTAAAGTACAACAAACATTCCAGTCAACCAAGACGAGAAGGGAAGGAAGGTCATAATGGTAAGGGGTGTCTGGGGGGTAGGGGCACCTTGAAAACCCTTAGTGAGTAGGAGTACAAAGCACACTAACAGCATGCTTCAATTAGCTACATACCCATATCCATTCACCCCAGTACATTTCCAATCCTTCATTCATACCAGCGCTGCTTTTTGGCCCATTAGAAGCCTGGTGCCGAGGTGACTGCCTCAGGGTCAGCAATATTTTTTTATAAGAGCACGTTAAATACATTCTTTAATTGTAAAAAAGACTTCCACTTAGAAGAAAACTAGCAGCTTATCAGATAGCTCATCTACTTCAAAGCCGATATCTCCTCATTGTACCAGCTGCTTCTTACAGTACACTTCCCCCCACACATCTTAATAAAGCCAAATAGAATGCAATTCTATTGCAGGTGAAGGGCAAGAAACTGCATGCTTTGTGTGCAGTCAGCTAGGTATGTGGTGTGGGTACGTTAGACGGAGGACACAGAAGTATGCCGGCCAGGCCAGCTCTCTAAATTCATTCGAAAGGAACCACACACATAGCCCCCATATCTTATCAAACTGTGGTAGTGCATTGGTTATCACTGCTATCAATTTCTCCATTCCTAACAACTGTCACAATTTATGCAGCCAGCCCAGTCTTGTCAGTATTGTGTGCGTGCCCCAACGAGAGAGCCAGATTTGTTTGGCAGCACCGAGTGCAAAAGTAATGACTCGCCCCTTTGCGGATTTTAGGGGATATGTCAGAGGGGTCAGAAGCCTCAAAAGGATGTAGCTGGGGAATCTGGGCTGATCGGTGTCATACATTTTATCTACTCCCGATAAAACTTCTCTCCAGAAGTGTCTTATTTCAGGACAATGCCAGAGAATATGTGTAAGGGTGCCAGTCTGGCCACAGCACCACCAGCGAGCACCGCCCCTGGCTTATTTCTACTGGGGCACTCTAGCTAGTGTAAAAATTTAAGAAGCAATGTAATGCGCAATTTTAAGAAGCATTTTGATGCCAGAGGCCCTGCGGGTGGAGGTGCGGGCTCAGTGGAGGATGTCACCCCATTCCTTGGAGGTAAACATGCAAGTTTGCATTCGGTCTCCCATCGTCGCTGCGCTGGTGATTTAAAGGGTGCTTGCGGTGTACTGAGGAATGTGTAGATGTCGGAGATAAGTAATTTATCTGAGGAACGAGTGAGGAGCCATTTATCGAAGGGTGTGAGAGATCTACCTGTGTGGGAGTGGATTTGAGGCTGTATGACCCATGGCCAGATTGTGACCTACTGACAATAGGCAGTAGGTGGGAGGCCATAATTAGATTAGATTTGTGCAAAATTCATGAGACTATCCATGTCAAAGAAGTTCTCAACCATCTTGCAATTGGCATCTTGCCATTGTGTAGAAGAGGAGCCATGTACTACAGGGAGGGGGGGAATCTGGGTTCTCTATAATCAGTGTCGGAGGCGAAATGCAGATGGCCAGTTTCTGTGTGGCCTGCACCTTGTCCCATACTGCCATTGTAGCTCGGAGTATCAGTGAAACATAGACCCCCACCGGCCAGTGTTGTTTTGGGGGCCGAGGCACATTCCAAATACGAATACCTACCATAGCCTGATCTATGAAGCACCAATGCTTTTCCTTGCTATATCTTGACCACTCCACCATGTAACACAGTTGTGCTGCCTGACAATACCATATTAAATGGGGATGCCGAACCCACCTTCCGATTGGGGCAGATATGCCTGCTTCTAAGCCATGCGCACCTTTTTTCATCCCATATGAAGTCCTCAATAATGTTCCAAATACGAATACCTACCACAGCCTGATCTATGAAGCACCAATGCTTTTCCTTTGCTATATCCCGACCACTCCACCATGTAACACAGTTGTGCTGCCTGACAATACCATATTAAATGGGGATGCCGAACCCACCTTCCGATTGGGGCAGATATGCCTGCTTCTACGCCATGCGCACCTATTTTCATCCCATATGAAGTCCTCAATAACGTGTTGTAGCTTGTCGAGTACATGGGGGGGGGGGGGGCTGAAGTGCCAACATTTGCATAACATAAAGAATAATAGGTAAACATGTCATTTAACAGTTAATAAGCACCCCAGCCAGGAGAAGCTGTATCACTTTCATTTAGAGAGATTGGACCGTGCATTAGCTAGGGCCACCACAAAGTTGTTTTTGGCTTTGTGGCCAGGTGTGGAGTGTATTTGGAGACCCAGGTACCGTATATCCTGCAAGACCCAAGCAAACAGGAAGAGGGTTTCAAGCTGAGTCTGATCTGCCTTTGGGGGGCGAGAGTGAGCACAGAGGACTTCTGTAAATTAGTTTTAAAGCTGGAAGAACGTCAGAATGTTGTCATTTCTCACATCAGAGTAGGCAGAGATGTGTGTGGTTTTGATAAGACAAGTAAAACATAATTTGTGTATAACTCTACTTTATGTTCCCTGCCTCCCACAGGAATGCCTGGTATATCCTGATTGGCACATACCCATTCAGCAAATGGCTCCATATATAAAGCAAAAAATAAGTGGGATAAGGGGCAACCATGTTGAGTGCCTCTTGAAATATTGAAGGATTGTGACATCAGCCCATTGACTTTCACCATCTAGGAGATTTGTACCTACACCTGTTCCATTGACAGAACCGTGTACCAAGGCCAAACCTCACAAGTACTAAGTGAAAGTACGGCCAGTGGACCCAGTCGAAAGCCTTCGCTGCATCTATAGAGAGGAGAAGGGCTGGGATGCAGGAGCACTATGTCTTATCAAGAAGGTGGCAAATACGCTTTGTATTATTACTGTAACCTTTTTCGGGTATAAACCCGGTCTGATCAGAGTCCACCAGTCCCTGCATATATGGGGTGAGACAATGTGCCAAAATGCTAGTAAAGATCTTACCACCTATATTAAGCAATGAAATAGAGAGGAAGGATGAGCAGTGCACAGGATCCTTGCTGGGTTTGGAGAGTACTGTGATAGATGCAATCTGCATTGTGTCTGTCAAAGTGCCAGTAGAATTAAAGGAGTTGTAAAGGCGTGCTAGGATGGGAGCTAATAAGGACCCAAATGTTTTATAAAAGTCTGACATATAGCCATCTTGTCTGGGGGCTTTGCCCAGTTGCAGGCATTGTATAGCCATGATGACTTTGGCAGGGGTAATATTCCTGTCTAATTTGGAGGCATCATCCTGAGGGATGCGGGCCTAGGGGACCTGTGCCAAATAGGAGTCAGCACCCCCTGAGTCTAAATCTTCCCTTGAAGAGAGCATGGCATAGAAGCATTTGAATTCCTAGGCGATTTGTACATCCTGATTCACTTTACTACCGTTGGGCCCCCACAAACTCATGTACCGTCTGTTGTACCACTTGAGAGCAGAGGCAGTGGGCTATTAAGCAGCACACTTTGTTCCCTCCCACATAATATTTCTGTTTCGTGCATAGCAGAGCATATTCCTCTCTGTCCATATATAGGCACTTGAGTTGTTTACGAGCTGCCGTAAGGTGGCGCTGTGTTGCAAACGAGCCAGTTTGTTTGTGTGACTCTTCTAACTCCCTTATCCTGCCCTCCAACTGAGCTTGGATATCCTATGAACTGGCCAGCACAACTGCCATTAATGTGTCTCACAACAAAGCAATGGGCATGTCTGGTGCATCACTGGTGGCTAAGATGGAGTTAATAGTGGTTGTTATGTCGGTGACTGTTGTCTCATAGGTAAGGAGCTTGTGGTTGAGGCACCAAGTACAGTGTGAGGGTGCAGAACTGGGGAAAGAAGGAACACCTGAGGTCTACGGGTGAATGGACAGAGAGGGCGGCCACCCCAAAATCCCATGCCGCAGTTACGGCAGTAACGAGTGGGGAGATCAGAAAGATATCTATTGTAGCATAAGTCTAGTGGGCAGCAGAGAAAAATGTGTAATCCTTTGCATTTGGATGCCAACCACTGTCTGCATGTTGGGGTGAGAGCACCTATTTGCCTCACCCTCTGGGAGGATTGATCAAAGTGTGCATATAGAACTTTGTTAAAGTCCACCCCATTGATAATGTCCGTGTCTGGGGTGGATAGTACGCAGACTATTGCCTCCCTAAAAAAGGTTTCTTGGTGATCATTCGGGGCATAGAGGTTTTTCAGTGTAATTGTGTTACCTTTCATGAGTAGTCATAGGGATGAGTCTTCCTGGTAATTCAGTGTGTTTGTATTAACCTCCCTTGGAAGTGTGTTGCTAGGAGCACTGCCAAGCCCGCCCTCTTAACCTGCCAGAGGATAAGTACTGGCGATCAAACCATCTCAAGCGCAAGTGCTTCCTGTCAGCTTTAATAAGGTGGGTTTCTTCTATAAGATAGGGATTGCATGTAGCATCCCTATGGAAGAAGAGGAGCACAATGTGTTTCACTGGGGCATTGTGTCCTTGGACATTCAAGCTGAGTATGTTAATCATAGGTAATATGGTAGTGGGGAGCCACAGAGATTGAGAGGGGCCAGGTTTCAAGTAGGCATCCCTTATAAGCTTGTCTGCACTATGTTGCCTGAAGTGCGTGTGTAAGTGTACTGGTTATGGGGTGGAGGGGGAATAACAGTAAACAATACAACAGATGAGTTCCCTGCCTGTGAACATAAAGAACCAAAACCTAGGGTTTCCTTGTAATTGGCAACAAGTCGTTTCAATTCTTCTAGTAAGTGTGGCAGGGGAGCCATCTGCCAGAGAGTGTGGCAGTTGTTGATGGGGAGCTGGTCCCCAGATCACTTTGGGCCTCAGAGAGACAGGAGCCATCTGTCTGCTGGGCACTCCTACACAGTAGTCGTATGCACGACATCCAGTCTGTCCTTATTTATTGTCCGGTTCCGACACACTGTCCCAACGCTGTAGTTGGCACAATAGTCCCACCCTTCCCATGTGGCTTTCTGTCTTTGAAGGCTTACAAACTTGTTTCATCACTGGGCTTGAAAAGTGGCAGTTATTGAGCGCTTCAGTTGAGACAGTGTGGGGTTTTCCCCCTGTAGAGTGTCCATATCTAACAATGTGTGGGATCCTCTAATGTTCAGATACTCTTAGTCTCAATATTTCAAACAAACTGGACCCGGAAGGGGTGTCCCCACTTGTACTTGATCTCTTCATTGCAGAGGAAGTCAGTCAGTGGCCGAAGGGTTCTATGGCGCTGTAGAGTTATTGTGGAAAGATCCTGTTATAGCCATGTTGTTGTGCCTTTGAAGTCAATAGCATTCTTGTCTTGTACTGCGGACATGATGACCTCTTTCTACTGATAGCAATGAAAGCAGGTGAGTATATCCTGCGGCTGACCCAGAGAGCATACTGGGCATCCCGTCCTATATGTTCTGTCAAGAGCAATGCTCTAGTCTACAAGCTACGGGGTCTCGTGGCAAAACAGGCGGGTGACATTCCTCTAGTTTCCCAGACAGCAGGGGGACTCCTTTAATGTGTATATTGGAAGGGCTGGATCTGTTTGAGATCTAGTTGGTAAAGGAGCTCCCTCAACTCGACAAGTACATGGAAGTACTCATCCAGCTCTTCCCCCCGAGTTGTTGGTTTTCTCCAAAGATTCAATACTGAGCTCTTTTCTGATATCTCTAACATCTGCTGCTATATCCGTCTGGAGAGCTGTGATGTCCTCCTTGAGGGTCCCAAAAGGGTTTTCCAGGAACATTTTCATGACCAGTGTCTCGTTATCCTGTGAGCCCTCGTCATCCCTCTCTGCAGGCGGAGGAGTGGATAGAGATGCTTCTCCGCTCTGTTCGGCTTCTTTGACTGTGGTTTTGTGAGCATGTCCTTTAAAGTAGTATCCTTTTTTGTTGCAGTGCAAAGTCATGGCAGTTCCCTGAATGGCCTGGCCCCAGCAAAAAGGAGGGGGTTCGTCAATGCCTGTGAGATACTTGTGTGCGGACCTTTCTGGCAAGGAGCTTGCTTCACCCCCACATGATTCCCCAGGTCATGAGGACTAGTGAAGGTGGTAGAGGGTCAGAAATGATGTCTCTGGAGTAAAAGGGACCACCTGCAGCAAGGCTTTCACCGATAGGGATGACAGTGCGATAGCCTCACAGGAAATGCCTGTGATCACCTATGGGCACAAAGTGTTGGTCGCCCTGCCGGCGGTGCCAAACAATTAGTGATGGGCTCAAGGAACAGGCTCTGAGGTGGCTGCACAAGGCCCAGCTTTAAGAGGCTGGGCTGGCTTGTAGTGGGTACCAATGGTACTTACACCTTGTGCCAGGTCCGGTTATCCCTTATTAGTAGATTCGTAGTGTTCTAGCAGCTTAGGCTGATAGAGGTAGCTATAGCAGAGCATCTTAGGCTGAACTAGGAGACAGCCAAAGCTCCTATTATATCACTTATATCATATAGGTACTATATCATAAGAAAGACTAAACTCAGAGTTACTAAAAATAAAGGTACTTTATTTACGTGACAATGTGGCAAAAATATCTCAGAGGATATACTCCCTCAGGAGGTAAGTAAAATACACAAAATATACACACAAACCAAAATCAGGTAAGTAAAACAATCAGAAAGTAGTGCAAACACTGTAGTAGGATGCAATAGGCCTAGGGGCAATCAATCAATCAATCAAATTTCTTAAGCACACTACTCATCTGGTAGGATCTCAAGGCGCTGGGGATGGGGGGGTTTAATCCTCGAAAAGCCATGTTTTGAGTTGCAATACAAACCATATACTAAGAAAGATAAATGCAAACCACGAATGGAGCCCTACGCTAGTGTAGTGTGTAGAGGGTCGCTGGGAATGTAAGAAAACATTAAGGGTGTCCAAGATACCCCACCCCAAGACACTGAAAAGTAGGAGTAAAGTACTACTATTTCCCCAGAAACACACTAAAGTTGTGATAGAGGATTTTGCAAATACCACAACAGACTGCAAAGCACTGAAGACGGATTCCTGGACCTGAGGACCTGCAAAGGAAGGGGACCAAGTCCAAGAGTCACAACAGTTTCTGGGGGGGGCAGGAGCCCACTAAACCCCAGATGAAGGTGCATAATGGCTGCTTCCGGGTGAAAGAAGCTGGACATTCTGCAACAACGAAAGATGCTAGGAACTTCTCCTTCATGCAGAAGATGTCCCACGGAGTTCTGGAGGATGCAGAGTTGTTTCCTTGGCAAAATACTGCAAACAAGTCTTGCTAGCTGCAAGAGTCACGGTTAAAGAAAAGGGGTGCTGCCCGGGCCCAGGAAGGACCAGGATGTCGCCACTGGGGAGAGGAGACAGAAGGTACCCTCAGCAATGTAGAGAGCCCATTCACAAGAAGGTAGCACCCGCAGAAGTTCTTGAACACGGGTTGAAGAAGTCTGAACACAGCAGTAGTCTCAACACTGCAAAAGAGGGTCCCACGACACCGGAGATCAACTCAGGGAGCTGAGCTACACAGGACAGAGTGCTGGGGACCTAGGCTTGGCTGTGCATGCAGGATTACGTGGAAATGTGCACAGAAGCCCTTGTAGCTTCAGTTCACGTGGTGCACAGGATTACTGTCTGGAGAGGGGAGGCAAGGACTTACCTCCTCCAAATTTGGACAGTTGGACCACTGGACAGTCTGGGTCACTTGGGTCCACCACCTGTGTTCCAGGGGCCGCGCTCGTCAGGATGAGAGGTGTCCCAGAGTACCGGTGATGCTGAAGTTTGGTGCCTGATGAAGCAGGGGGAAGATTCTGTCGACCCACTGGAGATTTCTTTGTGGCTTCCAGTGCAGGATAAAGGCAGGCAGCCCCCAAAGCATGCACCACCAGGAAATAGTTGAGAAAGCCTGCAGGATTAGGCGCTACAATGTTGCTGGTAGTCTTCTTGCTACTTTTTTGCAGTTTTGCAGGCGTCCTGGAGCAGTCAGTGGTCGATCCTTGGCAGAAGTCAAAGAGAGAGGTGCAGAGTAACTCTGGTGAATTCTTGCAAGTAGTTATCTGAGAGAAAGCCCACTGGAGAGACTCTAAATAGCCCTCAGAGGAGGATTGGCCACCTAGTCAGGTATGCACCTATCAGGATGGGGTCTCTGACGTCACCTGCTGGCACTGGCCAATTAGAGCCTTCCAGAGTGCACTCACACCTCAGGATCCTAGATGACAGAGGTCTGGGACACTCTGGAGGAGTTCTGTGCACCACCCCTGGAGTGGTGATGGACAGGGGAGTGGTCACTCCCATTTTGGTTGTCCAGTTTCGCGCCAGAGCAGGGACTGGGGGTTCCCTAAACCGGTGTAGACTGGCTTATGCAAGGAGGGTACCATCTGTGCCCTTCAAAACATTTCCAGAGGCTGGGAGAGGCTACCCCTCCCCAGCCTTTAACACATATTTCCAAAGGTGCTAGGGTGTAACACCCTCTCTCAGAGGAAATTCTTTTTTCTGCCTTCCTGGGACTGGGATGCCCAGACCCCAAGAGGGCAGAACCCTGTCTGCCCGGTGGCAGCAGCGGTAGCTGCAGAGAATACCCCAGGGAGCTGGTTTGGCAGTACCCGGGTCAATAGTGGAGCCCCTGGGGTGCATGGATTTATGTGCCCCTAATACCAGATTTGGCATGGGGGGACAATTCCATGATCTTGGACATGTTACATGGCCATATTCGGAGTTACCATTGTGAAGCTACATATAGTTATTGACCTATATGTAGTGCACGCGTGTATTGGTGTCCCCGTACTCACAAAGTCCGGGGAAATGGCCCTGAACTATGTGGGGGCACCTTTGCTAGTGTAAGGGTGCCCTCACACTTCGTAACTTTGCACCTAACCTTCAACAAGTGAAGGTTAGACATACAGGTGACTTATAAGTTACCTAAGTGCAGTGAAAATGGCTGTGAAATAATGTGTGCCTTATTTCACTCAGGCTGCAGTGGCAGTCCTGAGCAAAGGTTTGTCTGAGCTCCCTATGGGTGGCAAAAGAAATGCTGCAGCCCATAGGGATCTCCTGGAACCCCAATACCATGGGTACCTAGGTACCATATACTAGGGAATTATAAGGGTGTTCCAGTGTGCAAAATGAAATTGGTCAAAGTAGTCACTAGCCTATAGTGACAAATTTAAAGGCAGAGAGAGCATAAGCACTGAGGTTCGGATTAGCAGAGCCTCAGTGACACAGTTAGGCACTACACAGGTCACAAACTATGAGCACTGGAGTCCTGGCTAGAAGGGTCCCAGTGAGACAGGTAAAACACACCGAGAAATAGGGTTTTCACTATGAGCACTGGGGTCCTGGCTAGCAGGATCCCAGTGAGACAGTAAAAACACATTGACATATACTCACAAACAGGCCGAAAGTGGGGGTAACAATGTTAGAAAGAGGCTACCTTCTAACACCAGCACAGACAGGGAGGGTGACGTGCAGAAAGGGTAAGAGGCTGGCTATCTGCTACAAGCTGGAGGTTGAGCAGTGCCCCCGGTGTGCTCCATCACACAGCAGTCCACCCCAGGACCATGTCCCAGACTGTCCAATGGCCAACAGGGCTACACAGTCTTGCTCCTTTCACTCTCAAGCTATAGTAGGTGCTAATGTCGCCTGCATCGGGAGGTCACGTGTCTGCTATTATCAAGGGGGAGGTACTCACTGTGGCAAGTACGGTTCCATGTGCAGCCCCCAAAGCTGGTACCAGTTTCACTAGGCCGCTTCAGGCCTGCAAACTACCATCGGCCCCTGGGGCCTGCTCTTGATGTCCACCAAGGCTTTAGGACCATCAGTCACTTCAGGCACTAGGCATCCTCTGGAAGCGTTGTCAGGGGGAACCCATCCAGTGTCCCATACAGAACCACTAGAAACCGATCAGGCTGCAAGCCCTAGGAGTAATATTAGGATGTGCTCCAGCAGTCAGCGAGTGGCTGAAGGAGATGGCGCTGGTCCAGTGCTGTCACTGGAAGTGAGTAGTGCCTGATTTACAGGAGTGGCAAAATGAGTAGGTGCATGCCGAAATCTGTGTTTTATTGTCTAAATAGGTGATTATCTGGGTGAGCGAGTGAGTGCATGACTGAGTGTGTGTCTGATTGAGAAGCAATGAGTGACACTGAAAACCTGTTCAAATTACTTATGAATTTATCTAATTTTGTGAATCAATATGTTTCAATTTCAAGCACTTCAAATACTTTTGCAGAAAGGAGAGGCAGAGAGTAAAGTACAGCAATGATTTACATGGAAGAGCAGTTTGATTAAAGGAGGAGTGAGCAGAAACAAGCTTTTATTTTCACTGGAGAAAGGGCACACATTACTAACCGCTGCGCTACGTTCTCTCCCTATCACTTACCCCCAATGGGACACACCTCTTGAGTAAACAGACTCATAAATGAGTTCAAGGATTCCCTGTTAACCAACGGAGACTGGAAACAGGTTTCAACCATAATACAACAAAGCATCGTCTCAACATGAAGTGTACTAAGGAGGTCCCTGCGCCCCCCCCAAGCTTACCCCCACTGCAAAAACTTCAGTGACAATTTCAGATCTGCACAAACAGCATAAAAACTCAACATGGGAAAAAAGAAGGCTTTAAAACAAAAGGAATGAGTACAACTTTACCAAATGCTCCAGAAAATACACCAGGCCCGTCTCTGGAACTACATTCATAAATTAAAATCTTCTAATACCACTAGGGAAAATGGAGTCTTGGAAGGATCCTGGGTGAGACACATAGAAGTTTTGTATACTGATCAGCACCTTGCACCTGATTATCCAGACAAGTGGGGGATCGGCGATCTGAGCACAGATAACATCCAGGAACTGACCTCCCCAGCCTAGGCCACAAAATTTATCAAAGCAATGAAAAAATGATGGAGATCCCGGCCCTAATGGTCTTCCGGAAAGTACATTCAAATGTGCCACCGGAGGAACAGGCAAAGGTGTTAACTTCTCTTTTCCATATCTTCCGCACTATTGAAGTCCCAGAAGCATGGAGAGGATCAATTTTGTGTCCAACATTTAAGAAAGGGGGCCCGACAAATCCTTCCAATTACCGCCTGATAGTACTTTTAGACATAGGGGTCAAGCTTTTGCTAGAACACTTCTTAAACAGCTAAAGGCCTGGTTTGCAGAAACAATGCTTTGCTTTTTTCCAGGTTCAGTTTCAGGCTTCGTCAACAGTGATTAACATCACAGCACTGGCAGCTCTGAGCCATCAAGCAGTCCAGAAAAACCAGCTACCACTCTCCTGCTGCTTCATTGACTAAAGTGCTGTGTTTGACAGGTTAGATGGCCCCACAGTTTGGATAAAACTAATTGGGTGGGGCGTCCTCTTAAAACTCCTAGGGGCAATTATTGCTCTGTACTCAGGCATGTGGGTCCAAGTGAGAACAGGCCCTCATACTGCTGCTTCCAAAATTACCTTCTGGCGTGGTCTGAAGAAAGCTGGCATTCTCGCACCCCTCCTCTTTAATTTATACACAGCAGACCTTGGCAAAGGTGTAGAGGGCGGTTACCAGGTTCCTGCAAAATTAGGCCCGTCTAAACTACACATCCTGCAATACGTAGATGATATAGTGGTAATGGATAATACCAAAGTCTGCATAGAGCTAGCCCTGAGCAGCCTCCACATACACAATGGGAAAAACTATCTCATGATTAATCAAGATAAGACTAAGGTTCTGACATTTAGCCACCAATGAAACAAGAAACATCTGATATGGCGTATGGGGAGCAAGACGATCCAAACAGCAAGGAAGTACAACTACTTGAAGGTCTGGTTTACAGAGTCCACCAAACCTACCACCCACATAGCCTCCCTGAAAAATAAAGGCGCAGTTATGACATACAGTCTCAATTGTCTGAACACTAAGCAAAAAAGTGCCCCAGCAGCCCCTATTCTTAGGATTATGAAGGCGACTCTCCTGCCTGTGCTGCAATATGGTCTTCAGGCCGTTCCCAGGGCCTATGCTCCTAGTCTAGAAAATATTTCAACTGCCTCCTTATATTCATAGGACAAGACTCCGACTGGTATTTGTGCTGCAGAGACAAACTTTAGTCTGTGAGTCAGATATACTGAAATGTAATATTTGGGTCTTGAAAGCACCAGCTAACTTTCTCAAAGCCTGTCTGAAAGGTATTCTTGAGACCCCAGGCAATCCTTGGCACCAGAAAACACAAAAATCCATTACCTTTTTCCGAATGTAAGAACTGGCACTAAAATCAGACGTTGCCTCCTAGAATAGATGGAAAAGGATAATTAACAGGTAATTGAAATTAATCTCAACAGGATATATCTTTCCTAAGGCCCTTTCTTATTTTCTTACCTTGAACAACTCATGCTTGGTAGGAAAACCACAACCATACTTTGTCATCAGAGGCCATTAATGGACAGATGCACAGAGTCTCCCTGTACAAGCACCAAATAGGCTTACCACTGGCCCATTTCAACCCGGCATGGGCCCACCAGGGCGAGAGAAAGGCATACAGGCTATTCAACTTTTAAAGTGAATCATGGCTTTATCTCCTGTGTTGCTGTCCCAAGCTGGATGCCTTTAGGAGGGATCTGTCGAACCCAGTCTACCAGACCCAGGTGGTTTGCACCTCTCTGGAGGCTTCATTGTTATGTTTCATCCAATCTGATGAAAGAGCCTTGTAGAGGTTTGGGAAATTTGACGAGGAACTTGGAGCTGAGCTTTGACCTCAAACTCCTGAGCCTTGTCATATTATCTCCACCCAAAAACTGACAACGGACTCCTGGAAGCAGAAAACCTTATTTGTTAAGTGGTCCCTTTCATATTTAGAAGGCATTAGTGACTATGTTCCCTTACGTCACTGGGGCTGTACAGGCTAAGTGGGTCTCCTTTACAAATGTAAAGAAGGGACTCTGCGGAGCAGGGCTGCGATACTCCCTCTTTTTCCCAGCAAAGTTGTGGGTGCTTCTCGGCAGTGTGTCGCATATCTTTCTGACTCCTTCTGATGTGTAGGAATAGTTTGGGAGGTGCCAGGTGGAGGGCATGGGCAACAAGACGGCAAGGAGCCCCATGGACTGAGAGGACAATACCTGGACATTACCCGATCTGATAACCAATTGGAGGAGTCCTCCTCAAATGTTACTTCCACTAGCAGACAGCCTACCCTGTGTGACACCGCAAACAGTAGACAATCTGATTTGACATTATGGACCATGGTGGGTGAGCTGGTTACTTAGGAGTGATGTGCAGTGGACTGTGCTTTACATTGCTGGCCACCTTTGGGAGGTGTACAGGGGCAACCAATGGGGAGGGTGTTAACAGTGCTTGGCCGTTAAAGGGGTGGCAATCATGATTTGGCCTGCTGTGTGGTGTTGATGCCCGCAATGGCCTGCAGGTTGCTGGCCAGGATTGACTTTCGCAGATTTTCATGGATGAGGAGTGTGTATCTGAGGGTGTTTCTGTACTGCTCGAATTCTCCCTTTGGCGATTGCAGGTGGCTGATGGGGGAGGGTTGAGGCAGGAGCGTGGTGCCTCCATGTCTCAGTTTTGTGGCATTTACACCCTGTATACCCTTATCCACTTCTGCATGGATAGTAGTAGTTTAGTAGACCAGAGGTTCACCATGTTCATGTTGGTGGGGCTGGCTGTTGCTGGTCTGCTCTGGAGTCAGGGAGCTGAGATCTGTTTGCTGGGTTCTTGGTTCTGGGTATTCTTTTGGGTCGAGATATGCTGCACAATGGTAGGGGGGCCATGGGAGGCCTACCTTGAAGTGGGATGGAGAGTATGGATAGGATGACGTTACCTGAAGGGTTATGACTATTGACATGGAACATCAGGGTCATGGGATCTGCTACAAAGAGTCACAAGGTCCATCAGTTCTTAAAGCATTGGGCTGTCCACATTGCCCTTCGTCAGGAAACACACCTTACTATGGTTGAGGTGCAACGACTCCAATGATGCTGAAGGGGAAATGTGTACTCCACAGAATACTCAGCATTTGCTGGGGAGGCCCTGGTGTGGATTAGGGCGGGAGTCCCCTTTGAGGCATTGCAGGTCAGGACAGATAAGCAATGAAGATATGCATTAGTGGAGGGAAGGCTAGATGGTAAGCCACTGACTGTTGGGTCCATTCATGCTCCAAACTAGGACAAGCCGACTTTCCTTTCCGCTTTGTCTGCACAACTGAGTATGAGTGCTGATGTGGAATTTGCCCATTAGGGGAGACTTCAATTGTGTGGCTGATGCTGACCTGGACTGCTCTACTTCACCCTTGCTGGGAACTACTACCCACAGGGCGGTGAAAAGGCTCCAGAATTGGATGGGGAATTGGGGGCTAGAGAATATCTGGGGAGCACAGCATGGATTGGAGAGGAAATACTCCTATTATTCCAGCTTATATGCACTGCCCATCCATCTGGATGCATTTCTTTGCTTGCTATGCAAATATGTTAAGCATAGCTAATTCCCTGGTTGCACTATCTCATGATAGCCAACAGTTGATGCGCCTCTATTTGGGGTAAGAACACCCTGAAGCCCCATTGTGGCACCTGTGCCCCAGTGCACTGGAAGACCCCATGTTCTGGGAGGGCCTCTGGGAGTCAATTTCACATTATTTGGAGCATTATAAGGGCCCAGCATCAGACTGCCTTGTGGAATTTGAGGCGTTCAAGGTGGTGGAACGAGGATACTGCTTAGTAGTGTCAGTGGGGATCAGAGGGGCCCTTGAGTGAGGACCTAACCAAATTTGAGGGTGACATTCGTCGCTTGGACAACTGACTGGGCCAGGATGATGGAATGGGGGTGAGATTGGAGTAGACCTAGAGCGATACAGTGTCCTTCTGGAGAAACTTCGGTGTCAGAATTACCAGGAATATTTTACCCAGGTGCATGAAATTGAGGGTTTGGCTGGGCACCTGTTGGCCTTGGCTGACTCAGCCTGAATGAAGGGGATCTCCAATTGTCCAATTGCAGGAGCTGGGTGGGGGGCTCATGTACTCACAAGTATAAATGTGGCTTTCCGTGATTACTATATGACTCTCTGTGACTGATAAGCTGAGGACTCCAATGTGACTACAGAACCTTTTTTAGAACCCTTGTGATTATGTAGACTGTGCACAGAGGTAACAGAGATGTTAGGGGGTCCCATCACAATACAGAAGATTAAAGGTGCCATACCAACATGGCACTAAGGAAGTTCCCTGTGCCGGACAGCCTGCCAGCGTAATTTCACTCTGTGTTTTCTGGGTTATCCATGCCGAGGCTGACCAACATCTTTGCTGCAACCTTGGAAAAAAGGGTACTTCCTGCTTCCACTAAAGATTCAATGGTGGTAAAGCTTCCGAAGACTGAAGCGCCCGCGACACCTGTCACGTTGCAGAGACCTCTATTCATGCTGAACATGTACTTCAAGATTCTAAGCTAAATTCTGTCTCTGCCATTACTTCTACACATGCAGGAATTGGTGCCTCCCGACCAGTGTGGATTTATGCCCCAGCACAGCACTTCCTAGAATCTACATCATTTGTATATGCTCCTCTCTTCCCTATCATTGCAGGGGGAGGGGCAGGCAGGGGTAGTGTCTATGGACCTGGAGAAGGCTTTTGTCATGGTCAGTTAGTCATTTTTGGAGTGGGTCATGCTCATCATTTGACTGGGTGTTGCCTGGGTGCAAAGGGTATGCCTGCTGTATACTAACACCACTATCGGGTGTGGATGGGGTGCAAAATATCCAGTCTCTATGAGGTTCATTGGGGTACAAGACAGGGGTGGTCACTATCTCTGCTCTTGTTTGCACTGGCCATTCAGCTACTGGCAGGGATGTGTAGGTACCAAGTTCGGGGTAGAGGCACAGTGATGGACAGAACTGAACACCTCATTTCTTTATATGTGGATGATTTGTTAATATATGTGTCCAATATGGAGACGGGAGTTTACTTCATGCTCCAGTTGCTCCAAGAATTTGGTGTGGTCTTGGGGCGTGAAGTCCTGAGTTTTCCAGCTGTGGGCGGAACTGGATAGACCTTGCGCTTTGGTACCGGTTATCCGGTGAGCACTTCGCTCCTTCCACTACTTAAGGAAACAAGTCTACCATGAATTAGAAGTGCTGGATGGTCACTTGGACTCTACCGTGCGATCTTTGTGGGGGTGTGTGGCCTTCTGGAGGACACTGAAGTTCTCTCTTATGGCACGGATAGTGCTCACAAAGCTGAGCATGCTACCCCAGCTGCCTTATTTCTTCATCAATCGCTCCATGTGAATCTCTGGCATGTCGTATAGACAGCTGGACTAATTGCTTCTGGACCTTATTTGGGATGGGGATTGCCAGCGGGTGGCCCTGGAGACCCTCAGGCGGCCTCTCCTGGAGGGGGTTTTGGGAGTGCCAGACTTTGAGGTCTATTTCCTGCCAGCCTAACTGTAGTGGATCAGTAGGTGGCTGGACAGGACATTTTTGGGGGAGCTGGGAAAGCTGGGAACTGCACCTGATTGGGGTGTGTTGCTGGCATGGCATCTGTGGCCGGTGCCCTGAGGCAAAGAGGATGGCCTGCTACTATCCACAGCCCTTGGGTGCTGAGAGAGGTGTGTGTTACCTTACACAGCATTGTCTGTTGTATGCTCCAGCCCTCCCAATGGTGGGATTGTCCTATGATGCCCCCCTTCCTTTTTTATGGCAAAACCAATGTGTAGGAGGCTGGCCTGGCTTGTAGTGGGTACCAGAGGCACTTACACCTTGTACCAGGTCCAGTTATCCCTTATTAGTGTAGAAGAGGTGTTTATAGCAGCTAAGGATGATAGAAGGTAGCTATGGCAAAGCAGCTTTAGCTGAACTAGGAGACATGTAAAGCTCCTACTATACCACTGGTGTCATATGCTCAATATCATAAGAAAACACAATACACACATATACTAAAAATAAAGGTACTTTATTTTTATGACAATATGCCAAAAGTATCTCAGTGAGTACCCTCAGAATGAGGATGAGAAATATACACAAGATATATGTACACAAACCAAAATTATGCAAGTAATAGCAAAAGGAAGTAATGCAAGCAGTGTAAAGTTACAATAGATTGCAATAGGAGCACATACGTATAGGGGCAACACAAACCATATACTCCAAAAGTGGAATGCGAACCACGAATGGACCCCAAACCTATGTGAGCTTGTAGAAGGTCGCTGGGATTGTAAGAAAACAGTGAGGGTTAGAAAAATAGCCCACCCCAAGACCCTGAAAGGTAGGTGTAAAGTGCACCTACTACCCCCAGAGAGCACAGAAGTCGTGATAGGGGAATTCTGCAAGGAGAACAAACACCAGCAAGGCAACAGCAGTGGATTTCCAGACCTGAGTACCTGTAAGACAAGGGGACCAAGTCCAAGAGTCGCGACAGTGTCGAGAGTGGGCAGGAGCCCAAGAAATGCCAGCTGAGGGTGCAAGGAAGCAGCCACCGGATGGAAGGATCTTGGTGTTTTGCAAGAACGAAGAGGACTAGGAACTTCCCCTTTGGAGGATGGATGTCCCACGTCGTGAAGAAGCTTGCAGAGGTATTCCCACGCAGAAAGACTGCAAACAAGCCTTGCTAGCTGCAAGCGTCACGGTTAGGGTTTTTGGATGCTGCTGTGGCCCAGGAGTGACCAGGATGTCGACACTTGGATGAGGAGACAGAGGCGGCACCCAGCAAGTCAGGGAGCCCTCACAGAAGCAGGCAGGACCTGCAGAAGTACCAGAACAGGCACTTGGAAGAAGAGTGAAACGGAGTCCACACAAAGTCACAAAAGGGAGTCCCACGGCGCCAGAGGACAACTCAGAAGGTTGTGCACTGCAGGTTAGAGTGTCAGGGACCCAGGCTTGGCTGTGCATGAAGGAAATCCTGGAAGAGTGCACAGGAGACGGAGCAGCTGCAAATCACGCGGTACCCAGCAATGCAGTCTAGCGTGGGGAGGCAAGGACTTACCTCCACCAAATTTGGACTGAAGAGTCACTGGACTGTGGGAGTCACTTGGACAGAGTTGCTGAGTTCCAGGGACCACGCTCGTCGTGCTGAGAGGGGACCCAGAGGACCGGTGATGCAGTCTTTTGTTGCCTGCGGTTGCAAGGGGAAGATTCCGTCGACCCACGGGAGATTTCTTCAGAGCTTCTGGTGCAAGAAGGAGGCAGGCTACCCCCAGAGCATGCACCACCTTGAAACAGTCGAGAAAGCCGGCAGGATGAAGCGATACAAGGTTGCTAGTAGTCATCTGGCTACTTTGTTGCGGTTTTGCAGGCGTCCTGAGCAGTCAGCGGTCGATCCTTTGGCAGAAGGTGAAGAGGGAGATGCAGAGGAACTCTGGTGAGCTCTTGCATACGTTATCTAAAGAATTCCCCAAAACCAGAGACCCTAAATAGCCAGAAAAGGAGGTTTGGATACCTAGGAAGGAGGATTGGCTACTAACAGAGGTAAGAGCCTATCAGAAGGAGTCTCTGACGTCACCTGCTGGCTCTGGCCACTCAGAGCAGTCCAGTGTGCCAGCAACACCTCTGAATCCAAGATGGCAGAGGTCTGGGGAACACTGGAGGAGCTCTGGGCATCTCCCCTGGGAGGTGCAGGTCAGGGGAGTGGTCACTCCCTTTTCCTTTGTCCAGTTTCGCGCCAGAGCAGCGCTGGGGGATCCCTGAACCAGTGTAGACTGGCTTATGCAAAGATGGGCACCATCTGTGCCCATCAAAGCATTTCCAGAGGCTGGGGGAGGCTACTCCTCCCCAGCCCTGACACCTATTTCCAAAGGAAGAGGGTGTAACACCTCTCTCAGAGGAAGTCCTTTGTTCTGCCTTCCACCAGGCAGGTCGCTCCCCCCATCTGCCACGCAGCCCACTGTGGGTTGAACCTCCGTTGCCGCTTTTGCCGCCTGACTACTCGCTCCCTTTTTTCTGTACCCCTGCGCTTGGCTTCTGTGCCACTTCGTTTTTTCATTCTGTGCCCCTGTGTTTTGCTTTCTGTACCCCTGTGCTCTGTTGTCCCTCTCCCGCCGTCTTTTCCCGACGTTATTTCCCCGGGTTTTCCCCCGGGTTTTTCCCCAGGTTTTTCCCTTGCTGCTGAGCCCCTGCTGCCCCGCCCCCTTCACTCCCATTGGCCACCCCGCTCCCACCTCCCAGCTGCTCCTCCCTCCCTCTGCCCTCATATGGAGGCCGCGAAGCGGTGGTAGAGAGCGATCTTTGACCCTGTCACCAGGCAGATCGCTCCCCCCATCTGCCACGCAGCCCCCTGTGGGTTGAACCTCCGTTGCCGCTTTTGCTGCCTGACGACTCACTCCCTTTTTTCTGTACCCCTGCGCTTGGCTTCTGTGCCACTTCGTTTTTTCAATCTGTGCCCCTGTGTTTTGCTTTCTGTACCCCTGTGCTCTGTTGTCCCTCTCCCGCCGTCTTTTCCCGCTGTTTTTCCCCCGGGTTTTCCCCCGGGTTTTTCCCCGGGTTTTTCCCTTGCTGCTGAGCCCCTACTGCCCCGCCCCCTCCACTCCCATTGGCCGCCCGGCTCCCACCTCCCAGCTGCTCCTCCCTCCCTCTGCCCTCATATGGAGGCCGCGAAGCGGACGCACGCAGCGGGTGCGCCGCTGGCGCGCCAAAGGCACGCATAAGGCAAGCCCGTCTGCACCCGTCCGCGCCTGGACCGCACCCAGCACTAGAACCCCTGGAACCCGCACCCCCCGCAACGTCAGACTGCACTACGATGCAAAGAACCCTCCACGCACTCAACACCAGACGAGACCACACCTGCTACCAGGCCACCCCGAAACGCACCCAGGGGCCTTTCACCTGCCGGAACTGCAGATTCACCAGCATCCAACCCTCCACACCACCAGCCAGGGAACCCAACCACCTCCGCTGCATCCTCCTCAACACCCGCTCCGCTCGCAAGCACGCCATCGAACTTTGGGACCTCCTAGACTCCACTGCCCCGACGTCGCCTTCCTGACGGAGACCTGGCTGAACGCCACCTCAGCACCAGACATCGCCACAGCCATCCCACAGGGCTACAAGATCTCCAGCAGAGACCGCACCAACGGAGTGGGAGGAGGAATCGCCATCATCCACAAAGACTCCATCAAAATCTCAACGAACACCGATGACACCCTCACCACCGCCGAGCACATGCACTTCCAGATCCACACCGACCCCAACACCACCCTCAGAGGAACTCTCATCTACAGACCTCCCGGACCCCGCCCACAGTTCAGTGACACCATCGTCGACCTCATCAGCACCCACCCACGCCCTCGCTTCCACGGACTACATCCTCCTCGGGGACCTGAACTTCCACCTCGAGAACAACAACAACGTCAACTCCACCACCCTGATCGACAACCTTGTCAACCACGGACTCAAACAGCTCGTAACGACACCCACTCACGCCGCTGGACACATGCACGACCTCATCTTCTCTGCAAGCCCCCACGTCTCCTTCAACCACACCACCGAACCACACTGGACCGACTACAGATGCGTCCACTTCACCTTCAGAAAACCCACCAGACACCACCGCACCCAACAGCTACCACGCCGCTGCTGGGGCAAGGTCACCGAGGACCAACTGACTACCGCCCTCGCCCTGAGACCACCCACTGACCCCACCGACCCAGACACCGCCGCGACCAACCTCACACAGTGGATCAACAACTGCGCCAACACCCTCGCCCCTCTCAAGACCTTTACAACCAACCACACCAACAAGAAAGCCGCCTGGTTCACCGAGGACCTCCGGATCTCCAAGCACACCTGTCGGAAGCTGGAGAAGAAATGGCTCCACGACCGAACACCAGACTACCACACAGTCCTCAAGAGCGCCATCCGCAGACATCACCAACTCATCAGGACCGCCAAGAAGACCGCCTTCAAGGACCGCCTAGACAACAACACACACAACACCAAAGAGCTCTTCAGCATCGTGAAAGAACTCTCCAACCCCAGCTCCATCACCAACGACATCACGCCATCTCAAGACCTGTGCGACTCCCTGGCCACCTTCTTCCACCGCAAGATCACCGACATCCATGACAGCTTCAACCCCGACCCCCCCGCACCCACCACCGAGTCCACCACCCCTGCGACTACCACTCGCACCAGTCGCCTGACTGTCTGGTCCAGCATCAGCGACGAAGACACCATCAAAACCATGAACTCCATCCACTCCGGATCCCCATCGGACCCCTGCCCTCACCACGTCTTCAACAAAGCCAGCGCAGCCATCGCGCCCCACCTCTGGAAAACAATCAACTGTTCCTTCGAGACAGCAACCTTCCCAGAAAGCTGGAAGCACACCGAGATCAACGCCCTTCTGAAGAAGCCTATGGCGGACCCCAAGGACCTCAAGAACTTCCGGCCCATCTCCCTGCTCCCTTTCCTGGCAAAAGTGACCGAGAAGATTGTCAACAAACAGCTGACCCGCCATCTCGAAGTCAACAACATCCTGGACCCTTCCCAATCCGGTTTTCGCAGTAACCACAGCACCGAGACCGCCCTCATCGCCGCCACTGACGACATCCGGACCCTGATGGACAAAGGAGAAACAGCCGCCCTCATCCTCCTGGACCTATCAGCAGCCTTTGACACGGTCTGCCACCGCACCCTATCAGCACGCCTCCATGACGCCGGTATCCAAGAGAAGGCCCTGGCCTGGACCACATCCTTCCTCTCCGGCAGAACCCAGAGCGTCCACCTCCCACCCTTCCGCTCTAAAACCACTGAGATCATCTGCGGCGTCCCACAGGGATCCTCCCTCAGCCCGACACTGTTCAATATCTACATGGCCCCCCTCGCCCACGTCGCACGACAACACAACCTCAACATCATCTCCTAT
Organism: Pleurodeles waltl; assembly: GCF_031143425.1. Classification (NCBI taxonomy): domain Eukaryota; kingdom Metazoa; phylum Chordata; class Amphibia; order Caudata; family Salamandridae; genus Pleurodeles; species Pleurodeles waltl. The sequence goes on from NC_090440.1 coordinate 1,214,658,203, forward strand.
GCCGACGACACCCAGCTGATCATATCCCTCACCGAAGATCCCCACACTGCCAAAGCTAACCTCCACCGAGGAATGAAGGCCGTAGCCGACTGGATGAAGGACAGCAGACTGAAGCTGAACTCAGACAGGATCGAGGTCCTCATTCTCTGACCCACCCCATTAGCCTGGGACGACTCTTGGTGGCCCACGTCACTAGACACAGCCCCGGAACCCACGGACCACGCACGCAACCTGGGGGTCATCCTCGACTCCACTCTCTCCATGACCGGGCAAGTCAACTCCGTCTCCGCGTCCTGCTTCAACACCCTCCGTATGCTCCACAGGATCTTCAAATGGATCCCCCTCGACACGAGAAAAACTGTTACCCAGGCCCTCATCACCAACAGACTCGACTACGGGAACGCCCTCTACTCAGGAATTACAAACAAGCTCCTGAGACGACTCCAACGCATCCAGAACGCCTCAGCCCGACTCATCCTCGATGCCCCCCGCCGCAGCCACATCACACTCCACCTGAGAGGCCTGCACTGGCTCCCCGTCAACAAAAGGATCACCTTCAAGCTCCTGATCCACACACACAAAGCACTGCACAACACCGGACCCACCTACCTCAACAACCGACTCAGCTTCAACACCCCCACCCGAAGCCTCCGCTCAGCCAACCTCGCCCTCGCCACAGTCCCCCGCATCCGAAAAACCACAGCCGGCGGCAGATCCTTCTCCTACCTCACCGCCAAGACCTGGAACACTCTCCCCACCATCCTACGACAGACCCAGGACCTACTGGCCTTCAGAAGACTCCTCAAGACCTGGCTCTTCGACCAGTAGCACCCCCCCTCCCCAGCGCCTTGAGACCCTCGCGGGTATGTAGCGCGCTTTACAAATGCAGTGATTGATTGATTGATTTCCTGGGCCAGGGCTGCCTGGACCCCAGGAGAGCAGAAACCTGTCTGAGGGGTTGGCAGCAGCAGTAGCTGCAGTGGAAACCCCGGAGAGGCAGTTTGGCAGTACCCGGGTTCTATGCTAGAGACCCGGGGGATCATGGAATTGTCTCCCCAATGCCAGAATGGCACTGGGGTGACAATTCCATGATCTTAGACATGTTACATGGCCATGTTCGGAGTTACCATTGTGACGCTATACATAGGTAGTATACCTATGTACAGTGCACGCGTGTAATGGTGTCCCCGCACTCACAAAGTCCGGTGAATTTGCCCTGAATGATGTGGGGGCACCTTGGCTAGTGCCAGGGTGCCCTCACACTAAGTAACTTTGCACCCAACCTTCAGCAGGTGAAGGTTAGACATATAGGTGACTTATAAGTTAATTAAGTGCAGTGGTAAATGGCTGTGAAATAACGTGGACGTTATTTCACTCAGGCTGCACTGGCAGGCCTGTGTAAGAATTGTCAAATCTCCCTATGGGTGGCAAAAGAAATGCTGCAGCCCATAGGGATCTCCTGGAACCCCAATACCCTGGGTACCTCAGTACCATATACTAGGGAATTATATGGGTGTACCAGTATGCCAATGTGAATTGGTGAAATTGGTCACTAGCCTGTTAGTGACCATTTGGAAAGCAGAGAGAGCATAACCACTGAGGTTCTGGTTAGCAGAGCCTCAGTGAGACAGTTAGTCATCACACAGGGAACACATACAGGGCACATACGTATGAGCACTGGGGCCCTGTTTGGCAGGGTCCCAGTGACACATAGACTAAAACAACATATATACAGTGAAATATGGGGGTAACATGCCAGGCAAGATGGTACTTTCCTACACAACCCCTCCCCCCAAACGAAGGACAATAAGACTAGCCATGACCTGATGAGTCTTCATTGTCTAAGTGGAAATATCTGGAGAGTCCATCTGCATTGGAGTGGGTACTCCCAGGTCTATGTCCACTGTATAGTCTATCCCCTGTAGAGATATGGACCACCTCAACAATTTAGGATTTTCACCTTTCATTTGTTTTAGCCAAAGTAGAGGTTTGTGGTCTGTCAGAACAATGAAGTGAGTACCAAACAGTTATGGCCTCAACTTCTTCAGTGCCCAGACCACAGCAAAGGCCTCCCTCTCTATGGCAGACCAACGCTTTTCTCTAGGGGTCAACCTTCTCCTGATAAAAGCAACTGGTTGATCCTGGCCATCAGAATTAAGTTGTGATAAGACTGCCCTACCCCTAATTCAGATGCATCAGTTTGAACAATGAATTTATTGGAGTGACATGGGCTTTTTAGGACAGGTGCAGTGCACGTGACCTGTTTGAGCTCCTCAAAAGCTTTCTGACAGCTGGCTGTCCACAATACCTTTTTAGGCATCTTCTTGCTAGTGAGATCATTAAGTGGGGCTGCAATGGAGCCATAGTTTTTAATGAATCTCCTGTAATACCCAGTGAGGCCTAGGAAGGCTCTCACCTGGGTCTGAGTTGCAGGGGGAACCCAATCCATGATTGTCTGGATTTTCCCCTGAAGTGGTACAATATGTTCTCCACCTACCAGGTGTCCCAGATAAACCACCTTTCCCTGCCCTATCTGGCACTTTGAGGCCTTGATAGTGAGGCCTGCCTTTTGCAGGGCCTCCAAAACTTTCCACAGGTGGACCAGGTGATCATCCCAGGTGGAGCTAAAGACAGCTATATCATCTAGATATGCTGCACTAAAAGCCTCCAACCCTTGTAGGACTGTATTCACCAACTTCTGAAAAGTGGCAGGTGCATTTTTCAACCCAAAGGGCATCACTGTAAATTGGTAGTACCCTCCTATAGTTGAAAATGCAGTTTTAGGTTTAGCATCCTCAGCCAATTTGATCTGCCAATACCCTGCAGTCAAATCAAAGGTGCTTAGATACTTGGCAGATGCCAGTGTATCTATGAGCTCATCTGCCCTGGGTATAGGGTGAGCATCAGTTTTTGTTACTTGGTTGAGACCTCTGTAATCTACACAAAACTCCATCTCCTTTTTTCAATCTTTTGAGTGAGGCTTTGGTACAAGCACCACAGGAGAGGCCCATGGGCTTTCAGAAGGTTTAACCACTCCTAGATCAAGCATTTTCTGAACTTCTTGCTTTATGCAGTCCCTGACATGGTCAGGCTGCCTATAGATTTTACTTTTGACAGGCATGCTGTCTCCAGTATCAATTGCGTGTTCACACCAAGATGTGGTGCCTGGCACAGTTGAAAAGAGTTCAGAAGACTGTCCAAGGAGATTTATGCAGTTGTCTCTCTGTTCTGCAGTTAGACAGTCTGCCAAACCTACTCCCTCCACTAAAGCATCATCTTCAGTGGAAGAGAAGAGATCAGGGAGAGGGTCACTCTCTTCTTCCTGTCCTTCATCTGTTGCCATGAGCAGGGTGAGATCAGCCCTGTCATAGTAGGGTTTTAGGTGGTTGACATGGAGCACCCTAAGGGGACTCCTGGCAGTCCCCAGGTCAACCAAGTATGTGACCTCGCCCTTCTTTTCAACAATTAGATGGGGTCCACTCCATTTGTCTTGGAGTGCTCTTGGGGCCACAGGCTCCAATACCCACACCTTCTGTCCTGGTTGGTACTGAATCAGATCAGCCTTCTGGTCATGCCATTGCTTTTGGAGCTCTTGGCTGGCCTGAAGGTTTTTACTGGCCTTTTTCATGTACTCAGCCATTCTGGATCTTAGGCCGAGTACATAGTCCACTATGTCTTGTTTGGGAGCTTTTAAAGGTTGTTCCCAACCCTCCTTCACAAGTGTTAGGGGACCTCTTACAGGGTGCCCAAAGAGGAGTTCAAAGGGACAGAAGCCCACTCCTTTCTGGGGTACCTCCCTGTAAGCAAAAAGGAGGCAAGGTAACAGGACATCCCATGTCCTCCAGAGTTTTTCAGGGAGTCCCATTATCATTCCTTTGAGAGTTTTATTAAACCTCTCTACCAGTTCATTAGTTTGTGGATGATAAGGTGTGGTGAATGTGTATGTTACACCACATTCCTTCCACATAGCTTTCAAGTATGCAGACATAAAGTTGCTACCCCTGTCTGATACAACCTCTTTTGGGAAACCCACCCTGGAAAAGATTCCCAGGAGGGCTTTTGCCACTGCAGGTGCTGTAGTGGTCCTTAGAGGAATTGCTTCAGGATATCTTGTGGCATGGTCCACAACCATAAAGAGAAACCTATTGCCTGAAGCAGTAGGAGGGTCAAGGGGGCCAAATATGTCAATCCCTACCCTTTCAAAGGGAACCCCAACCACAGGCAGTGGAATAAGGGGAGCCTTTGGTGTGCTACCAGTCTTGCCACTGGCTTGGCAGGTCACACAAGACTTACAAAAATATTTTGTGTCCTCTGACATCCTAGGCCAGTGAAACAGGGGGACAAGCCTTTCCCATGTTTTGATCTGGCCCACATGCCCAGCCAAAGGAATGTCATGTGCCAGAGTTAGGAGGAACTCTCTGTACTGCAGGGGAATGACCAATCTCCTGGCTGCTCCAGGTTATGGGTCCCTTGCCTCTGTGTACAAGAGGTTATCCTCCCAGTAAACTCTATGTGAGTCACTGACATCCCCATTTTGCTTCTTGACAGCTTGCTGTCGGAGACCCTCTAATGTGGGACAGGATTGCTGCGCCACACTCAGCTCTTCCCTGGCAGGCCCCCCTCCACCCAAAAGCTCAGCAGTGTCTGCTGCCAGCTCCTCTGGTGAAGGTTCTGCACAGGGGGGAAATTCTTCTTCCTCAGAAGGAGAATCATCTGTAGAGGGAGGGATAGTGGGTAGGGATTTACCCTTGCTACCCCTAGCTTTAGGGAACACTTGGTCCATTGTTCCAGGATCCAAGTCACCCTGTCCTTTTTGCTTTTTGGCCTGAGCCCTTGTCAAAGCAAAAAAATGCCCAGGAATGCCCAGCATTGCTGCATGAGCCTCCAACTCCACTTCTGCCCAAGCTGATGTCTCTAAATCGTTCCCTAGTAGACAGTCTACAGGTAAATCTGAGGCAACCACAACTTTCTTAGGACCAGTAACCCCCCCCCCAGTTGAGATTCACAACAGCCATGGGGTGGCTAAGAGTGTTGTTATGAGCGTCTGTCACTTGGTACTGGTGACCAAGTAGATGTTGTTCAGGGTGTACCAGTTTCTCTATTACCATGGTAATACTGGCACCTGTGTCCCTGTAGGCCTGAACCTCAACACCATTTATTAGGGGAAGTTGCTTGTACGTATCCATATTAAGGGGACAAGCAAACAAGGTGCCAAATCAATGGCACCTTCAGAGACTAACACAGCCTCTGTGGTCGCCCTAACAAGACCAACCCCAACTAAATTACCAAAAGTGTGCCTACCTACTCCCTTGGATTGGCTATTAGTAGTTTGCTCCCACCACCACTGCTATTACTAGGGGCACTAGAGTTTGCAATAGGGGTTGTGGTAGTGGGAGGTTTGGTGTTTTTCTTTGGACAACTGGCATCAGTTGTCCAATGGCCTTTTACTTTACATAAATAACACCAAGGCTTTTTAACATGATTTGAAGAGTATTTGGACCCACCACCCCCACCAGAGTGTTTTTGTGGGCCTGATGAAGACTCATTTTTAGATTTGTCCCCACCCTTGTCAGAAGACTTACCATCCTTCTTCTTGACATCCTTGTCACCCCCTGTATGAACTTTTCTGTTCACTCTTGTTCTCACCCATTTGTCTGCCTTCTTTCCCAATTCTTGGGGAGAGGTCAGATCTGAGTCCACTAGATATTGGTGTAACAAGTCAGACACACAGTTATTCAGAATATGCTCTCTCAGAATAAGATTATACAGGCTTTCATAGACAGAAACTTTACTGCCATGTAACCACCCCTCCAACGCCTTCACTGAACAGTCAACAAAGTCTATCCAGTCTTGTGAGGACTCTTTTTTTGGTGTCTCTGAACTTAATCCTGTATTGTTCAGTGGTTAAGCCAAATCCATCCAAGAGTGCATCCTTCAAAACAGCTAAATTGTTAGCATCACTTTCTCTAACAGTAAGGAGCCTATCCCTACCCTTTCCATTGAAAGATAGCTACAATATAGCAGCCCACTGACTTTGAGGGACCCCCTGTACCATACAGGCCCTCTCAAGTGCAGCAACCCACTTGTTAATGTCATCCCCCTCCTTGTAAGGGGGAACTATCTTGTGAAGATTACTGGAATCATGCTCTCTCACAGGATTACTATAAGGAATACTGCTGCTGCCACCATGGGGTCCTAACCCCAATCTCTGTCTCTCCTTCTCCAGGTCCAGGGATTCCCTGTCTAGAGCCAGCTGTTGCTGTTTAAGCTTCAGCCTGGTCTCTTCCACTCTCAACTTTTTGAGTTCCCTTTCTAACATGTTGTCTTCAGGGTGGGTGGGTTGGGAATGCTTGGACAATGAGGACAAATTGGAAACAACAGAGGGAGATCTGTCCCTAACAGATTGGACTCTAACAACCTGGCATCCAGGAATAAAAACATCCCTACTGTGATGAGAGCTCCTATTACTACCAGCATTGCTCCGAGGTCTGCGGAGGGGCAGATTTGGAATAGAACCCTCCACACCTCCCTCAAGGGGTTCCCCTGAGTCAGAATGGGAACTATCTATCAACTTCTCATTTGAAGTGCCTGCTAGGGACTTATCATTCTCAATGAGCAAGTTAAATAGAAATTCTCTTGAAGGGTTCTTTCCTATCACTAAACCTCTATCAATGCAGAGACTCCTTAGGCTCTTGAAGTTTAAATTGTCATAAGTTGTATTGACCATTTTAAGAGCAGTTCCTACATCAGACATGATAGAAGAAGGTTTAGAGACAGTGAGAAGAGAGAAAAAGTTTCAGGACTTTTTAAAGAACAGAGAAAAACCTTTTTCAAACTTTTCAGAACTTTTTGAAGTTTAGGAGTACTTTTCAGCACTTAGTAGAAAGTGTAAGAGAAAAAAAGCAAAACTTTTTGGTTAGGTGTACATACACTGAACTTGTTTTGTATATTATTCTCTTATGAAAAGTACACAATGACAAAGTGGTAAGTAGTTACAAGTACTTATCCCACCGCTGCACAACCAATGTAGGAGGCTGGCCTGGCTTGTAGTGGGTACCAGAGGTACTTACACCTTGTGCCAGGTCCAGTTATCCCTTATTAGTGTAGAAGAGGTGTTTCTAGCAGCTAAGGCTGATAGAAGGTAGCTATGACAAAGCACCTTAGGCTGAACTAGGAGACATGTAAAGCTCCTACTATACCACTGGTGTCATATGCACACTATCATAATAAAACACAATACACAGATATATTAAAAATAAAGGTACTTTATTTTTATGACAATATGCCAAAAGTATCTCAGTGAGTACCCTCAGTATGAGGATGAGAAATATACACAAGATATATGTACAAAAACCAAAATGATGCAAGTAATAGCAAAAGGAAGTAATGCAAGCAGTGTAAAGTTACAATAGATTGCAATAGGAGCACATAGGTATAGGGGCAACACAAACCATATACTCCAAAAGTGGAATGCGAACCACGAATGGACCCCAAACCTATGTGAGCTTGTAGAGGGTCGCTGGGACTGTAAGAAAACAGTGAGGGTTAGAAAAATAGCCCACCCCAAGACCCTGAAAGGTAGGTGTAAAGTGCACCTACTAACCCCAGAGAGCATAGAAGTCGTGGTAGGGGGACTCTGCAAGGAGAACAAACACGAGCAATGCAACAGCAGTGGATTTCCGGACCTGAGTACCTGTAAGACAAGGGGACCATGTCCAAGAGTCGCGACAGTGTCCAGAGTGGGCAGGAGCCCAAGAAATGCCAGCTGAGGGTGCAAGGAAGCTGCCACTGGATGGAAGAATCTTGGTGGTTTGCAAGAACAAAGAGGACTAGGAACTTCCCCTTTGGAGGATGGATGTCTCACGTCGTGAAGAAGCTTGCAGAGGTATTCCCACGCAGAAAGACCGCAAACAAGCCTTGCTAGCTGCAAGGGTCGCGGTTAGGGTTTTTGGATGCTGCTGTGGCCCAGGAGGGACCAGGATGTCGCCACTTGGATGAGGAGACAGAGGGGGTGCCCAGCAAGTCAGGGAGCCCTCACAGAAGCAGGCAGCACCCGCAGAAGTACCGGAACAGGCACTTGGAAGAAGAGTGAACCGGAGTCCATGCGAAGTCACAAAAGGGAGTCCCAAAACGCCGGAGGACAACTCAGAAGGTTGTGCACTGCAGGTTAGAGTGTCGGGGACACAGGCTTGGCTGTGCACACAGGAAATCCTGGAAGAGTGCACAGGAGCCGGAGCAGCTGCAAATCACGCGGTACCCAGCAATGCAGTCTAGCGTGGGGAGGCAAGGACTTACCTCCACCAAACTTGGACTGAAGAGTCACTGGATTGTGGGAGTCACTTGGACAGAGTTGCTGAGTTCCAGGGACCACGCTCGTCATGCTGAGCGGGGACCCAGAGGACCAGTGATGCAGTCTTTTGTTGCCTGCGGTTGCAGGGGGAAGATTCCGTCGACCCACTGGAGATTTCTTCAGCGCTCCTGGTGCAAGAAGGAGGCAGGCTACCTCCAGAGCATGCACCACCTGGAAACAGTCGAGAAAGCCGGCAGGATGAAGCGATACAAGGTTGCTAGTAGTCGTCTGGCTACTTTGTTGCGGTTTTGCAGGCGTCCTGAACAGTCAGCGGTCGATCCTTTGGCAGAAGGTGAAGAGGGAGATGCAGAGGAACTCTGGTGAGCTCTTGCATTCGTTATCTAAAGAATTCCCCAAAGCAGAGACCCTAAATAGCCAGAAAAGGAGGTTTGGCTACCTAGGAGGGAGGATTGGCTACTAACAGAGGTAAGAGCCTATCAGAAGGAGTCTCTGACATCACTTGCTGGCCCTGGCCACTCAGAGCAGTGCAGTGTGCCAGCAACACCTCTGAATCCAAGATGGCAGAGGTCTGGGGCACACTGGAGGAGCTCTGGGCACCTCCCCTGGGAGGTGCAGGTCAGGGGAGTGGTCACGCCCCTTTCCTTTGTCCAGTTTCGCGCCAGAGCAGGGCTGGGGGATCCCTGAACCAGTGTAGACTGGCTTATGCAAAAATGGGCACCATCTGTGCCCATCAAAGCATTTCCAGAGGCTGGGGGAGGCTACTCCTCCCCAGCCCTGACACCTATTTCCAAAGGGAGAGGGTGTAACACCCTCTCTCAGAGGAAGTCCTTTGTTCTGCCTTCCTGGGCCAGGGCTGCCTGGACCCCAGGAGGGCAGAAACCTGTCTGAGGGGTTGGCAGCAGCAACAGCTGCAGTGGAAACCCCGGAAAGGCAGTTTGGCAGTACCCGGGTTCTGTGCTAGAGACCCGGGGGATCATGGAATTGTCTCCCCAATGCCAGAATGGCATTGGGGTGACAATTCCATGATCTTAGACATCATGTTCAGAGTTACCCTTGTGACGCTGTACATAGGTAGTGACCTATGTACAGTGCACACGTGTAATGGTGTCCCCGCACTCACAAAGTCCGGGGAATTTGCCCTGAACGATGTGAGGGCACCTTGACTAATGCCAGGGTGCCCTCACACTAAGTAACTTTGCACCCAACCTTCACCAGGTGAAGGTTAGACATATAGGTGACTTATAAGTTACTTAAGTGCAGTGGTAAATGGCTGTGAAATAACGTGGACGTTATTTCACTCAGGCTGCACTGGCAGGCCTGCGTAAGAATTGTCAGATCTCCCTATGGGTGGCAAAAGAAATGCTGCAGCCCATAGGGATCCCCTGGAACCCCAAATACCCTGGGTACCTCAGTACCATATACTAGGGAATTATATGGGTGTACCAGTATGCCAATGTGAATTGGTGAAATTGGTCACTAGCCTGTTAGTGACAATTTGGAAAGCAGAGAGAGCATAACCACTGAGGTTCTGCTTAGCAGAGCCTCAGTGAGACAGTTAGCCATCAAACAGGGAACACATACAGGGCACATACTTATGAGCACTGGGGCCCTGCCTGGCAGGGTCCCAGTGACACATAGACTAAAACAACATATATACAGTGAAATATGGGGGTAACATGCCAGGCAAGATGGTACTTTCCTACACAATGGCAACATGGATGGAGGTGGGATTGATCACTGTGGGGAGCTGCTATGAGGTTTCAGTGTCGTTACCCCTGGCCACCCGGATAGACTCCCATGGCCTACTCTTGGAACAGTTCCTTTAATACGAGGTGCTTGTCCGGACATTTATTGCTTTCTGGGATAAAGGGATGGAAGAACCGGAGTCATGTGCCATTCTCCAACTGTTATTGTCCATGGGTGCTGGGACAAATCTAGGTTTTATTTGGCCCTTAATGAGATTATTAGGCAACCCCCTATTGGTATTGTAAACAAAGTAGGGGGACCCAAGGCAGCGACATACCTGATCGAGAATGGGCAAAAATGTTGGCCTACCCGCAGAAGGTTTCGTGCAATAAGCATCTTCCATACATTCAGTTCAATTATCTTCATGAAACGTAACTGATACCCAAGAAACTCACTGCAATCTAAAGGGGGGCATTGCCTTCATTGAGCATTTGATGAAGCAGATTTCTTCCATATGACTTGGTTTTGTGTGCAAATCCAGGAGTTCTCCAGAACTGTGGTTCAGAGGTTAGATGGAATGCTCCACTGTACTATGCCTTGCACCCTGAAGATGTGAAATTGAAGAAAGTGGGGAACACGTTTGTTGATTTGGCCCTCATAATTGCAAAAAAGACAGCTTGCCATTGCTTTGGAAAGAGGAAACTAAGGGGGCGAACCCATAACACCTCTTTGATCAGAGGTGCTAGAAGCCTTTGAGAATCCTGAGGGTTATACCAGGTCCTCGTCCAATGACTGTGGGTCGGAGGCGGAGGGCAGTGGTACTGTAGTCTAGAGCCCATCATATTACCTGCATTTCCATCAGGACCTCAAGGTGGAGATGTGAGGCCCTTGTGACGGACAGACGGAAGAATTATGAGGTGATGAGAGCTTGGCATGATCTATCCCTGATGGTTTCCAACTGATAATACCTACCTGATAATGGGGTGCATCTTCATGCCCCAGACTTCAGGACAGGTATATGCCAAAATGGACCCACGATGGTGAGCGTAGACCCAATTGTTTCAATTGGTTTGTTACTGATAATGTTTGCAGGTCTATTCAGTATTCCATCAAAAATGCTCATTGGACCCAAATGACCTGACGCCGTCAGATGGGGGAAGGGGTGTCTCCCTGCACAATTGTATCATACTGAGTTGATATGTGGAGATATTCTGTCCTGGAGGGTGGTGTGTATATGTACCCCTTTATAGACATGGTGGAATTGGAATTCAGACGTGCTAATGCAATTTATGTATCACTAACCTCATATAAAACCTGATAAATATATTTTAAAAGAGAGCGCCTTTCTAGCTTTGACGCTATTGAAGTTAGCAAATCTAGCTTAAGACTGTACTTTGTGCTTGAGACCACGTTACTTATTTCGGTTTAGAACTTGCACAAGATGATTGTAGCTGGGCTTTTGTCTGGGTCAGTACGCATGTGACAATATTATTGTGTGCCTGTGATCACACCTCTAAACAGTCCTTTCTACATTTTACCTTTTTATATAGATTTTTTTTTTATACGAAAGGTTTCTATTTCTGCTTCTAAATATAGGGAACTTAAAATACAGTTTACCTGCATTACGCTTTTTACAATCACAAGGTGATGATGATGTATGTCTGCCAGTAGGTTCTTTGTTAAAATTATTGCACGACGTCGGAATACTTTGTGTGATTAACTGTCATATATTGCTTAATTGTACATATATTTTTAAGTATTACTGTATACGTTTTTATGATTACATGAGTAGTAATAAGTAGTAATAATATAAAGTTTTATGAGATGTGATATACCCTCATCAACTGACAGTTCATCTTAAAGTATGCAGGGCCATATTTATACTCCGTTTGCGCCGAAATTGCGTCGTTTTTTTTGACGCAATTTCGACGCAAAACTAACGCCAACTAACGCCATATTTATACTATGGCGTTAGAGGCGAATAGCGCCAAAGTTCCCGGAATGTGCGTCATTTTTTAGCGTGAACCCCTTCCTTGCGTTAATGATATGCAAGGGAGGCGTTCCCGTCTAAAAAATGACTCCCAGGACTTTACGTGGTATTTATACTCCCGGGCAAAAGAGACGCCCGGGAGTTGGCGTGGCAAAAAACGGGGCATTTGCGCCACTTTTTAACGCCTGCTCAGGGCAGGCGTTAAGGGGCCTGTGGGCTCAAAATGAGCCCACAGGTGCCCTCCCATGCCCCCAGGGACCCCCCCTGCCACCCTTGCCCACCCCAGGAGGAAACCCAAGGCTGGAGGGACCCACCCCAGGGACATTCAGGTAAGTTCAGGTAAGTTTTTTTTTTTTTTTTTTTAAATAATATGTTGTGGCATAGGGGGGCCTGATTTGTGCCCCCCTACATGCCACTATGCCCAATGACCATGCCCAGGGGACAGAAGTCCCCTGGGCATGGCCATTGGGCAAGGGGGCATGACTCCTATCTTTACAATGATAGGAGTCATGTTGATGGGGGATGGGCGTCGTTAAAAAATGGCGCAAGTCGGGTTAAGACGATTTTTTCGACGTAACCTGACTTGCCCCATTTTAAGACGCCCATGCGCCATTTTCCCCCTACGCCGGCGCTGTCTGGTCTACGTGGTTTTTTCCCACGCAAACCAGGCAGCGCCGGTCTGATTGCGCCGTCTAACGCCATTCCATAAATACGGCGCCCGCATGGCGCTTCAGAATGGCGTTAGACGGCGCAAAACTTTTTGACGCTAAACTGCGTTAGCGCAGTTTAGCGTCAAAAAGTATAAATATGGGCCGCAATGTTTTGTGCCACGTTATTCATCCATTGGAGTATTTTGCTTCCTATTCTTTCTTAACCACAGTGTCTAGCCCTTCCATTCTGGCTCTATTGCACATAGTGGGGAGGTCGTAAGCCCAATATGAGCTAAGGGCATCTCTTAGCCATGAGATCCTAGTGCTGAAGTTTCGAAACCTGTGTTGTGTGAAATGCTCTTTTCAAACGCTCTAGCAACTGCTCTCAACATCTGGCTTTTTTGCTGGTTGACAAAGATGCACTTACAAATCTTAAGGCGTTTCGGAATTCCTCCAAACAATATTTTCTAGCCAGCATCTATGTCGTGCCTAACTGAACTATATAAAGAATCAATTCCAGGGCTTGAATTTCTTGCGTATTCCTCCTATTTGTTTTTTGATTTCACATTGTTCGAGCATTATATTTGTTTTACTCTTTTGAGCAAGTTGCTCTTAAGCTTTTACCTTTTGGCATTACGATGCCATTTGATTCGTATATTGATGATTGATGCACCACTACATTACCCTTTAATGTTAGTTGACAACCTATTAAAATGTTACGAAAAAACAGAAACGGCTACTAATGACATCTCTCTAAAAATATCAGGGAAGTCTAACTATTGTAACTTGTTTGGTCGCTGACACAGGAACATCTGCATTCATAAATCGAGTTTAGGGGCCTTCAATTAGCGTATGAATTACATTCAGAACAAAAGAATTAGCTTGGAAATGACCTTACCAAAAACACAGCTCATATGTTTGTTGTCAACTCAACTTCCATGGTTTTGTTTTACCTTCCAATCCCCATTCTATCTAAGGTGAGACCGGCCTACGGCATTTAAGGTGGAAGGCATGCTTCACTTCTGTGTGCAACTTTCTTCTTTTATCGTTTTGTAAGATTGACGTTGGCATACATAAATAATATTGGTATTATTATTATTATCATCTTAAATAACAATATGCTGCACTGCATGGTAAACAGTTCGTTTTGAATGTCAATAAACACACACAATTAATTGACGTCACTTTATATTTGTAGATTGGAAGTAGAAGGGTGACACCCAGGGGCTTGAAGTTAAAGGCATGTTTAATAAAAAAGCGGCCCTGGGCCTGAAATTAAAGCATGATACGTAGTGCTCCTTCATCAAAACAAAAATAAATCTTTAAATGTAGACATTGTGCCTTGACATTTAAACAGAAGCTTGACATGCATCAGCAAATCGTACTGAAACCAAAGCTTGCAATGTACACACCTGGCATCAGAACTGGAACTAGATCTTAGAATGAGTCAATTTACCAGTAAACCTTATTACTCTGAATACCCTTCTGGGGGGGGCTAAAACACCTCAAATAGTAAGTATTGCAGGGTGAAGAGGGCTTGAGGCGGCATTGCAGACGTTGGGTCTAAAAACTGAAACTATGGCTCAGACAGCAGACCCTCAACATTGAAATGCAGATATCGCACATGAAAGACAACTGTCACTTCAAAAAATGAATTGAGTCTAATAAAAACTCAACATTAATCCAGTTGAGGCCACTATTTTACTATGTGATTTTTGGTGACCATAAACTGCAAATTAAACTAGTTAACATACAAATATATAGCCATGCTGTGTAGTTTGTCGTGCATTATTTTCATTCCACTCATCACGTAAGCATTTTTTATGAAGGCTTTAAAACAGGCAAAAATGGTCAAAGACTTAAGGCAACAGAAAAAAGAAAATAATTAATAACTATGGGTATCGTTATAAAAGTAGTGTAGTTGTGATGGCTATTTGCAGTGCTGGCTGATATGTTGTTTTGTTGGATACAAGAGGCTACCTATCATACACCCACACCTTCCTCTATGTCACATACTTAGCTTGTAAATGTATTCCTTTCCTCGAGTCTAGGAGCAGGCTGAATGGATTGATTTAGAAACAATTCTTCTGGGTGCAACAGCATGTCAATCACTCCTGAAAACTCTAGAATATGTCTCATGTTCCATAATCTAATCAGATATTGGAAGTGTCTGAAAAAAGGGGTTGAGCTTATATATTTTTGCTGTGGCATCCTGTACCCCTTCATGCAAAGGTGGGATGCTTTATCTGACATGTTTAAGATCAGACACAGAAGGCCTGCTTAAAAAGACCAATATTTAGTTTTAGCCTCGACTTCATCATTGATTAGTTGGAGTGTGCTCTAGCTTTAGATAGGTAACTACATTTTATCCTATAGATTTGCACCCATGTTTGCTTCATTTGGACTTGGTTTCACAGATTATTCTTCAGTTGCTGGACCTGAAGTGCAAGTGAGGAGGTAATAAACTACCATTTTCTGTTGGTAACGTAATGTAATAGTATTATTTAGCGCTTACTACCCCATACGAGGTGTCAAAGTACTTTTTGGCAAGTAGCAAGCTACTCCAGAACCCCAAAGAAATTAGTGGTGGATTAGTATAGGGAAATATGAGTACAGAATTAGTATTATTATGAGTTAATTTGAGCAGAGGATATGTGAGTTTGTTAGTTGGATTGTTAGGGAGATCATAGTAGCAGGAGGGGCTTTGAATGAGTCAAAGGTGAGAACATTTAGTAGGGTTGTTTGGGAGATCATGGTAGTAAACTGAGGTTTGGAGTGAGCTAGACGTGGTAGAGGAGGAAAGAGCGTAGGCAGGGTTATTTTGGAGATGAAAGTAGTAGAATGGGATTGGGATATGACAGAGTGGGGATGGAGGATAGATTGATAGAGACATAGGGTGATGGAGAGAAAAAGTAAAGCTTACAAGAGAGTAAATGTATATATATTTATTTTACGTATTATTTTATATATATATATAAATTGTTTTTATTCATATTTTTATTTACATTTTTCTATGATTTCTTTATTATCAATATAAATATTTTTAATTTCAATTCAATCATTTATAATTTGAATTTTATTTATAGATTTTATTTAATTTATTTTTATTTATTTTTTCTCTAGTATAGTAGGACTAGAGTGATAAATAGATATGTAAATACATAGTAAGGGAATATATGTGCAAGGAATATACTAATGTGTATAATAATATGAGAAGAAACGTAGTATTGTATAAACACAGAATTTCAAGATTTGTCATATTTGAAGTTAATTAATAAGTGCACTTTTCTCAAATTTATCTTTACTCAATTTTTTAATAATGAAATGCTTATGATAATAAAACATTTGATCCGTGTGATATAAAAAAGAAAGCAGGGATTCATAAGTATCCTATATAACAACTTATTTAGGAGGTATGCAATGACCTATGAACATGTTAAGCATAGAATAATATATACACATATATATGTATATACACACACCTATATATATATATATATATATATATATATATATATATATATATATAGTTATGCATATATATACACACACACACACATATATTTAACTGTGAGTAAATATAAATTTGTTAAACAGGATTAAAGAGTATGTGTATAATTTACTATGAAATAATAACAATACATATTTCATAAAGAACTATACATATAAAGAATATACACAATCAGATTATAAATATTTATCAACACAAGCATATGTAGTCCATTGCTATTTGGATATGGTGGTTATGAAGGAAAAAGCCAACTCTTGAGTAGTCTTCTGAAGGCAAGACGTTCATGCGTGGATCTTATATTTGGGGGTAATGAATTCCATAGTATGGCTGCTTGGACGGTGAAGGATGTACCACCTATTGTCTTTTTCTTGTATGGTGGTGTTCTAAGGTGGTGTGGCAACCTTGAGAGGAGGTTTCTTTGTTGAATGTATTTGGTTATTTTGTTTCTGATAAAAAGTGGTCCTATTCCATGTACAGCTTTGTGGGTGATACAAAGCAGCTTGAAGGTGGATCTTCTGGCAACGGGTAACCAGGGTAATGCTCTCAAGGCAGGGGAGATGTGGGCTTGTGGTTTTACATGTAATAGTAGCCTGGCAGCGGAGTTCTTGCTACGTTGTAGTTTTTGCATGGTAGATAGAGATGACCCCTGGTAGAGCCCATTGGCATAATCCAGTTTGGACAGTACAAGAGAGAAAGTAGCCTGTACCATGTGTGAAAATCTGAGGTGGGGGAAGATGTGTCACAGAGTCTTCAATGTGATGAAGCTTGATCATGCTAATTTGTCCACTTGGGCATTCATTGTTAACTTGGAGTCCATGGTAATTTCAAGGTTTTTAACTTCCTTGGATACTTGAGGAGGTGGCCCGAGATCGCACAGTGGGTCATAATGTTTCCGTTTTGCAAGCATTCCGTTTGATATGGCTCCAAGTCATCTACTGATCAATGGCTCTGAGGCAACTGAAGATTTGTGAGTTTTCAATGCCTTTGGGGAATTCCAATTCAAGTAACATTTGTGTGTTATCTGCATAGTTGCAGCATGTGAGTTGAAAATAATTGATCAATTCTGGTAAGGACATCATGTAAATATTGCAAAGCAGAGGGGCATGGCCTGGAGCCCATGGAGTGAGCAGCCTAGAGGAAGAACTCCAGCCGGGACCCCTGATCTACATCCATCTTGAACTCACTGCCCAGAATTTCGCACACCTCACCCCTTCCCCAAGGACCTGGAGGGGGGTGCTTTAGGAAGGAGACTGGATAGATCGTTTTTGGGCCTGATATCGGCTTGGGACGATGAAGTTCACCGGGCCACCTGACTGCAAAATGGCGGGCGCATAGGTGCCGGCAACGCACGGCCGAGCGTGGCCTAAGGAGACCGCTAAGCAGGGTCTGCACAGAGGGATCCCCCAAGAAAACACAAGCCGCACCACCGGGAGAGCAGTTCTGCGGCCCTACTGATACGCCAAACCTGCAAAGAGAGCGCTGGCAACTTCGCCTCCCCCTGATAGCGGTAAGTGGAGATTCAGGGGAGTGAAAGGGGAGAACCTACAGCATTATACTCCGGTCGCACAGAACCAGAGGAGGCCATGAGGTGCGTGAAGACTCCACTTCCCCCTCATAGTATGGGAGACTGAGTGCGCTTCTGCTACAAGAGCCATGCAGTGGACCGAGACGAGACCAATGAGCGGCCCACCCCTGAAGGAAGAAAGGGTGCGAGAGGCAGCAAGACAGAGGTGTATCCGGTCACGCCAGAGGGTCCTAGACTGTGGCCGAGTTGTGGTGGAACCTGGAGGTGGACAAGGGAAAATCCAGATAACGAACTTCGGTGAGGGAAAACATTTTGCACAAGCTGAGAAAAGGATGCCAGAAAGTCACCATATGATGGGCAAAACTAGTAGGAAAAAGGACATGACAGGCGATCCTAGCACACAACAGAGCTGCCCTGCCTCCCCCCCTGCCAATTCAACGCAATCAACAACTACTGAGGACCCAGCTGGGGGCCCCTCACTGGGAGACATAATGCAGGCTATCACGCTCTCCAGGGAAAGCCTGGAGTCCAAAATCTACTTGCTTGCAGTGGACCTGGGTCTCCTGCGGAAGACCAACGACGTTTAGCAGAAAGGGTGGTGACAACTGAAAGAAACATGGAGGAACTCAAACCTGAGGTGATGGCAACAGGGGACCAGGTAACTGCCCTCAAGAAACAAGAAGGGCCACTAATAGCCTGAGCCGAAGACGCTGATAACAGGTCCAGGAGAAACAATATCCGGGTAGTGGGCCTACCTGAAAAAGTTGAACAGCCAAACTTAACTGAGTACCTTGAGCGTTGGATAGTTGAGGCAGTGTCACCAGAGGGCCTGTTGCGCTTCTTCACTTTTGAGAGAGCGCACAAGGTGCCGGCGCGGGCTCCCCCCTCCAGGGCCCCTGCCGCAACCGGGGGTGACACGATTACTGCACTATAAGGATCGTGATCATATCCTTGGACAAGCCTGGAAAGCCAGGGAATTAAGAGTGGAGAACAATATAGTCAGAATTTTCCCTGACTTCTCCCATGAGGTACAAAAACAGAGAGCAACTTACTTGGAGGTCAAGAAACAACTGCGAATAATAAATATCCAGTATGCTATGTTGTGCCCCTCTACATTGAGAGTGGCGGACGGCCGAGGGGCACAATTCTTTCTCACACCCCAGGAGGCAAGGGTCTGGCTAGATGAGTGGGGGTCCCACGGGCGTGGGGGCACTCCTTAGATCCAGATCCAGGAGCAGACAACACGGGTATGGAGGACCCAGGCGGGGGGAGCGGTGCCCACCTCGGAGGAGGCCTGAGAGGAAAGACAACAAGCCAAAGCGGCTGTGGCACCTTTAAGCGGAGGGGAGGCCAGCCCACGGTCTATGGAGACACAGAAAGGAACACAAGGATTCGGACTCAGACGTAGAATCTGAGAGCTCGGCGACTACGAGTATGGATTTACCAGCAGTGACGCCAGGAACATCTGAGAATAGAAAATGACATAACGGCCAGGGATTGAGGATTATACATGAGGCCCGATGCGACGATACCTCCGTGATCTGATATGAAAATGTATTGTAAGGCTCTCAGAACATTGAAGGGGACCACCCTAGAGCCATGAGTTCCACGTGACTGGAGCATTACCTTCACCAACCCCTCAAGTACTGACTTTGTATTGTAATAGTTTGGATGGGAAACTGTTTTGACACCTGTTGTGGGGAAGGGGAGTTGGGAAAGTTTTTGTTTGTAGTTTTTGGGAAACCTGCCAATTGCCACACCCCTAGGAGAACTATGGTCCTAATTGTTGATGTCATGAGGCTAACACACGAAGATTGGACAAGCAGAGACGCAAAAGTACTGATGATATCTTATGGGTGATCTACAAGATTACAAAGTAGTCTCTTGGAACATAAGGGGCATGCATAATATGGCTAAATGCTACAAAGTATACTCCTATTTACGTAGAAGGGGTGCTCCTATAGTAATGCTACAGGAGACCCACCTGACGGCAGTGGAGGACACGGCGCTGCAGAGGAGATGGAGGGGCCAAGTATTTTACATAACCTACCGAGCATACGCAAGGGGCACCCTAATTTGGATAAGGGCGGGAGTACTGTTTCAAATTACCAATACACTAATTGATCCTAATGGGTGATTTGTGATGGTTGCTGGACGACTAGGGGTATGCGACATAGCGCTGATAACTATATACGCACCAAATACAGACCAAAGTACATTTCTAGATCAGATATCAAGTTCATTAGCTCCCCACCTGCTTGCGGCGCTGATTGGAGGGGATTTTAGCTGCGTGGCCAACCCTGGACTCAATAGGTCCCACCCACCATTGAGGGATTCATCAGTGAAAGCTCTAGCTAAAAAATTCCCAGAATGGCACTCTGAGTGGCAGTTGTTAGACTCCTGGAGAACCCACACACCAGGGATTATTCTTACTATTCCGCAGTGCACAATCTGCATGTGCGACTAGAAACTTTCTTATGCACACCAGAGGTACACACCCAGATACGGGAAGTAGAGTACTTGGGGAGAACGCTTTCCGATCACAATCCCATCCTACTTTACTTGTCATGGACAAAGGCTACCTCATGCATACCCACCTGGCGCCTTGAACCAGATTCCCTCGAAGACGCTTCATTTCGCGACCAAATAAGGGGGCATATCACACATTACTTTGAGGATAATGAGTCCACGGCCTCCTCCCCCCAAAACACTATGGGAAGCATTCAAGGTGGTAATACAAGAACCCTGTATTGCTGCATCAATGGGGATAAGGAAGACCTTATTACGTGACATAAACTTAGCTGAGAAACAGCTACGATCATTAGAGAGAATAACGCCGGAATGCCCTGATTTGCAGGGGGCGATGCAGGAGGCCAGCGGGAGGGTCACGGAACACACTGAGAGGCTCAGTTTCTTTGATTATAAAAATTACATGGCGTGGGCGCATGCGGAAAGAGATAAGGCGGGAGCACTGCTGGCATGGCTGGCCAACCCAGCTAAGCGTGGGTACCCCATTATAGAGATTAACACATCCTCAGGGACCAAGCTATACCAACAGACTGAAATTAATCATCACTTCCTCGAATACTACACCACCCTTTATACCAGCACACCGCATGGGGAGGGGGACGACATACGGGCATTTCTAGAAAAACTGCCACATCAAAATCTCAGTGAAGCAGAGAGAGAAGCCCTGGGAGGTGACATAGAGGTGTCAGAAATTAGAGAAGCCATTAAAGGATTAGGTAGGGGGAAAACCCCACGGACAGATGGCCTGCCAATTGAGTTTCTATGCCACATATGAACAGGAACTGACCCCTAAGTTACCGTAATTGTATAATGAGGCACGCGAAACGGAACACCTCCCAAATTCCACAAAAGAAACCCTGATAATTCCTCTACTCAAACCAGGTAAACCAGCAGATGATAGTAGGGCTTACAGACCCCTATCCATGCTAAACTCGGACTACAAGATCCTCAGCTGGATATTAGCGACAAGATTATTCCCACACATGACCCGATTAGTCCACCCTGACCAGACGGGCTTCATTCCCACCAGGAACACCGCCCAGAACATACGGCGAGTTATTCATATTAAAGATACCATTGCTCCACTTATGGCTGTGGCGGTAGTGCTGGCAGTAGATATTGAAAAGGCATTTGACAATTTAGAATGGGATTATTTATACGCAGTTCCCACCCGTATGGGTCTAGGAGAGGGCTTTATCAAATGGACGAAGCGGTTACACACGGACCCCAAGGCGAGTGTTAGAACTGGGACCATCATCTCAGAGCGGTATTCAGTTGAAAGGGGCATCAGGCAGGACTGTCCACTTTGGCTGTTATTATTCACCTTTAGCTGCCCAGGCTCGAGTCACCACCTGGTATCAGGGGCTAATGCAGGGTATCCAACGTCATATGACAGCACTCTATGCAAACAACCTGCTCCTATTCTTACAAAACACTAGGCCAGAACTAGAGGGAGCCCAAGCTATATTGGCACTATTTGGACGATTGACAGGCTTAAAGGTAAACTGGCTGAAGTCATTCTTGCTCCTACTATCAGCAAACTGTGATCCACCTGACGAGCTGGGAAATGTAACATGGGAGTCCCGCTGCATGCCCTACTTGGTGGTAAGAATGTATCACTCCAGGTCAGACATATTAGAGGGCAATATAGGCGGTGCTATCAGGGCCTTGAAGTCCAACATCAGTTTTTGGAGCTCGCTCCCACTCTCGGTAGCTGGACGGACAGCGCTCATTAAAGATGGTGGTGGTGCAGCGGCTATTGTATTACTTTGTGGTTTTGCCAGTTTTGGTTCCCGTGGCGGTGTTCAGGGAACTTGACTCTATAATCACAACGTTTATATGGGGAAAGGGGAGATGCAGAGTGGCACTAACCACCTTGGAGCGATCCCGAGTAGAGGGGGGTCTAGCGGTCAAGGACTTTGAGGTCTACTACTTGACGGCCCAGCTGCAGTGGCTGACCCGATGGATGGCAGAGCGCGGGGCCAGGGCGGAGAACGGTACCTCTGCGACTCCCCCCATATCTGGCATATACTGGCGGGAATATTCTTCAGCCATGCCGGCTTGGGTCTGGGACTGGCTCCAGAGATTTGCGTCCTCCGCCGGTGTTGGAAGTGATGTCTCCAAAGAACAGGCTTGACTACGCCTTATACACCTGAGATACCAATGACCTGGCTTCAGTGGCTACCCCGAGCAGGAGATTGAATGGGACTGACGACCTGGGAGGAGGCAGGGGCCTTACTGATGGGGCACCTATATCGTGAGGGTAGCCTCCTGCCATTCGAAGATTTCCGACAGGAACACAACCACCCGCAGGGCCACTTTTTGATTTACCGTGCACTCATTTGCACCATTAGTGCCCATTGGAAGTTGGGTAACACAGAGCCCCCCTCCTCATCGACCCAGTGCCTACCTATTGACCTCCTCCGATACACAAAAAGCCATCACAGGTTTAATCAGAGCAATTCGTACAGGAGCACAGAGCCCCCTTGACGATCTGCGATGTAAATGGGAGGTAGACTTGGGGACCCAGATATCGGAAGAAGACTGGGGCCAAATACTGGAGAGGGCACAGAGGATCTCCAGAAACGCTAGGTTTCAGCTCATACAATTCTATGTCTTACATACAGCCTATCTCACCCTGCAAAGACTGCAAGACCACCTCCATGTGCTGGATGCGAAATGGGCAGAGAGTGAAAGATTAGTGCTACATACAGAGCTGGGACAGGGAAGAGTTTCCCCTGAGTTGAAGGAGGACTTGGAGCAGATTTTTATAGCGTTGCATGATGGGCCCTTGATTTCCTGCACAGAGGGAGCAGAGCCAGATACAACACCCACAGAATGAAGAGACGCTATCTCCACACACCCACTAGAAAGCTGAAGCGGAAGATAGGGTAGATAACGGATACATAAAGCTTGGGCACTATGCGCGACATCCAGAGGTAACACAGTTATAGGCGCAGTAAGAAACTCCTACACAGGGCAGAGAGTAGGCGGGAACACGGGGGCAGTTAAGAGTTGAATGGTACTATTCCTTACCTTATTACAGCATTCCGACAAGAGAGATACCAAACCTACCACTTCCTTCAATTATATGTATATAGAGATTAGTCACAACCAGAGGATATGGGAAGGGATTGATACACTTTAAATTTGGATTGCTTTCTATTTTAGTACAAATGTATGATGACAGTCAATATTACGTAGCATCTGGCAAATTTAGGATCATCAACACGTGTTGTGTGAATACCGGTATTATACCATTCCTATGTATCATCAATGGTCGAAATAAAATTCCAATAAAATTTGTTTAAAAAAGAATCAAAATATTGCAAAGCAAAGGTGAGATGATTGATCCTTGGGGGACGCCTGCTTTTGTGAGGTAGGGTTTGCATGAGGAGGTGGGAGAATAGATAATATTATTTCTTTTTTGAAGGTAAGATGTAATCTAGTCGAGAGCAGTCCCTTCTATAGCGGCTTTGTGGAGTCTTTGAATTAGGGTGTTGTGATGTTTGCGCGTCAAGAGAACAGCGCGTGCTATCTCCGTGGTGATCGGAGAGAGCGCGTGGTTCTCCAGACGCGAAACCGAGTGAGGAGAGAGTTTGACGGTTGAGGGAGCGGATGGCTGGGGCGACAGGGAATAAAGAAGATAACCGAAATTCAGCATTGCCTTGCACGTTTATTTGATGAAGGAACTGATCTTCACATTGGCGACGAGGGTGGCTGTCGCCTCAACATCGTTTTGGCTCTCATACTAAAATTTAAATGTCTGCTGATAAAGGCTCACTTAATTAACATCGTTTTGGCAAATGATAACATTGGAAATGTCTGCTGCTAAAGGCACACTTACCTGGCAGTGAAACTTCTCCTCTCACGATCCTTGAAATTGGGTGGATCCGGTTCCAAGTAAGGCTGTTTTAACTCGGAATAAGAAACTGTTTGATTGACAGAAGGCGTGGCTTCCTGTATCTGCCTTAAAGGGATTGTCAGAAAGAGTTTACTTAAAGGGATTGCCACCAAAGTAAGTGCCTTTCAGTTTAAAGGAATATTTGAGTCACAGTCTTAAAGGGGAGGAATTTTTCTGAATTTATTCAAGAGGTTAACTGGTTTTAATGAGGAGAAAAAAATAATAAAGGATTAAAACAGGATTTCAGGATTCTTACAGTACTAAACTTGAGTGTAAAATGACATTGTGATTGGACTGCCTGCTGGATCGGTGATAGGCACACCTGAGCTGAGTTACTTTGCCTGTCATACAAAGTGTGCGGTGACAGGCACACCGGAAGTAAGACTTTGTGCACCAAGAAGAAGAGACTTCAGGAGCAGCGAAAGAACGTCACTTACAGGAGTACATTTCTAGATTGTGACTGTAGTACAAATAAGGATTATAATGCAGAATGTAACACCCCCTCTGTTTTTTCTAAGTAGTCCAGGAGATCCCACATATCCTTGGACTAAGTGGAAGAAAATGTTTGTTCATTATGCGAGAGTATGTGGACCGACTCTGAGTGCAGAGAGGAAGCATGCATTATTAATGCATTGTTTAGGAGGTGAGGGACAGGAGGTACTTGAAAATTTACCAGACTTAAGTGCTGAAGAGTCAAGAAATTTGAATGAATATGAGGTGTGTATTAAAAAAATGGACAAACATTATGTACCTAGAGTAAGTACAATAATGGAACGATATTATTTTAGAAAAAGAGAGCAAGGAAAGGACGAGTCGGTAGAGGAATACATAACCAGTTTAAGGAAGTTGGCAGCGTTGTGTAAATTTGGTACATTGGTGGACGAAAGAATTAGAGACCAATTTGTATTGAAGTGTTGTAGCGACAAAATCAGGGAAGAGCTGTGGTTAAAAGATGAACCACCATTAGAGGAGGTGGTTATAGTAGCAAAGAGGGTGGAACATATGTTAAAGTGTGTTAAAGAGCTAAGTGGAAATAAAGTTGTGAGTGGAGAGTGTACAAAGGTTGAAGAGGTGGTTTGCGAGGTGAAAGTCAAAAAATTTGGGGTGTAAAAAAAGAAAGACGAGTTTTCAAAATTGAAAGGGGAGTGTTTTCGGTGTGGGAAAGTCGGACATAAGGCTAACGCGAGCAATTGCCCAGCATTAAATGTGATATGCAATGGGTGTGGGAGAAAGGGACACTATTTTAAATGTTGTCGTAACAAAAAGAAGAAGTGTAGCAATAGTAACATGATAAAAGAAGTCAAGGAGGTATCCCAGGAGGCGATTTTTCAAGTAAAAACTCAGATAGAGTGTGGTGAGCATCCCAGTGAGATAGTGAGAGTGGAAGATGTTGATTTATTGATGAGATTTGACTCCTGTTCACATTTGACAATAATTTCTAAGAAGAGTTATGATCTCATATCAGGGAGGAAGAGTGTGTTACGGAAAATGGATGTGTGTCCTGGTGGTTATGGGGGACAACCGATAAAAATGTTAGAGTATTTTGAGGGACGTCTTGAGTTGAAAGGGAGACATTTGGTTGGGAAGGTTTACGTGTCTAGTCAGGGTGATAATCTCTTAAATTGGACACATCAGAGATTGTTGGGAGTGGTGTTAAATCCCAATGCACAACCACAAGTACAAGTGCAGAGTGTGGAGAGTGAAGAAAATAATTTGGTCGCTAAATTTCCTGAGGTTTTCTCAGAGGATTTAGGATGTTTAAGAGGTTACAAACATAAAATTAAGCTCAAGACTGGTGCCATTCCGATAATAGCGAAGGTGAGGAGAATTTCACTAGCTGTACAAGAACCAGTTATGAATGAGCTTAAGAAGTTACAGGATTTGGACATAATTGAGGAGGTGGAAGCAACGGAGTGGTTGGCGCCCATTGTAGTAGCAAGAAAGAGTAATGGAGAGATCAGATTATGTGTGGACCTTAGAGCCTTGAACAAAGAGGTGGTAGTCGACAAATTTCCTCTTCCTAATATTGAGGAAATTGTGTCCACGCTTGGGGGAGGGAAGTATTTTTCCACGCTGGATCTAACCTCAGCGTACCACCAGGTAGAATTGGAAGAGTGTTCTCAAGAGTTGACTGCGTTCATTACACCTTTTGGTGCTTTCAAATTCAAAAGGATGCCGTTTGGGCTGGTTTCCGCAGCTTCTGTGTTTCAGCGTATCATGCACAAAATTTTAAAAGGAGTGTGTGGTGTGAAATGTTATCAGGATGATGTGTTGATTTATGCAGAGTCAGCAGAAGAGCATTGGAGACGGGTGAAATTAGTGTTGGGATGTTTAAGCCAAGCTGGTCTCACTCTTAAGAGGAAGAAATGTCATTTTGGTCTAACTGAAGTTGAGTATCTGGGACACTTGATTACTGGTGATGGTGTAAAGCCTAAACCTGAGTTGGTCAAGACAATAAAACAGTTGATGACTCCTCAGAGCAAGGAGGAAGTGAGTTTGTTTTTAGGAATGGTAGAATATTATGGGAGATACATAGTAAACTTATCAGAGAAAACAGTAAATTTGAGAGAATTGTTAAAAAAAAAAAAGGAGTTCCGGTGGAGCAACGAATGTGAAAAGGAATTTTTCCTTATCAAGGAAGAATTGGATAATGCCCTTTGTTTACAGGCATTTAAGCCAGACAGACCGACTGTCATAGTCACAGATGCCAGTGCGAAAGGGCTAGGGGCTATTTTGATGCAGGAGAATAAAGGAAATAAAGTTATGATTGCCTGTGCATCTAAGGCATTGAATGGTGCTGAGAAAAATTACTCTGTGGTAGAAAGGGAGTCATTGGCTATTTTCTGGGCTCTTAGGAAGTTTAGACAGTTTGTGTGGGGCACAGAATTTTTGGTGTTATCAGACCACAAACCTTTGGTGGAAGTTTTTGGCAGTAAAGGTTTAAATTGCATTTCTGCAAGGATTAGGAGGTGGGTTATCGGTCTTCAAGACTTCAAATTTAGGGTGGAGTATTTACCAGGCTCATTGAATGTGAGTGCAGATTGTCTGTCCAGATTAGTGAGGGAGGACGCCATGGAGGGTGAGAAAGATGGTTTATCGTTGCAGGAGGGTGATGTTTGTGAAGTTTTCTGTAACGTGAGTGAGATTATGTATGGTGCAATAACTGAGCAGGAGTGGGAAGAGGCATTGAAGGAGGATGTTGAACTGAGTGAGATCTGCGTGGCGTTAGAAGATGGGAAATTTAGTACCCTTGGTAAGGTGTGGGGTTTGATAAAAGATGAATTGGCGGTGGAAAGTGGTATGTTATTGAGGGGTACTAGGCTGATCCCGCCAAGTGTCTTGAGGAAGAGGGTTATGGATCAACCTCATGAAGGCTATTTAGGTATTGTCAAAACTAAGGAGAATTTAAGAGCAAACGTTTGGTGGCCTGGTATGGATCTGGAAGCAGAGCGTGTGGTCAGAGATTGCATACAATGTTCACGGAGTGACAAGATTTTGAAAACTCGTAATACACCGAAGCATTGTAGGAATCAACCAAGTAAACCCTGGGATGAAGTTGCAATAGATATTGTCGGTCCCTTATCAGGTGAACATTCTACTCCTTACTTGATTGTATTGATTGAATTATATTCCAGGTGGGTGGAGGTTAAAAATGTACGAGATGTCTCTTCTTATAGTATGATAAGTTTTCTGGAAGAGATTTTCAGAAGAGAGGGTTTCCCTAAGTCATTGTTGTCTGATAATGGTCCACAATTTTGTTCAACGATGTTTGTAGAATTTATGAAGGAATGTGGCATTACACACAAAAGGTCAGCTGTATATCATCCTGAAACGAATGGTGCAGTAGAACGTTTCAACAAATATATCAAAGAGAGCATTCAGCTAGCAAAAGTGAACACTTTGAATTGGCGAACAGAACTTTTGAAAAGGATTACTGCTTATCGGTTTTCACCACATTCTACCACGGGAAAATCTCCATTTGAATTGTTTAAGAGAAGATTACCGAACACCAAATTATCTCCAGCTTGGATGGGATGGAGAAAAAATGAGTTTAATTTGACAGATACAACATGGCGTAATAGAGAACTAAGACTCATGGAGAAAAGAAAGCAAGAGTTCGATACTAGGAAAAAGGTGTCCAAAGTAAATATAGCTGTGGGTGATGTGGTGAAGATAAAGGCTCCCTTAGGGTGTATGGACAGATCAAAATTTACGAGACCCTTGACAGTGGTCAAGGTATTCAAGAATGCCATAAAAACCTCTGATGGCAGGATTTGGAATCTAAACCAAGTTGTGCGGATGAAGGAGGTAACAGAACCACGTATCGAAAGAGAAATGTTGAACCAATGTAAAGTATTGTCAAGATCTCCAAGTCACAATCGAGGTGGAAATGATAGGTGTGAAGGAACAAGGAGAAGTAGTAGAAGGAAAGTCAGTCCTAAACGTCTTAAAGACTATGTACTTGGATAAAGGTTGTATGAGTTTTAGTTTGTCAGTTAGTTTCTCACTGTGTTATGGGAAATTTATTTCATTCTGTGTAGAACAAATTTTTTGTTTAGGGTCAAATATATTTTTCTGTTTATGTTTGTTAAATATAAAGATGGAGATGTGTGATGTTTGCGCGTCAAGAGAACAGCGCATGCTATCTCCGTGGTGATCGGAGAGAGCGTGTGGTTCTCCGGAAGCGAAACCGAGTGAGGAGAGAGTTTGACGGTTGAGGGAGCGGATGGCTGGGGTGACAGGGAATAAAGAAGATAACCGAAATTCAGCATTGCCTTGCACGTTTATTTGATGAAGGAACTGATCTTCACAGGTGTCATGGTCAACAGTATCAGAGGCAGCTGAGAGGTCCTAGAGAACAGTGCAGCAACCCCATTGCGGTCGATTGTGTTTTTAAGATCATCCCAGATTGCTATGAGTGATGATTCAGTGCCTCTTCCTGGGTGGAATCCAGTTTGGAAGTCTGAAAGTATGAAATTGTTTTCAATGTATTGTGACATCTGAGCAAATGCTGCTCTTTCTATCAGTTTGCCCAGGAAAGGTCCATTTGTGATTGGTCTTTAGTTGTTGGGGTCCTGTGGGTCTAGGTTTGTTTTCTTTAATAGCATACATTTGTATGCCTTTTACAGGGCTTCAGGAAAAGTTTGACCAAATCCATAAATTCACCTTGTGATATTTGTTTGAAGGAGTGCAGAGGCTGGGTTGCTTTATTCTTGGAGGGGATTTAAGGAAAGTGGTTGGTGCTGATTTTTTTTTGTTTTAAATAGGAGTCCAATGTGTCTGCCTTTGTTGTAAAATGAGTTGCCAGTTTGTTCGTGAAATCTTGAGTAGTGGGATGACTTCCTTCCATGCATTTAGGTTTTTGAAATTCATTGAGAATTTTATTAAATTCTTTGGTTGCAGATTTAGGATTTAGAATTCTGTCTTAGTAGTACTTTTTTTTTTTTTAGCTTTTTTGATTGATGATTTGTATATTCTGTTAAGTTTGTGTAGCTGAAGTTTGTCTTGAATGTTGTTTGTTTTGAGCAGGGTCTGTTGCAATATTCTGATATGTTGCTTTATCGTTTTAACCCGTTCTGTGCCGAGGACGTAGTGGTTACGCTCCCTCTGTGTGCTTCCCCCCACCCCCCTGAAGTCAGGGATGGAAGGGGAAGCCCTTCCCTTTCCACCCCCCCATAATGACGTCAGCGCACAATCGCGCGCTGACTTCATTATGGGGTTCTCGCCGCACAGGAAGCCATTTGCTTCCTGTGCGGCGATAAAAGGAAGAGGTGAGTTTCTCTTCCCGGTGGGTGGGGGGTTTTGCCAAAAGAGGCACCGGGGGAAAGGAAAGGCTTTTCCTTTCCCCCGGTGTCTCTTTGAGCATTCCTGCTGCCCGATCGCATTGCGATCGGGCAGCAGGAATGCCCACTAGACACCAGGGATTTGTTTTTTTTGTTTTTCTTTAGTGTTTCTTGTTTGCGGGGAGCGTCCCCTTGGGCAAGGGTCGCTCCCCTTTTGGGGGCAATTAGTTACGGCCATTTCTGCCCCCCTTGGGGGCAGATTGGCCTACTTTCTAGGCGGATCTGCCCCCAAGGGGGGCAGAAACCACTGGATCGCCAGGGATGTTGTTTTATTCGTATATTTATGTGGGGGGGTGCCCCCTTGGGCAAGGGGGGCCCCCCCCAAGGGGGCATAGAACTGTTGGCCTTTTCTGCCCCCCCTTGGGGGCAGATCGGCCTATTATTTTTTAGGTCCATCTGCCCCAAGGGGGGCAGAAGCCACTTAGGCACCAGGGATTGTGTGCGTAGTGGATGGGGGGGCAGCCCCTTGGGCAAGGGTCGCTCCCCTTTGGGGGCTTGTCTTTTAGGCCCATTTCTGCCCCCCTTGGGGGCAGATCAGCCTATTATTTTTAGGCTGATCTGCCCCAAGGGGGGCAGAAACCACTAGAACGCCAGGGATTTTTTGTATGTGTTTATTTTTGTGGGGGGGCATCCCCTTGGGCACGGGGCACCCCCCCAAGGGGGGCATTGACCTGTTGGCCATTTCTGCCCCCCCTGGGGGCAGATGGGCCTATTTGTGTAGGCCCACCTGCCCCCAAGGGGGGCAGAAGCCACTTAGACACCAGGGATAGTGTGTGTGTGTGTTAGTGGATGGGGGGGCCTTGGGCAAGGGTCGCCCCCCACTTTGGGGGCACATGTACCGAGGCCATTTCTGCACCCCTTGGAGATAGACCAGTCTATTATTTTTAGGCTGATGGCAGAAACCACTAGAACGCCAGAGATTTTTAAAATTTGTTTATTTTTGTGGGGGGGCGTCACCTTGGGCACGGGGTGCCCCCCCAAGGGGGGCATTGACCTGTTGGCCATTTCTGCCCCCCCCTGGCGGCATATGGGCCTATTTATTTTAGGCCCACCTGCCCCCAAGGGGGGCAGAAGCCACTTAGACACCAGGGATAGTGTGTGTGTGTTAGTGGATGGGGGGGGCCTTGGGCAAGGGTCGCCCCCCACTTTGGGGGCACATGTACCGAGGCCATTTCTGCACCCCTTGGAGACAGACCAGCCTATTATTTTTAGGCTGATCTGCCCCCAAGGGGGGCAGAAACCACTACAACGGCAGGGACTTTTTTTATTTGTTTATTTTTGTGGGGGGGCGTCCCCTTGGGCACGGGGGGCGCCCCCCCCCAAGGGGGGAATTGACCTGTTGGCCATTTCTGCCCCCCTGGGGGCAGATGGGCCTATTTTTTTTAGGCCCGCCTGCCCCCAAGGAGGGCAGAAGCCACTTAGACACCATGGATAGTTTGTGTGTGTGTGTTAGTGGATGGGGGGCCTTGGGCAAGGGTCGCCCCCCACTTTGGGGGCACATGTACCGAGGCCATTCTGCACCCCTTGGAGACAGACCAGCCTATTATTTTTAGGCTGATCTGCCCCCAAGGGGGGCAGAAGCCACTTAGGCACCAGGGATAGTGTTGTGTGTGTTTTTTTGTATTTTTTGTTTGAGGGCTGTCCCCTTTGGCAAGGGTCGCTCCCCATGGGGACACACTACTAAAGGTATTTTCTGGCCTCCTTGGGGTAGACAGGCCTATTTTTTTAGTAGGCCCATCTGCCCCTATGGCAGAATCCACTTAGGCACCAATTTCTTGTAGTTTCAACAGTTTAGTTCATTAGTTTCCTTCAAGTGCCAAAATATTGACCCATATAATAAAAACAAAAAAAACTAAATTCTCTTTGCCATTCACTTTTTGTTGCATATGCCCATTCAGGACCTGCGTACCTTCGACTTGCAATTCACTTTCTTTTCAACTTTCGATCTACATTCAATTCTTCTTCACTCTTCTCTCCGTGTCATATCTACTTCTTCCTCAATTGTTGTCACAACAATTGCTTCCTTTTTCTTTGCTTGTGATTCTGGCCACATATCTTCTTTGAGTGGACCCTTTGCCAATGCTCTTTTCAGTGTTGAACTTGAGACTTCTTCTTGATCGGCAGGATTTTCTCTTGACGGACCTGCGACTGGTTCAGGAGAAGTCAGTTCACATTGGCTTTGATCCGCCTCAACTCCTTCCCCCTCAGGGTCTGGTGCTTCCTCTGTTTTGTCTCTCAAAATCGTCTACTTCTGGGAGAGTCCTCCTCTGACTAGACTCTCGTGCTACCTCAATTGAGATGGGTGCACTGTCACTATCCTGTAGGTCTTCTCTTTCGTGTCTCACAGGAATGACTGAACCGTTCTCAATTTGCTCAGACCTGGTCTTAGTTCCTCTTTCTTCTCTTTCCGGCTCTGAGGTAGGTCTGGTCGTTCTAGTTACTCTCAACAACTCCTCTTCATTGTCCAGAGGACATGCCACTTTTCTCGTATGGCTTGCATAGATCCATGTTGGAACTCCAGCGCACTTCACAGCTATGGTAGCGATCAGAACTACCTGGAAAGGGCCTTTCCACTGAGGCTCAAAACACGTTTTCCTCACGTGTTTTCTGATCACAACCCAGTCAACAGCTCTCAGGCTGTGTCCTTGATCTTGAGACAATTGCAGTGTGGTGGCTTCTACCTGATGAGAGAAAGAGTGAACCACATCAGCCAGACCTTTGCAGTAGTCCAACAACATATCATCCGTAATGTTCAGATGGGTATTTGCAGGAACCAGGGGCAACCTCATCGCTTTGCCCATGACAATCTCATGCGGTGACAATCCTTTTTTTCTGTCAGGTGTGTTTCTCATTGTCATCATAACTAACAGTGGTGCATCTGGCCATTTCAAATTCTTGGACGCACGCATTTTCACCGTTCTTGACTTCAAGGTCCCATTGATTTGTTCCACAAGTCCTGATGCTTCAGGGCGGTAACTACAATGCAACTTCTGTTCAATGTTTAAGACTGCACATAGTAATTTAATTACTGCATTGTTGAAGTGACTTCCTCTATCTAATTCTAAAGAGATCAGAAACCAAAAACGTGGAATGAGTTCCCTAAGCAATAATTTCGCTAAAGTGAGGCTGTCATTTCTTTGTGTAGGATAAGCTTTAATCCAATTACTAAAGATGCAGACAATCACCAATACATATTTCTATCCTTAGGCATCTCATTAAAATCTATCTGCATTCTGCTGAATGGTCCTCCTGCTCTTCCAATTTGGCTCAAATTGACCACTGTCCCTTTACCCGCATTTATTTGTTGACAATGATGCAACAATGGCAAACTGCTTCAGCAACTTGTCTAAATTTCAGATTGAACCAATTCTGTTCGAACAGTCGAATCATGGCATTCCTCCCAACATGCGATTGACCATGATAATAGCTAGCCATCTGAGTCAACGAATTATTTGGCAAAACCAACTCACCCTCTTCTGAAACCCACAATTCATTTCACTTTGACCCATGACCGTTTTTCCTCCCTGTCAACATTATTTTGCCATGTCCTCAGTTCTTCCAAAGTATCTATGACATGCAATGCATAGCTTGGGCATGTCTCATCTTCTTCAGGTAACAATTGCCAATTATCCTTGAATGATACACAGTTCAATGCGCAAAATCTTGTGACTTGATCTGCATATCCACTTCCCATTGACATAAAATATTACAATTTCAGATGTGCACTGCACTTCACCATTTCAATCTTTTCCGGCATGTGGATAGCTTGCAACAACTCTTGAATTCTCTCACCTTTTTCTTACTGGTGAACCAGAAGAGGTCAGGAAACCTCTCTGAGACCACAACTTTCCAAAATCATGCACTATTCCAAATCAATACTGGCTATCCGTATAAATGGTAACTTCAAGCTGAGCAGAAACATGGCATTCTCTAGTGAGAGCTACTAGTTCCGCTACTTGTGCAGAGTATACTCCTCGAAGCCAGGACGCTTCAAGTGTTCCAGAAATTGTGCACACAGCATATCCTGCTCTCAGTATTCCCATATTGTCCCTTAGACAGGAACCATCAACAAAGACAGTTTGGTTAATTTTCTTCCAATTAGGTGTCTCTAATATCAGGTCTCAGTTTTGTGCATTGATCAGTTACTTCAAGACAATCATGAACAATGTCTCCTAATTTTTCAATCTCAACTTTTTCATATCGGAGTAAGGTTGCCGGTTAAGCACTGTACATCTTTTCAGTGACACATTAGATACCCTGAGAGGCTTGTCTCATAGCGAGTCAATATGGCACTTGTCAGGTATCACGTTTTTGTTCTTGTGAGTAAAACTTCAACAGAGTGAGGGACCATAATAGTCAAGGGATGTCCCATCACAATGCCTTCACACTGTGCAAGGCTCTGTCCAACCACTGCAACTGCACGCAAACAGCCTGGTAAAGCTGCTGCAACAGGGTCCAAAGTAGCTGAAAAATATGCTACTGGGCGATTTACACCACCATGGACTTGAGCCAAGACAGACAAAGAACATGCATCACGCTCATGACAAAACAACATGAAGTGCTTTGTATAGTCAGGCATTCCTAAAGCCGGTGCTTTGCACAAACTCTCTCTCAATTCAGAAAATGCTTTCATATAAGCTAGGGGATCAGTGACTTCTTTCTGAGTCAGCTTCTGCAATGGCTTTGAAATGACCAAATAATTGACAATCCATTGGTGACAGTAGCCTACCATCCCTCAAAACATCCTGACATCTCTCTGTATAGCTAAGCTACTGCTATTGCAATGTAAGTGGGGACACTACCATTCTTTCCCAAATGGTTCAGTAAGGCGATCGTGTCATTCTTGCACTCTTCCTTCGTTTTGAATGCAATTGACAAATCATCAATGTTCTGTACCAATGCCGATTGGAAAGGCATTTCCAATGACTCCAGGTTCTTTTTCAAGATCTGATTGAGTATGGAAGGTGATTCTGAAAACCCTTGAGGAATTCTACACTAACAGTAAACTCAATCTAAAAATTTGAAACAAAAGAGAAATTGACTATCCTCATGAAGAGGCACAGAAAAGAAGGCTTGTGCCAAGTCTATGACGGTGTACCATTTAGCATCACACATGGGATCTGAAAAAAATCACGGCTGGATTTGGTACTAAGGACAACATTTATTCACAAAGTCATTTATTTTTCTCAAATCTTGAATGATCCGAACTTTCCCACAGGGCTTTCACAATCCCATTATCGGTGAATTACATGGACTGCTCAACACTTCTTTCAGACTCCTTGGTTTACAAATTCTGCTTATGGGAGCAACCTTCTCAATGATGTCCTGTGGCATCTGATACTGGGGAATCTGAGGAAATGTTGCATTTGGCTTTATCAGAACTTTAACTGGCCCAATTCCCTTAATCAGGCCAATGTCTTTCCCTGGCAAATCCCACACTCTCTCTTTAACTGTTCCCTGTAAGTCAGGAGGAAGATCCTTTACTGTAAAAGCTAGAAAGAAACTAATCAGGGAGTACTCCTCATTTATTATTTCAGACTCTGTCTCTGGGTCACCTTCCTCATCACTATTCGTCTGTAACTCGATTCCATCATTTGAGCAAGTAATCGAGCATCTTGTTTTACACAGCAAGTCCCTTCCAAATAGGGATACCGGACTTGAATCACAGACTACGAATTTGTGTAATCCTTTACATTTGCCAATTTTAACCTGAACTGGTTCTGTGATTGGATTAGTCAAATACTGATTCGCTACTCCTACAATCTGAACAGTTTTTCCTGAAAGGGGCAGGTTTGGGAATTCTGCTGGTCTCACTGTAGATCGTGTAGCTCCAGTGTCAACCAAGAAGGAAACTTTATGACCCATTACTTTTCCCTCCACATATGGACCGTTCTCATCTACTTCCAAGGCAGCTGCAAGCACACATTCCTCTTCTTCAGAACTCTTTCTCACCCAATCATTGTTTATTCCATTCTCACTGTATTATTACTCTGGTTAAACTTCTGACATGTGACTTGTTGGGGAAACATCACCTGCTGCTGTTCCATTGGGACTTGATGTATTTGGATTTGCTGTCTAGGTACCATTTGAACCTTCTGTTGCATTCACTGCAACTGTGACACACGTGGCACTTGCACCTGTTGCATGGGTTGAGAATGTTGCATTTGATTCACATTGGTCTGGAAATTTGGATTATGACCTCTCTTTCTTGGTCCTCTCATATTTTGGAACAAATTGATGTCACCTGTTTGCTGAACAATCCTTTCCTGTACCATCATCGGACCCTCCCGCTGCCAATGTCCGATTGCTCCGCAATCGTGACAAGGCAACAATCTCTTCATTCCCTGTACATCATTCTGAACCACTACAGTACTAAAATCGGGACTACCATTTCCATTTCCAGTTCCTCTGCGACCTCTTCCTCTCGTCCGATTTCAAAATACCACATTTCCCTGCTGCTGTGATAAATTTCCCTGCATCCCTATTTGTGCCATTCTAATCTGCATAACCATCGCCTTTTCTTTCAGCTTCCTCTGCTTCAACTCAATCTCGTGACTACAATACTTTGCACTCATCAATCGGCTTTACTTGCCAGCAAATCAAATCACTTTTGATCATCTGGCTAATTTCAGGTCTCAATCATTCTACAAATCTAAACACAAAATGAATCATGTGTTTCGGCTACATTGTTTCTGTACCACTGTAATGCTTAAATGTCTGCACCAATCTCTCATATTATGCATGTAGCGACTCTCTTGCTTCCTGAGCTGTCCTGTCTATTCTCTGCCAGTCAATGTTTATGGGCGAAATTCTCATCTTCAAAAATTCAATCACTTTGTAGTATGATTTCATTACCTCGGGAGATGGTGCACCTGTAATCGGAGCTCTCTCTGGTTCTTTTGTCGGCCAATCTATACTCCTATTACACTCCATCCATAAATCAGCTGGAACTTCTATCTCTAATAGAGTGTTTAAGTCTTCCCACAGGCGTTTTGCAAGTTTCACAAACTGGTCTGTCTGCTGTTACCATTTGAATGGTTTCTCTCTCAACCTGGGATAGTCATTTGTAAAGGATAGAATGTTGCTTTTGCAGCAAGGGACGTGAACAAAGTCCCCTTCTGGAATCCTCTCATGGGTAAAATTTTCACCGGATCCTCACCCTGCTGCACATGTGCAGTAAGATTTGCAGAATCCCTTTTCCTTTTATCTCTCTTCTTTACCCATCTGCCTTCCCACTTGTCTAATGTTCCCCAGGGCTGGTCATGGAAAAAGGCCCACAGGTCCCCTAACGCCTGCCCTGACCCAGGCATTAAATAATGGTGCTAAGCAGGATTAGCACCATTATTTAAGGCCCTACTCCTCCCATACGTGATTTTTGCAGGGGAGGATAAATAAAAGGTGCTAGGGCCTTTGAGTATTTTTTTTGCCCAGGAACGCCTACCTTGCATCTCATTGACGCAAGGTAGTTGTTTGCAGGCAAAAAATGACTTTAACTCCAATATTTTGGCGCTAGACATGTCTAGGGTCAAAATAGAAATAGGGAGGTAAGTTTGCTCCGGATTTGTGTAAAAAAAATTACGCAAATCCAGCGCAAACAGAGCATAAATATGGCTCTAAGCAGGCAAACGTCTACCAATTTTGTGGACAATTTCAGGGTCAAGTTGGGAGCATAGTTAATCACAGTTTAGTACGGAGAACAGAACATGCTCGCAGAGTTTGGCCCACCATCATTGCAACAAGTTAACTTTTTTAAGCCAGGAACCTTAGGCTTAGCGTAACACTCTAGTGAGCTGAAAAAGGTTTGTAGGGAAATGTATTCTACACCTACTCACAATATGTATTTGCACCAGAGTGGGTGCAGGAAAATTCTGGGTTTACTCCACCAGGTAGGAAGGAGTGATTTTGTGTTCTCTCCTTGAAAGAGCTGCATAGCACTTTCCAGAGGGCCATTATGGTCATAGTTCTGCTTACCCTGCAGTGATGGTAGCTTCCAAATAAACGTTCGAGTCTAGCACCCATCCAGTGCTGTATGATATACCTCTTATTTAGTAAGTCTGATAGAGGAGGATCTCCTGACCCGCAGCAATTATGGATGCAAGGTAGATGCTTCTGTGCAACACCACATTTTTACCATGTAGCACATAGGCACTTCAGACCAGGAAGTCAGAGCCAACCAGACCAACACATAAAGTAATGCCACTGTTGTGCGTCATACAGTGTACCACAGGGTAAACAAGGGCTAGATTGGATATAAAAGTGAACCCACTAAAGCAAATGGGAAACCTACTAAATATTCTGCAGTACACTATATGTATCTGTTCATTACTTTAACAAGGACTTAAGTACGGATATGCCTCTAAAGGCACGGCAAACCACTTTGAAACAATTTCCAGAAACAAATATTTTCCCCACACGTCTCCAACTGTTCATGTTTTTTTTTGGTTTACAGCTTATCTTGTTTATCCTGCCAGCAGGTGCTTGAAATGAAAGTGTTGTTGTAATCAAAACTACTTACACATTGAAATGAAATTCTGAATGTGGAATGATTTGCCAATTTGAGACTACCTACAAGTGATGAGGTTCTGCATTAATTTGTGTAACAGAATTTTCTTTAATTTCCTGTTTTGAATATTATCTTGTCTCGTATATTTTTGATATCCGTGATGATGAGCACTACTTTTCCCCATAATTCCTTCCACAAAGACCTGTAGTATATGGGTTTCTTGGTTTGACAGTCGAACATCCTAAATTATTCAAATGAATTAATTTCACCATTAAAATACACATGCGTTGAGTCCAGTGACAAATGCAAATTGCAAACATAATTCACAAATATTTACAGTACAACACCAATATTTAAAAATCAGTGACAATATATATAAATTTTGTTTTGCAGTTTTGTATAGCTTGAACCGAAGGTATTGGAGCGCTTAACATTAGCACCAATTACATTACAATGACACATTCTTTTTTTTTTCCTTTTAGGCAACGGGAGATTAAGGCCCAGATTTATACTCTGCGCTGAATTAGCATATTTTTTTTACGCGAATTCAGCGCAAACTTAACTCCATATTTATATTTTGATGCTAAACTAGTCTAGTGGAAAAATATTGAAGGTAAAGACATTTTTTACTAGCGTGAACCTACCTTGCGTCAATGAGATGCGAAGTAGGTGATCCCAGGCAAAAAATTACTGTAAGGCCCAGGCGCCTTATTTATCCTCCCGTGCAAAAATGGTGCACAGGAGGGAGGCATGCCTAAATAATGGTGCAAGCAGACTTTTATTTAATTAATTCCCGGGTCAGGGCAGGCGTTAGGGGACCTGTGAGTCTATTCCTATGGTGGAACACCATGGAATAAGTCCACAGGTGCCCTCCCCAGGGACACCGTCACCCACACCAGGGGGACACCAGGGGATGGGGAACCCCATCCCACGTAAGTAGAGGTAAGTATTTGTGATTTTTTTTAAAGTGCCATTGGGGGCCCTGAAATGGGCCTCAATACATTACCCTTGTCCCCTGTGCTGGCCATTGGGGTGGTGGGTATGACTCCTGTCTTTATAAGACAGGAGTCATGTGGTATGGTAGGTTTAACCTCAAGAAATGACGCTAGGCTGGTTAGAGTAATCTTTTTTCACTCTAACCAGCCTAACGTCAATTTTAGGTACAAAACCCCCTTCTCCCATTCTGCCACCCCCACCAGGATAACATCATTTTCTATGACGTTAGCCCACCCTTTTCGCCATATTGCGTCATTCCATAAATAAGACGCATGGCTGGCGTCTTGGAATGGCGCAATCCGGCGGTAAACTTTTTCACGCAAAACTGCGTTAGCGCAGTTTTGTGCGAAAAAGTATAAATATGGGCCTAAGTGATTTGCTCAAAGAATGTTGTGCTGATGCAGAGATTTGAACCTGGGGGCAGATGAACTAATATTTGGTGCAATGCAGCAAGACAACTTGCTGCACTGCATCAAATGGAAAGGGCAGGAATGCTTTCCGTTTCCATTGGTGCACTTTTGGCTGG
Organism: Pleurodeles waltl; assembly: GCF_031143425.1. NCBI lineage: Eukaryota > Metazoa > Chordata > Amphibia > Caudata > Salamandridae > Pleurodeles > Pleurodeles waltl. The sequence continues at coordinate 1,214,698,177 of NC_090440.1, forward strand.
CAAGCACCAACGCAGGCACTCTTGCACCATATTTCAGCTCATTTTGGGGCATATTTATACTCCGTTTGCGCCGGAATTGCGTCGTTTTTTTTAACGCAATTTCGACGCAAAACTAACTCCATATTTATACTTTGGCGTTAGACGCGTCTAGCGCCAAAGTCAATGGAGTTAGCGTAATTTTTTAGCGTGGACACCTACTTTGCGTTAATTATATGCAAGGTAGGCTTTCCCGTCTAAAAAATCGACTCCGAGGCATGTGCGTGGGATTTATACTCCCGGGCAAAATTCACGCCCGGGAGTGGGCGGGTCAAAAAAAATGACGTACGGCCGCTTTTGCACCGTTTTTTAGCGCCTGCAAAAGGCAGGCGTTAAGGGACCTGTGGGCTCTGAAGGAGCCCAGAGGTGCCCCCCCATTCCCCCAGGGACACCCCCTGTCACCCATGCCCACCCCAGGAGGACACCCAAGGCTGGAGGGACCCATCCCAGGGACATTAAGGTAAGTTCAGGTAAGTGTTTTTTTTTTAAAAAAATTGTGGCATAGGGGGGCCTGATTTGTGCCCCCCTACATGCCACTATGCCCAATGACCATGCCCAGGAGACAGCAGTCCCCTGGGCATGGCCATTGGGCAAGGGAGCATGACTCCTGTCTTTGCTAAGACAGGAGTCATTTCTATGGGGGTTGGGAGTGAAAATAAATGGCGCAAATCGGGTTGAGGCGAAAAAATTGCCTCAACCTGACTTGCCCCATTTCTTGACACCCAAGCTCCATATCCCCCTACGCCGGCGCTGCCTGGTGTACGTCGTTTTTTTTAACGCACACCTGACGGCTAACGCCGGCGGCTAACGCCGGCTAACGTCATTCAATAAATACGGCGCCCGCATGGCGCTTCAGAATGGCGTTAGCCGGCGCTAATTTTTTTGGCGCAAAACTGCGTTGACGCAGTTTTGCGTCAAAAAGTATAAATATGTGCCTTTGTCTCTCTTGGGAATGCATACCATTTTGATACATTCACAGACTTACTAATGTTAGTAAATCTGGGAATGCGCTAAAACCATGGGTGGATGTGTGGTAACAACCACACTACACCCAGGAACGCCTCCCTAGGGCAGAGTAATGCAAGGCAAAGACTTGCACTGCCTTGAGTTTCTCCAGATTTACTATGTCACAAACGTGGCATAGTAAATCTCACTTAAGAGCTTGTGTTGCCCTTGCATCACCTTGTGGGACCCAAGGGCAATGCAAGCCCTTAGTAAATCTGGACCCAGGTTTCCTATTTCCAAAGTCAGCATCTTTGGCCATTATGCCACATCCCCTCCCCTCACATTCACTCTTCATTCCAAATGGCAGTTTAAACTTGTATTTAATTATTGCCCTGAAATACTACCAGAGCCACTAAAAAATGTGATTGCAACGCTATGGTACTTTCGGGGTAAATATCTCGATGTATCACATAATCCATCATTTGCTGCATAATTTGAAGGCTTTAACAAAAATGGTTTTAGCTTAAACAGGAAAGTAATTATTAAAGTTGTTGTGTGGGTTGGGCAAAGCCATGCCAAATACTTTACAAAAGTTAATTGCCAACCTTCAGCTGTTGACTACTGAAATTAGCCATTTAAATAGGTAATTTTTAGTGCATTAGTTTACCATTCACAAGAATTCATATTCATACATTAGAGACGCAGTTCTCTTGGCAACAGTTATTTCAACAGGGCAGTTAGACTATAGAAGAATCACACATATGTTACATCTCTTTTTAAGGTCCCATGCCTTAAACCAGTGGTTCCCAACCTTTTGACTTCTGTGGACCCACACTTTATCATTACTGGAGCCCTGGGACCCAGCTGAATCTTTATTGGAATCCAGGGACCCCCCACTGATCATTACTGAAAGCTGGGGACCAAATTTGTTAATATTATTTAATTTTCTAAGCAGTCACGGACCCTCTGAGGAGGCTTCTCAGACCCCAGAGGTCCTCGGACCACAGGTTGGGAACCACTGCCTTAAACCACAGATCATATGAAAAGCAGTGCAGCATTGTTACTGCATACTTTGTTTGTCCTTTCTACATAATTTACTCAACCTTGCTATGTAATTTGGTAATCTAGTGCTGCATATTTCCTATGGCCCTCACTATGAAATATATATTTATTGAGTGCATTTGAGTAATGACATTGCAATTTAAGCATATTAATCTCATAATTGCAAAAATATTTCAGATATACAATTATCAGGTCTTGTAATAAGGATAAGTAAAGTATTAAGTGCTCAGTACTTTCAAAGTCTTGGCATGCACATTTTCATTCTGCAAACTGAATATCACTGCTTCTCCAGTTAGAATTGTGGTACTTGGTTATGTTCGCGTATATAGTCTGTATTCTTTTTTTTCCTGCTTTGAAAGCATTTCAGTAAGACAGAGCTGTCATCTATGTGATCTTCAATCCTTGCTATGAGGATTCAATACAGGAGATTGGGGAAAATATTGTTAACTCAAGCACATTTAACCATATTTGCAAGAGCCTGGGACCTCATTAGAAGGACTTAGTAGACCTCACTTCATCATTAGTGTAGTCCTGTCATAATCTAGACTAAATCAGGCAAGGGGTTGCTATGTTACAGCAGTACATGAATTTAAAATGCTCAACCCATGTGGATGAATAAAAGGTACATTGAAATTTGTAATCCTCAAAGTCATCAGTAATCACTAGTCATCACCTGAAAGTGGCATAATTGCCTGAACTAGAGGGAATGTATGTCATTTCATGTTTTCTCCTATAAAGAGACCTCTTGGAACTCCACCTTTTCTGCTTGGTCAACCTGGATTTTTCAACTTTTTCTGGACCATTTATTTTTGCTGGCTTTAGTACTCTGTGGACTTTAGTCCTACTAACCAGTAGTAAAGTGCCTCTGCCCCCCTTTAAATATGATTAAATTGTCATGCTCTTAACTGGTATACTTAACTTACTTATGAGTCCCTAATGTATGTTACAAGGTGTCCCAAGGGCCTGGGAGCAGTCAACTGACTGCAACATCTATTGTGCCGTCCATGGCAGTGGTAGTGCCTACATGGCCTTGACCAACTCTGTGTAGCATGACTGTAGCAGTGTAAAAACTACACCTCAACCTCACAAATATGCTCTTTTGACAGGTAAAACCTCCCTTTTAAGTATTATTAAGTTACCCACAGGTCAGGGAGCATGGCATTTTAACATGGGACATGGGGAATTTTAATGGTATCTTGTCCCCAAAAATTGTTTTCACTGTGGCAGATTTAGCTATTTTATGTAGAAAACCAGAGTACAGTTTGAAATCCTAACACTGTATATTGAGAATAGGACAAGCTAGAAAAATAATTACAATTATATTTAATAGTTATTTAAAATCCAATTCAATGGTGAAGTCAGAGTTTTAATGAATATAAAGGAAAAGTATATTTTAAAGTGTTAGCTTTTCCCAGCATGAAGCGCCTGGACGCGTAGTTTCATTTTCTCTCCTAATTCTATCAGCAAGGTTTTAGCATTTGACTGTGTGATTAAAAGGTGTGAAATGCCTATCAGGAGCTACACAATAGGTCACTGTGATTGACGGCTCAACCTGAATGGGCAGGGATGACTCCTTGAGCTCGCAGAAGGGTGAAGGCTGTGAGCATCCTTTTTTACATTACAGTTTCCAGTCCTGATTGAGTGTCAACTCCTGCTTGACCACTCTGATGAGTTCCCACATAACACTTGGGGTGCACTTGAAAGAAAAGAAACAGATTGCCAAGACAATTCTTGTATATCCTCTGCTTGGTTGCTGGAAAACTCTGCTTTGTCTGACTTCTGCCTCTGGGTGCACTGGGGGTACAATGGCTGCTTCAAATTATATTTTGGTATTAGATGTGGAAGGACATCAGGATTACCATAGTATACTCTCCCACATCCCCCCAAAAGCCCAGGTTTAGTGTGGTTGAAAACACTTCCTATCTTAAAAATACCTAATTCAGGTGTAGTTGGCACCAGCACTTTTTACTCCATTGGGTATGGCATGCCAAAGAATCATTCCTACCAGCTTGTGCCAGGCATAAATGTGACACCACCAGACACCCACTTCAGAATACCTTTGGGACCTGAGGAAGGACAGAAAAGTAGTTGCCCAGGTGTCTGTGACTGGACAGGAGCTCTGAAGGACTGGGCCTGCACCCCCTTGTACCCAGGACAAAGTAGTAGACTTCATGGATCAAATTCACTCCGGGGCTCTTTTGTGAATTATGCCCCGTGTGTCATAGGACTGACCTCCTGTTCAAATGAGAGGGATTTATCCAGCTACAAGAGGCTTTTTTTTGTAACTGACCAGCTGACTAGTGGCAACTCAACTTTGAGTGGACCCTTCTGTTGGCCTCTGCCTATCACCTTACACGTCTCTAAGTGCCTCCCCTGAGGCCGGGGGGCTTGAGAAGTGTAATCCTGTGTAGATTGGGATTTAAAGGATTAAACCAGAAGGAAAAATCTTTGAGCAGGATGAACCTCTTTGGTGTACGTGAACCACGTTCCATCACCATCAAACTCAAATTGGGTTTAGGTCCAATTTTACTGCAACTATTGACTATCATTGATGGTTTGTGCTTTTGGTGCTATTTCTACTTGAGACTTTTTATTGTTTTGCATTTTGACTTTACTGCTGTTTGTTACTGCATAAATAGTTTACACATTGCCCTCATGTCTGCTATGTGTCATAGCTAGGAGGGGTTGAACTCAGATTCATTTAGTGACTTTGAGGATTCATCCTGACAATAGGTATTGTCCCTTGAGGCAGGTAGTCACTCACCCCAAAAATAATCCAAATTCTTACAAGGCCTTTTCTACCACTAAGGTAATTTTATATTTCTATCTACAAACTGGTCATCCCCTAGAAATGTTGCCTACCTTGCCTCACCTTTGCTGACCAGTTTTTGTTGGCTTTAGGACTCTGGGCACTTTACCACTGCTAATACAGCGCTTAAATTGGGTCCAGAATATGGGTCATCTGAGCAGACCAAAATATCTGCCGATTCTCCAAACACTACCATACTTTCAATTACATCATGGGACACGAAACCCCAGCAAAGACGTCTCCCATTATTAGCTATTGTTTTAGAACATGGGATTATTTTATGGCATTATTTAATGGTGCAGTCAGTCCTTAGCCCCAGCATGAGAGGATTGTGATCACTATATAAATTAAGTAGGACCTCAAAATCTGCTACGTTTCTCAAAAGTGGGTTGGAAACAAACATGTAGTTAATGCTATTATTTTAGCTGCTAGCTCAAGTAGGTAAAGGTGAAAAATTATTGATTTCCATGTAGGCAAAAAAATAAATTCACATAATATACTGTGCACTTAATCTAGGAGGTGCAGCAGATGAAAGGTTACTATCAGCATCAAAATAATTGTTAAAAACAAAGGGGCATATTTATACTCCATTTACGCTGAATTTGCGTCATTTTTTTTAATGCAAATTCAGCGCAAAACCAAATCTATATTTATATTTTGACGTTAGACCCGTCTAACGTCAAAATATTGGAGTTTGCACCATTTTGTAGGTGCATAAACCTACCTTGTGTCAATGAGATGCAGGGTAGGCATTCTTATCTAAAAAATGGTCCTAACCCCATAGCCCCATATTTGTCCTCCATGCTAAAATGACGAACGGGTGGGAGGAGGGGCTAAGTAATGGTGCAAAGCTTGCTTTGCACCATTATTTAACACCTGGGTCAGACCAGGCGTTCGGGGACCTATGGACCCATTTCCATGGTTAACCACCATGGAATGGATCCACAGGTGCCCTCCTTAAGCCCCAGGGTTACCCCCACCCACACCAGAGGGACACCGGAGGATGGGGGACGCCATCCCAGGTAAGTAGGGTAAGTGTAGGTAAGTAATTTGTTTTCAATTATACTGCCATTGTGGGCCCAACTTGGGGCCCCCTGCATGGCACAGGGTGCAATGACCATGCTCAGGGGACACTGGTCCCCTGTGCTGGCCATTGGAGTAGTGTGCATGACTCCTGTCTTTTTTAAGATAGGAATCATGTGGTATGGATAGTTTTGCATCAGAAAATTACGCAAGGCTGGTTAGAGGTATTTTTTTTGCCTCTAACTAGCCTAATGTCATTTTTTGGTGCAAAACCCCCTTCTCCCATACCGGCAGCCCCACCCAGCTAACGTAAAAAAAAAATCCGCTAGCCCACCCTTTGCACCGCCTTGCGCAATTCCATAAATATGGCGCCTGGCTGGTGCTAAGAAATGGCACAAGCAGGTGCTAAACTGTTTGGTGCAAAACTGCATTAGTGCAGTTTTGCATCAAAAAGTATAAATATGCCCCTAAGCCTTTGGATCAGTTATTAAACTTCATCGTTTAAATGCTAGGTCCTAAATATACCAGACCTAGAGTGTTTGCTGAGAGAAGCCATGTAATTTAAAATGTACTTAGTTTCTCTTATTTTGGGGTTGGCATGAACTGGTCCTCTTGATAACAAAATAGGACGTTTCTGTATATTGAATCTCTTGCAATTGTTTTAATGTTTCAACCAAGATCAGGTTGTAGCCTCTGAAATGGATCAAGTCTATATATTTTGCCAAATTGATTTATTTGGCTACATGTGGGTTTGGCGTGTAGGATTCTGTGGCTATTAAGATGCTCCAATTGGAGGAGAATTGATTTTGTCACAAATGTTTAGGATTAGCCTAGTGTGCCATACCATCTGTCACACGGAGGTAGGTCCTACTTACCTTGAGAATACTATTCATGTATCCCCTTTATTATTAAGAATACTTATCTGGTCAGGAAACTGTCCAAGATTAACTAAAGAGATCATAATTAACTCTATAAAACTAAAGTGCATCAATAGATTCCCTTTGCTTAAATATACTAAATCAGTCAGCAATAAAATGTGATGCCATTAGCTTTGACTGCCAATCTGGAATCTGTGGTGAGAGAAGAGTTTGAAGTAATGAAATTCTCACTCAAGGTGGTCCCCAACTTAATCTTGATTTCATTCCTTTACACCTATAAATGCAGTCTTTTGTTTATATTTAGGGAGTGCGCAATATTTTTTTCTACTGTTATATTCTAAGGGATGGATAGGTTCTAATATTGTAAATTTCTGCTGATTTGATAACAACTCACAGCAGACCATGATGCACCTTATGTTTGTTTTTGACTTATTTGAAATCTGTGGAACACGATATTTTACATCATGTATACTCACAAACAATTTTCCATGGGCCAAAATGTGTGGTCTGTTTTGTGACTGAGGGCCACGTTGATGCCAGGAGTGTAAAGGGTGTAAGGCGGGTATAGGAGAAGTGGAGTTACAAGAAGGTTTCATAGAATACTTCTCTCTAAATTAAACCCCTAATATATAGAAGAATCATAGATTTGATAATATTCCGTTATATTGTATCTCAGTTGGTATCCCTCTATCACACTCTGGAGTAAGACTCCTCTGCTTGCTATCACTATTTTTGGTGAGTGAAGTCTACCATAGACATATCTTGATTATTCAATTGGAATGGAATAGAATTTTAGGTCTTATAATCTCCTTATGATTTTAATCTGAAACACCCCCACCAAAGTTTACAATTCCCTGAGTTGGCCAAACATAATTACCCAACCTCCACTGCAAGACCTGATACAGTAGGAACATTTTAGTCATGGCACTAGGAGACTATTGGAAATGACCTTCGTTTATGTGGTATTCCCCAAGTTTTGCTTTCTTTCACTGAACCTGTTTTTTGTTCATCATAGGACTCATGTTTACCAGTGAAAAAGTGTTCTACCTTTTAAACACGTTAAAATTGGCATATACATCTTTGTCACCATTTATTTACTTGTAAGTAAATCGTATATGGTATTAAATGTACGTAGGGCCCGTACATCAAATGCTGCCAGTGGGCTATCCATTAAAGTAGCACTGTAAAGTATGTAGCCAGGCCTGACTATACAGCCCGAGTGTGCAGTTTTAAACTGCTATTTTGACCTGGTAAAACGAACCTTTTGCCAGGGCTAAACCTTCTCTTTTACTACATGTAAGTCACCCCTAAAGTAGGCCCTAAATGACCATAGGGAAGGGTGCATGATTTGAAAAAGTAAGACATATATATTTAATGTTTTAAATGCCGTGGCAGTGAAAAACCCTAAAGTCACTCTTCACTGCGGCGAGGCTGGCTCTCCAATTGAAAAAAACTTGGTAACACTATACCAACTTTTAGTGCTTGGTTTCAGTTTGACAGCAACTAGAAAATGGTTAAAGTATTCATTGTAATAGCAATTTAAAATCCAACTTAATGGTTACGTTGGATTTAATATTACTATTGCAAAAATGAAAATGTTAGAATGTTGTCATTTCCCTACCTAAGCCAAAAGGGGCCTTTCTGCCACCGTCCATTGTCATCTGACTGCTGATGGTTCCGCTGTGGTGAGATGTGGATTGATCTCAGACAGTGGATAAATGACTTGTGAGGAGAGATAATTTTCTTCCTTGAGCAGGATGGCTTAGGTCTGTGCCTAGCCCCTTCCTTAGGTTTGATATTATCTACCCTGTCACTGGCAAATGTAGCTCACTCCTAGGCGTGCCTCTATTTTGTTATGCTAGTCACCTTGGCTTCAAACCATGTCTGAGGAGGCGGTTGCCCCAGAGCAGGTTTTGAGTGACAAGGTATGGTGTGCCCAGTATCATAACCATTCCTCTGGGCCATGGGAAGAAATGCTATGCCATCTTGGATTTAGGTTTGCTGTGAGATAGTTTACAGTAAAGCATACAGGAAGTGTTGCAAAGTGGGTAGGATCACCCCTGGAAAATTTTACCCCATTGGTTAGGGAGTGGCCAGGAGTTTCCTCCTACCAAAGACTGGCGCTGGGCATAAACACAGCATTCATAGTACCCTTATCAGAACACTCTTCTAGTTGTTGATATTGCACTTATTAAAATTTAGTTTATTTTACTAAATTGTTTTGGGATATTTCTTTTGTTGCCTTGTGTGGTGTTTCTTGTGTTGTGTACTGTTTGAGTGATGCATAAATACATTACACATTGGCCCATACTTAAGGGCAACTAGGGTAGGGCAGCGCAACAAGTCTTCTTGCTGAACTGTCCTATGCCATTGTGGAAGGGCAGGAATGCACTGTATTTATGAAATATGGTGCATTCCTGTTTTTTTTCCCCCTGTGCTGGTACACAGTTGGCAGCCTAGTGCCAATGCAGGCACCCATGCACCATTTCACAAGAGTGCCTGCAATGCATGCAGGATTGTTTTTGTGCAGGAAGGGACACCTTCCTGCACAAAAACAATCTGAGAGGTGTTTTCCTCTTCCTTTGTGTGATGCAGAATGCTGCACACAATGAAAGAGGAAAAAAGAGAAGAAATTAAAATATTGCTCCTCGTTATGCCTGCTCTGGGGAGGCGAAAGGTTTGGTGCCGCCCCAGGTTTCATGATTAGGTAAATCTGGGGCAGGGTAAAAAACCCGGGGTGTTGCATGGGAAAACCCTCAACAATGCCCATGGAATGCCCCCCAAGGGCAGACTATAGCAACACAGTGACTTGAGCAGCTTTGTCTTACTCCATATCCAGGAGGCCATGCAAAGCCACGTTGCTTGGTGTGGCAGCACAGATTTGGTTGAAAGTCTTGCTTAAAAACGAGTGACGTTCCGGCGGAACAAGCCCCTCATCAATATTCCTCGTTGCATCTAATTTAAGCCTGACTACTTTCTGCCAGGCTACCAGAGGGTTAAGCACTGGTTCATTTAGTGACTTTACAGTCTTTTCCATACAGAGACTTTGGAGCATTGTTACAAAAAGGTGGAGAAATGCAGTGCAGCAAGCAAAGTTGCTGTTCTGTGTTGCAATACCTGGAAAGAGCAGAAATGGAGCCGTTTTGCTCTGACAATGTGATAGCACACTTTGATCTGCCTAGTGCCAGTTCATGAACCCTTTGTGACATAGTGCAAGGTGGTCTGCATTGTCATCAGGATAGTTGTGGAAGGATACCTTCCTGGATTAAAACTAACCCTTGAGGCAATGTCCTCTTTGTACATGTGATGCAGAATACATCACACATTGAAAGATGAAATAACTAGGAGAAATAAAGATATTTCTCCTTCTTATGTCAGTTTCAGTCAGGCGCATCCTTCTGGCACAAACCCATGTCTACATCTGCTTGTAAATATGGGTTCGCAACAAAATCCATTGGTGGAGACATAGAAAGACCCATGCACAGCCCATGGGACCCCTATCTGATGCAAAGTAACGCAACGGCAAACAATGTGCTGTGCTGCATTAATTTTTCTCACAAAGCACGCAAATTTACATTCACACGGCTGTGTAAATACCAACAAAGATTTTGTGTTGAGTTGTATCAAAAAGTGGCACAGCCCCAACACAAAATCTTTGTAAATTGGGGTCTTGCGATTTAATTCTGGCTTTACTACTGTGTCAAAATAAGCAGGCTGTGAACCTGTATTAAACATCTGGGCAGATTCAACAACACATTCACATTTCTCTGGTGCAAATAGGTCCCAAGTGTCACCATTGGAAACACTCATATCCTAGTTGTTGCCTAAAGAGCAAGATAGACTTTATGGACCCATAAGACATGCTTTTAATGAATCTGGCTTCCGCATCTGACAAATTGTGTGGTCTTGGGTGATCACTTTTTGAACATATTTCTCTGCTCCATTTTTTTTACAGATATAAGATCTTTAATAAAAGTAAACATTGGTAGCATGTACCAGATACGAAAACAGGGGGGTAACCCAACGATCATTAGAGTTGACCTTTGGAAAAAAGAATATGCAGCTTCATAGTCCACTCACTAAAATGGTAAAATCATGTCTTACCTATAACTTTGTCCCCTTAATTGACATTATGTGACTCAGGTGGGCAAACAATGAAGGCTTAGTCAGAGCTTCAGCCAGATGCCTGGCTCTGCCTCAGCTTGAGCTTCTCTTGGATCCTTAAGCCCAAAAGGAGCTGAGCCTCCATATGGCACTTCTCACCCACAATTTAGCCTCATGTGCCAAGAATTAAAGGCAAAAGGTCTCATTACGAGTTTAGTGATCATGAGACCGCCAAACTTATGGTGGTGGTCAGACCGCAGCAGCTTTGGTGGTCCGACTGCCAAATTACAACTTTGGTGGTGGGACCGCCAATGGACTGCTACCCTGTCTGGAATATGGATGGATCATGACGGCAGTTGAGCTTGTAACCAGCCGTTAAGGGAGCCGAGGCCAATATCCTGACACTGTTCCTGCCAGTCAGCCTGGCAGGAATGCATATTAAAATGTTCCCGCCAGTCAGCCAGGCTGGAAACTTTGCGAAATGCTCCCAGGGAATGTCACCGCTATGGCAGTGGCGTCCTCCCTGTGAGTTTGGTAGTCCTGTGGTGCGACGCCAAACTCATAATGATGCCCAAAGTATTAACTTATGATGTAACATGAGAACGAGATAAACATCTAGTGGCTGAATTGCACAAGGTGTAACCAGAAAATCCAGGTTTGATCCTGGCGTCCCCGCTGACCAAATTGTGTGATCCTAGGTAATTGCGTTTTTCACCTTGCCTCCTATTTCTTCATTGTTGTATACTAGTGCACCTTGAAATACATAAGTGCAGGACGTTCAGTGTATGGGCCTGCCTCTTGGCCTACGGATGACTTTGTTAGAAATGTGGGAAGGGCATGAATGGTTCTAATTTCATGATTGAAAACTATCCGTTCTTAATATAGTGATATATATCTAATGTACTAAAGTGAAACAGTTCCACATGTTACAGAAAAATATTATTTGAATTTTGAAGAGACTTTACTATATATATATATATATATTAATTTTTTTGTTGCAGGATCTCTTTAAACACAAAGGTGTTAATAAAGGTAAGTAGTGCAAGACACCTGTGCTGCTTTTCCTTTACTTTGAGTTGATGAGTAATTAATCACTTGCCCATTTGTTTAACATATTCAGTCAAGTTCATAGCAACCAGTTCTGCTGTTTACAAGGGGGCTTGATGTAAAGGTCAGAAAGGCAGCAAGCACTATGGGCCCTATTCGCAGAGATAGGCTTAGACCAAAAGTCCAAGGTTGCACCACTTTTTAGTAAATCTGATCCTAGGTTTAGACATCAATTCTAACTTTTCTCATAGTAAAGTTAGACTCTTGGTCTAAGTTTAGACTTTTGGTTTAAGTTTAGACCAAAAGTCTAAATTTAGACCAAAGTCTAACTTTATTTCTAGTAAAGTTAGGCTTTTGGTTTAGTTTCTGTGAAAAGTGTAAAAGATTTGGCATATTGTCCATTTATAAATAAACTAGCAGAAGGAGAGAAGTAAAGAGCAGAAATCACTTGCATATGTGATTTGCCCAAATTAAAAGCAGAAAGAGTACAAAATAGATACTGCCAATTAACTTTATCAAACTCTTTCTCAGTATCGAGTTCTAGAAGGCCAGCAAGGGTATATAAAGGTGAATTAGCTTCCATCATATGGCCATATGAATGATGGCCGATAAAATGTTATAATTTTTGCTTAAATTTCAAAATCTTAATTGTTATCTGCTTTTGGAAGTCCAATAATCAATGCTTTTGAGAAAGATCCTGAAATAATAACAGTATTACAGAATGTGGTAAATAATTTAAATAGGTGAGGAGAAGAGGAAAAAAGGTTTTGTAAAATTTGTCCCGGATAACATCAGGTCTGAATGAGTTATTTGATTTCAGGGAATAAATGGTGGTCCTAATTTTCCCTTTCGAAATGGGTAAATCTAAAGTACAACTATCAGATTGGGTAGTTTGTAGGAGATTACAGGATGCTAGAAATTCATCAATAAAGTAGGTTTGCTGTGCAGGAAAGAGTAAAAGTCAAGAGATTCATAGACATAGGTTTGCTGTATAGGGAAGAGTAAAAAACAAGACATTCTTAGCTATTTTCAGTTGTAGAGAGAGCAATTTTCCCATCATTACTATAAATAGCATTAATTTTAGTTTTAACCTTTTTATTATAAAGACAATTCACCAGTAGCTTCCAAGATCTATTGTTATTGAAATAATATTTACCTTTGTTATTTGAAACTTGTGTTCCAACTCTTTTACATAATACATAATTATATTCGTAGTGTAGTTTTTGAAATTGATGTTTAAAAGTAATATCTTTAGAAGTGATATACAGATGTTCAAACTTAGCCATTTGTTTTTTAAGTATATAAATATTTGCATAAATGACTTATTTTCATGTATCATCATGGAAATTGTTACTCCCCTAACATATACATACACGTCCCATTGTATATTATTAGATGTCAAACCATCAGAGTTGAGGGAGAAATAATATTCAATAGCAGACATTATTGTAGTCTTATTACTTTAGTTAAGAGCAATATCAACATTCATACGCCTTATATGCCTTATTCAATTGCAAAAATAAAGAGATCATGTCAATATTTCCAATCATAGGGTCAGAGATTGCGTGAATTAAGGCCCTCATTCAGCCGCCCGCCAAGGTTGGACTGCGGGGCGGCCGCCAATGCGGCGCACTCCTGCCGCGGCCATTATGAGATCCCCGCTAGGCCGCAACACAGCTGTACGATGGGTGCAGTTGCACCCGTCGCGCTTTTCACTGTCTGCTGTGCAGACAGTGAAAAGCTGCACGGGGCCATGTCAGGGGGCCGGGCAGGGGGCCCGCGACTCCCCTTTCCGCCAGCCTTTTCATGGCGGTTCTTATCGCCATGAAAAGGCTGGCGGGAAGGGGACTCGTAATCCCCTTGGCAGCTCTGCCCTGGAGGATTACTGCCGCCGGGACAAAAGTGGCGGAAAACCGCCGGTCCTGGTGGTGCGACAATCCCCCATGGAAGCACCGCCAGCCTGTTGGCGGTGCTTCCTCCAAAACAGCCCTGGCGGTCGAAGACCACCAGGGTTGTAATGACCCCCTAAGTTTCTAGAGGATAGCAAATAACCTATACATTAATATGAGTTATGAAAGTATGTTGTTTTGCCATTTTTTCCCCTATGACCGTAGAGAATGCAACCTACCGATTTTCTTGCTTTTTGAAGCAAGCAAATATCAGCCTTATGTCTAGCTGAATAATCCAGTTTTTGTACATGTTAACTGTGTGTTATAAAACTTTCATATTAAAAGAAACAATTTTAATTTCGCAATACTTATCTATAACTGGAACATTAAAACAAAACAAAATTAGGCAAAAAAACATTGGTAACAGTGTGATAGAACAAATATGCATATAATCATGAGATTGAAGTAGTTCTGAGAAAAGAATAGACAGGAAAGAAAAACAATGAAGAGAACAAACATACATCAACATTTGTGTGAAATCAGGCACAAGGGTTAAGTTCACCTGTACGATACATATCATAAAAGAGGCCCAATATTTAAACTATTTAAATGCACATAGTAGATGGATTGAAGAGGCATGTTTGAATCTTGAATTCCATAATCACAGAGCAGTGAAGTCTTTGCATATGTGAACTGTCTCTTTAGCATTATCCTGATGAATAAAGAATTTGTTGCCACTGAGCGGTAGGGATGGAATTTCTCTTGCAGCTTTCCTTATCACCACTATATGGTGGTGACACAGAACTTTGCAAATGACTTAACATCGTTTGGCTTCACCAGGTTTGCAATGTAATGGAATTCAATGTGGTTTATCAATCTTATATTTTTCTGAGAATTTGAGATTCAGGAGGCCAAGTAATAAGGCCTCTAAATATCTTCTGCAATCATTGCCTTCTATATCCTCAGGTAAAGTAAAGATTCTTAAATTGTGCTATCTATTTTGATTTTCAAGTTTAATAGAAGTTTATTCATAGAGAGAATTTTGGATGTGATAGGAAGTAGTTGGTCTAATTTAGTTTGGTTGTCTTGTATTTTAATTGCATTATTGGAGATTTTCATAGACAAACTAGCCATATCTTTGTGAATATTTTTAAGCTCTATTGTTACGTTATCAGTATTAAACCTAACAGCTTGTAACTCTTGCAAAAGCGTTGTTAAGAGTGGTTCAGAAACATCAACAGTTTAAGAATTATGAGTAGGTGGTGAAATTGCTTACTTATGCTAATTAGTATTCACAGCGACGTGTTTGCTGTACATGTTAAAATAATAAAAAATATCAAGCCAATGTTTATAATATTGAAGAAAGGCAAACCAAAGAAAGTAGCAGCTGCAGCAGCTGAAACCAACTATGGAAGGGGTGCAGGCCCAAACCGCTCCCTTTCCTGGAGTAAGATCCACCTCTCCTGGCAGGAATTCCAGGCACTGAAGGAGAGGAGCCTCAGTCCAAGCCACAGCTATCTCACCAAAGCCCAGGAAGAATGGCACCTCTGGACAACTAAGAGCAAGCACCAGAAGGAGGGGCAGTAGTGGTGAGGCAGCAACAATTTTGGCCCCAAAATATAATTGAAAAAAGCCTGTCAATAACAGGAGCATTGCAGGGATTATTGGGAGGCTGACATCTCGTGACTCTGATTATATAACATCTTTTAATCAACTTTTATCTACCAGCTCGTTCTGCACCCCAATGCATAGCAACTTTTCATATAGGCAGGAGCAACATTAAACCTGTAAGTTTTGTACACCTGGTGGCACTTCCTTAATGTATCTTAATAGCCCCACCAGTCACCTCGTCAATACAGTTATCCACCTGTGTCTAAAAACTCACCATTGCTGAGCATTGCAGTGAGGTGCAAGAAACCTGCATTGTCAACACCACAGCACAAGCAGCGCGCATTCTCCTGTAACCCCATTTTTTGCAGCGCAGCAGGGATGCAATATATTTTATGTACAAATTTTAAACTAATCAGGTGCATTCAATAGGCAGCAGCGTACTTGTCTGAGTGCAGCAGTAGGACTATTGGTCATCAGTGAAATCAATGTCAAGATCGATCTGCCATTCAGCTGTCGCCCATCTATTAATAATGGATGGTTTGTCCTGCATAGTTAAATATAACCTAAGGTGAGCATTCCATTCAGTGCATGAAATTGTGGTTGTGACAATAGCTGAGCCTGATATATCTGGTGCATAGTCAATAATAAAGTAGCACAGTGGTTCTCAACCTTTTAACTTCTGTGGAACCCCGCCTAATCATTACTGTAACCCGAGGCTCCCACTAAATCAGTATTGGAACCCAGGGACCCTCACCAAGTGCTCTTGATGATTTGAACACCAAAACAATACACAAAAATACAAAAAAAGTATAAAATAAATCTAAATTTTAATGGGAAGTTTGCAACTTTTCTAAATTCATTTGAGGCTGCTCAACTTTCAAACTATATTTTGTTTGATGCGGTTGCATTGCTCCTGCAACTCAGTCTGAGGATATTAACTTAAATTTTAGCCTCCAATTTAAAATTCTTTCCCATTTACAGAACATTAAAAAAAATTAAATTTTCCATTTTGATTCTTTATTTATATACACTTCAGGAATCTGTCAATAATATTAAGGTGGTCATTACAACCCTGGCGGTCGGTGTTAAAGTGGCGGTAAAACCGCCAACAGGCCAGCGGTAATTTTTTTTTTTTTTAAATGGAATCACGACCGTGGGGGAAACCGCCAACATAGACAGCCACTTTAACACTCCGACCGCCACGGCGGTACAAAGAAACACTGCGGCGGTAACCGCCAACAGACAGGCGGAAGACAATGTACCGCCCACACTATTACAACAGTCCAATCCGCCACCTTTTCTGGGGCGGATTCACCGCGAACAAAAACACGGCAGAAACAGGACTTGGAAGGGAAAATGCTCACCTCTACACACCCCACGAGGAACCAGGACACCATGGAACCGGAACTCCAGATACTCCCTGCCTTTGTCTTCCTCACCACGGTGAGTACTGCACGTACGACACAGGGGAGGGGGGAGGGAAAAAAGAGTGACACACACACGCAACATCGCCACCCACACCCTCACCCACAACAACACACACACCAATACATCATGATACATTACAGTTACACCCCTCAACCCCCCCGGAAGAATGCAAAGACAAAAGGAAATGATTTGAACGTTTGTAATCTATTAAAATCCAGTACTCAAATATATATATATATATATATATATATATATATATATATATATATATATATATATATATATATATATATACACACACTATAAACAAATACATACACCAAGAATACAAGTCCAAGGTATTCCACCATTAAAGTCTGTGGACCACTGGGCCCAAAATGCATGGGCGAGGCCCACACAAGATACCCGATCAAAACAGAGAGAACACTGCTGGGGCATCAGTTCGAAATACAACAGGCACCTCGGGGGAAGGGGGGCACCTCGGCCGGATGAGTGCACGACGCCTGATCCACGAGGGGGCTCCATGCCCATTGATGTATCCTGGGGAATGCAAAGCCACAGTCTCACAAGTCTCTCAAGTGGGTGGTTTGCCCACTGCTTTATCCTGGGGAGTGCAAAGCCACAGTCTCTCAAGTCTTTTCAGTGAGTGGGTTGCCCACTGCTTTATCCTGGAGAGTGCAAAGCCACAGTTTCACAAGTCTCTCAAGTGGGTGGTTTGCCCACTGCTTTATCCTGGGGAGTGCAAAGCCACAGTGTCACAAGTCTCTCAAGTGGGTGGTTTGCCCACTGCTGCATCCTGGGGAGTGCAAAGCCACAGTCTCTCAAGTCTTTTCAGTGAGTGGGTTGCCCACTGCTTTATCCTGGAGAGTGCAAAGCCACAGTTTCACAAGTCTCTCAAGTGGGTGGTTTGCCCACTGCTTTATCCTGGGAGTGCAAAGCCACAGTCTCACAAGTCTCTCAAGTGGGTGGTTTGCCCACTGCTTTATCCTGGGGAGTGCAAAGCCACTGTCTCACAAGTCTCTCAAGTGGGTAGTTTGCCCACTGCTGCATCCTGGGGAGTGCAAAGCCACAGTCTCACAAGTCTCTCAAGTGGGTGGTTTGCCCACTGCTGCATCCTGGGGAGTGCAAAGCCACAGTCTCACAAGTGGATAACAGTCTCCACTGGTTCTGGAGGGGGCTTGGTGCCCAGAGTGCTTCATCCTGCCAAGGACTGAGGTAGTGAATGGGATGCGCCACTGGTTCTGGAGGGGGCTTGGTGCCCAGAGTGCTTCATCCTGCCAAGGCCTGAGGTAGTGGATGTCAATCTCCACTGGTTACGGAGGGGGCTTGATGCCCAGTGTGCTTCATCCTGATCGTGGCGGCCCCTGTAGCGTCAGAGTTTTTGGCGCTCATCGGCCTGTGGTGCTGGTGGCGGCAGTGTCCTTGGCAGCTGTGCTGGTGGTGGCAGTGTCCTGTGAAGTGGTGCTTGTGGCGGCGGTATCCTTGGCAGCGGTGCTGATGGCGGCGGTGCTTGTGGCGGCGGTGTCCTTGCCAGTGGTGCTGGTGGCGGCGGTGTCCTTGGCAGCACTGCTGGTGGCGGTCTTGTCCACCATGCAGGTTTTCGGCAACTTGCCTGTCTTTCTGTGCCCCTTCCCTTGGATGGTGGCGCATCTGTCTTTCCACTCCCAACTGTACTCATGGGAGAGGCTTTGGTGGTAGATGTTTTGCTTTTCTCCCGCCGGGCACTGGCCAACTTTTTATGCTTTAGAGGTGGGGGACTGTACATGGTCTGGCTCCTTGGCACACTGGCTGCCCTGCTGCTTGGTGCACTCCAGAAGCCGGTTACTGCTGGCACCACTGTTCCCGCTGATGTTGTGGCTGAGGTGCTGGGTTGGGACCTGGAAAGGTGGGCCGTAGGGGACTGAAGGGGTGGGGGAGGTGAGGGGAAGAGGTCAAGGTTGGACAGGAAAAGTTTTTTGGACACACTGGGACTGGTAGATGGAGGGGGTTTGAGAGTGGAGCAAGAGGTAGTGGTTGTAGGAGGTGTAGGTTTGCTGACTTTGGGTGAAGGTGCATGGGCTGGAGGCTGTCGTGAGTTGGATGGCTGTTGGGTGGGTGTGTGACTGTGTTTCTGTAGTTTGGGAGGAGGGTTCACAGACACACTGAGAGAGGACACAGGGGATGTGTGAATGGTAGTGGGGGTGGTGAGTGCAAGTGAGCGGGGTAAGGTGATGGGTGTTCTGGTAATGGACGTAGTGCATGAAGATGTAGTGCAGGCAGGTGTAAGTGGAGATGAGACAGGGAGGGAGGAGGGAGACGTGGAGGAGGGGGACACAGTGGAGGCATTGGATGTTGGCATCTGTGCATGGGTATGATGCTTGTGTGACTGCCTGTGGGATGTGTGGTGCTTATGTTTGCCAGAGCTTCCCTTGTGTGTTGAGGTGTGTGCATGCTGGTCTTATGGTGTTCTTGGGATAGGCTGAGGTACAGGGGTTTGGGTCTGGGTGGAGGAAGTTGGAGGGGGGAGGCTGGACACAGGGACAATGGCTGCCATCAGTGCTGAGGCCAGAGTCTGAAAAGCTCGCTGTTGGGCTGCCTGACCAGAATGAATGCCCTCCAGGTATGCATTGGTCTGTTGCAACTGCCTCTCTACACCCTGGATGGCATTCAAAATGGTAGACTACCCAACAGTGAGGGACCTGAGGAGGTCAATGGCCTCCTCACTGAGGGCAGCAGGGCTGACTGGGGTAGGGGCTGAGGTGCCTGGGGTGAAGGAGATGCCCACCCTCCTGGGGGAGCGGCCATAGGGCACATGCTGAGGGGCTGCTGGGAGGGCGGTGCTGGTAGGGGGGGTGGCGGCTGTACCTGTAGATGCGGTGGGCAGAGAGGGGCCCACCACCGCAAAGGAGCTCACATCAGAGGAGGAGTCCGTGTCGCTGGTCGCAGCTCCTGTCCCCGCCGTGGAGCTCCCCTCGCCCTCCGTCCCACTGGTGGCTTCAGACTCCGTTGTGTTGCCCTCCAGGGCCATGTGGGATGCAGCTCCCTCCTGCTCCAGTGCCACTGCTCCAACGCCTGATGATGCTAATGCACACAAGAACAGGGAGACCACAAAAAGGGGGGGGAAACAGAAGAAAGACATATTGAGTGCATGCAATACCGCTACTGTTGGCGGACACTACAGACACAGAAGCCCCCTGCACTACGCCATGCACTTTGAGTTCCCTAATTAATCACAGGACATGGGGTACAAGGCCTATGCCCAATTGCTGTACACATGGAAGTCACAGGAGCCTGACTAGGTATAGTTGGCTCTGAACTCAGGTGGGGTGGGGTGCCATATGGCCTGCCTTACGATGGGACTTTGCCTACTAAACTCGCCCTGGCCTAGTGGACAGGTCCCCCACCCAGACACCTCCAATGCGCGCAGAATCAGCTGAATGAGAGTGTACTCACCCCCTTGTGGCTGCTGTGATGCCCTCAAGCGCCTATCCAACTCTGGATACGCCGCCGCCAGGAACATCAGGGGGGTCATGGTGCGATGGGAACCCCTCCCACGTTGGGAGGCCATCCCCATTTGGGCCTCGGTCGTCTTCTTGCTCCAGCGGCGAATGTCCTCCCATCTTTTACTGCAGTGGGTGCTCCGTCTGTAGTGGACCCCCATGGCCCGGACTTCCTTGGCGATGGCACACCAAATATCCTTCTTCTGGTGGGCGCTGACCTACAGGAATAGTACAGGGGAAAAGGAGAAGATATAACATTCCACACCGTCACAGTCATTGGGCCCTATCCCTACCGTTGCCATGACGCACATGCACTCACCGTTGTTTCATGCACGCCTCATTCCCTCCCCCTATCTTCCTTCCACACCACTCCACACAGGCATTGCCCATTCAGCATGCTCACAGTGTACTTACCTGTTTGTCTGGAGGACCGTAGAGTAGCATGCACTGGGGGAGGACCCCATCCACTAGTTTCTCCAACTCCTCCATGCTGAAGGCAGGGGCCCTTTCCCCAGACACATGAGCCATTGTCTCTTCCAGACTGAGGTCACAGCAGCACTTGCAGTGTAGGTCCTCTCTCTCCTGTCGAAGATCAGGTATCAAGTGATTGAACAGAGAGAAAATGCCGGTCACGTCCGCTGCGGTGCGTACCGTCACCGCCGGTGTACATCGTCATTGGCTCCTGGAACCCATAGGGTCCAATGTTAACCAATGCAGGATTGCGCAGCGGTCTTCGACTGCCTACCGCGATGGTGTACAACGCCAGCGCAGTTACCTCATATCCCCTTGTCCCACATTACAGGTCAGGCAGACGCCATTTCAGGGGGCCACATGGCATTAATTTTAAATGCGTCACACTTATCTAGGCCTTGCATACACATAGTGGTTTTAAAAAATTGAGGAATAAAGTTGTGTTAACGTACCTCAGTGTTGGTTGACTCTCTGCTCGCTGTTCTCCTCCATAGAGCACGTCCACTGGGGCAGATGAGATGGTTGCAGCGTCGTCCGGTGTACAGACCGCTGGTGGACCTGGAGGAGCGACATGTAATTGTCACCTACAGACTTGATTGTGCTACAATCCTGGAACTGTGTGCCCAGTTGGAGCCAGACCTGATGTCAGCTATCTGCCATCCCACAGGTATCCCCCCTCTAGTGCAGGTGCTGTCAGTACTCCATTTCCTGGCAAGTGGGTCTTTTCAGACGACAGTGGCCATAGCATCAGGGATGTCCCAGCCTATGTTCTCCAACGTGTTGTCCAGAGTGTTGTCTGCCCTGCTGAAACACATGCGCAGCTACATCGTTTTCCCTCAGGTGAAGGATTTGCCAACAGTGAAAGGTGACTTCTATGCCCTGGGACATATCCCCAACATCATAGGTGCCATTGATGGGACACATGTGGCCTTGGTCCCCCCACGCAGGAGTGAAGAGGTGTACAGAAACTGGAAGAGTTACCATTCAATGAATGTGCAGATGGTGTGTTTGCCGACCAGTACATTTCCCATGTGAACGCCAAGTTTCCTGGCTCAGTGTATGACACTTCAATTTTGAGGAATAGCAGCATACCTTATGTGATGGGGAAACTCCAGAGGCACAGTGTGTGGCTATTAGGTGAGGACATGGACCCTATACAGTATGACTAGGTGTCTGTGTCTGGGGATGTCCCTAAGAGTTAGTGTGTGTCTAACAGATTTCCCTCGACATTTGCAGGTGACTCTGGCTATCCCAACCTGTCATGGCTACTGACCCCAGTGAGGAATCCCAGGACAAGGGCAGAGGAACGCTACAATGAGGCCCATGGGTGAACTAGGAGGGTTATAGAGAGGATCTTCGGCCTCCTGAAGGCCAGGTTCAGATGACTCCATATGACAGGTGGTTCCCTATTCTACTCCCCAAAGAAGATGCACCAGATCATCGTGGCCTGCTGTATGCTTCACAACTTGGCTTTGCGACAACAGGTACCTTTTCTGCAGGAGGATTGTCCAGATGGATGTGTTGTGGCAGTTGTGGAGCCTGTAGACAGTGAAGAAGAGGAAGCAGAAGAAGAGGACATCGACAACAGAAACACAGTGATCCACCAATACTTCCAGTGAGACACAGGTAAGAAGACATCGCTGCCTGCTACATCTGATATAATTGTTCTACCTCTCATCTGTCTGTCACTTTCACCCAGTGTATGGACCCTGAGTTGTCACTTTCCCTTTCAATTTCACAGATGTGGGTTCCACTGTGTGACATCTGCTTTGTTTCTGCATGGACTAGAGCTGTGTGACATAGGTATGTTGACAATACAATGGATATAGCATTTTCACACAGTTATTGGAAATACACATTTTCGAAAGCACAGACTGACTCCAGATTGTTTTGTGATTTAAGGGGGTTTATATAAGTGCTAAATATTGGAGGGTGTTGTAAAATGGTCAGGGGTGATGGTGGAGGAATGTCCATGGCAGAGTCCAGTCTATTAGTCTCACAGGTGCATTGTCCAAAGGGGCAAGGGAAGTGGAGCTGGGGCAGTTGATGGATGGACAGGGTGACAAAGTGGGACAAAAGGATGACAATCAGGGTGGTCTCATTTCTTGGCGGGGGTCTTGGCATTGCTCTCTGTCTTTGTCCTGGATCTCAGGGACCGCTTGCAGGGTGGTTCTCCATCTGCAGGGGGTGGGGTGCTGGTGTTGCGGTCCTGTGGCGGTGCCCCTTGTCCGCTAGCGCCGGCAGAGGTGGTGGGCAGTTCATCATTGAGGCTAGTGTCAGGGGCCCCATGTTGTGCCACAGTGTCCCTCCTGGTGTTGACAAGTTCCTTCAGCACCCCTACAATGGTGCCCAGGGTGGTGTTGATGGATTTGAGTTCCTCCCTTAATACCAAATACTGTTCCTCCTGCAGCCGCTGGGTCTCCTGAAAATTGGCCAGTACTGTTGCCATCGTCTCCTGGGAATGGTGGTAGGCTCCCATGATGTGGGAGAGGGCCTTGTGGAGAGTGGGTTCCCTGGGCCTGTCCTCCCCCTGTTGCACAGCAGCCCTCCCAGTTCCCCTGTGTTCCTAGGCCACTGTCCCCTGAAGCGTGTGCCCACTACCACCTCCCCCAGGTCCCTGGTGTTGTTGAGGTGGTGGGTTAGCCTGGGTTCCCTGTAGTGGTGGACACACTGCTGCATGACGTGTCCTGGGGACAGAGGTAAGGGCCCGCTGGGTGGGTGCTGTGCTGGTGTTTCCAGAGGGGGAGGCTCTATTGGGGCTTGTGCCAGTGTGAGGGGAACCGACTGTCCCGAGGTCCCAGATAGGCTGGGCTGGTCATCTAGATCCAGTTGGACAGAGCTGCTGTCATCACTGTGGGCCTCTTCTGTGGGTGGAGTGGACATGTCTGGACCCTCCTGTCCGGTGATGTTGGGTAGGGGTCCTGCAGGGGTGCAAAGGCATAATTATTGCATCTGTGTGTGCCATGGTGTGCAATGGGTGGGTGACCCTGTACCTCAGTGCTTGCATTCTTGTGTGGGACCTTGTGTGATAATTGTTTAGGGGTGTGTGTGGGTATGTGCAGTGGCCATGCATTGGTGATGGGTGTCCATGCTTTGGTGTTGCATGCAGGGCTTGGTGTTGGGATGGGTGGGTTGTGATAGTGGGACATGTGTGAGGAGTTGGAGTGATGGGGGTGAGGGTGGGGGTATGTGATAGCATGCAGGTAGGTTGGGGGATGTAATAGTTAAGATTTGACTTACCAGAGTCCATTCCTCCAGCTACTCCTGCGAGGCCCTCAGGATGCAGTATAGCCAAGACCTGCTCCTTCCATGTTGTTATTTGTGGGGGAGGAGGTGGGGGTCTGCCGCCAGTCCTCTGAACCGCGATGTGGTGTCTTGAGACCACGGAACGCACCTTCCCCCGTAGGTCGTTCCACCTCTTCCTGATGTCATCTGGTATTCTTGGGTGCTGTCCCACAACGTTGACCCTGTCCACGATTCTGCGCCATAGCTCCATCTTCCTAACTATGGTGGTGTGCTGCACCTGTGATCCGAATAGCTGTGGCTCTACCTGGATGATTTCCTCCACCATGACCCTGAGCTCCTCCTCCGAGAACCTGGGGTGTCTTTGCAGTGCCATGGGGGTGGTGTGTGTGATGTGTGGGGTGGTGTGTGTTGTGATGTGTGGGGTGATGTTTAGGGGTGTGTGGTGTTTTGTGCGTGGATGTTGTGTGAGTGATGGTGTTGAGTGCCTGTGGATGCTAGTTTGTAGATGGTGGTGTCTCTCTCTGGCCTTCAGTCGTAATTGTGGTCGTAAGGGTTTGTGGGTGATGTGGGTATGTGTTTTATATTGTATTGGATGTGTGGGAGTGGTGTGTGTATGTGTATCAGGTGTGTGTATTTTGAATTGTCCAAAGTGGTAGTGTTTTGTAAATGTGTGTGTATTTTGAGCGCGGCGGTGTGTACCGCCAATGGAATACCGCGGTTGAAAGACCGCCGCGTGGATTCATGGGTCGTGATAGTGTGGGCGTATTCCTGTTGGCGTGACGGTGGAGGTTTTGTTATCGCCAGTTTATCTCTGACCTTTGGTGTGGCGGACTTGTGTGGGTGTCTAAATTTTGGCGGATTCTGAGCTGTGGGTCATAATAGCTGTGGCGGAATTCCCCGGCCGCGGCTGTGTGTTGGCGGTCTTCTGCACTGCAGTAAGCGGCATTTACCGCCAATGTTGTAATGACCCCCTAAATTTTCTAAGCAGCCACAGACCTCCTGGGAAGGCTTTTTGAACCCCCCAGAGTCCCCTGACCATAGGTTAAGAGCCACTGTAGTATTATGTCAAGAGATGTGCAGTTAACAGCCTCCTGACTTTGTTCAACTGTTATGAGGTTCCTCTTATGGTAAAGAGCTATCATCTTAGAATCATGCATTGCAGTTGATGGCAACATGTGTATCTGTGGAAAAGACAACTATGAGATTATGTAGAATACATTTAGACATATCTGTTTGATACTTCATTTCAGTTCACCCCAGGCCCACCTCATGCAGTATCAATTTCACCTCTTGAGTATTTTGAGGGACAGCTAATTATTGTGATAGAAAGCAAGTGTGGGCATTTTCAGCCTCAATTTCCACATGTGGATGATATGACATGGGGTAGGCCCATTAATGTGTAAACTGGGCTGAAGTGAGGTAAAACTATAGAACTCTTTTGTTGCCTCGCCTCCCTTTTCACATGGTAGGGTGAGTACTTCACATTCAATCTTGGATTCCTTCCCCACCTAAATTAGGGATCTGATACTGTTGAAGAAGCCCCTTGTTGATATCATGTTAATAAAATGATAAAGGAGATTAGGTAGTCTCACCAACTGGCTATCCTGTCTGCCATTGAGAGTGACAGTTTTAGGTTATCTTGGCAATCACCCTTCTTGCCATGCAGTGACCTCATAATTCTCACCTCATATTACATCTATATTCCTTCTGACCTAGAAACCCTAGTACTTGACCGCAGCGTGCATCCATCTCAGTGGGAATCTTGATTGAAATTGCACTGTGTTGGGGGTCAGTGGGAATATTACAGACTTGGGCCAATTGAGTGTATTCTCGTAAGACCACCACATTTAATGAGTCCCTGTATATAAAATACATAGGGGCATATGTACAAGCTCCTAGTGCCACCTTGCGACACCCTAACGTCACTTTTTGTCTGCTAAGGCAGTGTTGAGGAGGCATTTCTCACATGCTGTATTTACAACGTGGCGCAATGCATGCATTGCGCCACTTTGCGCCACTTTATGCCTGCGCCAGGCATAATGTATGCAAGGGGGCATTCCAGCACATTTCACTGTGCCATTTTTTCCGTCATTTTTTTAATTTTTATTATTTACTTATAATTTTGAACATACAGCAATAGGAACAGTCCCCTCTTTCATAACATCATCAGCACCAAAGGACCCCTACTCAAGTGTACCAAAATTCAGCATTTCTATCAACAGATGAACCGTAGCAATATAAGTTTATGGGTCTCAACAAAAACTGTTGGCGTTCGGGGAGCAAAGAACAAATTCTACAAACAGAAATATAGTAAAGCGGCTGGAACGGGCAGGCCAGCACTGGCAAACATCCACAGCTCTCATCTTCTCACAGGCAGGGCGACACAAACCATTCCCACAATGCGTGTCTATTGAGTCTAGCGCACATATTCAGTAAGCCGTCTCCAAATAGGAATGCAGAGGTGCCCAAATATCTTGCGGCCTAGAGCTCCCTGGTGCCAACTCCCAATAGGTCTCCAGCTGTTCTCGGCAAAAAGCAGCATCATGTAACCAGTCAGTGACCCGAGGAGACCGACCGGGTCCCCAACAAATCCCAACCCTGCGCTTCGCCAAAAGCAGCAACATGCCCACCAGTTTCCTCTGAGCCAGTGGAACCGCATCCATGCTGCCCAACAGCGCCATCACAGGGGAGGGAGCCAGCTCAAGTCCAGTCATCTCCCCAATCACATGTGTAACCTCCAGCCAGAAATCATGCACTGCTTCACATTGCCATGCCAGGTGGAAAAAGTCAGCATCTGGTGCGTGACATCGTTCACAAGAAGCATCCGCCCGCAGCCCCATAGTGCACAGTCCTCGAGGAGTATAGTAAAGTCGCTGCAGAAACTTAAAATGAATTAGCTGCAGCCTGTAGTTTGGCGATAGCACCCTCACATGTGCACAGCACTTCCTCCATGTCTCATCTGAAATCGCCGCACCTGTATCCGCCTCCCACTTCACCTTAGCAGACATTGCAAGCCCACCCCTTTGTTCCTGCATGCAACCATACAATTTGGTGACAAGCTTCCTCGGCGTCTGCGCACTCCATACAACCTCCAGTGCGCGACACGTCACCGGAGACGCCGGAAGGCTAGAGTATCGCACCCGTAGCATCGCACACACAGATGCAGCACATATAGCCGGTGCAGCGCACCCCCGGATTTTTGCTGTCAATTTTAACGCCTGCTCAGAGAAGGCATTACAATGACGCATCCATTTTAATCAATGGGCCTCCCTGTGCTTTGCTGCACTAGCGTGAAATTTTTTTACGCTAGTGCAGCAAAGCGCCACAATAGCGTAAAAACGTTGACACCTTCATCCTAACGACCGCTATGGTTCGCCATATTGTATATACAGTGAAAGCATGGTGTTAGTAGGTGGGGCAGGAACGACGCAAGACAAGTGGCACATCGGGACCGATGCACCACTTTTTTATAAATATCCCCTATTTGAAATCAAAATGGTACTTTTCTTTTTAAACTGTTAATCTTTTTAATCTTTTGATCTTTTAACGTTGATTGGCAGTCATGTTTTATGTGCTGTTTTTTGTTTCTGGACAAAATTAATTTTGATGATGATGACTGTGCTGTTGCTGGTTCCTAGTAATTGTAAAAACAGCCTAATTTTCACACCAACCTCAATCATCTTTGTATTCACTATCCTTAGATATTGTAGTGCAGCCGTATGGTGAATACAATTGTTACTTTCCCTACACCTCATAATTTTCTGTACCCCTGAAATGTCATTGTTAAAAAGTAATCTATGAATAGCTCACCCCCTTCATCTTCGTATATTAGCTGGGTTTTTCACTCTCCTGGCAGAGAAAAGTCAGTTCGGCATACTAGTACGTAGACTAGAATAACTTTGCATATAGTTTTATTCCCTGATTCTAGCCTTGGATTCTGCTAAAGTTGTCATGGGGTACTTTTCCTGGTTACCTCTCTTGTAATGCCAAAGTTCTGGAATGAGGCTGTGAGAAAGCAGCCACTTTCTAGCATGGTTACCCCCATTTTTGGCCTGTTTGTCAGTGTTTTTTTACTATTTCACTGGGATCCTGCTAGTAAGGACCCCAGTGCTTATGGTTTGTGCCCTACATGTCAGTCTGTTTCACTGTTTTCGTCAGTATGCTTGACTGTGTCACTGGATTCCTGCTAATCAGAACTCCAGTGCTTATGCTCTCTCTGGTTCCAAATTTGTACTTAGATATTGGTAACCAAGTATTCCACTCCAAACTGGTATACTAGACCCCACCTTATAGGTCCCTAGTTTAAGGTACCTAGGTACCCAAGGCATTAGGGTTCCAGGAGATCCTTATGGGCTGCAGTATTACTTTTGCCACCCATAAGAAACTTGTACAAACACTTCTTCAGGACTGCCAGTGTAGCCTGAGTGAAATAGTGTAAGCACCAGGTCACTTATAAGTCACCTATATGTCTAACCTTCAGACCCTGAAGGGTAGGTGCATAGTACATGTGTGTGAGGGCACCCCTGCACTAGCAGAGGTGCCCCCATGTTGTCCAGGCCCATTTTCCTGAACTTCGTAAGTGGGGGGATGCAATTATAAGTGTGCACTATAGATAGGTCAATACCTATATGTAGCTTTAAAGTGGTAACTCCGAATATGGCCATGTAAGGTGTCTAACAACTGAAAATTGTACCTGAATACTGATTCCAGTATCGGTGGCCCAATTCCATGCACACGGGGGGGCTCCACCATGGATCCCCAATACTGCCATACCAGTCTTCTGAGGTTTTCACTGCAGCTCCAGCTGCTGCCACCTCACAGACAGGCTTCTGCCCTCTGGAGGCTTGAGCAGATCAATTCCAGGAAGGCAGATCAATGAATTTCTCTTAGGAGAGGGGTGTTACACCCTCTCCCTTTGGAAATAGGTGTTGCAGGAATGGGAGGGGTATCCTCCCAGAGCCTCTGGAAATGCTTTGAAGGGCACAGACAGTGCCCTCTTTGCATAATCCAGTCTACACCGGTTAAGGGACCCCAAGTCCCTGCTCTGGCGTGAAAATGGGTAAAGGAAAGGGAAGTGACTACTCCCCTGTCCATCACCACCCCAGGGATTGGTGCCCAGAGAGACTCCAGAGTGTCCCTAGGTTCTGCCATCTTGTTTTCAGGATTTTCATGGAACTCTGTGAGCATCTGAGTGGCCAGTGCCAGCAGGTGACGTCAGAGACCCCTCCTTATAGGTGCTTACCTGGTTAGGTGACCAATCCCCCTCTCAGGGCTATTTAGGATCTCTCCTCTTGGTATGTCTTCAGATTCGGATTGCAAGACTCCAGCAGGACTCCTCTGCATCCTTTGCTTCACCCTCTACCGTCGGATCAACTGCAGAGCTGCTCCAGGAACTCTACAACTTGCAACAAAGTGTCCAACGTGACTACTGCAACTCTGTAACTTCAGCTCCTGCCAGCAACTGCAACAGTTTCCAGGTTGTGCACACGCCGAGGACTGCCTGTCTTGCTCCTGCACCAGAAGAACTGAAGGAATCTCTCATGGAGTGACGGAGTCACTTCCCTACTTCAGCAGGCACTTCTCTGCAGCGACGACCAGTACTCTGGGTCCCCTCTGCTGACGACGAGCATGGATCCTGGAACACAGGTGGTTGACTAAAGTGACCCTGACTGTCCAAAGGTCCAGCTGTCCAAATTTGGTGGAGGTAAGAGCTTGCCTCCCGGTAAGAGATAGTACTCTTGTGCACTGCGTGCGCTTCCCCAAGAATTCCTTTGTACACTGCCAAGCCCAGGTCCCCAGTACTCTATCCTGTGATGCTCAGCTCCCAGAGTTGTTCTCTAGCGGCGTGGGATCCCTTTGTGTAGTGCTGCGATGACCACCATTTGCAACTCCTTTGTCCCCGTGTCCAGGGACTCCTGTGGGTGCTGCCTGGTCCTCTGAGGGCTCTCTGAAGTGCTGAGAGTCCCCTTTGTATCCTCATCCTGAGTTGAGACCCCCAGGTCCCTCCTGGGCCCGGGCAGTGCCTTTTCCCATCAAATGTGTTTTTGCATGAGCCAAGGCTTGTTGGCAGAATCCAGTAATGAAAACCAGTCTGCACTCATCTACTCGACATGAGACATCTCCTGCACCAAGGAGGTCCCCGCAGCTGTCTTCTTTGATGCATTTCTGACTTTTTTTTCCAACCGGAGGTTTCACTTTTGCACCTTCATCCGGGTTAGCAGGGGCTCCTGTTCTTCCTGGACTCTTCATTAATTCTTGGACTTGGTCTCCTC
This sequence comes from Pleurodeles waltl, assembly GCF_031143425.1. NCBI lineage: Eukaryota > Metazoa > Chordata > Amphibia > Caudata > Salamandridae > Pleurodeles > Pleurodeles waltl. The sequence goes on from NC_090440.1 coordinate 1,214,728,477, forward strand.
TCTCTGCAGGTCTTCAGGTCCAGGAATCCGTTGTTGGTATCTTGCAGTCCTGCTTGGTTTTTGCATTATTCTTTATCATGACTTCTAGTGTGTTTTTAGGAAACTTGCTGTACTTTATTCCTGCTTTCCTGGGTTCTGGGGTGGGGTAGTTTACGTACCTTTGGTGCTTTCTTACACTCCCAGCGCCCATCTACTCTTGCCTAGGTGGGAAACCAACATTCATATTCCACTATTTTAGTATATGGTTTATGTTCCCCCAGGCCTTTGTAACCTATGGTGATTTCCGCTGTTTGCACTATTTTATGATTACTTACCTGATTTTGGTTACTAGTGTATATTTTGTGTATAATACTTACCTCCTAAGGAAGTAAAGCCTCTAAGATATATTTGGCATTGTTTCAATAAAATAAAGGGCCATATTTATACTTTTTGACGCAAAGCTGCGCCGGCGCAGCTTTGCGTCGAAAATATTAACGCCGGCTAACGCCATTTCGATGCGCCGTGCGGGCGTCAAATTTATACTTTGACGCAGGGCGGCGCAACCAACAGGTGGGAGTCATTATTTCGTGACGCACACAGCGGCGTCAAGTCGTAAAGAAAACCAACGTTTACGCGACGCACATCACTGTGGGTCGATTTACGACAGCGCAACCCGGAAAGCGCTGGTTTTTTTGACGCAATAGTCTCAAATTTACCCGCGAACATTGTCCTTTCAGCAGAGGAGAGCCAAAATGGATCCCAGATGCCACTACAGACACCAGGAAGATGACAGCAGACCAGGAACCAGCCAGGAGGACCCATACCGGAACCAGGACATTTTCAGAAAAAAAAGAAAGTGTCGCTTCAGTGCAGAGGAGCAGGAAATCCTGGTTAAAGAGGTGACGGAACACCAGCACCAATTGTTCATCACCTCTAAATTGCCAATCAGTAGGAGAGAGGCCATATGGCAAAAAATTGTGGACAAGATCAACAGTGTGGCTGAAGAACGCAGGACAGTCACCGAGTGTAAGAAATGCTGGCATGACTGCAAACGTAGGACAAAAGAAAAAATGGCCAGGAACAGGAAGGCAGCACTGCAGACTGGAGGGGGGAGTCCAGCACACCAGGAGGCCCTGGACCACATGGAGGAGATGGTCGCAGCCGTCATCCCTGAGGAGATCGTCACAGGGATTCAAGGACAGGACAGCGCAGACTACCACGACACAATGCACATGCAGGGTAAGTCGCATGGGGAATCATAATACAATAATGATAACTGCAACCGGGGGGGGGGAATACCTACTACACACTGCATGTAACTCAGCATATATATGAAGTGGCATGGGTAAAGGGGCATGGCAGGGGGGCATGGCCAGCACAGACTGAAGGTGGGGCACGACAATATACAGCACCAACAACAGTCCCATGGGGCCATCCTGTAATTACAATAGAGCCAAGGGAAAGCAGCGACAGGTGGGAAGGCCACTACGTCAAACTCACATCCAGGCACTTGTCTGTCAAAATCTATCCTACATCAACTAGGTCCCTATCAGTAATCCAGTAGCCAAAACAACAACTGCTATGTAACTGCGACAACAGTTGACAATAACACCTCTCATCTCTGTGCAGCTATAGTAGCAAATGGCAGGAACCTCCCCATGGAACATACATACCTAAATTAGGGGGTGAGGATGACATCTGCAACTATTTATAGAAATAAGACAAAGGCACCAGTACACTCAAATGCCAATGCCCATACTTGACACATACATCAGCCAAAGTAAACAGCAATAGGAGCCACACAGCACTAAGGACACACACATGCTGCATACGTCAGGGTCCCTCACGTGCCTGGCTAACAAGGCAACATCACTAATGTCATACTGCTCAGACAACAACATTGAGGAGGGGACACAGGCAACTGGTCACTGAAACACACCTGCACAGTCTGACAACCAAATAGGACCTTGATACGATAAACAGGGCAATCCAATTAAACACACATGACCCAACATCATCTCCAAACATCAACAATGTTTACATCCATACCACATCCTAACATTGACATACATAGGATATGCCACATTACATGTACATTTCGGGCAATGTCAATTAAAAGTGTTTGGGGCAGGTCCTGAGAGGCAAGTGTGCTGCTAGGGCACTCACAACACCCACAGCCAGTCAAAGTGTAGTGTGGTAAGTGTTACGTATACTTTGAGCATTAGCTTCAGGCTTTAGGCCTTTGTGCTCCTTGCCCTGAATGTACTTTTATGCATTTGCTCACATCTAAGAGCCTCTGAGCACTTTGCACTAAATGCTTTTTATTAGGCTTCTTATCAGTTAATTTTGCAAATAGCCAGTCCTACGGTGTTGTTTATTAGTCAAATCACACTGTTTTGCCTACTTCAGCACTGGAGTTCTCCAGAACATATTCACTCAGTGCCCCAGTCAAGGATACAGTCTGGTACATTGCCGATAGACGTGGTAGGGGTTAAGATTTGGCATTCCTGCGTAGGGACACTTTGTCATCACGATGACATATTACTTATAAAATCACTTCCTTGTCCCAAGACACGCAAGAGGGAGTTTCCAAACAGAGAACCACAACTAGACGCTGCCTGCCTTGCTGCAGATGCAGAACCAGATCACAGGCCATTGCTCAGATATGAGGGATGATGCCTCCCCAGTGATTCAGACAGGCAAGCTCGAAGCTTAACATGCTGTGCTCTAAATAGAACAAGCAGAGGGCTAGTAGAAACAGTTAGGCACCATGATAGCTTTGTACTAATGTTTTACTCTCCTGCTGACTATTTCAATTCTACCATGTTGTATTGTTTGGGTTATTGTGGCTCACACCTAAATATCTACAAGTCAGTTGTTCAATGAAATCATCATATAAACAAATACTGTCTTTGTCATTTGTGTATGAGATCATACTGGAAAAGAGAGAATTGGTTTGGATCTGAGTGACCACGATTTCCCTGAGAAGTTCCAAAGATGTCATGCGCTCGGATGTCTAATCATTCCTTTGCCGTGGGAGACATGAGGCACTGCTAGTTAGCCAGAGCAAAAAGAAAGAATCAGGGTGACAGAGTTATTTACAAGTGGGTCAGACTCAGTCCCCCACACCATTAGCTATCCTGCTGCCTAGAAAGCCAGTAATCTCATGTAGGATAATGAGAGCCCACCCAACAAAATGTCTCTCCATAAGAATAGTTAAACACGGAGGGACGAGTAGGACAAAAAGATGGATATTCCTAAATTGTTACAAAGCAACACCTAGAGGCAATTAGGCAGACAAGTCTGATAGCTCTATATCATACATGTGACACACAGGTGGGCCATAGGCCTACAACAATGCCCATATGAAGGACAGCAGATACCAAGACAAACACAGAGCACAAAGTTAAGGCATCCAAAGGCTTGTATCTGATTGCAAAATTGTCACAACACAGACACACTAATTGTACCCTGTTTCATTGCAGAGGAACATGGATCTCCTGCCGATATGCCTGTCCCTGATTTCCCTGATGACATGGATGACGAGCCCATAAACATTCCACAGGAGACCATCCAAATGGTCCTTGAAAGCCTCCAAACCCCACCTTCAGTCACAAGGAGGAGCACAGAAGAAGCAGCCACCACAGTAGAACCACCCGCCACCCCAATTGTAATACCTGCCAGCTCCAACACAGCTGAGGACTCTGACGACACTGGCACCAGCTTCGAAAGAACCGTCGTTGGGGTACAGCGGGAGCTGGCCAAGGAGGTGCGGGTGGGGATGCAAACTATGGCAGCCAGCCTTGAGGGGGTGCGTTCGTGCATGATGTCTTCTGCTGATCAGGCAGCTGCTATGCAAGCCCTAACATCTCTCTTGCAGGAACTTGCCAAAACACAGAAGGAAATCAGCACAGCTGTCATCCAGTTGACACAACATCTACAACTGCAATCCATTCAACGTGTGCACGAATGCAACATTGAACCCCTCAGGGCCGACCTGGCTGCCTACCATTGTGATGTGGCTGCCATTCTCAAAAACCAGCAGGCCCTCCTTGCTGCAGTACTGCCCTTAATAACTCCACAGGGAGCAGCCCCCGGGATGTCTGCCTCCACGTCTTCTAACACTGAGGTGTGTGTTGCCCCTTCACAAACAACAACAACAAGGACAAACCAGGCAACACACACATCAGAAGAAGAAGACATAGAACAGATAACATTCTCACGGAAGAGTACCCGGAAGCACTAGTCCCTGCACCATGGCCTACTTTCACCAAGGTCCTACGTTTTTTCAAATCCCAGTCTCACTACAACTACACTCAATGACTGTTCTGCAATCCATTGTATGACTTGTCACCATTGCCAGTGAATGTCTCCCTCCTACTATTTGCCAATTCCTGTCCCTCTGCACTGTCTGTGACATCACCCCAGCATGCCAGGAGCATCATCCACACCCCTTCTGTAGGATCACCATGTAAGAATGCACCAGAACGGACCCAGCAAACATGGACAATGGACATTTTGCAATACAGCACCTATAAATAAATAGCACTTGCACACCTATCATGTCTCTGTGTTATTTCACACTTCAACTGTGCAGTACATAACTCCAAAGTGCCTGTGTGGCAACCATGTAGATTGTCAATACAACTGTCCTGATATCATGTAGTCTGAAACATCTGTGCAGTGGCCAGGATTGCATCATAGCCTTACCATACTGAGGAGAATAACTGATGAAGGGACTAACCACACACAATCATGCTGTGTTGGACAGAATGATGCACCATCTATAGCTATTCTAGTCAACTAATGGTGGCTGAGAAATGTAGGCACCATGCAATACTAAAACATTAAATTATGCTGCAAAATGTAAGGAAACATTAACAAATTACACTGCATCAATCACCCTTTCTGAGTATACTTCCATGAAGGAAAGTCATGCTGAATTAGTACACACATGATGTAGGTCAGCAATGAAGGCAACAAGACTAGAGTATTAACAACTCCTCATCTACAAAGATCTCCCTGAACTTCACACTACAGTCCAACCTATTAAATTACCCACAATAACAAGTCTGGAAGCACACTTTGTGAAGTAGAACACATACTCACCAACACAAAACCTTGGTGATCAATGCAAACTACCAATGGTGGGTCTCCCAAATGGTGGATACTTACCAACTTAGCACACGGGTAGCTGGCATGTTAAACCTCAATTTCCTGGGGATGGCGAGCATAGGACACAAATGTCATACAAAAACATTCAGCTACACTGATGTCAAGGCCATGATAAAGTAGCACCTAACGCATCATGTAAAGGGTTAACTATATATTTATTACTATTTATTAACACAAGAGGCAACTAAGGGAAAGGTAATACCTACACTAATCTAACCTGACTACTACTAACCCACAACTGTCCCTAACTAACCTAAGCTAAACTTACTCTACACATGTAACGAAACGATCTAAACATCAACCCCCCACCCACCATTATGAGACAGGACACATGCAGGACAACACTTACTAACCTACACACATACTATACTATCCTAAACAAACATATATTTTTTTGTAAATTTTTGTATATTTTTTATAATATATATATTTTTTTTTTAAATAACAGGAATCCCAACATTGCCCCCCACCCACCCACCCACACAAAAATTAAAGATAGAAAGAATAAGGACCCCCCACCCTCTTCCCTAACACTAACTAAGCTAATTACCTATACTAACCTAATACTAATCCCCAAAACCCAACTATCAGTAGAAAATAGGAAAGAGGAGAGAGGGGAGGGGTAAAAGTTCAACAGGGCAAAAGTCCTAGAGGTTCGCCCTCCGTAGGGTCCGCCTGATGGAGCTGACCCTTTTTTTTATATAGGCCACATCCTGGCTCAGGTTGTCCACCTTATTGAACAGCTTGTCCAATTTTCTACTCAATGCCAGGAATGCGGCTGGGTCCACAGGAGGGGCTGATGTAGTTTGTGTGCCGGCCGAGGTTAAGCTTGTGCCAGGAGTTGACTGCCCACTGGACTGTCCTGGTTGTAGAACATGGCTGGGTCCAGGTCTTGAGGATGAGCCAGGGTCTACTGTTCCCGACGTTGCTGGGGCCACTTGGGGAGACCTGGTGGATGTGGTGTTGGTGCCTGTTGTGGGCAATGTAGGCCGACCCTGTGGTGAGGCCCACCATGCCCCGGAGGCCCGATCTGAGTGATATTTGCGGGCCATCCTCCGGTACCCAGACTGCACCTGCAGGATGTGCCTCTATCGCATGGCACGCCTCTCAAATTGGTGTCTATCTGCGGCACTCATGTTTGCAGCTGTGAAGAGAAAAGGCAAATATTTTCCTTTGGAATTGCACTGGGTGGAATAGCACAATGGGTTATTTGTACATTACTAGTAATGTATTTGTTGCAGCAATTGTCACAACATAGTTCACTTAAAGGCTCAGAGGAAGTGCATGTGAAGCCTGCATACATAAGGGCATCTCACACCTAGCATATCCATGTCTCTACATGATGGATGACATCACCCTAAACTACTCATCCAAATTATGCCTAAGGCATCTGACATTATGGCTGCACCTCTTCCGCATACTGACTTCACTACATATGTCACTCTATGTGATAACTATCACAATCCTCACTCAATGGCATTTGTAATTTGTTGTGTGCTAATATTGAACCCATGGGCCATAACCGAATGTGTACACTAGGGGCCAGATGTAGGAAGATGGAAAATTGCGACTTGCAATTTTTTATGCAGAACGGTGTCTCCGACACCGTCTGCGAGTCGCTATGGGGTCGCTAAGACCCACCTCAAGAACATCAATGATGTGGGTCCCAATTTGCGCCCCCTTATCGACTATGGGCACTCACGGGGATGGAGGCCTGCTGGGAACAGCAGACCTCCATGGCCGTGACTGCTTTGAAATAAAGCCGGTTATTTTTTCCCAAGTGTAGCCCGTTTACCTGAAAGGAAAACGAGCTGCACTTAGAAAAAAAACCAAAATCTTTAGTTTTGGATTATTTCAGGGCAGGTAGTGGTCCCTTGGACCACTGGCTGTTTTGAAAATTTTTTGGAGGTCCACTCACAAAGGGGAAGGGTTCCTATGGGGACCTCTTCCAGTTAGCGAGTGGGTTACCATCCACTTCAAGTGGATGGTAACTGCGACTCCCTTTGCGACCACGTACTCGGTCGCAAATGGAATTGCATACCACTGCGAGTCGCAAATAGGACGGGAACACCCCTTCCTATTTGCCAGTCGGAAATGCATTTTGCAAGTATGTTCAGAATCACAAAATACATTTCTGCATTGCAAACAGACGTTTGCGACTCACAAAGAGCAATTTATGCCATTTGCAACTTGAAAACTGTTTGCTACATCTGGCCCTAGGTCCTAAACAAAGTTGCTAAAGGTCACAAGTACGTGTAACATACTGGTTGCTACAGTCCTAGGTACCCTGTTTCCCATTAACATGGCAGTCTTTGAGGGTGGGGTGGGAAGAACAACCAACAATCCCATGTTCAATGCACACCCAGGAGTGTATAGAAAGGTCAACAAGTATGTGCCGTCACACACAACACCTATGAAGGGCTAGCAACACGTTGGAGTCAGCCAAACATTGTCACATCCAAGGTCCAACCATGTCAAAATGCTCTGACTTAGGCCAACATCACATACTATCAGTGAGGCATGTTTTACAACACATACAGAGGAGCTAGAACACCCATGATCATGAGTCGACAGAACACCTAGGCCATTGCACTCTAGTCATACACACTTCTAGTTCAACTAGTGGAAGTACATGCCCCCGGAAGATCCAACCTACAGTGTACACAGTGCATCCTCAACTAGGAAGATGCACATTTCATCAAAGCCATTTGCCAAGGCTATCTGGCAAAATGTCAGTCTGATATGCAGACTCAGTTCAAGCCAAGTCCCAGAGCAAGTCTTACATTAACCAGTGTATTCCACATGACTCATCCCATTCCCCATTGCGGCCCAACTGGAATGACCTACAGCCCCTAAATCTGAGAGATGGCTAAGTATTGGTCTACAGAAACAGAAGTGATATTTGAAATCTCACTAAAGCAACAATGCCAATGAACGGGCAGCGCATCAAATCATGAATTTTGTTGAACACACAGTAGTCCATCATGCATCACTAGCACAAAATTAAACATAGCACTCAGGCCACACTCACTGTAGGTATCGGGGTCCTCAAAATGTGCCACCTCTCCCACGGTGTACGGTGCTGGTCCACCTGTAAAGCATGAAAGGAAGAATATACTCAGACTCGGTGCTCTGACAAATGATTGCAGTTACTATGACACTGTGTGAATATGACATGGTAATAATACACTTTCCCACATGCTCATACTGCATGGATGATTTTTTATAAACATTAACATTGGATGAGTCTCCTACTACAGTTACAGACCCTACTACACACATGCAGTGGCCAGGACACTCAGGTGTTGTCAAAGATACCCCTCCATTAGTATGCCCCAACAATTATGGCTTGCATACATCTCATCATGTGCATCCCAGAGAGACATCCAAAAGCTGGTTACTTGAGGACTGCATGACCCCTCACAATCAAACAGGCTATGTGGACATTTTCAACACACAGCATCCAGACACACATGTGACATATGTGTGGACAACATAGCTGACTTCATGTGACGTGAAGCCAGCACACATTTATAGCATCATCATGGGTATACAATTTTCTGTCTAGCTATGGCGTCAACATATGTAGGTATGTTGTTTCTACATGACTTTCTCACTGGCCAATATGAACTTTAGGTTTAAGGTAGAGGCATTAACGTGTCGCTTGTCTGACACAAAGGCAACACTACATTACATACAGCTACAGGCATCCGGTATGTGTTGAAAACATGAGCCATCTGACTGCTAGCATTGGTCTTCTGACACATTCTGCAACAAATACACATTAGGGGCCATATTTATACTTTTCGACGCACAACTGCGCCAACGCAGTTGTGCGTCAAAAAATCTAACGCCATTCTGAAGCGCCATGCGGGCGCCGTATTTATTCAATGACGTTAGCCGGCATTAGCCGGCGGAGCTGCCTGGTGTGCGTGAAAAAAAATGACGTACACCAGGCAGTGTAGGGGAATATGGAGCTTGGGCGCCAAAAAATGGGGCAAGTCAGGCTGAGGCAAAATTTTCGCCTCAACCCGATTTGCGCAATTTTTTAAAACTCCCAACCCCCATTGAAATGACTCCTGTCGTAGCAAAGACAGGAGTCATGCCCCCTTGCCCAATGGCCATGCCCAGGGGACTTCTGTCCCCTGGGCATGGTCATTGGGCATAGTGGCATGTAGGGGGGCACAAATCAGGCCCCCCTATACCACACAAAAAATAAATAAAAATTACTTACCTGAACTTACCTTATGTTCCCTGGGATGGGTCCCTCCATCCTTAGGCGTCCTCCTGGGGTGGGCAAGGGTGACAGGGGGGGTCCCTGGGGGCATGGGAGGGCACCTCTGGGCTCCTATCCGAGCCCACAGGTCCCTTAACGCCTGCCCTGACCAGGCGCTAAAAAACGTCGCAAAAGCGGCTGGACGTCATTTATTTTGACCCGCCCACTCCCGGGCGTGATTTTTGCCCGGGAGTGTAAATACGGCGCACATGCCTCGGAGTCAATTTTTTAGACGGGAACGCCTACCTTGCATATCATTAACGCAAAGTAGGTGTCCACGCTAAAAAGTGACGCAAACTCCATGGACTTTGGCGCTAGACACGTCTAACGCCAGAGTATAAATATGGAGTTAGTTTTGGTCGAATTTGCGTAAAAAAAAAAGACGCCTATCCGGCGCAAACGGAGTATAAATATGGCCCTAGGTTTGCCTAGCATTATGCACAGTCAGCTACTTATCTAGCAGATTGGGTAACAATCATCACATGTCCCCACACAGATTTCATTTATTCACATGTAATTTATTTGTACTCACCAACATGGCCATCAATCCTGATTCCCAGGTGGTCCAGCAGGTCCTGCTCCCTGGATATGAGATCAGCCCAGCGGTGCTTCAGTTGATGCTCATTCCTCATGCTCCCGTAGACCCGGACCAGGTGATGGTGCACCTTCCCCCACCGGACTTTCCGTGCCTCCGTGTGATACCCCTGTATCACACGGCCCCCAGCCTCCAGCATGAGTGGGAGAAAATGGCAAACGAGCCAAATAAATCCCCCCAATTCCTCCTCACCCATCCTGGCAAGCCGAGGCCTACCTGACATATTTAGTAATTTAAAGGAGAAAAATGAGATAGACAAGTAAAAGTGGGAAATGGGGAAAGGTAGAGAAGTGAAGGAAAAATGAAACTTAATAAAAATAGCCCAACTAACCCCAAAGTTAAACTACCCAGAACAGACTCCCACAGACAATACAAACAAAAACAGGATTGGACAAAAGTACACTAAACATACTAAGACAATATTACACAACAAGACTAGGAACACAAAAAGACAAAATACAAGGTACACAGGACACAAAAGCAGTTAAACACAGGACTACACTTTCAACACAACCACACAGTCTAGAAAAGATCTGAGACTGCAAAGTGAAAGTGAAAGTTAACTCACAGTACAGATTTTGTAAACAGGATATCCTATTACATCACTTCCTGCATAAAATGGCCGCCGTTTTTATTTTTCCATTTTGCGTCATATTTTCACGCATACACATTGTGCGTCATATTTTTTGACGCATAACATTGCACATAATGCAGAGTCAAAAGTAATTTCTTCATTGTTCCCTTACATTTCTGTGTGAGGCTGAGTTTACAGTTCTAGTGCAGAATTATAATTTTCTGGCAAATATGTGAAACATATATGACCATTTATATTTGACTCTGCATTCTGTGCACTCCTGTACATGAAAATATTATGACGCCCATGCTGTCTGCGTGGAAATTTGACGCTTCATACCCAATATGGTGGACATGTACTGTAGCTTATTAATTTATTAATTTTCATCTCCGATTTTTTGACTCTGCATTCTGTGCACTCCTGTACGTGGAAAAATTATGACGCCCATGCTGTCTGCGTGGAAATTTGACGCTTCATACCCAATATGGTGGACATGTACTGTAGCTTATTAATTTATTAATTTTCATCTCCGATTTTTTGACTCTGCATTCTGTGCACTCCTGTACGTGGAAAAATTATGACGCCCATGCTGTCTGCGTGGAAATTTGACGCTTCATACCCAGGGGGTCATTCTAACCCTGGCGGTCGGTGATAAAGCGGCGGCCAACACGCCAACAGGCCGGCGGTCCAAAAAATGGAATTCTGACCCTGGCGGGAACCGCCAACAGAGACTGCCACATTAACACTCCGACCGCCACGGCGGTACAGACTGTTGGCGGTGACCGCCGCGCTAACAGGCAGGCGGCAGACAATGTACCGCCCACACTATCATAACTCACCAATCCGCCACCTCTTCCGGGGCGGGAGCACCGCCGATAAAAACACGGCGGAAACAGACCACGAACGGGAAAACGCTCACCGAAACACACTCCACGAGTACGGAGGACAGCATGGAACCCGAATTAAACATCCTACCTGCTCTCGTCTACCTGCTCCTCTACCACGAGTACGAACGCCGGCGCAGACGACAACGGTGAGTACTGCACCTACGACACACGGGAGGGGGGAGGAGGAAAGGTTACGGGCACACACATATGCGAACCCCACCCCCCCAAACTATGTACACACCAATGCAGAGCAACAAGTCACAGTGACACCACCCAAACCCCCCTGAAAAATGCAAAGACATAATTAAATTGTGAAGAAAAATTTATGTAATAAATAGGCTCTGACAAATATAGGTCAACTATGCAAACTATTCATACCAAAATAATACTATATACACTGCAATGGATAACCGAGGCAATTAGTTCCGTACATCAAAAGTAAATCGAAGTGTCCGTGGGCCAAAGTGTAACAACACAAGGGCAAAGCCCACACAGGAGACCTGAGTCCTTTGGAGAGAACACTGCAGGGGCATCCGATGAAAAAACTACAGGCACCTCAGGGGGAAGGGAAGGGGGGGGGCACCACAGCCACATGAGTCCACGACGCCAGATCCACGAAGGGGCCACCATGCCCACTGTGCCATCCTGGGGAGTGCAAAGCCACAGTCTCACAAGTCTCTACAGTGGGTGGATTGCCCACTGTGCCATCCTGGGGAGTGCAAAGCCACAGTCTCACAAGTCTCTACAGTGGGTGGATTGCCCACTGTGCCATCCTGGGGAGTGCAAAGCCACAGTCTATCAGGTGGATTACAGTCTCCACTGGTCAAGGAGGAGGCATGGTGGGCACAGTGAACCGTTAACATTGCTTGACAGGAAGGGCCCAGCGGAGCGGTGCTTGAGACGGCGGGGCCCAGCGGAGCGGTGCTTGAGATGAAGGGCCCAGCGGAGCGGTGCTTGACAGGAAGGGCCCAGCAGAGCGGTGCTTGACAGGAAGGGCCCAGCGGAGCGGTGCTTGACAGGAAGGGCCCAGTGGAGCGGTGCTTGAGATGAAGGGCCCAGCGGAGCGGTGCTTGACAGGAAGGGCCCAGCGGAGCGGTGCTTGAGACGGCGGGGCCCAGCGGAGCGGTGCTTGACAGGAAGGGACCAGCGGAGCGGTGCTTGAGACGGCGGGGCCCAGCGGAGCGGTGCTTGACAGGAAGGGCCCAGCGGAGCGGTGCTTGACAGGAAGGGCCCAGCGGAGCGGTGCTTGAGATGAAGGGCCCAGCGGAGCGGTGCTTGACAGGAAGGGCCCAGCGGAGCGGTGCTTGACAGGAAGGGCCCAGCGGAGCGGTGCTTGAGATGGCGGGTCCCTGTTCAGCGGTGCTCTTCTGCACGGCGGGCCCTGTTCAGCGGTGCCTATCTTCACGGCGGGGCCCTGTTCAGCGGTGCTCTTCTGCACGGCGGGCCCTGTTCAGCGGTGCCTATCTACACGGCGGGGCCCTGTTCAGCGGTGCTCTTCTGCACGGCGGGCCCTGTTCAGCGGTGCCTATCTTCACGGCGGGGCCCTGTTCAGCGGTGCTCTTCTGCACTGCGGGCCCTGTTCAGCGGTGCCTATCTACACGGCGGGGCCCTGTTCAGGGGTGTTCTTCTGAACGGCGGGCCCTGTTCAGCGGTGCCTATCTTCACGGCGGGGCCCTGTTCAGCGGTGCTCTTCTGCACGGCGGGCCCTGTTCAGCAGTGCCTATCTACACGGCGGGGCCCTGTTCAGCGGTGCTCATCCAGTAAGTCAAGGGAGCCAGACCTGGGCTGGACTCCCTGCTCAGTCCCCCTCCGACCGTGATGTTTCTGGACCCTTCGGTGACGGAGTCCTGGGCCCATGGGTGTCCTCCCTTACAGCTGGGACGTGGCATGTGGGGCCCACCTGCTCCGCGCTCCTGCTGCCTGACTTCTCCGCCCTGCTGCCCTTTCGCTCCTTAGATGTGGCTCTCGGGCCCTTGCCTCCCCTAGATGTTGTGGCAGGTGAAGTGGGCGAACTTTGCTCCTTGGGGGCAGCCGTGTCAGTCCTCTCACGGCGGCCCTTTTGTTTCCTGGTCCTCTTCCCTGGGGGGGGGCTGGATGTGTCCTTGCTGCTGATTGAAGTGTCACTGCTGGCAAAGGGTGGACTCCAGAACCCATGCACAACAGTGACACTCGTAGCTGGGCTGGTGGTGGCTGAGGTGCTCTTGGGACTCTTTGCAGATGGAGGGGGTGGGTCATCGGAGGGAAAGAGGTCAAGATTAGCGAGGAAAAGTTTTTTAGGACCAAGGTAAAGGGTAGGAGAAGTGGTGATGGGAGTGGAGGAAGAGGATGTGGTTGTAGGAGAGTCAGGTGTGCTGTCATTGGGTGAAGGTGCTGGTGCTGTAGGCTGTCGTGAGGTGGATGGCTGTTGGGTGGGTGGCTGCCTGCGTTTGTGTGTCTTGGAAGAGGGGGTGACAGACACAGTGGGAGAGGACACAGGGGACGTGTAAATGGCAGTGGGGGTGGTGACTGCACGCGTGCGGACTGTACTGGAGGGTGTGGTGGTGATGGAAGCACTGGCTGATGTTGGTGTGCATGCAGGTGTGAGTGTAGACGTCACAGGGAGGGAGGAGGGAGACGAGGAGGAGGGGGACACAGAGGTGGTAGTGACTGTTGGAATGTCTGCATCTGGGTGTTGCTTGGGTGAGTGTTTGTGGGATCTGTGGTGCTTGTGTCTGGATGAGCTGCCCTTGGGTGTTGAGGTGTGTGCAGGCTGGTCAGATGGTGTGGATGGGATAGACTGAGGAACAGGAGACAGAGACAGGGTGGAGGCAGTCAGAAGAGGGAGGCTGGAAACAGGGACAATGGCTGCCGTCAGTGCTGAGGCCAGAGCATTGAACGATCGTTGATGGGCAGCCTGACCCGAATGAATGCCCTCCAGGTAGGCATTGCTCCGATGCACCTCCCTTTCTACCCCCTGGATGGCATTCAAAAGGGTAGTCTGCCCAACAATGAGCGTCCTCAGGAGGTCACTGAGCTCTGCACTGAGGGCAGCAGGGGTGACAGGGGCAGGGGCTGAGGTGCCTGGGGCGAAGGAGACGCCCGCCTTCCTGGGCGAGCGGGCACGGAGCGTAGGCTGAGGGGCTGCTGGGAGGGCGGGGCTGGTGCGCTGGGTGGCGGCTGTACCTGTAGAGGCGGGGGGCACGGATGTTGCCGCCACCGCTAGGGAGCACCCATCCGAGGACGTGTCTGTGTCGCTGGTCTCACCACCGGTCCCCGTTGTGGTGCTCTCCTCGCCCTCCGGATCACTGGTGCCCTCAGTGTCTGTTCCTGGGCCCACCGGGGCCTTGTGACTGGCAGCTCCCTCGTGCTCCGATGCCAAATCTCCTCCGCCTGATGATGCAAATGCACACATGCACAAGAAGATGAAGAAGAACGGTGTGGGGAGAAAAACGAAGACCAGGTTGAGTGCATGCAATGTCAACACCGTTGGCGGAGAGGACAGACAGAGGAGCCTCATGCACTACGCCGCGCATTCGGGGTACACTACTCAGTACTCCTGACTAGGACAACAGGTCTAGAGACGACAAACGCGCACATGTGTGATGCTGGACCATCAATAGCTGTACTTGTCACCCTACAGAGGTGGGGGCCGGGAGCACAGGGCCATGCCTAAGGGAGGGGACTACACTACAGAAAGCGCCCTGGCCTAATGTCACCCACAGCCCTCCTCCCCCACCCAGACGCCTCCACTGCGCAGAAAGAAAGGAGAATGTGCTGATACTCACCCCCTTGTGTCTGCTGTGATGTCCTCAAGCGCCCATCCAAATCAGGGTAGGCCCCCGCCAGGATCCGGGACATCAGGGGGGTCATGGTACGACTGGCACCCCTCCTAGGTTGGGAGGCCATCCCCAGCAGTGACTCGGCGGTCTTCCTGGTCCCGCGGCGGATGTCCTCCCACCTCTTGCGGCAGTGGGTGCCCCGTATGTTGTGGACCCCCAGGGTCCGGACTTCCTTGGCGATGGCACGCCAAATGTCGACTTTCTGATGGGCGCTGACCTATTTGACATGTACAGGGTGGGAAGGAAACATTCATCAATGAACTGCATGTTAGATGTGATTGGCCCCCCCTCACCAACTTTGCCAAATGGCACATGCTCTCATCTGTTGTGTGTTGCACTCCTCATTCGCCCCCCACCCCACCAACTTACATCCACCCCACTCCACACAGGCATCGCCCATTCCATGTGCACCCGGTGTACTTACCTGTTGGTCTGGAGGACCGTAGAGTAACGCATACTGGGGGAGGACCCCATCCACGAGCTTCTCCAACTCTTCAGACGTGAAGGCAGGGGCCCTTTCCCCAGTCACAGCAGCCATTGTCACTTCCAGACCGAGGTCACAGCAGCACTTGCAGTATAGGTCCTCTCCTGTGGATGATCAGGTCTCGAGTGATTAATCAGATAGAAAATGGCGGTCACGCCCGCAGCGGTGCGTACCGCGGCGGTGCGTACCGCGACCGCCGGCGCACCTCGTCATTGGCTCCTGAAACCCATAGGCTTCAATGTTAACCAATGCGGCTTCGTATAGCGGTCTTCGACCGCCTACCGCCACGATGCGCCACGCCAGCGCATTGACCTCACATCCCATTGTCCCACTTCACAGGTCAGGCAGCCGCCATTTCAAGGGCCCACATGGCATAATTTGTACTGCGTCACACAGGCCTAGGCCTTGCATTGCCACACATACACGCCTTTCAATACATAGATAACCGTGTGCTATGCAAGCTGTGGTGAACGTACCTGTGATTTGCTTGACTCTGTGCTCCATGTTGTCCTTCCTAGGAACCGTCCGCTGGGACTTGCGAGGAGAAGGATGAATCCTCGCGTGTACCGACCGCTGGTGGACCTGTCGACAATGGAAGAACGCCACATCATACTACGATACCGGCTTGACCGTGCCACTATACATGAACTGTGAGCCCAGCTGGAGCCAGCCCTGATGTCCCCCATTCGCCAACCCACAGGAATTCCCCCTCTGGTGCAGGTTCTGTCAGTCCTCCATTTTCTTGCAAGTGGCTCATTCCAGACAACAGTGGCCATGTCATCTGGAATGTCTCAGCCCATGTTTTCAAAAGTTTTGTCTAGAGTGTTGTCTGCCCTGACGAAACACATGCGGAGTTACATTCTATTCCCTGAGGAGGTTGATTTGGCCACTGTGAAGGGTGATTTTTATGCCTTTGGACATATCCCCAACATCATTGGTGCCATTGATGGGACCCATGTGGCCTTAGTACCCCCAAAAGACGATGAGCAGGTGTACAGAAACAGGAAAAATTATCATTCTATGAACGTCCAGGTGGTCTGTTTGGCTGACCAGTACATCTCCCATGTAAATGCCAAGTTCCCTGGGTCAGTGCATGACGCGTATGTGATGCGTAATAGCAGCATCCCTTATGTGATGGAACAGCTACAGGGACAACGTGTGTGGCTAATAGGTGACTCTGGTTACCCCAACCTGCCTTGGCTATTGACCCCAGTGAGGAATCCCCGGACCAGGGCTGAGGAACGGTACAATGAGGCCCATGGGCGAACCAGGAGGATCATAGAAAGGACCTTTGGCCTCCTGAAGGCCAGGTTTAGGTGCCTGCATATGACAGGGGGATCCCTGATGTACTCACCAAAGAAGGTGTGCCAGATCATCGTGGCCTGCTGTATGCTTCACAATCTGGCATTGCGACGTCAGGTGCCTTTCCTGCAGGAGGATGGTCCAGATGGTGGTGTTGAAGCAGCTGTGGAGCCTGCAGAGAGTGAAGAGGAGGAAGACTCAGAGGACGACACAGACAACAGGGACAGAGTTATCCAACAGTATTTTCAGTAGCACACAGGTAAGAATCACCGACGCCATTTTACATTTACTTGAAGACTCCTGCATCTCAACTTTGTCTATTTCCCCCCAGTTCTTTTAGACTGATGTTTGATTTTCCCTTCCCTTTTCAGTGCTGTATGACCCACTGCGTGACTTCTGGTTGGTTAGCCCATGGACTAATGCTTATTGACCTCGGTATGTTTTCAACACAAAGTTAACCGAACATAATTGATCTGTAATGTGTTATACATTTGTAAATAATACAGGCTGACTCCTGATAGATTTCAGTGCAATGAGTGATTTATTTGTAGTGCTAGATAATGGTACATGATATTAACACGGTGATGGGTGGGGGTGGAGTAATGTCCATGGCAGAGTCCAGTTCTCAGTCTCACAGGTGCATTGTCCATATGCCTGTGGAAGGATGGAGCAGGGGCAGACCAAGGTTGGGCAGGGTGGCAATGTGGGACAGTGGGATGACTTCAGGGGGTATCTCATGCTGGCGGGGGTCTTGACATCCTACTCTGTCTATTTTTTTGATCTCAGGCTCCTCTTGCGGGGTGGTTGTTCTTCAGCAGGAGGTGGGGTTCTGGTGGCCTGTCGTTGTGGTGGGGCCTCCTGTCCATTAGCGCCGGCGCAGGTGGTAGGCTGTTCCTGGTCCGGGCTAGTGACAGGGGCCCTGTGTGGTGCCACATGGTCCCGCAACGTGTCTTCTATACGGTTCAGGGCCTGGACTATGCTCCCCATAGCGGTAGAGATGTTGGTGAGTTGATTGCTGAACCCCATGTAGCGTTCCTCCTGCTGTGCCTGGATCTCCTGGAACCTGGCCAGTACCGTCGCCATCGTCTCTTGGGAGTGGTGGTAGGCTGCCATGATGGTGGTGAGGGCCTCTTGGAGAGTGGGTTCCCTGGGCCTCTCCTCCCCCCCTGTCGCACAGCAGCCCTCCGAGTTGCCCGGTTTCCCCCGGCCTCTGTCCCCTGGACGGTGTGCCCACTACCACTGCCCCCAGGTCCCTGTTGTTGTTGGGGTGGTGGGTTAGCCTGGGTGCCCTGTAGTGGCAGACACACCGCTGATTGACCTGTCCTAGAGACAGAGGCATGGGCCCGCTGGGTGGGAGCTGTGCTGTTGGTCCCAGAGGGGGTTGGGTCTGGTGTGGCCTGTGTCTGTGTGTGGGGAACCCACTGTCCAGAGGTCCCCGATGGTCCGGGCTGGTCATCAGGTTCCAGGTCGACAGAGCTGCTGTCATCACTGGGGGCCTCTTCCGGGGGTGGGATGGACATTTCTGGACCCTCCTGACCGGTGTGTTGGCGTTCGGGTCCTGCATGGGGTAAGAGAGTATGATTATTGTTTCTGTGTGTGCTATTGCGTGCGATTTATGGGTGCCCTTGTCCCCCAGTGCTGCCATTCCCTTGGGGGAGGTGTTGTGAGGGTGTTTTTGGGGGGGGGGGGATGTGCAGTGGTCATGCTTAGGTGATGGGTGTCCATAGTTTGTGGTGGCATGCAGGGGTTGGTGTTGGGTGGGTTGTGCTGGAGAGACATTCTCAGGGAGGATGTGTGATGGGGGGTTGGGGGTGAGGGTGGTGGTGGGGGTTAGCATGCTGGGGGGGGTGAAGTAGTTGAGATTGTACTTACCAGAGTCCATTCCTCCGTGTACTCCAGCGAGGCCATCAGGATGCAGGATGTTTAGTACCTCTTGCTCCCATGCTGTGAATTCGGGTGGAGTGGGTGGGGGTCCCCCGCCAGTCTTCTGCACTGCGATGTTGTGTCGCAAGACCATCGAGCGCACCTTTCCCCGTAGGTCGTTCCAGCGTTTGCGGATGTCGTCCCGATTTCTGGGATGCTGTCCCACCGCGTTGACCCTGTCCACGATCCGCTGCCATAGCTCCGCCTTCCTGGCTATAGTGGTGTGCTGCACCTGTGAGCCGAAGAGCTGGGGTTCAACTCTTATAATTTCCTCCACCATGACCCGGAGTTCTTGGTCCGAAAAGCGTGGGTGCCTTTGGGGTGCCATGGGGTGGTGTGGGGTGGTGTATGTGGTGATGAGTGTGTTGGTGTGTGGTGCTTTGTGCTTCTATGTGGTGTGTGTGATGGTGTAGTGTGCCTCTGTGTGATGTAGCTCTCTATTCTGTGATGTGTCTCTCTCTCCTTCGTCTCTGATCTTTGGTCGTAGGGGTTTGTGGGTGATGTGGGTGTGTGTTTTATATTGTGTTGGGTGTGTGGGAGTGGTGTGTGTATGTGTATCAGGTGTGTGTATTTCAAATTGTCCAATGTGGCTGTGTTTTGGAGCTGTGTGTGTATTTTGAGCGCAGCGTTTTGTACCGCCAATGGAATACCGCGGTTGAAAGACCGCCGCGTGGATTTGTGGGTCAGAATGACATGGGCGTGTTTCTGTTGGCGTGGCGGTGGAGGTTTGGTCATCTCCAGTTTTCCGCGGCCCGCTGATGAGGCGGCCTTCCTTGGATGTCGGGTTTTTGGCGGATTCACAGTTGGTGGTCAGAATGACCGTGGCGGTTTACCGCGGCCGCGGCGGTAGAATGGCGGACTTCTGACCGGCAGTAAGGGCCTTTTACCGCCGAGGTCAGAATGACCCCCACAATATGGTGAACATGTACTGTAGCTTATTAATTTATTAATTTTCATCTCCGATTTTTTGACTCTGCATTCTGTGCACTCCTGTATGCGGAAAAATTATGACGCCCATGCTGTATGCGTGGAAATTTGACGCTTCATCCCAATATGGTGGACATGTACTGTAGCTTATTAAGTTATTAATTTTCATCTCCGATTTTTTGACTCTGCATTCTGTGCACTCCTGTGCGTGGAAAAATTATGGCGCCCATGCTGTCTGCGTGGAAATTTGACGCTTCATACCCAATATGGTGGACATGTACTGTAGCTTATTAATTTATTAATTTTCATCTCCGATTTTTTGACTCTGCATTCTGTGCACTCCTGTACGTGGAAAAATTATGACGCCCATGCTGTATGCGTGGAAATTTGACGCTTCATACCCAATATGGTGGACATGTACTGTAGCTTATTAATTTATTAATTTTCATCTCCGATTTTTTGACTCTGCATTCTGTGCACTCCTGTACGTGGAAAAATTATGGCGCCCATGCTGTCTGCGTGGAAATTTGACGCTTCATACCCAATATGGTGGACATGTACTGTAGCTTATTAATTTATTAATTTTCATCTCCGATTTTTTGACTCTGCATTCTGTGCACTCCTGTACGTGGAAAAATTATGACGCCCATGCTGTCTGCGTGGAATTTTGCCGCATTATTAAATGATGTCTTCATTTTTTACAGTTGGGGAAGGAAATTTGTCATGGCCAAACGGTGCTATGTGATACACATTTGTGGTTAGCTATGACACATGTCCCTTATTGGATGTATAGATGGCATTCACACTGTAATAATTATGATACCTTCAGAAAATGTATTAACCATATTTGTACACATATTTGGGGTAATTGCTGATGGCTATTTTGAAATGATGAATGGTATACCATGATGTATTCCTTCTCTAAAATGTGCCCACAATTTTCATCGTAATGCATATATCTATATTCCAAATAGGGAGTGCAATAGTCACTTAAATTTTTTATGGGGCTAACCATGTCCTATTATGATTTTGGGTATCTGATTTGTGTTTGACTTTTGACATGTAGGCCACACATGCGCCTTATGCATGTGTTTACTTCACAAGTACATGATTCTTGTATATTTGGGGGGCGGTAGAGGTGGACTTAGGCCCCCAGCACCCTACGCATTGCCCTTCCAGATTTGCTGATTTATCCATGGCTTTCATTTATTCGGTTATGCAAAACCTGCAGCAGCAGGCTAATGTAAGGCCATAGGGTATGAATCACTGTTGGCCATTCATTCATCTAATTTGCCCATTTGACGTTTGCACTATTGTTGATTTGGAGCAATCTGACATACCATTTTCCAATGACTATGTTTGCAAACTCTCAGCGTTCCTCATGTGCTGATGACAAATAGGTTGTTGATGTATGTGGCCATTTATGCATTACCTGGTTTAGTGGCATGTTAAATTTTGCCTGCTAGGTTTGAACTGGGACACTACTGTGATGGGCAGCTTGAAAATATTTGGTTGATTGGATGACATATGGTTATATGTGTGTGGGAATGTGGATCCACTATCACCTGTCTGGGTGTATGTTGTCACTGTAACTTCAAGGTCTCCTCATGAGTTAGTGGCAGCTAATGTTGTTCCGATTGGGTATTGTTTATATCAAAAACTTGAGAGAAGCCATTGAGGACATGGTCACGTACACATGGATGGTCCCACCCTGTCACTGAACACATGTAATGGGACTTTCAAATGATCTACATTTTTAGTCTGAGTGAGAGACTTTCTCAGGTGTCTGGATCAGGCATGTGTAATTGGCACTTTGGTACTCCTGTTGGCCTCGGTGGATGGTAATGTATCATGTAACATCCTACCCTCTGTGCAGACATTTGTGATGGTTTTTTTTTGTGTGATGAGTATTTTATCATTATTGCTCAATGAGACGACATCCTTTTTCAGCAATTTAGAACTAAAGGTGGTCAGAAATGAATAGGCCAAAGCATGATGTGGTGTTTGTTATCGGTGTTTATTTACAATTGTGCTATAAGTGTTGATATAAGAAATTAAGAAAAAAAATTATTGACAAGCTGTTGGCGCCTACGCACTCCTGCTGCCGTGTTTTGTTGTTCCCCCTCCTGTTGCAGGCCAGCATCCTCCTCTTCGTCATCTCCAGGCATGTCTGGGTTTGCTTCAAGGAGGGGAATGTTCCTGTTTACACAAATGTTGAGCAATATGGCACAAGTGAGTATGATCTTACCGACCATCTCTGGGGAATAGAGTAGGCTACCACCAGTGATGTCAAAGCAGCGGAACCTTGACTTTAGGATCCCAAAGGTCCGCTCAACAATGCTGCGTGTCCTCTTATGGGCGTCGTTGTATGCCCGCTCTGCAGCAGTAGTGGGGTTCCCATATGGTGTCATTAGCCAAGGCTGGATGCCATACCCCTGACCAGCTGAAATAGAAACACAGAATGGGATCAATTAGATGTAGTAAGCACTCTTGTACAGACCTTTGATTGCAGTAGTTGTCTTGTGTTGTCTGTGACTCTTTTGTGTACTAATGTGACAACCTATACTTGTAGGGTAAAAGTTTAGCATTGGGTTTTTTCCTTGGCTGAGCAAGTGTTTGTTAGCTAGCCTTTTGTCAGCAGTCTGTATTTTTTTTTTAATAACAGTGTGCACTCCCTTGCATTGTGACTTGTGATACAGGTGGGGAAGGAAATTTGTCATGGCCAAACGGTGTGTGTCTTCACTGGGGGTGAGATGATAGTTCCATGCAGAGTTAAAACATGAAAGTGTATTTGAAACGTTCATATGAAAGTACCCTGGACACCCCATACCTTAAGACTTATGCAATGTGTTAATGTACAGGTTATTGTGACACTTCCAATTTGCAAGGTGACATTTAGGCAACCACACTCATTCATGTCTTCACATTAAGCTGTGGAGTACATTCCAATGTGCGACAGGTTCAATGGTGACTTCTGACACATGGCTAGTGATGTGAGTACCTCAGTGTGTTCCAGGCTAGGTGTTGCTATTGTGGTGTATGTGTTGTTTGTCCTAGAGGGTTGCTGTGCAGTGTGTATATGAGTTAGATTTTTGTCCTTACCAACAAGTAGTCCATTGCCATACCGTCCATCCTGGAAATGTTGGTTGATGATGCTGTGACGGAAGATGAATGCGTCATGTACACTCCCAGGATATTTAGCCACGATGTTGCTGATCCGTCCTTGGTGATCGACTATGGCCTTCACGTTGATTGAATGTGTGTGCTTCCTGTTGCGGTAGAGGTGTTCTGTAGCAGCAGGTGGCACAAGGCGTACGTGTGTGCAGTCGATTGCACCAAGGACGTGTGGGAAGCCACTGATTGCGTAGAACCCCTGTTTAGTTTCCTGCTGCTTCTGCAGTGTGTTAGGGAAGCAGATGTGGTGGGTGTCAGGCGAATGATGGCATCCAGTACTTTTGGCAGGAATGCGGAGAATGATGGTTGTGATATTCCACCAACCAGGGCACCAGTTGTTTGAAACGAGCCACTTGCCAGCAGGTGAAGTACGGCAAGCAGCTTTGTTTCTGTTGGTATGGTGCGGGGTGTCACCAAAGTGGGGGCCAACTACTGTTCGATATTTCTGAGCAGCTGCTGAATGGCCTGCCAGTTCAACCGGTACCTCTGGATGATGTCGTGTTCCCTGAGGCCATGCAGGGTTGTTCTTGGGCGGAATATCCTCTCCTGCCTTCTGCGCTGTCTTTGGGGTCCCTGCTGTTGTTGTTGTGGCTGCTGTTGTTGCTGCAGGGGCTCTGCGTCTATGTGCACGCTGAATAAAAATCACCTCCATGTCTCCCTGTTGCTGCTCTGCTGCTCTGCTGCTCTGCTGCTCTGTTGTTTGTTCTGTGTGTTCTGATTAAATACAGGTGTGTTTGCCCCATTTTAACGCCTGCCCTGAACCAGGCGTTAAATTTTTACGCACATCGGGTTTTGCGTAATTTTTTTGCTACGCCTACCGGCCGGGAGTCCTTTTTGCCCGGAAGCATAAATACGACGCGCGGCAGTGTGCGTCGTTTTTTGGACGGGAACGCCTACCCTGCATATCATTAACGCAGGGCGGGGTGCCGCTTCCAGAAAATGGCGCACACTGCGGATTTTGCTTGTGCGCGGCCTCGGGCATCAGGGTTTAAATATGGGGCAACGTTTGCGCTGATTGTGCGTCAAAATTTTTGACGCACATTCGGCGCAAACGGAGTATAAATATGCCCCAAAGTACCTTTATTTTTTGGTAACAACGAGTATTGTCTTTCATGTGTGTGAGTACTATGTGACTACAGTGGTACTGCAAGAGCTTTACATGTATCCTAGTTCAGCCTTGGCTGTGCTGCTTAGAGCTACCTCTAGACAGCCTGGCTTCTACACACTGACTACATTTCACTAAGAAGAGATAACTGGACCTGGTATGAGGTACCCACTACAACCAGACCAGCCTCCTACAGAGGAGTAATGAAGACGAAAGAGACAGGAGAAGTTTTTTCCAAAGGTGTGTGTTGTTTGGTGTATTAGCACCACCTTCACTGTGATAATATTTGCTACAAGCAGGTGGATTTTGACTGACTCTTAAGATGAGAGCAGACTTCCTGACTTTACTGATGATCCAGATTCGAATAATGATGAACACAAGGAATTTTGGTTTGTCTTTGAGACTAAGGCACAGATTTACTAACGCTTTGTGCCAGGTTTGTGTTACAAATGTGAAGCAAACTTTGTGCAAAGTTTTGGGGTGGGACTTACCATCCAATGTAAACCAGGATTTGGATGGAAGCTGACCTACATAAATCAAAGATGTGCTATGAGCTTCTTTGCATCAACCAGGTTCCCACTCAACATTCAACCACTCATGGGTTTTCATGCAAATCCCTGCCTACTAACATTTGTGCACAACCTTATGCCTCCTGAAAGCAGGCTTAATGAGAAGAAATGTTTTCACTACTCTTTATTTTTCCAACTTTGCATGTGACCTCATTGTACAGCACATATACAAAGTAGGAAAAGTCTTAAAGGATACAAAACCTACACTTTAGAGAATGCACACACCCTTGCACTGGGACGTGTTGTGTTGGAGGCTGCACCTCATGTGCACTACGTCCCACCATGGGAAAAGTAATGACACTGACAAGGAACGTGGTACATCAACTAACCATGAGGTAGACTCCCTGGGCCCTTTTATTAGTGCTGCAGTGACATCACCGCAGCAACCATTATCCCTGACAGAGGCTGGGTCCACTCTTCAAACCCCCCTCAACAAACATGCATTGTGGGATGACCCATCCCAAAATAACATTTCTCCTTTACCTAGACGTCAAAACAAGAATCCTAAAACATAACAGCTCCTCCTCAATAACAATACAGCACATGGCATCAAGCAATACACTTGAGGAAGTACAAGAAGAAAAGAGAGGGACTGAGGGAAAAAGGAGAGGGAGGAAAAGAGAGAGAGAGAAGAGAGAGATACAGAGACAGTGTGTGGACAGTAATACACGCACATAAACTGGCTCAGTTCACCACAAAGGCCCTCATTACAACCCTGGTGGTTGGCGGAGAAGTGGTGGTCTTACCGCCAACAGGCTGGCGGTAAAAAAAATGGAATTGTGACCATGGCGGTGTCATCCGCCACTTCTCTGAACCGACTGCCAGGGCGGAGACGACCTCTGGGCTGGAGCCTTGGGTCTCCAGCCCGGCGGCCGTCACAGGACCACCGGCGGTATCATGACCCGGCTGACCACCATGGATTTCATGGGGTTGGGCACAGCCATGAAATCCATGGCGGTAAGCACTATCAGTGCCAGGGAATCCCTTCCCTGGCACTGATAGGGGTCTCCCCCACTCCCCACCCCGAGTCCTTCCCCGACACCCCCCATCCCCCTGCCCCCCCCAAAGGTGGCAGGAACCCCCTCCCCACCCCTACATCACTACACAGACACACACACAACACGCATGCAGACACCACCAACACACATACCCGCACACACACGAACAAACATGCCAACAGACACACACACAGTCATACACGCACACCCACCTTCAGACATACACGCACACATCCATACAGACATCCATACAGGCAGACACGCACACATTTCCCAACACACTACACCCCGCATGCATACACGCACTCACACACCCCCTCTTCATACTCACACGCACACCCCCATGCACGCACACAACACACAACACCCCCCCACACCCTCTCCCATAATGGACGATCAACTTACCTGGTCCGATGATCCTCCGGGAGGGGACGGGATTCATGGGGGCTGCTCCGCCGCCAGCACCCCGTCAACAGAACACCGCCACGCAGAATCACGTAACGTGATTCGGTGGGCGGTGTTCTGTTAATGGGGCGGTGGAGGTGGAGCAACCTCCACTTCCCCGCAGACCGCCAGTATGGCTGCTGGTGGCTCTCCATCCGGAAAACGATGGTGGGCTGCCAGCAGTCATAATTCGCCGAGCGGAAAACCGCCAGCACTGGCAGTCTTCAGCACGGCTGTCCCTCAGCGGTCTTGTGAAAAGACCGCCAAGGTTGAAATGACACCCAAAGTCTCTTATACTGGAGGGTTTAATTGGATATGTCCTAAGGTGGTATCTCTTGGTCCCTTGCTGCTTGGAAGTTCCACTACCACTTCCCAGTCCTCCTGGTGGTGAATGAACCTCAGGAAAAGACAACATGTTTGAACTGTCTTCTCTTGAGTTATCGCTGAAACCAGGCAACACCCCTGGCTGCTAATGTTCATCCATTTCTGATAAGGCATAAGCACAGGGAATGGAAGAAGGATCCTCTGACACCCAGACGGTGAACACTCTATGGCATTTTCCCCTTCCTCCAGTTGACCAACTGCGTGTGATCATCCTGCTGGTTGGCAGGTTGTTGGTAGAGTTTGAAAAGTTATATATTTCTTGTGACTGTCTTGCCTTGCCTCTTGGCGTTTACCATAGTCCCTTTTATAGAAGTCACTTTCTAAGAGTCAACCTTAAAGGGTAGCGAGAGCTTGCTCAAGGGATGCTGGGTCTTGACCAGTACTTGATCACCAATCCCGAGAACTCACCGCCTGGCACATCTTGTTTGAGAGACTTGATTGTTCTGGGCCTGACGTTGACATAGTGCTTCAGATACTTGGAGCCTAAATCACACGTCCTGTGGTGCAGGGCAATGCAACATGAGCCTTGCTGTGCCACCCTGCACCACCAGGAAAGGGCAAAAATGTGCAATACCTACAAGATACAGCACATTTCTGTTCTCTACGCCTGTGCTGGTGCACAAATTGTTGCAATGCACAAACTCAGGCCCAACGGCACCATGGTGCAAGGGTGCCTGCGTTGTTGGGATGATTGTTTTTGTGCAGGAAGGGGCACCTTCCTGCACAAAAACAATCACAAGAGGTGTTTTCCTCTTTCTATGTGTGTTGCAGAATGCAGCATACATAGAAAGAGGACAAAACAGGGAGAAATTAGGATATTTCTTCCCATTGCGTCACTCCTCCGCCACCCTTGAATTGGCGTAGGAATCTGACGCATTCCCAGACTTATAAATGTGGGAATGCCTCAGATTCTTTCGAGTTCTATGGGGTTTGCGTGGGAATACCCCAAGCAATACCCACTGATCGCCCCTGTCACACAGTGTAATGCATGAAAGGGGTCCATATTTACAAGACCATGAAACGCCACGCAGAGTGGCTTTTCGTGGCCTTGTAAATATGGGCTGGCACAATGCACCACTGGAGCATTAAAAAAAAAATGGCACCCTAGTGGCGCAGAGTGCCACTAGGGCCTTGTAAATAAGGCCCTTGGTTTCTTAGCATTGAAGGTTCCACCACCTGTGGAACGGTGGTCTGATTTATCCAGAGAGCACTGGCGCTCACCTTGGTTGTGGCATGTAGTGTGAGGCAGTATTCCCTCAGAAAAAAGTAGAAGGCATACACCATGTTCTGTCCATTGGCTAGGGCGAATCAAAGAACTTTAATCAATATCCGTATGAACCATTCTGCCTGTCCGTTAGCTTGGGGCCAACGGCGTGTGATTTTCCCATGATGAATGACTGCAAATATTCAACAAATTCTTGACTGGAGAATGAACAGTCATTGTCAGTTTGGGGTGCGCCCAACAAACAATGAGTAGCCATGACCTTTTCCAATCGTGGTATCATCTGTCTGGCTGTTGTTGACTCGACGATCTCAACTTCTGGGTACTTTGTGAAATCGTCTATGATGACTAGCATGTGTCTGTCGCCTGGTAAACTTCCAAAGTCAGCACTAGCCCAGTGCCAAGGAACAGGGAAAATGGTCACTAATAATGGGTGCGGATGGCTCTGCAGAACTAGTAGCATGACCAAGTGGGCATTGTCTTACTGTCCATTCAACTAGATCGTCCAAACTAGGGAACCATACCTTGCACCTCAATCTGGATTTGGTCCTAAAAATCCCTTGATGAGCCGTGTGGGTAAGGTCAACCACCAATTGTTGTAATGCTCCTGGAATCACCAAGCGGGAGCCTCTCATCAAGCATCCTTCTCTGGACACCGCTAGTTCCAGCCAAACATTATGTAGCAACGTCTGCATCAGTCTGGCTTCGTCGGTGCGATGGGAGACTTTTTGAGTTAGAGTGTGCCAGTTTCCTGATGCAACTGCAGTGATGCCTAAGTGGAGGCATTCATCACTGGCTGTAGCCTGAACGATGTTTTCTAGTGAGATGGGCAAAGGTCTGTACCATTCTACTACCAGCCGGACATATTCCTCTATTTCTTCAGCATCAGACTCCTCTTCCTCGGTGGCTGGCCTGGCATGCCTAGACATATAGTCCACAGGATTCTGGGTTGATATACCACTGAGAAACTTTAAGCCTGCAGCTGGAGGATCCATTTCTCAATCCTTAGGGAAGGGTTGGAGGAGGATTCACTGAAAAAAGGAACCAGCAGTTTGTGGTCCATATGAACAGTGAACGGTTGACCGTAGAAGTATTGGTGCAAATGGCAACAGCCACAGTGAACCGCACTGTTTTTATTTCAATGTTAGAGTAGCGTTTTTCTATCTCCATCAAAGTATGAGTAGCATATGCTACTGGAGTCCACTTGCCATTTGTTTGTTTCTGTGACAGTACAGCCCCTAGACCAATGGAACTCACATATACAGACAGCTCTGACTCACAGCTGGTATCAAAATAAACCAATGTAGTATCTGCCGACAAAGCTTTCTTTGCCACCTGAAATCCCTCTTTTTGTCCGGGGCCCCAGCTGCAAGCGGTACTGGTTTTGGTCTGTTCCCTAAGGGGCATGGTGAGGGCAGTTAGGTTTTAGATGAACTGCTCACAGTAGGTAACCATCCCTATGAAACTGCACACACCGGTGACACTGGTGGGTGCTGAAGCTGGTTGGATGTAATGGACTTTTGCTGGATATGGCATGACTCTCTCCTCTGAGAGTCGGTACCCAGAGAACGCTATCTCCTTCAGAAGGAAAGCACATTTCTATTTGTGAAGGGTGAGACCGCTGCCCTTTAAACATTGGAATGTCACTTTTAGATAGTCTAAGTGTTATTCTAGTGTAGGGGTGTGTACCAGAATGTCATTGCTGACATTGATGACACCTGCAAGGCCTGTCAACACCGCTCTAATTGTGTCCTGAAAAACTTCTGCTGCACATGATACTCCAAAACAGAGACATTTATACCTCTGCAGACCCACGTGGGTGGAGAATATGGTGATTGCTTTTGATTCCGGTGCTAGCAGTAACTGATGATACCCTGCCCGGAGATCCACCTTGTGCCACTAACCTCAGCCACAATGTCATCAACCATGGGCGTCAGGTGTCGCTCATGCTGGATGGCCAGATTGGGTAGGTGCAAATGAACACATATTCTGACGTCTCCTGGCTGCTTGGGTTTCTTCGCCACCACGATCGGGGATACCCAGGATGTTGGGCCACAACCTTCTAAATAATATATCCCTGCTCTAACTTCAGTAGTTCTGCCTCTACCTTGGGGCACAGAAGGAACGACACCCTCCAATGCTTCAACGTGACAGGCTGGATGGAGTCATCAATGTGCAGGTGTATGAGGCAATTTTTGAGGCATCCTGTACCATCGAATCTGGTTGCAAATTCGTTCACGCTTCCCAGATGGATGCTGAAGGAAAAAACAACTAGATGGAGATGTTCTGCTGCCTGGCAGCTCAACAGCATTCCAGAGCCACCTTTGGTCATGTACACTTTGGCACAAGTGCAGTGGGATTCATGCTTGATCTCTGTCGTGAACACTCCTTCTAGTGGGAGCCGCATTGCCGATCCATACGCAAAGACTTGGGTGTATGTGGGGTGCAAGATCGAGAGGAGTGTCTTCAGGACATTCTGTGCCAGAATATTGATGGAAGCTCCTGTGTTGATTAACAACAGCAGCTGACGACCTGCCAGGAGGATGTTGCACTTAGGAATGCTTCCCTGTGGATATCTACCAGGCTGCAGAGCGTGGATGACGTGAACTGCTCCTTCTGTGTCATCATTGTTCATACCTTCCTCATCCTCTGGCATTTCCAGAGTCTGTATGGCGTGAATTGCTTTGGTCTTCTGTCCTTTCTTGAGTGTGGAAGATCGGCACACCTTAGCAAAATGGTTGTTCTTGATACAGGCCACACACACTTTTTTTTTCTTGAGCGGTACAGGGCCCTTGATGTGGGTAGGACCCACCACATCCATAACACGTCTTAGCCATTGAGTTAGGCTTGGGTGTTAAAGTACATCTTAAAAACTCTGAATGCAGACCAAGATAAATGTAATTTGGCATTCGAAGATCACTTTTTGAGAAACATTCCTTTTATTGAAATCACAATTTACATACAATATTTAATTCAATACCTGTATAAAAATGATTCCTGTCTCCATGTTCAAAAGTGTGCTTGGGTGCAAGAGAGGAAGAAAACTATCTGAAAAACAAATTATCTCATTATAAAATCTATTAATTCTTTTGGAATGTCCAGTGTTGTGTCAGTTTCACTCAATGTATCAACAGTAATTATAGGAACATTTGGCAGATATTGATTATCATTCTGTGGACCTCAATGTTGATTTCAGGGGGTTTGTTAACTTCTGCTCACCAGTTCTTACTTTGCTAGTTCTAATTTGTGTGAAGCAAGGCAGAACCCACACCAAGCCTTCATTTTAGATTGCACAATTTAGCTTGCCATTTTTTTCTGATGGTGACTTTTTACATGTCTTTACACTCATGCGCTAAGATACTGTACATGCAGCCTTTTCCTAGTAAGTGATGCTGCCATGCGGTGTGTAAACTCTGCCCAAGGCTAGGCACATAGACACAATGGGGGTGATTCTTACCTTGGCGGGCGGCGGAGGCCGCCCGCCAAAGTACCCCCGCCAGAACACCACACCGCGGTCGTCAGACCGCTGCAGTGATTCTGGGTTTTCCACTGGGCTGGCGGGCGACCGCCAAAAGGCCACCCGCCAGCCCAGTGGAAAACAATCTTCCCACGAGGACGCCGGCTCTGAATGGAGCCGGCGGAGTGGGAAGGTGCGACGGGTGCAGTGGCACCCGTCGCGTATTTCAGTGTTTGCAAAGCAGACACTGAAATACAAAGTGGGGCCCTCTTACGGGGGCCCCTGCAGTGCCCATGCCATTGGCATGGGCACTGCAGGGGCCCCCAGGGGCCCCACGACACCCCATACCGCCATCCTGTTCCTGGCAGGCGAACCGCCAGGAACAGGATGGCGGTATGGGGTGTCAGAATCCTCCATGGCGGCGAAGCGAGCTGCGCCGCCATGGAGGATTCATTTGGGCAGCGGAAAACCGTCAGGAGACCGCCGGTTTTCCACATCTGACCGTGGCCAAACCGCCGCGGTCAGAGTGCCCTGCGGGGCACCGCCAGCCTGTTTGCGGTGCTCCCGCCAACCCTGGCCCCGGCGGTCCATGACCGCCGGGGTAAGAATGACCCCCAATGTCCCTGTATCATGTTCTAGGTCAGGTACTTATTTAATGGGTCTCCTGAGTAGTTCTTATGTGTGCTGAAGGTCCTCATTTTTCACCTTTTTACAGAGACGTCCGGGATGTTAGGGATCAATCCTCCTCAGCTTATTAGGAAATCCCTATTTAAGTCTGTAAGTTGTTCAAACGTGAACCTTTAAAAGGATGACCTCACCATAAACTAGCTTTTGGAATGGCACAGCATTTAGTATTCCGGTTAATTTTAGATATTCCTTAACAGCACATTTATTGACACGGGGCTCCCTCTTACGGGTGGAGATGGTAGAAGCCCACAAAACATACAACTGCAAAGTTTCTTATTCGTGGGTCAATTTTCCTGCAGCAGATGCAAATTGACAAACATTTCACACATACACTGAAGCCACAGCACCTAACCAATTTGGCCTTATCACCAAGTAAAAATGCCATTAACATTTCAGTAACATCAAAATTGGTTCCAAGGTGCTGTTTCACATCCACTGCAAGATGCAAGACTGGGTCCCTTCAGCAACGATGGAGTGACCTGGCCAGTCCTAGTCCGTTACACACCGTACCCAAATTTCCCATCATTAAATGTTGGTGAACTCCATACCATATAAACAGGTCTGGTTAGACGATCTAGGGCCCATATTTATACTTTTTTTAGCATCACATTTGCACTGCTTTTTGACGCAAATGGGCGTAAACTTACAAAATAGAATTGTATTTTGTAAGTTTGCGCCGACTTTGCCTCAAAAAATGATGCAAATGCGGCACTAAAAAAGTATAAATCTGGGCCTAGGTGTTTAATGCTGTTTGTTATGCATTCAATAGCAACTCCCCCAACAAGGGCTGTTCAAGCTATGCAGCCACAGTTAGCTAGGCCTGCAATTAGTCCAGTCACTGTTAACACAATTATTGGTACGGTTCCCACCAGCCGTGAGGAGATTCCATTCTGTATCGCACAAAAACAGACCAGCTTGAAGCAGTGTTTCCCCATACGGAACCAGTATATAAACATACAATTCTCACTATGTGTCTACTACTTGATATGGTTGCTCTTATTGAAGTTTGTGCCACCTAGTGCATTGTCTTGGCTGCCATATATACCATAACACACGGCAGGTCGGTAAGGTTCGCCAGTAGGTTACGCTGGTACGCTACACCATCAATAGCTGTTTGCCTGAGGTGCTAAAATAGATGCAAAATTAATATTGGGCCCCTATCCTGGATTTTGGGATGAAATTAATTGGCAGTTTTGCCACAATTTCCCAAAAATGTTAAGAACCAATTTTATTGATTTTACAACAATAACACTCTTACAAACATGACAACGTTCTACCAAACAGCACAATAGTGGCATTACATAGTAACAATGAATTGATCTCCACATCCAGTCCATAGTAAGCCCACCATCTGCCCCAAATCTTTTTGTTTTTGAGGGTCCTCACCCTGATTAAAATACATTCTATCCTCTGCCCACTCACACCTTCTGAAATTCCCAGTGGAGCAATCCTTGTGGTGAGGTCAAGTCGTCGTCCCAGAATTGTAGAAAGAAACTTCCTGACCCCCTCCCAAAAGGGAATGAATCTCAGGCAGTACCACACTATATGGAAGAAGTCTGCCTCTAGTAATGAACAACGGGCACAGCTGTCCTGGGAAACCCTGCCAATCTTTTGGATGCACTGGGGAGTCATCCATGGACTACAAACCCAGCCTCCCCATGAATAGTTTAGCCTCATGTGGGCTAAACTCTGGAATCAGTGTGTCTGGGGGAATATTGGCCTTTAGGTCAAGTTGCAGCTGTAGGTGCTTATTTACAAGACCGTCTGCACGCCGGAGCGTCCCTTTTAGTGATGGTTCGGCCTCGCACACTGCAGGGCCATAATAACAAGGCCACATAAAGCTAGCCTGTGAGGCTTTTCATGGGTTTGTAAATATGGACTGAGGCAAAGGAGCGTACGTTTCTGTGTTGCCTCACCCTGAGACAGGGAAGCATGCCACGGGTGTTACGGTCAGTGTTCCCATGTAACACCCATGGCATTTGACACATTCCCAGATTTACAAGGTTTTGTAAACCTGGGAATGCGTCAAAAGCCTACGCCTCCCAGGGCAGGCGTAAGGAGACGCAACGTGGAGAAATACCGTTATTTTGCCTCATATTTGCATTTATCTATGTGTGCTGCATTCTGCAGCACACATAGTAAATGAAAAATACCTCCCTGAAACACAGACACCCTTTCACCATGGTGCAAAGGTACCTGCGTTGGCGCATGGCAGCCCATTGTGCACCACCGCAGGGGGAAAACAACAGGAATGCTCCATATCTTATAGACTCAATCCATTCCTGCCCTTTTCTTTTGATGCAGTGCAGTGCAGCAAGATTCATTGCAATGCTGCCCTGTGCCAAAGCCTCGTAAATGAGGCACTGGGTGTGGGAGAGCTGATATTGCTCCTGTAGCACCTTGAATGTGTGTACGCCATTGCCTACCCAAACATCTCCAGGATGAGGGATGCCTATTCTGTCATACCGGGTAAAGATCTCCAGGTCAACAGTTTGATGTATACATGTCTCCTGACACAAGGAGATCAACTCTGTAAGTTTGAAGTCCCAGCCTATGAAGCGGAGTGCCACCATCCAACACAGTACTGTCACCCAGGTACAGGCAGGGAGGGTCAGGGTACTCAAGATACAGTAAAGCAGGCCCAACAGTCCATCCAGGGCTTGCAAAGTCAGCTCCACCCCATATTAAACTAGCCAGTAAGTGTGACCAACTGTGAGGCCAGTTAATGACAAGAGAGATCTGCCACATCCATCCTTCATCACAGGAAGAATGACAGCCATTGACAAAGGCCACCCAAGGTCAACCTCCAGCCCCAAGAAATGTGTTGACCTTTGAAGCCAGGGTCTGAGCCACCATCAGGAAATAGGGTGAGGAAAATTAGATAAAATATATAGAAAACTTGACAAGACCACCATTTAAAAAAAGGCGATTCCTCCTAGGGGATTAAATGGCAGACAACTGCACTTCTGTAGGTGTCCATTCATCTGGTTTACCAGAGGGTCACAGGTTAAGACTCCAGGCCACATATGAAAGTGGGAAACCCAGATACCCAGACACCTACAAATTTTAAGGATAGGTGTCATAGAACCAATTGCCTGTAAATGGAGCACCGACAGAACCTTCACATGAGGGTGGATCCCAGTGGGATGACGGATAGCTAATATCAGGTCAGGCTCCAATTGTGCACACAGCCCTGTGATTTTGGCCCTGTCCTGTGACTGGGGAAAGGGTCCCTGACTTCACTTCGGAGGAGTTGCAGCGCTTGGCGGGAGGAGTCCTACCCCACTATGGACAGCTGTATGGGACCCCAGACCAACAGGTGAGAACACCTTGGGCACAATGCATGTGGGAAGGTTGCATAGAGATGTGTGTGCAGGCATCGTGTCATTTGGGGGGGGTGTCTGTTGGTAGTGTATATGGTGGGCGCCTGGCGATCTGTGTGCCAATGGAGTTGGAAATGGGATTTGTGGGCCATATGTGTGACAGGCTGGATTGTATGTGTAATGGTGTCCTCCTGTCTATATTAACTCTGCAGATCAGCGCCCATCAAAAGAAGGGATTGTGGCGTGCCATCGCCAAGGACGTGTGGCCCCTGGGGATCTACGGCAGGTGGAGCACCCACTGCAGGAAACGGTGGGAGGACCTGAGATGCTGGGAACGGAAGACCACGGAGGCCCAGCTGGGGATGGACTCCCAACGAGGAAGGGGTGCCCGTTGGAACCTGACCCCCCTGATGGGCCTCATACTGGCGGTGGCCTTCCCAGACCTGGATGGGCTCTTGAGGGCATCACAGCAGCCACAAGGGGGTGAGTACAGTGGGCATTACTACAATAATTGGTAGGTGGCATGGGATCCGGGTGGTGGGTGTGAGTTAGTGGGTACCCTTAATACCAGCTCAGAGTTTGCAGCGTGATCCAGCTCAAGGGTAATGGGTGTCTAGCAAGTTCAGGTAACCTAGCTCAGTTGCATTCCATTTCAGTCAGGGCTTTGTGGGTCCCAGGAGGGGTTGACCCTCATCTTGCTGTGGCATCTAGCCAACTGAATGCCAGTGTAATGCATAATGCTCATTCCTGATCCCTGTGTGTGACGGTACTGTGTATGCCAACTGTGGTGTGGGTGCTGTAATTGACCCAGTGCTCCCTTTCTCTCCCTCCCCCCTTTCTCCTTCTGTCATCCTGTTCATGTGTGCATTAGCATCATCTGGCGGAGGAGCAGGGGAACTGTCGACAGAGGGAGCTGCATCTCACAGGACCCAGGAGGCAGAGTTCACTGATACTGAGTGAACCAGTGGGACAGAGGGTGAGGGAAGCACTATGGCTGAGACAGGAGGTGACAATACAGACTCTGATTCCTCCTCCGATGGAAGCTCCCTGGTGGTGGCGAACACCTCTGTGACCACCCCAGCTGCAGGTACAGCCACCTCCCACCGTACCAGCACCGCCCTCCCAGTAGCCCCTCACGGAGTTGCCTGTGCCTGCTCACCCAGGATGGTGGGCATCTCCTTTGCTCCAGGCACCTCAGGCCCTGCCCCAGTGAGGCCTGCTGGCCTGAGTGAGGAGGCAATTGACCTCCTGAGATCCATCTCTGTAGGGCAGCCAACCATTTTGAATGCCATCCAGGGGCTGGCATCCCAGATGCAGTAATGCAATGCATTTCTGGAGGGCATCCATAGTGGATTGGCGCCCAACATAGATCGATTCAGGCTCTGGCCTCCTCTCTGATGGGAGCCCTTGTCCCTATTTCTATCGTCCTCCCCTCCGTATACCACTTCCCAGTCTCCTCAACCCCAACCCATCCCATGCACACATACAGACGAGCATGCACACAAGACATCACACAAGAGTGGCACAGTCAAACACAGGCACCACACTTCAGTCCACAAGCACTCACACAAACACTGGACAGCTGCACATACATCCACATCCACTGCTCCTCTGTCTCCCCTCCTCCTCCTCCTCCACCTCCCTCACAGTCATGTCCACACTCACACCTGAATGCACTGCTTCAACAGCCACTACCAGCATCACCACACCAAGCAGCACACATACCTTACTAGCAGACACCTCCACAAAATCCATATAGCCGTACGATGTGTCCTCTCCTACTCTGTCTCTCCCCCCTCCTAAAGGACACAAACACAGGCACTCAGACACCCAACAGCCATCCACCTCACATCAGCACACTGCCCAAGCACCTGCATCCAAGTCCAGCAGACGAACTCCTCCAACAACTACTCCCTCCACCTCAACTCCCACCCATCCTCCCTCATCCTGCCCCACCGTCCCTAAGAAGCTTTTCCTTGCCCAACTTTACCTCTTCCCTCCCCCCGTAAGAGCAGAGTCCCAACGACCCAGCCCAGCACCTCAGCCGAACAGTCCACGGGGACAGTGGAGGCACCTCTAGTCATAGAGGCAAGACAGTGAAGGATCCCACTCCATCAGCCAGGAAAGGGAAGGATTCAACTCCACCAGCCAGGAGGGAAATGACAGAAAAGGTTCCCACTCAATCACAAATGACAGAAGAGGTACCCACTCAACCACCAATGACAGGCAAGAAGCCCTCACCTCCAGCTTGGACACAGCAGCCCTCACCTCCAGCATAGTATGCCTAGGAGACACCTCCCCCAGCAGAGACAATGCAGCCCTCAACTCCAGCAGAGGCTGCCCAAGAGTCACCTTCCCCAGCAGAGACAATTCAGCCCCCACCTCCAGCAGAGGCTGCCCAGGAGGAACCTACCCCAGCAGAGACAATGCAGCCCTCACCTCCAGCAGAGGCTGCCCAGGAGACACCTTCCCCAGCTGAGACACAGCAGCTGTCACTCACAGCAGAGGCTGGCAGCGTACCACCACCAGTGGTCACGGAGCCCTCACCTCCAGCTGAGACACAGCAGCCCTCACCTCCAGCAGAGGGCATGTAGGCCAACCTCCAGGGACTGTTGTACAAGGAGCCCCTTCAGGATCAGTGGGCAAGTTTCCCACCTCAGAGACTGTGACCTTGCACTCCCCAGTATTGGGCATGAAGCCCCCTCCAGAGCCAGTGGGCAAGTTCCCCACCTCAGAGACTGTGACCTTGCACTCCCCAGCATTGGGAATTGGGCATGGATCCCCCTCCAGAACCAGTGGGTAAGTTCCCGACTTCAGCTGAGGTGCCCCCCACACCCTTCCACCTGAAGTGACTGTCCACTTCTGTGATGTTGCCCCTGCAGTTTTGTGCGTAGGTATTGAGGATCAAGTTGGGACTTGGACTGTGCCCTGTGGCCATGTGGGCCTTATGGACTTTGGACGGGGCATTGTCCCTTTCTGGACAATTTTTTATATATCTCTGTTCTAAAATTGGTTCATATGGTGGCTTTTGCCTTGCAATTACAATTTCAGTATTGCCAACCTGTAGTCCTTGTATTATTATGCCGTGTGTTCTGTGCCATTGCTTTACGTCTGCAGCTGGTTGTGTGTATGGTGTGTGTGTGAATGGTGTGTGTCGTGCATGTGTGTGTCACTCTCCTTTTCCTCCCTCCCTCCCTTGTGTGCTAGGCGGCTGTACTCACCGTCGTCGTATGCATTGGTGTTCCAGGTAGAGCATGGTGTAGAAGAGCATTGGGAAGACTTGCAGTTCCGGTTCCATGGCGGCATTGATCTTCTCTGTGTCTATGTTGGGGAGTCTTTGGTCTTCTGTAATGTGTTTCTGCCATGCTTTTAATGGTGTTGGTACCGCCCCAGAAATCGTGCTGGTTTGCAGTGTCATGATATGGTGGGTGGTACCTTGTCTTCTGCCTGGCTGTGGATGGCTACCGCCGTGGTGTGTGGTGTTAACGCCCTGGCGGATGGTGTGGTACATTGGCTGTCTATGGGAGTTATCACCACTATGGACTTAGGCCCATATTTATACTTTTTGACGCAAAACTGCGCCAACGCAGTTTTGCGTCAAAAAAATTAGCGCCGGCTAACGCCATTCTGAAGCACCATGCGGGCGCCGTATTTATTGAATGACGTTAGCCGGCATTAGCCGCCGTCGCCGTCTGGTGTGCGTTAAAAAAAACGACGTACACCAGGCAGCGCCGGCGTAGGGGGATATGGGGCTTGGGCGTCAAGAAATGGGGCAAGTCAGGTTGAGGCAATTTTTTCACCTCAACCCGATTTGCGCCATTTTTTACGACTCCCAACCCCCATAGAAATGACTCCTGTCTTAGCAAAGACAGGAGTCATGCCCCCTTGCCCAATGGCCATGCCCAGGGGACTTCTGTCCCCTGGGCATGGTCATTGGGCATAGTGGCATGTAGGGGGGCACAAATCAGGACCCCCTATGCCACAAAAAAAAAAAAAAAAAAATACTTACCTGAACTTACCTTAATGTCCCTGGGATGGGTCCCTCCAGCCTTGGGTGTCCTCCTGGGGTGGGCAAGGGTGACAGGGGGTGTCCCTAGGGGCATGGGAGGGCACCTCTGGGCTCCTTCAGAGCCCACAGGTCCCTTAACGCCTGCCTTTTGCAGGCGCTAAAAAACGGCGCAAAAGCGGCCGTACGTCATTTTTTTTGACCCGCCCACTCCGGGGTGTGATTTTTGCCCGGGAGTATAAATCCGACGCACATGCCTCGGAGATGATTTTTTAGACGGGAACGCCTACCTTGCATATAATTAACGCAAAGTAGGTGTCCACGCTAAAAAATGACGCTAACTCCATGGACTTTGGCGCTAGAAGCGTCTAACGCCAAAGTATAAATATGGAGTTAGTTTTGCGTCGAAATTGCGTAAAAAAAAACGACGCAATTCCGGCGCAAGCGGAGTATAAATATGCCCCTAAATTTGGCAGTAATTATCGTCTGCCTATTGGCAGTATTACCGCCACTTTAACAGTCAACGCCATTGTCATAATGACCACCTGTATGTTTTTGTAACATATCTGTACACAACAGTTTTATTGATTTAGTTATTTTAAATAACATTGTTACATGCATATTAATTTATTTCAATAATGTGTAATTAATACATTATGAATGTATCATTTACACATTCTTTATTTTTACATTTTTCCTCAAATATTCAGTCAATGGAACTATAAACAAAACTATTGTATTTAACCACAGTAATGCACTACATAATACTGTTTTTATATTTTCTAAAAATGATTAACAATTGCGTATGTTATATACATGTATGCAGCAGATCAAAAAAGCTCACTTGCCTCCTAAAACTGCAGCCAACAACACCCCCTCTACTACTGATGCTGGTTCTGGCCTCTGGGAGTAACTGTGACCAGAACGGCAGGTGACAGGACCCCTAACTTCTCAGCAGAGGCAGATGAGAGGGCCCCTAACATCTCAGCAGAGAAGCTCAGTTTGCTGACTGCGGAGGTCCTGTCCCTGAACAGCCAGCTTTATGGCTCACCAGAGGTACAGGCACATGTTCAAAAAGAAAATGCATTTCTAACTAACATTATTTTTGAAACAGAGACTAAAATGGCTCTATTAGTTCCTGAGTTAAGCGTAGTGACTGGAGTGAAGTCAACTCATTATTGGAGCTGTGAACAAAATGATGCTTCTGAACGCTTTTAAATGTCTCTAAATGTGAATGAAAAATTGCCTCAATGATTAAGGTAACTTTCCATTTCAATAGACTCACATTTCAAAGTTTAACATTTAAAAACTGCATACCCCTTAATCCTAGTGGCCAGTAGGCACTGTGCCATAAGCATATTTGTAAAATACAGCCACTTGTTTAAATGAGAGAAATGTAAAGTGCAGAAAAAATATTCATTTTATGCAGCCTTGCCAGGTTTTCCAAGTTTGTGTCTGATGTGCGCTCCAGTCCAGTATTTATATTCAAATTCAGGAACTTGCCACACATGGCAGCCCTTTCACAGTGCCCTTAGTCATAGTATATGGGTCAAATCACAGTATCTGTCTCAAAAACCATTATGCATTAAGCCAATGAAGCTGACCGTAGGGAAGTGTGGCAACAATGCGGAAGTTGTTTAGTCTTCAGTTGCTCACAATTTCTTTCATTGATCAGAAGTAGATCTCAATACAGAAAATGTTTCCGATACCTAGATGATGTTACTGGCCTGGCTTTGTAAAGTAAGCATATGAAAAGAATTATAGGCACTCAACAGGTCACTACAAATATTTGGTTTCATGTAAGATTAAATAACAAAAAAATGCTGTAGTAACTTTTTGGAAATACCTGTGCTAGATTTGTCAAAATTGTGTTACATCAATGGAAACAAAAAAAAAACCTCTTTTTTTTCTTTCCTTTTTTGTATCCATACAGGTCAATGTTCATCAGGAAAAAGAAACATCTGGAAGGACATCTCGAAGAAGGTGCGGACCCTGGGGGTCTACAAGCGGTGCAGCATCCATTGCAGAAAGAGGTGGGAGCACCTATAACATTGGGCCAAGAAGTCAGAAGAAGTCCAGCTTGGCCAGTCCTCCCAACATTGGAAGTGCATGGGCCGCACTTTGATCCTCCTAAAGGCCCGCGTAATTGAGGTGGCGTAACCCCAACTTGATGGGCATAAGAGCCCAACAACAGCATCAAGAGGGTAAGTTTGTTTTTGAGTTAATGTTGTTAGATAACTATTTTTTGTTATAGCAACAAATGATGGCATCAATACAAAGGTTGACACACGTCTAAAGCACAAGAAGAGTTCTGGAACATTTAAGTTTTGAACAAGGTGTATGATGAGTTGTTTTTGCATATTTTTTTTAAACATGATACCACTATGTTTCTTTATTTGTTTGATGTTATAAGGGGAAGTTATAGCAAACAGGTCACCGTTTATGACTGTGTCAGATGTGATGCTCCATCACAATTGTGAAGGAGTTTACAGTGGTCCAATTACAGGTGCCATTGCATAAAATGGACTTACAATATAGTGGATGTTCTAAATGGCATATTGGCAAGTTGATATCATAGATAAACAATAGTGAGCATGTGAGCCAAAGTGACTAGAAAGATGAGAATTAATTGTCAATGTATGTTACAAGTTTCAGTTTGGCATGATGTTTTCCTCCTTCACAAATGTGCATTTAAGATAATCTGTTTTTTCAAACATGATATTGATAGGCATACATTTCTGAATGAAAGAGACAGGGTGTGTACACATTGGTGACAGACTAACACATTCCTAAAACCAGCTTTTTTATGTCCATTATTATGTCCAGATGATAAATAAATACTGAAGAGAATGATTTTTACAAATCAAACAATCTGTAGCAAGATGTTAAAAAATTGTTGGAAAAAATCCAAAATGATTAAGAGAAACTATTTGAAAAAATGAAATGGGAGTAATTATAGGAAATTACTACACTGTTAGCAAATGAGTCTTGAAAATGTTCCATACATGCATGAGGTAATGGTAAAGTATACCTAAGTTTGAAAGCTTTGAAGCAGGTGAAATATGAAAAATAAGAAATGTTTTTGAACAAACCTCGTGATCAATTTTATTTACACAGATACAATAAAAATGCTTCATATGAATCTTCAGGATCAGGCAAAGGGAACATTGGCCACAAAGACGGGCAAGCAGCTGACCACTGTGTATCGGGTGGTGAGACATCAGCCACCGATGGACACAGTGGCACAGAGCGTGAGGGGACTGGAATGGAGGCCACCAACTCATCATCTTCTATTCAAGTGACCAGGCCCAAGTGGTGGTAGACCCTACAGGACCTGTACCATCTGCATCCTTGCCCACCTCCCAGATTCCCAACTCCACCCTCCCTCTTGCCCCCCGTCAGGTGGCCAAACCTGCCCCACTAAAAGGGCTGGGGTCTCCTTTGCCACAGGTACCTCCCCCACCCATGTCCCTCTGGCTACACTCAGTGAAGAGGCTATTGACCTGCTATGCAGCATCTCTGTAGGCCAGACTGTGATCGTGAGTGGCACACAGGGCCTTAGTTGCCAAATACAACAAATGGTTGCATTTCTGGATGCCATTGATAGTTCAATGTATGGCATGTAGAGATTGCTTGAGAAAATAGCCTCTGCACTGACTGCAGCCCCCCCAGCCAAACAAACCTTGTGCCCCAACTCCAGTCTCTTGCTCATCCCAAATTCTAACTTCCACTCCTATCACAAGCACACTTTCTTGTTTACACGCACCCACTCCAACAGACACAAGCAGCATA
The DNA here is from genome assembly GCF_031143425.1 of Pleurodeles waltl. Taxonomy (NCBI): domain Eukaryota; kingdom Metazoa; phylum Chordata; class Amphibia; order Caudata; family Salamandridae; genus Pleurodeles; species Pleurodeles waltl. The sequence goes on from NC_090440.1 coordinate 1,214,771,578, forward strand.
CCCACACACACATAAAAACAAACACACAAAGAAACACCCACCCAACATAAACACTCTACTGACATTACACCCACAGGCATCATAACCACAACCACCACCACACCAACAACCACCAGCACACCCACAATCACCAAAAAAAAGCACACCACAACAACCACCACACTCACGAGCACCACAACATCCACCTCAGCTGCACACTCATCCAAACAAACTCACACATACCCAAAGCTACATGCAAAACAACATCCACCAAACACACACACTCACATTCACCTGAACACCAAACACCTGCTAAACCACATACACATACATCCAAACATGCACAAGACACACTTGCAACCACACCATCCACATCGACAACACACTCGTCCAAACACATTCACACAAAAGCACACATGCAACACCAACCAAACCCAAATGCACACACTTACCTGAACACCTTCCAAGAAACACACGCAAACATACACCATATACACCAGATCCACATGCATCTGCAAAATAGACACACAAACACATCACCTACTCCAGCTCCCTCTAACTCCCAAACCCAATCCTCTCCAACCCCTCCTACCCATACTCCTCCATGCAAATGTATGTCTTACCTGTCCCTGAGAAACCCAAACCCACCCTTCCCAACAAGGATCCTTGAGGTGCCTGCTCTGTGCCCACTAGACGCCCCTTCCTGTGAAGGGTACCGCTTGACAGTGTATTAAGAGGCATGTTCTGGGACAAGAACCCACAAGTTGATGCTGTGCATCATGTTTGTTTTCTGGTATTGTATCACAAAGATTTGAGAGAGGTAGCTAATTTCTGAATAAAAAAGAAATCTGCAAAGTTTGTCATGACATTATTTCTTTACACGTCATTTAATATTAAAAATGTTGATTATGACAATGTTTGATACATGAAATTACTTTCATTTATGACAGTAAAAACAAATTTCAATTTATTTTAAATAACATAATTGTACAGTTGATACATTGGTGATAAACATTTGTAATGTACATGGCAATTTTGGTGCAAGCATTCACAATAGTAACAGACACTTACACCAAAATTAAAATGTTTAATGGTTTTTACATGTTAATGCATGTGTGTTCATGTTAAATTGATCAGTGATGAAAATGAACACATGCATTACACATGAATAAAAAGTGGAGTTCATTAAAATGTAATGATATACAAAAAATGCACTTGACAAGGGAAAATGTGACCTTAGTACACATATGAGATGTTTTAATTTTAGCAGTAACATTGATTTTACATTTCTCGTGAACAAACTTTGTGCCTTGTCTGGTGCAATTTCTACATTTTATTACATTTATGTTGTTCAAAAAAATGTATAATGCATATGCATTTGATTTGATAGTATAAGAAAAATGAATAAATACACTTGTATAGACACATTTTGACTTTGAGATTAATGTGACCTTTTCTGTAGGTGTCCATTAGCAAGAAGGCAGTTTGCACCAAATTTGCAATTGTGAATAAAATATACAGGTGTGTGTCTATAAATTTCTAATATACTATTGCTTGTAAGTATGACTTAAAAATGCACGAGTACAGAGCTAATGTTAACAGACTATTCAGATGGTAACAGATAAATAAGACACATACAACTCAAGCATCAACTCATGCGCTCACTCACTCATACATGCACTCCTGTACTCACCCACTCATCCATACATGCACTCATACAATCAGTCAATCACCCATACACACACTCATATACTTGGTCACTCACTCAAGTATGCACTCATGCACTCACTCACTCATACATACGCTCATGTGCTCACTTACCCATACATGCACCCATGTACTCAATCACTCATACACACACTCATACACTCAGTAACTCACTCATGCACTTCCTGACTCACCTATACATGCACACATGCAGTCAATCACCCATATACACACTTACACTCAGCCACTCACTCATTCATCCACTTATGTACTCACTCACGCATGCATGCAATCAAGCAGTCACTGATTCACCCATACATGCAATCAAGCAGTCACTGATTCACCCATACATGCAATCATCCATTCAGTCACTCACCCATCCATGCACTCATGCGCTCACTTACACATACATGCACTCATATACTCAGTCAATCACTCACAAGCACACATACACGCAGTCCCTCCCTCATGCAGTACACACATACACTCACTCATACATGTACTCATGTACTCACTCACTCACCCATACATACACTCATACATTCAGTCAATCACCCATACACACACACTCATACACTCACTCACTTATGCACCCACTCATGCACTCACACTCATACATACACTCATGCACTCACTCATACATGCACTCATGTACTCACTCACCCATATATGCATTCATTCACACAGTAAATCATCGATATACACATTAATACACTCAGTCACTCACTCATACACGCACTCATGCACTTAATTTCTCAAACATACACTCATCCACTCACTCACCCATACATGCACTCATGCACCAGTCAATCACCCATACACACACTCATGCATACAGTTATGCACTCACTGGGTCTCCCATACATTCACTCATAAACTCAGTCAGTCACTCGTGCATTCAGTCATGCACTCACTCACTGACTCACACATGCACTCATGTACTCACTCACCCATACATACACTCAGCCAGTCACCCAAAAACACACTCAATCACTCAGTCATGCATTCAATCACTTATTCACTCACTCATACATACACTCAGTCAATCACCCATACACACATTCATACACTCCCTAATTCACTCATTCATGCACTCATTGACGCACTCAGTCAACCACCCATACACACACTCATACACTCAACGAATCATCCATACACACACTCATACACTCACTGACTCACCCATATGTGCACTCATGCACTCACTCATACACTTAGCCAATCACCCATTCACACATGTATATACTCAGTCACTCACTCATGCATGCACTCAAGCAGTCACTGATCCACCCATACATGCAATCATCCATTCAGTCACTCACCTATCCATGCACTCATGCACTCACTTACTCAAACATGCACTCCTACACTCAGTCAATCACCCATATGCACTCATACACTCAGTCACTCACTCATGCAGTACACACACTCATAAATGCACTCACTCACCCATACATGCACTCACATATTAAATCACCCATGTACACATCCATACACTCAGTCACTCACTCAAGTATGCACTCATGCACTCACTGATGTGCTCACTTATCCATAAATGGACTCATGTACTCAGTCAATCACCCATACACACACTCATACACTCAGTGACTCACTCATGCACTCAATCACGCATACATGCCCTCATGTACACACCCATTCACCCATACATGCACTCACACACTCAGTCACTCACTCATGCACTCAGTAACTCACTCTTGCATGGTTATGCACTCACTCATACATGCACTCATGTATTCACTCACCCATAAAGTGCATTCATACACACAGTAAATCATCCACATACATACTTTCACTCATACATACACTTATGCACTCACTCACCCATACATGCACTCAGTTAATTACCCATAAACATACTCATACACTCAGTAACTCACTAATGCATGGTTATGCACTCACTCACTCATACATGCACTCATGTACTCACTCACCCATATATGCATTCATACACACAGTAAATCATCCACATACATACTTTCAGTCACTCACTCATACACGCACTCATGCACTTAATCCCTCATACATGCACTCACTTACTCACCTATACATGCACTCATGCACTCAGTCAATCACCCATACACACATTCATACACTCAGCAACTCACTTGTGCATACGGTTATGTACTTACTGGGTCACCCATACATTCACTCATAAACTCAGTCACTTGTGCATTCAGTCATGCACTCACTCACTGACTCACACATGCACTCATGTACTCACTCACCCATACATACACTTATGCACTCAGCCAGTCAACCGAACCCACACTCATACACTCAGTCATGTATTCAATCACTTATTCACTCACTCATACATACACTCACTTATACATACATGCACTCAGTCAATCACCCATACACACATTCATACACTCCCTAATTCACTCATTCATGCACTCACTGACGCACTCAGTCAACCACCCATACACACACTCATACACTCAATCAATCATCCATACACACACTCATACACTCACTGACTCACCCATATGTGCACTCAAGCACTCACTCACTCATACACTTAGCCAATCACCCATACACACATGCATACACTCAGTTACTCACTCATGCATGCACTCAAGCAGTCACCGATTCACCCATACATACAATCATCCATTCAGTCACTCAACCATCCATGCACTCTTGCACTCACTAACACATACATGGACTCCTACACTCAGTCAATCACCCATACACACTCATACACTCAGTCACACACTCATGCAGTACACACACTCAACCATCCATGCACTCTTGCACTCACTAACACATATATGCACTCATGTACTCACTCACTCACCCATACATGCACTCACATATTCAATCACCCATGTACACACCCATACACTCAGTCACTCACTCAAGTATGCACTCATGCACTCACTGATGTGCTCATCTATCCATACATGGACTCATGTACTCAGTCAATCACCCATACACACACTCATACACTCAGTGACTCACTCATGCACTCAATCAATCATACATGCCCTCATGTACACACCCATTCACCCATACATGCACTCACACTCATACATACACTCATGCACTCACTCACCCGTACATGCACTCAGTTAATTACCCATAAACACACTCATACACTCAGTAACTCACTCATGCATGGTTATGCACTCACTCACTCATACATGCACTCATGTACTCACTCACCCATATATGCATTCATACACATAGTAAATCATCCACATACACATTCATACACTAGGTCACTCACTCATACACGCACTCATGCACTTAATCCCTCATACATACACTCATGCACTCACTTACTTACCTATACATGCACTCATGCACTCAGTCTATCACCCATACACACATTCATACATGCAGCAACTCACTTGTGCATACGGTTATGCACTCACTGAGTCAACCATACATTCACTCATGAACTCAGTCACTCACTCATGCATCCAGTCATGCACTCACTCAGACTCATACATGCACTCATGTACTCACTCACCCCTACGTACATCATACACTCAGCCAATCACCCAAACACACATACACTCAGTCACTAAGTCATGCATGCGCTCACTTATTCACTCACTCATACATACACTCACTTACTCATACATACATGCACTCAGTCAATCACCCATGCACACACTCATACAATCAGTAGCTCACTCATTCATGCACTCATCTACTCATTGACGCACTCAGTCAACCACCCATACACACACTCAAACATTCAGTCAATCACCCATTCACACACTCATACACTCACTGACTCACCCATATGTGCACTCATGCATTTACTCACTCACTCATACACTTAGTGAATCACCCACACACACAGCCATACACTCAGTCATTCATTCATGCACCCAAGCACTTATTCACCCATACATGCAGTCATCCATTCAGTCACTCGCCCATCCATGCACTCGTTCACTCACTTACACATACATGCACTCCTATACCCAGTCAATCATCCACACGCACACTCATACACTCAGTCACTCAGTCACTCACTCATGCACTACACACATACACTCACTCATACATGCACTCATGTACTCACTCACTCACCCATTCATGCACTCATACATTCAGTCAATCACCCATGCACACACTCATATACTCAGTCACTCACTCAAGTATGCACTTATGCACTCACTCACTCGTACATACACTGATGTGCTCACTTATCCATACATGCACTCATGTACTCAATCACCCATGCACACACTCATACACTCAGTCACTCACTCACTCATACATGCCCTCATGTACTAACCCATTCACCCATACATGCACTCAGTCACTCACTCATGCATGCACTCATGCACTCACACTCATACATACACTAAAGCAACTCAATCATCCATACATGCACTCAGTTAATCACCCATACACACACACTCACACACTCAGTAACTCACTCATGCAGTTATGCACTCATTCACTCATATATGCACTTATGTACTCACTCATCCATATGTGCATTCATACACACAGTAAATCATCCATATACACATTCGTACACTCAGTCACTTACTCATACATGCACTCATGCACTTAATCTCTCATACATACACTCATGCACTCACTCACCCATACATGCACTCATGCACTCAATCGCCCATGCACACACTCATACACTCAGCAACTCACTCATGCATAGTTATGCACTCACTAAGTCACCCATACATTCACTCATGAATTTAGTCACTCACTCGTGCATTCAGTCATGCACTCACTCACTGACTCATTCATGCACTCATGTACTCACTCACCCATACGTACACTCATGCACTCAGCCAATCACCCAAACACACACTAATACACTCAGGCATGCACGCACTCACCTATTCACTCACTCATAAATACACTCACTTACTCATACATACATGCACTCAATCACCCATACACACACTCATACACTCGGCAACTCACTCATTCATGCACTCACTGACGCACTCAGTAGTCCACCCATACACACACTCATACACTCACCGATTCCCCCATATGTGCACTCATGCACTCACTCACACACTTAGTCAATCACCCATACACACATGCATACACTCAGTCACTCACTCATGAATGCACTCAAGCAGTCACTGATTCACCCATACATGCAATCATCCACTCAGTCACTCACCCATCCATGCACTCATGCAGACATTTACACATACATGCACTCCTACAGTCAGTCAATCATCCATATGTGCACTCATACATTCAGTCACTCACTCATGGAATGTACACATACACTCACTCATGTACTCACTCCTTCACCGATACATGAACTCATGCACTCAGTCACTAATCCATACACACACACATACACTAAGTCACTCACTCATGCATACAGTTATGCACTCACTGACTCACACATACATGCAGTCAACAACCCATATACACACTCATACACTCACTCACTTACTCATGGATCCCCTCATGCACTCATGTACGCAGTCACCCATACATGCACTAATACACTCAATCACCCATACACACACTAATATACTCAGTCACTCACTCATGCATGCACTCACTCACTCATACACTCATGCACTCACTTAGTCACCCATATATGCCCTCATGCACTCAGTCAACCACTTGTGCACACATTCATACACTCCTTAACTCACATAAGCATGCACTCATTGACACACCCATACATGCAGTTCAGTCAATCACCAGTACACACACTCATACACTCAGTCCCTCACTCATGCATACACTCATGCACTCACTCATCCACCCATATATGCACTCATGCATTCGCTCACCCATACCCCACGGACGTACAGCCCCAGGCCACAACTTGTTGGGCATGGTGCCGTTTGGTTGCCTACTAGGCATGCACCACACTATACTCATCACCTCTCCTCCTGAGGGACAACAAATGACTTCTGCTTACACAAGAAAAATTGGTGTATTTCACCCTCTGCTCCCACACCCTTATCACTGGGGCGATCTTTTCCCTGACAGCCATATATTCTCATTGATGGGAGATGTATGCCTTGCGACCGCAACCAACATGGATCATTTCGTTCTTAGCTGCCTTCAGAGTTCTCTCCGAGCATTACTCCCCTCTTTGCACCCCTTACTCTGATCATCACTGCCGATTCAAGCCACAAATTAATCTCCAAGCTATATCACACCCGCCTTGCTCTCCTTCCGGTTTGGAACGGTGGGGTACAGGAGGAATGGGAAGCAGAAATGGGATATCAGTTAACCGACAAAGTGTGGTACGCATGTTGCTCCCAGACTCGTACAATCTCTCTTAATCATAGGCACAAGCTTATTCATTACCAATTTCTCCATAAAATGTACCTGACATCTAGTGCCCTGGCCACATTTGATCCCACAAGATCCTCCACTTGTTTGAAATGTGCTGCAGAAAATGCTTACTTTGTACACGTTATGGATGTGTGACTGGGTGTCCACATACTAGAGCAAGGTCTTTGTTATTCTCTCATCAGTGTTGGATGTCACAGTCACTCCTGATCCTTTGTTGGCCCTGCTAGGTTATGTGTAGACTCTTTCTAAACCTCTATGGCAATATACAGCCATAGCTCTCCTACTGGCTATATGTGAAATAGCCCTACATTGGGGCTCTAAAACGTCTCGCACAACATGGGTATGGCTTTGTAGCCTTGCATCCTGTGACACAACTAGTGAGATGTTTGGCTCCCTACAACCACTTACTTCACACCCAAAAGACATCTGGCAGCCTCTCTGTGCTTTCCTGTTAAAACTCGAGGACCCGGAGCCTTGACACACAGGGACGCTGCCATTTCCAGACTTGAGTCCCACCTTCCCCTGTGCCCATAGTGCTGATCGAACCTAGACACCCACTGTTGTGCCATTTTAGTCTACTGATGTTTTATTACTGTATAACTTTCCTGTATAGATCCTTATGTATTAATGATTCAGACGTATCACAATAGATGATCCATGTGGACAGTGTTTTTGTCATGGCGTGGTGCTTATTTGTTTTATTGTTGAAAAATCAATAAAAAGACTTTTTTTTAAACTTAAAAATTCACTGAAAAAACTTAAGGTTACAGGGACGTTATACTTGGGCTGACATTTCACACGTGCAAAACAATAGAAATTCTGCAATTATAGTTACCTCAGCTAACTATAACTTGTGCCCCTGTAATGCACTGCTTATCACCTCACATATTACATCACTGATGACATTGTCAGTGACATCACTGATGACATCACTGATGACATCTCAAATGACTTCACTCATGACATCACTGATGACATCATCCAGTTTGTGTGAGTGGTTGTATGGTTGCGTGAGTGGGTCTATGGATGAGTGAGTTGTTGAGTTAGCTTCTATTTGTGAGAGTGAGGACATGAATACGTTGATGTATAGGTGAATGGGTTGGTTTGCGACTGGGGTCCTCATTACGAGTTTGGTAGTCACCTGAACGCCACGCTGCCAGGCTGGCAGTTCAGAACACCATAATACGACCACTGCGGTGATCCAACCGCAACACAGCAAAGTCACTGCCAGTACCGCCAGTGCGGTTGGACTGTCGCTGACAGCGGCAGCCATCTCCAAGCCGGTGGGGACCAATACACTGCCCACCATACCATGAGTCAGCAGACCACCAGAATTTCCGAGGCGGTGTGACCGCCACGAAAAGCCTGACGGAAACTATTAGTATAAAAGGAGACACTCACCTCCAGGTACACAGACGCATCCGCGGCCGCCATGGAACCCGAACTGGAAGTCTTCCCACTGCTGTATCTCTTCATACACTACCAGGACCATTCACGGAGATGAAGACGACAACCATAAGTACCCCACCTAGCACACACCCACACACAACACACACACCCTGCACAGACAGTGACAGCCACATGCATACGCGCAAATACCTGTATCAACACACATATCTACAGACACACACGCACACGCTAACTACACAAATGCATATGCAAACTACACACACCACGGCCAACAGACACGTGCCATTCACACAGCACACGCACACCACCGCCACTGTCAAACACAGCCATACACAACAACCCACAATCACGCAACGGCAACATTACAAACACACAAACACATAGTCAGAAAGGCACATTGAACAACTCTACCCGACAACACAAACTGGCAGCAATACGTAGCAACAACACACAATCATATAAATAGTACAGACATCCAAACAAGGCCTCAGGAAACACACCACATCCATCCAACATACAAAGGACATCACAGATGTATCACTATACACATGGACGCACACACTACTACCAAACAATGTTACACAAAACACTAACAACACATCACATCAAGCACATGGCACAAGTCATCAACCGAGACATGCAGCAAAGTAGATACATCCCATACACATACAACACACACATCAAAGTAAACAGCTATACCACAACCATGTTGAAGGAAATCCAGGGCGATTTCTCAAACTTGACATCCACAGCTATGTGGGGAGATGTATTAAAGTTATTATAAATATATAAAACTATATACAGATGAGGCCTACTGGCCAGTCCACATGTCTGATGTGCCCCCGGCACATTGGGCAAAGTCACATGCCCCAACTTGACTGCTGACTGCAAATTGGCCTCCACATGGTAGGGGCATCAATGGGGCAGGCAGTCACCTCAGGGGTGACGGGCGGTGGTGGGGGTATGGGCTTAGAATGGGGGTCCTTGAGTTTAGGTTTGAGAGGGGGGTTAGGCTTTGATTTTGATTTTGATTGTGGGTGAGTTTTATTTTTATTTTGGAGTAGAAGTAGGGATCTTAGGCTTTGGAGGGGGTGGGTTTTTTGCAGGGGAAGGGGCATGGGAGGACCAGGAGGTGGAAGTTCTGAGTTGAGGCAGGGAGACATGAACTTAGGGGCATCACAGGGAGGGACAGTAGCAGAGAACATGTCAAGACTGGGAAGGCAAACCTTTTTAGGTACACAGGGCGGTCATGGGTAAAAGGTTCAGAATGGAGGTAGAGGGAGTGGTTGTAGGAGGTGTTGGTGTGCTGGACATGGATGCAGGCATGTGCAATGTGTGCTTGTGTGTGGTGGGTATATGGTGAGTGGATGGGTGAGTGCGTTTATGTTTTTGGAGAGGATGGGAAGAGATGCAGGGAGAAGTAATGCAAGATGTGTGAGTGTATGTTGGGGTGGTGGCTGCAAGTAAGGTGGATGTGCTGCATGTGGTCGTGATGGTTGTCATGGTGAGTGCGAATGTGGTGTGTGAGGTGGATGCCTGCGGATCTGCTCTTGTGGTGTCTGTGGGTATGAAAAGATTGGTGGCAGGATCAGGGAGTGTTGGTGTAGAGCTGGCAGGTGTGAGTGTTGATGTCAGGATGGTGGTGGGGGTTACAGTGTAGGGAGTAGCTGTTGTCACGTCTGCAGGTGTGTGTTGACTGTGTGCATGCTTCTGGTGTTTCCTGTGCTGCCTGTGTTTGTCTTTGCGCACCTTGGGCCATATTTATACTCCGTTTGCGCCGAAATTGCGTCGTTTTTTTTGACGCAATTTCGACGCAAAACTAACGCCAACTAACGCCATATTTATACTATGGCGTTAGAGGCGAATAGCGCCAAAGTTCCTGGAATGTGCGTCATTTTTTAGCGTGAACCCCTTCCTTGCGTTAATGATATGCAAGGGAGGCGTTCCCGTCTAAAAAATGACTCCCAGGCCTTTACGTGGTATTTATACTCCCGGGCAAAAGAGACGCCCGGGAGTTGGCGTGGCAAAAAACGGCGCATTTGCGCCACATTTTAACGCCTGCTCAGGGCAGGCGTTAAGGGGCCTGTGGGCTCAAAATGAGCCCACAGGTGCCCTCCAATGCCCCCAGGGACCCCCCCTGCCACCCTTGCCCACCCCAGGAGGACCCCCAAGGATGGAGGGACCCACCCCAGGGACATTCAGGTAAGTTCACGTAAGTATAATTTTTTATTTTTTATATTTGTTTTTGGTGGCATAGGGGGGCCTTATTTGTGCCCCCCTACATGCCACTATGCCCAATGACCATGCCCAGGGGACAGAAGTCCCCTGGGCATGGCCATTGGGCAAGGGGGCATGACTCCTATCTTTACAATGATAGGAGTCATGTTGATGGGGGATGGGCGTCGTTAAAAAATGGCGCAAGTCGGGTTAAGACGATTTTTTCGACGTAACCTGACTTGCCCCATTTTAAGACGCCCATGCGCCATTTTCCCCCTACGTCGGCGCTGTCTGGTCTACGTGGTTTTTTCCCACGCAAACCAGGCAGCGCCGGTCTGATTGCGCCGTCTAACGCCATTCCATAAATACGGCGCCCGCATGGCGCTTCAGAATGGCGTTAGACGGCGCAAAACTTTTTGACGCTAAACTGCGTTAGCGCAGTTTAGCGTCAAAAAGTATAAATATGGGCCCTTGTCTGTTGTAGTGGGTGAATGCTGGTCTGTATGTGTGCTCTGGATGGGTGAGGGGTGGTGGATTGGGCACAGGTAGCTGGAGGGGGGACAGAAGATGAAGGGACACTGGCTGCTGCCAAAGAGGATGCCAGAGCCTGAACGATCTCTGCAGGCCAGCCAAGGCACCGTGAATGCCTTTGAGGTAGCCATGACTTTGTTGCATCTGGAATGCCAGTCTCTGGATGCAATTCACAATGGGTGACTGCTCCATAGAGATGGACCTCAGGAGGTCAATGGCCTTCCCATTGAGGGCAGCAGGGCTGCCAGGGCAGTTGCAGAGGTGCCTGTAGAGAAGGCGACGCCCACACTCCTGGGTGAGCGGGCACGGGCAACTGGGTCGGGAGCTACAGGGAGGGCAGTGCTGGTAAAGTGGGTGGTGGACAAGGATGGTGCTGGGATGGACCCAGATGGGTCCGCCACCGCCCGGGAGCTTCCATCGGAGGAGGAATCCGAAGATGATGTTGCTGTACCAGTCTCCCCCGTGGTGCTCCCCTCGCTCTCTGTCCTACTGGTCCCTTCGGCGTCTGTGGACTCTGCCTCCTGGGTCCCGTGGGGTGCAGGTTCCCCACTTGCCGGTGCCTCTCTTCTTCCCCTGATGATGCTGATGCACACAAGGATAGAAGAGGACAGGGAGAGATGATAGGAGAGAAAGAAAGGGATGAAAGGGTCAATACTTACCCATCTAGTACACATACCAACAAGTAATCTACTCCTCCACTGGCGTGGCAAGAAATGTCTATGAAACATTGTCCCCAAATATTGGTCACGAAGACATAACCCAATATGCAATTGTCATCTCCTCATTCCAACAAAATGACTAGGTTGAACATGCTGCAGTCTGTCATCAGTCATTCTACAATGGTAAAAACTTCCAACTACCCACATATACCTACCAAACTGACACTTTTGACACATTGTTTATCATATGTCCTGGATAGGTACATTGCACACAAAATATTGGAAAGGTTGGTAAAGAACTCAGGATGTACATTAGTCCTTTTAGAATGCATTGATATCACATTAGAAGTTCCCATACTCACAGCACTTATTACCCAATATCAGCTCTAAGTAGATGACATTGGCTAGCTAAAGCAAACTCAGGGATAGGGATATAAGTTTTGGAAATCACTCAACATGAGTGTGTCTAAACATAACTGGACAGGAGGTATAGCAGCAACATATTACTGCTTGCATGATGTTCAAAGGCTAACTCACACCACTTCTAAACAGTGAAAATAATAGCCAGGACTATGATCGCCACACCTCATTAGTTCACCTTATTAGTTCCTACGTAATCCAACACACAATAGAAGCCCATACAACTGATATTATACAGTCTGTACTCATCCTCTTGGGGCTGCTGTGCTGACCTCAAGCGCCCATCTATCTCCGGGTAGGCCACCGCCAATATGCAGGCCATTAGGGTTTCAGGGTTCGACGGGTATCCCTCCCTCATTGGGAGGACATCCCCAGCTGGGCCTCCATGATCTTCTGTGCCCAGCGTCTCAGGTCCTTCCACCAATTTCTGCAGTGGGTGCTCCACTGGCTATGGTCCCCCAAGCACTTGCTTGGCAATGGCTCTCCATAACTCTTTTTTCTAATGGGTGCTGACCTGCATGGAAGACACAGACAAAATGAGATATTCATGTAGCGTTACAGTACACCTACAGCAGTGGCATACACACAGCAAGCACAGCACATGCTCCTACAGGGCCCACAATACGCCATTATCATTCATACAATACAACCCCTGCAGTCAATCATGCCATGTATGTATCCATGAATTTTCGTTGTCAAACACCACACTACCTGATAAGTATACTACATTGTACTGACCTGTTTATCTGGAGCCCCATACAACTGTCCATACATGGGCAGGACCCCTTCCACCAGTTTCTCCAGTTCCTCCGTGGTGAAGGCTGAGACCCTATCTCCTGCAGGGCATGCCATTGTGGCTTCCAAATACAGAACACAGCAGCTCATGCAGTGGAGGTCTTGCTTGCTCGAGTGGCACAGCGGTTCTGACCGCCTCCCGGCCTTGATGACTAACGCCGGTGGAATGAGGTCACTTCTATCTGTCCTCTGTATGCAGGACATATTACATATTTTTAAGATTTCTATCTTATCCTAGTGCGTCATAGCATGAAGTTAATCAATGGTTACTGGATGTACGAAATCAACTCATGTGAACTCACTAGTGATGTGAGTGTCACCTGCCAACATGTCTGATGTATAATCTTTTCAGTGTGTGGACGTTTGATCACTGTATCTGACTTGCTGACGAGTTTACTATGTCTGACTTCCATCTCTGCACAGACCTCTTGTGACAAATATAGCAATGGAATTGACAGCCAGGATCTTGCAGTTGTGTAGGTTGAAAATAACTGCTTCCCTGTGTCAGGTTTCCTATACCACTTCTACGGTGTACTTTAGTAACAACAGTGTAACAGATGTCCTGATATGTGTTCTGTCCTATGCCTAGATACCGTCCAATGGGGAGATTTAGGAATGCACTGGTTTACCGGCCCCTAGTCGACCTTGCTACCATGGGAGAAAGGCACATAATACAGACGTCTCGTTTGAACCGTCAGACCATCAGGGAACTGTGTACCCGGTTGGAGCCGGATCTCCTGTCAGCCATATGTAATCCACATACCATCCCACCAACAGTACAGGTGTTATCTGTCATACATTGCCTCGCCTCAGGATTTTTTTAGGTGACAGTGGAACTGGCTGCAGGAATGTCACAGCTGATGTTCAGTTTTGTGATACAGGATGTACTTGATGCCTTACTCAAGCACTTGAATAGCTACATCAAGTTCCCACAACGTGCTGATATGTACACTGTGAGGTCAGTCTTTTATGACATTGCACATGATCCACATGTAATAGGGGCCATTGATGGCACCCACATCGCTTTAGTTCCTCTCAGGGCCAATGAGCAAGTATACAGGAACAGGAAGAATCACTATTTGATCAATGTGCAGGTGGTGTGTCTTGCCGACCAATACATATCCCATGTGACAGCAAAGTTTCCGGGATCTTTACATGATTCTTACATCTTGAGGAACAGCAGTGTCCCACAAATAATGTTGAGACTACAGAAAGAGAGGGCCTGGCTCATTGGTAATTGTACCACTGTCTATGTCTAACGTCTATGCTACTTTACTTCACCATCAGCTCTATGCCTCTCATAGTTCCCTAATGATTCGTGCCTTTGTGTACACAGGTGAATGCGGCTATCCCAACCTGCCCTGGCTCTTGACACCAGTAAGGTAACCTACAACAGATGGGGAGGACAGTTACAGTCAGGCTCACGGCCGAACAAGGCATATAATTGAGAAGACATTTGGGCTACTGAAAGCACGATTCAGATGCCTACATGTGTCTGGCAGTGCCCTACAGTACAGACCACAGAAAGTCTGTCAAATTATTGTAGCATGTTGCATGCTACACAATCTTGCCCTGAGAAGACACATTCCACTGTTGGATGAGGAGGAGGTGGCAGCTGGACCGGTGGCTCAGGCTGATGACTCTGGAAGTGACGAGGAGGCAGATGAGGAGGATGCAACTGACTCTAGGACTGAGTTGATTCGGCAGTTCTTCCACTGAATGCCAGGTATGTGTGGCCTAAAGTTAATGGGACCTCTAACACTGTCTGCCTAGTGACATTGTCCCTCCTTGCATTTAGCATCTGGGGATATGAGTGCACTACATCCATCCGTCTGTGTTAAGCATTTTGATAGGATGCTTACTTACTATCAGGGGAGGTGTAACTGCTATACTGCCAATGCCATGTGGTATTTGCTGTTGGCATGACTTCAGCATAGGGCTCCCCATGTTGCTAGGTTTCAAGACTGCAGTTTGGATGTGTACGGTCTGGCCCAATCCTATCACATGACAGTCCAGCTACCCATCCACATTGTTCCCAAAGCTGATGTCTGATACCTACCTATTTTACACATTGCCAGATAGGTTTTCTGTTGGTGATGTTAGCTATGAGGAATGGTACTTTTACTCTGCATTTGTGACCTACAGACCTACCTTGTAGATATGTGATGACCTCCTCACTGCAAAATGATTCCTGTGAATTGCATTATGTCCTCTATGTGTATTGGATGGGCAACATGGAAGACATCATTGAAGCTTTACCCTATCCTGTTCTATCTTCAGGTCAGATGTGTGGTTAAACTCTGCTTTGTGAAAGACTGTTGGCACCCTTGGGGTAGGATTACAGTACAGGAAGGATGTAATGACCAACCTGCTGGACATTCTTGCCACACCTGTCCATCTGTAAGACTTATTGACACCTATATGTGCATTTAAATTTGCATCTCTCACATTAAATGGTACTGGGGACAATGATCACACGTATGCCATGTTTATTGTGATTCAATGTGCAATTGCTGAGGAGTAGGGTCATGGGGTTTGAAAGCATCAGAGTAGGTGGCCCAGCTGTTGGTTTCACAGGTCCAGTCTCCAAGGGCCAAGGGGAAATGGAGTTTTGGCAGTGGACAGTCAACTGGGTATCTCAGTGGCACACAAGGGAGAACGTTCAGGAGAGAGTTCACTTCCTGGCTGTGTTTTTGGTCTTGGGCTCAGGTCCGTGGGGGATCCTCAGCTGCAGGGTCAGGGGTTCTCCTAGCGTTTTGGGTCCTCTGGCTGGACCTCTATTGCAGTAGCTGTGGCAGATGTAGATGGCAGAGGTGTTGATTGGCTAGTAGTAGGGACCTGCTGGTGGGTGGAGAACGCACGCAGAATGCTGGTGAGTTCTGTGAGCACTCCACAAATCGAGGCCATGGTGGCAATGTGTGCCTATCACTGCTGCATGGCCTCCTGGTGGTATTCCCTCTGCAGCCTCTGGTTCTCTTGCAAGGTTGTCAGTATTTGACCAATCCTGTCCTGGATTGCTTGTATACCCTCAGGACTCTGGAGATGGCCTCCTGGCCAGTCATGTCCCATTGGTACCTCATCCCTTGACCCCCAGTTGCCCTCCCACTGCCCCCTGCCTCTTACCCCCTGTACCTGTGACCCTGGCAAAGTGTGCCCAATCACACTACACCAGGACCTTCATTGTCTTGGATGTTAGGGGGCAACTCAAGTCCCTGTACTGTGGGGCACACTATAGATTGATCTGTCCTTGGGACACAGATTTGGGTCGGAGGGGTTTCCTGTGCTGTAGTACCCAGAGAGGTGGGGGACTCAGACGTGAGTAGGGTGAGGCTGGTGGTGGTGGATTGACCAGTCATCCCAAATGGGCCAGGTGAGGCGTCCCCTTCCAGGCATCCAGAGTTGTAGTCCTCAATTGGGCCTACTTGGTGTTTCTTTCGTTGTAGAAGCTTCCGAAAATCATAGGCAGGAACTCAACAGGAAAGAGAAAAGAAAAATTGATTTTTAACGTGACATAGAGACTATGACTAGAGTCTGAATTGCGGAACTCCAATACAATTTGTTATGCATGAAAACCACAAATTTGTGAAAATACATCATTTAATCAGAACAACAGAAAGAACATTTCTTCATCAAGTACATGGTGCGATGTTAATCAGGTGATGCATAGTGTTACAAATATATTAGGCATCTGACCAATCTCAGTAGAACAAAATGTCATGATGGCAGCGTGATACAAGATGACCACAAGCATGACCTTCACATTTCTCACATGGTTGGGACTTTCCAAGGCGTCACAAAACCAGTTTCTACATAACCTCAGACCTATATGGACATCCAGATGTCTGTCTGTTGCTGGGCGAATAAAGCAATGCATGTTGCGTGAGGTGTCTCTTTTAAGCAAGCCTTGCATTACAAGCTGTCTGTCAGGGTTAATTTAGTAAAGGTCACCCAGGTTTTTGCATATCTTTTTCAGGCCTGTTTATCATTGAGTATCACAGGATGAGGTCAGACCTGAAGAATGATCAAATTGATTCTTTAGCCAGTTTCCACATTCCCTCCTCTAATAATCAATGATGAAATGGTGTTCCCAATCCTCCTGGAACTGTCTCGCACCCATCAATGATTAGGTCTAGATATTGTGTCTGGAATGTATGCTGTTGCTATCTTGGGAATCATTACTATTGCTGTCTTGCGTCATCCTTTGTACCTCCTGTTCAAACTTCAGCAGATACCTGATCTATCACTGTATGTGTTTTTTGTGTAGACAATGTTGCACATGGGACATTAACATTAGTTATGATCTGTTGTGTGTGTGTGGGTGTCTGTGTAATTAGGAACAATTATTTGCTTCCTCTAACTGGAATCTGGGAAGCAAAGTTGGGCCACTACATACTAATCTAGTCTTAAACTAACAACAACCCATTCCTCCTATCATGATCCCTACACGTGTACCTGATATTATACATTATTATCAATGACAACTCTTATTTGACAGGAAATTGAACATTGATGCTGTTCTATGTCTTTCACAGCTATAGTTGGTAAAGGTGATGTACGATACTACTCTGTATTTTGTTATTCACTAAGCACTGTTCAAACAGGTATGCGCAAACATCAAATGACAAGTGACATAATATATGTAGCTTTGTGTTATACTTCACTTTCAATTTAACATTCTTCTTAGCCCCTCAAAGCATCTTTGCTCATCTCTGTTGTACTTACCTATATTAATAATTTGGGAAAGAAGTTCAAAGTCTCAATGTTCAAAGTCTCAGTGTCATTTAATGCTCCTAGTTTGAAGTGAGAGTAATCCATGGGAAATAAGCAGCCACCATGAGAAGTAGCACAAAGAAACCACTGGTACCCATAGCCGTTTCTTGGTGGGCCTTGAAGAGAAGTCGGACATCGCTGCCTTATTGAATTTCAGAAGAGAACGTCAAAATTATCCATTTCCTATACCTTATATTTTTCCCCAGAGGTCACCAGTACTTGAAGCAAAAAGTATTGTAGAATGGAGGCCAGGTACTCCAGAACTGAAGAGTTAGTGAGGTCTTTCATTCATAACTGCAGGAGATAAAGGTTGTGAAGTTGACAGTTGGTGAAGCTGACGGTGCCACTAGTCGTTACAGCTATACCCTTTGAAGGAGATGAAGAGTTCCTTAAATGTCCCCGGAGCAAACAGCCTGTGGTTACAGTCCCCTGGAATGGCAATCAGTCATGCCACAGTCGGTGGTACCCCTTCAGTGAGGCATCAAAGGATAACCAGCACTTAATGCTCACTTGGGTACTTTGTATAAGAACCAAACAGGGCCCGCTTACACCCTCTGTGTTTGGAGGCATGCAGCATGAGCAGCACTTGTTGAGCGGAGACTCTACCGCGATGGTGATGATGGGGCCGCCAGTTGTTCCACTCGTTTCTGCTGCTGCAGATGTCCATATTCCACCACCTTCTTGGTGTAAGAGCTGTGGATCCAGGAGGTCAGTCCCTCCCTGTTGGAGATCATGTCCATGTGGCGTTGTCTAGCCAGGAAGGGCCTGCAGCACCTGACGGTGAAGGCAATGAAACATTGCTGTCTCTCAGCTCAACACTAGACATGTGCATAGGCCAGTCAAACAGTATTTCAGTTGGTGCTCAATTTGGTCACTTTGTCAAGGATTCCTCTCCTTGACCAATAAAGCAAGTCTTTGTGCATTTATCCAGAACAGCTCAGCAGACCTCAAAACATCATAAAGGGACATATCTCACTGTTTTATGGGGGGAGGGCGAGTAGCTGAATTATATCAACCAATTCACCTCCTCCTCTTTGCGCACACCTAATCCCACAGTCTGTTGTACCACCTGTCAGCTGTTACTCATATCAAAAGCTGGATCATCATAATACATGTAACATACATCACTATTAGTAGCACCCTTCCTTTCAACAAATGTCGGCAGGACAGTAATATTCACATATCATCCATCAAAGGCACAATCGTTATCATTGCAACAATACATGTACTGCATTGGAAACATGTACCTCAACTAAGTGAGGCTAAAGTGGTGCTAAGGGTAATATGCATCTAAAAATGTTTTTTGTCCTTAATTTCTTTTTTAAGTCAGGAAAGGAAAACCCAGTCAAGGTATGTAGGGGAAAGGCTCTCTACTCTGTACAACCACATCCTTCAGAAAAAAGAAAGGTATATTGAAATGTGTCATAAATCTGTACACAGAAATACAATTTTTCTACCTGTCGTCACTGCCCCACATTTGCAAATTAAGGCCCATATTTATACTTTTTGACGCTAAACTGCGCTAACGCAGTTTAGCGTCAAAAAATTTAGCGCCGTCTAACGCCATTCTGAAGCGCCATGCGGGCGCCGTATTTATGGAATGGCGTTAGCCGGCGCAAGCAGACCGGCGCTGCCTGATTTGCGTGGAAAAAAACCACGTACACCAGACAGCGCCGGCGTAGGGGGAAAATGGCGTATGGGCGTCTTAAAATGGGGCAAGTCAGGTTACGTCGAAAAAATCGTCGTAACGCGACTTGCGCCATTTTTTTTCGACGCCCATCCCCCATCAACATGACTCCTATCATTGTAAAGATAGGAGTCATGCCCCCTTGCCCAATGGCCATGCCCAGGGGACTTCTGTCCCCTGGGCATGGTCATTGGGCATAGTGGCATGTAGGGGGGCACAAATCAGGCCCCCCTATGCCACAAAAAATAAATTAAAAAAAACTTACCTGAACTTACCTTAATGTCCATGGGATGGGTCCCTCCGTCCTTGGGTGTCCTCCTGGGGTGGCCAAGGGTGGCAGGGGGGGTCCCTGGGGGCAGGGGAGGGCACTCTGGGCTCATTTTGAGCCCACTTGTCCCTTAACGCCATGCCTGACCCAGGCGTTAAAAAGCGGCGCAAATGCGCCGTTTTTGGCCACGCCCACTCCCGGGCGTCATTTTTGCCCAGGAGTATAAATACCACGTAAAGGCCTGGGAGTCATTTTTTAAGACGGGAACGCCTCCCTTGCATATCATTAACGCAAGGAAGGGGTTCACGCTAAAAAATGACGCACACTCCGGGCACTTTGGCGCCCGAAGCGTCTAACGCCATAGTATAAATATGGCGTTAGTTGGCGTTAGTTTAGCGTCGAATTTGCGTCGAAAAAAACGACGCAAATTCGGCGCAACCAGAGTATAAATACGGCCCTAAATTTCTCTAATTATACTTGAAAAATAATATGTAGTAATACATTTGGAAAACAAATGTTAATGATAATAGCCAATCAACATTGTATAGTCAAGTGTATAACCAATGCATCAAGTCCTTCTCTTTTAGTGTAAGTGTAACACAGGACATATATTCGGAAATGACACTGCAGATCTACTGATAATAAAGTCCCTGTACCTAAAGTCCCATCACTGAGGCATTTAATAAGTATGAACACATAGTTGCTATTGAATAGCCCTTCTAATCACATATTCTATTACCATCTTAAACGGAAATCAGCACTCAAAAAATAAATAACAATGACCCTCAATAACAGAGGAATATTTCACCAAACAAATGGTAACCCAAAGGACTGGAATAAACAAATGTTACACCCATATACAGCCAGTGTTGTGGGAACACAGCATTGTATCCTGTTAATGTCCTTCAACACACAGAATATTTGCATCGAGGCCGGAGGGGTTGTGACCTTGCAAGCATCACTGCCGTCAGAAGCCTTTTCCCCTTTCTCGTACAACTGTGATGTCGTGAAATGCAGATGTTCCTTTAAGATAAAATATGGACAGGGACCCACACCAGTCTTTACTCGGTGCACATCGTCTGTAGTTGTCATCTGGCTATACTCTAGAATAGTGCAAAACACAAAACGAGATGCAACTCATATTTGGCACCCTTATCATCAGAAGCATATTACTAATAGCTGTACTGCAGTACTACATTGCACATCTTAATGTAAGAATAACTCTATTCGAAATAAATACTCAAAACCGGTATGGAAAGTATATAGTTGCAATGTACCAACGCATTAAGGCAATCCATGTCACTGTACATTATGTATTAAGATTTACCCCCAAAATTCCCATAAATTATGAAAACATAAAATGGAACATAGACAGACGGATACAGAAACACATCTTCTTGTCCATGTTCTGAAACCTAGGGGAAAAAAATGGGTAGAAAAAACTCCTCCTGCAACCAATTATATTAGTCATCGATATACATACACACATATATATTCGCAAATATATTTGCTGATACATACATCCCTGCATCCAGGGTGTATGTGAAAATCATAGAAACCTTACAACTAACAGTATTTAAATACTTATTAGACATCAACATTCATAAATGTACATTTATTCATTATTCAGCACTTCAAAGAACCAGGCTCAATCCCCCACACTATACCATTGCCGTGTACATCACACATCTACTTTGTCTGTCATGGTGGGATATGTTGGATATTGGAACAATCTGTGGCTTTGCACTTTGGAGATGTGCCCAGAGCCTGTGGTGAGCAGAAATGGGGAAGGTAATCTTAACTGGCAAAACTGAGCAGAGACCTCACACATAAATTTGAAAAATCGTGCCTACAGCTGATCAGTGAATGCCAAAGATAAAATTACAATTGTCATGAAATGATCGGTCTTCTACTGAACTTCATGTGGAAAAACAGTAGAAACATTGTGCCAATATCATCCAGTTACTTCTATTGGATACATTTGGGATATACACATACAGGGACATATTTATACTCTGTCTGCGCCGAATGTGCGTCAAAACTTTTGACGCACATTCAGCGCAACCCTTGCCCCATATTTTCTGGATGCGGGAAACCGCCTTGCGTAAATGATATGCAAGGTAGGCGTTCCCGTCCTAAAAATGACACAAACACCCATGCGCTGTATTTATGCTACCGCGCAAAAATCACCGACGGCCAGGAGGCGGAGTCGGAAAATGACGAACAGCCCAATTTGCGGCAAAAATTAACGCCAGGGTCAGGGCAGGCGTTATAATGGGGCAAGCACACCTGTATTTAACGAAACCACACAGAAGCAACAGCAGAGCAGCAAAAGGAAGACATGGAGGTGCTTCTCATCCAGCATGCACGCAGACGCAAAGCACAGGAACAACAGCAGCTTCCACAACACCAGCAGGGACCCCAAAGGCATGCAGCAGCTGCTGCGCAACATTGAGCCACAGTTGGCACCCAGCTTGCAGACACCGCGCACCATCCCACCAGAAACCAAGCTGCTAGCTGTACTACACATGTTGACAAGTGGCTCCTTTCAAACCACTGGCGCCCTGGTTGCTGGGATCTCACAGCCATCATTCTCCGCCTTCCTGCCCAAGGTACTGGATGCCATCATCACACTCACACCCCGCCACATCTGCTTCCCAAACACACAGCAGAAGCAGCAGGAGACCAAACAGGGGTTTTACCTCATTAATGGATTTCCACATGTCCTTGGTGCCATTGACTGCACACATGTACGCCTTGTGCCACCTGCTGCCAGTGAACATCTATACCGCAACAGGAAGCACACACACTCTATCAATGTGCAGGCCATTGTGGATCACCAGGGATTGATCACCAACATCGTGGCAAAGTATCCTGGGAGTGTACATTATTCATTCATCTTCCGTCACAGCACTTCCAGGATGGACGATATGGCAATGGACTACTTGTTGGTAAGTACAGAAACCTACTTATATACACACTGCACAGCAACCCTCTAGGACAAACAACACATACACCACAACAGTGACATGTGAACAGGAACACACTGAGGTTGTGACACCGCTAGGCATGTTTGATATCCTCACCCAATGGGAGACACACCTAGGGACAAAAGACAGTTCCAAATAAAAACTGATGCCACTCCACAGACACAAGGGGAAAATGTAAGACAGCACAATGACAAACACATGGTGCCGACTGGATTGACATCTGTGAAGATAAAACTCCAATAACACATCAATAACACCCAAACAAACACCCTTCCAGCCAATATGTACTGTGTAAGGGGTGTGGAATGTAATTTGCTGCAGGTCAAACACCGTGACTCACATAGCATTATGATGACGACAATAAAGGTCACATGCAATCATTGAGGCCATTCCAATATCTCACATCACTCCTACTCTCACATTGCCCACTACCAAGAGGCAAGTGGACTCTGTGAAGAACACATCTTGATGCTACTAAATGGAAGGTGCACATTCCTACACATACACATTGTGACAAATTAACACACACACAACAGACGTACTGCCATACGGACCTTCTGAAACTCAAAACGACAGCCTCACAACCAAGTTAGCCAGCTGAACTAGACCATGTGCAGTAGTCTAGGTAGACGTTACAACCTGAGTCAACTTGCCAAGGGCAGAGAAATAGGTCTGCAGTGAACTTGTCACACATGTGAAATTAGTGTACAGTCAAATGTTAAGACTTCAATGATCACAACGTATGGAGAAGTTTGGCTAATTGTCACCTTGCAAAATGTAAACGTCTCACTGATGTTTAAATTAATCCATTGCATATGTCTAAAGTTATGGGATGTCCAGGGTACACAGATGCAAACGTGTTACCACCACTGTCAAATTGAATCTGTGTATGGAACTATCATCTCACCCTCAGTTAAGACACAGGGACACCTGTATCACAAGTCACAGTGCTAAGGGGTACACACTGTACTGCAATTCTCAAAATATAATGCTGACAACCGGTCAGCAGCCAAACACTTGTTCAGCCAAGGAAACAACCAATGCTGATGGTACATCCTAGAAGCCTAGGAATTAACACAATAACACAAAAGAGTCACAGACAACACAAGACAACTACTGCCATGCAAGGTGATATTAATGGGGCAAGCTACATCAACATGATCTCAATCATTTTCTCTTTCAGCTGATCAGGGGTACGGGATCCTGCCATGGATTATGACACCATTTGGCAACCCAAGCACTGCAGCAGAGCGTGCCTACAATGAGGCACATAGGAGGACACGCAGCATAGTCGAGAGGACCTTTGGCATCCTGAAGTCGAGATTCCGGTGCCTCTACATCACTGGTGGCAGCCTCCTATACTCACCAGAAATGGTCTGCAAGGTCATTTTAACATGTGCCATCCTGCACAACATTTGTGTATGAAGGAACATTCCCCTATTAGAACTAGAGCCACAAATGCCTAAGAGGAGGATGCTGGCCTGCAACATGAGGGGGACCAACCAAACACAGCTGCAGGATTGCGTAGGCGCCAACATATTGTCAACAATTTCTTTTGAATCAACTCACCATCACCACTGTATCAAAATATGTAAATAAACACCTATAATAATCACCATATCATGGTCTGGGTAATCATTTTTGCTCACCATTATCTCTAATTATCAGAATAAGAGTGTAGACTCATGGAGTATTGCTGATATACCGATCAGGACACAGAAAATTCCAAAGCAATTGTGATGCGTATTATTCAACAGTCATATTCACACACACTGTAAATGACATATATCCTTTACATTTCACCTTTGAAGGGCAATAGCAGAGTACCACACCTATTTCACACATACATGTTGGTAACATGATTCATTGCAACATATGGCACACAACTAAGACACCATCAGTCAATAATGGAACAAAATGCATCATACATGAGGCAGGGGATGTGCAATTGCAACAGTAACATTAATGTATGAACCCGCCCTTGACAGCAGTAACTGTTACATCACCTATCTTTGCAAGGACCATGTGTGACTAGAATTCCATATAAGCAGAACATAGAGAGCACAAGTGCCACACCTATGACAAGCATTGCGCACATGACATTCCATGTACATGTCCTAAGTCCTGACACATCCATGTTCCCGGTCTCACCCCACCCATCTTAAGAGGTCCCTGGAATGGTAATATGTGTACCCAGATATTCCCTCCTCTACACACACACACACACACACAGACTAACAATATTAATCCAGTGTGCTTCACCCTTTAGTATGGTATGCCATAGTCATTGTACATCTGTCTGCATGGACATCAGGTTAAATAATGCACTGGCTTGTAGTCTCTAAGCCCTGTTCTCACCTGTAGTTTGCTTTCCATGTGAAAGGTACTGTTGGCCATTTGAACTCAAATCTCACCTACAGGACTGAGAACTGATGAGAAACTGATGCAGCACACACCTGTGAGGACAGTTTTCCATGTCAACTGTCTTGTTCTTCCTCCACCGACCAGTCTAAGTCAGACCACTGAGTATTTACCTTGTGAAACTGCTGGATCCTGATTGACCCTGCATCCTGTCAGCCTGACTGGCACCTGACTGTGCGTTACCCTAAAGGTTCCTTGTGGCTACATATGTATCATACTTGCTTTCCCATCCCTCACATTCCTCCGGGGGTATTTTGTCAGGTGGTTCTTCAATGCATATTCAAATAAGTTATTTAGCATAATGTGCTTATTTATCGTACTATAATTGGGAACTTGTCTCAAAATACCCAAATCATGGCCTATCCCTTGTCTGGGTCTCATGTATGCATGAGCGACAAAGTGTGACAGTATACCATGGCCGCATGCAGGGATTGGGTATGGTGCCTCCAGCAGAACCCACAATGTCAGATAAGGTGCATGAAAAGTCCACACATGTTAGGACCCTGACAGTTCACACGCTGATTCACATTGTTCACAACATACTGATGGGCCATGCGTGGTGAATAGCTGTAAGATTAATCAACACAGGGGCTATGATGTTCCCAGATGCAGTGGGAACTTTACATGCCCACCTGTGTACAAATGTTGTAATGACACCTGCCGATACAAGACTCCTGAGATATGATCTCACTCAGCACACCAAGGTTGCCCCGTTGACAGTCTCATAACACATCCGCAGTGACAGGGTGGGACCATCCCCATGTGGGTTGTCAAATCCTCATTGGCTTTACTCCCATTGATCTCAGGATACTCAGTAGATACAGGAATAGCTGCCACTGACTCATGACTAGACCTAGACGTAACTGTGACAACATAGACCGCTAAAAATATACAGGATTAACATTGGCCCACACACATGAACCAGACACCTCTGTGCAATTGATCACTGGAAATATGTGGCCACGTGCTGCTTGGTCTGCTGGTCTGCCACTGCCACAGGAGAGTTGTGGCTCTGTCATATGACCACAACTGTGGCGTGATATTACAAATGTGGTTCAACTTTGGCTCTCCATGTCAATAACACGGTACCCACTTAGTCTATACATTTGCCTGACTCATGGTGGGTTCAACAACAAGTGCCTAGGAAGCAGTATCCAAATTTCCAGGACAGGTGATGGCCAAGTTTTGGACCATTGACATGAACAAGTGTCTGCTATCTATCTGGTGCATGCTTTGTAATTTGTGGTGTTTACGTTACCCAAAAACTAGAAAGTGCACACAGCAGATGTTGCAAAATGTATGACTAACACATGTCCTCTCTCATTTCCACACTGACTTGCATCTGAGGGTTGGATACTTTGACTACACATCCATACAAGCATATTTGCAATAATGCATCTTGTAATGGTCACACACTGGGTCAACAACAATATTAGTAGCCAGTGCATACACATTGAGCCATAGGCATTGGGGTATTGTACTTATGTTTGTCACCTTGCTATCCTCTCCTGATGCCAAACATGCCCAATTTGTGCAATTCATATATGTTGGCCACATGTTTGGCCAGCTATTGCATCAGTCAAGAGTGAAACTCCCGTACATGAAGAAGCGGATCATGGTCCGAAGTAGTATGATATGTCACATGTGCCCATACACCGTCATGACCAAAGTGGGTGCAATCAGCTTATCTCAGTATTGTCACAACTTTAATATTACACAAAAATGGCAAAATTACCCAAACCCAGTTAATGCCTGAAATTTTGCCGCATACGCGTAAAAAAATGACACACATGCGTCAAAAAATGACGCTTATGGCCGAAAAACGACGCATAATGCCCTGAAATAACCATTGCCCCTGAGCTGTATCTTCCACACTGTACCTGAAAATTGGTTAAGTGTAAAACTATTTCCAAACATATGGATGCGGGCTCAAATCTACTCCTGTGCGTCGAAACAAATGACGCGCAGACTGTATGCGTCAAAATATTTTGATGCATGACGATAAAAACGCCCGCCATTTTAGGCAGGAAGTGATGTAATAGGATATCCTGTTTACAGAATATGTACAGTGGGTGTACTTTCACTTTCACTTTGCAGTCTGTGATATTTCCTGACTGTGTGGCTGTGTCTCAATTTGTCTCTGTATATTTAGTGAATTTGTCTCGTATGTGGTCTTTTTATTGTCTTTTTGTGATTAAAAACTTGTTGTAGTATCCTGTCTGAGTGTTTTTTGTGCTCATTTGTGTTTTAAAGTATTGTCTTTGTTTTGTTGGGATTCTGTTGTGGGTAGTGTTAGATTGGGTATAGTTGGGCTGTGTTAGTTGTTTATTTCAATTTTTCCTGTTCTACTTTCCCCCATTCTCCTTTGTTCCTCTTTATCCCCTATTTCTCTTTTGCTACAAATATGTTGGATGGGCCTCGTCTTGGCAGGATGGGAGAGGAGGAGCTGGGTGGATTCATATGGCTGGTGTGCCATTTCCTACCCCTAATGATTGAGGCAGGTGGGCGTGTGATACAGGGGTATCACACTGAGGCACGGAGGCTCCGGTGGGCAAAGGTGTTGCATCATCTGCAAAGGATTTACAACACACTAAGAAACGACCACCAGCTGAAGCACCGCTGGGCTGACCTTGTCTCCAGGGAGCAAGATCTGCTGGCCACCTGGGGATTGTGATTGGTGGCCCTGTTGGTGAGTACAAATCATGTTAATGTACACGTTTAAATGCTCTGTAGTGACATCAGCTGATTTTTACAATATCTGCCAGCAATGGTGTTGAGTGGAATGCTACTGAAAGATACAGGGTCATATATCTACTTTGTTAAGGACCACAATTGCTAGCTGTTAGGAAGCAAGAGCTCCGCAAACTTACTGAATACATTTGCATTATGTAAGTTAGTGCCGTCTTTGTGTCAAACAGCAACACAAATCAGGAGCCAATTATGTATAGATATAGGACACAGTTGCCTGTGAGGTATAGAAATTTCCAAATCATTACCATCATTTGTTGACGCAACAGCTAGACTGACTTTCTAAACACAACATGAGGCTGAAAATGAGTGCAGGCTTCACGTCAATTGATGATAGCAATGTGGCCCGAACATATGTCTCATGTGTGTCTGGTGAGTGTGTAAGGAAACCGATCATGGAAATTCCAAAAATCTTAGGGATTATTGTGCCCCTCCTTCATTTCGGATACATGTTTGATCTGGATTTGGACACATAGGGAACAAGTTCTAACTGCGCTCAGCTAACATCTTAGACTGGTGTTTGTAGTGTCACATTTTGATTAGGGATGGCTGGTCAAAGGTATGCACATGGGTTCATATCTCTATGGTTGGTGCAACTCATCATAGCTGGCCCACATCAAATGAAGAAACTGTAACAACATGAGGGATAACAACTGTCCCTGCCCCTCTGTACATTGTACCTGTGTGTCATAAATTTGTCATGGTCACAATGGCTGGTTGACTGGTAATGCAGTCCTCACGGGAAGTGGCTTTGAATGTCTCTCATGGATACACATGATGAGACGAATACACTCCATGATTATGTCTGCTCACTAATGAAGGAGCATGTTTGCCAACATATAATAGGGCCACTGATTGTGTGCAGATATGTGTGTATCACTCACTGGAGACCCATGGTATGTACATGTTTGCCGTGGTATGTAGGATGCAGTATCATCATGTCTGAGAGGCTTTCATTTCTGATGTAATCTGACACATAGTATTTGTCTTTGGAATTGTTGTACAGTGCACAGACATTGAGCACATTTCTCCCTTCCATGCCTTACAGGTGGACCGGCACCCTACACTGTTGGCGAGGTGGCTCGATTTGAGGACCCAGACAACTCCAGTAAGTGCTGATGTGTCTGTTATGTGTTGTGTTTGCTGGTGATGTGTGATGGACTCCTGTGTGTGGGACACATAGCAAGGTGTGATGCGCTGGCCTATCATTTGTCTTGTTCCATGAGTGGAATATCATTTTATCACCATCTTTGAGTTGGCCAATCCTTATCCTATTGTCTTATTTAGGTACTCTAGGTCAGTCCTGTAGGCACGGCAATGTGAATAGGGATGAGTCATGTGGATAAAACTTGAATCAGAAAGAGTCGCACTGGACCAAATTAGTGAATTAGTCAGCCAGTCAGACCCGAATTCTCCCAGAATGGGGCTGCCTAATGCTTACCCACAGACTTCTGCTTCCCTATTCACTAATGTACTTATTAAACTGTAGGTTAAACTTCCTAGCAGCATGTAGCTCCACATGTAGTGCTACGAGTATGTGGCACTTGAGTGCAATGGCCTAGGTGTGCATGCAACTCATGGCCAGGGGTGTTCTTGCATCTCTGTGTTTGTTGTAAGTCATGGCTTACTGGTAGTAAATGACGTGGACAAAGGTCTGCATTTCCAAACATGAGTGGCGATGGGATTGGTCAAAGGTTAGCTGTCTCCTATTTGGAGATCCTCCTTACTTGTGGCGTGTGTGCTGAGCCAAACACATGTCCAGCCTTCCTAAGCTTCCTGGGTGTCCTTGTTGCTAGAAATTATTAGTTGTTAGTCCACCCCCCACTACCCCCAGGCACAGGCATAGATTTGTGAATAGTGTACCTAGGACTGATGATACAAGTTTGGTACACAGACATGTAAATCAGTGAATCACTTGTCCAAACCTAGTATACACACTCATGTCTAGCACAAGCTTACTATACTGGCAAGTCCATTTACAACTCGCAGATCACATGGCCCTAGATTTCCATCCCGTACAATGACATTTGTAGCCCTGGCAGTGGTGGAGGATGTGCAGCATGATTGTTAGCTGACAACTGGCAGAACAATGATGCCAAAATCATGGCTGTTGTTACCCATCTTGTAGGGTTTGGATGTGCTATGTGTGATAGGACCTTTGTAGGGAGGCTTGCCATGTACTTCCTCAGGGACAATCAATGATCTGTATGATGATATGAGCTGTTACAAGTACAATAGATGTATTGTCTGATTTACTTCTTGTGCCGTTTCACACAATGCAGTACCTAATGTTAGATTTTCTATTTGTCTTAACAGCTACAAATATGACTCCCATCCAGGTCAGGGAGTTTCAAAGGCAGGCAATGAGGTCCCAACACATACTTCAAGTCGAATTCCGGGTACCGCAACATGGCCCACAGATATCGCCATGAACAAGACTCTGGAGCCTGGAGGGCATTTGCACAAGGTGGCCCTTCTTTGCCTACCACAACCACCACCAGCACCACTACCACTACCACCCAGGTGGCACCACCAACAGCTGGGACCATTGCAGGACCATCCACAGCAACTGATCCTGGCCCAAGCACAGCACCACCTGCAGGGCAGCCCACAGCCATGGACACAACATAGGCCCATACTTCCTCGGCTGGCACCCAGACCACCCCTGCTGCAGCCATTGACCCTGCTGCTTTTGGACAAATGGAACGGAAATTGGACTGTGTCCTTAGGAAGATGAGCAGACTGCGGCAAGAGATGCGAAAGGTCAACCGGCAGGTGCGTTCCATCAAAAGGATCCTCCAGAGGGCCAACCTGTAGACTATGAGACGGACATGATTCCCTCCCTTCCCTCATCTTTCCTGGTTCTTATACTTTGTGGGTTTAGGGGGCTTAGTGTTAGGTTAGTATAGGCTGTTAGTTTAGTTAGTGTTAGTGGGTGGGGTGTCCTGAATATTTCTACTGTTTATTTTTAAGTGTGTGGGTGGGTCGGTGGGGGTCAATGTTGGGGTTCTTGTGTTTTTACAAAAATAAAATATATATATATAAAATAAAACAAAAAAAACAAAAAAATATATATTTGTTTAGTATAGGATAGTATGGGGCATATTTATACTCTGTCTGTGCCGAATGTGCATCAAAAATTTTGATGCACATTCAGAGCAACCGTTGCCCCGTATTTAAACTTTGACGCCCGAGCCTGCGGAAGTCAAAATTCCGCTGAGTGCGTCATTTTTTGGATGCGGCAACCCGTCTTGCATTAATGATATGCAAGGTAGGTGTTCCCGTCCAAAAAATTACTTAAACGGCCGTGCGTCGTATTTATGCTTCCGGGCAAAAATGACGCACGGCCGGGAGGCGGAGCCGGAAAATGACGCACAGCCCGATTTGTGTCCAAAATTAACACCTGGGTCAGGGCAGGCATTAAAATGGGGCAAACACACCTGTATTTAATCAGAACACACAGAAGCAACAGCAGAGCAGCAACAGGGAGACATGGAGGGGATTCTTATCCAGCGTGCACGCAGACGCAGAGCCCAGCAGCTACAACAGCAGCTACCACAACACCAGCAGGGACCCCAAAGGCAGCGCAGAAGGCAGGAGAGGATATTCCACCCCAGAACAACCCTTCATGGCCTCAGGGAACACAACATCATCCAGAGGTACAGGATGAACTGGCAGGCCATTCAGCAGCTGCTGCGAAACATTGAACCGCAGTTGGCACCCACTTTGCTGACACCCCGCACTATCCCAACAGAAACCAAGCTGCTTGCCGTACTTCACAACCATCATTCTCTGCCTTTTTGCCCAAAGTACTGGATGTCATCATTGGACTTACACCCCGCCACATCTGCTTCCCTAACACACTGCAGAAGCAGCAGGAAACAAAACAGGGGTTCTACCTCATTAGAGGCTTCCCACACGTCCTTGGTGCAATCGACTGCACACATGTACGCCTTGTGCCACCTGCTGCAACTGAACACCTCTACAGCAACAGGAAGCACACACATTCCATCAATGTGCAGGCCACTGTCGATCACCAGGGATTGATCACCAACATCGTGGCAAAATATCCTGGGAGTGTCCATGACTCCTTTATCTTCCGTCACTGCACCATCAATGAACACTTCCAGGATGGACTGTATGGCAATGGACTACTTGTTGGTAAGAACAAAAACCTACTTATATACTCACTGCACAGGAACCCTCTAGGACACACAACACATCCACCACAACAGCAACATGTCGACAGGAACACACTGAGGTCGTGACATGGCTAGCCATGTTTCATAGGTCTGCAATGAACCTGTCACACATCTGAAATTAGTGTACAGTCTAATGTTAAGACGTCAATGAACACAAAGTGTGGAGTGGGTTGCCTAAATGTCACCTTGCAAATTGTAAGTGTCCCAATGACGTTTACATTAATCCATTGCATAAGTCTTAAAGGTATGGGATGTCCAGGGTACATTGATATGAACGTCTCAACAACATTGTCAATTTTAACCTGTGTATGGCACTATCGTCTCAACCCCAGTGAAGACACAGAGACACCTGTATCACAAGTCACAATGCTAGGGAGGGCACACTGCACTGCAAATCCCAAAACATACTGCTGACAACCAGTTAGCAGCCAAACACTCGTTCAGCCAAGAAAACAACACAATGCAGATGGTACATCCTACAAGCCTAGGATGCGACATTATAACACAAAAGAGTCAACACTAGACAACGACTGCCATGAAAGGTAATCTCAATAGGGCCAGCTACATCAACATGATCCCATTCATTTTCTCATGCAGCTGATCAGGGGTATGGCATCCAGCCATGGATAATGACACCTATTGGCAACCCGAGTACTGCAGCAGAGCTTGCCTACAATGACGCACATAGGAGGACACGCACCATGGTCGAAAGGACCTTCGGCATCCTCAAGTCAAGGTTCCGGTGCCTCAACATCACTGGTGGTAGCCTCCTATTTTCTCCAGAGATGGTCTGTAAGATCATCCTAACATGTGCAATATTGCACAACATTTGCATCAAAAGGAACATTCCCCTCCTGGAACCAGAGCCACACATGCCTGAAAGGGAGGAAGAGGAGGATGCTGGCCTGCAACATGAGGGGGAACTACAGAACACAGCCGCTCGTATACGCAAACGGCAACATATTGTCAACAATTTCTTTTAAATATAATCACCATCACCACTTTAATGAACTAATTTAAATAAACACCTATAATAATCACCATATCATGGTCTGGCTAATCATTTTTGCACACCTTCATCTCTACTTATCAGAATAAGAGTGTTGCCTCATGGAGCATTGCTGATATACTGATTAGGACACTGAAAATCCCAGAGCTAATGTGATGCGTAGCATACAATGGTCACATACACACACACTGTAAATGACATATATCATGTACATTTCTCCTTTGAAGGCCAATAGCAGACAGTAGGCACATTTCAGTTATCTACTGCCCAGTTGATATGTCACATTACCCAGAGACAGATTTGTTGTGTAAGTGCTATTTATTGAAAAGTGCTGTAGTGCTATCTGTACATTGTCCGTGATTATGAGTCCATTATGATGACATCTTACATTGTGATCCTACACAAGGGGTTACGGAAATGCTTTTGACATGCTGGGGTTGATGTTTCAGACAGTGCAGAGGGACAGGATTTGCCAATGAGTAGGAGAGACACAATCACTGGGCAGGCTGACAAGATATACAATGGTAAGCAGAACAGTCATTAAGTAGAGTTGTTGCAGTATTGGCAAGTTACAAAGCGCAGGACCTTGGTAATAGTTGGCCATGTGGCAGGGACTAATGCTTCCGGGTACTTTTCCTTGTAAATGTGATCTGTTCCATGTCTTCTTCTTCTGATGTGTGTGTTGCCTCCTCTGTCCTTGTTGATGGTGGTTGTGAAGGGGCAACACACACCTCAGTGTTAGAAGACGTGGAGTCAGACATCCCGGTCGCTGCTACCTGTGAAGGTCTTAAGGGCAGTACTGCAGCAAGGAGGATCTGCTGGTTCTTGAGAATAGCAGCCACATCACGATGGTAGACAGCCAGGTCGGCCCTGAGGGGTTCAATGTTGCAATCGTGCACGCGTTGACAGGATTGCTGTTGTAGGTGTTGGGTCAACTGTATTACAGCTGTGCTGATTTCCTTCTGGGTTTTTTGCACTTCCTGCAAGATAGATGTTAGGGCTTGCATAGCTGCTGCCTGATCTGCAGATGACATCATGCACGAACGCACCCCCTCAAGGCTGGCTGCCATAGTTTGCATCCCCACCCGCACCTCCTTGGCCAGCCCCCGCTGTAACCCAACTACAGTTCTCTTAAAGCTGATGGCAGTGTCGTCTGAGTCCTCAGCTGTATTGGAGCTGGCAGGTCTTACAATTGGGGTGGTGGGTGGATCCTCTGAGATGGCTGCTTGTTCTGTGCTCCTCCTTGTGACTGAAGGTGGGGTCTGGAGGGTTTCAAGGACGTTTTGGATAGTCTCCTGGGGAATGTTTATCGGCTTGTCATCCATGCCATCAGGGTAATCTGGGACAGGCATATCTGCAGGAGATCCATCTTCCTCAGCATTGAAACAGGGTACAATTAGTGTGTCTGTTTTGTGGCATGAGTGATGTGGCATGCCTGCCTTGTGATGAATTCACATTGTGATCTTGTTTCGTGTTCATTGCTCCAGTCCTTCAGATGGGCATTCTCCCAATCCTATGGCCCACCTGCATGTCACATGTATGTTATTGAGTTATTAGACTTGCCGGCATCATCTCCTCTAGGTGTTGGTTTTGGCCAAATAGAGAAATGCCACCTTCTTGTCCTACTCAACCCTCCGTCTGCATCCATTCTCATGGTGAGACCTTTCACTGGCTGTGGGTGTTCTGATGGCCCTGGCAGCACACTTAGCAATCTGGACCTGCCCCAATCTCTGATCTTTCACATCCACTTAAATGTATTTGACATGTGGCATATCCTATGCATAGCAATGTTATGACACAATATGGACGTTGGCATTGGTAATGTGTACTGCTGATGTTGGGGAATGCATGGTACATTGGATTGCCCTGATAATCGTATCAGTGTCCTATTTCCTCCTCTGACTGTGCAGGTGTATTTCAGTGACCAGTTACATGTGTCCAACCCTCAATGCTGTTGTCTGAGCAGTATGACATTTGGGATGTTACATTGTGACCCAGGCACAGGATGGACCCTGACATATGCAGCATGGGTGTGAAATTAGTGCTGTGTACCTCCCAATGTTGATGACATTGGCTGATGTTTGCGGCAACTATGGGCATTCACATTTGACAGGACTGGAACATTTTTCTTGTTTCAGGGCATTGTTAACGTTGTCATCCTAAACCCTCTAATTTGGGTGTGTATGATCCATGGGGACGTTACTGCCATTGGCTACTTGACCAGAACACACACCAGAGGTGGTAGTGGCAACTGTTGTCAATGTTACATTCCAGTTGTCGGTATGGCTAGAGGTTGTTAATGGGGCCCTAGTTAATGTAGAGAGTATAATGGCTGACGTGTGACAGGATGTCAGTTTGACGTTGTGCCCTTCCCTCTTGGCGTGGCTTTACCTTTGTTGGCATGGCAGCATAACCCCATGGAAAGGTTGTTGGTGTTGTGTAATGGTGTGCCCCAGGTTTTATCAGAACGAGCCATGCCCCCGTGCCCCTTTACCCATGCCACTCCATGTATATGATGACTTACATGCATTGTGCAGTAGGTAATCCCCCCCCGGTAGCAGTTAACATTAGTGCATTTTAATTCCCCATGTGACTTACCCTGCATGTGCGTTGTCTCCTGGTAGTCTGCGCTGTCCTGTCCTTGAATCTCTGTGACAATCTCCTCAGGGATGAAGGCTGCCACCATCTCCTCCATGTGGTACAGGGCCTCCTGTGGTGCTAGACTCCCACCTCCAGTCTGCAGTGCTGCCTTCCTGTTCCTGGCTATCTTTTCCTTGGTCCTGCGCTTGCAGTCATGCCAGCGTTTCTTGCACTCGATGACTGTTCTGCGTACTTCTGCCACACTGTTAATCTTGTCAACAATTTGTTGCCATATTGCCTCTCTCCTACTGATTGGCAACTTTGAGGTGACAAACATTTGGTGCTAGTGTTCCGTCACCTCTTTTACCAGGATTTCCTGCTCCTCTGCACTGAAGCAACACTTTCTTTTCTTCTTCTCCCTGTCCTGGTCCTTGTGTGGGTCTTCCTGGCTGGTTCCTGGTCTGTTGTCATCTTCCTCGGGTCTGTACAGGCATCTGGGATCCATTTTGGCTCTCCTCTGCTGAAATGGCTGTGTTTGCTGTGAATTTTGAGGCTATTGCGTCAAAAAATGCTGCCTATCCGGTTTGCGGTGTCGTAAATCGGCTCACAGTCATTTCCGCCATGTTAACGTCATTTTCCTTTACAATGTGACGCTGCGGTGTGCGTAAAAAAAAAATGACTTACACCTGTGGTTTGCGCCGCCGTGCGTCAAAGTATAAATTTTACGCCCCCCACGGCCCACAGAAATGGTGTTAGCCGGCGGTAATATTTTTGACGCAAATCTGCGTCGGCGCAGTTTTGCGTCAAAAAGTATAAATATGGGCCCCACTCTTTTAGCTGTGGAGGAGACGTCATGTGTAACATAGCATAATTGCACCCTGTTGGTGCTATTCTCCTTTTTTTCTTTCCCATCAATCAATGCATTTCCTCTCATATTCATATTTTTTTTGTGAGCTATGAGTGCACTAGGTAAGCACAGTATGATATCTGGGGAAATAGTACTTCCTTTTGTGAATTATCTGTAGTTTTGTATAATATGAAAACATACATTAAACCAAGGAAAATTTTGCAGAATTCACCCTGTGTATCTTGCACTATACGTGTAACCAGAATGTTTAACCCAAAAACAGCTCATTTAGGCCCAGATTTATACTTTTTCACGCAAAACTGCGCGGACGCGTCTTATTTATAGAATGGCACAATCCGGTGCAAAGGGTGGGCTAATGTCAGGGAAAAGGACATTAGCGGGGTGGGTGTGGTGGTATAGGAGAAGGGGGTTTTGCACTGAAAAATGACGTTAGGCTGGTTAGAGTAAAAAAGGATGACTCTAACCAGCCTAGCATAATTTCTTGATGCAAAACCTATCATACCATATGACTCCTGTCTTATAAAAGACAGCAGTCATGCCCACCACCCCAGTGGTCAGCAGAGGGGACAAGGGCCCCCTAACAATGGCCATTGCACCTAGTGCCATGTAGGGGGGCCCATTTCAGGGCCCCTAATGGCACTTAAAAAAAAAAATAATTCTCACTCTACCTACCTTTACTTATCTGGGATGGGGTACCCCATTCTCCGCTGTCCCTCTGGTGTGGGTGGGGGTGTCCCGGGGACATGGGGAGGGCCCCTGTGGACTTATTCCATGGTGTACCACCATGGAAATGGGCTCACACCACCCCTAATCCCTGCCCTGACCCAGTTGTTAAATAATGGTGCTAAGCGGGTTTAGCACCATTATTTAGGCCCCGTCTCCTTCCCGTGCACCATTTTTGCACAGGAGGATAAATAAGGCGCTAGGGCCTTAGAGTAATTTTTTGGATGGGAACTATCTCATTGGCACAAGGTGAGTTCAAGCATCCCAAAAATTACTTCAACTCCAATATTTTAGACTAGTCTAGTGTCAAAATATAAATTTGGAGTTAAAGTTGCGCTGAACTAGCGTAAAAAAGTTTTAAAAAAATGAAGCTAATTCACCGCAAACAGAGTATAAATCTGGGACTAATTGTTTTGTTCAAAACATATTGCTGTAACTAGAGGCATTGTACAAAGTACAATGCACATGAAGTAGGGGGGTCCATTAAATAATCTATTATTATTTACAGGAAATCTACTGTTCTGATACAATATAAACAGTCTGCTGTTACTGCTATAAAATAAAATACATTTTTGACAAATGTGTTGCATTTTTGTTTTGCTATTTGAAATTATTCAGGATGAGGTGAAAATACCCATTGTCCCCTATACTTCAGTTGCACTCACACGACTTCAACATAGTGCATGTACTGCAGGGGTTTAGACATCAACTGGTGTTATTTTCTTTTAGCTGGTTATTAAATGAAACAATCAATGTTACTAACATGTCATGTATCATTATTATTATTGCACTAATATATGTTTAGTATGAATATCAATACACCTTAATAGAAGTATGTTATCACAGAACTAACTCACTCTACAACACAACAAAAACCCTGAAGTTGTTTTTCTATTATTTCCTGATATGATTTACATTTCAGCACATAGTAACTCTTCTTTTAATGTCTAGATGTTTTCCATAATTTAACACAACTAAATTATTTGTATTTATTGTAAAAGCTATGAAGAAATACACAACCAGGGGTATGGAATTACCATAGACTGATGCCCTGCACATATTGTTTGGAGTCAAGGAAAACACGTTTTCATATTTATTTTGTCCTTGTGACAAGTAGGCCTAACCCCGTGCAGCACAAACCCTTTGGTTGCCAGTTCGCAGTACCACATTATGCATCAGTAAAGGACATTGTCTGCAGTTAAGGTAATGTTTGTCCATATGTTAATGCTATTCAAACTTGTATTAATGGTTCACCAATGCAAAGCTCCCACCACCAGAGTGAGCACACTAAGAAAATGTAAGCTTCGACTGCACTGCCGACAATGCTCCCAATACAAACACCTGCATACACATCTGCAAAGTATAACAATATGAGGCCATGTACAATGCTTCCAGAACGCTCCTTTATCAGACGCAAATACCTGCAGAAGCCTCAAAGCAACATTTACTATTCTTTGCTTTCAGAAACTCTGCTTGTGCTCTGTGGCCCTCCCTGGAAGGGGAGCCAGTGCTGTGTTGAGTATCTGCCACTTCTTGTTCGTATCTTGCTTTTGTTTCTGTGCTTTGTGTCTGACTCTGGAAGTAAAGGGGGTGTTAGAACTGTTGGTTTCATGGATTCTGTTTCACTGGCATGCCTGGCATGCCACCCCTGTTCAGATGGCTACTCCTGATTTTTCATAGACGGCCGTCCGCTACTTGTCACATTCTGGGATTTAATTTGCTGCTCTCCCTCTTCATATATCATTTCCTTTTGCCTTTCTTGTTGGGTTAACAGTTGTGTTTCATTGTTTTTGTATGGTGAGTGGGTGGCGCTCTCTGGGGATGTCAGCAGCTGGTGGGGCTGTGTTTTGTGTGGGCAACCCGAGGGGTTGTCCCTGGTCACAGCTGGAGGGGCTGGGGTGGCTGTTTGTGTGGGAAACTGGAGGGGTTGTCCCTCGTCATGGCTGGACGAGCTGTGACAGTCGCGTCCCCACCCGGTGGGGTTGGGACACGTGTTTTTCCAGACAACCGGAGCGGTTGTCCTTGGTCGTAGCTGGAGGGGCTGTGACAGTCATCAGCTCAGCCGGTGGGGCTTGGGGGAGAGATCTAGCCAGGAGGGGTAGTAGCCGTCTTCCCTGCTTCAGCTGGCAGGTTGTGCTCTGCTGGTTTGCTGCCACCACCTCAGACTGGTCCCTTTCTGCTACTGTCTTCCAGACGCTTGCATCCTGGGGGGCCTCTGGCTTGTTCTCGAGGACCCGCTTTGGCCCCAGGAACAAGGGGTGGGGCGGCAGGTGGATACTTTTTTTTTAATCAGCCGGTGGGGCTGCTCGTGCAGGTTGTGCACTTTGTTTTTCAGCTCTCTGGTCAGTGGGGGTGGTAGTGGTCCACCAGGTATGGCACACAGGTTGTGCGCTGCTGATTCACCTGTCATCTCCTTTGTTTGGTTCTTCTGTGCACCATTGCAAGGAAACTCCATTATTGTTACTGTGATTTCACAGACATGTGTTGTGCTTTACAATGCTACCTACATTCTAGTAGCATATCAGATGTTGCTTGAATGAGGTGTTGTCCTGTATGTGGAGGAAAAGACACACAAAGAACTCCATAAACTGAAGAACAGAGTGCGGTGGGAAGAAAAGGGCAGGGAAGATTGGAGGAAGAAACAATCAGAGATAGTAGGGGGTTCCCAAGCTCTCTTCCTGTGACGAATGCACCGTCACAGGAACAAAACACATAGATTTTGCTTCAGGACATTTTGGTAGGCAGGATGGGAAATACACTACAGCCTGAGGGCACCACAACAGGGACCAAACACTCTGAGCTGGCTGCACAGCAGCAGGCAGAGAAGGAACGCGGAAGCCGCACCCTAGTGTGGCATTTGATGGATGAAAAAGTGGGGAAAAAAAGTAATAGACCTTATGAAAGAATTAGACAGTTATTCCCTAGCCGAAGTAAAAGAGGAAGTAGCTCACTCCATCAGAAAACATGAACCAATAGAAACAGATATCAAATGAAATAAAAGGGTGTATCGGCGCCAAGGTTGATCTAAGTGGCAGCAGAGTTCTGATGGTGACTCAGCTGACGATGCAAGGGGTGTGAGGGATTGCACAATTTATTATGGGATATGTCCATGTGTGCCCATCACACGATCCTTTGGAAGGATCTGGATACATTGTTTAGCATTATTGTACCAAGAGATTTGTGAGAGGATTGTAAGAAAGTGATACACTGGCACAAAATATTTGTTCACTACTGCAATTACTACACTAACATTTGGCACTAGACTAAGTATGGGAAAGGTTTGCAAGTAGACAAGAGATAGCTGTAACATGCTTACATACTGTAGAGAATTTAAGTTCAGGTGTTAAGTCATCACACATAATAAGACACAAGCTTCTGCCTTCATTAGTTGTCAGTGGCTTTAGGTTAAGATCCTCAGGGGTGTGTTTTACTGTACAGATGTGGATAGTGTACTACAAATAAGAACTATCTTATGTAGGGATTACATTTAAAAATATTTGACCCATTCAAAGGTTGCCAACATTCTTACAGTGAACAAATTTAGTCTTGAGGGACTGGAGGTTTCATTTGCAGCAGTTAACAATATGTTGTCAGGGGTGTGGAATTGTATCAAATATATACATGTCCATGGAACAGGTTGTGTCATCTATCTACTTGTCCTGTAAAAACACATGCATATTTTCTCCTGCTAAAATGATGTTTACAAATATTTTCTAGGTGTCAAATTTCCTGGTCTGCTTCTGTTAATGCTTGCTCACTCATAAAAGCTGTAAATCTGCACTAATGCAGGGACAGAGACCATGGGCCATATTTATACTCCGTTTGCGCCGAAATTGCGTCGTTTTTTTTGACGCAATTTCGACGCAAAACTAACGCCAACTAACGCCATATTTATACTATGGCGTTAGAGGCGAATAGCGCCAAAGTTCCCGGAATGTGCGTCATTTTTTAGCGTGAACCCCTTCCTTGCGTTAATGATATGCAAGGGAGGCGTTCCCGTCTAAAAAATGACTCCCAGGCCTTTACGTGGTATTTATACTCCCGGGCAAAAGAGACGCCCGGGAGTTGGCGTGGCTAAAAACGGTGCATTTGCGCCACTTTTTAACGCCTGCTCAGGGCAGGCGTTAAGGGGCCTGTGGGCTCAAAATGAGCCCACAGGTGCCCTCCCATGCCCCCAGGGACCCCCCCTGCCACCCTTGCCCACCCCAGGAGGACCCCCAAGGATGGAGGGACCCACCCCAGGGACATTCAGGTAAGTTCAGGTAAGTATAATTTTTTTTTTTTTATATATTTTTTTGGTGGCATAGGGGGGCCTGATTTGTGCCCCCCTACATGCCACTATGCCCAATGACCATGCCCAGGGGACAGAAGTCCCCTGGGCATGGCCATTGGGCAAGGGGGCATGACTCCTATCTTTACAATGATAGGAGTCATGTTGATGGGGGATGGGCGTCGAAAATAAATGGCGCAAGTCGGGTTAAGACGATTTTTTCGACGTAACCTGACTTGCCCCATTTTAAGACGCCCATGCGCCATTTTCCCCCTACGCCGGCGCTGTCTGGTCTACGTGGTTTTTTCCCACGCAAACCAGGCAGCGCCGGTCTGATTGCGCCGTCTAACGCCATTCCATAAATACGGCGCCCGCATGGCGCTTCAGAATGGCGTTAGACGGCGCAAAACTTTTTGACGCTAAACTGCGTTAGCGCAGTTTAGCGTCAAAAAGTATAAATATGGGCCCATGTGTGCACTTTGTGATTTTCTTTAAGATTTCTGCCCCTCACTGGTCATCCAAGACCTTTTGTTATTTGAACTCTATCTATTTATCGACTGGTGTCACTGTAAGTGACACCATTGGGCTCTTCCATAAAAAGTATATTGGCACAAAGTAGTTTTGTTCGAGCCAGGAACTACTGAATGTGTGCTTTTAGAGGACTAAAAAAATATATTTTTGATTTTGCCAATGCTTGTTTATTTTCGTGTTTCCCATAACCTTGCTGAAAATGGTTACATTGATTTTTCCATTAGGAATATACACTGTGGAAATACTACCATGCATCCGCACATTTTACTGAATGATGCTTCAAACAAATGGAACCTAGTGTTTCATAGTAGTTCAGCAGAATGTTTCATCTACCATGACCCTCAACTCCTCGTCTGTGAACCGTGGGTGTTTTTTGTTGTGACATGGTGGATGGGGTGTGGGTGGTGGAGTGTGTAATGTGCAGGGGTACAGGGTGTGCTGTTTGGTGGGTTGGAGTTGTGTGGTTCGGTATCCTTGTGGTATGTGGTGGTTGTGTGCAATGTCGACTTATTTGTTGTGTGCAGGGGTGCAGTTGTGTAGTATGTGCTGCATGTTAGGTGTGGTGGTGCCTATGGTATCCAGGTGCTGTGTCTTCTATTTGTGCATTCTTCAGTTTCTCTGTGATAAATTCAGGATGCAAGGGGTTGTGGGTATGTGTGGGGGAGTGTTTTATAGTGCAGTAATCAGGTGAGTGTGGTGTGTGTATGTTTGTCAGGTGTGGGGTATTTGCACTGTCCAATGTAGTGTTGTGTTCTGGTGGAGCTGAGTTTTTGACCGCAGCAGTTCGGACTGCCAATGGATTACTGCAGTGCAAAGACTGCTGTGCTGCTTTGTGGGTCTTCATTTGGAGGGCGGGATTTTGCCGGCATGGCGGTGCTGGTGATGGAACAGCTTCTCTCCTGCCCTTGGTCAGGGAAACGGTGTCAGATTTTTGGCTGACTTTGGCTGGCCTGCAGTTTGTGACTCGCCGACACTGGTGGACTTTTGGCCC
The DNA here is from genome assembly GCF_031143425.1 of Pleurodeles waltl. Taxonomy (NCBI): domain Eukaryota; kingdom Metazoa; phylum Chordata; class Amphibia; order Caudata; family Salamandridae; genus Pleurodeles; species Pleurodeles waltl. Next base: position 1,214,815,648 of record NC_090440.1, read on the forward strand.
ACGCACAGACGGCGGTCTTCTGCTTAGACCGCCAAAGTCGTAATGAGCACCTGGGTGTTATGGTTGAGTGAATGGGTGTGTGAGTGGCTTTGCAAGTTAAATAGTGATGAGGAATTAGCCATGTATATTGGAGTATAGGGAACTGGGTGTATCTTGATTTTCTTGTGCAGTTTGGTAACCCCAAGAAGGTACAATAGTGCCTCAGATGTGGATTACATTGATCTTCCAGTCGTCCGATCACTTGTGTTGATACCCTTGAAGTTGTTTTTAATCACATTTCAGATTTTTTCTTAATATTTTTACACTTTGTGATTTGGGTGTAAACTCGCTGAAAGGGCCACACAAAATTGAACTATGGAAACTACTGTTCTGATTGTATTGTAAGTATTGAGCTGTATCATGAGGTATATTAGTAGTAATTTGATTGTTTTCAAATGACTCATAAGATCTGATTCTAATCAAATATAAGTCACAAATAGATGGTCGTAATATGGTATCTACATGAGTGATAAATCCTTTCCTCCCCCTCCCTCTCCTCTTTTTTATATTACACTATTCTCATTTTTGAATAAGTACGGATTGGGTCCATTTTTATAAGCACAAAGAGGTGTTGACACAGGTGTTTCTTGCCCCTATAAAATATTTTTGATAACTCTTGTGACAATTGGCACATATCAATAGCATATATTACATAATTTACCCAGTCCAAGCCCAAGATATGATTCTAAGCAATGGGGATTTTTTCTGCAGACTCGATTGCATAGTAACTCTTCTATGTTTAATGAGGGTTTTAATAGCTATTCATTTTCTGTTTGATCTTACAATAGATTGCCTCTTAGACTGTGAATAATAATGGATCACACTTGCTTTATATGAGAAGCTGCAAATATAGGCCTGATATACATTTGCAACAATGACAGTACTGTGAAGGAATATGTGGTATGTTTTCTATGTCCTTCATATTATGGATTCTATTACTAAAAGTGCCCGATATTTTCTATTTACATTTGCATATTTGCTCAGGATAGAAACATTATTTTGCTTATGAAATGTCAACATGCTGTGAATGTTGGGCGATGCACCAGGAGGATGAGGTACATGACCATATTTTGTTTATGTCTATGAATTTCGTTTTGTATTTCTGTGGTATGTGGGGTATTGATCATTCACTTGACAAAGGTCTTAGTGCAGAAATGTGTTTTTGTAGCACATAAAGAACTGGAGTTCTGCAAGATGACATGCCACATTTCCTTTTCGACCCAAGGATTGTTAGAGGATCAAACTGCTTTGAGACATTATAGACTGAGCCATCACCATCATGGGCACCAGCATCGCTAGGAGAGGAGCCTTTTCTCCTTGTGGTCGCTCTGGAACATATATATATACATATATACGTACATACACACACACACACACACATATTTATATATATATATATATATACAGTATATATATAATAATATATAGATTCACTGAAAAACTATATATATATATATATATATATATATATATATAAATAAATAAATAAATATATATTTACGGAAAACAACTAAGGTTACAGGGAAGCTACAGTTAGGTTCTGAATTTACTCATACTAAACCATAGAAATTCAGCAATTAAAGTTAAGAGTTCTTTCAAGTAACTATTAGTCACGCCCTACGGTAACTATAACTCGTGCCCTCACCATGCACTGCTAAATACCTCAGATATTACAGCAGTCATGAGAACTTCTATAACATCCTTAAAAGTATAAATGAAACCTTAGCAGTCAGTTTTTTTAAGAAAACCCTGTGCATGGTGGGGACGAGAGTTATAGTTACCTTAGGGCGTGAATTATATAACTGCTGAATTTCTATGGTTTTGTATAAGTAAATTCAGAACCTAACTATACCTTCCCTGTAACCTTTGTTTTTTCAGTAAATTTCTAAGGTTTTTTTAAATTCTATTTCCTAACTATAATGTCCCTGTAATCTTTGTTTTTTTTCAGTGAAACAAATAAACTAAAAAAAAAAAATATATATATATATAGAGCCTTTATTCTGATCCCTTGTATTGTTTTTTACTGATAAATCCATCCCCTAAGATCGTTGCTAGTGGATAAAATGGTGGCGCAACTTTCTGAAAAGCTTGCAGCCAGCCAATCACACTGCTTGTGTGGCTCATGGATTTGTGGCGCTCCACGTCAGAGTCGCGATGGATCTGCATCCTTATATATCCAAATTTATTTTCCCATTAATTCCTCAAAAATTCTGAAAACATTTACACCAAAACACAAAAAGGTTGCTTTCTGGACCAGGACATACCTTTCTGCCAAATTTGATGTAATTCCGTCCAGTAGTTTCGGTGCTATCGCTGTTCAAAATCCCTATGGAAAAATGAATAGGGAAAATGTGTTTTGGGACCCCCTTTTTTTTTATCTGACCTCCCCCCCCCCCGCCCCCCCCCCCCCCCAAGACAGATCACCCTCAAACTTTCCGGACAGCAAATCACATGAGCGTTGTATTTTCTTGGAAAGTTTCACCAAGATTCGGCAACCAGCACTAAGTTATTAGCAAAACAAAAAACGTTCTTTCTATAGAAACTTGGGCCCGAGTTTATACTCTGCGCTGAATTAGCATCATTTTATTAACGGTAATTCAGCGCAAACCTAACTCTATAATTCTATTTGGACACTAGACTAGTCTAACATCAAAATATTGGAGTTAAAGTCATTTTTTGCTAGCGGGAAAGTACCTTGCATCAATGAGATGCAAGGTAGGCATTCCTGAGCAAAAAATGACTCTAAGGCCTTAGAGCCTTATTTATCCTCCCATGCAAAAATGGTGCACGGGAGGGAGGCGGGCCTAAATAATGGTACTAAGCTTGCTTAGCGCCAATATTTAACGCCTGGGTTAGGGCAGGCGTTAGAAGACCTGTGGGCCTATTTCCATGGTGGAACACCGTGGAATAAGCCCACAGGTGCCCTCCCTAGGCTCCAGTGACACTCCCACCTACACCGGAGGGACAGCGGAGGATGGGGGACCCCATCCCTGGTAAGTAGAGGTAAGTATTTGGTTTAATTTTTAAAAGTGCCATTGGGTGCCCTGAAATGGGGGCCCCTACATGGCACCGGGTGCAATGGCCATGCCCAGGGGACCCTTGTCCCCTATGCTGGCCATTGGGGCAGTGGGCATGACTCCTGTCTTTTCTAAGACAGGAACCATCTGGTATGGTAGGTTTTGTGTTGAGAAATGACACTAGGCTAGTTAGAGTCATTCATTTTTACTCTAACCAGCCTAACGTAATTTTTAGGTGCAAAACCCCCTTCCCCCATACCGCCACCCCCACCAAAGTTATTCTCCTTGACGTTAGCCCATCCTTAGCGCCAGCTTGCACCTTTCCTTAGATTTGGAGCCCTGCTGGCACTCTGGAATGTCACTAGCCAACGGTAAACTTTTTCACGCAAAACTGCATTAGTGCAGTTTTGCGTGAAATAGTTTAAATATGGGTCTTGGACCTAAGTATAAGTACCTAGTGGTGACTGTCATTAGCTTTTATATGTATATATACATATATATATGACCTACTGGCAGTTGTCAGTAGTTAGATATAGTTAAGACCTAGTTCCTATAGATAAAGCTGTTTTTTGCTTGCCTAAATATTTGGTGCCGCTTGACGAATCTGCACAAAATGTTCCCCCCAAAAAACGACAGTCATGTGAGCTGCTGTCTGAAAGATTTGGGGATGATCCATCAAGCGGGGACGAGATAACTCGGGGGGTGAAATTTAGAGCTTTTCCAATGTTAATTTCTATAGGAAAAATTGAACAGCAATAGCGCAAAAACTACTGGATGGAATTACACCAAATTTGGAAGAAAGGTAACTCTTGGTCCACAAAGAGCACTTTTTGTTATGTGGTGTAAAGTCATTCAGTAGTTTTTCAGAAATTTAAAGAAATCCAAGATTGTATATATGAAGACGTGAAGGATTTGCGACCACTAACGATCTTGTGCAGAGATCTGATTGGTTGATAACACTACAACAACAGAAGTGTTGTCAGCCATCTTGGGATTCTGCTGAAGCTGAGTCCCAGAAAAAATATTTAAAAACACAAAAGGGGTCAGGGTACGAACACCCTGACCCCTTGGCTCTGGTAGTGAGGTCCCAAAGGACACCCCCAGGGCTAAGAACAGTTTTTTAAATTCTACGGACAGATCCACGACGGATCCATGGATCTGCAGATCAGCAGTAAATTAAGAACAAACATGAAGCGTGGGCTCCTGTGCTTCATTATCATGAAACCTCTGGGTGGGCCAAGTCTTTCTCATATAGATATATATATATATATATATATATACTGTACAGTTCATTTTTTTGTTATTTTCATGAGTTCTTGTTCCCCTTGGAATAAGCCTTAAAATATGGGCACACTGCAAAGGTGAGTACTCAAAGACTCATAAAGACACCCTGAAAGTAATAATAACAAATGTTCAAAGAGAGTCCAATAAGCGTCCAAATATATGTCAATTCTCCATTCAGTCCATTGAAATCACAGGAGCCAAGAAATGTTGTATCGAATTTTATTCTTCCAAAAATTATTTCTCAGCCCAGTCAACGCGTTTCCTCCATCCAACAGGACTTCATCAGGAATCTTAATATCAGTAGTCTACTTGAAAACTCTACTTCTCAAGTAGTGACAAATCCATATCTCATACAAAATCTAATCCTATATCGAGCACCATGGGCTGCAAGCATGCAGTGTGCTTATCTTGGAGTTACAAAGGGAGTCTTGTGGCAGTGAGACTCCAATGGTGGAAACACACTATTTGTTCACTATATTGGGATATTCGCTTGTGTGGTATATCAGTGTCATTACTGCTCTTGTTGTTTGTTGCCTTAAAATATGAACAAGTGTCCACATGTTTCGTTCTGTAAAGTAATTGTATCATTGATGTTATGAGGCAGTAAGCAGTGCTTTATTAGGTCGGTTAGCTACACTGTGGTAATAATAGGGACTTTGACGCTTTCCACAGTGGTAATAAATGTGCGAATGTTAAGTTTATTATTACAATTGTTACAAATAACATTTTTATTGCACGCCAAACATTTTCATTGGCATTCACTCATGGTTTTTACAATCCAGCACTGTCAGCTAGCAGTCGCTGATAAAGCACTGGTGTACAACCTGAGGGACTCAGAATCTGAAACGTTGAAATGGAAATAGATTTGTGTTCGTCTGTGAGCTCATCTGTGCATCTTGTTGAGACGTTTCTTTGTTGGATATACAGACATTTACTTCTTGGATACAGGAATATTCTCATGCATTTTCCATAAAATAAAAAGGTGACTTTATTACAAATTTCCATTTCATTGAGTTCTGATATTGAGTATCAGCCTTTGACAGCCTATAATATTGCATGTAAAGGACACTTGACCCCTGATGTATCACATATTCACAAATACTAGCTATATGCACATTTGTTGTAAAGAACTTAAGCTGTGGCGGAGTTTAGATTCGGGGCAAGTAGATGATCTATACCCTTCCTATACTGAAGGCACAAACAACCCAATAGTACGAAGGAATGGTGGTATTTGCTTAGCTGCCAAATGTGACCCGGCATGAGTAGCATTTTTTTTTCTTCTAATTATAGTTGATGAAATAAAGGGCTATTTAGGCTTTGAATCATGGATATTTTTAATACCTGGGAGAGTATATTCATCTTAAAAGCGTTAGCGGTAACGTTACTAAAGGCAACTTCTGATGTAAAAAGATACTTGTACCAAGTAAAATGTGCCACTCGTCAACCGGGATAAACTGTAATAGGTGACTAGTGGCGTCAAAGGCCACTGGGGATGGGGACGGAGAAAAGCAAGTGATTCTGCCACAGTGCCACTGTCATACATAGATAGGAGGTGCGAGCAGCAAACTAGCTTGTCACATGCTGGTCTCAGTCCCCACTCGACATCACAAGCTTGCTTTCCAAATGAGAGGACAGTAGCAAGATGCACCAAGAAAGGTATGAGCCTGCCTCCTTTAGTGTAAGAAAAACAATATATTCTAAGAACACCACTCGGGTGCACTTATGTTACTTGCCAGATGCTTACAGCCCTAATGTGGGCCTATGCTGTCTCCGCATTGTATCAGATGCAACACGCGCTACGTCATCCATTACAATGTGATACAAATGCCATGAAAAGAGGTGTTCAGTCTGCAATTTGTGCCAGACAACTTTTCACACTCATTCACTCGTGGGCCCTCCTGGCAAAAATCTTGAAAATTACCTTGAAATATGACATCTATTTCATTACAAACAAGAGCCACACAAACACTAGAAAGGCATATCTCGTTATAATGTGGCATTCCTTATATACTGCAATGAATAAAATCTTAGCCTGGTGAACCAAACAATTCCCGCTGTCAAATTCAGGGCAACTGCCTCCCTCAAGCTTCATAGGTATGTGCTTGAAGATTAGAGAGGGAATTGTTGGGAACTGTTTAACACAACATAGTCTCAGGAGCTTCACCTTGATAACTACAAATGTGAGTGCTTGGGATAAATGAAAGCAGGTTAAGCGTCCCAGACTCCAGGATGCTAGCGATCGTTAATCGTTGTCGTGGCCCTCAGGGTCTTTCAATGTCCACTACAACCTTTCAATCTTGCCATTATTGGTATAATATATAAAAAGGCAAATAACTAACATCCAAATCACATTCGGTCATACATAAAACATCTTAAACTAAAGACCATTTTTGTTCTTATTAAAAACAAACGCAAAAAGGCCACAATATGTGACTATGAAAATGTGGTCTTCACATAAATAATAAGACCCAGTGACCAGTTAACCTTTGCTGTGCAAGTAGCTCATGTGTCCACAGCTGTCACTCAGCATGGTCAAGCAGGCTGCAATCAGAAGGAGCAATAACTGATTTTTTTTAATGTGTTTTTCAAATGAATGTTTTTATCACGCTTTTGTATAAGAATCACAGCATGGAGAGGATCAAATCGCAGAGTCACTCTGAAATCTCCCAGTATTCTTCTGAGCGTCTGAGATTTTGTAGTTTAAGAGGTAAACATCGTTTTTGTGGAACAGAGGGGAAATTCATTTTCAAACAAAATTTCTTAAGAATGAATTGAGTGTGTCGCCTCGACTTGGAACAATCAGGGTGTAAGGTGTTCTGAAATTTCCTGGGAGTTATTTTCCGTCTGCGATTGCTTGAGGTTGATTTCCTGCAAAACTGCATTGATGCGTTGTCGCTGACAAAATTGCAGTGTGAATCAATTTGTCAGAGTTAAAAGGATAGGGCTGATTGTTTCTACCAGAAATTACAAAGGCTGTTTCTTTAACCTGAAATCCCTCGAGGTCAAGTTCCTCTAAATTCTAGATGCCAGTGAGCTTCCATAACATTTGTAACATCTTTTCAGAATTAATCCGTTTTGAGAAACTAGCACTGGAGAGAAGACTAAGAAGTGAGGACTGGATTATGATCCTGCTGCAAATCAAGTGGAGGTGGGTCGAAGGGTTCCACAACAAATCAATATTGTTTTTATACTTTTCTACTCCAGCGGGTCATTGCGTTCCAAGCCAAGATCACTGACATTCGTAGGTTGAAGCTCCTCACTGTCTTCCTCCATTTCGTCTTCCTCCATCTCTTCATCTTCGTCCTCCTCTTCTTCTTCTGTTCCATCCAGGGAGTCCTCATGGGCAGCTAACATTGCCTGCTGCATGGCCATTGTGGCACTGTCTGAGGACAGGGAATGGAGATTGTCCATATTGATGGAGCCTAAAAAACATGACACAGATGACAAAGTTTGAATTGATGTAATGTAGCAAAAAGAACATATGTTGCACAGAGAAGCTCAAATAATTTACCCAACATAAATGAAAGCTACATAGATGGATCCTCTGCACTCAAGAATATTGTTAGATTAGAAGTTTCCTTGAATCATATTCATTACAAACAACCACTTGATGACACAAAGATACATTATGTCAAATTTCACATGTGCGTGTCCAATAGGTTTCTTTGATGCTCCATTTTATAGCACTCAGTCAATGGCATGTGGACAAATCTACTCTATCACATCACAAAACATTTTTTCGATAACTTCCAAGGTCTTGAAGTGGATTAGGGTCCATAATAACAGTCGTGAAATGAGAGAAGTTGAAGACTGACTGCGGAGGTGGTACAGAGGTGATCAGCACATGACAATGTGCCCCGCTTTAGAAAACTCTTTCCAGCCTCTCTCTCTTACAAATAGTTATTCACTAAAGCGCCTTAATTGCTTAATTGCAGTCAACAATGACCTTAGAGTACCAGTCCTTGGGGGAAAGGAACCTTAGGCTCAGTATATGGAGAGACCTGCCACAATAGCAAACTGTTCATGAGACATTCAATACAGAATCGGCAAGTGCACACCATTGTCATGGTTACCTTAATCAAGTATGACAGCAGGTCTTATTTCCCCACTCTTCCCTTGAAGGGAAAACCCTAAACCAATGTTGCATCAATAGGACACATCTTTTGAAATTGTCTGGAGATTCGGTCATTACTTAAGAAAAGTATTTAACATTAATGACCGCCCCTAAAATGATTGACAATCCTCCAACACACATTTTTGATTCTGAAATAACTGTTGCCTCGGATTATCAAGTGTCACTCAACACATCACGGGAACCAATGTGTTGCATGACGAGGAGAGAGAAGGAAAGTGGCACTGTCCTGCTCTCTCCCTAGAGCTGACGCACAGTCAGGCAGACAAGCACCCTGCCCACACCTTTGCACCATAGTGCAAAGGTGCCTTTGTGAGTCTTGTATGGGTTTTGTACTTTAAAGGTAGCCATCCAGTACAAAATACAATGCTTAGACTAACTTTGAAACCTTTCCCACTTCTGATGTGTTGTGTACAGTGCAGCACACATGTGAAGTGAGAAAATTTAGGAGACACAAAAGCATTTCTCCTTTAAAACGCTTGCTTTGAAGTGGCTTTTATTTTTACACAAAACATTGTGTACTATTGTTAGCAGTTATGGTTTTGCATCAAAAAACATAGGTGGTTGCCTGGGAACGCCCATGTACCACCCATGATTTCCTCCCTGACGAAGAGTAACACAAAGTAGTGCTAATAGCTGCTTTGGGTTAATTTAAGGGAACTTTCCAGTGCACAAGTTTTGCACACCAAACTAAAATTTTAAATACTGTTCAGGTTTGTGTCACTTTTGTGAAGCACGCCCAGCAAAAAATGTTTGTCAATCTGAGCTGTAGAGTGTCTGGAGATCTCTCATTCACTAGGGAGGTTGCTGCATTCTCCTCTTTTTGCAAGATATTGGGGCAGATTTACTAACATATTGCGCTATGTTTGCGTCACGATTTTTAAAAAATGTAGGCCCATATTTATACTTTTTGACGCACAACTGCGCCAACGCAGTTGTGCGTCAAAAATGTTACCGCCGGCTAACGCCATTCCAAAGCACCATGCGGGAGCCTTATTTATTGAATGACGTTAGCCGGCGCTGCGGACTGGTGTGCGTCAAAAAAAATGACTCACACCAGGCAGCGCCGGCGTAGGAGAAAATGGAGGTTGAGCGTCAAAAAATGGGGCAAGTCAGGTCTGAGGCAAAAATCAGGCCTCAACCCGATTTGCGCCATTTTTTTTTACGCCCAACCTCCATTGACATGACTCCTGTCTTAGCAAAGACAGGAGTCATGCCCCCTTGCCCATGCCCAGGGGACTTATGTCCCCTGGGCATGGTCATTGGGCATAGTGGCATGTACGGGGGCCCAAATCAGGCCCCCCTATGCCACAAAAAAAATAACGAAAGAAAAATACTTACCCCAACTTACCTCAACTTCCCTGGGATGGGTCCCTCCATCCTTGGGTGTCCTCCTGGGGTGGGCAAGGGTGGCAGGGGGTGTCCCTGGGGGCATGGGAGGGCACCTCTGGGCTCCTTCTGAGCCCACAGGTCCCTTAACGCCTGCCCTGACCCAGGCGTTAAAAAACGGCGCCCATCAGGCTGGGCGCCGTTTTTTAAGGCCAGCCCCCTCCTGTGCCTCAAAATGACGTCAGAGTATAAATATGGGGCACAGGCCTTAAAGTCATTTTTTGGAAGGGAACGCCTACCTTGCACATAATTAACGCAAGGCTTGTTCCCCCTTCCAAAAAATGACGCACATGGTGGAACTTTGACGCCCGCGGGGTCGGACGTCAAAGTATAAATATGGGGCAGGGTTTGCGCCGATTGTGCGCCAAAAATTTTGACGCACATTCGGCGCAAACATGGTATAAATATGCCCCCTACTTTCCAATCTATAATTTGTTTTGCATTCAAAGGGGACAATATACCAATATTTTGCACTGTGTTCTTTTCCTCTACTCCACATCAAGAGGGCGTTCCAATGCAATAACCTGTGTCTTTTGAGGCAAAACCGTATGTAGCACATAAAAAATTACTGTATTTGAAAGCAAATGTTAAAAGGAGAAATGCTTTTATTTCTCCTTTCTTTCTCACTTTGCATGTATGCTGCAGTCTACAGCACACATGCAAAGTAGGAAAAGTTTTAAAGCTTTTCTAGGCATAATATTTAGTACCGGAAGGGAGCCCTTCCAGTACTAAACCTGTGATAGGCTCACGTAAACACACCTGCACTATGGAGCAAAGGTATATGCATTGTGCACGGCAGCAAAATTCTGAGCTAGGGAGAGGGGAGGAGAGTACCATATCTCTGAAGTTATGGCGCTCTCCTGCTCCCTCCCTGTCACACAACACACCAAAGAATGTTTGGCTGCTGCGCTGTGTTCCGTGATATGTTGGTAAATCTGGCCCTATATTGCCCAAAAGTAACACAGGGTCGCGCAAAGCGCTGCTTTGCGTTATTTAGCATCAATGGGGCTTGTGGCTATCAGGATTGGAATGGCCATTTTCTTTATCTTGTAGTAAAACTGCAGATATCTTGACCTAATAAACAGACACTAAGGCCCATGTTTATACTTTTTGCCGCAAAACTGTGCAAAAAAACGCAGTTTTGCGGCAATATGTATAGCGCCGGCTTGCGTAATTCCAAAGCGGCAACCGGGCGCTAAATTCATGGAATGCTGCAAGACGGCATTCAAGTTGGGCTAGCGTCAGAAAAAAAGACATTAGCTGGGTGGGGGAAGTGGTACGGGTGAAGGGGGTTTTGCCTAAAAAAATTACACTAGGCTGGTTAGAGGCATAAAAAATTGCAGTTAACCAGCCTAGCCTCATTTCCTGACGCAAAACCAACCATACCACATGACTCCTGTCTCATAAAAGACAGGAGTCATGCCTACCACCCCAATGGCCAGGCCAGGACAGGGGACCAGGGTCCCCTGAGCTGGGCATTGAACCCAGTGCCATGCAGGGGGGGCAATGTTAGGACCCCCAATGGCACTTAATTTTTTTTAAAGAAAATACTTACCTATACTTAACTCGGACGGGGTCCTCTATCCTCTGCCGTCCCTCTGGTGTGGGAGGGGTGTGGGTGGGCGTGTTCCTGGGGCTTGGGGTAGGCACTTGTGGGCCCATTCCATGGTGTTTCACCATGGAAATGAGTCCACGGGTTCCCTAACGACTGGTCTGACCCTGGCGTTAAATAATGGAGAAAAGCAAGCTTTGCACCATTATTTGGCCCCTCCACCCACCCATGTGTCATTTTAGCACAGGGGATAAATATGGGGCAATGAGATTAGCACCTTTTTATAGATGGGAATGCCTACCTTGCGTCTCATTGACGCAAGGTAGGTGCGCGCTACCAAAAAATGGTGCTAACTCCAATATTTTGACGCTAGAGGTGTCTAGCGTAAAAATATAAATATGGAGTTAAATTTGCACCGAATTTGCGTCCAAAAAATTACGCAAATTCAGCGCACAGATAGTATAAATATGCCCCTAAATAAGATAGGGCTTATTCTACAAATAAATTAAAAATGTGACACATTCTTCAGATAAGACCTTCAACTGAATTATAACAGTGTTCTTTTGGGCAAGAGCGTATAGTTCACAAATCATGCTAACTCGCTAAAATGTTAACTGAAATCCATCATTCCGTATTTAGAACTTCTTTTTGGCTGTCACGAGGTGGGGTACTACTAGAACTGGAACAATTCTACAGTACTGTTAATTGTCTACTGAAGTCACCCGTAACACATACACAAGTTGTTTACCTATCGTCTTTTAATTATTTGATATATAAAATAAGAATTTGGTTTTAAAGACGTTAAAGTCTCAAAGTACACAATCATTTTCAGAAATGATGCAGGAAAACAATGTAGACTTCTGATATATGTGATCACATAATTGGATCGTCAAATCAACAAATGCGCGGGCGACGCTGTCCTCAAGAAGGTGGGTGTACTTAAAAGTAGCCTTAAAAATCCTATAACACATTATGGGTTTTTACTTTCCTCTGGAAAGGCGAGGAAGTCTTCCAATATATGCATCCACTGACTCTATGTGCTATTAATCACATAACAACCACTGTCCTCAGTCACATTATGTGATTTTTATGGATGCTTGTAAATACACCCACCTTTCTGAGCACAGCGCCCTCTGCACTTTTCTTGAACCAATTATGTGATGAATTGTTTCAATACAGGTAAGCATATATTGAAACAAAGAGTGCTCCTACTCGCATTCACTGATTGATTTGCTGGGAGGAAGTGAGCACACGTATACAATACAAGAGACTGATTCAAGAAAGCACAATCTATAGATGCAAGCTTTACAAATAAATCCCACCGGAAGCAGTTCTTTTGTATTAGTACCCCAGTCCTCGGTGAGATTACAGGGTTGGGTCTTTGTTATATATTTGTACTTCTGGCTTCTGATATCTTGCAATAATACATTGGTCTCCACGCAGTATGAAACTTTATTCAAGTTCTTGGTGGTTGGAATATTATTTCTTTGATTAGGATAAATGTTTATGAGCAGATGAATAGGGGGGCTATTTTGACAGAATTGTTTTTAGTAGTTGGACATTTACTGACTGAGGGACCACAGGCTTTTAGGTCCTTTACATTAGTAGAAAACATCTACTGCAACAGGTGAGATGACAGCTTCCAAGCTCTAAGCCTCTGCTCGTTTGGTTGGTCACATCTATGTAGATTTCAAGACCAAAGAAGGGGCAGGGGGAACTTTCGCTAAAACTGCAATGTCAGCTGAACTATCTCAGCAAGGATTTGTTTCTGAAAAACATTATGTCCTAACGTACTGCAAATTTTCTGCAAATGCGTGATATGACAGCATTGTGTTTCCCCTTGATTCATTCATGATGGTTAAAGTAAAAAAAAAATGGAAGGCCTGTCCTAACTAGGGTGGTCCTCCCAACGCTGTTCGGTTCATGGATCTATAGCAGTTGGTCTGCTAACAGGAAGTTATAATGATGTAGCTATGGCTGAGGCTCTACCACCAGACACTATGCATTTTCCCTATATAAATGAGGTGGGAAGACACAGTGGCCGGTTAGGTAATTCAACCATTTTTGGTGATTTTTCCATTACTACTCAAATCTAAATAAGGCTCTAAGGCCCAGATTTATGACAAAGTGGCGCAATGCGGTGCTGAGCCAAAAATAGCAGCGCTGCACCACTTTTGAAACACAGGGATGCGTTGTATTTACAGGAATACAGAGCACTCCTGCGTTTCCCCATAGGCCGGCGCTGAATTAAGCTGCCTGCACCAACGCAGGCATCTCTGCGTTAAGAGGATAAATTATTTATGTGCAGGAAGGTGTTCCTTCCTGCACATAAAGAATCTTTAATGGCGATTTGGCACGTCAATGTGTGCTGCAAAATGCAGTAAATCTAGAAGTACCAAAACATCATTATGGAATGATTGTTTATGTGCAGGAACGGACACCTTCCTGCATATAAACAATCATCCATTTCATTTTGCTTCTTCTATGCAGCACACATAGAAAAAGCAAAAAATGTGGAGGAATAAAAGCATTCCTCATCATTTTGCCATGCTAACGCCATTCCTGGGGTGGCGTTAGGTTTGGGTGCTGTCACAGATTTACGATTTCTCGTAAATGTGGGGCAGCATCAAAAGCAATGGGTGTTTGCGATGGAACGCCTACTTCAACATCCATTGCACGCCTATCTGACACAGAAAAGTGAGTCGGAGGGGCTTATTTTTACAAAGAGGCCTAATGCCACAAAAAGTAAATATGGAGCAGTGGTTAGCACCACCGAAGCGTCACAAAAAGTGACACTCTGGTGGCGATAGGGCTTTGTAAATAAGGCCCTGAATTTCAAACAACAGAGTTGCTGCATTGGGCCTTTGAACTAAATACCAACAATTCAACTCCTGGGAGTTCCTATTTTAGCTCCCATTTAAGCATATCCTGCAATGTTGGTGTACAATTTACCGGTGTAAGTTACACGTACATTTTTTTGTTTGTCTAGAGTGCAGCGGCCACTGTACTGATTTACACATCGTATAATTCAGCATATTTGAATATAGTTAAAATGGTTGTGCTGCTAAAATACAATTTTTGGAATGAGACATTTTAGTAGTGCTATATCTGACAATTAATCGAGTTAGGCCTACAAGGTTCTGATGGTGCATCAGCCTAAGCACAGCGAGCATTGCCCCTGAATGATCCCCAAATACTGTGGAGGACACTGCAGACAACTTTGCACCCTCATTGGGATCCAGTTGGAAACTGAAGGACTGGATTCCCCCTGCTGCCCTCATGAAGAGAGGACTGACTAACCACATCTTCACAGAATAGGAGAATCTCTGGTCAGTGAGAAGTCTGTGATGCTACACAGAAAGAGAGCCGCTGAGTGCTGTTGTGCGTACGGCAAGCAGCCTGACTTCTCTGAACAGGATCAGAACTCTCCCGTGCCCCAGTCAGGGCACTCGCTGTAACGCTGAACATTTCCATGCTGCTGGATCAGGTAAGATTTGAAATGGGTCTGTTGGGCCCCGGGTGATGCGCTGCTGATGGTGATGCTGCACCAATAGACACTTTTGACTATATTCCTGAGGAGTCAAAGGAGAGCAAACTCTTGCGCATAACTAGTGTTAAGCATTCCCAAATGAGGCCACCAGTGAATGAGGAATAATTCCGACCATGTTAAAAGGGAGAGAGTGGGACAGGGATTTGCCTGACAAAAGCTAGAGGCCGACATTTAGTGGATTGTGCTGTTGCCAATGAATGTTGTTATTGCTTTGCATGAGTAGAGTTATACTTCTTTTCTTATAAAAGCAAGTATTTGACTGGACCTTGACTTATTGGCAATACTGTATGTATTTTGAGTTACGAGTCGTTTTCACTAAATCGTGTGTACATTTCCTCCAAGGGAGCCTTTGACTGCTTGTCCACAGGGACCACTGAGAATCAAGTGCGGAAGGAGCACGTGGCCCAGTTGCTCAGGATCCATAGTAGGTCAGTCACTGGACATCAGGAGTAAAAGGCCTCAACCCCCCTGCGTGCTCCGTGACTCTCTGAAAGGGGTTCTGACAATATCAAACGTATAAAAAGGCTTCTTACAAAGAAAGACCTGTCTTAGTCGCCCACAAGCCCAGACAATGGTGAGTGTAACTAAGATGAATGGCCAGTGGTTAGCATGGGATGAACTGTTAATGCCCAACATATTGCAGTGAATTTGGCATTGAGAGCCCTGTATTTTCCAAGTGTTTGGATAAAATGCTCATTGCCAAAAACTCTGCCATTAATGTGTGTTTCTTCGAGGAAATAACTCAAAGCTCGCAATGGGGGGGTTTAGGTTGGCCCCAGCCCATAATGCCTTTCTGTAACATTGCACTAGACATGGCCTACAAAGCACCATACCCGTCACTACACAAAAACATGTGCTCCTTTCTGTAGTCATGAACAGAACATTATTCCTGGTTTTGGCTTACTGTCTGGACTTGGGTGTCCACTTCATGAAGTTCAACAAACACCTGCCTATCTTGGTTCAAAAATAAGATGCGTATCAAGAGTTTTAACTGGTTAATGTATTTTTTATCCTGTCTTTCATGTCGAGTAATGAATGGTTCAGGAGCTTATACTGAGTGACACCCACCAAATCAAATGTGATTTGTTGGAATTGGAGACATCAGGCCAATATAAAGGAGGCGGAGTTAATATGCCCCATGTGCGTATCACTCTTGGGCTTTCTTGTTGAAATTGTTTTGGAGATCAAGTGAACCTTCAATAGGCAAATTGCAGGATGTGAGTGCATCACGTAATACGGAGAATGAAATCAAAACCTCCTTGAAAGTGCTGTTGAACTGGAAGGTTATTGGAACCTACCCCACTTCATACGTCTCTTTTTGATACGCTATCATATGCCTGGATTAACTAAAATCTTGATGTACTCATGGAGATAGCGTCTTTGCTCATTCAAAAGCCTAATCTAAGTCATTGTCACATTTCACGAAACAATATCAACCAGCCTATTGGGAGGTCAGTTGGAATTTGGATGTCTGATGCCAATATGAGAGTCATTGTTACAATGTTTATCTGTGAAATGGTACAATGTATTTTACCTAATACAAACTGAATCAGATCTAAATGTGTTTTTGAGTGAACACTTACAATGAGTGTCCTCTCTGTTCATTCTTCATAGACTATGATTGGAAACAACTCTTCATTTTATAGTCCACATTTTTAACAGTGAGGGAGTGCACATGTTAAGTGGGCACTGTTAGATTAGAATACCCCGTTTCAGTAAACCTGTTAGGCTTATGTGAAGAACTGCCTATCTACAGTACACAGTACGTTGGAGTTAGACAACACTTCTAGATCTCGAGCATTACACACAATCTCAGTGACACACTAAGCCTAAATACATTGTTAGTCAAAAGAGGTAAATGCTCTGTTCGATTCGAAACCCCATAACACTAGACCTGTATCACTGGGAAAGTGCTGTGGAGCCTTTGATTCACTTTCTGCTTCACATTGTCATCAGTCATCAGTTTTCTTCTGAGCATGTAACCAGGTGGCGTATTCTGCTCATTCCTAACATACTGAATTTAGGCAGCAATTGTGATGCAAAATAGCAGTTAGATAACATTTCAAATTCAACGTTCTTAAAACACCGATCGATTTTCTTACAGAAAAATATCACAACAACATGAGTCATTGAAGAGCACCTGCCTGGATGAGGATTGAGGGGGAAAGGCCAAATTCATGGCCAGGTGGTTAAGAAATAACCAGCCTATGCTATTTAAGGCCCCTACATCCCTCTGATTGGCTCCATAGAGAGAACACTGGTGTATTATAATCAAATAAGCATGAGCGCATGTTCAAACCCTTCTCCATTCTTAGGCACTGAATCCCCGATATTGCACTGTGAATATGCAACTCTGCACTCTCTTAGATGCTGGAGCGTTCACCAAATGCTTACCATCAGGGTTGGATCCAGAGAGGACACCTTGCTGCTGTAACACTCCTGCTGCAAGAGAGTTCGGCCAAAACCTCTGAGTTGGCCGGTGCTGAGATTTTATCTTCTTAGCTTTTGGGGCAGGATCTGGGTTACTGGCGTCAAGCATGGGCTGCAGGATGCGGCGTCTTGCATTGATAAACCTTTCCAGAAGAGAAAAACATGAATAGAGAAATAAGACAGTAAGTAAAATCTCAAAATCCTGTCTTACTGCAGAGTCTCTAACAGTCACCTTTTGGTGTTAGCCTAGGAATCACAATATTATTGCAGCAAGTATGGGCCAATACTCATCACTAGCCTTGAAGGGATAATTGGCAACTTTGTGGGTGCAACTTGGCAAATTGTTGTGTGATTGTTTGTGGTAATGATGATAATGACAATGAAGAAACATTTCTGGCTGTTAACTTCGATCTTGCTATGGCTCAATTATATTTCAAAACATAAGGAAGGCTAAAGAACAAAACTTACGAAGAGCAAGCCTTTACTGAGGAGCAGTGAATTCAAAGAAAAATGCTTCAGTGGCGGTAGACGTAGCTAAGATAGCATATGACTCTGAAAACTGTGACAAAAAATCCTCACATACTGCTGTGACAGTCCCTTCAGAATGATGCCCTAGAAATCCTGGTAAAATCAATCCCACAAAATGTTGTTTTTAAGGGACACAAAAGCATAACATTGGAACTTACGTCACTAGGGGAGAGGCTGCGAGAACCGCACATAAAACAACACAATAGTCTTTCTTAGGTAAAGTGACTCCAATGTAGATGTTGACTGAATAGAAATATGTCAGTGCAGGTGACTAGATACACAGATTACGATCACAGTACAACATCAAAGACAGTTTAATGTTGGTGATGAGGTCATGTAGGAAGTCCAATTTGATTTTAAAAAATGGCTTTCCTTGGTTTCTCCAAAAGTGAAAATGTTCCCCAAAATGCCTTCTTTGGTTGTCATGAGCATATTAACAAACGCCAATCAGAAAATCAACAAGTTCTCTATGAATAGGCATAGTTACACCACACTGCAGAACCAGGGACTAATCGTTTGTCTTCTGGTGTCTAATGGGAAGGGCCACACGTTTGTGCTGTAATAAGAGAACTTTTGTGTTTATTTGGTAGCGTCAGTCAGGAGTGCTGTGAGACAAGTCTCAGGTTCTCACTAACGACGTTTTGGTGCAGGGCAACGCCGCAAGGATTCTTCCTGGCGCACAATGGGCTGCCATGTGCCACGTAGGCACTCTTGCACCATGATGCAAGGATGCCTGTGTTGTAGGGATGATTGTTTTTGTGTAGGAAGGGACACCTTCCTGCAAGAAAACAATCACAAGAGGCGTTTTCCTCTTTCTATGTGTGCTGCAGAATGCAGCACACATAGAAAAAGCAAAACATGAGGAGAAATAAAGGTATTTCTCCTTGTTGCACCTTCCTTTCACCCCCCCTGGGAAGGTGTGGGCTTTTGACATTTTCCAAGGTTTATGAAATATCATAAATCTGGTAACATGTCAGATGCCATGTGTGTTACATGGGAACACCTACCGTACCACCCATGGCATGGCTCCCTATCACAGGTGGTGGGAGTGGGTCTGAATTTAGCCAGCCACCCACCAGGTGGAGTCCCATGTGATGGGTTTTTCCAGAAGATCACAACTTTTGTCTTGTTGGTGTTAAGTTTGAGACAGTTGGTCTTCATCCAGTCATGCAGAAGGCAATCCTGGTCTGGATATTTGGAGTCTTGTCCACGAAGGAGAGTATTAGATGGGTACCTTTGGCATATGATAGAATGTCGATATTGTGGGCGTGGATGATGATTGCTAGTGGGATCATGTAAGCATTGAAGTGTGTCTGGCTTACTGAGGATCCTTGTGGTACTCCACAGACGAGGTTGCAGAAAAAGGGGTTAGGCACACTGACTGTGTCCTTCCGATTAGGAAGTAGAATATCCAGCGGAGAGTGGGTTTTGGATTCTAATCTGATGGAGGTTCCAGGTGAGGATGGGGTCTGGCACTGCACCAAATTCCACGAAGGGGTAGAGGAGGAGGATGATTGCCGTCTCCTCTACACAAGATCACATGAATGTCTTTAGCACTGATAAGTGCTGTTCTGAGGTGTGGTTGGGACTGAAGATTGTGTGAGTTCGAGGTGCTAGGAGTATGTTGATAAGCTTCTCCAGGACTTTGGCTGGGGGCAGTAGCAGAGAATGAATCTACAGTTGGTGGGTTGTTGGATTTGCAAAAGGCTTTTTGAACAAGGGGAGTGCTGTGGCGGGCTTCTATATTTCTAGAATATTGACAGAAGAGATGGAGTTGAATAATATCAGGGTGAGTGCTATGCTGATGGGTTGGAGTCTTTTGGCAAAGAAATGATGGGGGCAGAGGTCGGATGGGGCCTTGAAATGGACAGACTAAATAGTGGATTCGTTTTTGCCCATGGAGATGGTGTACAGTATGGATGCACTGGTTTCTTTGGGCAAGGTGGGGAGTTGTGTTACGAGATCTGTCAGGTGGTGGTGGGGCTCAATGTTGTCATATATGGAGTTTACCTTGCTGCAGAAGAAATGTGAGAGTTTGTAGTAAATGTCCTGTGAAGGGGTGATGCTGCTGGAGGTGGCAATTGGGGAGGTGAACTCTTTCACAATGGCAAAGATTTATTTCCTACTGTCGATGCGGTCTGCAAACTTGGAGCATTTGGTGTTCTGTATCTGCTGATCGTAGCATCCAAAGATGGATATGAAGGTTTTCCTTTTGCATTGTCTTGGCTCATTCTCAATCTGTGCTCCAGTTGTTTTCATTGATGCTTCGTCATCCCGAGTTCCTCTGTAGATCAGTTGGCTTGTAGTCTGTATCATGCAGCTTTGTTGAGCTTGAGGGGTAGGCTGCTGCTGTCCCTTAACTGGTGTTCTGTGAATACTGTGTGAATACTATCATCCAGTCTTACTTTGAGATGATGTCCCAGTCTCGGCAGACTGGTTTGGTAGTAGTTCTGTGTTGGTGTGGGCTGGAAATGGTGACTTTAGTGACGGTTCGGACAGGCAAAATTATGAATGTGGGTTTGTCAACAGAGATGTTATAGAAGGTGGTGCAAACCAAGTCCAGGAGGTGTCCAGAATCGTGTGTGGCTAATTTTTCATGTTAGGTGATCTGAGGTTTCTTGGGTCTTTGAGTAGTGCAGTCAGGTTAGGGTCAGTACCGTCTTCAGGTGGAAGGTTAAGTCCCTGAGGAGGGGAAGGCACTCCAGTTGAGGATGAGGGGAGCAACTAAGTCTGTGATGATGTTGGCAAAGTATGTATGTGGTCCAAGTGAACTGTATATGAGGATGGTGCTTAGGGTAAAGTTGACTGTGAAGTGAAGTCTGAAAGCATCGTGTTCCATGTTTTTGGGGGTTGTGCATCCTTGAAGATGATGGTGATTCTACCACCAGGCTTGTGCTGTCTGTCCTAATTGGTGATCTTGTAGTCAGGAGAAAAGGCAGTAGCAATGGCAGGGGCTGATGTGGGGTTCAGTCATATTTCCACAAGGAACAACAGATCTCAAATCTCTGTGGTGTGTTGGTGAGATAGCATGTGTTAAGGAGCCTGCAGGAGTGTGCAGAGTGTTATGCAGTTATTGTCTGGTTAATGTGGGTGTGAGAAATAGATGCTGGGTGCTATTGGAGCAGGGGTAGTGAGCAGTGTGTGCGGGAGAGTACATGAGAACTTGCAGGTGGTACAGGAGAACATCCCTTCAGTGTTGTGAGGTGTAGTATTGTTGCAATGAGGGGATCAGCGGCTGGGGTTGAGAGCGTGGAGGATTTCTTTGGAGTAGTGGCAGGTAGGTGGACCAGCTTTCGGAGTGCCAGCGTTGCGCCCGCTGTGCCTTTACTCTATGGCCATCATTAATTAGGTCCTGGGAGGGAGGGGGAGAGTAAGGAGCAGTGCGCAAGGTTGGGATGGAGCACCGGAGGTGGGAAGTGGGAGAATGTGGAAGTGGAAAAAGAGGAAAGGAGTGTTTAGGGAGACAAAAGAGCAGGAAATGGCCAATGAAGAGGAGAACAAAAAGTAAGTGAGAAAGGACAAAACTTGGTAAAAAACAGAAAGAAAAGCAGAAAAGCCCAAACCCGGCAAAGAGAAGAGAGACAGAAATGAGTGAGAATGGAAAAGAAAAAACACAAGCCGACATGAGCAAGAATGAAAAGCAGAAATGAGTGAGAATGGCAAGCAGAAACGAACGAGAGTGGCAAAAAGAAAGCTGCAGAAATTTATGAAAGTAGCAAGAAGAAATAAAGGAGTGTGGGGAAGAGAAACAAGCAGAAATGAGCATGAGAGGCAAAAACAAAATAAAGCAGAGAAGAGCAAGATGAAACAGGAGAGAAGTGGCAATACAACAAGAAAGACTAACACAAAAACAGAACCAAACCTAAAATCGAGAAGGAATAAGGGTGGGATCGAAGCAAAGAGAGGGAGCGCAAGAAAGAGGAGAAGCAGAAGGAGTGAGGCAGGAGCCTTGGACACACAAAGCGGGGTCTGTAGCAGCCTTGTCTGGTCAGAGGACAAGGCACCGGTACATCCTCTGGATGTACGTGCTTAGGGGCATATTTATACTCTGTTTGCACCAAATTAGTGTCATTTTTTTTAACTCTAATTCGGTGCAAAACTAACTCCATATTTATACTTTGGTGCTAGACCCCTCTAGCACCAAATTTATGGAGTTAAAGTAATTTTTTGAAAGTGGAGTCCTACTTTGCCCTAATGAGATGCAAGGTAGGAGTTCCCATGCAAAAAATGACTCTATGGCCTTAACACCATATTTAGGGGCATATTTATACTCTGCGGCGTATTTATACTCTGTTTGCACCGAATAAGTGTCATTTTTTTTTACTCTAATTCGGTGCAAAACTAACTCCATATTTATACTTTGGTGCTAGACCCATCTAGCACCAAGGCCCTGATTTAAACTTTTTTTGCACCGCATTAACGTCATTTTATGACACAAAAGTGGCGCAAACGTACAAAATATTGGCCCTTATTTATACTTTTTGCTGCAAAACTGCGCTAACTCAGTTTTGCACCAAAAAGTTGAGCACCGGCTTGCACCATTTCTGTGCACCAGCCGGGCACCATATTTATGGAATGGTGCAAGCCGGTGCAAAGGGTAGGCTAGAGTTTAAAAAAATGACTTTAGTCGGTGGGGCTGGCAGTATAGAAGAAGAGGGTTTAGCACCAAAAAATGGCTTTAGGCAGGTTAGAGTAAAAAGAAATGACTCTAACCAGATTAGCGTCATTTTATGGTGCTAAACCTACCATGCCACATGACTCCTGCCTTAGGAAAGGCAGGAGTCATGCCCACCACCCCAGTGGCCAGCACAGAGGACAGGGGTCCCCTGGGCATGGCCATTGCACCCGGTGCCATATATGGGGGCCCATTTCAGGGCCCCCTATGGCACTTTCAAAAATAAAATGCACTTACCTGTACTTACCTGGGATGGGCTCCCCCAACCTCGCAGTCCCTCTAGTGTGGGTGGGGGTGCCCCTAGGGCCTAGGGAGGGCACCTCTGGGCTTATTCCGTGGTGTTCCACCATGGAAATAGGGCCACAGGTCCCCTAAGACCTGCCCTGACCCAGGTCTTAAAAAATGGGGCAAAGCAAGCTTTGCCCCATTTTTTGACCCTTCCTCCCTCCCTTGCACCATTTTTACATGGGAGTATAAATATGGTGTTAAGGCCATAGAGTCATTTTTTTGCACGGGAACCTCCTACCTTGCATCTCATTAAGGCAAGGTAGGATTCCACTTCCAAAAAATGACTTTAACTCCATAAATTTGGTGCTAGACGGGTCTAGCACCAAAGTATAAATATGGAGTTAGTTTTGCACTGAATTAGAGTACAAAAAAAATGACGCTAATTCATTGCAAAAAGAGTATAAATACGCCCCTTAGCGTCAAAAAATGATGCTAATCTGGTCAGAATCATTTATTTTGACTCAAAACCGCCTAACGTAATTTTTTTTTTAAGCTAGCCTACCCTTTGCACCGGCTTGCACCATTCCATAAATATGGTGCCCAGGTGGTGCTAAAAAATGGTGCAAGCCGGTGCAAAACGTTTTGGGGCAAAACTGCCTTAGTGCAGTTTTGCACCAAAAAGTATAAATAAGGCCCTTAATGTTTAAATTATAAGTTGATATTACTATGGAAAAATATTCTTACAGATATTTAGGGATGATTCTTCCCAGACAATTTTCCTAAAACACTTTCTAGTAATACATGATTTGTATAACAAATAGGTTAATGACATACAGCTAATAATCCACATACGCAAAGACGTGTCATATGCATTCATTACGTTAAAATATTTGTTTTATCTTTTTAACTTAAAATCGCACTTTGAAATATTGAAGCTCGGTGCTGTATTATATTATGGATGGAAGTGGAAGGTGTCAATGGTAGCTGTTTAGGGGAATAATGGTAAATGGCAAGGTGGGCTGATCGTTCTTTTTAATGGGGGTATAGTTAACTAGTTCATTTCATGACCAGAGAATTCCATTTCTGTGCCCAGTGTTCCTCTTTTCAATTTGCAGAAGGAAAGATGCTTTAAATTTGTTCTTAGGGGTGGCAAACTGTGTGGTACTGTTCGCTTTGTGTCACTTTCTGATTCATAATAATTCTGCCAAATTACAAAGTGCCTATTAGTTACAGTGGATATTTTTTCCATAAGATTTTTACAGTGTTGGTCATAAAATCTAAGTTGGTAATTATTTTATTGGCTTTTGATCTAGCAAACCTTATTATAAATTGCAAGGGGCAATTGAATGAATCAGTTACTTACCGGTAATCTTCTCATTATTCTGAATATCCTTTTTCTTGTACCAATACTTACTATATGAGGTACGTAACCTCTAGCCAAGCACCATGTGACCAAGCTGATCCAATAGGAAGTATAGAAAAACAGCACTCTTTCTCGAGCTGTATGTCCCTTTTACCAATGTGGTAATAACAAAAATCCCCAAGCTTTAAAGAGGTTGTGTAATAGGGGATCAGGGAGGGTTCGTAAGATTTGGCACAAGAAAAGGATATTTGGAGTAATAAGAGGATAGTAGCTGCTAAAACACTGGAACCTAAACATCCAATCTATTTTGGGAAACAAAAGCAGATGGTGTAGCCCAAGTCACAACCTTTCAAATGTCCAAACCTGAAACATCAAAGCCTCCACCCAGTAGGTAGCCAGTCCTTGAGTAGATTTACTGTGCGCTCCACCAAAGAACACATCGTCCTTCGAACCATAACCAATCACAATCCACATTTAAGCGATCTACCTAAATTCTGTGCAGAAGTCTTTTGACCATGATGAAAATACCAAATTTAATAAACCGATTATCACTCTCTATAGCTCTGTGTTCTGGAGAATCTTCACAGCTCTTAGGTCATCCATTGTACGCAAAGCCTCCTCAGGAGTAGCTGGAGCTGGAAAATAAGAAGTCAAAAATATTTTTTGATTCTGAGGAAATGAAGACATAACCTTTGGACAGAAGCCTGGTCCCAACATGAGGACCAACACCTTCAAAGAAATCTTGAAATAAGCGGTTTAATAGATAATAAGACAAACTCCCTTAGTCTTTGGGACGAAGTTATGGCCACCAAAAAAGAAACCTTCTAAGACAGGTGTTTCAAATCAGTCTCTTGCAAAGCGTCAAGGTGATGAGACTGCAATGTCCTCAGTACCAATAGAAGGTCCCAGGAGGGAGAGAGTGATGTAAATGTTGGCCTCATCAAAGAAGAACCTTTTAAGAGCTTTGGACCCAACTGGGAGGAAAGCTTAACTTTCTCAAACCCCACCTTTCAACAACCATGCCGACAGTCTCGTCCTTCTGCATATGTCTATGGGAAGAAGAGGGGATTGGAAAGGGCACTGGTCTACTTACAGTATCCATTCTGAAACTACTGACATCCGCTTCAGAAGAGGAAACCAACCAATTCTCAGCCAAAATAAACTACCAAAATGAGTTTCAATCTCTGATTTCTAAATCTGAATAGTAACCTGGGAATTAGAGGAAATGGAGGAAAATAAAAGGGAAGAACCGGGGGTGGGTGGACACAGGAAAATTAGTGCATCTACCCCCACGAACAATCTTCCTGAAACCTGGTTTGAAATGCAGGAAGCAAAGGGCTTTCTTCTGTGGTAAATAGATGTAGCTGAGGAGTACCAAACCTTTGGCATATCTGCTCAAAGATTAGAAGGGATGGACATTGTCCTCCACCTGAATGTAAGTTGCATACAGGGCCATTAAATGAGCTTCCACCTAACTGATTATGAGGATCACAAGTTCTGCAAAAGACAGGTAGCCTGTCCCTGATTGTTTGTTTAAATAGGCCTTTGTGGCAGTGTTGTCTGTTCTTACTAAAACAACCTGATCCAAAAAGTGATCTAAAAATCGAAGAAGAGCACTGTAAAACAACCATCATTTCTTTCCAATTGGAGGAGTGAAATTCCTCTCCCTGCAAACAGCTCCCTTGAATCAATATGTTTCCACAGGTGGCTTCCCAACCCATTTTGCTTCATCCGTAGTTAGAATACAGGGAGGAGGTATTCGTAACATTCCTTTTGACAAATTTACAGGGCTCAACCACCACTGCATCCTCTCCAAATGTACCTTGTCACAGGCACCATTTGATCTAAACTGTGCCAAGCTGGATTCCTTTAGTCCACAGGATGATGAACCAGCGGTCCAAGGTGAAGGCGAGCCCATGCCACCACCAACAAACAAGATGTCTTAAAAACAAACTACACATATAAAGGGCCATAAATAACTATTAATACGAAAAATATGATCCCTAAAATAACTATCATGTATCCATGGAAATGTAACCATTCCCTGGTGAGAACTCTGAACTTCTGTCCCAGGGACAGAAGCAGACTCTTTATAAGCCAATTAACTCTATGTCCTGAGTTGGAAGAAGATGAGAGTTCTTCCAGTGGAACAACAAATTGAACTTCTTCAGATCCTGACAATCCAAGTTAGTATGAATCAACAACATTGTCTTTGAGTGAGAATGAATAAGCCAATTGTCCAAGTAGGGGTGAAGTAGGATCCCTTTCATTTGAAGATGGCTACAATTGAAACAATTACTTTGGTAAATCAACTCAGGGATGATATTAGACCGAAAGGAAGAACCAGAAACTGACAATG
The DNA here is from genome assembly GCF_031143425.1 of Pleurodeles waltl. Lineage (NCBI taxonomy): Eukaryota > Metazoa > Chordata > Amphibia > Caudata > Salamandridae > Pleurodeles > Pleurodeles waltl. Next base: position 1,214,842,194 of record NC_090440.1, read on the forward strand.
CTGGACCTCCACACAAAACCTGAGGAACCTCTGGTGAGGGGGATGAATCAGAATTTACAGTCATGCATCTCTCAAGTCCACTTAGGTCACCCATTCTCCTGGGGTTAGCAGAGGAATGATTTTTTGAAGAGCTTCTATTTTGAAAAGATTCTTCTTGGTACAGACATTCAACTTTTTTGGGTTGATTACTGCCCTGTATTTTCCGAAGTTAGAGATTTCACTAGTCCCGTAGAGAGGAAGGAGGAACTGGTCCTGATTCAGGAGGGTTGTGCGCGATCTCCAAGGGATACCCTTTTTCTACTATTTGAAGACATCTAAAACACTGTCTTGCCATATCTGTAGATAAAAGGATAGGCAACCTCCAGCACAGTCAGGAACACATCTTGAGTTTTGAAGGTGAAAGAGGTGGGAGCCTGGATCACTGACCTCTAGCCAAGTAGGGTTGATGAGATTCGGTCTTACCAGATTGGAAAATGAACTGAAACACTCTCTGGCACTTTCTCATGGCTATCTTCCTAGGAGGATCTGTCTTAATCGAAGCCTTAACCAATAGAGCAAGCTTTTGTTTTTTGGAAGCCTTACAACAAACATTATCTAACTGATCTCCAAATACCCTGCTGCCAATAAAGGACATATTAAGCATATCTGCCTTCCAGTCCATTAACTAAATATGAAGCCTATCAGCTACACTGGATGCCATAGAAGAGGTGGATGCCTTTAAGATACCACAGGATACGTCAGAGAGAAACTTTGCATGTTTCTCCATGTTAGAAAATAACTCAGAACATTCAACATCCATCTGAATAGCTCAGGTTAAGGCCAGAATGTCTTTAGCCAGAGATTGTGAAGCATAGACAGCATAAACTGAAGCTCTCATGATGAGAATCAATGCTATGTAACCCTTTTTGAGAGGACCCTCTTCCTGTGAATCCACCATATCCCTGACAGGAACCTCCTAAGTCAAAACATTGGACTGAATAGCAAGAATATCTAACATAGGATCAATCTTAATAGAAGTAGGCATCTCAATGTCACCCTTATCCAAGGGGTACAGTATTGCCAAACATTTTGAAAGTACAGCCTTATCTGGAGTCTTCCATTGCCTTAAAAGAAGATCCAACACCTCTCTATTGACTGCAAAACAAGCCAGAGAGTGAGATTCTAACTGTTGAAACAGGTCAGAGCTCATACTCAGTAATTCATCCTCCAAAGGAATAGGCAAATTATCCTGAAATATTGCAATGTTATGTTATGAAATGTTTTAGAGCGAATGGCTACCCAAAGGCCTCCCAGCACTATACAGAAATCTTCAAAAACACTGCCTTAGGAACAACCACGTTTTAAGTAGACGAAAGGATAATTCACGGCTGGTTTGTCGTAGGGCCAAAGGTAGAGAGTTCCACAATTTGGAGCCAAGATACGACATAGATCTCCCACCCATTTGGCTTTTTTTTATTGAGGGGATTACAGCTAAAGCCGGTGATGAAGATTTAAGCTGTCTGACAGGATTATGGAAAAAGGCCAGTGTTCACAAGAACGGCAGGCCTTTGTCATAAAGAGCTCTGTGAATGCAGCATAATGTTTTGAACTTGGGAGCCAATGCAGAGCCGAGAGAGCTAAAGAAGAAAGTTCACATTTTTTAATGAACATGCACCTATGAGTAGATTTGGGAATCTGTATTTGTTCATCATCATACTCTGGAAAAGGCCATGAGGAAAAAGAAGAGGGAGAAGAAATATCCAAATGAGGCTTAGAAGAAGCAGAGGAAGAAGGAGAAGAAGTTCCACTCGACTTCTTCTGAGATCCGTTGAAAGCAATTGACAAGGAGGAAACCAAGTACTGCATCTGTCCTTAGACAGCTGGAATCCGAAAGCGGAGGAACCAGGTAGAGAAGATTCATGTCTGTGCCCTTTATCATCCTCTTTGTGCATTCCAGAACAATGATGCCACTGGGAGGAGTGCTTTTATGCTCCATGGTAAGGTCTGGAAAGGAAGCCACAATGAGACTTATATACACACCTGTAATGAGGACCCACATCCATCACAGTGCCTGCAAGAGAGAGAAGGACTTCTCCCTTCTTTTATCATTCTTCTTTTTTTTACCTTCAAATATTTATCTTTCAAATATCAAAGATGAAATGAAAAATAAAAACCTAGGGTTATATTTACCAAAAATTCACATAACAATGCAGCAAGCCACCTTTCTGCGCTGCATGAAAAAGAAAGGGCAGGAATGTTCTGGAATTTAACACTGTATTGTGCATATCTGTCCTTTCCTAGTGCTGGCACACTTTTGGCTGCCTAGCACCAATGTACGCACTGCCTATTTTGCAGCAGGATTGTTTTTGTGCAGGAAGGTGTACCTTACTGCACAAAAACAATCCTCAGGAGCATTTCATTATTTCCATGTGTGCTGCAGAATACAGCCCATGTCAAAAGAGAAAAAACAAGGATAAATAAACAGATTTCTCTTTGTTATGCCTCCCTTGGGGAGGGGAGGATTTCGATGCATTCCCAGGTCTAGCAGTAATAGTAAATAGGGAAATGCATCAAAATACATTGGTGGATGCATGGGAACACCCATACTCCAGTCTTGTAATGCCTCCTTGGGGCAGAGTAAAGCCGGGCAGCGATTTGCGCTGCCTTTCGCTACTCTACATTTTCCAAGCCACACAGGGCCACTCAAGGTTGCCTTGCATGGCTTGGTAAATATCATTTGAGCTTTTGTGCATCGTCCTTGTGAGGCACAAGGGTTACAAAAACCTCTGATAAATAAGGGACATCATATTTACAGGCAAGACCTGGACTAGAACCCTTGGATGAGGGAATGAAGAACTGTGAGAAAAATAAAGAGAGCTACAGAGCATATGGTATCATGCTAGCCACCTCAGTGCACTACTGGCTAAAAGAGAACCACAAGGACATGCACTGAAGCAGCCACTCTGAACAGTACAGGCCTCAGGGGAGACGGGCAATGATAATATCCTGAAACATGTGCACGTTCTTCTTGCAAGCCAGAAATAGCCTTCAGCATCCACAACTGCTGGTTCAACACAGGTGGGAGGAGACCAAACAAAAGCATTTCCAGAGCTTAAGTCACAATGCTCAAGCACCAGAAGACACATCCCCAGGGAGGTGAGCTGAAAAAGAGAAGCCCACACATGCCTTCCCAGAGAAGCTGTCATGCTCTACAACTGCTCCTACAACAAATTGCCCCTAGGGAGATGCAACAACCTGTCTGAATCAGGCGCATCTCCCAAAAACAATCAGCAAAAGTGCAGCAGGTATTGCCTGTGGAATGAAATGGTGAAGGGCAGAACCGACTTGGATCCACCAGGGGAGAACAGTCATTACTTTTTTAAGAAGCACAGAAGACAAAGTAAATACAAATTATATCCTGACTCAAAGCCCTGCAGAGTCCTACTTTCTAACAGTTGAGGCAAGCGGCACACATAGAAAAAGGGAAAACAAAGAGAAATAAAGGTATTTCTCTTTGTTGCACCGTCCTAATGCCTCCCCTGGGGAGGCATAGGCTTTTGGCACATTCCAAGCTTCACAAAAACTCATAAATTGGGGAATATGTCAAATGCCAATGGTGTTATGTGGGAACACCCACTATAAGGCCCATGACACGCCTCCCTGTCGCAGTGTGAGGCAATGCAGTGACTTGCACTGTGTGCCTCAGTCAATATTTACAAGGCCATGAAAAGCCATGCAGAAAGGCTCTATGTGGCCCTGTAAATTTGGCCCTGCAGTATGCAATGCCAAATTATCACTTAAAGTGACGTTCCGGTGGCGCAGAGGGGCTTGTAAATAAGCCCCCTCATGTAATAAGTAATGGTATGTTTCCACTGTTGCTCAGGGGCATCAAAAAGCTCCTAGTAGCATTGTTACCCAGTTTCAAATTAGTAGAATGGGGGAAACACTGATAACTCCATTACAGCACAGGCCTCGGTACAGTTCTACTGGGATTTAGGTCAAGGTTTATCACATCATCTTAATAATTGTAGCACTCCAAAACATCTTCTACAAAGGCATTTTATAAATATCCAAAACATGATAAATGTCCAAGTACCCTGTTACTACATTATGAGGACCTGATATCAGTGCTGTGTCAGTGTGTATGGCAAGGTCGAGAGCCCTAACGGCATTGACGATGTTACATTCAAGGAAGGGGTTAGCAATCCTGCAGAACCAAATGCATTATATTTCAGAAATTAACCAAGAACAGGATGCACAAACACCACGTTCATTAACTTGACAATGATGTACTTAAAGATGTCAGATCATTAACCAACAAGCACCTTATTAACTAACTACTTATGAGTTGACAGTTTTAAACTTGAAGTAAGAAAACAGTGTGAACAATCAGCAGTGAAAAACATACATTGCAAATGTTTGGATTTATCGTTTACCTTGTTTCACGGATGCTCCGTTGTCTGGGTTTTTGCTTCCAAGTGTTTCATTGGAAAGGGGAGAATGCTCCAGAAATCTGAACCTGCACATCTTCGTACAGGGTCAAGAGGCGTTAATTTTACAGAATATCAATGAACCATCGCCATGCAGGACATTACAAAAGGTGCTCTCCGAATGTAACTTGGAACTCTCATTAGCTGATATCCATGCATTTTCAGAGGACAGTGGAGAACCCCTTCTAAAAAAACATATAGGAGCTCTCCTCAGGAGAATCTTTATTGGTAAGAGAGAGAATAGGACTGTCCCCAAAAGATGTTTAGGAGATCCTTCTACAAACAGTACAACAGATCCCCTGCCGCAGCTGGAACAAGATCTCGGAAGACAAACTGATCTCCACACTCGCCTGGGCCCCGCCACCTAGCACCACCGACCCCAACACAGCTGCCCTCAACCTCAGACAATGGCTAGATGACTGCGCCAACATCCTGGCTCCGCTCAGGAAATCCCCAAACAACCGCACCAGCGCCAAGGCCATCTGGTTCACCGCTGACCTTCAGTCCTCTAAGCGAGAATGCTAGAAAATCGAGAAGAAGTGGTGCCACGAACCAACAGAGAGCAAGCACGCCGCCCTTTGACAGCCACCCGCAAACACCACCAGCTCATCCGGACCACCAAAAGATTCTTCTACAAAGACCGCATCGACAACAACGCCCACGACAGCAAAGAGCTCTTCAGCATCGTCAAAGAACTCACCAACCCCAGGTCATGCTCCATCGACCCCCCTCCTTTGCCACCTTTTTCCAACCCAAGATCACGGAAATCCACAAAAGCTTCTGGACCCACATCAACGACAAGGACACCATCAAAACATTAGCACCATCCACTCCAGCTCTCCCTCCGACCCCTGCCCCCACCACGTCTTCAACAAAGTGAACCCCATCATCGCCCCCCAACTCCGTAGGATCATCAACAGCTCCTTCGAGACCGCCACTTTCCCAGAAAGATGGAAGCACGCCGGAGTCAACGCCCTTCTGAAGAAACCCAAAGTGGACCCCGAAGACCTCAAGAATTACCAACCCATCTCCCTCCTCCCCTTCCTGGCGAAGGTCGTCAACGGCCAACTGACCCACTTCCTGGAAGACAACAACATGCTGGACATCTTCCAATCAGGATTCCGTAGGAACCACAGCACCGAGACCGCCGCAACTGACGACATCAGTACCATGCTTGACAAGGGCGACACCACAGCCCTCATCCTCTTGGACCTCTCGTCTGTTTTTGACACCATCTGCCACCACACCCTTTGCACTCGCCTCTACGACGCAGGGATCCGCCACAAAGCTCTTGACTGGATCACGTCCTTCCTCTCCGGCCAAACGCAGAGTCCACCTTCCTCCCTTCCTGTCGGGGGCCACCAAAACCATCTGCGGCGTTCCCCTAGGATCTTCTCTCCGCCCAACTCTTTTTAACATCTACATGGCACCGCTCGCCAACATCGTCCGATCCCACAACCTCAACATCATCTCCTACACAGACGATACCCAGCTGATCCTCTCACTCACCAAGGACCCTTCCACCGCCAAAACCAACCTCCACGACGGACTGCATGCCATCACCACCTGAATGGAGAAGAACCACCTCAAACTTAACTCGGACAAGACAGAGATCCTCATCCTCGGCTCCAACCACTCCGCATGGGACGACTCCTAGTGGCCAGCCACCCTAGGAACCGCACCAACACCCACCACCCACGCACGCAATCTAGGCTTCATCCTAGACTCATCGCTTACCATGACCCAGCAAGTCAACGCAGTCTCATTTTCCTGCTTTAACACCCTCTGCATGCTTCGCAAAATCTTCAGATGGATCCCCATCGAATCAAGAAGGACAGTCACCCACGCTCTCGTCAGCAGCAGACAGGACTACGGCAACGCGCTCTATGCAGGGACCACAGCCAAGCTCCAGAAGAAACTACAACGTATACAGAACGCCTCCGCACGCCTCATTCTCAACATCCCTCGCCGCAACCACATCTTAGCCCACCTCAGAGACCTGCACTGGATCCCTGTCACCAAGAGGATCACCTTCAAACTCCTCATCCATGCTCACAAAGCCCTTCACAACACAGGCCCGGACTACCTCAACGAGTGACTCACCTTCCACACTCCCACCCGCCATCTCTGCTCCGCCAACCTTGCCCTCGCCGCCGTCCCTCGCATCTATCGAACTACAGCCGGCAGCAGATCCTTCTCCCACCTCACCGCCAAGACCTGGAACACCCTTCCCGCCCACCTTCGACAGACCCAGGACCTCCTGACCTTCAGGGAACGCCTCAAGATCTGGTTATTCGTGCAGTAGCAGTCCTTCCCTCTCCCCCTCCCTCAGTGCCTTGAGACCCTAGCGGGTGAGTAGCACGCTTTACAAATGTTTGATTGATTGATTGACAGTGGAGTGCAGGATTAAAGAGTAGAGTGTCATTATGTGCAGTGGTGCACAGTCATGTAGAGTGCACTGGCATACAGTGCAGTAGGGTAGAGTAAAGTACTGTACAGTAGAGTGGCACAGAGTGCATTGGCGTTGAGTTCAGTGGTACAGAGTAGAGTGTAGTGGATTAGAGCGGTGCAGAGTAGAGTAGACTGGTGTTGAGCAGATTGCAGTGGCATACAGTGGGGTACAGTGGATTGGAGTAGAGTAGAACAGAGTAGAGTGGACTGGTGAAGAATGCATTTACATAGAGTGTTGAAGATTATAGTGGCAGAGAGTGCAGCAGCATAGAATTCAGAGGCGTAGAATGTAGTTTAGTAGAACGCAGTGGCATAGATTAGTGACACATAGTAGAGTGCAGCAGTGCGGAGCCTAGGGTGCAGTGGTGGAGCATACAGTTGCTTAGAGTGCAGTGGAGGAGAATAGAGAGGTGGCGAGGAGAATGGCATTAAGTGTAGTGGCGTAGAGTGATGTAAAATAGAGTGCTGTAGATTGCAGTGGCACAGAGTGTTGCAGGGAAGGGTATAGTGGCGTAGTGTGGAGGGTCATAGACTGCAGGGTAGGGTGTCATAGAGTGTACTGATGCAGAGTGCAGTGGCAAAGAGTGAAGTAGTGTAGAGAGCAGTTGCACAGACTACAGTGGTGCAGAGTAGAGTGCATTGGTGTAGAGTGTAGTTGTGTAGAGTGCAAAGCTGTACAGTGCAGTGGTGTAGAAAGCAGTGGTTTAGAGTAGAGTGGCATAGAGTGGAGTGGCGCAGAGTGGAGGAGCGTGACAGAGTAGATTGTTTCAGAGCAGAGTGAAGTGGCATAGAGTGGAATGATGCAGTGTAGAGTTAAGTGGCATGGAGTGCAGTGGTGTGGAGCAAAGTGGCATAGAGTACTACTGTAAAGTGGTGTAGAGTGTAGTGTCATAGAGTGCAGTGGTGTAGAGTAGATTAGAGTGACGTAGAGTGTATCGGCATAAAGTGCAGTAGCACAGAATGCAGTGTTGCAAAGTGGCATAGAGTGAAGTTGTGTAGAGTGGAGTGGCCTAGACTGGAGTAGTGCAGTGCAATGGCAAAGATTGCAGTGTTGTAGAGTGGCATAGAGTTCATTAGCATAGAGTGCAGTGGTGCAGAATAGAGTACAGATGGGTAGAGTGAAGTGGCTTAGAGTGGAGTAGTTTGGAGTGGAGTAAAGAGTAGTGGTGCATAGGGCAGCGGCATGGTGTAAAGTGGAGTGGTGCAGAGTACAGTGCAGAAGGGTGGAGTGTTGAACTGTAGAGTGGAGTGGCATAGAGTGTTGTAGATTGGAGTGGCATAGAATGGAGTGGGGTGTGGTAGCACAGTGCCATTACAGACAGCACATCTTCAATTGAAATTGCCATTACATTTGCACAGACAAACAGTTGGATGTGTCATCACCTGATGTATTGATTTGTTTTGATCATATTAAAGTATTTGTTTCCAACACACTTCAGAATTACCAAAAATGTGCTACATTTGGCTTTGCTAATTCTGAAACAATTGCACAGTTCATTCAAATGTTGTTGTGTCCTAGAAAAAAACATTTCTTCAACCCCTACTATCCAGCAAGATTGCCACATAAATTCTCTCATGTTGAAGTCTGAGGAAAAAAAGTAAACTCCAAGCTTCCTCAGTTGACAGAGCCTGACATTTGACTTCTGTCTTCGAATGCACAGCAAATGTGACAAGATAAGAAGAAGATTTACTGGCCTTTTTACTGAAAGGAGCACTCCTGGAAGAATAAACGGGGAGGTACTGTAAAACTGCTTTGCTCTTTGACAGGGACGGACTGAACAAAGATAGCCTAAAACATATAGAAGCCAGAAATGTGAGTTAGGAACCACAAAGCCAATGGTAAGCAACAAGTGGAATGCATTCCCAGGGAAGCTTTCCAAATGTTCCCAAGATATCTTTAGTAGACCAGACAGCTGCACTGTTTGGTAGGCATCGACCTAAATGGGAACTAGCACTGGACTTTAGCTTAGAAGCAAGGTGGATTATAATTTGATGCATATGGGCTTCCATGTTAGGTAGCCTTACACATAGACACCATACCATGGGGCAACAGAGGGAACAATCTTGCTGACAGCAGCAACATGAGAGAACTGTATTTGTTTCAGTTTGTTTTCCCTCTGGGCAGAGGGGCTAGCCAACCATTAATCTTCAGTTGTACCTCCCCCAAGCCCCCATCTTCGCTTTCATTATAAATTGAAAGGGCAATCAAAGCCGGTGTAGGTGCAACACATTGGCTGGGGTTTTGAGGAGATTATACATTTCTGTGCCTCGTAGTGAATGTTTGAGTAGTGCTTGGAAATGGACGGTAGTTGCATGGATTAAGGCTAATAAATGTGTTTCTGATACTCAGTTGTCAGAAATCTGCATAACAAAGCCCTACATCCCTCTGCTGGTTACAGAACTGGCCCCCATTCCTAGAGTAAGAAAAACTAAAAACAATAGAGTGGTGCTGTTACCTTAATATTCATGTTTATAACACTGGGAAAAAACTAGTGGGTGTGCTTTGTCTTATTTTAAGCTTTCTAAAGCTGCTTATTTACAGACAAATTTGTGGAAGAAATACAGTGTACAGTTCAGAATTGGTATTATTAGAATGTTTGGCTATTCCAAGAGAGCTAGTTTGCATTGTATCCTATCTTTGCAATTGAATACTTGTATTCCTCTGTCTGTAATTAAAAAAGAAATCTACATGTAGAAATAAAAGAGCCTGATGATTTAGCAACATCTGACATGGCTTACAAATGCTAGATAACTCAAATCAAGCACGGGCGAGCATGTAATAATGATTTTATTGTGCATTCTGGTAGTTCTAGTTCTTTGATTGAAAAATGTGTACTTAAACCTGGATGTGCAAGGCAAAGACAAAAAGTGAACTGCACCGGATGAACTACTCACAGGTTCAGATTATCCTGACACAGCATGTACGCTACCTGCCATGTATGATTGTTTAGTTATGTTGTGTTTACCTGTGTAGCATGTAATCATCCGTGAGGGAATCCAAGCACTTTGGAGGTGGATGAGAAGCTTCTACCTGGTGAATGTATAGATCAGCCAGGTTTTCTGCTTCTTGCAGAACTCAATAAGTGGTAAGGAAGCTCTGATGTGATGTGGGAAATCTTTCCATGAAATCTTTCCTGAAACATGTGCACGTTCTTCTTGCAAGCCAGAAATGCCTTCAGCATCCACAACTGCTGGTTCAACACAGGTGGGAGGAGACCAAACAAAAGCATTTCCAGAGCTTAAGCCACAATGCTCAAGCACCAGAAGACACATCCCCAGGGAGGTGAGCTGAAAAAGAGAAGACCACACATGCCTTCCCAGAGAAGCTGTCATGCTCTACAACTGCTCCTACAACAAATTGCCCCTAGGGAGATGCAACAACCTGTCTGAATCAGGCGCATCTCCCAAAAACAATCAGCGAAAGTGCAGCAGGCATTGCCTGTGGAATGATATGGTGAAGGGCAGAACCGACTTGGATCCACCAGGGGAGAACAGTCATTACTTTTTTAAGAAGCACAGAAGACAAAGTAAATACAAATTATATCCTGACTCAAAGCCCTGCAGAGTCCTACTTTCTAAGAGTTGAGGCAAGCAGCACACATAGAAAAAGGGAAAACAAAGAGAAATAAAGGTATTTCTCCTTGTTGCACCTTCCTTATGCCTCCCCTGGGAAGGCATAGGCTTTTGGCACATTCCAAGCTTCACAAAAACTCATAAATTGGGGAATATGTCAAATGCCAATGGTGTTATGTGGGAACACCCACCATAAGGCCCATGACACGCCTCCCTGTCGCAGTGTGAGGCAATGCAGTGACTTGCACTGTGTGCCGCAGTCAATATTTACAAGGCCATGAAAAGCCATGCAGAAAGGCTCTACATGGCCTTGTAAATTTGGCCCTCCAGTATGCAATGTCAAATTATCACTTAAAGTGACGTTCCGGTGGCGCAGAGGGGCTTGTAAATAAGCCCCCTCATGTAATAAGTAATGGTATGTTTCCACTGTTGCTCAGGGGCATCAAAAAGCTCCTAGTAGCATTGTTACCCAGTTTCAAATTAGTAGAATGGGGGAAACCCTGATAACTCCATTACAGCACAGGCCTCGGTACAGCTCTACTGGGATTTAGGTAAAGGTTTACCACATCATCTTAATAATTGTAGCACTCCAAAACATCTTCTACAAAGGCATTTTATAAATATCCAAAACATGATAAATGTCCAAGTACCCTGTTACTACATTATGAGGACCTGATATCAGTGCTGTGTCAGTGTGTATGGCAAGGTCGAGAGCCCTAACGGCATTGACGATGTTACATTCAAGGAAGGGGTTAGCAATCCTGCAGAACCAAATGCATTATATTTCAGAAATTAACCAAGAACAGGATGCACAAACACCACGTTCATTAACTTGACAATGATGTACTTAAAGATGTCAGATCATTAACCAACAAGCACCTTATTAACTAACTACTCATGAGTCGACAGTTTATCTTGAAGTAAGAAAACAGTGTGAACAATCAGCAGTGAAAAACATACATTGCAAATGTTTGGATTTATTGTTTACCTTGTTTCACGGATGCTCCGTTGTCTGGGTTTTTGCTTCCAAGTGTTTCATCGGAAAGGGGAGAATGATCCAGAAATCTGAACCTGCACATCTTCGTACAGGATCAAGAGGCGTTCATTTACAGAATATCAATGAACCTTTGCCATGCAGGACATTAAAAAGGTGCTCTCCGAATGTAACTTGGAACTCTCATTAGCTGATATCCATGCATTTTCAGAGGACAGTGGAGAACCCCCTTCTAAAAAAACATAGGAGCTCTCCTCAGGAGAATCTTTATTGGTAAGAGAGAGAATAGGACTTTCCCCAAAAGAAGTTTAGGAGATCCTTCTACAAACAGTACAACAGATCTCCTGCCGCAGCTGGAACAAGATCTCGGAAGACAAACTGATCTCCACCCTCGCCTGGGCCCCGCCACCTAGCACCACCGACCCCAACACAGCTGCCCTCAACCTCAGACAATGGCTAGATGACTGCGCCAACATCCTGGCTCCGCTCAGGAAATCCCCAAACAACCGCACTAGCGCCAAGGCCATCTGGTTTACCGCCGACCTTCAGTCCTCTAAGCGAGAATGCTAGAAAATCGAGAAGAAGTGGCGCCATGAACCAACAGAGAGCAACTACGCCGCCCTCATGACAGCCACCCGCAAACACCACCAGCTCATCCGGACCACCAAAAGATTCTTCTACAAAGACCGCATCGTCAACAACACCCACGACAGCAAAGAGCTCTTCAGCATCGTCAAAGAACTCACCAACCCCAGGTCATGCTCCATCGACCCCCCTCCTTCGCCACCTTTTTCCAACCCAAGATCACGGAAATCCACGAAAGCTTCTGGAGCCACATCAACGACAAGGACACCATCAAAACATTAGCACCATCCACTCTGGCTCTCCCTCCGACCCCTGCCCCCACCACGTCCTCAACAAAGTGAACCCCATCATCGCCCCCCAACTCCGTATGATCATCAACAGCTCCTTCGAGACCGCCACTTTCCCAGAAAGTTGGAAGCACGCCGGAGTCAATGCCCTTCTGAAGAAACCCAAAGCGGACCCCGAATACCTCAAGAATTACCAACCCATCTCCCTCCTCCCCTTCCTGGCGAAGGTCGTCAACGGCCAACTGACCCGCTTCCTGGAAGACAACAACACGCTGGATATCTTCCAATCAGGATTCCGTAGGAACCACAGCACCGAGACCGCCGCAACCAACGACATCAGTACCATGCTTGACAAGGGCGACACCACAGCCCTCATCCTCTTGGACCTCTCGTCTGTTTTTGACACCATCTGCCACCACACCCTCTGCACTCGCCTCTACGACGCAGGGATCCGCCACAAAGCTCTTGACTGGATCACGTCCTTCCTCTCCAGCCGAACGCAGAGTCCACCTTCCTCCCTTCCTGTCGGGGGCCACCAAAACCATCTGCGGCGTTCCCCTAGGATCTTCTCTCCGCCCAACTCTTTTTAACATCTACATGGCACCGCTCGCCAACATCGTCCGATCCCACAACCTCAACATCATCTCCTACACCGACGATATCCAGCTGATCCTCTCACTCACCAAGGACCCTGCCACCGCCAAAACCAACCTCCACGACGGACTGCATGTCATCGCCACCTGGATGGAGAAGAGCCACCTCAAACTTAACTCGGACAAGACACAGATCCTCATCCTCGGCTCCAACCACTCCGCATGGGACGACTCCTAGCGGCCAGCCACCCTAGGAACCACACCAACACCCACCACCCACGCACGCAATCTAGGCTTCATCCTAGACTCATCGCTTACCATGACCCAGCAAGTCAACGCAGTCTCATCTTCCTGCCTTAACACCCTCCGCATGCTTCGCAAAATCTTCAGATGGATCCCCATTGAATCAAGAAGGACGGTCACCCAAGCTCTCATCAGCAGCAGACTGGACTACGGCAACGCGCTCTATGCAGGGACCACAGCCAAGCTCCAGAAGAAACTACAACGTATACAGAACGCCTCCGCATGCCTCATTCTCAACATCCCTCGCCGCAACCACATCTTAGCCCACCTCAGAGACCTGCACTGGATCCCTGTCACCAAGAGGATCACCTTCAAACTCCTCATCCACGCTCACAAAGCCCTTCACAACACACGCCTGGACTACTTCAACGAGTGACTCACCTTCCACACTCCCACCCACCATCTCTGCTCCGCCAACCTTGCCCTCGCCGCCGTCCCTCGCATCTATCGAACTACAGCCGGCGGCAGATCCTTCTCCCACCTCACCGCCAAGACCTGGAACACCCTTCCCGCCCACCTTCGACAGACCCAGGACCTCCTGACCTTCAGGAAACACCTCAAGATCTGGTTATTCGAGCAGTAGCAGTCCTTCACTGCCCGCTTCCCTCAGTGCCTTGAGACCCTAGCGGGTGAGTAGCATGCTTTACAAATGTTTGATTGATTGATTGACAGTGGAGTGCAGGATTAAAGAGTAGAGTGTCATTATGTGCAGTGGTGCACAGTCGTGTAGAGTGCATTGGCATACAGTGCAGTAGGGTAAAGTACTGTACAGTAGAGTGGCACAGAGTGCATTGGCGTTGAGTTCAGTGGTACAGAGAAGAGTGTAGTGGATTAGAGTGGTGCAGAGTAGAGTAGACTGGTGCTCAGCAGATTGCAGTGGCATACAGTGGGGTACAGTGGATTGGAGTAGAGTAGAATAGAGTAGAGTGGACTGGTGAAGAGTGCATTTACATAGAGTGTTGAAGATTATAGTGGCAGAGAGTGCAGCGGCATAGAATTCAGAGGCGTAGAATGTAGTTTAGTAGAACGCAGTGGCATAGATTAGTGACACATAGTAGAGTGCAGCAGTGCAGAGCCTAGAGTGCAGTGGTGGAGCATACAGTTGCTTAGAGTGCAGTGGAGGAGAGTAGAGAGGTGGCGAGGAGAATGGCATTAAGTGTAGTGGCGTAGAGTGATGTAGAATAGAGTGCTGTAGATTACAGTGGCACAAAGTGTTGCAGGGAAGGGTATATTGGCGTAGTGTGTAGGGTCATAGACTGCAGGGTAGGGTGTCATAGAGCGTACTGATGTAAAGTGCAGTGACAAAGAGTGAAGTGGTGTAGAGAGCCGTGGCACAGACTACAGTGGTGCAGAGTAGAGTGCATTGGTGTAGAGTGAAGTTATGTAGAGTGTAGTTGTGTAGAGTGCAAAACTGTACAGTGCAGTGGTGTAGAAAGCAGTGGTTTACAGTAGAGTGGCATAGAGTGGAGTGGCGCAGAGTGGAGGAGCGTGACAGAGTAGATTGTTTCAGAGCAGAGTGAAGTGGCATAGAGTGGAATGGTGCAGTGTAGAGTTAAGTGGCATGGAGTGTGGAGCAACGTGGCATAGAGTACTACTGTAAAGTGGTGTAGAGTGTAGTGGCATAGGGTGCAGTGGTGTAGAGTAGATTAGAGTGACGTAGAGTGTATCGACATAAAGTGCAGTAGCACAGAATGCAGTGTTGCAAAGTGGCATAGAGTGAAGTTGTGTACAGTGGAATGGCCTAGACTGGAGTAGTGCAGTGCAATGGCAAAGATTGCAGTGTTGTAGAGTGGCATAGAGTTCATTAGCATAGAGTGCAGTGGTGCAGAATAGAGTAGAGATGGGTAGAGTGAAGTGGCTTAAAGTGGAGTAGTTTGGAGTGGAGTAAAGAGTAGTGGTGCATAGGGCAGCGGCATGGTGTAAAGTGGAGTGGTGCAGAGTACAGTGCAGTAGGGTGGAGTGTTGAACTGTAGAGTGGAGTGGAGTGGCATAGAGTGTTGTAGATTGGAGTAGCATAGAATGGAGTAAAGTTTTGTAGAGTGGAGTGGGGTGTGGTAGCACAGTGCCATTACAGACAGCACATCTTCAATTGAAATGGCCATTACATTTGCACAGACAAACAGTTGGATGTGTCATCACCTGATGTATTGATTTGTTTTGATCATATTAAAGTATTTGTTTCCAACACACTTCAGAATTACCAAAAATGTGCTACATTTTGGCTTTGCTAATTCTGAAACAATTGCCCAGTTCATTCAAATGTTGTTGTGTCCTAGAAAAAAACCTTTCTTCAACCCCTACTAACCGTCTCATGTTGAAGTCTGAGGAAAAAACGTAAACTCCAAGCTTCCTCAGTTGACAGAGCCTGACATTTGACTTCTGTCTTCGAATGCACAGCAAATGTGACAAGATGAGAAGAAGATTTACTGGCCTTTTTACTGAAAGGAGCACTCCTGGAAGAATAAACGGGGAGGTACTGTAAAACTGCTTTGCTCTTTGACAGGGACAGACTGAACAAAGATAGCCTAAAACATATAGAAAGCCAGAAATGTGAGTTAGGAACCACAAAGCCAATGGTAAGCAACAGGTGGAATGCATTCCCAGGGAAGCTTTCCAAATGTTCCCAAGATATCTTTAGTAGACCAGACAGCTGCACTGTTTGGTAGGCATCGACCTAAATGGGAACTAGCACTGGACTTTAGCTTGGAAGCAAGGTAGATTATAATTTGATGCATATGGGCTTCCATGTTAGGTAGCCTTACACATAGACACCATACCCTGGGGCAACAGAGGGAACAATCTCGCTGACAGCAGCAACATGAGAGAACTGTATTTGTTTCAGTTTGTTTTCCCTCTGGGCAGAGGGGTTAGCCAACCATTAATCATCAGTTGTATCTCCCCCAAGACCCCATCTTCGCTTTCATTATAAATTGAAAGGGCAATCAAAGCCGGTGTAGGTGCAACACATTGGCTGGGGTTTTGAGGAGATTATACATTTCTGTGCCTCTTAGTGAATGTTTGAGTAGTGCTTGGAAATGGACGGTAGTTGCATGGATTAAGGCTAATAAATGTGTTTCTGATACTCAGTTGTCAGAAATCTGCATAACAGAGCCCTACATCCCTCTGCTGGTTACAGAACTGGCCCCCACTCCTAGAGTAAGAAAAACTAAAAACAATAGAGTGGTGCTGTTACCTTAATATTCATGTTTATAACACTGGGAAAAAACTAGTGGGTGTGCTTTGTCTTATTTTAAGCTTTCTAAAGCTGCTTATTTACAGACAAATTTGTGGAAGAAATACAGTGTACAGTTCAGAATTGGTAATTTTAGAATGTTTGGCTATTCCAAGAGAGCTAGTTTGCATTGTATCCTATCTTTGCAATTGAATACTTGTATTCCTGTGTCTGTAATTACAAAATAAATCTACATGTAGAAATAAAAGAGCCTGATGATTTAGCAACATCTGACATGGCTTACAAATGCTAGATAACTCAGATCAAGCACGGGCGAGCATGTAATAATGATTTTATTGTGCATTCTGGTAGTTCTAGTTCTTTGATTGAAAAATGTGTACTTAAACCTGGATGTGCAAGGCAAAGACAAAAAGTGAACTGCACCGGATGAACTACTCACAGGTTCAGATTATCCTGACACAGCATGTACGCTACCTGCCATGTATGATTGTTTAGTTATGTTGTGTTTACCTGGAAGTATGTGTACCTGGGAAGGGTACAGAGCAGATCTGTGCAGTATATGTGTGGTTAGTGCAAGTAGTAGGTTTATGTATGCCTACGGGGAATACATTACATGACAGATATAGTGCTGTGTAGTGCATGCACAATGGAAGCTTGTGTGAAGTACAATACATGAAGAATAAACTGTTGTGCAGAACACACATGGTTAGTGTGAGTGCTTGCAGTGCATTAAGGGTTTTGCAGCACACATAGAAAGAGGAAACAATGGAGAGAAATAATGTTATATATGCCACTATAATGCCACCAGAAATATGATGCATTCCCAGCCTTGTAAATCTGGGAACACATCGGATTCCATCAGGTTCCATGGGTGTTGTATGGAAACACCCACAGCAACACCCATTGAGTGCCCCTCTCATGCAGAGTTATGTATGAAAGGGGGCCTTCTATACAAGGTCATGAAAAAAGCCACAAAAGGTGGCTTTGCGCGGCATTGTAGGTATGGGCTGGCACACTGAACCACCGAAGCTTTAAAAAATGATGCTGTGGTGGCGCAGTGTACTGTTAGTGCCTTATAAATGAGACCTCAAGTGTGCTGTGAATATACACTGTGTGCAAGTGTGCCTGCAATGGTAAATTACATGGTGGACCCTGGGTTCTCTTTTGGGAACCCAGGCATGTCTGGTAAAGACACGAGGTGTAGTGGAACCTCCCCCCCACACAGATTTGTATATTGCTTCATTCCTGTGAGCTGGGTGGAACACACACTGGAGGAAGGAAGAGGCTGCCCCCTTACACTTTAAAAGGATGCTCTTTGATTATGTGATAGATCACAAGGACAGTTCCTGGGCACATCTCACAAAGGAGATGGGGCTTATAAGGGAATCATAAACAGTAGTACTGAGAGCCCAGGTTTTAGCTTTTGATGCACATATCACTGTGGCTGATATCCATGTGTGAACTCTAGTCACCATAAGGAAATGGGTTCTGAGTCTATCGGCATTGGAATCTTTCTGGTTGCGACAGACAGTTTTTCAAGAGGGAAGAAGAAAACAAAAATGCACACTTCAAAAGAAGCAGAACCCCAACATAAAACTTCAAAGATTCAGACCCTAAATCCCATTTGGGGGGTCATTACAACCCTGGCGGTCTTTGACTTCCAGGGTTGTTTTGACGGATTTCACCACCAACAGGCTGGCGGTGAAATCCTGGGGATTACGACCGTGGCGGACGTGCCGGGGTCGCACTGCCGGGACCGGCGGTTTCCTGACACTTTTGTCCCGGCGGGAGTAATCGTCCAGGGCAGCGCTGCTTGCAGCGCTGCCCAGGGGTTTACGAGTCCCCCTCCCGCCAGCCTTTTCATGGTGGTTTGCACCGCCATGAAAAGGCTGGCGGAAAGGGGAGTTGCGGGGCCCCTGGGGGCCCTGTGCAGCTTTTCACTGTCTGCTATGAAGACAGTGAAAAGTGTGATGGGTGCAACTGCACCCGTCGCACAGCCGCAACACCGCCGGCTCCATTTGGAGCAGGCTCCGGTGTTGCGGCCGTGATCCCCCCTGGCCCGGCGGGTGGAATCCAGGTTTCCGCCCACCGGTCCAGCGAGGATCTCATCATGGCTCTGGCGCCCGCCAAGTTTGTAATGACCCCCTTGGTGTCTGGAAATGGACTATAAGACGGGGAGGTTGAGATTCCAAAATTTACCAAGCAACCAGATGCGCTTAGTGAGAAGGGGAAGCTCTGCAAGACTTCTGCCTTTACCAGGGATAGGGGCAAAGGCCTGCTAGTCTTCCTGCTGGTGCAAGGGAACATCACCCAGGGAAAACTAAGATCACTGGCCCTGGAGCCTAAAGCACCAGTACCTGCCTGCTAGCCAAGATCAGTGTGCCCTCTGAGGAAGACGAAACGTTAGAGGGTGCAAGGCCTAGCGGGGAACCCTACCTAGAGGACTTCTTGAGTGGGGTGTGAGGTAAGGGCTGTGCACAGATTAGGCCATTTCCTGTGTGCAGAAGTGATCAGGTGGCCCCTGGATACCTGAAGAGGGCCACTATGATCTAAGCCATACAGAAAGCAATGTGGAGGACGCACCAGACCCGCACCACCTCATTGCGGGGACTCTGTATGTAAGTGGTGGTCATTGCTGAATTATTTGTTGCCAGAGAGCGGGACTTGAGTCTGCCTTAATAGGACACTCCATATCCAGGAAGGTGCCACTCTGCCGCATTAAGGGCGAGTGCACTGGAGGGGTCTGCACCCAGACTGGAAGTACAGTGACAGCCCAGTATGCCAGAAGGGGCTGCGAGTAACAACATCGCCTGACCTTTGGGTCATTGCTCAGACAGAAGATAGGTATGTGCAGCGAAGTGTGTGGGTCCAGTGGCATGTTCTGTTAAACCAATGTTTCAAAGGATTCCGAGGAGTGCGGTGGAACTGTTGTCATACCTGTCTTCCAGGTGGAAGTTGACTTCTCCTAGTAGAATGTAATCTTTAAAGCTGATGGTGAAGGAGGGGTGATGGATGAGTCTAGCTGTGGTGTTCTGTAAGGTGTGAAGTCTCTGTAGGAGATTGTGGAGATTCCTACGTAGAGGGCATTGCCGTAGTCCAGTCTTACTTAGCATGCGCAAAGTGAGTAAGCAGGTGGAGGAGACGTCGTTGACCTGTAATTTCATGGTGAGTGTGTTGCCAATTATGATTCTGAGGTTTCTGGCATGGCCAAAGGGAGTGGATGCAGGTCCTAGCTCTAATGGCCACCAGGAGTTGTTTCATGTGTTGCTGCTGTTGCCAAAGATCAGTACTTCTATCTTGTGTGTATTCAGCTGCAGGCAGTAGTTCTTCATCCAGTCAGTGACGCTTGTCATGCATCTGTGGAAGTTGGTTTTGGTGGTGGAGGGGTCGTTGGTGAGAGAGAGGATGAGTTGGGTGCTGTCTGCATAAGAAATTATGTTGAGGCAGCGGGTTCTGACAATGTTGCCCAGCAAGGTCAAATATGCGTGGAAGAGTGTGGGGCTAAGGGATGAGAGGTGGGGGGACACCCCAGGTGATCTCCTTGGGTTTGGAGGTGAAAGGTGGGAGGTGGATCCTCTGGGTTCTTTCTGTGAGGAAGGAGGTGATTCATCTGAGTGCGTGCCCTTGGATGCCGATGTGGTGGAGTCTTTCAATCAGCATGTGATGTGATACAGTGTCTAAGGCTGCCAAGAGGTCAAGAAGGATCAAAGCTGCTGTTTCTTAGTCGAGGAGGGTTCAGATCTTGTTGGTGGCTGCGATCAGGGGAGTTTTGGTGCTGCGACTTCTGTGGAAGTCGGACTTGGAGGCGTTGAGTAGTTGTTCTGTTCCCGGTATGTCATGAGTTGTTGTGGATGATCTTTTCCAGTATCTTTGCTGGGAATGGGAGCAGGGAGATTGGCTGGTAGTTTTGGGTTCACTGGGGTTAGTGGAGGGTGTTTTGAGAAGTGGTCTGACTGCAGCGTGCTTCCAGGAGTCGGGAAATGTTGCAGTGGTGATAGGGGTGTTGATCAGGGTGTTAAGTTCCTGATCAATCCTTTGGTTTTCCAAGGTTGAAGATGTGGTGCAGGCATGGCTCTGTGGGAGATATTGGATGAATTTAATTGTGGAGGTGATTTCCTGGGTGGAGACGATGTTCCAGGTGGTCAGTGTGTGGTTCGTGTTGGTTATGGTGGTGGCATTTCTGTCGAAGAAACCCATAGGTGTGGGTTGGAGTTTGAAGTTTCTGTATATACTTGCGATCCTGTCTTGGAGGAAGTGGGTGAGGTTGTCACACAGCTCCTGTGAGGGAGTGATGATGTTTTTGCTGGCAGCCAGGTTGGAGAATTCCTTAACAATGTTGAAAACTTGCTGGCACTCTTGTCGATGTATACGGCAAGGGCTGTCTTCTTTGTTGCCCTTAGCAGTCGATGGTAGAGGTTGAGGAAGATCTTGATGGCTGCTCTGTCAGAATTGTCCTTGCTGGCGTGCCATCTCCTCTTCAGCTGTTAGCTGTCTATTATCGCTGTTCTGAGTTTTTCGGAGTTTCAGCTGGCCTTTTCAGAGGATTTTCTCTGGCTGTTGCTCTTGATGGGGATGATGCTGTTGGTGCAATTGGTGATCCAGGTGCTGAGGTTTTTCACTCCCTGTTCGAGGTAGCGAGGTTGGAGGTGTTCAGGCTGTCTGCCCAGTTGGTCTCTGAGATTTTGGTCCACCTCTGGTGGGGGCACTGGACAACCTGAGGGTGGAAGTGCGGTGGCTGGAGATGTTTAGGTGGACGATGGGGTGATCGGTCCATGTGAGTTCTGTGACCTGGTTGTATTGGACGCGGTTGCTGGAGGTGAAAATAGTGTCCTACAGTGTGTGTAGGGTCATGGATGATCTGGGCCAATCCGAGGCTGCTCATTCTGTCGAAGAGGTGTGCAGTGTTGTTGTTAGGGTCGTCAATGTGGAAATTTAGGTCGCCGAGGAAGATGTAGTCCTTGGAGTCTAAGGCTAGGGGTGCAATGAATGAAGTCTGCAATGCTATGCAGAAGTTAGAGCACAGGCCTGGGGGCCAGTATGCAAGGGTGCCTCTGATGGTTGTTTTGTCATTCGTGTGGAGCTTGAAGTTGAGATGTTCCATGGGGATCGTGGTGGTGGTGTTGGTGGTGCTGCATTGTATGGTCTCTTTGTGGATGATGGCTAATCCTCCTTCCGGCTTATTGGTGCGGTAATGGTGAGTGATTTTATATCCATTGGAAATTGCTGTGGCAATGTTTGGGGTGGATGTGGGGTTGAGCCAGGTCTTGGTGAGGTAGACAGTGTCGGGTACGAGGGTGGTGATGAGGTCCCATAATTCAGTGGAATGCTTGCATAGTGGGAGTGTGTTGAGAAGGCGGCATGCAATTTGGTGTTTTTCTTCAGGTGGTGTCTCTAGAGTGTTTGGGGTGGGGCTAATCGGTGGGCTGGTGTGTGTGCTGTGGCAGGTGAAGCCACAGTGGGTGCAGGTGAAAGGTCCTAATCTGGAGTGTGAGTCGGCGCGGTGGCAATGTTTGCTGTGGCGTTCAGGGTCAAGAGTCTAGAGCTCAATGATGGTGTATCTTTGCAGGGAGGGAGTGTAGGAGGCTGACCTGGTTTGTAGTGGGTACCTTATACCAGTTCTAGTTATCCCTTTTTAGTGAAATGTAGGCAATGTTCTAGCAGTTTAGGCTCTCTAGAGGAAGCTGTAGATGAGCTGCTTAGGCCGAACTAGGAGACATACAAAGCTCCTGCAATACCACTATAGTTATACAGTACTTATACACAATAAAAGACAATACTCAGTGTTACCAAAAATGAAGGTACTTTATTTTAGTGACTCAAGGCCAAAAAATTCTTAGAAACAATACTCCTTCTACAGGTAAGTATTATACACAATATAAACACCAGAGACCAAAATCAGATAAGTAAATAGTCATAGAATAGTGCAAACAGTAGAAAATACAACAGAATGAAATAGGGCTAGGGGCAACACAAACTATATACTAAGAAAGTGGAATGTGAATCACAAATTTTCCCCTAGGCAAGTGTAGTGTGTAGAGGGGCGCTGGGAGTGTAAGTAAAATACCCCACCCCAGAGTCCAGGAAAGTAGGAGTAAAGTACTGCAAGTTTCCTCAGGACTCACTACAAGTTGTGATAAGAGTTATTGCAAGAACAAAGCAAGACTGCAATCAACAAATGTTGGATTCCTGGACCTGAAGACCTGTGAAAGAGAGGAGACCAAGTCAAGAAGTTGCAGAAGATTCCAGGAAGGACATGAGCCCCTGCCAACCTAGAAAATGGTGTAAAAGAGAATTCTCCAGTTAGAAGAAGTCTGCAGAAGAGCAACAAAGAAGATAGCTGCGGGTTCCTGCGTGGTGCAGGAGATGTCCCACGTTGAGATGTTGGATGCAGGCTGTTTGCGTCGCTGGATTCATCCAACAAGCCTTGGTTCACGCAAGGTCGCGGTTTGCATCAAAATGCCGCTGCCTGGACCTGGGGGCCTCAACTCATACTGAGGAGGCAGAGGGGACTCCCAACACTGGAGAGAGCCCACAGATGACCTGACAGCACCCATGGGAGTCCCAGGAAACGGGGACAAAGAAGATGCAAAGTGAGGTTGGTGCAGCACAACAAAAGAAGGTCCCATGCTGTCGGAGAATAGCTCAGCGAGTTGTGCGTCGCATGATGGAGTGCTGGGGGTCTGGGCTACATGGTGCACGAAGGATTCTTGGAAGAAGTGCACAGAAGCCAAGGGAGACGGAAATGACGTGGTACACAGGGGTACTGTCGCAAACCAGGAAGGCAAACTCTTACCTCCACCAAACTTGGACAGCTGGACCTGAGGACAGTCTGGGTCGTGTTGGTCCACCACCTGTGTTCCAGGAAGCACACTTGTCGTCAGGAAAGAAGTCCCAGAGAACCGGTTGTCGTCGTAGAAGGTGCCTGCAGGACCAGGGAAGTGACTCTGTCACTCTGATGGAGATTCCTTCGGTTCTTCTGGTGCAGGTGAAGACAGGGCATCCTTAGAGCATGCACACCTTTGGACACTGTTGCAAATGCTGGCTGGAGCTGAAGTTGCAGGTCACAGGAGTCATCCTGGATACTTTGTTGCAGTTACAGCGGTTCCATGAGCAGTCTGCAGTTGATCCGATGGTCAGAAGCTGAAGCAGAGGATGCAGAGGATTCCTGGAGGAGTCTTGCAAGCTGAATCTGAAGAGACACCCACAGGAGAGACCCTAAATAGCCCAGAGAGGGCTATTGGTTCCCTCCCAAGTATGCACCTATCAGGAGGAGTCTCTGACGTCACCTGCTGGCACTGGCCACTCAGATATCTCCAGAGTGTCCCCACACCTTGGAAAACAAGATGGCTAACGGCAGGGACACACTGGAGGAGCTTTGGGCACCGCCCCTGGGGTGGTGATGAACAGGGATGTGGTCACTCCCCTTTCCTTTGACCAGTTTAGCACCAGAGCAGGGACTGAGGGTCCCTGAACAGGTGTAGACTGGCTTATGCAAGGAGGGGACCGTCTGTGCCCTTCAAAGTATTTCCATAGGCTCTTGGAGGCTACCCCTCCGAAGTCTGTAAAACCTATTTCCACAGGGAGAGGGTGTAACACCCTCCTCCCGAAGGAAATGCATTGTTCTGCCTTCCTGGGACTGACCTGCTCAGATCCCAGGAGGGCAAAAACCCGTCTGAGGTGGCAGCATCTGTAGCTGCAGTGCAAACCTCAGAGAGCTGGTTTGGCAGTACTGGGGGTCCATGGTGGAGCCCCCAGGGTGCACAGGATTGCCCCCCCAATAAAAGATTTGGAATGGGGGGACTATTCTATGTTCTTAGACACCTCACATGGCCATATTCAGAGTTACCAATGTGAAGATACATATAGGTATTGACCTATATGTAGTGCAGGTGTCCAATGGTATCCCCGCACTCACAAAGTCCGGGGAATTGGGCCGGGACAGCATGCAGGCACCTTTGCTAGTACAAGGGTGTCCTCACACTTAGTAACTTTGCACCTAGCCTTCAGTAAATGAAGGTTAGACATACAGGTGACTTATAAGTTACTTAAGTGCAGAGAAAATGGCTGTGAAATAGTGTGTGCACTATTTCACACAGGCTGCAGTGGCAGTCCTGAAGAAAGGGTTGTCTGGACTCCTTATGGGTGGCAAAAGAAATGCTGCAGCCCATAAGGATCTCCTGGAACCCCAATGCCCTGGGTACCTAGGTACCATATACTAGGGACTTATAAGGGGGGTCCAGTGTGCCAATTGGAATTGGAACATGCAGTCACTAAACTATAGTTACTAATTTGCAAGTAGAGACAGCATGAGCACTGGAGTTCTGGTCAGCAGAACTTCAGTGACACAGTTAAGCACTACTGACAACACACACATTAGGCCTCAAACTATGAGCACTGGGGTCCTGGCTAGCAGGATCCCAGTGAGACAGGCAAAACATACTTCCAAACAGGCAGAAATTGGGGGTAACATGCCAAGAAAGATGGAACTTTCCTACAGGGAGGGCCCGGAGTTGTGAAGCTGGGTGCAATCCAGGCATGGATGGGTGGTGCTGGGCTTGCCTTTGGTTGTGATGCGGCCTGCATTAAGTAGGTCCTGGGGTGGGTAGGGTTTCTATTGGTGAGAAAAATGGTGAGAGGGAAAACCCGTTCTGGGAAACCCCATCAGGAAAACCCAGACAGCTGCGGTGTCACTGGATCAGTCTGGAACAAGCAGGAACTGGAAGACACAGGCAAGTGGCAGGCTAGGTGTCCAGGTGCCTACTAAAAGTAGCTTGTAGCACAGTGGTCAGTAGACAACCGGGTGCGTTCAGGGTGTAGGTTACTGACATTTGCAGTTTGAAATTTAGATGCTCCATGTAGGGTTTTGCATTCTCTGTAGTAGTGGTGTAGTTGATAGAATGTTTGAATATAATCGCAATTCCTCCTCCTGATTTGTATTGCGGTCTCGCAGTGGGACCTTGTATCCTGCTGGGGTGGCCATGGCAGTGTCATGTGCTGATGTGGTGGTCAGTTATGATTTCATAAGGAAGAGGGGACCCAGGGCATCATGATCCAGGAATTCCTAGATTTCCATAGTGTGTTTTCTGAGCGGGTGTTGAGGAGCATGCATGATAGTTTGTCTTGAGGTGCATGTCTGTAGGGGGTAGCGTAGGGTGTGCTATGAGTAGTTTGTATGGAAGGTGTGGTTGTGGTGAATGTGACAATGCAGGCAAATCAGCAGTGGCTAAAACTCCTGTGTTGTGAGGAGTAGCAGCAGCGCTGGGATGGGCGTCCTGGGTTGAGTAATCAAAAGAAAGTCATATAGTAGAGAATGGGAAGCTAAAGGGCTAGGGTTTGTGGCTCTAGGGGTGACCCAGGTATGGATTGGCACGAATGGGCTTGACTTCCACACACCCGCATGGTGTCCATGCTGCAGCCACCATTATCAGCTCCCGAAGGGGGCGAGGCTTAGAGGGAACGCAGTAAAAATGCAGCAGCACTAAAAGGAGCTGCTAATGAGTGAGTGGGCACGGGAGGAGGGAGGCTGAAAAACGAAACACCAAGAAATTGCAGGGCAAAACGTACAATACAAAAGAAGCAACACAAGGGCAACATAAGTGAAAGTAGAGAAAAGAGGGAAAAAAGAGCTACAGTGCAACAATGAACAAAGAGTACAAAAAATATCAAAGAGTGAAAAAGAGAGCGCACAATGAGAAAACAGGGCAAAGAGTGCAATAATGAGCAAAGACCGCAAAAAGAGAACACAGAGTGAGAGAAAAGAGCAAAGAGTGCAAAGTGGAGCACAGAGTGAGTGGAAGCAACAAATGAGATGCAGATGGTCAAGTCACAGAGTGAAGAGGCACAGAAGAGATGAAGAGAGAGTGGAACCGGAGAAGAAGCTGAAGGAGAAGCAGGAGTCTCAGGTGTTGAAGCTGGGTCCACGAGGGCCTAGACCAGAAGAAGGACTGGTGCAAGACGTCCAGGGAGGGGTTGGCCTAGGCACCTGCTTCATCATTTGGAGCATTGCTATCCCTGGGTTTGCATCTGTCTTGTGTGTTGGACATGCTTGTACTGCAATGCTCCTTTTCTGACTGGTGCTTATGCTGTTGCAGGTGCTGAAGCAGTTCTGTGTGTGAAAAGCTTGATTTCTTTACTTTCTTGTGAACACTGAACAATTATCCATCAAGCCTATTTTGGAGGGTAAAAGAGGACTCAAATAGCTATCAGTACCATATTATTAAAATTATAGCAGTGCTGCTCAGGTATTCTGATACCACCAATAAAAAGAATGACAGTTCTGCTGAGAAGTTTTGAAACTATTCTATTACGAATATTTCATTCTGTTGTGACAGTCTGGCACAGTCAAATGGAAAACACAGCAACCATACTAAGATATTATGGGCCTGATTACAACTTTGGAGGAGGTGCCAGTGCTGGAGGCCTCCCAGGGTACCAACGGCAGCTCATTGCTATCGCCTGTCATTTGCCACCACCAGAGGGCGGTCCACTTGTGGTGGCATGGAGTGGCGCAGGAGGGGAAGAAGCAACATGGGCTTTCTGGCAAGGAAGATGGCACCAGTGCAGCTTGTGGCGGGCTTGCACATAGCTGAACACAGGCCATTCGTACACTTGAATTGACCTGACTCACCTCACCCTGCTTCATCTTGACTTCTTCCCCTCCTAAATTAGGTTAACTAACCTAGGCACTAAAGAAGAAGAGGAAGAGAGAGGCAGAAAGAAGAGTAAAATGCAGGGCAAACCCCCTACTGGGCATTGCCAGAAACTGAATTTAAATCACCTGGGCCCCCTGCTTTGCCTGGAAACCAACTTGGTCCCTTTGTGAGCCTGCATTTGGCCACGCCAATTTGAACATGGAGATGAGTTCTTTCTCTTCTAAAGCCTGGCCTTGGGAGACAAAGGCAGGGGTTGAATGGCAGGATAAGGCTGGTGTTGCCTATTACAACTACTGCTTGAACAGCCAGAGGGGTCAAAAGCTGGCTGTGCTCTCCCATCCTTCACCGGGATTACCCCTCACCTCATTTTAACTCACCCCTCAACATGAGATTGGGGCAGGTACATGGGTGCCCGCAGCCCACCACCAGAAGGAAAAAAGAAGTCACAATCTGTGGCATCACCAAAAAGCTATCTAATGGTGGATCAAATGTAATCCTTGGAGAGGCTATATTTTCCACAACGGATGGACTTTGGGGTCGTTTGTAGCCAATTTCCCCAAAGTAGTTTTGAGAAGTCCAACAGGTGGCATGGTTATTTTGGTGCTGAGTAGGCTGAATAACACCCCAGCCGGGTGGCAGGAACCAGGCAAAGGGGAAACTGGCCCTACCTCCTTACCTTCACTCCCCTTGCCCAGTGCAGTGCCACCTTTCCTTTCATCATCAGCCTTCCTACTTCCACGGCCAACCAAAGTAATTGTGGCAAAGAACACAGAGCAGAGCCGCAAACAAAACCATGGTTTCCACAGCTGCTTGTGCACTGCAGTGGGATATAACCACCCCCCTCAAGAGCATCCCCACATTGACCCAGGATGGACAAACCAAAAGAGAGAAGGTAGAACAAGTCAAGCCCAGCATGCGGGACATAGAGAAGTTAATGTGATAAATGAAGCAAATATCCAATCACAGTTTGATCTTGGGCCTGTAGTAACACAGGGCCCTGAAGGCGATAAAGAGCCAGCCACCAAAGAGAGGGAAGTTAGCGTCTTTATTGATCTTGTACCTGATCATATTCAATGAAGTCACTTCAACCAGAAATTATAGGATACTATTAATTCTTTAGATGTCTCAAACCAAACATCACAGAGCACCTCTCATGAAAAAGGGAACACTCAATTTGTATCAGTAAGCAACATTTGGGATTCTCTTTTAAGGACATCACAACTAACAGTGGACATCACAACTAACAGTGGATGCCCTGACTTATCGGTCGAGTAAGCTGGACGTGCAAGTGTATTTACTAAACATCTTGGCAGCAAAGAAAAAAATATGCAAAGCATGGAATAATATGAAAAAACTCCCACCTTCTCTTTCTTTGCAAATTCTGTTATTTCATTATCAAGCATACAGTACAGTAAAAGGTAATCAAATATCCACTCATGTGAGTAAAATTCTGAGGGTAGTGGGAGAAGAAGACAACTACAAAACAAAAAGAAAACCATTCCCCAGTTTTCTTTAAGAATTGCAGAGAAGTACAAAAACTGACGATCAGTCAAAATAAATCATCAGCTTAGGTTTGCCGCCACGAAAGCAAATTACAAACACTTGACACTTGAAACTCACAAGGAGACCTAGAATCACTGATAATACAGCATCAAGGAGACCCTCTGCAAATTCACCTAATGGCCCCAACTTTGCCTTGGGAGCAACCACAGCTTCTGGGACATGTACTGGCGTCTTTAACATGGTCTAACAGTGAAATACTGCCAAATTTGGTCTTGGGAGCAACCACAGCTTTTTGATGTTAGAAACATACAAGGAGACTCAGAATCACTCACAATACAGCGTTAAGGAGACCACTTTTAGACCTGGCATCCTTGGCGTGGTCTCCCCTAACCTTTTGCCTCTGCTTCCCAGGTTGTTGACTGTGTGCTGGACTCTGTTTTTGCTGTTTTTGTTACTCTGGGCACTTTGCCACTGCTCACCAGTGCTAAAGTGCAAGTGCTCCCTATGTGAATTTGTATCTGTAATTGGCTTTTCCCTGATTGGCATATTTGATTTACTAGTATAAATCAAATGCTGTTAGTGGGCCTACAGCACTGACTGTGCTACCCACATGAGTAGCCCTGTAAACATGACTCAGACCTGCCATTGCAGAGTCTGTGGGTGCAGTTTCAAAACGGCCAATTCAACCTGGCAAGTGCACTCACTTGCAAAGCCTAAACCTTCCCTTTTCCATACATGTAAGGCACCCCTAATGTAGGCCTTAGGTAGCCCATGGGCAGGGTGCAGTGTGTGTTAAAGGTGAGACATGCACTGGTGTGTTTAAAATGGCCTAACAGTGAAATACGGCCAAATTCGTTTTTCGCTATTGCAAAGCCTATCTCTCTTATAGGTTAACATGGGGACTGCCTTTAAATATCCTTAAAGTGCAGTTTCCCTTTGATAGCAGATAGAAATATGGAGTTTGGGGTCTCTGAATTCACAATTTAAAAATACATCTGTTAGTGAAGTTGGTTTTTAGAATGTTAGTTTGAAAATACCACTTTTAGAAAGTAGGAATTTTCTTGCTTAAACCGTCCTGTTTGTGGATTCCTTGTCTGAGTCAGACTGACAGGTGGGTTGTTTATGAATCACCTCTGGACAGTGACACAAAGGGAGCTGGGGTGTAGCCTGCATATCCCGATGAGACATCTGAGCTGGAGTGGAGAGAGGAGTGGTCACTTACACCTGAATGGGCTGTGCCTGCCCTCACACAATGCAGTCTCCAACCCCCTGGTGTGTGTCTGGGGCCTGGCCTGGGCAAGGGGGCGAAGACTGGACTTTGTTGTGCAGTCCTGCTTGAGAAGAATCTCCAAGGGCTTGGACTGAGCTTGCCCCCGTTCTAAAGTCTCAGGGCCATCAAAGACATCATCTGCCAGCACCTGGACTCTCTGCTGAGACTCCTGCCCTGCCAACTGGTGCCCCATCCAGTCCCTGGGACCTTAAAAGGTGAAGTTGGTGTAACAAGGACAGAAACCCACACACAGAACAGCATGCAGGGAAGATTTTTGACGCACCACCTGTAACGTGGCTGAAAAATGACACGCCACCCGCTTCGCGGCTTAAATCAATGCCCCACCTGCATAGCGGCTGGGAAATTGATGTGTCGCAGCTGGAGAAACGACGCGACACCCACTTGCGGCTGCTGATAACAACGCAAACCCCACGCAGCGTGGTTTTCTAATATCATATGCCTAGATCTCTCACGCATCGTCGCTGGGCGTCAAAATCATTGTGAACCTGCATGGATCTGAGGTGCCCCATCTGGAAATCGACACATCGCTCTCTTGCAAGGGAGAAAAACAACGCATTGCCTACCCAACTGGAGAAGAAACGGCACACAGCCTCACTTGCAGGTAAGGAATCTACATGTCGCTGACTTTTCTGATGCACGCTCACCTGTGCGGCTTCATTTTTGACGCAAACCAGGTACTTTGTGTAAAATCAACTTTTCCATTGTTTTCTATGGAGTAAGACTCTTATTCTTTTTCAAATTCATTTCTTGACTTGTGTATGTTAGATTTTTGTCATTTTGGTCTTGTTTGATTTCGATAAATATTGCCTATTTTTCTAAACTGGTGTGGTGTCCCTTTTGTAGCGGTTTCACTGTATTACTGTATGTGTTGGTACAAATACTTTACACATTGCTTCTGGGTTAAGCCTTTCTGCTCATGCCAAGCTACCAAGGGGGGTGAGTAGAGGTAAGCTAGGTGTGTTTCTCCTATGCCCTGACTAAAGTGAGGGTCCTTGCTTGGACAGAGGGTAGCCTGACTGCCAACCAAAGGCCCCATTTCTAACAACCACTCACCACATTTTTCACTGGCTTCACTCAAAGCAAATGGAATGAAAGGAGCACTGAAATCATGGACTCATCTAGCAAAGACTAGCTCATTAATAATAGCTGCCAGGGAATCAGGGGCCACCTCCCTCAAGGGGATCACTCAACCTAATGGCAAGGCAGGTGCCCACAACATCTTTAACACATCTTTCAAGGGGTATGGTAAGCTTGCAAAAATGAAAAGAGTGCACATCGGGATGCAAGGTTGGACCCAAGCACAGTTTGTCAATGCACACTTTTTCGCTTGGACTTTTATCATGGGAAATATGTGATATGATGAATTGAGACAACATTTTAAAACTTCTACATGCCTTGCCACATCTTGGCCTCCTCTCGACATCTGACATTGAAACAGTGGAATTCCTTTCCCCGATGGGGCAGGACACTCGGCCAAACCCTAGTGACAAGGGCATCGGCTCATCTTGTGCACTTAGGTCTCTGGGAAAAGAACTCATTTGAAAACTGTGAAATTGTCATTTCTGAGCAATTCTCGCCTGCTAGACCTGTCAGCCTTAGGGTGGTCTTTTTCCAAACTTTTTGTCTGCTTACCTTCATCTTGCCTGGATTTTTGTTCTGTTGGCCTTAGGACTCTGAGCACTATACCACTGCTAACCTGTGCTAAAGTGCCTGTGCTCACTTTTCAAACATGGTTTCATTGGCATATACCTGATTGGCATATTTAATTTACATGTAAGTCCCTTTTAGTGAAGTATACCATATACTCAGGGCCTGTAAATTAAATGCTACTAGTTGGTCTGCAGCATTTATTGTGCCACCCACTTAAGTAGCACCTTAGCACTTTTCCCAGATCTGCCATTGAAGCCTGAAGGCAGTGTCCCACTGCGATGTTGACTTGGCATTTAAAACCCCTTGTCAAGTCTTACACTCCTCTTTTATTACATATGTCACCCCTAAGGAAGGCCCTGGGTAGCCCATAGGGCAGGCTGCTGTGTAATTAAGAGGTAGGACATGTTCTTTTTAGTTTTAGATGGCCTCATAATGAAAATCTCCTAAATTTGTTTTCTCACTACTGAGAGGCCTACCCCTCCCACAGGGTAACATTGGAGATTCCTTAATAAAATTAATAAATTGTAATTCCTAAGCCAAAGGTGGTAGATATGTCATGTTTGGCATCTATGGAATTGTAATGATAAACCCTCTTTAATGATAAAGTTGGAATTATCTTTACAAGTTTGGAAATGCCACTTTTAGAAACTTGGCTTTGTTCTGCCCTTAGCCCTCTCTGTGCCTGCAGCCTGCCTAGGTCACATGACTGGGTATAAGTGACAGTTGGGACTTCATGGATTCATACCAGGTAGTCACACAATAGTGGGATTAGCAAGACCTGAAAGGCCTTTCCGCTAGCAGGATTGAGGGAGGGGCAAATCTGAGCACAGCCCCACTCACATCTGAATGGGCTGAGCTTTGCTGACACACAATAGGATTAGCAACCCTGTGTTGTCAGTGCAGCCAGCTAGGAGCCAGAACCGGTGAGGAAGGAAATTCCTCTAACTTCTGAGAACCCTTCTGGAAACGTCACCCAACTTTAGTAGCAGGGCACCAGGGTATAAAATAGGGCTCTCAGACTTGCTCCTCAGTTCACTACTGGACCTGCTGAAGGAATCTCAGAGGGCTGCCTGCGGCTGTGCATTCTGCCAGACTGCTGCCGTACTTAGAAAGACTGCTTTGCTGCCTGGATCCTGCTTTGAACCTTCAGAGGCCAGCCCTGCTGTACAGCCCTGCATCTCCACCTGCACCCAGGACTTCAGAAGTAACTTCAAGAGCTAGTTTAGCTGGTCTTGTCTTCTCATCCACAGGTACATAACAGGCTCCCGCCACTTTGAACCCACACCTGGACCCAGTCTGTGTGAGTCCTGAACCCCATGAGGTCTCCATCCACTCCTGGACCCTTGGTTGTGGTTTTAAATGTGCCCAGATGACTAATTTCCAAAAGTGCAGACTTTGGCAAATTTGGCCCAAAGTGCTCTGAGAACCCGGAGGAGACTGGGACTAACCTGCGTGCCTATACAGAGGATTTATAATAACAGCTCATCCCTGTCCACAAACTAGGAAAGGTTTACAATCACACTCTTAGAAACCCTGTTGGCAATTAGCTTCCACAAACTTAAAGCAGAAATCAAACTGCCCCAAGTAAACACAACTTTCTTTGGCTGCAGACGCAGTAAAAAGTCATCTAAAAAAGCTCTTACACATGTGTAAATAACACCCATATGATCAAGCTAAACTGGAAACCTGCTGCATATAAAAAGGAGTATAGGAAACTGGTGTTTAAAACTAGCATTTGGGTTAATACCCTCTTCCGAGGTAGAAAACCAAACTCGAGGGATTTCTGGAAACTTATAAATAGCCTAAATAGACCTCCAACTGTAGCAAATAGCTGAAGCATCAATGAATCCACCGTGGGTACATCATTTTCCCACCCTTTTCACTCCAACAACAGGCAACCAAATGACAGGGAAAAACAACCTCCTAAAGGCAAAAGGGGCTAGCACAATGACTGGGGTACCACCTTCGGAAGCTATTGCTCCCACAAAAATGTAGAATCCACCACTGGATGCTGCCATAGCCGTTACACATGATCAGATGTCAAAGGAAATTGAGGCAGGTCATTGCTGTTGCACTCCAGGTTCAAAAGGGTGTTCTGCAGCCTTTTTACAAGGTCAACCCTTCTTTATGGACTGATAGAATGCCACCAGTTTTAACTGTACCTTGCAACTGCATGTCACTCTTGACTCATGGAGGGGCTCGGTCATCACGCCAATCTTTAAACATGGATGCCAACATTGTCTGGAAACTGTAGGCTCATTGCTCTTCCAGACAATGAGGACAAATACTTTACAAGGCTACTATTATAGACCTAAGGGATGGGGCAGATGACAAAGAAATTATACCTCAAAATCAGACTGGATTTACTCATGGTTCGGGGACAACAACGAATATCCTGGTGTTTTCTTTGCTAGTAGATAGGATAAAACGGATCAATAAACCTATGCTAAGTCACTATGAGACAGCATTTACTGCATAAGATGCAATCTGCTCTGGACAAAGCTGTTACACTGACAAATACCTCCCAGCTTACTAAAAGCAATATAAGCATTCTATACAGACACTTGGATTACAACACAAATAGTTCACGGTTCCACTTTCATGCAACAAATATCCAAATATTAATCAATAAACAAATGAATTGCTATAAATAATTTATTTTACCTGTTTTTGTACTTCCCTGTGTTTAATTTAAGACTTTGGAGCACATTTTACTCCAATGTTTGAGAGAAGAGCCTGTGAGAACCACTGTTTCTCTTCATATATTATATTGCCCCAGGTTCTGGAAAGTTGTGGGGTTACCCTTGTATCTCAGACATCTTGAGTGTCCAGGCAAGCTCTATTGAGGAAACCCTTGGTGAGGGCTCTTCAACTTTTTCCATGATTCTTGCTTCTTCCAGCTTATTTAATTCCTCCTCTACTTCAACTCTTATATGGAATGATATTATTCACTATTTTAGCTCAACAGATTGTACTGAAGTGTCAACATGCAGTTTTATCATTTTTCCTTAAACCAACCAATACCTTTAAAAATGTCGTC
Organism: Pleurodeles waltl; assembly: GCF_031143425.1. Classification (NCBI taxonomy): domain Eukaryota; kingdom Metazoa; phylum Chordata; class Amphibia; order Caudata; family Salamandridae; genus Pleurodeles; species Pleurodeles waltl. The sequence continues at coordinate 1,214,876,778 of NC_090440.1, forward strand.
AGAGTCTCTAATGTGCAGGCAATTCTCTGCTTCTGCACCTCAAATATAGGAAAGCAAAGAATCCAGTTGTCTATGCTGACTTGTAGCTGACAAGTTTAGTTTCCCCTGCTTTGGTGTCGAAGAATTGTGTTTGGATCAAACGATCCTTGTATATTACCTGGGTAGTGAACATTTGCTATGATTCCTGCTTCCTGCTTCTTCCAGCTTCTTTAATTCCTCTTCTACTTTGTCTCTTATATGGAATGGTATTCAGTGGTGTCTTAGCACAACAGGTTTTATTGAAGAATCAATATGCAGTGCAGAAGTGAATACCTTTAAAAATGTACTCATAGTCCTCTAATATGCAGACAACGGTCTACCTCTGCACCCCAACTATGAAAGCAAAGAATCGGAGTGCCTCTGCTGCCTTGCACCTAAGAAATGTGGTCCCCACTGCTTTGAAGAACTGTCTTTGGATGGAACGGTACTCATATTTGATATGGTTGGTGAACATTCCATGAGTGTTTTTGGAGTGAAACTAGAGAAGGCGTAAATGCAAGTACTCGTTGGCTTCAAGCATGATGTGGGCAAGATAGACTGAAAATCATTCTTTGACATGAAACAAGCAGTTGCACCTGTAAGATTCGCTGTGCAGTAGACATGAATGACAAGCAAGGTTGTGATTTTGTTTTATTGGTTCTTCTATCACCCATTGAAGATATCAGTTTAACGAACTCTTGGTACGAGAATGCAGTATCATCAGATTCTGGCAGTGTGTCACTGTTTTCGCTTGAACTCATCAGACATGCCCTTTTGTTTTGGGCTGCTTTTGCCTTCGCTCAGTGTTTTTTCTGGAGTTTTTGTTGGCCTGCACACTCTGATTAAATGATCTGCCTTGCCGTGCCGCAAGTAGCACAGGTTTTACTTGATGCTCAGGACTAGCTGCCTCAGTGTTGTTGGTTGCAGTAGTATTTCTGTTTCCTTTAGCTTGCAGGGCTGTAAAGCTTTTAATGCCGCATCTTAATGAAATGTCTAAAAAATGGGAGCAAGGTGTGCCATAAGATAGGTGCGCCTAGTAAGTGGAAACTAAACATTTCAGTAGTTAGCCACTATTTGGTATAATGAAATATGTGCTTCGACATTTTCTAAATAATCTGTTTGTTTAACGGCCTATTAGCCCGCAAGTATTAGAGTAAGCCGGATATCCTCTTGTTATTAAACTATCTACCTAGGCAATAGTTCCCTAGCTTAAATGTTTTATGGATTGTCCTTATTGATGTTTTACGTATTATGTTGTACAAGGTACTCACACTTTAATGGGTATATCGACGTATGCCCTGCATTCAAGGATCAGTAGTCCAAGGGAAAATGACTCAGTAGGCCTGGACCACATCTTACACAGGCACTTCTATGAACTAAGAAAGTACCGGTGCCTTACTGGTCAAAATAAACTGTCCTGCATGTAGGTTTCAGTGCATATTAACAGTTCCATTTTATATAGACATGTTTATAATAAGACGTTTATGATTGGACAGCGCTCATAACTTTGGAATGTTTAATTTTTACATTAAATAATGAAAATAATTTATAAAGTGGGTATAATGTTTAAGTGTATGTTAATTGGTGTACAGTCGGCAATGGTTTTAATTAACTATGCTAATACATTTGACTTGACTGTGGCTTTTGCACTCTGGCCTGTTTTGGTTATTGCTAGTGGCCCGATTCGTGTCTCAACTATTCATTCTTAATGTATTTGGACATTATGGATGATTCTGTAAGAGCAGCTCTGTCCTTGGCTTGTTTGTGTTACCACCCCAGAATGAGGATGTCCGTTAGTGGCATTCTAGCAGTTCTTATTATCTCTTTCCTCAGGTTAGACAAGTGACACCCTTGAATGACTTGAGCTCTGATTTCTTCATCAACATTTAAGAATGTGCACGTGCATGCTAGGGCACACAGGGCCACATTTATACTTTTTGATGCAAAACTGCACTAACGCAGTTTTGCGTCAAAAAAATTAGCGCCGGCTAACGCCATTCTGAAGCGCCATGCAGGCGCCGTATTTAATCAATGACGTTAGCCGGCGTTAGCCGGCGTTAGCCGCCGGCGCTGCCTGGTGTGCGTGGAAAAAAATGACGTACACCAGGCAGCGCCGGCGTAGGGGGATATGGGGCTTGGGCGTCAAGAAATGGGGCAAGTCAGGTTGAGGCAATTTTTTCGCCTCAACCCGATTTGCGCCATTTTTTTTCACTCCCAACCCCCATAGAAATGACTCCTGCCTTAGCAAAGACAGGAGTCATGCCCCCTTGCCCAATGGCCATGCCCAGGGGACTTCTGTCCCCTGGGCATGGTCATTGGGCATAGTGGCATGTAGGGAGGCACAAATCAGGCCCCCCTATGCCACAAAAAAATAAAAATAAAAACACTTACCTGAACTTACCTTAATGTCCCTGGGATGGGTCCCTCCAGCCTTGGGTGTCCTCCTGGGGTGGGCAAGGGTGACAGGGGGTGTCCCTGGGGGCATGGGAGGGCACCTCTGGGCTCCTTCAGAGCCCACAGGTCCCTTAACGCCTGCCTTTTGCAGGCGCTAAAAAACGGCGCAAAAGCGTCCGTACGTCATTTTTTTTGACCCGCCCACTCCCGGGCGTGGATTTTGCCCGGGAGTATAAATCCGACGCACATGTCTCGGAGTCGATTTTTTAGACGGGAACCTACCTACCTAATTAACACAAAGTAGGTGTCCACGCCAAAAAATGACGCTAACTCCATGGACTTTGGCGCTAGACGCGTCTAATTAGTCAATTATTTGAAGAATGTGGGTATCCAACATATTAGAACTGCTTTATATTCTCTGAACATGAAAGGTTTGGTAGAGAGATTTAACAAAACACTAGTGGAAGGCATTCAGTTGGCTCTTAGAGCACAAACTGATGTTAAAAAACATGTAGCAGATTTGTTTTGGTCAGATCATGGCAATCCACCTTGTACAACCAAATGTTCTCCTTTTCTGCTGCTCAAAGGGACGAAATCAATACCGGAGTTAAATCCTAGTTGGTTATTTTCCAGGAATATGACCTGTAATTTAAAGAAAATGTAAGAGGTTGTTAAGAGTAATATTGAAAGTAATGTTGAAAGTAAGGAAACAAAGGGTCACAAGTTATCATATTCATATTTTAGAATATAGGAAAAACAGGTTACCGGTACATGTTAAAAAATGAAGTTCCAAATTTTCCAAGGTATGGTGAATAGTAAAAATTGGAAAAACATCAGCCTTGCTTAGCAATGGCAAGTGATGGAGTATTTCTAGATTCACTAGGGCAAATAAGTTTGACAAAGAGGATGCAGTTATGAGTAATGAACCTGATTTTGCATGTGAAGCTGTTAAAAAAGGCAATACTTATAACAGTGGCAAAGTCACTCCTGAGATTTTTGTTTCAACAGGAAATATGGAAAAAAGAAGAAGAAAAGCGAGGTTACCTAAAAAAATATGAGGATTATGTTAGGTTTTGATTTTGACTGTATGTATTTTATGCATTATATTTTCATTCTTTTTATTTTTGCTCTGTTGTATAAGAAAGAGAAGTATGAGGTAGATTTATAGTGAGTATTCCTTACTGTAAACATTCTTTAGTCTACAACTAAGTTTGATGTACTTACACTTTCTGTAGTATTCCATGATGAGTATGTATCTTTGTTTCTATTAGTAATGTATTGTTGATGCTCATGTTACATTCCAACTTCTCTTGATGACTTCAGAGCAGTTATATCTGGTGTTGACTGTGCATGGAGGCTCCAACAAAGAGCTACTACTTGGTCACTTTTATTGGCCCTATTTACTTACTACAGCTATGGAGCTTGTTTGCTTTTTGCTTGTTCTGCAAAGTTTGCCACTGATATATATGATACTAACAACACATGACAAAGTTGGCACTTGATATGAATGTGCTATTTTGAATGTACTTTTTTCTGATGGTCTGTGGCACTGAGAAGACATCTACTTATTTTATTCATGGCTGACAGGGTCTTCATGCAGTTCACTAAACCATTGCACAACATATTCCACATGGTGGAACACTCATATATTTGAACCGCTTGGGGATGCCGAGTGTCAGGACAGAGGTTGAAACGGGCTTAATCTGCTGAGAATGAAGTTCCCATATTTTTTAAATTGAAGATAATTGGCTGTTGTAATTTTTTTTTAATTAAATGCATTCAAGATGGCATTTTCATGATCAGTTTCCTAAGCAAATAAAGCATCCATTCACAAATGTAGCATCAGCCCAGCCTACCCTTGGACCATGTCATCTTCATAATATTCAGCTGCAGGTTGCCTGGTAATGTCAATTATGTTATCGGGGAGCGCAGATGGGTGTGTGTAGTGGGACGCTTATTTAAATATATATATACTGGAGCACTCAAATCTGGTAGTGTGTTTCAATCCTTTCATTGGGTGGTCCAGGGTGTTACCTTATGACAAAACATTAAAGTTGAATAGCTCCTTAAATTCGTCCACCATCTCTGCATACACTTCATGGAAAACAAAAACTCTCAAATGTTGCTCTACTGTCACAATGGAACACCCCAAGTTATAGAAATGGTTGGGGGAAACATGAATACTGATTGTACCATTTAAAACAATACAAAGTTACATAATAAGTGATGAATTATAAAAGTCTAAGTTGTTTTATTTAGAGTACCAGTCTGATATATGATTATAACAAAGAATGTGCATGCTGAGGAGGTATACCCCTTCATCCTGGGTATTCAATCAATTAGTCTTTCAATAATATTGTAAAGTGTCTTTTTTTTTATCAGCTTGAAGTTTAGATTTCAGTCCAGGATAGTGATGAGTGCATCAACTAACCCCAGTGCATTTCGGGCCAATCTTTCTCTTCGTTAGGGGGTGGTCCCGGCTTCAATCTACACCCCGTTCTTCAAGTTTCCTCTCTGTGAATATTGTAGACGACAAGTGATTCTTGCAAGTAACCATGATTATATTTGAAAAGAGGTATGTCATCAGACGTACATCAGGCACCCAATCAGCAGTACCATGGAGGTCAACACTATCACAGAGAGGGAAGGTGATGCAATACCATTTTAAATAAAAAGCATGTTCAGCTCGGCACTGACATTCCAGTAGGGGATCATCACAGATTAGTCCTCATCAGCAGCAACGTCACTGGAGGTCCCACTGCCCAGACCCCAGACTATACTAAGAGTGAACTCGGTGAGTACGTTGCGCTCCAAAAAAATGAAAGTTCCACCAGCTGCAGCCCTTGGAGTTCCTTGCAGTCACGGTGCACACACATGCCACCTTCCTCCATTCTAGAGAAAGTTGATCATTTTTTTTACCCAAAACGTCAATGCTGCTCATTCTCTAGTTTTAAATCTCTCCTCTAACCTCTTACAACAACAACCAGTGGCATTCATGGCAATGGGAACATATATGCCATCTCCCACCATTGAGATTACAAGATCTGCCCCGTTAATGCAGAGATGTTTTAAGACATTGGGTAAAGTAGGCTCTGGCCCAGGACTCCAGTCTTTCAGGGGCCTCATGATACAGCCAGCTCTGTTCTGCAGAGAAACGCGCCCTGATTGCCCTGAATAATTCTTAAACAGATTGTTTTAAATACTGTTTTCCCTAATTTTATTTTTGCTCAAGCAGTCCGCACACGCTGTGGGCGTGTGCAGAGGATGCATCCGAGAGGTCCTGTAGAAGATGCAGAGTCTGTGTCCGAAGAGGCTTGCAGAAGGAGTCATATGTACTGCTTCCAGTGTCCTTCTAATACTGGGCTATGTGTCCCCGCATGTTTTAAATTGTACCACACGCAACTGAATTACTGGGAGCAACTGTGAGCATAAAAGTGAAATGACTAGTCTGTTATCATTTTATATTTTTTGTTCCAATTTCACACCATTAGTGTGATGTATTTAGTCAGGGTTGTTGTGTTTGCAGTTATAGTTTTTCCTCTACTTCCAATTAGTTTGTGTCTTCTTTTTTGTTAAAAATAATGTGATGCGATGAGCGTGGACTGGCACTTGACTGGTTGCATGCGTAGGCTGGTGCTTGGCTGCCTGTGTACCTTGACTGGTACTTGGCTAGGGGTGTGTGTGAACTGCCATTCGGCTGGAGGTATGTGAATAGTGACTTGTTGCTGGTCACTACACACACTGTTAGCCAAACGCCAGTCTTCACATTCCGTCAGCTACCAGCTGATGTGATTGCTGTATTAGTCATGTGGGTGTATGAAAGTGATGGGCTCTTGAAAGGCACTGTCTGTTGATGTGAGTGTTATAATGTGGTGGGCCCACAGCTGGCGGTGTGAACGGTCTTGTGTGTGTGATGTATGCAAGGTGTATGAATGGCCTGGAAAGTGGTTGGTGCCTTGTCGCAGCTTTACAGCTCACGAGCTGTGAGTCATTGATTTTGTTTTTTGACCTTTCAATTATTAACAGTGTATTTCATTTTTGTGAAATCTCTTGGTAATAAAATTTACATTTTGAACCTTTCACTCACCTTCATGCCACATCCAACAAGTATGTGTGTGTACTTAAGTAATAGATGGTTGTAGGCAATACAACCAAATGAAAGCCACACAAGTCAGCCACCCTGGATACTCCTGGGTGTCTAGGTTTCAAAAAATGTCCAGTCTTCAAAAATGTACAGGTCAGCTAGGTGTCCGTAGGTGCCGGCTGAGCTTGAGTCCAAAATCTAGAGCTAACCACGTTGGAAAAAAAAGGTTAATTTTCAATGGAAAAATGTGATGCGTCCTTGTTGTGTTTTGGGCCATTTCCTGTTGCGAGCACTAGGTCTACCCACACAAGTGAGGTACCATTTTTATCGGGAGGCTTAAGGCAATGCAGGGCACAGTGAACGTTGTGGCTCCCCACAGATTCCAGAACTTTCCATCACAGAAATGTGAGAAACATGTGTTCTTTTAGTCAAAATTTGGATTTTGCAAGGGATTCTGGATAATAAAACATTGTGAGAGCCTGGATACAGCTAAGTGTCTAGTTTTTAAAGATGTATAGGTTGGCTAGGTTTTCCCAGGTGCCATTTGAGCTAGGGTCCATAATCTAGAGGCACCCACATTGGAAATCAAGGATCCATTTTTGGTGGAAAAAAGTGATGCAGGAGGTTGCTTTTTTGGCTGTTTCCTGTTAGGGGCATTTGGTCTACCCACACAAGTAAGGTATCACTTTTATTGGATGGCTTTAAGGAGCACAGAATAGTACAAAATTTGTTTTTAAAATTTGGATTATGTTGCATTTGTGACTTTCAATTGTGAGCCACTGTATAAAAAAGATGACATTTAAAAAACACCCTTTAAATCCTACGCTAATATGGGTATCCACAAATTCAGAGATGTACAAATAACCACTGTTCCTAAACTCCTTATTTTGTGCCCATTTTAGAAGTACATATGCTTCCTAGATACCCATTATTTGCTCTGCTTAGTTCGCTATATGAACTGGTCTATACTCGGTACTCAATGAAAAAGCACAGTATGGTGCAGCTCAGTTGTTCGCTCTGGATACCTTGGGTTTTTGGACATCCTACAAATCCTCTATACCCCTGCAAACAGAAGAATCTATCGGATGTAAAGGTATATTGCTTTTGTAAATAAACCACTGTGACAAAAAGTTACAGATAAAAATGTTATCACAAATGCCTGTTTGCTCCTACTCATTTTCAATATTTCTTTATTTCACCAGTTATTTTCCTCGGGAAAACCTTGTGGGATCCCTCTTACTGAATTTGGAATTTTGTCTACTTTTCAGAAATCTATAGCTTTTCTTAGTCACCCATGGGCTTCACACTGGTTTCCACTGCAAACTGCAAAAAATAGGGGAAATAGGCTATCTCTTACAAAAGTGGCAAAAACTCTGGAACAAAATTAGGTTGTTTGATTCAGCTGTACATGTTCCTGAAAGCTGGGATAATGGTGACTTTAGTACAGTAAACTGTTTGTGGATGCCATTTTTAGGGAAAAAAGCAGACACTTTTATATGGATCACTTTTACCCTATTTTTTTTTTTTTTAACTCAAAACGTTGCTATTTTTGCCTATTTTCTTGGTTCCCTTCAGCGGGATCCACAAACCCTGGGTATCTTTAATTTCACCAGGAAGTTGAAAAAAAAGGATGCAAATTTGGCTTGGATACCTTATCTGGAAAAATGTTATGAAGCGCTAAGCACAAACTACCCCCAAATAGCCCAAAAAGGGCTCAGCATGGGGGTGGGGGGGCCTAGCAGCGAAGGGGTTGATGTGGGTGATGTGTAAGAGACTATTTCAGACATTTTGCAGGGAGATGTATTCATGCAACATCCATAAAAAAGTTATTTTAGATCAAAACAGGACCTCAGATAAGAAAATCCTGAGGGTGTCACAGGGATTATTTGCAGTGATATTAGTGAGCTGCTGCTGTGATAAAATTTTGAAAACAGATGTCACTATCCCGGAGTAATAGATGTAAACAGATTTAGAATTTGGACCAATGTGTCTGTGCAGTGACCTGGCTAAAGAGGGCATTAAAGAGCTGATTTAGATCATAAATTCAAAGTTATTCCAAAGAGGGCCCCTCAAAATACATTGGACCAAGGTCCATAAAATCCTTAAGATGTCCCTGCATTGATGTGCTTGTCTCCTGTGTGCACACCTCAAAGGCACAATATCAATGAAATGCGCACACTTGTGCACTCCTCTTTTAATTATGTATTAATTTAAGTATTTATCCACCCATGTACTCCACCAGGCTTCATTGATGTACTGTGTGCCTCATGTGCACAGTCTTGTACAAACAATATTTATTAATTTATGATGCTTGTAAGCGCACATACAGCAGGCTTCATGAGGCTAACATAGTAAGGATGCAGACTGCTCTAAGGTCTCCATATCTTTCTTTTTCACGTACTTCAACACACTAAGGACAATTTCAGTCCTTGGAACAAATAGTTTAATTTTCTCATGTACATCCCCCACCCCAACAGACCATGCCCGCAACCTCTGCATCATCCTGGATAGAAAGCTATCCATGAAGAAACAAGTCGACGCAGTCTCATCCACCTGCTTCCACACCCTTCACATGCTCCACAAGATCTTCAGGGTGCTCCCAGCAGACACCAGAAGGACCGGCACACAGGCCCTCATCACCAGCAGACTGGACTATGGAAATACGCTCTAAGTTGGAATCACAGCACGCCTCCTGAAGAGATTCCAGACAGTACAAACTAAGTGGCAAGACTCATACTTGACCTCCCCGGATGGACTCACACCCCATCTCCAAACACTACAATGGCTTCCGATTCAGAAGAGATGCCAGTTCAAGATGCTGACCCACACCTAAAAGGCTTTGTACAACAAAAGACCAGCATACATTAACAAACACCTGATCTCCCACCAACTGACCAGACATTTACGATCAGCTTCCCTCTGCCTCGCAGACACCCCATGGATCAGTCCAGCCAACAGCAGAGGACGTTCCTTCTTGCACCTGGCAGCCAAGGCTTGGATCAACCTCCACCTGCCCCTCAGGACTGCACAGTCATTCCAGCAATTCAGAAGACCTGGATGCTCGAATTATCATTCCTTCATGCAACAGGTACAGCTCCAGTGCCTCAAGACCCTCACAGGTGATTTGCCACACTCTGTAAATGTTTGATTGATTGATGTGGCATGCATCTTTAGATGCATCTTTATAAACAGAAGATTTAAGCCAACACCTCCAATTGATTCCATTGCATGTTTGGAGCAAACATGGCTAAAGGTTCCACACAAATACAACCCACTACTTCTGCCATGAGAGGTTGGAGGCTGGTACAAGTCTATTCATAATAACAGTGGTAAGGGAGATATTTCAAGATGTGCATGCTTCTATCCATAGAGGAGTTAAAATGACACACAGCTCGGTGCAGTGAATTTTGGGCACATGACAAAATAAGCAGTGTACATCATGGTGAGGGGTCCAGTGCTATTTGACAAAATGAAAGGGTATGAAAGACCCTCTTTTTTAAGGTGCAATTAAAGTGGTTGAAATCCACAACTTTATTATATGAGAGGAGACCTTTAGATTTCTCGTAGGAATGACTTGGGATCCCACAAATGCACCAAATAAAATTGATAGACATTTCCGCAAAACAAATATTAAAAACTAGTTTGGGCTCTGTTACTCTAGGGTCAGCATTTTTGAGTAAATTGAGAGCCCTTTTAAGTGTCAATCTTTGGTTATTAAAGCGTGGAACAAAGGCTATGGTAATCAATAATTGAGTGTGTCACCTCAATTAGTTTTATTAGGATAATTTGATTGACTAGCTGTTCCCCTTCTGTTGGTTCTTCTTACCTCACCAAGCTGGTTCTTCCCTTTCTTTAGTGTAGTTTGCTCTTCCCCTATCCTCTTCTAGTCGGATTGCTCCTTGTCCCCCTTGTGACTGCTTTCCAGGATGTTATCTAGTGAAGCCTACCAGCTGAGCAGTTGAACAGGGGAAGTGGTGATGATTGAGGGAAATTTAGGCATAGCAATAAATAGTGGAACAGGTGCAGTGGCCTCGGCCCGGGGTTGTGAGTGCCTAATACAGCCAAATTAAAGATATTATATTTACTACACAATTGGTGTAGGTGGGCCTTTTTGCCATCCTTGCTTTAAGGCCCATTGCTACACCACTCAATGGTGAGAAAGCCAAGAATAAATATATGGTGTGCTCAAGAGTGAAGCAAAAGTACAGCTACAGGTAGACATATGAGGTGGTGGACAAAAATGGAGAGGGGGAGTAATAGGGAAGAAAGCAAGATTCACAGTATGCGAGGGTGGACATTGGAGTTACACTGTAAGGTAACATGTAGAGGTGAGCAAACCAGAAATTTAATAGGAAGAGCAGAGAAAGTGCAAAGCCAAGGACCCAGCTTGGCCTCAATAGACAGAGCACACGCCAAGTCATCAAAATATTTGGAATCTATGTTTTGAAACAGATGTCTGCTGAAAACATGACAAAGACTCTTTCAAGGACAAAAAAAGTAAGTATGTTGGTTTAAGCCATGGAAGCTTTTATCTTTTATTTCTCTTATATTTATAATGTTATTGTAAATGGGGCAAACAGACAGTCTATTAAAGCATGTGGAAGGAGGTTTTTACACAGCACATTCTGAACTGAATTCTTGAAATGGATTATTTGAAGGCACCAGTGCTTTCTTTGTAAAAGAATGAGTGCTGGTGCAAATAGCTCTGCTTAGAAGCCTGCACTCTGTGCAATTAAATGTTTGAGTGCTGAATACTATCTTTAACTTCTTCCATCATTACCCTTTGTGTCTTTTTTCTCTCTTGTGCTCCAGAAATGTCTGGTCAAGAAAAATAAGTGCTGATCCCCAAAAATGTGTTCCGGTGATCCCCACTGGCAACCAATGGCTCAAATTAAGCACTGGAAGGCACTCACAAATGTGATTAGCAAGTATAAGGAATCACAGTGATCTGCTGAACAAGCATTTGTATTGGATACTTTTATAGGCAGCTACTGCTCTGTTAATGGCCAACCAAATGCTAAAAGCTGGGACACTGTGCCTTCTAGTCACACTTTGTGACTGATGTGTCTAGATCCAATGGGCCTTTTGTAGGTTTCGAGGGGTGAGGGCAAACACAGTAAACCATTCTAATAAATATACAGTGTAACCCATTTGGTCACAATCTCAGAGTCAAAATCAAAGTCCAAAGTACAAATTTAAAGAAAGACTTATGTAATTGAGTCTCAAAAACATACTATATGAACACAGAATTGCCAAAAGTAACTTAGAGCGTCGAATCAAGTTAAAGTGTACTAACATCAGACACACAAAAACCTCAGCAGCAATACAGATAATAAGAAACAATATTTGGTGTTCAGAATCCAAGCTTTGATTCTCCTGCCTGAAGAACCCATTGTGATCTAGCCAATAAGCTACAAAAAACTAATGCTTCTCTCGTTGAAGCCAACAGAAACCAAGTTAGAAAGGTCAGCACTACTGAAACCTTGGTAAAGGATCCTGAAAGAGAGATGTGCGTAACATAAAGCCACATCAGCCAAGCAATGGAAAACAGAGGCCTGTACCTCTAAGTTTCTAAGAGTCCACTCAAGTCAAAGGGCAAAGGGAATCTGAATCTCTAACTGGCTAAAATACTTCTATCCCACCAAAACTCAGATAGTTAATGTCACTGCCAGTAACTTTCCATGGTCTGTACATGATTGTGAATGGTAACTTCTAATTAGGCTTCAATCTCTCAGTCCAAGCATCAAGATGACCTTAGATTGTTCTCATATTCAGGAATCCAGAGGGTAGTTCGTCTTCACAACTCCTCGTTAAAACTCCCCGTCTTTGGCAACCTATCTTCCTGTACCCCTTTATCTACAAATGACAATAAGCTTTTCATTTACTGGAGGCTTGTGCAGATGCACTGGCAAATAAAGAAATATGATATGAGAGTAAAACTTCCACGTTAAATATTTAAAAACAGAAAAACATTATAGGCCTTAACTCCAACCTACTTAACATAGAACTCAATGCACGTGTGAATATATTGTTATACATGCTATTCACATAAGTACAATAAATGGGGAACAACTATGGAAATGTCAATTAACAAGATTATCATAATATTCATACACTGAATAATGCAAACGTGATTTGTATGTGATCATTCTATACTTTAGCTAATGACTTTCAGGTTGCTTCGTTTGCATGAATACTTTTAAGCACACATTATATATGGCATTGAGTGCATTTCCTTTTCCCTTCTGGAATGCATAAAGGCATAGCAAAGTAATGCTTTCTCAAACCCCCCCCTCCCCTGGTGACGTATTAAGTCATCACAAACGTACTTCCTATTGAATGAGACCCTCTAAAACCTTGTTGTTTTCATCAGCTTTTGTCGAGATTCCTCTAGACATTTCATATCATCATAATATTTTCACTGACTATCCTCCAGCTCAAGATCTGCTCTCTTTCTTGACTTCCCAATCGTTGTTCTCTGGAAAAGTCTGGATCCAACTACCAGGACATATGGAAATAACCAACACAGGCTTTAGAACGAAACCCACAACTCCATTACCTAACTTTCCAAACTATCTGCTCATATCAGCAAATCCATTTCCAATGGTTTTCCATGCACCAATCACTTCCAAATTTATTCAAAGCTTTTGTCAACCCAGATATGTTCTGAATATAGTTCTCCAAGTCTTTACTGTTTCCATGATGTAAGTATAGCATTGATGAACTTTCAACATCTGCCAGGCTCCGCCCTTCCTTGCGAGACAAGACAATTCTGCAAAACCATAGATCTTATAGCAACAATTTCAGAGTATACTACCAATAAGGCTCCAGCTGTACTAGTAGCCAACTTATCCACTACAGTAGACAACCTTCTAATCTTTAAATCATTTACTATCACTCCTACTGATGGAATCAATGCACTAAGTATGCCCCTACTATTTCTTCAGCACTTACGCCTTACTTAGGTCTAGAACCTTTTGTCCAAACAGGGTCATCAAGACGTTCTACATGATAAATATTGGCGAAAACTACACCTAAATAACATGCACCATACCACCCCTTGGGCAACTTGAAACAAGCATGTCCTCTGCAGTTAAAATAACCTCCAGGAATAATAGAATCCTCTCCATCCAAGTACAACTTATAATTCCCTTACATCTCAAATGTATTATCACATTAACTCTTTCCTATAAATATATTGCCCACTTCAGACCTCTCCATCCAACTACTCAACCTTCCCTTATGCTTCCAATCTAATGACAAGGCAGCCAAATTACCAGCTACCTGATGTCCAATCTCCTCTTAAGTACACTTATGTTGGCTCCTAAAACTGTTGTCTATCTGTGAACTAGCTTCTATATCCCTTCTCTTGCCTTCAACTAAATTTAGAAATTTCTTCTCAACCTCTGTCAAAATACATGTCAGATTGTGCCTGTATGCATAGACTGTCTAATCTTGTAACAGGTTTAAAGAAACGTGCAATTATTCCCAGCTCCTTAGGGACAGAATGACGATCTAAGTGTTCAATTATAGGAATCTCTAAAAGAACTAAATCAAAATTTGAGAAACAATATTTCAAATGTCCTGTCCCATAAACCAAACCCAACAAAAGACTACAGGTAATCCCATAAATCACAGGAATATGATGCAGCCAATGCAGGCAATTGTGTTCATACATAGCAATTCCTGGCATCCATAGTATCAAAGTATTCATAAAATACCCTAAAATATCCATTTGCAGAGTAATCACCACTTGAATCATCTACACGTAAAGCCTTTTCATCTAACTTGTAGGTGCTGCTAATTCTAGGGCTTAAAGTGTGAGGGGGAACACTAGAATATAATGTTTCCTCTACTGTTGGGGTACATGAAAATACTCCTGTTTGTAACACTACTAAGACTATAAAGATAACAAGCAGTACCTTACCTATTATGTATGTGTCTACCTTTCTGCTTAGCTTCTATGACTTATCTAAAGCTAAATCTACTTAGGGTGAAATGTAGCAGTAACAGAGTTCTTCTCCATAAATTTCACCTGTGCAAAATGGGGGGAAAAAAAATTCAAGCAATGGATAACAGATATGTTGCAAAATCTTTGTGAGACTTCATTAGTCCTGCTCTGTGTTGTTTTAAAAGTTAACCCTCTTTTCTCCTTTTGCTCGGGCCTAGGTATTCTTCTTAATTCCCTATCTAAGTAAAGATAAATGTCTCTAATAACTACATAATTTAAATACATTGAAAGCAATAAGAATTTGAGATATAGTTCAATCAAAATGCTCAGTTCATGGAGGTTCAATCGCATTTGTATTGTTACTCCAATACTCCCAAAACTCTGTCTATCAGTCATTTACAACAAACTATGCCCATTCACGTGGCGAGAACCTCCGTCAGGGCACTCTCATTCTCTTTGACCTCCTTGGTACTGCACCCATGTCCTCACTTTAACTTGGGTCAAAGTTCTCAGTATCCTTGGGTATGGTTTGAGGCACACGTCATTTGGGCAAGTTCAATTTATTTTCTCTCTCCCCTTCTGGGTGCCTTCCAGCTTCCACTCGCTTCCTTCCAACACTAGGTCGTTCATCAGGGTCTAACTCGGAACTTGACTCATTTACCACCACAGTACAAGGTTCAGTTGTTCCTGCTCCAGCTTCATCTGTGGCTTGCACAAGCCCCCCTCATATCAATCGAGTGCTGTTTCAGGCTCAGTTTGGCCCCCAGAAACTGTACTGACCTGCTCTTCTCACCTCTCTCTCACCACTGATACTTCTGGAACAGGTGCAGTCATATCAAAAGGATATTCAACTCTGCAAGTATGGGAAGTGTAAATCCAGTTGGGGAAACCTCCATAATCACAGCAGTCTTGTGACCAGGATAACCTGGTATGGCGCATGCCACTGGGGTTCCAGACACATGCTCCCTTGCATGTTTCTTCATCAAGACTCAATCACCAGGACTGAGATCAAGGCACAGTTCTTTATGCAGAGAGGCCATAATTGCTCCTACTTAATAAAACGTAGAAAGCACCACGTCTACTTCCCTTGCAATAATCTAGGACTGTATCATCCGTAATGTTCACAGTGCATTCACAGGAATTGCTGGCAATCTCATCGTCCTCCTCATGATGATTTTCCGGGGACATAATCCAGGCTTTTGTTAGGTAAACTCCAAAGACTCATCAACACAAGAGGTAAAGCATCAGGCTTAGGTCTATAGCTGCAGTGCAATCTCTGTTCCACTTGTAGTGCTGCACACAACAGTTTCAGCACTTCATTATTGAAATGAGTCCCACAATCTGATTCCAGAGAAGTTGGAAAGCCAAACCTGGGTATGAGTTCCCTCAGCAGCAATTTTGCTACAGTGAGAATACCCTTCCTTCTGGTTGGGTATGCTTCAACCCAGCATTAGAAGATGCATTCAATGACCAAAACATATCTCAACCCATTCCACACTGGCACCTCAAAAGATTCCAACTGCATCCTGTCAAAATGCCCCCCTGAGCTCCCTATGTAACTCAGTGTAGCTGCAGTTCTTTTCCCAACATTAATTTGTTGACACACAATGCACCTATGACACTGCCCTTCTGCTATCAGTCTAAATTTAGGATTAATGCTTTAGCCATTTTGTTCCTACCAACATGAACCGGACTGTGAAAATGGGTGCAACAAACTATTTGGCAACACCGGTCTTTGATCCGTTGAAACCCAAATGTCAGCATCTCTCTTGACACAACCTGCTCTGACCCAACTCTGCTATTCCTCCTCTGACACTTCCTTTTGAAGCCTCTTCACCTCCTCTCAAGTATCAGCAAAAGATTGTAGTCAGTCTCATCCATTCTTTTGTTATAATATTCCCCATTACAGGTACAGACATTGTGTGCACAATACACAGCAACCTTGTCTGTTGAGCTGCTGCCTAAGGTCACATGACAATTTCTAGAATATTGTGCAGGGCACTTGACCACTGCAACTTGTTTGGGAAACTGCAGTGCATCAAGGGGATTTCTCACGTGTTCGCCATTCTGGATTGGAGATCCAGAGGATCAAGAGGATGTCATAATAAACCCCCTCTGGGACCATGGGTTCATCTTTAATTGATCAGAGACACAGCATGCCCAAGTAAGTGCAACAAAATCAGTCACTTGTACGGAGAATATTCCTTGAAGCCAGGAGGCTTCAACAACTCCTGAAAGTGTACAGACAGCATATTGCTCTCATGCTTTCTCCACTGTGGTCAAGCTGGCACAGCATGCCCTAGTAAGTGCAACCAAATCAGTCACTTGTACTGAGAATATTCCTTGAAGCCAGGAGGCTTCAACAACTCCTGAAAGTGTACGGACAGCATAATGCTCTCATGCTTCCTCCATTGTGGTCAAGCTGGCACTGGTAAAAGTTTCTTAATACAAGTTCTTACCGCATTTCTACAAAAGACTACAGAGTGCAATTTATCCCATGTGGTTACAGCACTTACTGGATTAGCTGTACACAATTTCAAGGGTATTACTTTGCATCAACTTTTGATGCTGCCTGTGGAACATGACAACAAACTGAAATATCAAAAGTTATCTGGTGAAGCTTGTTGTGAAGTCTTGAGTGTTAAAAAAGTTGAAACTTCAAATTATTGATAAGGTGAGCATGGTCTTAACCTTAATGCTTGCCTTTAAACTAATGATAATGCAAGAGGTTCTGAGAATAGATTATGATGAGCTGTTTGGAGCAAAACCTTTGATTGTTTTTGGAGATCTACTAACTTACTCCTGTGAAGAGTCAGCCTGTATTTAAAGCGCTGCTGCATGATGAAACTAGGAATCCTTTGGGAAGCAATGGAAATGTGAATATTTGGTTAAATTTCAAATAGAAATCATCAGGAAAATGTGACAATCATCTGATATTGAAAGTGGTAATGTTTAGAAAGATATTAGAGTAGGTGTTCTTTCAAAAGAGGGTAGGTGTGTTCTACAAAGTCATCTTTCTAAATAACTTTATCCAACAATGAAGACAGCAGCAGAGCTAATGTTCAGTATTATACAAGATGATAAACATACTGGCCCTCATTACAACCCTGGAGGTCGGTGTTAAAGCAGCGGTAATACCGCCAACAGGCCAGCGGGAAAAAAATGGAATCACGACCATGGCGGAAACCGCCAACATAGACAGCCACTTTAACACTCCGACCGCCACAGCGGTAGAAACAAACACTGCGGCGGTAACCGCCAACAGAAAGGCGGAACACAGGGTTCCGCCCACTGTATTACAACACGCCTATCCGCCACCTTTTCCGGGGCGGTACCAGCGCTATCGAAAGCACTGCGGAAACAGGACTTGGAAGGGAAACCACTCACCTCTCAACACCCAACGAGGAACCAGGACGCCATGGAGTCTGAACTACAGTTCCTGCCCATGCTGGTCTACTTCCTCAGGGGGAGGGGGGGCACCTCAGCCGGATGAACGGACGACGCCACTGCTCCACAAGGGGGCTCCATGCCCACTGCTGTATCCTGGGGAGTGCAAAGCCACAGTCTCTCAAGTCTTTCCAGTAGGTGGTTTGCCCACTGCTGTATCCTGGGGAGTGCAAAGCCACAGTCTCTCAAGTGAATAACAGTCTCCACGGGTTCTGGAGTGGACATTGTGCCCAGAGTGCTTTATCCTGCCAAGGACTGAGGTAGTGGATGTGATTCTCCACTGGTTCTGGAGGGGGCATTGTGCCCAGAGTGCTTCATCCTGCCAAGGACTGAGGTAGTGGCTGTGATTCTCCACTGGTTCTGAAGTGGGCATTGTGCCCAGAGTGCTTCATCCTGCCAAGGACTGAGGTAGTGGATGTGATTCTCCACTGGTTCTGGAGTGGGCATTGTGCCCAGTGATTCTCCACTGGTTCTGGAGTGGGTATTGTGCCCAGAGTGCTTCATCCTGCCAAGGACTGAGCTTTGTGTCCAGAGTGCTTCATTTTACCAAGTACTAAGGTAGTAGATGTGATTCTCCATTGGTTCTGGAGGGGGCATTGTGCCCAGGGTGCTTCACCCTGCCAAGGACTGAGGTAGTGGATGTGATTCTCCACTGGTTCTGGAGGGGGCTTTGTGCCCAGAGTGCTTCATCCTGTCAAGGACTGAGGTAGTGGATGTGATTCTCCACTGGTTCTGGAGTGGGCATTGTGCCCAGAGTGATTCATCCTGCCAAGGACTGAGGTAGTGGATGTGATTCTCCAATGGCTCTGGAGGGGGCATTGTGCCCAGAGTGCTTCATCCTGCCAAGGACTGAGGTAGTGGATGTGATTCTCCAATGGTTCTGGAGGGGCTTTGTGCCCAGAGTGGTCCCATTCCCTCACCCTGGTGTGTGTGCCACGAGATTGCATGGGAACAGGTAACATGATACTCCATGGAGGCAGAGACACACTCCACCCTGCTGCGACTTTGCCTGCCACCTGCAGGTACAAACAGTGCTGGGTGTCATGCCTCATGTACGCTGGGCAGGGTCCAGGACATATCCTGCAGCCCCGGACGGCTGCCCACTGGGGATGATTGCCATGTCAGCTGTGGTGGCACTGTCACGGGCTGGTGGCAGAGCTTGCGGCGGTGTCTGTGGCGGAGGTCCTGGCGGTGGTGCATGTGTCTGCACCTGTTGCGGGACACAGCAGGACGTCTCCTGCAGCCTCGGACGGCTGCCCACTGGGGATGATGCTGGGGACTGTTGCTGAGACAGCAGACGTGCAGGTGGCGGTGTCCACCACTGTACAGGTTGATGTTGTGGTTGACAGAAGGGGTGACTCTAGTCCCTCATCCTGAACCACCGTGCCCTGTCCTGACCTGCTCTTCGGCTTGTGTCCCTTCCCCACCTTTGATGTCGCTGCTGGTGCCTTGCCACTGTCCTCTTTTGGCTTGGAGGAGCCCTTGCTTGCTGGTAGGTGCGGCTTCTCCCTACGGCATGTGGGCACCTTCTTCACCTTGGCAGGTGGTGGAATGGCCTACTCCTTGGCCTCGCTAGGTGGCACACTGGCAGCCCTGATGGGTGGCGCCCGCAATGAGACCGGAGTTGCTGGGACCACTGTGCTTGAGGATTTGGTGGCTGAGGTGCGGGGCTGGGACCTGGACAGTCTGGCCCTAGGGGAAGGATGACGGGGAGGTGTAGGAAAGATGTCAAAGTTTGCGAGGAAGAGTTTCATAGACGCACTGGGATGGGAAGATGGAGGGGGTTTGGGAGTGGAGGAAGAGGTAGTGGTTGTAGGAGGTGTACGCTTGCTGAATTTGGATGAAGGTGCATGGGCCGGAGGCTGTTGTGAGGTAGATGGCTGTTGGGTGGGTGTGTGCCTGCGTTTGTGTAGTTTGGGAGGAGGGCGCATAGACACACTGGGAGAGGACACAGGGGATGTGTGAATGGTAGTGGGGTGGTGATTGCACGTGAGTGGTGTGTGGTGATGGGCGTGCTGGTGATGGAGGTAATGGCTGAGGATGTAGTGCATGCAGGTGTGAGTGGAGACGAGACAGGGAGAGAGGAGGAGGAGGACGTGGAGGAGGGGGACACAGTGAAGGCAGTGGATGTTGGTGTGTCTGCATGGGGATGGAGCTTGTGTGCGTGCCGGTGGGATGTGTGGTTTTTATGTTTGCCATGTCCACTCTTGTGTGTTGATGAGTGTGCATGCTGGTGTGATGGTGTGCTTGGGATAGTCTGAGGTACAGGGGATTGGGTCTGGGTGGAGGAAGTTGGAGGGGGGAGGCTGGACACAGAGACAATGGCTGCCATCAGTGCTGAGGCCAGAACCTGAAATGCTCTCTGTTGGGCCATCTGGCCAGAATGAATGCCCTCCAGGTATGCATTTGTTTGCTGCAAATGCCTCTCAACACCCTGGATGGCATTCAAAATGGTAGATTGTCCAACAGTGAGGCATCTCAGGAGGTCAATAGCCTCCTCCTTGAGGGCAGCAGGGCTGACTGGGGCAGGGCCTGAGGTACCTGGGGCGAAGGAGATGCCCACCCTCCTGGGTGAGCAGGCACGGGAAACACACTGAGGGGCTGCTGGGAGGGCAGTGCTGGTAGGAGGGATGGCGGCTGTACCTGTTGATGCGGTGGGCACAGAGATGCCCTCCACCGCAAGGGAGCTCCCATCAGAGGAGGAGTCGCTGTCGCTGGTGTATGCTCCTGTCCCCGTCGTGGAGCTCTCCTCGCTCTCCGTCCCAATGGTGCCTTCAGACTCCGTTACTTCACCCTCAAGGGCCATGTGGGATGCAGCTCGCTCCTGCTCCTGTGCCACTGCTCCTCCGCCAGATGATGCTAATTCACGCAAGAACAGGGTGACAAAACAAAAAGGGGGGGGAGACAGAAGAGACACATGGTCAACACCACTAACGTTGGCAGACACAACACACAGGGAGCAGCCCTATGCACTAAGCCATGCACTAACAGTGCAGGGGAAAAGCATGTGCCCAAGGGGGACTCTGTCAAGACCCATTTCATGCACAGCTGGAACCCATGGGAGCCTGACTAGGTGTAGAGGGCAAATACCACCTTTGGGGTTGAAGTGGGAATGATCCTACAAATCAATGGATCTACCTTTGCGCGTCTGCTCTGGCCTAGGGAAACCCACAGCCCCCCACCCAGACACCTCGTCAAGCGTGCAGAGTCAGCTGAATAAGAGTGTACTCACCTCCTTGTGGCTGCTTTGATGCCCTCAAGCGCCCATCCAACTCTGGATATGCCACCCCCAGGATCCGGTACATCAGGGGGGTCATGGTGCGACGGGCACCCCTTCCACGTTGGGAGGCCATCCCCAGCTGGGCCTCCGCCGTCTTCTTGCTTCAGCGGCACAGGTCCTCACATCTTTTCCGGCAGTGGGTGCTCCGTCTATGGTACCCCCAGGGTCCGCACTCCCTTGGCGATGGCACGCCAAATACCCTTCTTCTGGTGGGCCCTGACCTAGAGGAAAAGTGAAGTTAGAATGGATGATACTCTCCCGTACAGTTCTTCTCACGCATTGCCCACAAAAATCCCACCCTGGCCCAGACAGACATACACACACCATCCTCACATGCTGGCCTGTCCCCCCTCACTGTTCCATCCACAACACTCCATACAATCATGTGCCATCCACCATGCTCACATTGTACTCACCTGTTTGTCTGGAGGACCGTACAGTTGCGTGTACTGGGGGAGGACTCCATCCACCTGTTTCTCCAACTCCTCCGAAGTGAAGGCAGGGACCCTTTCCCCAGACACTGTAGCCATTGTCGCTTCCAGACACAGGTCACAGCAGCACTTGCAGTGTAGGTCATCTCCTGTTGAAGGTCAGGTATCAAGTGAGGGAACTGATAGAAATTAGAGGTCACGTCTGCGGCGGTGCGTACCGTCACCACCGGCGTACATCGCCATGGTCTCCTGGACCCATAGGGCCCAATGATAACCAATGCTGAATTGTGCCGTGGTCTTCGACCGCCTACCACAACCGTGTACAACGCCAGCGCAGTTACCTCATTTCCCCTTGTCCCACCTTACAGGTCAGGCAGCCGCCATTTCAAGTGGCCATATGGCAGGCCGAATAACTGCGTCACACCTACTTAGGCCAGGAATACTTACAGACTTGATCGTGCAAAAATCCAGGAACTGTATGCCCAGTTGGAGCCTGACCTGATGTCAGCTATCTGCCATCCCACAGGAATACCCCCTCTGTGCAGGTCCTGTCTGTACTCCAGTTCCTGAGCAGTGGTTCTTTTTCCTGGCCAGTGGGTCTTTTCAAACAACAGTAGCCATGACATCAGGGATGTCCCAGCCAATGTTCTCTAACATGTTGTCCGGAGTGTTGTCTGCTCTGCTGAAGCACATGCGCAGCTACATCGTTTTCCCTCAAGTGGAGGATTTGCCCACAGTGAAAGGTGACTTCTATGCCCTGGGACATATCCTCAACATCATTGGTGCCATTGATGGTACACATGTGGCATTTGTCCCCCACCGCAGGAATGAACAGGTGTACAGAAACTGGAAAAGCTACCATTCTATGAATGTGCAGATGGTGTGTTTGGCATACCAGTACATCTCCCATGTGAATGCCAAGTATCCTGGCTCAGTGCATGACGCTTAAATTTTGAGGAATAGCAGCATCCCTTATTTGATGGGGCAACTCCAGAGGCACTGTGTGTGGCTAATAGGTGAGCCTAAAGTCCACACACAGTTTCATTTGCTGTCTGGGTATGGGAGATTCACTAATGCTTGGAGTATGTCTAAAAGTTGTCCCTTGATATTTGCAGGTGACTCTGGTTACCCCAACCTGTCATGGCTACTGACCCCAGTGAGGAATCCCAGGACACGGACAGAGGAACGCTACAATGAGGCACATGGGCGAACTAGGAGGATAATAGAGCGCACCTTCGGCCTCCTGAAGGCCAGAATCAGGTGCCTCCATCTGACAGGTGGCTCCCTATACTACTCACCGAACAAGGTGTGCCAGATCATCGTGGCCTGCTGTATGTTGCACAACCTGGCTTTGCAACGGCAGGTGCCTTTTCTGCAGGAGGATGGGCCTGATGCTGGTCTTGTGGCAGCTGTGGAGCCTGTGGACAGTGAAGAAGAGGAGGCAGAAGAAGAAGATGTAAGCAACTGAAACAACATCATCATGCAATACTTCCAGTGAGACACAGGTAAGAAGATGGAACTGCTTCCCATATCTCATGCTATTGTAGGACCTAGCATAAGTCTGCCTTTTTACCTCAGTGTATGGACCCTGACTTGTCACTTTGGCTTTCCATTTCACAGATCTGGGTCCTAATTTGTGCCCTCTGCTTTGTTTACTCCTGGCCTACAGCTGTGTAACATTGGTATGTGAACAAGTACATTGACATTGCTATATTCCAGAGATTTTGCAATTACACATTTGTGAAAGCACAGACTGACTCCAGATTTTTGGTGATTCAAGGGTGTTTTATTTTGTGCTAATAAGTGGAGGGGTGTGTGAAATGGGCTGGGGTGATGGTGGAGGAATGTCCATGGCAGAGTCCAGTCTCTTGGTCTCACAGGTGCATTGTCCAGTGGGGAATTGGAAGGGGAGCAAAGGTGGACAGGGTGACGAAGTGGGACAGAAGGGTGACATTGTTCCTGGATCTCAGGGACCGTTTGCGGGGTGGTTTTCCTTCTGCAGGGGGTGGGCTGCTGGTGGCCTGTTGGTCCTGTGGCGGTGCCTCCTGTCCACTAGCGCTGGTGGAGGTGGAGGGCTGTTCATCGTCCAGGCTATTGTCAGGGGCCTCTTGGTGTGCCACTGTGTCCCTCATGGTGTTGACAAGGTCTGCCAGCATCCCTGAAATGGTGACCAGGGTGGTGTTAGTCTCCTGAAACTTGGTCGGTACTGTGCCCATGGTCTCCTGGGAATGGTGGTAAGTTCCCATGATGTTGGAGAGGGTTTTGTGGAGTGTTGGTTCCCTGGGCCTGTCCTCCCCCTGTCGCACAGCAGTCCCCTCAGCTTCCCTGTTATCCTGTGCCTCTGTCCCCTGAACCGTGTGCCCACTGCCACTGACCCCAGGTCCCCGATTTTCTTGGGTTGGTGGGTTTGCCTGGGCTCCCTGTAGTGGTGGACACACTGCTGATTGACGTGTTCTGGGGACAGAGGGATGGGCCCACTGGGTGGGTGCTGTGGCAGTGTTTCCTGAGGGGGGAGGTTCTGTGGTGGTTTGGGACTGTGTCAGGGGAACCGACTGTCCGGAGGTCCCTGATGGGCTGGGCTGGTCATCTTGGTCCAGGCATGCAGAGCTGCTGTCATCACTGTGGGCCTCTTCTGTGGGGGGACTGGCTATGTCTGGCACCTCCTGTCCGGTGACATTGTGTATGGGTCCTGTTGGGGTATAAATGCATAGTTTTAGTATCTGTGTGTGCCATCTTGTGCATTGGGTGTGGTACCCTCTACTCCTGTGCTTGCATAACTGTGTTTGCCCTTTTGTGATAGTTGGTTTGGGGTCTGTGTGGGTGTCTGTACTGGACATGCTTTGGTGATGGTGGTCCATGCATAGGTGTTGCATGCAGGGCCTTGGTATTGAGATGTGTAGGTTGTGATAGTGGGACATATGTGAGATGATGGAGTGATGGGAGTGAGGGTAAGGGTGGGGGTATGTGATGGCATGCAGGTGGGGTGTGGGGGATATGGTAGTAAAGATTTGACTTACCAGAGTCCAGTCCTCCTGCTACTCCTGCGAGGCCCTCAGGATGCAGTATTGCCAAGACTTGCTCCTCCCATGTTGTTAGTTGTTAGGGAGAAGCTGGGGGTCCACCGCCAGTCCTATGTACAGCAATCTGTTGTCCTGAAACCACGGAACGCACCTTCCCCTGTAGGTCATTCCACCTCTTCCTGATGTCATCCCGTGTTCTTGGATGCTGTCCCACTGCGTTGACCCTGTCGACGATCCTCCGCCATAGCTCCATCTTCCTTGCAATGGAGGTGTGCTGCACCTGTGATCCGAAAAGCTGTGGCTCTACCTGGATGATAGCCTTCACCATTACCCTGAGCTCCTCCTCTGAAAACCTGGGGTGTCTTTGAGGTGCCATGATGTGGTGTGGGTGATGTGTGAGGTGCTGTCTTTTGTGATGTGAGAGGGGATGTGTTGGTGTGTGTTGTTTGAGGTGCGTAAATGTTGTATAATTGATGGTGTTGTGTGTCTGTGGATACTGGTGTTGTGTTTGCTAATCTCTCTCTCTGGCCTTCTTCCAAATTTTACATTGTAGGGGTTTGTGGGTAATGTGGGTGTGTGTTTTATAGTGGTGTGAGTGTGTGGGTGAGGTGTGTGTATGTGTATCAGGTGTGTGTATATGTCGAATTGTCCAATATAGTTGGGTTTTGTAAGTGTGTGTGTATTTTGAGTGCGGCGGTGTGTACCGCCAATGGATTACCGCGGTTGAAAGACCGCTGCGTTGATTCATGGGTCATGATAGTGTGGGTGTATTCCTGTTGGCGTGACGGTGTGGGTTTTGGAATCGCCAGTTTATCACTGACCTTTGGAGTGGCGGACTTGTGTGGGTGTCTGTATTGTGGCGGATTCCAAGATGTGGGTCGTAATACCTGTAGCGGAATTCCACTGCTGCAACGGTATGTTGGCGGTCTTCAGCACGGCGGAAAGCAGGGTTTACCACCAGGGTTGTAATGAGGGCCATTGTGTCCTAATGCCTACACTGGAGGAGTGTGTACATGTTTCAACACTGAACTGCTGTGAAAGGAGAAAGAAGAAAATGTGCAACTGAAGGCAATAGGTAAAATAGAACACCAGGGCATCACTGTATTGCTAAATGAAAAGTTACAAGCAAAACTGGATTCATTAGAAAAATCTGTTTCATAAACTGCAGGACTGGAGAAATGTTTAAGTGTATGCAAAAACTGTAAGGTGA
Source organism: Pleurodeles waltl (assembly GCF_031143425.1). Classification (NCBI taxonomy): domain Eukaryota; kingdom Metazoa; phylum Chordata; class Amphibia; order Caudata; family Salamandridae; genus Pleurodeles; species Pleurodeles waltl. Next base: position 1,214,902,613 of record NC_090440.1, read on the forward strand.
TTGGGCACTGAAATGTAAATATTAGAGAAGGTTTGGTTAATGGTGCTATGGCTAAAGATGTTGATTGTATTAATTCCTGTAGGAATGAGGTGGAATACTATGTGATTAAGTTTGAACAGATTAACAATGCACAGCAAATTAGACAGTATACTGCAGGTTTTTTTCTTGTGAAATACTTATATTTAAATTGTTTGCAGTTTGTCTAGCATTATGCTGTTACTATTCTTAATCATATGGTTTAAGTTTAGATGCAGCCTTTATTAATATTGGTAGTACAGTGTTTAAGGAAGGCATGTGATATGTAGTCTTATCTTGAGTAAGGACACTGCCTGTGTTGAAGGTAGTTGCATCTAATGTCCAAAGTATTGAACCTCTTTCTGACTATACTGCAACTTTCTGAGGATTCTTAGTGTCCATTCTCAGCCAAGTGGTTCAACAGTGCAGTGGTGTCCTGTCTGCATGCTTCCTGAGTATTCAACGTTACCAATAGGTCATTGATATATTGTATCAGAACTGAATTACACGGCATGAACAGAGACTCCAGATTTTTCTTAGGAATCAGGTTAAAAATAGAAGGACTCTCAGCACCATGCCAAAACATGATTTCCGAACCGAAATGCAAAGAGGAAGTGGCTATCTTTGTGCAATGGTGTTAGACCTGGCGTTCTCAGGGTGGTCTACACCAGAATTTTTGCCTTTCGTCTCCTGTTTTTAGCTGGGTCTTCTTTTTGGGCTTATGACCGATCACTTTACCAGTTCTAACCAGTGTTAATGTGGATGTGCTTCTCCCGTAAACATGGCAACATTGATGAATCCACAATTGGCATATTTAATTTACATGGAAGCGCCTTGTAAAGTGGTATCCTTTATACCCAGGGCCTGTAAATTAAATGCTCATTGTGGGCATCACTGATTGTGCCATTCACTTAAGTAGCCTAGTAAACATGTCTCAGGCCTGCCACTGCACAGCCTATGTGCACTTTCACTGCCATGTCGACTTGGTATTTGAAACCTCTCGCCAAGCCTTAAACTCTGCTTTTCTGACATATGTCAACCCTAAGGTAGGCCCTAGGTAGCCCAGAGGGCAGGGTGCCATGCATGTAAAAGGCAGGACATGTACTTTTACATTTTACATATCCTGGTGATGAAAAACTCCTATTGTCATTTTTCTTTACTGTGAGGCCTGCTCCTACTGTAGGCCAGCAATGGGAGTTCCTTAATACTGTTTTAAGTTGTATTTCCTTATCAGAAAGGAGTAGCTGCATCATGTTGCATATCATTGGAATGGTAATGATAAATCCTCTTTAATGGTAAAGTCAGATTTATTATTACTATTTTAGAAATGCCACTTTTAGAAAGTGGGAATTTCACTGCTCTCACTGCTATGTGTACCTGCCAGCCTCTCACCAATACATGTCCGGTCTGGGCTGAGTGACAGCTACATTTGTGCATTCCCTCCACACACCCACAACACAGGATACTTGACTGCATCTGCATTCATCTGCATATTTATGGGTCTTACTGGACAGGGAGGATGTGAAGAACTAACATTTACACTTCAAAGGGTGGTGGCCTGAGCCCCATACTAAATAGCCCCTACTTATAATCTGGAGCCAGGTTTAGGCTGAAAGGGGGACCTGTGCACTTCAGAGAAATCCTTTGAAGTCACCCCACACATCAAAGGCACTTTTGGGTATAAGTACTGGGTCTCTGACCCCTGAAATCAGATCACTACTGGACTTGGGAAGGGCTCCTTGAGGGCATGTTGAAACAGGCCAAAGCCCAAGCAGCAGGTGATGTCTCTGGGAGCTATCACATTTACTTGGAGGACAACCTCCTTTACAGCGAGCCCAAGGTTCCTATGCAAATGACAGCAAGGACCCTGGTGGACCCCTAATGCTAGAGGGCCTTCCTACTAGAGCTGGCTCACAAGATTCTCCTGCAGGGCACTTGGGACAAGACAAGACCTTTGCAAGACTTGTCCCCCACTTTTATTGACCTAGGAAAAGGACTTCCTCAGACACGTTCTACAGGACCTGTGTGACCTGCCAGGCCAATGGGAAGACAGGAAAAAGCTAAAGGTTCCCTTGAAACTACTACCCATCATTAGGACCCCCTTTGAAAGGGTGGTCATTGACTTTCTTGGGTCTATGGATCCCCAGACTACTTTGGGGCACAGGTTTATCCTGGTTCTGGTAGATCATGCCACACGGTACCCAGAGGCCATCCCTCTGAAGACCACCACTGCATCTGTAGTTGCAAGGGTTCTAGTGAGGATCTTAACCCAGGTGGATTTCACCAAGGAAATGGTGTTGACAGGGGCACCAACTTCATGTTGCATATGTGCAGTTCATTTGGAAAATGTGTGGGGTAACTTACAAGTTCTCTACCCTTTACAACCCCCAAACCAATGGGCCTGTTGAAAGGTTAAACAAGACCCTGAAAGGCATGATCAGAAGTGTGCCTAAGGGCCTGAGGAAAAAGTGGGATATCCTCTTGTTCTGTTTGTTGCTTGCCTACAGGGGGGTACCACAGAAGGGAGTAGGTTTTAGCTCCTTTGAGCTTCTTTATGGGTGCCCTGTCAGAGGTCCTCGGTTTGGTGAAGGAGGGGTAGGAGCAAGACCAAGAAAGTTCCCCAGGATGTAGTGAGCTACATGCTGGTCTTCTGAAGACAAATGTCTAAGTTATGGAAGCAAGCTTTTGTCAACTTAGAAGCCAGCCAGGCTGTGATGAAAGAGTGATATGACCAAACGTCTACCACTGTTGAGTTTCAGCCTGGGCAGAAAGTGGGGGTGATGGGACCAATTGAAACTGGGGCCCTCCAGGACAGCTGGACTGGCCCCTATGAGGTGACTGAAAGAAGGGTAAGGCCACCTAAGTGATGGACCTTAAGAACCCCAGGCAACCCAACAGGGTGCCTCATATCAATCACCTCAAACCATACTTCTAGAGGTCTGTGTCACCATGCTGCTGGTGACTGATGGAGCTGAGGAGGAGAGTGAACCTCTGCCTGACCTCTTAGCCTCCAAGGAGAAGGATAGGTCAGTGAAAGGAGTATCCTTTGCCCTACTCTGACTCCTGAACAGCAGAGGGACTGTCACCAAGTGCTGGAATAGTATTTCTTTCTTTTCTTCCGTACTCCTGGCATTACCCACTTGTGTAACCATGATGTGGACACATGGGACAACCTCCCTGTCAAGAACAAATCTTGCAGGTTATCGGATAAGATGAGGGCCAGCACCAGGAGTGAAGTCCCTAAGATGCTGGAGCTGGGGGTGATAGAACCTCCAGTAGACCCTGGTCCAGTCCTGTGGTTCTGGTACCAAACGCTGATCCACCGGGCAACACATTTGAACTGAGGTTCTATGGATTATGGAGGTCTAGATTCTTCAACCAAGACTGATGCTCATCCCATCCCCCAGACTGATGAGCTGATTGACTGGTTAGGGTCTGCTCACTATTTAAGTACCTTTGATCTCACATCAAGATACTGGTAGATCTCCCTAATTGAAGGCATTGAGGGGATGTCAGCCTTCGCCACCGCGGAGGGAGTGATGCCCTTTGGATTGAAGAACGCTCCTGCCACCTTCCAGAGTTTGGTGATCCAGGTCCCTGCTGGGTTGAAGGCCTTCTCAGGTGCCTATCTGGATGACATAGCGGTCTTCTGTAGCAGCTGGGAGGACCACCTCTTTCACCTCAAGGAAGTGCTTCAGTCCCGGCAACAGGCAGGCCTGGCAATCAAAGCCAGAAAGTTCCATATAGGGCAGGGGTTTGTGCTGTACTTTAGACAGCTGGTGGGCAGGGCTAAGATGCAGCCCCTCCAGGCCAAGATTGAAACTTTCATGGCCTGGAAGCCCTCCAAAATGCAGACTGAAGTCAGAACATTCTTTGACCTCACTAGTTGCTATAGGAAGTTTGTCAAGAGATATGACATCATTGTTACCTTGACTGAGCTGACTTCTAAGAAGCAGCCCAGGAATGTGATTAGAATGGAGGCATGCCAAAAAGCATTTGACTCCCTGAAGCAAGCCATGAGCACAGCACCTGTGCTCAGGGCCCTTGACTTCTCCAAGAAGGCTATTGCTGAAACAGATGCCTTAGAGCATGACATAGGGGCAGTTTTATCACAGCTCAATGAAGAAGGCCTGGACCAACCTGTAGCCTTCATCTCTAGGAGGTTACCTCCCTGGGAACAGAGGTGAAGTGCTATTGAGAGAGGTACTTTTGTTGTGGTTTGGGCCCTGAAGAAGTTGAGACCATACCTGTTTAACACTCACTTCCTGATTCAGACTGAACACAGGCCCCTAAAGCAGCTCAGGCAAATCAGGAGGGAAAATCCAGAACTTTTGAGGGGGTCCATTTCCACACCCATGCACATGGTCTATCTTGGTTTTTCTGCCTTAGTGATGAGAACTCCCTAGAGGTTTAGCTGGGGGTGACCATTGTTAGACCTGGAATCCTTAGGGTGGTCTTACCCCAGACTTTTTGTCTTTCAGGTCCTGTTTTTAGCTGGATCTTTTTGTTGGCCTTAGGACTCTGAGCACTTTACCACTGCTAACCATGTGCTTCTCCTCTGAACATGGTAATATTGGTGTATTCACAACTGGTGTATTTAATTTACTTTTAAGCCCTTTGTAAAGTGGTATCCCCTATAACTTGGGTCTGTGATTAAAATGCTACTAGTGGGCCTGCATCACTGACTGTGCCACCCACTTAAGTTGTTTAGTAAATATGCCTCACTTCTGCCACTGCAAAGCCTGTGTGGCATTTAAAACCTCTTGCCAAGTCTTAAACACCCCTTTTCTGGCATATACGTCACCCCTAAGGTAGGCCCTAGGTAGCCCATGGGGCAGGGTGCCATGTAGGTAAAAGGGCGGACATGTACTGTTAAGTTTTACATGTCCTGGTGATGTAAAACTCCCAAAGTCGTTTTCATTAGTGTGAGGCCTGCTCCTCTCATAGGCCAACACTAGGAATTCCTTGATAAACTTTTAAGCTGTAATTCCTGATCAGAAAAGAATAGCTGTATCATGTTTAATTTCATTGGAATGGTAACGATAAATCCTCTTCACTGGTAAAATTGGATTATTATTGTTATTTTAGAAATGCCACTTTTAGAAGGTGGCCATTTCTCTGCATTCATTGCTCTGTGTGCCTCCTAGCCTTTCTCCAATACACGTCTGGTCTGGGTTGAGTGACAGGTACATTTGTACATTCTCTCCAGACACCCACAACACAGGATACTCAACTGCATCTGCATTCATCTGCATACTGATAGGTTTTCCTGGGCAGGGAGGATGTTTAGGGCTGGGTAGGGCTTACACCTACAATTCAAAGGGTAGTGGCTGGAAGCCCCAAACAATGGGATGAATGCCCCCCACTGATAGTCTATAGCCAAGGCTGGGCTAAAAAGGGGACCAGTGCACTTCAAAGAGATCCTCTGAAGTCATCCCAACATCAAAGGCACTTTTGAGTGTAAGTAATGGGTGTCTGCCACCCTGAAATCAGATCATTACTGGACTTGGGAAGAATTCTACCTGAGTAAAGTCTAATTTGCAGTAGGGATTGCCACTCTGTCTGGACTGACTGTTCCAAGGAACTGCTTCTCTGCATTGCTGAGCTGCCCTGCTGCCTGCTAAACTCTGTCCTGCTGAGGACAAGGACTTGACCCATCCGGCTGAACCAAAGTGTCTTCAAGGGCTTGCTGGCTTGCCCCCTGTTCTTCTGCAGTCTCAGGGACATCAAAGATTGCTTGCAACTCTCTGAGTGCTGCTGGACTCTGCCATCTGTGAGTCCTACCCTTGCCTTAGGTGCCCCTCTCCAGTTCTGTGCCTCGAAAGTGGGTTCTGCATGTAAAATCTGCAAAAATCAACATATCCCCCTGAGTACAGGTGAATTATCGGTGCATCGCTCCTCACCAGTGATTCACAGACTGCAAGCCCGATGATGACACTTTGTGAGGCTCAATGCCACAGCACATTGACTTCCATGGAGCCCGACGACGACACAATGCCCGAGTGTGGTAGAAATATCAACACATCGGGCCCTCGCTGTTGAAGAATTGTTCCATTTAAGGGAATGTTTCAGTGGACTCTGTATGCCTACCATCCAACGCAGGAGGCCTGGATTTTTGTATTTGTAACGGTCCCTTGCGGCCTCAAGTAACGTTTTTACCCCTAGTGACTTTAAAGCACTGTTTTCACATTTAATGATTAAAAATTCAGAACTCGCCTTCTACTTATCAGATGTTTGTTGTTTTGGTCTTGTTTTACTCAGATAAATGTTCTCTATTTTTCTAAATGGCGTGGACTCTTTTCGTGTTTTTTTTAATTGAGTCACTGTATTATAAATGTTTTACAAAAATACTTTACACGTTGCCTCTTAAGTTAAGCCTGACTCCTCCTTAAGTTAAGCCTGACTGCTCTTTGCCAAACTTCCAGAGGGTGAGCACAGGTTAATTTAGGATGTGTATCTCACTTACCCTGACTAGGGTTGCGGTCCTTAGGATGTGGACAGGGTACATACCTCTGCCAACTAGAGACCCAATTTCTAACAAATGGTATTGACAAAAAGGCTCTACACAAATCAATGAAAGTGAACCACTCATCCTCACATGGAATCTGAAACAATATCACAGTTGGATTTGGTTTCATGGAGCAACAAGGAACAACAATGTTGTTTACATTTCGCAGATCTTATACAATCCTGTACTTCCTACTCCGTTCTTGTAAGCACATAATGGACGAGTTATAAGGACTGCCCATTATTTCCTTCAGTATTCCCTGTTGAATCACAGACTCAATCACAGGAGTTATCTCAGTAACCGTCTCAGGTGTTAAATTGTATTGTGGCGTTTTTTCGGGAATTCAGCATTTTACTTGATAATAATTTGGACACACTCAACATCTTTAATCAGTCCAATATCTTTTCTTGAAAACTCCCACACTTCGGATTTAACTACCTCTGTCAAATCTGGAGGTAAATCATCAACTGTTACCCATTAAAAGTCAATTTAAAAGCAGTGTCCTCATCATGTGTCTGCATTTCTAAGCTTGCCGGGGTACAAAAGTTGATGCAGTTTAACTTGCAGAGAAGATGCCTTCCCAAGAGGTTCACTGGGCTGGAATCACAAATAACAATCTTAAGTTTATCCTCAAAGGACCCTATTTTACTGACAGTGGTGCAGTTTCCTGCGACGCCATCTGTTTGTTCACTTCACCTTAAATGTAGACTACTTTTCCTGAGAGGGATAGGTTTGGGACTTCTACTGTTTTTAAAGTAGAACAGGTAGCACCAGTATCAACTACAAATGACACAGGATGACCACCCACGTCACTGTCTATAAATGGTCCACTCTGGTACACCACTTAGGCTGCACCAAGCACGCAGTCTTCCTCTCCTCTCAGGCACCGTCAGGATGACTGATCAGAGCCATAGATCTCATGAATTTCAAATAGAGGAATTTGTTGGAAAGGATTATTATCATGAACAACATTTATATTCGTTCTTGAACCCTGAATCAGATGTTGTCTAGGCCCTACAGTATTCCGCTGCATCGGAGGTTGTGGGGCTTGCAGAACTAGAGACTGGGGCACTTTCTAATTTGGACTCCTTTGTCTATGCACAAATTCTGTATTTGGGCAGAGTTATAATTCTGCGAAGGGCAAAAATCCTGAATTTAGCAACTGATTAGCTGAATTTAAACTGCATTCCTGCTTCCAATGTCTCAGCTTATTACAGATGTGAGACGGGGTTGACTTTTTCAAACTTTTGACATCCATTCCAGTATTAGGATCAACAGGGACTTCTCGACCTCTACCCTGCATTGAATTAGGTCCTTGCTGATACACACTTTGCATGGTATCCACATTCCCTGCAAACGGCTGAATCTGATTAGTTCTCTGTGCTGCTTTCATCTAAGCAACCATTAACTTCCCTTTTAGCTTCTTTTTGTTTCATCTCAATCTCGTCACTAAAATATTTGGCTTTTCTCAAAATCTCATAAACCGACAATATACCAATAGATTAAGGGCCATATTTATACTCCGTTTGCGCCGAAATTGCGTCGTTTTTTTTGACGCAATTTCGACGCAAAACTAACGCCAACTAACGCCATATTTATACTATGGCGTTAGAGGCGAATAGCGCCAAAGTTCCCGGAATGTGCGTCATTTTTTAGCGTGAACCCCTTCCTTGCGTTAATGATATGCAAGGGAGGCGTTCCCGTCTAAAAAATGACTCCCAGGCCTTTACGTGGTATTTATACTCCCGGGCAAAAGAGACGCCCGGGAGTTGGCGTGGCAAAAAACGGCGCATTTGCGCCACTTTTTAACGCCTGCTCAGGGCAGGCGTTAAGGGGCCTGTGGGCTCAAAATGAGCCCACAGGTGCCCTCCCATGCCCCCAGGGACCCCCCCTGCCACCCTTGCCCACCCCAGGAGGACACCCAAGGCTGGAGGGACCCACCCCAGGGACATTCAGGTAAGTTCAGGTAAGTTTTTTTTTTTTTTTTTTTAATAATATTTTGTGGCATAGGGGGGCCTGATTTGTGCCCCCCTACATGCCACTATGCCCAATGACCATGCCCAGGGGACAGAAGTCCCCTGGGCATGGCCATTGGGCAAGGGGGCATGACTCCTATCTTTACAATGATAGGAGTCATGTTGATGGGGGATGGGCGTCGTTAAAAAATGGCGCAAGTCGGGTTAAGACGATTTTTTCGACGTAACCTGACTTGCCCCATTTTAAGACGCCCATGCGCCATTTTCCCCCTACGCCGGCGCTGTCTGGTCTACGTGGTTTTTTCCCACGCAAACCAGGCAGCGCCGGTCTGATTGCGCCGTCTAACGCCATTCCATAAATACGGCGCCCGCATGGCGCTTCAGAATGGCGTTAGACGGCGCAAAACTTTTTGACGCTAAACTGCGTTAGCGCAGTTTAGCATCAAAAAGTATAAATATGGGCCTCAATGCTGCTGAATCATCATGCTAGCCTTGACACAAAATGTCCCATATCTTTAGCTTTAAGCGTCTCCATCCCACTCTACTGCTTGAATGATTGCAACCATCTCTTATATTAAGCATATGTCAACTCTTTTGGTTCCACATTGTCACTCTGTCAATATTAACACAATCTGAATCTTGAGGTGGTACCTTCACCTTGAGAACCGTAATAACCTTTGATACTTTTTCATCACCAACGGTGAGGAATATACGTTTACTGTACTTCTAGTGAGTTCTGTTTCAGGCCACTGAGCCACTGCCTTACTTTCTGTTCACAAATCACTAGGAACAACTATGTTAAACAAGGTGCTCAAATAGGCCCACAACACCTGCAATAGCTTCACAAATTGCTCAACTTGCTTGTGCCATTCCACTGGTTTCTGTCTCAATTTTGGGAAATCATTAGTAAAGGATGCAAGGTCACTTCTACTCCAAGCTAAGGAACATGTACATAACCTCTACCAGGCACTTTTCTCAGCGGGAAAGTTGTCATGACTCCTCTCCTGCTACCGGAGGTTGTTCTCCTGGGATTTCTTTATATCCTTCCTTTTTGCCCATTTAGCTACCCACTTATTCAATTCATTCCATTTTAAAAAAATGTAATTACTTTTCTAATCTGGGTTTTCATTCCTAGAATTCTCATGAAAATAATGTCCTTTAGTTAAAGCACAATTGATAACTCCTCTGTAAAGCTTTGGTTTTATTCAAATCCACCAATCCATTGCCAATTGACCTTTGGGCCAATTTTGCTAGCTGGTCATGAACTTGGCCTGCATACTTGGTAATGTCCCTACACAAACACAAGTTTACCCTCATGGAAAGTGTCTAATTGATCTAATCCAGGACTCCCATTAATCATGTCATTCAATTCTAATTTGAGGTTCATCACATCCACTGAATTGTTCCCTGACTCATCTCTGTACTCACACTTTCTCTGGAAAGGGTACCCTCATTAACAAATCTTCACCATAACTAACTCCTTAGTGCTGGTAGTTTGAGTCACCACAGGAACCTTAGACCTGGGGCATTTCTCTGTGTTGCAATTTAAAAATGTAAAGGCGGTTCCCATATAGGGGTTCCAGTAGTTGGCATTTTCTGGTAAGTAACTATAGATGTGCATACCGAAATATTCAAAGTCAAATCTGCACTCGCTACACATGGAGTCGGAACCAAAGGAACACATTTTCTAGTATCAGGATTGGTTGGAACTCCATTTTGTTCAACAACAAATTTGGTACAGACAAATTACAAGTGGTCTTTCCTGTACCTTCAGGTTTATACGTAAGAACTATAAGACCAATAGTAACTGAGACAGTGAGATCATCAACAGTCCTTACATAAGGGTCAACTAGGGCACACAATCTTAAACCCTCACTTCTTGGTTCATAAGGCATACTAGCTGAAGTAGCTTCCAGAGGACTAGGAGTCACATTTGTCAGGGCAGTTGCAAGTATGAGCTTTCCATTACCATCAGTATCATTTCCATCCTCTTCCCTACCTCATTATGTGGAGCTGGAGGTTCAGACAGCAACACATCCAAAAGACTATCTCCAGAATCGCAGTCACTAACTTCACTCATGTCATGTGGTTATTTTTGTTTTCCCTCTTAATGTACTTTCCTTTTCTTTGCTCTTGTGCCATTGACAAAGCCAAACACATGTGTGAAGCCCTACATTAATTGCCATATTGTGACCTGGGGTATCTTCAGGAGGTGCATCTCTCTCCCTCTCTGCTAGGTATATGAAAATCTCCTCTAATCAAATCTAGCACAATTTTAAAACATTACAAGTTAAAAGCCAGACTTATCTAAATGAGTTTTAAGAACATACTATATAAGTACAGAATTACCAAAGGTGAGATAAAGCATTGAATCAAGTTAAAGCGCACTAACATCAGACATACTAAAACCTGAGTAGCAGCAGTACTGAAAATAAGAAACCATGGGCCATATTTAGGAACACATTTTCCCATGGACACAGAATGGGTAAAACCCTTTGATACATCTGGCCTCATAATTGGCGCTCAGAATCCAAACTTTGATTCTCCTGCTTTACCATTGAACCAATAGAGATCTAACTACTCCAATAAGCTATAAAAAACTCTTGTTTTTCTAATTTAAGCCAATATAAAATGAGTTAGAAAGGTTAGCACTACAGAAACCTCAGAAAAGGTTTCTGAAAGAGAGCTGTGCATAGCATAAAGCTACATTAGCCAAAGCAAGGGAAAACAGAGGTCTCTACCTCTCTAAGGGGCAGATGTACAACCCAGTGTTTTGCGACTCGCAATTTGCAACTCATTTGCGAGTCGCAAAACCATATGTACAAAAGTGTACTTCATACTGTTTGCGATTCCCTATGGGGTCGCAAATGACCTACCTCATTAATATTCATGAGGTAGGTCGCAATTTGCAACGCCATTGGGAATGGCTGCTCTCACAGGGATTGTGGCCTGCTGGGGACAGCAGACCACCATGTCTGTGATTCTTTTTAATAAAGCAGTTTTTTTTTTTAAATGCAGCCCATTTTCCTTAAAAGAACAAAAAGTTTTATTTTCATTTTTACAGAGCAGGCAGTGGTCTGTGGGACCAGTGCCTGCTCCAAACAAATATCTTCACTACCATTCACAAAGGGGAAAGGGTTCCATGGGGACCCCTTCCCGTTTGCAAATAAGTTAGTACCAATTTGAAATTGGTGCGAACTGCGATTGTTCCTTGACCACTTTCACGGTCACAAAACAATCATACATTGCACTGCGACTCGCAATTAGGAAGGGAAAGCCCCTTCCTAATTGCAACTCGCAAACCTATTTTGCGATTCCGTAAATAGATTACTGAATGGCAAAAATGGGTATGTACATCGCAAAATGCTTTTTTATTGTCACAAATGGCCCAATTCTGCGAATCGGGCCGTTTGTGATGAGAAAAAAGCTTTGTAAATGTGGCTCTTAGTCACTAAGAGACTGCTCTAATCAAAGGGAATCTGAATCTCTTAACTGGCTGAAACACTCCTATCCCACCGAAACTCAGATAGTTGACGTCACTGCCAGTAACTTTACATGGTCTGTACATGATTGCGAATGGCAATGTCTCATTAAGAATCTATCTCTAAGTCCGAGCATCAGGACAACCTTGGATAGTTCTCATATTCACAAATCTGGAAGGGAGTTCTTCTTCTCAACAACTCATTACCACCCCACCGTCCTTGGCGATCTATCTTCATGTACCCTTTCATCTATAAATAATACGGTTTTATTAACTGGAGTCTTGTGCAGACGCACTTGCAAATAAAAAAAAGTGCAGCAAGAGCAAAATTTCCATGTTGAATATTTAATCACAGAAAAACATTTCAGGCTTTAACTCAAGCCAACTAAATATAGACCGCAATGGACATTTGAATACATGGTTATACGTGCATTTCACATAAGTACTATAAATTAGGAATAGCTATGGAAATGGCAAATTAACTAGATTGTCATAATATTTATACATTGAATAATACTGCAGAAATGTTATTTGCACATGATCATTCTACACTTCTACTTATAAGTATACTTCTGCTCATGACTTTCAACTCTCTTTGTTTGCATGAATACATTTAAGCACACATTATATATGTCATTGAGTACAATTAATTTTCCCTTCTGGAATGAATAATGACACAGCCAAGTTATGCTCTCTCAAATCTGTCCAGTGACCCACCCCAGTGTAGCCACTCCTGGTTGCTTTTTTGTGTCCTAGATCACAGTTCCCCATACTTTTTTGCACTTCGGCCATTCAACCATTGATCGGCGAGTGAGGTGCTGCAAGGGGGTTATAAGTCTTCTTAACACCAATGATCAGCTTGGGAAAAGGTGGGTTTAGCGGGATGAGTGATGCAGCATGGTTGCACTGCAGTGGGCCCAGGAGAGATGGTTTCCCTCCAATGAGCACATGAAAGGGAGTGCTGGCTAGGCATGCCTGATCCTTGTACCCAGGTTGTGTTGGTGAGGCTTGAACACCCCACGTGGTGGCGCTGACCAAACAAAGAGACATGGAGTGCCCTCACTGCCGGAACAGGTGGTCAGTGGTTTATTTATTTCCCTCTCGCTGGTATCACACTTTGGGGCATAATTACAAGCCCCTAGTGCCTCTTTACGCCGCCCTAGCATCATTTTTTTAATGCTAAGGTAGTGTCAAGGTCTCTTCCTTGTGCCAGATTTACAAAAGTGGCACAATGAAAGTATTGTGCCACTTTATAACCCCCTGCACCACATTATGACTGTGCCAGGCATAATGTATGCAAGAGGGGCATTCTCCCGTTAGAGGGCCCAGAAAAATGTCACAGTGAAATTTATGAGATTTCACTGCGCCATTTTTCCTATCATTTTTAACACCTGCCCAAGGCAGGCATTAAAGTGATGCCCCAATTGTTTCCAATGTGCCTCCCACACATTGCTGGACTAGCACCATAATTTTGGGCGTTAGTCGACCAATGTATCATATTAGCGTCAAAAATGTTGACGCTTTTGTGCTAACATGCGCCATGGTGTGCCATATTGTAAATACGACGTTATCATGATGATGTCAGGAGGATGCAAGAAAAGTGGTGCATAAGACCTGATGCATCACTTTCTTGTAACTATGCCCCTTCGTCTATACCAAGTGTGCGCTGGGGTGGGTGTTTCTGAGCACAGGACACCTATACTTTCCAAGCACAAGCTGCATTGCGGTTTAGTAAGATTCCTCCTTTAACCATGAACCATTCACAGTGGGAATCGCTCAAAACGAACATGCATATACTGGTAAGACAGGGTGTGGATAAAAGAGGGGCCAGTAACCTAGAAGCAAGGTACCATGATCATACGGTACTGCATATTAGAGGACTGTACCCCTCTGAACTCTTTCCCTTCACAGTAGTTCCTCTGCACACTTTCCTTCCATGCTAGTTTCAACCAGGGCCGACTTTAGAGCGGTGTGAGCAGTGGGGCCGCACACGGTGGTGACCTGGATTGGGGGCGCTGACCTCAAGGGGGGGACTGTGTTTACCAATAACTTAGAAACTTGTGATTTAAAAGCACCTGCTGAAAAGATTCTTGTGCGTCCATCCTTCAGGAAGCAATTTAAATGTCAAGATACCTCTGATGTGATTAATGTTCCTGCTAGGGAGAGAGATGGGAGTTTTGTCTAGCAGTAGCCTTGACTGGCAATAAACTAACTCAGAGGGTTAAAATGTCTGCTGCAAAGAACAAAACTATATTTTATGTGGATAGCTTATTAGATTACTAAAATCAGCCTTTACAGGCGCTCTAAAACAAAGGAATGTATGTGAGAGATGGGGGGGTGGGGGGGGGGGCCTACGGAGATATGAAGGGCACATTTTCCAGATGGTAGTTAGGGAATCTGAGGAGGTGGTCATGGGGTGGGGTGGGGGGTTCACCAACATAGATTGTCGCATAGGGCGCCACCAGAGTTAAACCAGCCCTGGTTTCAACCAGGGCTTCATCTGTGTTGGTGGATTCCGGTGCTGGGCACCAGCACTTATTTTTTTAGGGCTGGCACTTATTTTTCTGCCTCAAGCATTTACTTTGAGCAAAAGACACATTTGGGAAGCAGAAAGATGCAAGAGTGAACTCAAGGGGCAGGGATTGGCTGTAATGGATTAAAGAGGCCCGAGGTGGCTTCAGGATTACGGTACCTCAGTAGTCCGTGCTCGCACATTCAATGGCAGCAGCCGTGTGTTTCAGAGGAGAGTTTTGGGCATCGGCACGTTTTTATTTACAAATTCAACACTGGTTTCAACGATCCATATACATTCTCTTTTAAGTATGAGAACGGATTAAGATAATTGTTTAATATTCGACAATTCACATGGATTGTAAAGTAGTTTCGATATAGGACAGAATTGTCTGAATAGGGAAGCTTGTTCAGCGTTCCGCATTTCGTAAAAAACAGGAAGGAGGGTAACTCTGCCTGTAGAAAAAGGCTACAGTATTAGAAAAGCAAGGCACACAAACGGTAAAACGCCAATGTTGGACATGAGCCGTCATATTTACTAGGAATGTTTTACATCAACTGGCAAAAAAAACTGTTACAACATGACATCTGGACCCACAGACATTATTAACATATATTTCAAACGTAGGTTGCTGGAGCAAACGTTCTTAAAATTCACCAGCAGGTGGTGGCAGAAGACTATAAACAATACACATTAGCTGCCAATGAGCCAGGAACAATAGGAGCGCTGTTATGAAGATGCAAGGCAGTTGCTTGGAAAAATTAATAACTCTTTGGTAGAGGTGAATAGACTCTACACGCATAAGAAAGAGAACAAGCAAGCTCTAACCAACCAAGATCGTGTGACGGTACGGCAGCAGGCCCCTGAGCTTAAACAGAAGCAAATTATATTTTGTCTGAAAACTGTCCACAAAGGGTCTATACTTACAGGTCTGTGATTCTTGTCCGTACTATTTTCATATCAATTTCAGTTCTAGTTTTTGAATGTGCTTGTTTTTTCTCGGAAAGATTTTATTTCCTTTATGCGGGCTGGTAATGATTTGGTTCACTTCTCCACAGGCAGGCCCTGATAGCCTCTGTGGAGTCAGTAGTCTGCCAAGGCGAAGCACAGAGCTAAGGATGAGAGCTGAGCCCGGAAGCGTTCTGAACTATCCGAAAGAAACAGGCAACAAATAAATAAGACGATGCCCCCACAATGCACGCAGCTATTAATCCTGTAAAACCACTTTCGCTGCCAATGACACTCCGAGGGGAGATTAAATAAACCAACACACTTGTTGAAAAGAAACTTCTAGCTGCAAAAAAGAGGCAATAGGCAATCAAAAGGGATACCAAATGTCACACTTGCTATGTGTATGCTATATGCAGACGATGTCTTAATATATATCCGGAAAGGCCACAAGGTTGTTCCCTCAGTAATATCCTTACTGGCTACGTTGGAGACCTGTCAGGCCTAGTGGTAAACTGGGAAAAGTGATGTGCGTTCCCGCTAGTAAAGTGGCCACCCGAAAGACAGGGCGCCCCTCCACTGGGGCATCTGAAATGGTGCCCTGAAATGTTCAAATACCTCGGGATAAACATATACCATAACACAGAAGATCTCAGAGACGGGAACCTGGGGAGGGCGTTGGCCTCCATAAAAGGATCGCTACAGTTTTGGAACAAGCTCCCGCTTTCGCCACCAGGAAAGGTGGCGATCGCGAACATGCTGATTTTGCCTAGGCTGTTGTACTACTTCGCGGCCTTACCGATAATCATCCCCAAAAGATTCTTTGGCAACTTGAATACAGCGCTGCTGCAACTCATCTGGGGCAGTGGCAGAACGTGTGTGGCCCTAACCACGCTGCAACGACCAGTGGACGTGGGTGGTCTGGAGCCCCCAACCACGAACGCTACTACGCAGCCGCACAGCTGCAGTGGGTTCAGAACTGGATCCATAGACTGGCTCTGGCAGAGTCCGTGCGCCTGAAGCCCTGGTTAAAAGGGACCCCCCTGCTAAAGTGGCTGGTATCCAAACGCTCCAGGGTGGAATCTGTTAATACACTGCTAGCGGTGGTGCACGCGTGCTGGGCTAAATACGTGCAAAGCGGGGGGTAACAAGCTCCCCTACTCCCGTTGGACCACCTCCCGGGGTGGAACGGGGCCGGCACGCAAGCGTCGATGGCATGGACAGAGGCAGGCGTGCAGACAGTGGGCGACTGCTTTGAAGATGGCAAGCTAATGTCGTTCGAGGCACTGCAAGCCCTCACTGAGGTGAACCCCGGCCAATTCCTGGCATACCACGCAATTAAAAAAACGTGGGGGGCAGGTACCTCAGAACCAGAGACCTCCCCTGTAATTCATCATCTCCTACAATACGATGCCCAAATAAAAGTAATATCAAGCCTGTACAAAATCCTTAATAAACCACCGAGCCACAAGCGGAGAGAGCTCGGGAGAGATGGAACGCCGTTCTCCCTGACCCGATCCCACAAGCTGAATGGCCGAAAGCTCTGTATCATGCCCGAGGAGTGTCAAGGAACCCCAGATTCAGGTACACCCAGTTTAACTTCACACATCAAACATATTTGTCCCCTGCCAGGATAAAGCGAATGTTCCCCGACTCTAAGCCGTCATGCCCTAGATGTAAAGCGCCGTCAGCACACTTCTACCACATGGTCTGGGAGTGCCCTAGCATACAAAAACCCTGGACGGAAGTGGTACAGGGGATCTCCGAACTAACGGGGCTTGTATTGACAGTAGACCCCAAGTCCTGCCTACTGGGGCTGAGGTCAAGATCTAAAAAACAAAGACACCTGCACAAATTCGTAGACCTAGCCTGTTTAATGTATAAAAGATTGATAGCAATGCTTTGGAAAGCCCCCAATGCACCCGATTGGAAATCTTGGTACACCTTAACACTACGCTGGGCCCGCACGGAATACCAGGTATTAAAGAAGCTGGCGCGAGAGGGGCAACATCACACAGGGTGCGCCGCCTAGGAAACGTTGGTAACCAAACTCGAGGCCAAAAATGATGATAAGCCCCCTTGATCCAGGGAATACACAGATGGAACAAGCGCAGCACAAATCCTCCCGCACACCTCACCGCAGAAGCATAACTCGAAGGGCGGCCCATCATCATAGAACGGTCCCGACTACCCCCTCCCGCATTTACAACTCACTAGTTCACCAGCGCAAGAATATCTACAACACATAGGGTAAACACTTAACCTCCGTCACCATCCGCTATTACCAAACCCACGCGGGGCCACTACCAGGTGACACGCGGTACAGGCTCAGCAGTAAAGGGTCCACACTGGTCATGCGAGAGTACCCCCTCAGATACTTAACACACGCTAAAGTTTCCAGCAATTGCAACAAGTAATGATACTGAAGTGTTCCGAGACGTGTCTAATGTGTGGGGTTTGGGGTTGTTATATGTTTCTAATGCTGATACTTTTTCTAGGTGATCCTGTTGTTGACAATTGAACAGCTTGTATCCCATATTTGAAATATAAAACTAATAAAAAAATAAAAAAATAAAAAAAACACTTGCTATGTGTACCTCCGCTCATAAGGACACCGTAGCTTATCTATTTTAATATATTTAAAGAGTTTTGTGTAGTGTGGACCAGGGCTTAAGTGCGCGCTACAGCTGTACAGCAGGTTGAGTCACAGATGAGACAAAGCATGGAGAAAGATGCGTTTCCACACGTTTCTTTGTCCTCTGGTAGTGACGCATTCATGCACATGACAGTAGAGATTTCCAGGGGACCCCTTAGGGGTTTATTTACAAGCCCCTTATGCCGCTGGTGCGTCACTTTTTATATAGGAAAAGGTGACGCAACGGCGGCGCAAGGGACTTGTAAATTAGCTCCTTAGTTTAAAATTCCCACAGAATCTTCCATTTTTACAGCATCATTTACAAAGTTTTGAGGCAGGTCAGCGCCACAAGCCTTCTTGTTGCGCCATGCCCTGTGTCAAAATAAAAGGGCAGAAATGTGCCATATCTGCAAGATACAGCACATTCCTGTCCTTTTCCCAGCGCTGGTGCACAAATTGCTGCCATGCGCAAGCGCAGGCTCCCTTGCACCATGGTGCAAGGGTGCCTGTGTTGCGGGGATGATTGTTTTTGTGCAGGAAGGGACAACTTCTTACCCAAAAAACAATCACAAAAGCTGTTTTCCCCTTTCTATGCGTGCTGCAGAATGCAGCACACATAAAAAGAGGAAAAAACAGGGAGAAATAAGGAAATTTCTCCCGGGTGTATCATCCTTACGCCACCCCTAGGGTGGTGAAGGCTTTTGACTCTTTCCCAGGTTTACAAAACCTTGTAAATCTGAGAATTTGTCAAAACCCATGGATGCTGCGTGGGAACACCCATACAACACTAATGGAAACACCTCCCTTACGCAAAGTATGGCAACGCAGCGACTTGTGCTGTGTTGCCTTACTCCATATCGACAAGGCATTGAAAAGCCACGCAAAGTGGCTTTGCAGGGCCTTGTAGGAATGGGTCAGTAGCCTGTGCTGCCAGTGCCTCACAAAAAGTGAAGCACCGACGGCACAGGCCACTGGCAAATAAGCCTTTAAATCTGAGCCTCCTATGAGCTTAAACCTGAAACCCATTGCTGATCAAATGAGAATAAAGTGCTACGTCAGGGCAAAAGTCAGGGTGAACAATGGTGCCTTGAGTCACCCACAATTTTAGGAGAGAGGACTCTGTTCCCCTAGAGCTACTAGGATTTTCAAACACTGGCCTCAGAATGTTTGTAAATCTCCATCACACTGGCAGCATACTCTTTTTTTTTTAGAATAGCTGAGGAGAGGTAATCTCTTATTCTCTTATCTGAGGAACAGAGAACTTGCCAACGTTAACCCTTCTTTTGCACAATGCTTTGCAAATGTAAAGCAATGTGTGCTTTGGGGCTGGATAAAGAACATTAGCAGGAAACAGACACAGCATAACAGCACATTTAAGTTATTCCCTAAAAGCAGTTGAACATGTAATTTCCAAGTTCAACGTGTCTGTTTAAAAATATTGTCACTTTAGTTATTTCTGAGCTTAGATACATATTTGTATGTGGACAAAATACACATGATGAATAAAAAGTAAAACCAAAAATGAGATTTTCACATTCTTCACTGATTAGGCTTCTTGGCCCTTGACCTTTTAAGTGAGAATTATTGTCCCAAGGGTAGGTCGCTCCCCCTGCTGCTGCAGCTCCTCCAGGTTCCTGAGTTCCTGAGACCCACCTCACAGTAAGTACCCCCCACCTCCCAGCCCCTCGCCCTGCCCCGCGCTTCTCACCCTCTCTCCTGCTTCTTTTCTTCTTTTCTTCTTCTCTGTTCTTCCTCCTCGCTCCTCGCCTGTAATCTTCTTCTGTACTCTTCTTCTCCCCATCTTCTCTCTTCTTCTGTGTGCTTCTCTGCCTCTCCCGTCGCCTCTCTTCTTCTTCAACTTCTTCTGAGGTCTTCTGTCTGTCTTCTGCCTTCTGTTCTTCGTATCTTCATCTGTGATCTTCTGCTCTTCTGTGAACTTCTGCTCTTCTGAGTTCTTCTGGACTCCTGTTCTTCTGTTCTCCTGTTCTTCTGTTCTTCCGGTCTTCTGTTCTTCTGTTCTTCCGGTCTTCTGTTCTTCTGTTCTTCTGGTCTTCTGTTCTTCTGTCTTCTGTTCTTCAGTCTTCTGTTCTTCTGTCTTCTATCTTCTGTCTTTGGCTCCTCTGCCCCCTCCGTCTTCTTCTCCCCGCGCCTGCCCTCCTGCTCCTGCCTCATCCCCCTCCCTCACTCGCCTCCCCCTCTCTATCACCCCTATCTAACCCATTCGCTATCTACCTCCCTCTCTCCTCCTATCCACCTATCTCTCTATCTCACTATCTAACTCCCTCACTCTCCACCTCCTCCTATCTACCTATCTCTCTATCTATTTCTCTATCTATCCATTTTCTCTATCTATTTCTCTATCTCTCCCCCCTTCCCGCCACCCCCTCTATTACCTATTCTTCCTATCCTCTCACTCTACCTCTCACCCTCACCCACCTCTACAACCCCCCCTCCCCTATCTTCACAACCCTACTCCTATCTCTCTTCCTAATCTCCCAAACCTCCTAACACTCTCCCCCTCCACCCTTAAACCC
Source organism: Pleurodeles waltl (assembly GCF_031143425.1). NCBI lineage: Eukaryota > Metazoa > Chordata > Amphibia > Caudata > Salamandridae > Pleurodeles > Pleurodeles waltl. The sequence continues at coordinate 1,214,923,222 of NC_090440.1, forward strand.
CCCTCCCCCAGCTCTTCTCACTCTACCTGTCCCCCCCTCCCTTGCGCTTTCCTGCCGCGACCTCCTGCACGCCCCGCCCCCCCCAGCTCCCATTCGCCCCCAGCTGACCCCTCCCTCCCCCTCCTACCTCATATGGCGGCCGCTGCGCGACAGTGGTAGCGACCCTTGACCCAAGGGTAGGTCGCTCCCCCTGCCGCTGCAGCTCCTCCAGCTCCTCCAGGTTCCTGAGTTCCTGAGACCACCTCACAGTAAGTACCCCCCACCTCCCAGCCCCTCGCCCTGCCCCGCGCTACTCACCCTCTCTCCTGCTTCTTTTCTTCTTTTCTTCTTCTCTGTTCTTCCTCCTCACCGGTAATCTTCTTCTGTACTCTTCTTCTCCCCGTCTTCTCTCTTCTTCTGTGTGCTTCTCTGCCTCTCCCGTCGCCTCTCTTCTTCTTCATCTTCTTCTGAGGTCTTCTGTCTGTCTTCTGCCTTCTGTTCTTCGTATCTTCATCTGTGATCTTCTGCTCTTCTGTGAACTTCTGCTCTTCTGAGTTCTTCTGGACTCCTGTTCTCCTGTTCTTCTGGTCTTCTGTTCTTCTGTTCTTCCGGTCTTCTGTTCTTCCGGTCTTCTGTTCTTCCGGTCTTCTGTTCTTCCGGTCTTCTGTTCTTCTGTCTTCTGTTCTTCTGTCTTCTATCTTCTGTCTTCGGCTCCTCTGCCCCCTCCGTCTTCTTCTCCCCGCGCCTGCCCTCCTGCTCCTGCCTCATCCCCCTCCCTCACTCGCCTCCCCCTCTCTATCACCCCTATCTAACCCATTCGCTATCTACCTCCCTCTCTCCTCCTATCCACCTATCTCTCTATCTCTCTATCTCACTATCTAACTCCCTCACTCTCCACCTCCTCCTATCTACCTATCTCTCTATCTATCTATTTCTCTATCTATCGATTTCTCTATCTATCCATTTTCTCTATCTATTTCTCTATCTCTCCCCCCCTTCCCGCCACCCCCTCTATTACCTATTCTTCCTATCCTCTCACTCTACCTCTCACCCTCACCCACCTCTACAACCCCCCCTCCCCTATCTTCACAACCCTACTACTATCTCTCTTCCTAATCTCCCAAACCTCCTAACACTCTCCCGCCTCCACCCTTAAACCCCCCTCCCCCAGCTCTTCTCACTCTACCTGTCCCCCCTTCCCTCGCGCTTTCCCGCCGCGACCTCCTGCATGCCCCCGGCCCCCCAGCTCCCATTCGCCCCCAGCTGACCCCTCCCCCCCACCTCATATGGCGGCCGCTGCGCGACCGCGCCGCTGGCGCACCGGAGGCGCACCAGAGGCAAGCCCGTCTGCGCCCGTCTGCGCCTGGCCCGCGCCCAGCGCCACGACCCCTGGTCCCCAGCTCTCCCAAACCCCGCTGATCCGCTACGACCCCACCACCCTCCTCGCCCTCAACCCAGGACGCTCCAACACCTGCTTCCAAGCTCACCCCAAACGCACCCATGGACCCTTCGCCTGCAACTCCTGCAAACGCATCTTCCACCACGCAACTACCACGACCACAAACCCACGCGCCATCAACCACCTCAAGTGCATCCTGGTCAACGCTCGATCCGTCCACAAGCACGCCGTTGAACTCTGGGACCTCCTGGACTCCACAGCACCGGACGTCGCCTTCATCACGGAGACCTGGATGAACGCCTCCTCTGCTCCAGACATCGCCACCGCCATCCCCGAAGGCTACAAGATCTCCAGAAAAGACCGCACCAACCAAGTAGGAGGAGGTATCGCCATCGTCTTCAAAGACTCCATCAGCGTCACCACCTCCACCGAAGACACCCCTCTCGCCGCTGAACACCTGCATTTTCAGATTCGCACCGACCCGAGGACCACCCTCAGAGGATCCCTCGTCTACCGTCCTCCCGGACCGCGCGCCCCCTTCAGCGACGCCATAGCCGACTTCATCTCCCCGCACACCCTCGCCTCACCGGACTACATCCTCCTAGGCGACCTCAACTTCCATCTGGAACAAAACAACGACCCCAACACCACCACCCTGCTCGACAACCTCGCCAACCTCAGCCTCAAACAACTGGTGAACACCGCCACCCACATCGCCGGACACACGCTTGACCCTATCTTCTCCGCCAGCAAACACGTCTTCTTCAGCCACACCTCTGCTCTACACTGGACCGACCACAGCTGTGTCCACTTCACATTCCGACGCGAGACCCGCCACCTCCGCACTCAACCCATCCCTCGTCGACAGTGGAACAAGATCCCCGAAGAGCAACTCTTCTCAGCACTCGCTGCCAACCAACCCACCCTCACCACCAACCCCAACGACGCAGCCCTCAGCCTCACAAACTGGATCTCCAACTGCGCAGACAACCTTGCTCCCCTCAAACGCACGCATCGACAGACCAACACCAAAAAACCTCTCTGGTTCTCTGACACCCTCAAAGAATCAAAGAAAACTTGTTGCGCCCTCGAGAAGGCCTGGCGCAAGGACCACACCGCTGACAACATGACCGCCCTCAAGAACGCTACCCGCGAACACCACCGCCTGATCTGCGCTGCTAAAAAGAACTTTTTCACTGACAGACTGGACAAAAACAGCCACAACAGCAGAGAACTCTTCAGCATCGTCAAGGAGTTCTCCAACCCCAACGCCAACGCCGTCACGCCCTCAGAGGATTTGTGCGAATCCCTCGCCACTTTCTTCCATCGCAAGATCAGCGACCTCCACAACAGCTTCGGACACCAGACCCAACATAACACCACCGAACCCGCACCCCCGGCCATTACCCTCAACAACTGGACCCACATCAACACTGAAGAAACCAAATCCATCATGAACTCTATCCACTCCGGCGCCCCTTCGGACCCCTGCCCTCACTTCATCTTTAACAAAGCTGACGACATCATCGCCCCGCACCTCCAGACCGTCATCAACTCTTCTTTTTCTTCTGCTACCTTCCCCGAATGCTGGAAACACGCCGAAGTCAACGCCCTACTAAAGAAACCTACGGCTGACCCGAGCGACCTGAAAAACTTCCGCCCCATCTCTCTTCTGCCTTTCCCAGCCAATAGAGAAGACCGTCAACAAACAGCTGACCACCTTCCTGGAAAAGAACAACCTGCTCGACCCTTCACAAACCGGATTCCGAACCAACCACAGCACGGAAACCGCCCTCATCTCAGTCACTGACAACATCAGAACCCTGATGGACAACGGTGAAACAGTCGCCCTCATTCTCCTCGACCTCTCGGCTGCCTTCGACACCGTCTGTCACCGCACCCTAATCACCCGCCTCCGCTCCACCGGGATCCAAGGCCAGGCCCTGGACTGGATCGCCTCCTTCCTCTCAAACCGTTCCCAAAGAGTTTACCTCCCTCCGTTTCGCTCAGAATCCACTGAGATCATCGCTCAGCCTGACACTCTTCAATGTCTACATGAGCCCCCTCGCCAACATCGTTCGCAAGCACAACATCATCATCACCTCCTACGCCGACGACACCCAACTTATACTCTCCCTCACCAAGGACCCCGCCAGCGCCAAGACCAACCTACAAGAGGGTATGAAGGACGTTGCAGATTGGATGAGGCTCAGCCGCCTAAAGCTGAACTCTGAAAAAACGGAAGTCCTCATCCTCGGCAACACCCCGTCCGCCTGGGACGACTCCTGGTGGCCCACGGCCCTCGGCACCGCACCGACCCCCACAGACCACGCCCGCAACCTCGGCTTCATCTTGGACCCTCTTCTTACCATGACCAAGCAAGTCAACGCCGTGTCCTCCGCCTGCTTCCTCACCCTCCGCATGCTCCGCAAGATCTTCCGCTGGATCCCCGCCGACACTAGAAAAACCGTGACCCACGCCCTCGTCACGAGCCGCCTGGACTACGGCAACACCCTCTACGCCGGGACCACAGCCAAACTCCAAAATCGCCTGCAACGCATTAAAAACGCATCGGCACGCCTCATCCTCGACGTACCCCGCAACAGCCACATCTCCGCACACCTGAGACACCTGCATTGGCTCCCAGTCAGCAAAAGGATCACCTTTCGACTTCTCACCCACGCACACAAAGCCCCCCACAACAAGGGACCGGAATACCTCAACCGAAGCCTTAGCTTCTACATCCCCACCCGCCTCCTCCGTTCCTCTGGTCTCGCACTCGCTGCCGTCCCTCGCATCCGCCGCTCCACGGCAGGTGGGAGATCTTTTTCCTTCCTGGCGGCCAAGACCTGGAACTCCCTCCCCACCAGCCTCAGGACCACCCAGGACCACCCCGCTTTCCGGAGACTCCTAAAAACCTGGCTATTCGAGCAGCAGTAACCCCCCCTTTCCCCTAGCGCCTTGAGACCCGCACGGGTGAGTAGCGCGCTTTATAAATGTTAATGATTTCATCTGATTTGATTTTGATTGTAACAGCAAATCTGCCCATGTTAGTTTGTCCCCCGAATATTTTCCTTACGACTTATGCCCTTGCTATGGTGCAATGATTCAGTTCCCCAAAACTGCAACCATACATTTGCCATCTCTTGAATTCACATTTGTTACCCCAGATTTGGGACCTCTTATCTCAAAAATTATTACATGATGCAAAACAACTGCCTGTAAGAAATGAGTGGTGAAAAATGCATACTAAAAAAGGACCATCTGGCACAACTTTCCTCTGGCTTCTCTTAAGCGAAAACATGGCAATCGCACCGGCGATTCCTCCATATGAGCGGAGGAGTGTCGCACCCCTCCCCCCCACACTGCTGTAGAAAGAGTGAAAATAAAATGGTAATAACATGATTTTATTACAATTTTATTTTGTACTCTCTGCCGAACGGCAGCAATGATGAGTGGCCCCTTGTTTGAAGTGCACATGTAGGTTTGGCCGGCTACCTTGTTACGGCTAAACTACCATGTGCAATTCAACCCTCTCAACCCAGCTGTCTAAGACAGCTGGCTTGGAGAGCAGACAGAGCTCCAGTGCCTTTAGGAGCGCTGGTCCAGCCTGCTCCAGGCAGTCCAGATACTTCACTCGTGCTGCTTAACAGCATGAGAGCAGCATCTGGATTGGAAAAGGTAGTTGGCTTTATGACATCACCTTGTGCTCGGAGTCTAGAGCCTGGGACTAGAAAGCATCGAGGACATGCTGCAGGATAAGGTAAATGAAAGTTTATTTTTCTCTTTTTTAATTGTTTATTGTAATGTGCTCTGTGTAATGTATGTAATATATATAATGTATGTAATATAAATGTATGTAGCACCCCACTGGTTTTTAATACCACCAACCGTCACTAGGTAATCATAAGAAAAATCATCACCGGTATTGGAAGCCTCAGGACAAAATATAACCTCTAAATGATTTAAATTTAACAGTGGCCAAATATAACTTCTAAATGATTTAAATTTAACATGAAACTAGGCCAAATATAAATCTTAACATCAAAGTTTAACTCCTAATCACGAAAGAAGCAATAGGCTCTCACAGTGGCCACTCCAGCAGCTGTGGCCTGTCCATAGAAGTGGAGGGGTCACGCCCCCACAATTTTGTGAGAGAAGAGTGAGTCAGACTGAGCAATGGTCAGCTTGACAGGTACACTTTATTTTCAGGTCAGGCAGCCAGGTACTCCAAGGCTGCCTGTGCTGAACTTTGCCAAACTGAGGATTCCACAGCCCTTTGGGCGTGACCTTCTCAGCCTGGCAAAAGTGCCTAACAGCCCTCCCCCTCAAGGCAAGAGGGAGCATCACTGATTGCCTTGGCCCTGTGCAATTTTAAGCCCTCTAGTGCATAGAGCTGAGTATCAATAAGTGAAACATTGTCACAGAGCGGAGTCAGCAGTCAGCAGTCTCAATGACTCCTTCCCACTCTGTGATGAGTGATGGAAGGCAGCAGTACCAACCTTCCTGGGACCTATGAGACTTTCCTCTCTGGGATTTGCAGGGCAGGTACATTTTATGTTTCTGAATGTTTGGTGCATGCATGCCTGTATGTATGTATAAATGTATGAATTAATTGTGAATATGTTGTAAACGGCTGTGTGTGTGCACGCATGTGTGAATGCATGGGTGTGACTGAGTGAGTATATATGTGTGCATGTGTGGCCCGCTCGCCCCCCCGCCAAAATGACTGGCCGCCACTACACTCCAGTCAGGCCCTAGTCATACTCCTAAGAACTGACGGAGCCTGGTCATAGACACTTTAACTTTGAGAACCAATCACTGCAGGCCATCATATTGGATGGCATGTCTAAGGAGGGCCATGACCTAGCAGGCCTCATGGTGTATTTGGTATATCCCTCGCTATAATAATCTCCAAGAAATGGGGTGTGTCTCTTCACAAGAACCCTCAGTGACATAGGTATGACAAGTTATCCGAATGCTAAGATTTCATATAAAGTTGTAACAATTTAGAGTGATGAGCAATACAGGGTTTCAAAAATAACCGAACGTTTGATTTCCAGTAAGAGAGTAAACGCTTGCAGAAAACATTTGATCACACTGCTGAAATTAAGAAGAGTTGTACTAAACGGGGGTCATGAACGGAGATGTTTGGAGGGGTACCGCTGGTCAGGGAGTGCCCATTTCCTCAACAACGAAATGGGCCTATTGTATCCAACGGATTCCGCCTTACTCCTTATGTTAATCTATTCACATCGAAATGTACTTGCAGAAGGTTCACACATTTTTCGAAGGAACCTGAAATCTGTTACCTCTTCTGTGTTTTCAATCCTGCAAATGCTACAGTCTTTCAGCTCTGCACAAAGGAAAGGAACTGGGAAAGGAGGAAGTCACTCAGGTTAGTCTTATGCGAGATAAAACCATTGAGCTTCTATTAGAGCAGAGTAATACATAGAAAACGCCGCTTTAGTACCTCAAAAGAAACCATATTCCTAAACTTAATTGATCACAAACTGCACAGATACTCCTCATTTCTGTGAAAAAATACTCCTCCCTGGAGACCATGCACAGGTTACTGGGAATGTGTAAGCTATCTGGAAAGAAGGAGTTCCAACTCTGCCCAGGCTCTTCACCATTTTTAAATCTCTGCCTACTGTAATTGATACTCATTGGGTTCACAGCTACTTGAAGGTTTTATGGTCAAAGACATTTAAACATATTTGTTTTTATTTTTCTCTCTTTTATAAGTTCAGCAGTTTCAAAAGCAGAAAGATTTTCTTGATTTCATTAACTGCTATATTTCCAGTTACTGTCATTTGTGCATTCTACCAGAATGGTTTGCAGTCAAAATTGACAGTGAAATAAGAAATATAATGAATAAAATGTAGATATTAAAGGCTAGTTAGAAGGGAACAAGAAGAAATATTTTACAGTAGTTCGTTGATGGGATGGGAGAGGGGATCACAACAGAAATCTAAGTTGGATGAACAATATGGAGAGAAGAAAAATAGCCACAGAGTCATCACACAGGATAAATATGACAGAAAGTAGTAATGACTTACTATTATGACATTATAGCAACAGTCTCAGCATGCATGATGAGATTTAATAGAACTTCCAGAAATTAACAGTTTAGGGCGACTTTTTTTTAGTAATGAGAAACACACGAGGAAGAAATGCAGCACCCTAGATGCCCGGTACCAGTTGTCTGTGAATGTGAGTCTTCAATGACAGTTGTATGTGGAGGTTCTGTTTCTAAGTTATATATGTCTTCATTTCAAGCTGATACTTCCTGGCAATTACCTGCATCTTTGGAACACATCTCATACTAGATTTGTCCTGGCACTACTTCAAGCGATCTTTCAACTTAGCCAACATTACATTTAATTATTGTAGGCAGGCAATAAGGACAGTTTATACCCTAAACAAAATCTAATGGACATGAACCGAATAATTCTCTTCCATCTTGCACTTAATCGCCCACATTTGTAGAATAGCTTTCAAACTACAAGTGCTGGCCGTATGCCAAACAGGAGCACACACTGTGGCATCTGCAACGGCAAAGTGGAGAAGACACACTGTGATAGCTCTTTGCATATGGATTTCATCAATGAAACACATGTTGGATTGTTATAGGTGAGGTGCCCTACGGTTAGTATATTTTGATAGGAAGCTTTTGGACCTACCTCTAATACTTTGACTGGCACCACCTACAATACTTTCTCTTTCTTTCAAATACAAAGAATCCACATTACTTGTTCCTTCAAATGTGTCCATAGTACAATTTTTTATGAGAAATAATTATTCTGATTTCATTAGTATTGTCAGTGTCGATCTCATTACGTACGATTATCCAGTACGACTTGTGATTTGGTTATTATTGCTTCTTCAGGGCTCAAGCTTTAGAATACCGAAACAGATAAGTTACATCAATGAGGGCTGTGGGGTCCACCTATATCCATTGATTAGGCTGGGTTGTACCCAACTTTAAGAAGAAATAATACAATGTACCCAAGGAGAAAAATCCACCCAGAATAAATAGGTTAAATGTCTGGGTGAGCGCAAATGTACATCACGCTACAGACATCTATAATCGTACGTCTGGGATAATGCCCAGCACTGTGCACACATCCTATCTTGCGGTCACAGAGGGAATGAGAGCCTTACTTTCTTCTTCATTTATTGAAACTCCTATAATGAAAAAGATCCTGGTGGACCAATGAGGGGCAGGTACGCAGCCGAATTATGATCTGCAGGCTCTCCGGGGCTCTCATTGCCAAATAATAGTGTAGGGGGAGCCACAGCTGGACAATCAAGGCAAACACTGAAGGCCCTCATTCCACCAGCGGCTTCAGTCTAGCCCACCTCCATGTAATGTGGCGGGATCTCATCAGTACAGCATAACCCCACATATTCCAGATACGTGCATTCACTTTTACTATAGTATTTATATCTCCGAGACTCGTGGTATTTTGCAAGCATAGTTCCCAGCTTGTAGGAGTCTCCAAGTCTGACATCCGTCATGATAATGACACCTCCAAGCCAAACTCAGCAAATACAGAAGAGCAAAAGGTTTCAAAATCACAACAGGACTGATGACACTGCGCCAGGTGGAAATATACAGCAAACAGCAGAGGAGCACCAAAATAAACACAACTCATTGGTACTGTGGGCTTTTTTGCCTCCAAAAAAGGGGACACCCACGTCTATAACTGCAGAGCTTAATTTGTCTCTGGAGCCACAAAAATCAGAACAATCAGAAAGAAACAAATGAAAAAAGCTAATTAATTAATGTGGGTCTCCGAGTTACAAAGTACTTTTACTCTATTAATGTATTTAGGCCCATTTTTAACAGAAAATGATGAAGCAATGCTGCGCCAAAATTGGCAGCGCCACGCTCTGTCATTCTCACAACGCAGGGATGCGCCATATTTAATAGAATAGGGCACTCCCCTATGTTGTCCCCTGCACCAGCGCTAAATTTTCAGCTGAGATCCAACGCACCTACTCTTGCGCCATGGTGCAAAGATGGCTGCGTTGAGGGGGAGATTGTGTTTGTGCAGGAAGCGACACCTTCCTACACAAAAACAATCTTAAATGGTGATTTGCTCTTTCTTTGTGTTCTGTAGAATCCAGCACACATAAAAAGAGCAACAACAAAAAAAGGAGAAATAAAAGTATTTCTCCTCGTTGCGCCATGCTAACATCACCCCTTGGGTGGCGTTAGCTTTTGGCGCTGCCTCAGGTTTACGAAAATTCGTAAATCTGGGAAAGCGTCAAAATGCAATGGGTGTTGCTGTGCCGCGCCCACAGCAACTCCTATTGCATGCCCCTTTGACGCAAAGTGCTTCGTGTGAAGGGGCCATATTTACAGGGTGGCATTAAGCCACAAAAAGTGGCTTAACACCACCTTGTAAATAAGGTGCAGAGCATTGTGCCACCGGAGCGTCACAAAACCTTACCCTCCGGTGTCACTGGGGCTCTTAAATATGCTCCTCATTTTGTAAATGTATCAGGCTAACAAACAGTGTGGTTAAAAACCCTTTCAGACAATATGGGTAAATACCTTAATTTGGCAAAGAGGCAGCGGCAGCCCCCCAGTGTCACAGTAGCCCTCGCAGTCTTTGCGGTGCGGGGGGAGGGAAGGGGGGAGTGGCGTTCTCTAGCGGGCCCCCTCCAGTACTGTGCACAGGCAATAGTTACTAAAAACAATAAATAGGCAGCAACCCATGCCTGTTTTTTTTTTTACTTGCGCGATGATTCAAAGTTGCCTAAGCCAATAGCGCACCCCTGTGCCTACAGATAGTAGGCGCAGGACATCCCTAAGTCTCTGCACACAGCAGTTCCAGGCAGTAGGGTTCAGGCCGGTGTTTGGGAGCAGTGGCAGAGACATACCCCTGGAAATATGTGATGGACACCAGAATGAAAGCACTCATGGAGTACACGGATAACTGCACAGCCCCCTCGCCCATAAAAACTGTGCAGACTGTTATTTCTCGACCATGGGTGCAGGCATCAGGAATGCAAAATACTGAGTATACAGGGAGTGCAGAATTATTAGGCAAATGAGTATTTTGACCACATCATCCTCTTTATGCATGTTGACTTACTCCAAGCTGTATAGGCTCGAAAGCCTACTACCAATTAAGCATATTAGGTGATGTGCATCTCTGTAATGAGAAGGGGTGTGGTCTAATGACATCAACACCCTATATCAGGTGTGCATAATTATTAGGCAACTTCCTTTCCTTTGGCAAAATGGGTCAAAAGAAGGACTTGACAGGCTCAGAAAAGTCAAAAATAGTGAGATATCTTGCAGAGGGATGCAGCACTCTTAAAATTGCAAAGCTTCTGAAGCGTGATCATCGAACAATCAAGCGTTTCATTCAAAATAGTCAACAGGGTCGCAAGAAGCGTGTGGAAAAACCAAGGCGCAAAATAACTGCCCATGAACTGAGAAAAGTCAAGCGTGCAGCTGCCACGATGCCACTTGCCACCAGTTTGGCCATATTTCAGAGCTGCAACATCACTGGAGTGCCCAAAAGCACAAGGTGTGCAATACTCAGAGACATGGCCAAGGTAAGAAAGGCTGAAAGACGACCACCACTGAACAAGACACACAAGCTGAAACGTCAAGACTGGGCCAAGAAATATCTCAAGACTGATTTTTCTAAGGTTTTATGGACTGATGAAATGAGAGTGAGTCTTGATGGGCCAGATGGATGGGCCCGTGGCTGGATTGGTAAAGGGCAGAGAGCTCCAGTCCGACTCAGACGCCAGCAAGGTGGAGGTGGAGTACTGGTTTGGGCTGGTATCATCAAAGATGAGCTTGTGGGGCCTTTTCGGGTTGAGGATGGAGTCAAGCTCAACTCCCAGTCCTACTGCCAGTTCCTGGAAGACACCTTCTTCAAGCAGTGGTACAGGAAGAAGTCTGCATCCTTCAAGAAAAACATGATTTTCATGCAGGACAATGCTCCATCACACGCATCCAAGTACTCCACAGCGTGGCTGGCAAGAAAGGGTATAAAAGAAGGAAATCTAATGACATGGCCTCCTTGTTCACCCTGAACCCCATTGAGAACCTGTGGTCCATCATCAAATGTGAGATTTACAAGGAGGGAAAACAGTACACCTCTCTGAACAGTGTCTGGGAGGCTGTGGTTGCTGCTGCACGCAATGTTGATGGTGAACAGATCAAAACACTGACAGAATCCATGGATGGCAGGCTTTTGAGTGTCCTTGCAAAAAAAGGTGGCTATATTGGTCACTGAATTTTTTTGTTTTTTGTTTTTGAATGTCAGAAATGTATATTTGTGAATGTTGAGATGTTATATTGGTTTCACTGGTAATAATAAATAATTGAAATGGGTATATATTTTTTTTTGTTGAGTTGCCTAATAATTATGCACAGTAATAGTCACCTGCACACACAGATATCCCCCTAACATAGCTAAAACTAAAAACAAACTAAAAACTACTTCCAAAAATTTTCAGCTTTGATATTAATGAGTTTTTTGGGTTCATTGAGAACATGGTTGTTGTTCAATAATAAAATTAATCCTCAAAAATACAACTTGCCTAATAATTCTGCACTCCCTGTATAACAAAGGGACCATGGGAGGGAATTAGATCCTGGGGACCTTTCTCTTATGTTAGTAAAATACATAAAAAACAATTAAAGAATCTAACTCACTCAAATACTAGATGTGGGAAAAGAAAAATACTGGCATCCAAGAAACTGTAAATGTATGCTTATAATCTCAGTTTAAGTTTATGCCACCCCGTAAAAGGTGCTGGCCGTAAAGTGCCCAGATTTGTGAATTGTCAGAATGTTACAATCCAAGTTATCTTAACATAGGACCTTGTTCTGTGCAACATAAAACCACGGAGGATGGATGCCTGCCTGCCGGGACATGGTGTTGATGGCTGGGTAGCTTTGTCTTCAATGGTATAAAGTAGAAAAGGTGAGTCTCAGTTGCCTTTCAATGTACACGCGAGCAATAAGTAAACAACAATTCCCAATTGACCTGTTTTATATGCAAAAGGTGGGGTAAAGGTCATTCTGAATTAAGGCACATGGGTGAAAGCAGGGAGCACGGATTCGTTGTTGATCTGCGTTGTAGGACACACGGGTAAAGGGGCTATTCTATTCCCAGCGTTGTGCCATTGGCTTCTATGAGAGAAAGCGTCAACACACCCATCTCTGTGTACTCAATACTTTGTCCTACACTGACTTCCAGCACAAAAAGTACTCATACACAAGCAAATGTTGTGAGATCATTATAAAAGACGTAAGCAGACCAAAAGCGGACAACATGCAGGTGTATTACCGAACTCACAAATCAATTTAGCCATCTCTGGTGGGATAATATGATTGAGAGGTGAAGGAGAGAAGTATATTTATAAAGATACAGAAAAAAGATAATTGAAAAATAGTTTTATAAGGAGTAGCTCACCATTTACGGAGTAAAGAATACAACTGGAAGCAGAGCAGACTAAATGGAATAAGGGTGTTGGCTCGAATATACTAAATTTGAAGATATTGAGGATGCAGATGAATAATCGAATAATCGCCTACAAATAACTAAAACTAGAACAGCCCGCCTCTTTCTGTAAGGAAGTCCTTAAAAAGCATATCAGCAGCACTACCTCTTAAAAAGTAGGACATTTTAACAGAAAGAAGTTAGAATAAAGGTGGGCTGCACTCACCAGTTGTTGACCTGTAGCAAGGTGAGGTTGGTCTGCCCAGCTATCTGTCGCTTTTCGTCCTCTGTTGGGTAAGGGTGCTGAAAAACCGTAAAACAAGATAACGTCAGGTACAGGGTCTTCATCAGCCACGTGTCTGCATTATGGGAAAATATTCAGAGGTTTCAAGGTTGCAGAGGCACGGACCACTTGCACATGAATGGAGAACCTCCCATACATGATTGGTCTCATGGTAGGACATTTCTAAAGTAACACAAATACCAATTTTTGAAAGAAGGAGGTACTATTAATGAGAAGATGATTATGCAAAATGTTGCACTTCCTGATGAAATTGGCTGTTTTCTATGGTTTCGTCCCCCGTCCACACCCCTCTACTCCAGTCTCTCGTTTTTCCTTCTGTTTGATCACTTTGGTGTGTTAGAGGTCGGTGCTCCCTTGTGCGTATTAGAAGCGGTTCCTAGAGGCACTGGGTGCAATATGAATAAACATTTAATATTCTGTCATTTGGCTGGATGTCTTTTGTTCCCTGTTTAAATGTTATCAGTACATTTAGACAATTTACAGATGAAAGTTGCTATATGTTCAATAATTGGTCAATGTAATTTGTAATGATATTACTGTAGCTCTGTTTACCCTGCGACATCTCAGTGGTAGTACTGGTACCACGAGGCACAGCCCGGAAGATACCTGTGCGGGGACCTATTCTGCGAAGTGTGGTAATGTGCAAGAGCACATTCCCTTCCAAGCCTGGTGCCAGAGAACAAAGCCAGTTAGTGCCTCCGTTCTCTCATCTGAGACTTGAGAAACCGCTTCACTCAAACCTACTCTCAGATCCCAGGTACTTTAGGAACGCATTGCTGGTGCATCATGCTCAACTGAATTCTAGTGGTGTAGCCAAGATTTCTCACTCTGGCATACACATGAAAGGGATGACTCATTCAGCCATTCATGCATGGACTAGTGTCACCTCTTATGGAAAGGTAACTCATAACTAATGGTGAATTCGAGGGTGGGGCTCTAATGCCAGTCTACTACTGACGCCTAGGAATACAACCCCAACGGATACTACTGGGTTGCCTCGCTTACTGTAGGACAATAAAAAATATGGTTACCAGGACTCTTGAAAAGAGGCTTCTGGGCAATATATGCCCTGCTAGCACCCACTGAGGAGCTAGATTGGAAGTCTATCAGTGTCAGCCACCACATACAGGAATGCTACTAAGGGGTGGTACCAACATTTTACCACTCACATGCCCTCAGTGAGTTTGCAATTGCAGAATCTGGCACCCTTATTCCTTTATATGCAGTGGTGAGAATAAACTATTCATGGGAAAGAATTGATCATGGAGGGCCTTGTCACCCATCTTCAACTCTTGTATTCCCCTGAAGAACTGACCATCCATGAGGGACCCTTTCGAGTAGAATCTGTTGAAGGGGAAACACAATGGGGTATGCTGAGATCTCCGTGCATTAGCTCCTACAGAATCTTTCTGCCTCAGACTCCAGACTGGCACACTCCTGCATACGCAGGCAAACCTCTGGCTCTCTGACCACCTCCTTCATTAATCACATAGACTTATTCTGCGTAATGATACTCGAGTAGGGTGACCAGACATCCCAGATTTCCCTGGGCAGACCCAATTTTCAAAGGACTGTCCCGGTGTCCCTACACTTTTGTTAACTTTAAATACATGTCCCGTTTTTTGGGGCAAAGGACAGGTCATCCTGCGAAGCAGAATTGATAGCTATGCTCTCCTTTCTCAGGCGCCTTTGAAGTCTGAAATAATTTATCGGTGTCTGCCAAGCAGTACGGAAGGAGGTTGCTGTCTGCTGCAAACAGAGAGACAGAGTAAGTGTGAGAGGGGGGGCGCACAGGCTAGAGATGCTGCCATTGCTAAGGAAATATAAAAGTAGCAATGTAACCACCCGCTCCCCCCTTCAACTCCCACTTAGAAAACATAACAGGCCATATATAGAAATAAGACTAAAGGCTTTTATCCTACTTTTATATCTGATCTGTCCTATTTTTTCATTTGCAAATCTTGTCACCCTATACTCGAGTCCACCAAGGTACACACAAAAACGGCCCCCGTGTTAGTGGAGACCTACTATATCTCACTCCTCGGTTTCCTGAATACAGCACTGGGCGAGAGTCAATCAGTGACACTTCGTCACAGAGTGGGGTGGGGTCAGCAGTCTCACTGACCCCATCCCACCCTGTGATGACGCTGGGACTGCTGCCTTCCCTCGATCAGCCAATGAGGGAAGGCAGCAGTCCCAAGCCTCCCGGGACTTCGAGACTGAAGGTAAGTGTGTGTGTGTGTGTGTGTGTGATGTTTTAAAATGAATGTTTGGTGCGTGTGTGCATGTTTCAATGCTATAAGTCGTCAATGGATGTGCATGTGTGTATGTGTGACAGAATGAGTGTGTGTGTGACCTTTTAAAATGAATGTCTGGTGCGTATGTGCATATTTGAATGGTATGAGTATTGTTAATGGATGTGCGTGCGTGTGTGCATGTGTGTGTGAACTATTAAAATTAATGTTTGGTGCGTGCGTGCATGTTTGAATGTTATGAGTGTTGTTAATGGATGTGCGTGAGTGTCTGTATGTAAAAGAATGAGTGTGTGTGCTTCCCGCCCCCCCTCCCTCCTAAAGCTGCCAGCCGCCACTGCAGTGATACCTCCTCCGATGGAAGCTCCCTGGTGGTGTCGGACACCTCTGTGCCCACCCCAACTACAGGATCCAGGACCCTGCCTTCTGCTTCCTATACATGCAGACAAATAGATGAAGAGACCTACCAGCAGCATTTAATTTGTGGGGAAAAAAAGCGCCAAAGCCCTTTTCAGGAGGCCATTACAGCTTGCATCACCCATTGACCCTGCCATCACTGGCAATGACAGTACCAACATAACACCTAACCATCACACTCAGACATGTGTCAGAATTCAGACTATTCCAGGCTGCCCAAAGCTGTGAGAAAGGCACATATTATTCTTTTTATGTATATTGAATTATTGAACACTGTTATTGTGCTCATCTCAAGTTAGACAGACAGAGCCACCATGTGGTGGATTGTTATTAGTGCGGATGTCTCAGATTAAGTGCTAGTGCCGAGCACCAGAAACCACTGGCTCAAATTAAGCGAGCCCACAGTAGATGCACTGACAGTGCACCAACTAAGATTTGGCACATAGTACATTTTGCAAGCGGGGATATGATGGGAGGAGGCTCAGAAGATGCTATGGTATCTCAAGGAACTGGACGTCTACACATCGGGACATACCCTATAGATGGGGCTATTATAGAAGTGTGAAAGCTCATAGTGACGAATACATCGGAATTATGAGTAATGCCAAAAAATATCACCCCCTCTAATAAATTTCACCAGGTCACGTCTACCGATATCAGAGGAAAAATGGCCGGTAAATAAAGGGGCAAGCAGAGTTTGGTACATTAAGCATCAAAATCTGCATGTCATTCCCTATTATCAAGGAACAATTCGTAACTGGGTGGTAGTAATTGCACTCGATACATTCTGACCCAGTGCAGTCAGATTTTATTAGGTGCAATACATTTCGCACGGGTTATCGAACAGCTCATAATGAGGGGATTCAGCAGAAAAGGGAAGTGTGTTTTATGCACGCATACAAAGAAACGAGAAACTGTGAGGTTACCAATGACAAAATATTTTAACACTGTTTTGTTTTTTCACAAGAAACCTGGGCTTTTACACGTGGGTGCAGGGGTTTCAACGAAAGAATGCGGCGTTTCCAGACGCCTGTAGTGCAGATGATGAAAATCACGTCTTTAAAGTATACGCTTTGAAAAAGTGATATAAAGCTGTAACTCTTCACGTGCATTGCGTTTCTACCTATGCAATATTTAAAACGATCACATGCTCGTTGATATATGGCCTCATTGCTGCATTATCAATTAAAGAGGAGTCTGTGGGTGAGGCTGCAGGTGCTTAGAAGCTGACAAGAGCCTGGTGATGATAGATGGCCATCTCATGTCTGATAGGAGGCAGTTTTGGTCTACACTCCAAGGGTTTGTTTTGAAGTAATACGGGTTTTGTACCCAATCTCCCCTCCCATGCTCGCAGCACTGCTTACTTAGGACTTTGGAGTTACATGCTGAGATGCAACCATATTCTCCGATCCTCGGCCTCTCTAGCGCAGCATCACCTGAAGAACACGCCACAGGTTAAGGAGCAGGTACAGGGAACCTGACAGCAATCCGGAGTCTGAGAGGAGGCAGACTGAGGGTGTGGGGGGAGTTTGTGCGTTCCTCGTCGGACTGACCTATAGGACAACCAGGTAGTGCCAGAAGGGCTGGTCCAATAGGTTAGTGTAGGGGCCGTTTTCTTAGCTGTGTTATCATTTGATATCATGTTACATCCTCAGGAGCTGGCGGAGGAAGGAACGTCACGGGGATGGAGTAGATGGATTATAAAATGCAGCTGAGTGGGGAAGAATAATTTCATCAACATATCCATTAAGCATTACAAATGTAAAAGTAAGAACAAGCATTTGCAATGCAGCGGGTCTAGCGTTTGATTGAGCTTGAGCAATTAGCATTGTAAACTCGTAACCAGACTTTTATTGCCACATAAACTGAAAAGTAAAAGTTTCACATAAGGGAGCCGACGGCCGCCATCAGTGCAGAGCAGACACACAAAGAGAAATAAAAGTTCACTCGTAGTGAAACCTGTTGGCAAAAGTGCAATTATCTATGTAACCAACAAAAGTGCAATTATCTACGTAGCCAGGTAAACTGCATTTAACTATGTAACAGGGTCGATGTCATGCAAAGTGCTCGACTTCTGCCCAGCGAGATCGCACTGCGAAAAAATAGAAAAAAGTAATCCAGAAACCGGACCGAAAACATAGAGTTTCGTATATTTTCAGTACTTGGTTGCTGCGCTCGTGGAGGGCTAAATACCGGAAAAGGCATGACTTATGCATGCCTTTCACTAATGAAAGCAAGCGGATTTTAAAAGGCAAGCTCACGAACCAATGAAAGAAACTGATGTGAAATGGGTGTGGCTTGAAGCTCAAAGAGATATTACAACACGGGACGGAGCGCTTTGCACTCGCCCCTAAAAAGTAAAAAAGTGCCACAGTCTTAAGGTGCTGCGTATCTGTTTGAAAAAAACAATACAAAATGACCCATCACAAAAAAAAATATATAATGAAATAAAAGCAAAGTCTGGGCTATTACCCCTGGCACCAGAACTAATAGTTTTGTAGAATGATGAGCATTTGTACACAAGTAGAATGCCCTCACACACAGTGAAGAGAGCCGATTACTGAACCGGACCGACTCATTACTCCATTTTGTTTATTGTGAAGAGCAGGAGCAAAATGGAAAAATAAGTGCCACTTGTACACGTATTGTTATTATGATTTTTTTAAACATTAGGCTCGCACAAATATAAAGCTTTTTCTAAGTCACACCTAAGAACATGGGGCTACATGTACTAAAGTGCGGTTTTGCGAGTCAGAGCGACTCACAAAACCTTATGTCGCACAGTGTCATTAACACTATTTGCGATTCGCAAGGGGTTGCAAATGGTCTACCTCATAAATATTCATGAGGTAGGTCGCAATTGCAAATGGGTTAGCACCAGTGTGACACTGGTGCTAACTGCGATTGTTTTGCGACTGCATTCGGCGTCACAAAACAATAATACATGGGACTGCGAGTCGCAATTAGGAAGAGAACACCCCTTCCTAATTGCGACTCACAATCCCGTTTTGCGATTTGGTAAATAGTTTACTGAATTGCAAAAATGGTTTGAAACAAGACAAAGTGCATTTTGCACATCGCAAGCGGCACGATTCACTGTTTGCGATGTGCAAAATGCTACTTACATGTAGCCCATGGTTCCTTGTTTGCTTCAAAGCATCTGTTTTAATGCTAAGAAACGTTTCTCAGTGTGGATTCAATTGTAAATATGAAAAATCAAACATTAACTCACTTTAACATTAAAGTAGCCTGCTGCTTTCTCCTACGAGCAGTGAGCATTTGTGGAAAAGATGTGGCAGCCCAAAGTCTAACATTGTAGTGCATTGCTGTGATAAGAATATTAAAACTGAAAAGATATCAACGGACATTGGTCAGTCCCTCTGCCCAGGATCACATGGAGCTTTTGAAAGGCTGACAGGGTTGTGAAGGGATGAACAGTAAGCAGTTTGGAACTAAGCATGGAGGCTGAAGCTGGAGCTGGAGACAAGAGCATTAGCTATTTGAATAGTTCTTGCTGCACGACCAATTTCATTACATGCTAACTGCAGTAATTTTCAGCTTTGTCTTCAGCTAGTTTACAAGTAAAAGCAATAGGGAAAGTGATAAGGAATCCCTTCTGCCTATCAGCTGCATATACATCAAAAAGAATCTTGCAGGGAGGTGTAGCTGAACAATTATAGCCTTCATGTTTTTCTACATAAGCATCAGGGAGCATTCCATCAAATAGAGAACGTGCTGTAAAGGAAGAATTTCTCATGTATGTACAGGGATGAGTTGCAGACTTCAGTGCAGCTGGTTATGAGAGGAGTGTTGAAATGCATTGCTTGTGATTAGTCGTTCAACATATAACAGAAAAATTAAGGTATCCTTTTGGATAACATGCTGCTCAAAAGTGTTTTGGATTTTTTTTCACACTGGCAGAAACTAGAAATATCAGCCCTGGCCAGTCAATACGTTGGTTTTTCGGGCTGTGGAAACACTTGTGGCAAGATCAGTTACAACATGAATAGGGAGAGAGGGGTTTGGGTGGAGAAGTACACAAGAGAGAAACAGAGAACGTGGAGAAGGATAATTTGGGGGAAAGCACACTGAGAGAGAAAAAGAGAGCTGGAAAATGCATGTATACTCACGGAGTGCTTAAGCCAATAGAAAAAAGTAGTTTCCTGAAAGTAAGCAGTGGAATTATAAAAGCCAGCCAATCAGAGAAATAGTAAACAGGCAGTACTCCAGGGGAGGGACAAATACAAGATGGACAGACTAAAACATAGAGAGCAAGCAAATAAGAATGATAGTCAAGCTTCAATGGTAAGCAGTGGGTGGGCTGCAAGCCTCTATGTAAGCCTGCAATACGTCTTTTGCAATCTGCTTGAGCTTTCTGGTAAGCTCCACCTAACAAATAATCATTGTTAATGTGCAAAACACATTTTGTAAACCAAAACAGTGGCAGACTTTGTTCTATGTAAAGTGAATATCAGGATATCAACACCCAAGAATCTGCAACATTGAGTATTGGTGTATAATGGTCCTCAGGGCTCATGTTCAGTTTGTTCCCCCACAGTTCACAGAAGGAACACAGACCATGGTCCATGGAGCCAGAAAGGTGGAAGTCTTGGGACTGCATAATTGAGGATATGGATTGAGTTTCAGGTTCTACAGGCAGGTAATCCAATGATTAAATCATTCTGTATCATACCTGCAACCATTTTCCTTCATGTGGACTGAAATTTCTGTCTGGTCTACGTTCTCAACAACAAGGAGCAGAATCACTGGAAACATGTAAGGAGGGGCTGTCATATAAGCTTCGTGTCAAACCGTGCATGGAGTATAACATGAGCAAGTGTGACATGTAAAGAAAACGCAGCAGACCTCGCCCACAAGATAGCTGTACAAATTCACCACTGAAGACTTTCAGTGTGTCTGAATCTTTTTTATTAACATTAACATACAAATTCGATTCCATGGACCTGTCAACTCACATACTTAGTTGATATTAATACATCAGCACTCAGCCTTGATATATAGGCCAAATAAAGATACATTGCCAAAGAAGGGCCCATTCTTGATGTCAAAACTGGAATACCTTTCTACCTTCTTCTATGTTAACATTAGTAAGCCCTTTGTCATTAAATGTTTTTGATTCAATATTCCATAAACATTTCTGCAGGATCTTATAAAATAGGCATTTTTCAAATATCAGCATGAAATCGAAAGCCCATTTTCTGCTGAAAGTGCAATTGATTATCCATGGTTATTCAAGTGGAAATTCCCACAGAACTCTTGGAAATTCTACAGAAGGTTTCTTGAACTGAAACCCCTCGTCCTATGAAATGTCTTCAGAAAACGCAATGTACACAGGAAACAGTCTGCCTAACTCAGAGGCTTCACATTTTGTTTCACATTTTGCACTGGCTACCTATTACGGAAAACATGTTTTTGGAACATTCAAAAGAAAGCCTTGCCAACATTTCTGCAAAAAAGGGTCTTTCTTCCTGTGAAAAAACAGGGGAGGTGTGATATAAAGTGTCTTCATATTGTGTGTGTATGGGAGGGGGCAGGATGTACAGTCCTGACCCCTATCCTGAGTGTCCAAACTGCATATACGTGTGACCATTCTTTCTGATTTTGGTCATGCCACAAACTAATCCTCTGTATTATTATTGACCTAGGCCAGGTCTTTGACAATGATCAGTTCTGGACCTTGTTCTGAACCAGGAGGATTGCACAAAGAACACCCTCATAGTGACAGAGGACTACAATCCCTGTCACGGGTTTCAGGTGTGGCACCCAGTGGTAGCAGCATACCAAGTTTGGCAAATTATAGTGATAGGCCTTTGTACCTGTGAGACATGAATGTGCGCTTACAGGCCCATTCATCTAAAGAGCCATTGGTCTCAATGAACCTGGAATCCTGAATGTCCACATTGTGTGCACTGAACATGTGCATGTATGCTACAAGTGATAGTATACCAAGCATCAATGATACAGGCCTGAGGATTACATTTTGGAAGAACACAGCCTGGGCTAGAGTACATGATGGAGGGGTGGTTGCTTTCCCCAAAGAGCATAAGTGTATTGCTGGCATCTCCTAGAAGGGGTAAAGGGGACACCAGAAGTTACAGTGTGGAAAGAGGAAATAGGCTTTCTTTTGAAGCACCAGGGTCCTTCCTGATGCACTGGGCTTTAAATGACGCTAACTGCAGGGGAAGTTACGTAGATGGCAGGGAGTGCAGGGTGAGGCCTGCAGTGTCTTTTGTTAGGGAAATGAGTCATTTAGAGGGGTACAGATGCCTGTCCGTTTTCCAGAACCCGGTGAAAAGGGGTAAAAAAATAGATGGATGCAGTCTGCTCACACCTCTTTGTACTTCTGTAGAGGGCCCTCCACCTGGAGAATGTCCAGCTTAGCAGAGCAGCATTGCAGACACAGTCCAGTTCTAGAAAGTAGCCTGACTGGTACACAGGAAAGAAGAACCAACCCACAAACCAGTTCAAAGGAAGCATACCTGGAGTGCACATCCTCCGTCTGTGAAATCAGTATAAAGGTGGGACCCCAAGACCCATTGTCTTTTCTACCATGGAAGGGTTACTCTGCAGAGTACCCAGGGGCTACTACACAGCCAAAGGATCATGTCATTGACAGCCAACTCTCCAATGGCAAGGGAACATCACCTAGAGTCCAATCTGGAGGAATTTCTGGAGTGTCCTGGATGCCAAGACATCATGTCTGTGAGCAAGGTAAGGAAGCACCAACTCTGCAGAAGGAGCTGATTGTGGGAGGGACTGCTGTAATTGATCCTGGTGTAGGGTGCAGCAGAAATCATTGTACTATTGAACTGGGCAGTGTGATTTTTATTGCTTATCCCTGTTGTAGCTACCAAAGCACCTGGAGCTGTGTCTTGAGTGTCAGGTCCGACCAAAGTCAGGATAAGTGCCTGCTGGTCGTTCGTATGCTCCACAAGTGGACTGCATGACTGTGGCACAGTCCAAGTGTGCTGTTGGGTCACGACCACTCCAGGCGACCAAGTGATTGGATATGTAACCCGGGGTACCTTCATGAGTAATCAAGGATGTCACCTTGGGGCACTGCGTGCTGAAGACAGCGCCCATTCTGCAGCACCAAAGAATCATCACCTGTGGTGTGTGACTTTCTTGCTCTAGAAGAAATGCTAAGTACTCTCCGGAGGGTCAGAATGAGCCATGCCCCAAGTCATGTACCCAGCGGAGTGTCAGAGTGGAATGTCCCATTAATCAAGTTTCCACTGGTGGACGAGAGTGAGCTGCATTCTACAGCTGGCCATCCAGCAGAGGGCCACTAAAAGAAGCTTCCACTCTTCCTGTGACCCTCCGAGTGACACACTCTGCAGTAGGCTGACCTGCAGCTCACTGGAAGACTTCTATGTGCTGCCTGGAAGCTTCCTCCTACCAGTGAGATCCTGCTCCCATAGAATGGCCTAATGCAGCCAGCATTGCTCCTGCCAGCTTGGTGAGAGACTCAGTGGGCCTAGGCTCAAGAGACTTAGGGGCAGATTTACGGAAAGTGGTGCTGCACCGAGTGCACTGCCACTTTCCCTGTGCCCCTTACCACCCGCCTATAGGCACCATGTGTGCGCCGTATTTAAAATGCAGTGCACCATGGCGCGCGGGGGGGGGTAATAGCGTAATTTCTCATGACGCTATTAATGTACTCTGTAGGAGTAGCGCCAAAATATTGGTGCTACTTTTGCAGAGTAAATAGGGCCCCATTCTAAAGAATGGAAGCCCCCTTTGAACACCTGCTCTTGAGCAGGCGTTAAAAGTGCCTTAAAAAATGGCGCAAGGAAATATCATAGATTTCCCTACGCCATTTTTCCGGTTCCCCTAACAGGGGAACACCCCCCTTGCATACATTATGCCTGGCACAGGTATAATGCAGCACAAAGGGCTACAGAGTGGCGCAATGCATTGATTGCACCACTATAAATATGGCCCAGGATTTCGGCCTCGTTGGACCACATTAATGTAAAAAATGACGTTAATGTGTTGCAAGGTGGCGCTAGGGCATTATAAATATGCCCCTCAGTGCTAAGAACAAACGGGGGGAGGGGAGTACAAGCTGCACCTGTTGAACCTACCTTGAACTCTGTTCCCGAGGAGGGGGAACCCAGAGAAGGGGATGGTCCATGAAGGGAGACCTCTGAAAGCACAAAGATTTGCTTCTATGAACTAGACATTCATTCATTTGTGAATGTGTAGTGGAGGTCTGTGTTTTCAGTGTACTGAAGTACTTGTCTTTTCTACAAAGTGAAGCACTGAGTTAGGCATTGATCTTATTGCACAGCTGAGGGGGTGGTATTGGTCCCTAACCCTGAGTACCCCACCAAAACCTTTATTTTTTGCTCTTTCACCTGTTTGTTACTGACAGTGTCAAATCACCTCCTAGGCATTTCCTGTGATGACTCCCCCCAGCTTGTTTGTTGCTTCCCCAATTTATTATATTTTTAAACACTTCCGTTCTCCTCCAGGACTTCATAGCTCCACCACTCACCACTGTTCCCTAATCTCGTGTTGGCTGCTCCCTCCTACCTGTCCCTCCATTGATCCCTCATTCCCCGCAGTTACGTCCTCTTAAAAAATGTTTTTCTTTTTTGAAGGGACCGACAGCTTCACTTTGTTACCAGGTCACTTGTTTTCGTCTTCAAGGAGCTTTCACACATATTTTTCAATTTACTGGTTGAAGGCTGGTATCCGTAAACTTAAACTAAGCAAATAGCAATTTAAAATTTAACCCCTTCGCTGCCAGGCCTTTTTCCCCTCAGGTGCCAGGCCATTTTTTGGCTATTTGGGGCAGTTTGCGCTTAGACCCTCATAACTTTTTGCCACATAAGCTACCAACGCCAAATTTGCGTCCTTTTTTTCCAACATCCTGGGGGTTCTAGAGGTACCCAGAGTTTATGGGCTCCCCTGGAGGAGACCAACAAATTAGCCAAAATACAGCAACAATTTTTTTTTTTATTGGAAAAAAGGGCTGCAGAAGAAGGCTTGTTGTTTCTTCCCTGAAAATGGCATCAACAAAGGGTTTGCGGTGCTAAAATCCCCATCTTCCTAGCTTTCAAGAACAGACAGACTTGAATCACAAAACCACATTTTTCAACACAATTTTGGCAATTTATTGTGACATACCCCTTTTTGACTATTTTTTCTGCTTTAAGCCTCTTTCCAGTTAGTGTCAGAAATGGGCGTGAAAAAAATGCTGGATGTAGTAAAGTACCCTCTTTTTGGCATGTTACTCCCAATTTCTGTCTGATGTTAGTGTGTTTTTGACTGTGTCACTAGGATCCTGCTAGTCAGAACCCCAGTGCTTATGGTTTATGGCGTGCTTGTCAGTGTATTTCACTGTTTTCTAAATTGTCACTGGAGTCCTGCTAATCAGGACCCCAGTGCTCATGCTTTCTCTGTTTCTAAATTTGTCACTACGTACTGGTAACTCAGTATTTCACTACAAATTGGCATACTGGTCCCCCCCTTATAAGTCCCTCGTATATGGTACCTAGGTACCCAGGGCATTGGGGTTCCAGGGGATCCTTATGGGCTGCAGCATTTCTTTTGCCACCCATAGGGAGCCCATGCAAAGGCTTCTACAGGACTGTCATTGCAGCCTGTGTGAAATAGTGCATGGCTATTTTCACTGCACCAGGTCACTTATAAGTCACCTATATATCAGGTCTTCCAACCCTGAAGGCTGGGTGCAAAGTACCTGTATGTGAGAGAACCACTCCACTAGCAGAGTTGCCCCCACGCCATCCAGGCCCATTTTCCCAGACTTAGCGAGAGCGGGGACACCATTTTACACGTGCACTGGACATAGGTCAATACCTATGTTCAGTTTCACAATGGTAACCCTGAATATGGCCATGTAAGGTATCTTACAACTGGAAATTGTACCCCAATACCGATTCCAGTATTGGTTGCACAATCCCATGCACTCTGGGGGCTCCACAGTGGACCCCAGGTACTGCCATACCAGCCTACTGAGGTTTTGAAGGCAGCCCCAGCTGCTACCACCTCACAGACAAGCCTCTGCCCTCCTGGGTCTTGAGCAGCTCAATCCCCGGAAGGCAGAAGAAAGCATTTCCTTTAGGAGAGGGATGTTACACCCTCTCCCTTTGGACACAGGTGTTACATGCATGGAGGGGTAGCCTCCCAGAGCCTATGGAAATGCTTTCAAAGGCACAGATGGTGCCATCCTTGCATAATCCAGTCTACACCAGTTCAGGGACCTCCAGTCGCTGATCTGGCGCGAAAATGGACAAAGGAAATGGGAGTGACCACTCCCCTGTCCATCACCAACGCAGGGGTGGTGCCCAGAGCTCCTCCAGAGTGTTCCTGGGTTTTGCCATCTTGGATTCCAAGGTGGTGGGGCACTCTGGGAGCATATGAGTGGAAAGTGCAAGCAGGTGACATCAGAAACCCCTCCTGATAGGTGCTTACCTGGTTAGGTGACCAATCCCCCTCTCAGGGCTATTTAGGGTCTCTCCTCTAGGTGTTTCTTCAGCTTCAGATTGCAATACTTCAGCAGGAATCCACTGTATCCTTTACTTCATCTTCTACCGTCGGAACAACCACTGACCACTCCAGGAACTCTACAAAACTGCAACAAAGAAGCTAAGATGACTTCTGCAACATTGTATCTTCAGCTCCTGCCAGCAACTGCAACAGTTTCCAGGTTTTGCATCCTCTGAGGACTGCCTGTCTTCAGCCTGTACCAGAAGAACTAAAGGAATCTCCCGTGGAGTGACGGAGTCATTTCCCTGCTTCAGCAGGCACTTCTCTGCAGCGACAACCATTGGCTTAGGTCCCCTCTCCAGATGACAGGGGTAGTGGACTAAAGTGACTCTGGCAGTCCCAACATTCAGCTGTCCAAATTTGGGGGAGTTAAGAGCTTGCTCCCCATGCAAGACAGTACCCAGTGCACCGCATGTTTTCCAGTTGCCAAGGCTTGTGTACAGCCTTCCAAGATGTTCTTCGTGCACAGCACAGCTCAGGCCCCCAGCACTCCTTCCTGTGACGCACAGCTTCCTGAGTGGTTCTCTGGCAGCGGGGGATTCCTTTGTGTCATGCTGCGTGGGCCTCCATTTGCACCTTCTTTGTCCCAAGCTGTGGCACTCCTGTGCGCACTGCCTGGTCTTCTGAAGGCTCTCTGAGTTGCTGAGAGCCCCCTCTGTTTCCTCCTCCTGGGTAGAGGCCACCCTGTCCCTCCTGGTCATGGGAAGCGCCATTTTCAGCTAACTGCGAGCTTTGTGTATGCCTAAGCTTTTTGGCAGAATCCAGCGACACAAGCAAGACTGCAGTCATCCATCCGGTGTGGGACATCATCTGCACCAACCAGGAACCTGCATCCGTCTTCTTGGGTGCAATACTGACTGTTCTTCTTCACCGGTGGTTCTTCTTTTGCACCTTCATCTTCTGGTTCTTGCATTATCTTCTATCAGGTGTTCTTGTGTGTTCTAGGAAACTTACTGTGATTTTCTCCTGGTTTGCTGGCCTCTGGGGTGGGTTCTATTACTTACCTTTGATGTTTTCTTACACTCCCAGCACCCCTCTACCCACTACCCTTGCCTAGGTGGGAAACTGACTTTTGCATTCTGCTATTTTAGTATATGGTTTGTGTTCCCCCAGGCCCATTGCTATCTTTTGTGATTTTCACTATTTGCACTGTTTTCTAACTGTTTAACTGCTATTTCTGCATTCTAGTGTATATACTGTGTATGCTACTTACCTCCTAAGGTAGTATAGTCTCTAAGGTCTCTTTGACATTTGTTTTACCAAAATAAAGTACCTTTATTTTTGTAACACTGAGTATTTTCTTTCATGTGTGTAAGTACTGTGTGACTACAGTAGCATTGCATGAGGTTTGCATGTCTCCTAGATAAGCCTTGGCTGCTCAGCTACAGCTACCTCTAGACAGCCTGGCTTCTAGACGCTGACTACATTTCACTAATAAGGGATAACTGGACCTGGTATAAGGTGTAAGTACCTTTCGTACCCACTACAAACCAGGCCAGCCTCCTACAGTGGACTGAAGTGGTCCCGATGGTCCTGACGTCCTACTGTCCAACTTTGGTGGAGGTAAGAGCTTGCTCCCCACGCAAGAAGGAACTCCCATGCACTGCGTGACTTGCAGTTGCCAAGGCTTGTGTGCGACCTTCCAAGAAGTTCTTTGTGCACAGCACAGCTTAGGCCCCCAGCACTCCATCCTGCGACCCAGTTTCCTGAGTGGTTCCCCAGTGGCGTGGCACATCGGAACCTATTGTGATTTTCACTATTTGCACTGTTTTCTGACTGTGTACTTACCTATTTTTGGTTACTAGTGTATATATTGTGTATTTTACTAACCTCCTAAGGGAGTATAGTCTCCAAAGTATTGTTGGCATTGTCTCACTAAAATAAAGTACCTTTATTTTTGTAATATTGAGTATTGTCTTTCAGGTGTGTGAGTACTGTGTGACTACAGTGGTATTGCAAGAGCTTTGCATGTCTCCTAGTTCAGACTTGGCTACTCTGCCTACAGCTACCTCTAGACAGCCTCTAGACACTGCCTACATTTCACTAATAAGGGCTAACTGAACCTGGTATAAAGTGTAAGTACCTTTGGTACCCACTACAAACCAGGCCAGCCCCCTGCACTGGATCCTGGACAGCTAAATATTTCTGAAAAGTAAACAACATTCTGAATTCAGCAGGGGGACATTTGTGTAGATCCTGCAAGGTTTTCCTACAAAAAATAACAGCTGATTTTTTTTTTTAATTGAGGTGAAAAACAGCCATTTTCTGCACGCTTTACTCTGTAACTTTTTCCTGTGAGGTCAGAGTTTCTAAAGCAATATACCGTTACGTCTGATGGGCTCTTCTGGTTGCGGGGATATATAGGGTTTGTAGGTTCATCAAGAACTATGGGTACCCGGAGCCAATAAAGAGCTGCACCTTGCAATGGGTTTTCACAGTATACTGGGTATACAGCAATTCATTGGGTGAAATATAACACTTCTATTCTGTGTTCTCCCAAATCTTCCGATCAAAATGGTACCTCACCTGTGTGGGTAGGCCTAATGCCCACGACAGGAAACACAACATGGACACATCACATTTTTACATTGAAATCTGACGTGTTTTTTGGAAAGTGCCTAGCTGTGGATTTTAACCTCTAGCTCAGCCGGCAATAAGGGAAACCTACCAAACCTGTACATTTTTCAAAACTAGACACCTAGGGGACTCCAGGATGGGGTGACTTGTGGGGCTCTCATCAGGTTCTGTTGAAAAGAACCCTTTGCAAACCTCAAAATTTGGCCAAACAAAACACTTTTTCCTCACATTTTAGTGACAGAAAGATCTGGAATCCGAGAGGAGCCACAAATGTCCTTCCACCCATCATTCCCCCAGGACTCCCAATCAAAATGGTACCTCACTTGTATGGGTAGGCCTAGTGTACGCAACAGGAAATGCACCAAAACACAACATGGACACATCACATTTTCCCAAAGAAAACAGACCTGTTTTTGCAAAGTCACTAGCTGTGGATTTTGGCCTCTAGCTCACCTGGCACCTAGGAAAACCTACCTAACCTTGACATTTCTGAAAACTAGACACCTAGGGGAACCCATAATGGGGTAACTTGTGGTGCTATCACCAGGTTCTGTTACCCAGAATCCTTAGCAAACCTCAAAATTTGGCCCAAAAAACACTTTTCCCTCATATTTTGGTGATAGAAAGTTGTGGAATCTGAGGGGAGCCACAAATTTCCTTCCACCCAGCATTCCCCCAAGTCTCCCGATAACAATGATACCTCACTTGTGTGGGTAGGCCTAGTGCCCGCAAAAGGAAATGTCCCCAAAACACTACGTGGACACATCAAAATTATCAAATACAAAACAGCCTGTTTTTGTGTGTGCGGGGGGGGGGGGGGGGCACCTGCGTTTTTGGTCCTGGGCTCAGAAGCCATCAAGGGAAACCTACCGAACCTGGACATTTCTTAAAACTAGACACCCGAGGGAGTCCAAGGAGGTGTGACTGGTGTGGATCCCCCAGTGTTTTCTTACCCAGAATCCTCAGCAAACCTCAAATTTATCTAAAATAAATCATGTTTTTCCCACATTTCTGTGTGGGATCACCACACGAGCACAAATGTCCTACCACCCAATGTTCCCCTCAGTCTCCCAATAAAAATGATACTTCAGTTGTGTAGGTGGGCCACGTGCCTGTGACAGAGAAGAGTCAAAAACATGCTGAAAATGATGGGGATCAAAGCGGGTCCAAAAGGGCAGTTTGGAAAAAAGTATTAAGTGGGCAGAGTTTTTATCGGTATAGATGCGACAATGCTGGGTGGTAGGAATTGTGTGGATTTCTGCAGGTTCGGAAAGTTCCATCACAAAAATGTGTAGGAAATGTGTGATTTCAAGCTAAGTTGGGAGGTTTGCAGGACATTGTGGGTAGGAAAATGGGGTGGGGTGCATGTGAAGCACACCACCCTAGACTCAGCCAAATGTTTAGTTTTCAGATGTGTCTAGGTCTCGTTGATTTTACTACATGGCAGCGTTCCAAAGTCCAAAAAACTGAAGCCCTAACGATTCCAAGTGGGACGATTTTGAGAGTTAGACAAGCTCTCATGGCCCAAATGTAAAACCAAAACCCAAAATAATCAAACGTCCTCTTGCTTGCCACTGGGATCAGATCTTTTAGTGTGCGGGGCGAGAGCTGAAAGACTGTTACCCCCTTCAGTTGGGGTGAGGGCATAACCATGCCCATACTTGTTGGTAGCCACCACCCCACTTTTGTTTTTTTGATTCCTGGCATCTAGTAGGTTTTCTGCCCCCCCAGGGAGTGGATCGGTGGTAACTGCCCCCATCTGCCCACCGGTGGGCAGAACAACTTTCTCCCCATTTATTTGGGGTGGGGGTATGGCTATACTCCACCTTTTTTTGAAAAAAATTCTTCCCTGGGGTCTGCTTTCTGCTTCCCTGGGGGGCTGATGAGCCTTACAAAAATAGGCCGATCTGCCCCCAAGGGAGGCAGAAATGGCCTACAATAAATTTACCCTCACAGGAGTGACCCTTACTTAAGGGGTCGCTCTTTTTGCGTGAAATTAGTGCAAAATAAAATCCCTGGTGTCTACTGGTTCCTGCCCCCCCTTGGGGGCAGATTGGCATAAAAAAATAGGTGGATCTGCCCCCAAGGGGGGCAGAAATGGGCTAAAATAAATTTTCCCCCAGGGCAGCGACCCCTGCCTAAGGAGTCGCTCCCCTTCTTTGAAATTACTGCAAACAAATCCCTGGTGTCTAGTGGTTTCAGCCCCCAAGGGGGCAGATTAGCCTAATAGAAATAGGTTGATCTGTCCCCAACGGGGGCAGAAATGGCCTAAAAACTATTTAACCCTCCCCCCCCCATGGGTCGCTCCCCTTATAAATGTAAACAA
Organism: Pleurodeles waltl; assembly: GCF_031143425.1. NCBI lineage: Eukaryota > Metazoa > Chordata > Amphibia > Caudata > Salamandridae > Pleurodeles > Pleurodeles waltl. The sequence goes on from NC_090440.1 coordinate 1,214,954,498, forward strand.
AAAAAGAAAATCCCTGGTGTCTAGTGGCTTCTGCCCCCACCTCCACTGGGGGCAGATAGACCTAATTATTATAGGCCGATCTGCCCCCACGGTGGGCAGAAATGACCTTAGATCGTGCTGCAAGAATGCTCAGACAGACATGAAAAGGGAAGGAAAAGCCTTTCCTTACTTTTTCATGCCTCCCTGACCTCCCCTGCCCCTTACTAATCTGTTTCTTCACAGATCGCGCAGGAAGCATGCTTCCAGCACTATGGGAGGCGACCTTTCATGAGGTCATGTCACTGGGAGGGGGTCAGCGGTGGAAGGGGAAGCAATTCCCATTTCATCCTTGCCCTGGTAGGGTGGGTGGGAGGCGCTCCCCCCAAAAGCCTGGTGCAGGACAAGCTGGACTCGGCCTCGGCATACAGCGACCGTGGCTAGGGTGAGACCAGCTTGTCCACGGCACACAAGGGGTTAAAAAATGAAATAAAAAAACTGCGCTTTATGAAGCATAGATGTGCATAAGTGGTGATGCATACCCACGTACCTCTTGTCATGCTGTGGTGGATTACTTTTTCTTATGGCAATGCTGTTCCACACTGACAAAGAACAACATCAGCAAAAAGCTCTGTCAAAGTCAACACCTTGGCTAATACTATTGAAAGGTGCACCCTATAGACTTTGCCACTGTTTGTTTTATTTACTATTGATCAATCATGGGAGTTTATGTAGTTTCTCTCTCACCTTCTATTTACTCTTTATCTAACCACGCTCTGTTTTCGTCCCTGTGCCTCACTCACCATACTGCTCTTCATTTTTTATGTATTTTTAATGATTTTGTTTGGGAGACAGCATCTGCTGGGCTGCGTGCTTCTTTCCTTGTACTTCGTATACGCTCTTGTTTGACTTCTTACTGTTCCCAATGCTGTCTTCCTTACTCTCCATGTCCATCCCTGTGTTTTGGCTTTAATTTTAATTTTCGTTTTTACAACGGCTTGGCAGCTGCAAAGTACTTTTGGGCAGTCCTGCATCCTTTTTTGTGCTTTGCGCAAACTTCTTTTTGACTTTTTAAAACAGTGGTTCCCAACCTTTTCACTTCTGTGGACCCCCATTTTATCAATACTGGAACCCGGGGACCTCCCACTGAATCATTATTGGAACCGGGGGACCCCCACTGAGTCAATACTGATAGCTTGGACCTAATATTATTAAATTTTTTATGCAGCCGCCGACCCCCTGATGAGGCTTCGCGGACCCCCAGGGGTCCCCGGCCCACAGGTTCCCAACCACTGTTTTAAAACATTTGAATTAACCATCAGTTATGACGTGTGCATCACGACGCAAGTATATACAGGTGTCTTGACGCACGTGTATGGAGGCTTCACAGCGTATGGGTGCGCATCTTTGGATATCATGAAATGGGTTAGAAAACCTGTATTGCAAGAGTGCCAGGCACACGGGTGCCTGTGTCTTGAAGCATGTGCATGCATATGACTGGTAACAAGCCGACAATAGGTCATTCTTTTACAACTGAAACCGACTGGCTCCGCAAATGTTTATTATTTTAGCTTTCAACGTAAATTTCAACAAACAGACAAAGTCATGTAATAAGTACACATTTTCCAAATACAAAAAAGCTTATCTGAAATTGAAAAATTCGACATTCATGTCATATGTTTCGAATTACTTAAAACGTGTCATTCATGATTTACTTTGTTTTGTATTTTCATATACAATCTTTCAAATTACCAAGAACATCACTCAAATTTGTTATTATTCTGGGCAGGCTTCATACTTTAAAAAGATAATCAATATCTATTTTGAATAAATTATGTCAGTATAATGCTCCATCTTTTTCGAAATAGATAATACATAATACCTAACACTGTTACTAATTCTTTTACTTTCTCTTTTCATAACAAGTCAAAATGCCTGATCCCCTCTTTATAGCATGAAGGGAGCGGCTTCAGCTTTCTATGTTCTCAGATAAATGAAGTTGTTTGCCTTCCATTCCTGGCCTCGACTTCTGCCCTTGATGGATCCTGCGTCTTAGGGGTGGGTTAATATTCCCCCATAAAAACATTTACCCCTTTGTCAACAATGCTCCAGTAATGTCCCTATAGGCTTATTTCAGTAACGTATGAAAAAGGCACCTTTCGCGTGTTTTCACCAATGTCAAGAGCACGCTTTCAGCCTGCACCATGTTTATCAATAGAACCGCTCCTGAACTGTCATTATAGGTTGCGTCAAAAGGTCTTGAGCCGGCCAAACATGCATGCGCAGTATGCTCTCTCCAGTCCAGCAACACAGTTGCTGGGCTGGAGAGAGCCTGAACAGTCTCCCAGTCTGTCTGGGAGTGCCCTGGCAGTTTGCTCCAAGCCAATCCTGATGCAGTGCCAGGATTGGCCGCAGAGCAGGCTTGGAGCTGTGAAAGCAGCGAGAAAACAGTGGAGCAAAGTGGCGCACAACGTTAAGGTAAGTGTTGCAAAAAAATTATTTTACATTTTATTTTAATTTCCCCCGCACGCTGCCACGCCCTTCTGCCTGCCACGAGCCACTTCTGGCTGGTATTGTTTCTGGATAAGGAACTTAAGTTTACTGAAACTTCTAGCGCATTGGTCATGCTTAAATGCAGTGATGTTGGCAGCCCTGACATTTGGAGATGAACTACCGTTATGCTCTTGCTGCCATGGATGCCTGTTGAGAACCTCAAGTCACTTTATATTCCACCTAGAAGGGGGTCATTATGTATCTAGATTTGGGAAGATTTACTGAATTATAGCGGAATTAAGGTTCTGCACTCTGCTGCGTTGAGCTGTGGGAGAGAACAGAACAGAGTCAGATGTACTAAATATGGCCTGCTAGTGCTCTCTACCCATGCTCTGGTGTACAAACCAGCACCATAGAGCAAAAGTGTGTGCATGGTGTCTAGCACAGGATCTGTACATGAAGATTACCTTTCCAATTCAAAATAATATGCATAGACAAGCTTTAGAATATTTTATACATTCCATCTGTACTGTGTAGTGCAGCGCACATGCAATGTGTGAAATGTTTGGAGAAATAGAATGATTTCTCCAACTTTGCACCTTCCTCAAGGTGCCACCACAAAACTTCCAGACACCTCCGTTCACACAGTCTCCTACTCACACACATCCCCCACATACACAGAACTAGATTCAGTGGATGAGTGTTCTCCTAACACTTCCACAGCCTGGAACAAAATGCTGTGCACAAAAAAGCTGCCTCCTCTGTTCTTGAATTTCACAAGAAACTGAAGATGAGACTGTTCTCCCAGCCATGACCCATGCTTGGCTTATGCAGCTTCTACTTTCAGTGCTGGGATACCCTCCTGGTTGACTCAATCCTTCCACAAATAAACATAACATAACATAACAAAAATAATTATGTAGTGTCTTGCAAGTTTTAGATCGGAACCCTTTTGGCCCTGAAAAGACTCCATAGCAGGGTGACGTAATTGGTAAAATAGAATGTAATTAAAGTTTGGTTTAGAATGTTGGAACTCACAGGTACGCACAGAGGAATAAACGTGTGATTTACCGCTCCTTGTGTGCCGTATTTATTGGCGGGTATCGAGGCTGGGGAGGACACTAAAACCTGTGATGAGCTAGGGAATAAGTAACCCAAAGAAGGACATTGCTTTCACAGAAAGGTTGCTGCTGTCAAAGAAAACTGCTTGCGCATGCCACGTGTGCCTTCGTTGAAGTGCTGAGTCAAAGGTTGGCATATGTGGAGTCAATGCGCAACTCAAGCCAGTGTGAAGCATTTGAAGATAAAAAAGACTTCACTAAGAAGTCTACGCATTGTTGGTCAAGAAATTACGACCAATGCTATACTAAAAGGTACCGCTCTTCCACATAAATAAAGTTACACAAAGTACGGAGCATTAACGATGAACCAGGTTTACAAAGTGCAGTCCAAGACAATTATAACTCACCAAAGAAAGTTGCGAACAGAAGCGCTGCAAGGTAAAGATCAACTAGGTGTCAGAAAATGCATACTGACGTGTACAAAGGAGGAAATGAATAACTTACTGAGCCCGCTAAAGAGAGTTGTTGTGCCACAGCATTTGCCAAAGTGGCTCAAGGAGAAGTGCTAAGGATTGGGCTTACAGAGCTGTCCATATCTGAAACAGTTTCCCACTAGGCTGCTAAGTGGGGCTCAGACCAACGTCATGGGTCTTCAAAGAGCAAAGAGTTGAAGGCAACAGTTGGATCTGTGAAATTTGATGATGGCAGTTAAGAGAGAAGACACAGTTCTAACTAATGTTAAAGACGATTCTGAGGCACACGTGTCAAAAGACTTTGGAGAAAGTTTTCATAAACATGATCATCAAACAGTATCGGAGAGCACACTACTATCAATGTCTGTAAGGTCCACACTAGGTACAATAATGCTGCCTTTTTAAAACCACCATCACCGTTTGATACCACCAAAAACCAGAATATTGATGATAGTTGCAGTGCTTGGATTGATATATTTGAGGATCTCATTGATGAACTTGAAGAGACTGATAAGAGAAAGATTATCAAGTATCTCAAAAATCTTGCTGGTGATGATGTAAAAGAAGCCATCAAGAAATTGGCAAGAACTGACAAAGAATTCATGTAGTGTCAGATTAAAAATGCATTGAATATCAAGTTCAATCAAGCAGCAAACAGTGATTATGAATGATACATTTTAAGTCAAGACTGTTCAAGAGTTGGTAAAACCATGGATGAGTTTGTGGAAAGATTCGATGCACTCATCAAACACTGTAAGTTCAATTAATTAAATGATGAAGAAGCTATGCGTCTTAGAGTTATTAATGGATGCTTGTCAGATTCATTCAGATGATGAATGCTGAGCGAAACTCTTATTCTAGAGTGAGTGTTGATGGCTGAGGAGCATGCTGATAGGCAAGCAGCTGACATGGGGGCAGGAGGTGACCAGAGCAAATCAGTCATGAGTGTGAAAAGCAAGCCAAAGCAAAAGACTGAAGGACAAAAAGTGATGTCAATCCATAAAAAGAAGTTATGTTTTAGGTGTGGATTTTCATTTCCACACAAAGGAGCTTGTCCTGCCCCTGGACAGATATGTAAAGGTTGTTGGAAAGAGAACCAATTTATGATGATTTGTACAGCGAAGAAAAAAGTAAATGTATCATGGTGCAAAGACAAAATGTCAGCCAGAATTTTTCAGAATCAATGTTCGAATAGTGCCCACAAGGCCGAGCGGTATTATCAGTTGAGGCAGATTGATGCTAAACAAAGTCGATCATCATGTAAAACACTGTCAAACAGTTCTTCTGTCTCAATATCCAGTGAAAGTGAAGAAAGTGACTATGCAATGCCAACGTTTACCTCAGAGAAACATGCACATGTTGGACTGGTCGCAAGCGAAGAAAATTGCCAGTCAAAGAAAAGTTGACATGACAAAGCAGTAAAATCATACAAACTCCTTCTAAGGTTTAAGACTGAAAATAAATGGTTGTTCAATACCTTTCATTATCGACAGTGGTGCGTCGATAAACATCATGCCTAAGGAGAAATACAATCAACTGTCTCTATTACCATGACTTACACCATCAAAGACCAAAGTGTATACATGGGCTGCATTGATGCCCATAAAAAGTAAAGGTTCATTTGTAGCAACAGTGAAATATAAGAAAACAAAGGTACAAGCATTGATCCATGTCCTTCGGGGTACAGCATCACGTGCCTGTTTACTCAGCTTTAATACAGCTGCTGATATATATATTTTTTTAAATCTGTTTATTAAACATTATACACACACAATAACATGTTTAGCCATTGATAATTTTTCAAATTGTTTACACGCATTTGTAGATCCCTACTGCGCAGTTGCGTGATACGATTCCAAAAACACCCTTGAAAATTATGCGACTAATTAATTAACTAAGGTCACAGCTAAACACCACTGGCATTATTCCTAATGTTGGATTCACCAGCCCTGGGGGGTGGAATAAAATAAAGAAGAGATCCGGTTGTTACACTTAGAGGAGGGGTTAACACAGTTGAGATATTGGTTGTGAGGTGCAATAGGGCGTAAAGCCATTTTAGGAATAAACAAAGTAAAACATATAATGCGTGAAGTCGTGGTCCCTGCATAAGCCTCCAAAAGTGCCGCCTCATGTCGTTAGGAGGGGGCATGAGGGAGATAATGTACAGAAAGAGCGTGGGTAGGGGGGATTGAGAATACCATACTGTAATTATTAAACCAGAGGGTGATGTCTTTGCCCTTGTTATTTTATTTTATTTCAATTGTTAAGGAGGGTATGTGTCATCCCTGTTTTCTATCGCTACCACAAAAGTGTCCCAGACTTCGGGGCCATCCTGTAGTAGGCCTTTGTATTGCAGTAAGCGTAGTGTCTCAGCTTCAGCTTGTGAACGGCTATGCAAATCGCGTAGCCAGGCAACATAAGATGGTGCGTGTGGGGCTTTCCAGTTTGTGGCTATTAGGCGTTTGAAAACAGCGAATGCCAAATCGATAAATCTGTGCCGATGTTTATCGCCTTTGGCGTGTTGGCGTACGCCAAGGAGACATGATTCAGGGGTGGGCGACAGAGTGTGAGATGCAATGTCTGCTGTAGTATTCGTGACCCGATGCCAGGCTGAGTTTATGGGGTGACAGCTCCAGACCATATGATAAAAGTCTGCTGCCGGAGCAGCACACCTAGGGCATGACGGGTTCGCGTTTGGGTATATTCTTTGAATGCGGGCCGGAGATAAGTATGCCTGGTGAATATAATTAAATTAGGTGTAGCGCAACCGAGGGTTGCGGGATATGGACTTAATCGTTGTAAGCGCCGCGATCCATGTTTTTTGTGAGTGTTGTAGGGAGGGCCGCGTCCCAGCGTGCTTTAGCGAGCGGTAACCCAGAGCAGACTTCCGCCATCAGTACTGTGTATAATTTAGTTATGATACCTTTTGCGCTACCCATAGTAAGAATAACAGTTAGTAGTTGGGATTCGGGTGGTTCATTATTGCCGGATCCCCAGAGGTTATTGAATAGTCGTTTAATAGCGTTGTATGTGAGGAAGGCTCCTGTGTGCATAACTCCAGCAGTCACTAGGTCTGCGAAGGTGTGTAGTTTAGAGCTCGAATAATAGTCGCCTACATTTAGAGTACTTATGTCACGCGTATCGTGATTTAATGATAATACTTGGGTGTTCAGAAGCTGAAGCAGTGGCAACAGAGGGGAGTAAGGGGGTAGAGGGGTCTTACTTTGAACGTATCTACGCCAGCAAAAGCGAGCTGCCTCTAGCAATATAAGTTTTGAGGGTAAGCGGTTAGGACCAGATAAGAGTGAGGACAGCAATGTTTGCGGGGCCAAATATGTCTGCAGCATTATGCATTCAGGGGAGGGAGTCTCTTTGACCCATGTAGACACCCATAGCAGCTGTGAGGCTGCGTAATATCTCTCGAAGTTGGGCATGCCCAAGCCTCCTGCCTCTTGCGGATATTGTGTTGTGCGTCTGTCTCTGCCCCATAATAAGTCAGTCAATAATGAGTGCAATTTATTAAAAAATGCCCGTGGCAGACACAACGGCAGGGCAGTAAAAAAATATAAGAACCTTGGAAGTATGAGCATTTTCGCTATTGCTACACGGCCCATAGGGGATAAGGGGAGCGAGCCCCAGAATGACAGTGAGCTGCGAGTAGAGCTGAGTGCTCTATCAATATTTCCTTCTTTCAGGTCAGCAATGGAGTGATAGATTTGGATCCCAAGATATTTAAAAGTATTGTGTGACCATGGGAGTTGATATTGCGGTAGTGTCATGTGAAGGTCTGCTAGTATGGGGGTAAGAGGGAAGATACTTGATTTGGACCAATTGACGCGCAAGCCAGAAGCTAGGGCAAATGAGTCAAGCATTGATAGTACCTCAGCCATGGAGTTGGAATATAGCTGCTGATATGAGACTGATTTCTGTGAAATACAACATGAATACTCGTCATGGAATTACTAGTCAATTCCCTTCATTGTTTCATTATTTAGGAAAGCTTAAGACTATGAAAGTAAAACTGTATATTAATGAAGATGTCTGTCCTGTTGCTCAGAGACATAGACAAATTGCTTATTTACAAGCAGCTGTTGAAAAAGAACTTGAATCGTTACTTAAGTGTGACGTTATTGAGCTTTCCACTGGTCCAACACCATGCATTTCTCCCATAGTAGTAGTGTCCAAAAAGGACAGTGAAGGAGCTGTATGTATATGTGTTGACATGCATCAGTTAAACAAGGTGATTGAACAATATCAACATCCAGGTCCACACCATGCTGGCATGATAATACAGTTGAATGGTGATAAGATCTTTTCTCACTCTGATTTAAATAAAGGTTCCCATCAGTTGGAACTTGATGAAAGTTGCAGGTACATTACAACCTTTTTTACACATGTTGATTTGTTTTGACACAAAAGAGTTAGGGTGTGATTTAGAACTTCTAAACCTAAATCCCATAAAATGTAATGGGATTTAGATTTCGGCGGACGGGATATCCGTCACTGTTGTGACGGAGTAACCTGTCCACCAATATCTCAATCAGGCCCTTCGTTTTGATGTGCTATCGGCTTCAAAACATTTTCAATACAACCAGTTGTGAATGCGTTCAATTTCAGAGCTACACAGTAGGAGCATGATGTAGTTCACACATTAGTATGTCATTTGTTCAGTGATTCAGGATTGACTTTGAATGCAGACAAGTGTGAGTTCAACAAGGCAAAACTAACATTCTTTGGCCATATCTTTTTCTGATGGGGGCATAGTACCTGATCCTGCAAAGGTACAAGGTCTGTTAAATGCTGATCATTTGAATGGTACATTCCTTTCTTGGCAGGCCAGCTACTGTTCAAGATATATACAATACTTTGCCACTCTTAATGCTCCAGAGATAATTAAGAATTTTTTTTCTTTTCAACGGCCACAAGAATGTGAGAGAAGTTTCAAGAGCATCAAACACGCCATTGAAAATGCAACTGGAATGACATCCTTTAATCCAAAGCTTCATACAGAGGCTGTTGTTGATGCCAGCCTGTTTGGGTTAGGCACTATCCTTGCACAACATAGTGGACACCCAAATGCATATTGTGGCCTATGCTACTAGTAGTCTGTCCCAAATAGAGCATGCTTACTTACAACTAGAGAAAGAAAGTTTGACCATGGTAAGGGCTTGTGAACATTTCCATTTATTCCTGCACAGAAAGCTTTTCATGCTGGTAACTGATCATCAGGCTCTACTAAATATATTTGGCAATACAAAATCCAAGATGCCTCCACACATTGAACTATGGGGACTCCTATTGCACAAATACAATTATACAACTGTGCATCATCCAGGAAAGATCAGAATTCTGCTGACAACTTTTTGAGAGGTCCTATACAAGTTCATGGTACTCCATCTGAGACTGATAAAGCTCACATTACTTTCATCGTCAAGTCAACTACACCAGCTGCTATTTCATTAGCCCAGATCAGTGACATACTGAAGTTGAAGGACATAATTACACATCAGTCATGGAACAGACATACTCGACCTCTCACCCATGACGGTGAATACCAAAAATACAAAAATGTCAAGGAGGAACTGTCCATAGCTCAAGAGGGAATCATACTATGAGGATTACGGAGAGTCAGTGACAGAAAGTAAGTGAAGTGGTGCACGAAGAACATTGTGGAATCGTTGCCACAAAAAGAGCTCTTTGAGATTGAGTTTGGTTTTCGTACTTAGATGAAAGAGTCGAAAAGAAACTCATGACCTGTCATATATGCAACTGCCTTTATACAAATTTTAGGCAACATACCCTGAACACGTCAGAACTCCCTAAGCACGAATGGGAGAGAATAGCCATCAATTTCTTTGGCCTACTGAACATCACCTGATGGTTATTGTTGATGAATACTCACGGTTCAGGTCAGGTGGTTTGGTGAGAAAGTGAAATTTTTTTGTTTTGGTGTAAATCCGTTCAGTAGTTTTTGATAAATTAAGGAGAAAAGAAAATGCATTTATAGGGAGGTGAATGATTTGTGACCCCTACAGATCTCGTGCAGAGATCTGATTGCTGTCAATACTTCAACCAGGAAGTGTTGGCAGCCATCTTGGGACTCGATAGCCGAGTCCCAGAATAAAAAGTTTAAAAAAAGGAAAAGAGGCCAGGGTAAAGACACTATGACCCCTTAGCTCTGGTGGTTGGGTCCCAAAGGGACCCTCCCAGGGCTAAAAGCATTTTTATTTTGAATTTTCCGCCAGATCTGCCGCATATCCAATAAAACGTTTTTAAAAACTGAGGCTCGGGCTTCTGCACTTGGTGTTTTTTAAGCCTCCAGGTGGGCCAAGTCTCGGTGCATTCTTTTTTTTTTTTAGTGCGGGGGGCCTCCTCTCCTCCCCTCTGAAGCATCGGGGACCACGAACTCCCTGGGGCGAAATGGGAATTCTGTGCAGGGTGGCCACACGGCACCCCACAATCCGGCGATCACTACCTCCCTGGGCAAAATTATTTTTAGGCATGCGGGAGGCCTGTCAGCCTCCTCCTTCATTACTTGAGAAGCAGGGGGGCCATCCAACACCCCCACTTGCACTGGGGATCGCCACTTCACCAGGGCTAAATAAAATAACTAGGGGGACACCCGGCCCATCCCCTCACTCGGGAACCACCACCTCCCCGTGGGCTTTATTAGTATTTAGTGCAGGGGGGCGTGTGACCCCCCTTTCTGCCCCAGGGATCATCACCTCCCTGGGGCTATATTCTGTTGGAGAGTGGCTCTGTGGCTTTCCCTCATGGAGCAACTGATGGCCCAGGGGACTACCACCCCAAGAGCTGGCGCATGCTATGTCCCATGATGCCCACCCCTGGGACCTTGCTAAATTAAAAATAAATAAATAAATATGTAGGGACTACAGGGGAGCCCTTGAGGGCTCCTGCGCGGTCTCAGATAACCCATAAAGGGTAAATAAAAAAGTGAAAAAAAGAAAAAACAATAGCTCAGTGTGAAGGTCACAGCCCTTCACATTAAGCACTCATGATTCAAGTCCAGCCAAGTTCCCTTCCCTCTTTTTTTTCTTTAAGTACAAATTATTTTAATTTTTAAAAATGACATACATTTTTTTTATTTTAAATTGGACAGAAATATCTCATTCTAATTATATCATACATCAAAGGATAAAAAAAATCTATCTTTCTCCCTCTCACTTTCTCTCTCTCTTGCTGTCTCTCTCTCAATTTCTCCCACTCACACACCCCATCTCAGGGGAGTCCTTGTGAAATGGAAGTTACACTTTTCTCAAGTTAGCAATAAGTCTCAGTCACACACAAACAATGAAGGAGATGCAGGAAATGTTTCAATATATTTATTGAAAGGACTGCAATCTACAGTAAAATGCATGAGCGGCAATGATTAGGATAACGAATAATAAAAGAAACATAATTGTGAAGACTAGAGCTGTGGATACAAGGACCCCCACCATATTGCAATAAACATGAAATATAAAATCCCTATCATGGCGAACCTAATCTCTAACCTAAAGAGACAAAGTTGTGATAAACCTAATCTGCCAGTATCATGTCCATGAGAAATGCCCTACAGCCCTCGTTATCTTGGAATGAGGTCTCTAGGTCAAACTCCGTGGGGACACGAAGGGTGATTACTGCAGCAAGGTGACGTGCAGCATAGATGGCGTTGATGGCATCTGGTAAGAATCCCTTTGATAACCCTGTCTGCGTGACATGTATTTATATAGACCATATAGGATCCCTGAGGCAGGTATGTTACAAAAGAATACATAAGGAGGCATCATTCTGGCGGCAATTATGTAAATGATCCCTGACAAGTGTACATTATGTTTCTGTCACTCATAAGTGAGAAGGGGACATGATGTGCCTACCTGCATTCATCACTTGATTATGACTCTGATAGTGATGCCTTCAGAGTGGCACTGATAATGCAAAATCAAAACATTTCTCTAACTATAAACATGGCAAAACAGAGCAAACTAAATGGGTTAAAAGTCACTAGGTGACGGGAGCACAGGCCTGCAAGCCAAAAGGCTGAGCTAACCTCCTGAGTTCCAATAAAACTAACAGGATTCACTACAAACTATAATGTCCCTGTAACCGTTGTTTATATATATATATATATATATATATACATATATATATATGTGTGTGTGTGTGTTGCGTGTGTATTGATTTTGAGAAAAAAATGTAATTTTTAATTTAACAGAGGGAGAGATGTTGTGTCTTGCAAGTTTTAGGATGCTCCCCTTTTGGCTCTGAACAAACTCTGTAGCAGTGTGATGTAGTTGCTAAAATAGAATGCAACAAAAGTTTGGTTTAGAATGTTGGAGTTCACAGATACACTCAGAGGAATAAATATGTGTGATTTACAGCTCCATGTCTGGCATAGTCATTGGCAGGTACCAAGGCTGGGAATGATGCTACAAATAGGTGTTATTTTCTAATGCAAAGCCCAGTCTAACAGTTTAAGTAGATAGATGTTTGCAACAAAAACCAAGGGTAGTTGCACTGGCTTGCCCAAGTACCACTCAGGGAATCCCTCTTAGATGCAAAGAAGCACAAATCAGGGCAAAACACTATTTGCACAAAAAAGGGCACTTTTCCTGCACAAAAATACAGTGCTGGGAAGTAATACCTTATCAAGTCTTTCGCAACACTGTGTCAATTTACATGACTTTGTAGTGGAGCCAAGACTTTATAAATCCGCCCTTCATTGTCAATGGCTATGCTTTATTGCTGCAATGTGCACTCCTAACATGATTGCTATCGTAGTGGGAGAGTTGTGGTCAGAAAGCATTACCAGCTCAAAGAACCTTTCATACTTTCTTGATGTTGAAGTTGAAGCAGAATGTAAACCATACAGAATATGTTCTCACCTCTTCGCCAGAACCTGGAGTAGCCAAAAACACATTTTAGGAGGCTGACCTCACACTTCGTCAGCCAGAGCCTTATCCCATTAAAATTACACTTTATAGAGTCAGTGAAATTGTCGGTGTCTAAATGCATGCATGCGTACCATTCTTCTAGGGCTGTTGACATGTTAACACTGGCATAAAGCCAGGCTCACATATGTTTCCAGCTAAGGCTAGTTGATTCAATGAATCGCGGCTGTAGTATGCTGTGTCTGCAGCCATGGGCCTGTCTGGCAAACATTGAATAATTATAACGCTGGCTACATAAATCAGGCGAGTTTATAACTGTACTTGTCCTCATCCCAGCGCATGTCCCAGATTGTACCAAATTGTGTTTACATTCTGGGACTTAACTTATTTTACCTCGTATTTGTTCGTCAAACACAATAAAAGTTCATTTTAAACAAAATAAATTTAAAACCAACCAGAAGTCTTGCTCATTAAATATGTTTACATAACAGATGATAGCTGGAGAGAGAACGTAGGAAAACCCTATAAAAATAGTAAAAAGGGTGCTCCAAATCTAAAATTCCCCATAAAATTCTTACGACTCCCCCAAGGGAGCTTAATATAGTGTCAGCTGCCACAGTTTATAGTTCGTATAAACGTGTGTTTCCAGGTTCACAAACCACAATAGACTCTGGCGTTCCTCTGAAAGGCTGAAATTAGCGACCCTCAGAACCAATAACAGGCATTTACTAAATGATTTTCACATAAAGCTGGGAAGCACGCAGCTCTGCTTCTTCTACAAAAGGCTGAATTCAGTGGGGCATTTTCTGAACCAAGAGAGCTGGGTATTCCTTGCGGACGCCCTGCCCTTTCTATCATCACGCTGTCCTTATTTATCCATTTAGAACTGCAGGTCTCCTGCCTTTCAGCCTGGCTACTATTTGCAAGTGACTTGTTACTTGGGGCCCCAGGCATTCAGGGATTTATGGCCATACAATCGAACTTTGAAAGGCACAGTGTCATCCATCTACATTAAAAGAATGTGGACAGTAGATCATTTGACGCAGTATTATTCGTCAAGGTTGATCAGAGCGCATGGACAAGTGCCTCGGATAACCCTTACAGCGCATGGAGGCAGCTCAAAACGAAGCACGCAGTACAGTGCATCATGATCAAGCTCACATAACTAAAGTGAAACTCTTAACGACCAAATTACATCGTAGTGATCAGAAGGATACAAGAAAAGGAAGATATCTTATTATGAGGTCTAAAGAGAAATTTCCATACTGATAGTAAGTCTTTTCCAGCGAGGTGACAACTCAATAATATTGGCTTTAGTACATAGGTAAAAAAACCCTCTTCCAGAAATGTGATTAAGTACGAATCTGATATTTTTGGACACTTTCTTCTAGGGCCCTCTTTTTAGTTGCTTGGATGCTTTTGGAGTGATGTATCTTCTAGGATCCAAATCCTCAAAACAGTTACAATTTGCTACTTAAAATACAGGCAGAACCTCACATCGCACCACTTGTTATTAAGGCCCATATTTACAAGCACCCTGCGCCGCCAGTGCGTCACTTTTAGTGACGCACCGGCAGGACAGGCTGCGATCCATATTTACAACACAAAATGGCTTTGCATCGCTTTTCATGCCCTTGTAGATATGTAAGTCGCTGTGTTGCCTTACTTTGCGTCAGGAAGGCATTTCTACTGGTGTTGCTTGGGTGTTCCCATGCAACATCCATGAATTTTGATACATTCCCAGATTTACAAGGTTTTGTAAACTTGGGAATGCATCAAAAGCCTACGCCCCTCCCGGGGTGGTGTAAGAATGACGCAACGGGGAGAAATATATTTATTTCTTCCAGTTTTTTCCTCTTTCTATGTGTGCTGCATTCTGCAGCACACATAACAGGTGGAAAACACCTCCATTGATTGTTTATGTGCAGGAAGGTAGCCCTTTCTGCATAAAAACAATCATCACCACAATGCAGGAACCTTTGCACCATGGGGCAAGGGTGCTTGTGCTGGCACATGGCAGCAACTTCGGCACCAGCGCAGGGGAGAGGACAGAAATCTGCTGAATCTTGTAGATACAGCACATTTCTGCCCTTTTCCGGTGGCTCAGAGTGGCACAGTAAGGCACCTGCTGCGTCGTCCTGCGCCACAGGGCCTTGTATACATGGCCCTAAGTGTGAATGATCGACTGCATTTGAAAATAAAGTGAATGAGTGTGAGATTGAGTGTACGGGAGTTTGAAGAAGGCATTCCCCTCACGATGAACACCAACGATCCCTATTGGGTCGTCTCTGGAGGAGACACAATAGTGAGGATGCTATTTATGAGACTGAAGTTGATAAAGCAGAGTTGGGGTGCAAACAGAGATGTTACAGTCCTAACTAAACAAATCTCTCAATGAAGTCAATCTAATTAAGACATATACCATGGATGACATTTAGGTGTCACAGCTGTGACTCCTTGCTTGCCCTTTGCGACCCCTGGCACTGTCTTTGTGTACCCTGACCTCAGCTGTGGCAAAATCAGTGCCAGGAACTGGGGGGATGGGGATGGGGTGTTGGGGATGGGGTGTTGGGGGTTGGCGGGTGGGGGTAGAGGGAGGTGTATGCCCAGCCTAGGGAGTACTTCAATTTTTTTCCTTGAAAACAATTGGGATGAAGCTGATGAAGGCATTGTAATTATAGATATAACAAAATTAAAATATCAAAGTTGTTTGATAGGAAACTTTAATCGGTTGAGTCCAAAACGATACTCTTCAGCACTGGCGTCTGCTTGCCAAATAGAATTTTAGTAAACTATTTTTTTGTTTTAAAAAATTGCTTTTGTGCACCGCAGTGTATGCAATTTGAAGGAGGCCTCCCCATTTTAAATAGCTGCCACACCCACCCTCTGTTACTATTGTTGTATCAAAATATAATCTGTTGTGTTTCTATAGTAAATACTGAAAAAATAATTGATTGGACAAGCCAGTCTCTTCTTTCACTTTGAAGAATTTTTAGGCCATGTACTGCCACTATTTTCTTTTCTGTTTTGCCACCACTATTGCATCTATGTAAACAAGATACCGGGGTTCAGATGATATTACTGAATTTTAAAAGCAGGGTCTCACCACTACAAGAGAATATGTGGTTCAAAATGTTTGAAGGACTTAGGCACGCACCATGTGGTGCACGTCACTGCTCCATTCAGGATCCATGCTATGATTGAGAGCTGTGCCCATGTTAAAAGACTGGAGAAAACGTATATTTATTGTGCATTAAATTACTACAATGTTTCCTAGTATTCATCCGGTTTGTACTGCTGACACGGTAAGCAAATGTTTTAGACGTTACCCATTTTTTAAAAACATTTGTAACCTTTATCCCACCTCATGCCTCTTTCATCCACCACCAGTCACTTTCTGCCTCTCTATCTCAATCCTGCAGTTTGCTGTTTTCTCCCTTTCTCATCGTTTTTTTGTCTTTCTCTTCCTACTTTCCTCCTTGTGTGTTTTCCCTATTCTCTTTCTTGCTGTTGGTCAAAGCCTAACGAGGAAAACAAATGCCAAAGGGCCCCACCTCAAACCAATCAAATTAATAGCTGTCTAGCGAGTTATAAAGGGCAGTTCAAGATAGTTTCAAGTTCTAGCATCTACATTGCATTGTGGTACTTGTGGTTACCCACTTTATTATGCTGCTCCCAAAGCGCAAACATTATGGGATGTCAGGTGTGCTAGTAAACGTGGACGCACGTTAATAAGTGGAAAATGTAAAACTACAGCTGCATAGCCGGACCAGCTAACAAAAACCAGCTGAACACACTATGTGCGTCTCCTTCAAATCTGTAGCAAACCTACACAGTTCCTCATCAGTGTGATGCCCAGTGGAGGATATTCTCCAAAGCCTGTCTTCTGCCTTTTTCTACTCTGAGGTACAAATAATTGTTGGTCAGGCCTGCTCTAAAAGCATAGACTCATCAGAAGCTTATGTGGGGTTCCTTGTGAATGGGAAAGGAATAGAGCGGAGTAAAGAACGAAACAAACTCTTGACACATTACTGTCCTGCCGGGGAAAACTACCGGTTTGCTGATAAGCAAAAATCGCTCGCAAAATGCATGCTACCGCTTACCCCAAACCCTCGGGGGCTGGGAGGCGGTTGCGGTGCAGGTCCCCCACTGATTCAGTGCCAAAACATATGCACTAACAGAGGAATAACTTAAAAAAAATGTTTAAGAGACGGATACCGCTAATGCAGTTGTCTTAAACAATATTGTGTATTTCAATACGATTCAACTCGACCAGCGTTGATCACAAAGAGGAGTTTCCAGAGCATATTCTTTAAACAACAACTTTTACACCAAAATAATTGTTTTGAACTATCCAGGGTTAAAGTGAAGCGAACCTATAGAGACGACTTGCACTCTGAAGTGAGCCCAGTATAAAAAGAGGAGACCGTGGGCTAGCTTGTTTCAACACCCTAAAACATCACACTTAAAATAATTAAAGTGTTAATAAAAATATACAACAAACTGACAAGTCTAGAAATTCATGTAGGCACCACGTCAGCGAGATGTCCTGCAGCGGGTCACAGGTGACTTCAAATAGGAAATCCATGGCAGAGTAAAATTAGGACAGCAGACACCAAGCTAGTCTTGGCTTTAATTGATAACGAAAACGTTAAGGGGGTAATTCTGACCCGGGCGGGCGGCGGACGCCGCCCTCCTGGCGGGAACCGCCAAATGCCCGCTCCGCGGTCAGAAGACCACGGAGGCCATTCTGACTTTCCCGCTGGGCCAGCGGGCGCCTGCCAAGGGAGCGCCCGCCGGCCCAGCGGGAAAAGCCCTGCAACACAGAGGCCGGCTCCAAATGGAGCCGGCGGTGTTGCAGGGGTGCGACGGGTGCAGTTGCACCCGTCGCGATTTTCACTGTCTGCTATGCTGTTAGGGGGCCCAACAACACCCGTTCCCGCCATCCTGTTCCTGGCGGTCAAAACCGCCAGAAACAGGCTGGCGGGAAGGGGGTCGGAATCCCCATGGCGGCGCTGCAGCGCCGCCATGGAGGTTCAGCCCAGCCAGGGGAAATCCGGCGGGAAACCGCCGGATCCCCTTTTCTGACCGCGGCTTTACCGCAGCGGTCAGAATGGGCACTGAAGCACCGCCAGCCTGTTGGCGGTGCTTCCGTTGCCCGCGGCCCTGGCGGTCTTAGACCGCCAGGGTCGGAATGAGGGCCTTAGTCTCCAACGTGTTTCTGTTTTGCCATCTCACATCCTGAACTGTTTCTGTTTTAACATCTCACAACTTGAACCAAGGCATCACACTCTTTAAATTTAAATGCTCCCTACCCCCGCCTTGCGCAGAACAATCTCTCACCTCTTCTGAAGCGGCCTGAAAGATGTGTGGTGTTTCAAAGGAGATAAGCGTAAAGGAATTCAAGTTACCGGTACCTTAGTTTAGGTGGGCAAATATCACCCTTCCCGGGTAAAAATTCTTAGGAGTCTCTGGTCCACGCTCCACACCAAAAAAAAACAGCGTTATTCCAGCTACATCACACTGGTCATAAATATGGTTCCTAAACGGCGTGTAGTGCCCCTGGCTAGTTCTCACGGCTCACCAGGGTGCTGTGGCGCACAGATTGGGAACCACTGACACAGGAAATTCAACCATTTTTCTCCAAACATCCGCTTATGAGTTCTGAAGATAGACACATTATCAGCTGGTATACACAATTTTCATTTTTGTCATTCTTATATTACATTGATCAAGCAAAAGATTTACATTTAGTGGGCTGGGCACAGGAGAGCTACTAAAAGATAGCTGAAGAGCTACCTGTAGCACACAAGCTATTTGTTGGAGAAGCCTTTTTGAGACCTTCTATACTTTCTACAATGCTTAGACACCTCCTGCTGGTTTCACTCTTGCGCTGTCCATGCCCTAAATGTTGTCTTGGTGTTTTCATGAGAGCCTCCTGAATTTTTTTTGCAAAGGTTTATTGAGGAAGAAGTTACCAAGACGTGTATTGGGAATGGATGATACATGCTTGTTAGGTTTTGAAGACAATATGGCTGTGCTTGAATACCTCAGTACTATATTTGTGAAATGTCTGATATGAAAGGGAGAGGCAGGATTTCTGTTGTGGGTGGTGGCATTGTGAAATGGATTAGAAAAGTTGATGGAGATAGATGAGTGATTCAACTATCCAGGGTTTGTACTGCTTAATTATGGATTTCAGGGGATGTCCAGTTGTGTGATGGCACCCTCAGCAATTGCTTGACAGTGAGGAGGTCCGTCCTGATGCTGAAAAAGTCAACAAGATATATGGGGTTGTATGATGGAACAATGCCTGCCATTACCACGCATGCCTTTACCATGCGTCCATTACCACGCAATGCCCTTACAAGGCCTTGCCTTTACCCCACAAGTCTTTACCACGCATGGCTTTACTTAACAGGTAAGCGACAACCTTATTTTATATATATATATATATATATATATATATATATATATATATATATATATATATATATATATATATCTCTTCACTGACAAAACCAAAGGGTAGAGGGACGTTATAGTTAGGCTCAAATTTTAAGCATACAAAACCATAGAAATTCAGGAGTTATAGTCAGATTTACCTCAAGTAACTGTAACTCGTGCCCTAAGGTAACTATAACTTGCGCCACCTGTTTTATAGGTCCCGTGGTCCTACTGCCAAACAACAGTGTTTGCTGTGGCTTGGCTGCAGCTGCAGAGTTGCAGCCAAGCCACAGCAAACAGCTATGTCAAGGGAGTGGACACCCCTAGGACATAGCAGGAGCCAGCCCTGGGAGAGGAGGTCCCTGGGGCCATCAGAGGCTCCAAGAGGGGGGCTGCGCGACCCCCTCTAATGTGAAGCTAGCCCTCACGTGGTAGTTCCTGGGACGTGGGGGTCCAAAACAGACCACTTTTCAATTGTTTTCTGTTTGCCACAGGGGGTGGTGGTCCCCAGGGCCCAGGGGGCCATGGGCCCCCCACACATCTCTACAAAGAAGGCCCAGGCAGTAGTGGTACCTGGGCCTCGAGGGTCCCATAGGGACCCCCTTTATATTTTTAAAGATTTGCCCTGGGGGGTGGTGGTCCCTGGGGCGCGGGGGACATGAAGTCCCCTCGCTTGAAATTCAGTGTAGCCTAGGGATGGTGGTCCCTGGGGCTAATGGGAGTCGCAAAGGGACCCCATTTTCTTTTTTTAAAAATATTTACCTAGGGGGTGGTGGTCCCTGGGGAGTGGGGGGGCCACAGGCCCCCGCAAATCATTTTTTAAATGCCCTGGGGAGCTGGTGGTCCCAGGGGCAGCCACCTGCCCAGCTGGTATGATTTGCTCTTACAGAGATCTGATTGGCTGATAACACTTCAACAACAGAAGTGTTAGGAGGGGTTGGAAATCCTTTGCGTCCTTATATATACACATTTGAATTTTATTACATTTCTCAAAAACTACTGAATCAAATAACAAAAAGGGCTCTTTCTGGACCAAGAGATACTTTTCTGCCAAATTTGGTGCAATTTTGTTCAGTTGTTTTTGCGCTATCGCTGTTTAATTTCTCCTACGGGAATTAACATTGCAAAAGCTCTAAATTTCACCCCCCCCCCTTTATCTTGGCCCCCACTAGATGGATCACCCTGAAAATTTCTAGAGAGCAGCTCACGTGACTGTCGCATTTTTTGGAAAATGTTTGTGAAGATTTGTCTAGATGCAGGCAAGCAGAAAAAACAAACTTTTTCAATAGAACTAGGTCCTAACTGTAACTACCTAGTGATACCAAAACCATAGAAATTCACCTATTATAGTTATCTCAAGTAACTATAACTCGTGCCCTAAGGTAACTATAATTTGCTACCCTGCCATGCACAGCTTTTCCGTCAAAATTTTACTGTAATTATTACATTTATATTTTCAATGATGTTATCAAAGATGTTATGAGTCTCATAATTTGTGAGGTAATTAGCAGTGCATGGGGGTGTGTGAGTTATAGTTATAGTTTTATCTTGCTATTCTGACTCTTTGAAGTCATTCTATGGAGAGAAGACAGAGAGTGAGTGACAGGACAGCGGGGGGAGCTTCAAAGCCCAGTGGTCCTAGCTAGCTCCCCGCATCCTCCAGGAGCCGGCACTGCTCCCAGAAATAGGGAGCTGCTTGAAACAGCAGCTCCCTGCTTGTGGGAGCAATGTCTTCATCTGTTTCCCTGATCACATAGTTGCTTGCAGGGAAACAGATAAAAACTTCACTTGCAGAAAGTGAAGTGTTTGCTCTGATTTGGCCAGAGCTGTCAAAGCTCCCGCCAAGTCAGAGCAAACAACTATGTTCCGGAGGTGGGTGGCAGTCCCCAGGGCATTCACTGGCTCCACAACTCACAGTTTTAACTTAAATAGCCCCGGAAAGGTGGTGGTCCCCGGGGTTGGGGGTCTGTAACGAACCCCCTTCATTGTGCTCCAGGAGGGGGCAGTCTCCAGGGCTATGGGGGGGATAGGCACATTTGTTGATAATTAGTGCCCTGGGGAGGTGGCAGTCCTCGGGTTGTGAGGGAGCCGAGTGCCCCTTGTTGACAACTTGTGCCCCAGGGAGGTCGTGGCCCCTGAGGATGAGAAGGGGCTGGGCAGCCCCCTTGCATTTGTTGACAATCTGTGCCCAGGGGAGGTGGAGGTCCCCAAGCCAGCAGGGGGCCAGGCACATAATTAATTTAGCCCCAGGGAGGAGGTGGTCCCCAGGGCTGCGGGAGGGGTGGGGCGCAGCCCCCGAATTAAAAATGTCAATGTCCACGGGACCTGGCCCACCCGGGAGCATCTTATAAAGAAGCGGGCAGCCTATGCTTGTTTGTTTTTTAATTTCCCCGCAAATTTGCAACATCATCGGGAAATCGTGGCAAAATTGTTTTAAAAAAATGTTTTTTAGTCCTTATCGATCCCCACCACCCTGAACTCACCACACCACAAAACCCTAAAAATACCACCCAAATATCCATTCCTACCATAAACCCTATAAATACCCTTGCCACCCATATACTTACTCACCCTAAACTATAAAAATAACTCTTGCCAACCAAATACCCTTACCTACCCAAAACCCTAAAAATAGCCCTGCCACCCAAATACCCTTACCCACCCTAAACCTTAAAAAAAAAAAACTGCCACCTAAATGCCCTACCCAGGCTAAACCTTAAAAATATCCCTGCCACCAAAATACTCTTACTCACCCTAAATCCTAAAATTATCCCTGCCACCTAAATGCCCCTATTCACACTAAACCCTGAAAATAGCTCTGCCACCCAAAAACCCTTACCCACCTTAAACTATAAAAATACCCCTGCCGCCAGAATTCCCTTCCCCACCCTAACTCTAAAAATACCCTTGTCACCCAAATACCTTTTCCACCCTAAACCCTAAAATTACCCTTGCCACATAAATGCCATTACCCACCCTAAACCCTAAAAATGTCCCTGCAATCCAAGAACCTTCACCCACCCTAAACCCTAAAAAAATACCCATGCCACCCAAATGCCCTTACCCATCGTAACCCCTACAAATCCAGCTGTCACCAAAATGCCCTTACCCACCCTAAACCCTAAAATACCCGTCACACAAATACCCTTCCCCACCCTAAACATATCCCTGCCATACATATAACCTTACCCACCCTAAACTCTAAAAATAAATCTGCCAGCCAAATACCCTTATCCACCCAAAACCTTGAAAAATATCCCCGCCACCCAAATACCCTTCCCCACCCTAAACCCTGAACATATCCCTGCCATACATATACCCTTACCCAACCTAAACTCTAAAAATAAATATGCCAGCAAAATACCCTTCTCCACCCAAAACCCTGAAAAATATCCATCATCCAAATCCCCTTACCCACCCTAAACTCTCAAAAGACCCTGCCACCTAAATACCCTACCCACTCTAAAGCATAAAAACATCCCAGCCACCCAAATAATCTTACTCACCCTAAATCCTAAAATTACCCATGTCACCCAAATGTCCTTTCCCACCCTAAACCCTTCAAATATCTCTGCCACCAAAATACCCCTACTCACCTCAAACCAGTGCTTTAAATGGAAAAATAGAAGTGCAGGTACTCTGTAATAGAGTACCTGCTTGTTTCTCAGAAGTGCCGGTACTCTCCAATTAAAAGTATTACATTTTTCTTGAGATAAGCCGGTACTCTCCATCTCAAAATAAAAAAGTGCCGGTACTCAGTACCGGAGAGTACCGGCCCATTTAAAGCACTGCCTCAAACCATAAAAATCCCGCCACCAAAATGCCCTTTCCCACCATAAACCCTGCAAATACACTTGCCACCCAAATACCCTTACCCACCCTAAACATATCCCGGCCATACATATAACCTTGCACACCCTAAACTCTCAAAATAAATCTGCCAGCCAAATACCCTTATCCACCCAAAACCTTGAAAAATATCCCCGCCACCCAAATACCCTTCCCCACCCTAAACCCTGAACATATCCCTGCCATACATATACCCTTACCCAACCTAAACTCTAAAAATAAATCTGCCAGCAAAATACCCTTCTCCACCCAAAACCCTGAAAAATACCCCTGCCATCCAAATTCCCTTACCCACCCTAAATTCTCAAAAGACCCTGCCACCTAAATACCCTACCCACTCTAAACCATAAAAACATCCCAGCCACCTAAATAATCTTACTCACCCTAAATCCTAAAATTACCCATGTCACCCAAATGTCCTTTCCCACCCTAAACCCTTCAAATATCTCTGCCACCAAAATACCCCTACTCACCATAAACCCTGCAAATACCCTTGCCACCCAAATACCCTTACCCACCCTAAACTCTAAATATACCACTGCCACTCAAATACCCTTACCTACCCTAAACTCTAAAATTACCCTTGCCACATAAATGCTGTTACCTACCCTAACCCTAAAAATATCCCTGCCACCCAAATACCCTCATCCACCCTAAACCCTAAAATACCCCTGCCCCCCAAACACTCTTACCCATCCTAAACCCTACAATTATCCCTGCCACCCAAATGCCCTTACCCACCCTAAACCCTGAAATACCTCTGCCACCCAAACATGTTACCCACTTCAAACCATAAAAATACCCCTGCCACCAAAATGGTTACCAACCCTGAACCCTACAAATACCTCTGCCATCTTAATACCCTTACTCACCCTAACTCTAAAACTACTCTTGCCCCCCAAATACCCTTATCAATCCTTAACTCGAACTATACCTCTGCCACCCAAATACCCTTACCCACCCTAAAAATAACCCTGCCACCCAAATACCCTTACCCCCAAATCCTAAAGTAGCCCTGACACCCAAATACCCTTACCTACCCTAAACCCTAAAAAACCTCATATGCACAGTCTTGTCATCAATAATGTTATTGTAAATGTTGCAGTGATATTATGAATGATGCCACAGAAGATGTCATGAATGATGTAATATCTGGGATAAATAGATGTGCATAGACATGGAGTCAATGGCTGTGCATGGCGAGGGCATGAGTTATAGTTACCTTAGGGCAAGAGTTATGGTTACTTGAAATAATTCTAACTATAGCAGCTAAATTTGTATGTTTTAGCACGTGTAAATTGTGAACCTAACTATAACACTGCTATAACCTTTGTTTTTTTCAGTAAATTTCTATGTTTTTTTTTTTAACACAGATGGGGAGAGCTGCAGGGCGTGTGGCCAAGCCCTCCAGCCATCCCCCTACATGCATCCAGCCCCAAGCTGTGCACAGCCTTCAGCCGAACGTGGAAGGTGATTCACCACTGGGCCTGGCCTTTGGTCAGGCCCAGCAGCCAACCCCACGCATATCACCAAACCCCATGGTGAGTGAGTATGTGAGTGGATGTATTTGTTTCCATTGAGATATGGATCTGCGGATCCATTGTGACTTCACATGGGGGCCCGTGCTGAGTACCGCCATGGATCCGCAGATCTGCTGATGAGCCAAAAAGTTTTAGGCAAATTTTCCATCTGTCCTATGACATCACAATACTGTTATCCTGATCCCGTATGTCACTTTTTACTTTTACTTTTTCCTCCCTGCACTTAGACGATAAACAAAATGGCAGCTGCAACTTTTCTGTCTTGTTGCAGCCAATGAGGGCCTTGCTATGGAGTGAGGATCCACAGATCTACTATGGCGGACCCGCATCCCTAGATATCTATATTTCTTTTTCCTTTAATATCTCCAAAACTACTGAATGCAATTACACCAAATAACAAAATGAGAGCTTGCTGGACCATGATCTAGCTTTCTGCCAAATTTGGTGTAATTCCGTTCAGCGATTCAGGCTGTAGTTATGTTCAAAATCCCTATGGGAATTTGCATGAGGACAGCACATTTTGGGCCCCTCCTTTTTCTCAGCTCCCGCTTCACGGATCACTCTGAAAGTTTCAAGACATCAGCTACAGTAATTAACGTGTGAGTTTTGAAGATTTCGTAAATATTCATCAAAAGGTAGGTGCCAAAGTTTTTAGCAAAATAAAAAATGCCTTGTCTATGGGAATTAGGTCCTAACTATAATTACCTACTGGTGACTGGCAGTAGGTTATATATATATATATATATATATATATATAAATATATATATATATATATATATATATATATATATATATATATACACATATACATATACTTACCTGGCAAATACTTGCTTACTTGTGGTAAAGGAATGCGGGGTAAGGCATATGAGTGGTGCAGACTTTCGTGGTAAAGGCAATGCGTTGTAAAGGCACTGCGTGGTAATGGATACGTGGTAAAGGCGTGGGATTGACCTTCGTTGTAAAGGATGTTTTCTGATAAATTGTGGCTTGGGCAGGCAAAAATGACGGGTGATGATTCGCCTAAATGTAGGGTAATGAAAGTGAGAGCACACAACGTTTGACTTCACAATGACTCCTTGTGCCACCTATTTTCTACTAATGTGTTAGCAAAAAGGCAGGACTGGAATGCACAGAAATTAAATATGGTTCTTATAACCCTGTTTACAATTCGTTCCTGCCTTCATGACCTCTGATATCAGGGGTGGCAAAGGCGGTCCAAGGTGAACAAAATGATATGGCAGATGTAGCAGCTGTTACCTCTGGCAACCCCCATCGAGGTGCATAATTAATGGATATTTTTAGAGATAATGTATTGGTTACGCAAATAAGTCTACAACTGGTCACACTTCGATGAAATGGTATAAACATATATGCAAAGCGAGTATCCATACACGATCAGCAAACGCGTATCTCAGGCACCTTCTATAGTCCGTACAGTCCACATTTACAATAAGTCACCCCACACGGTCTCGGGTCTACGGTCATGGTTTGTGTTTACAACAGTTTCACAAGTTATCCAATTGCAGACTTTATTCCCCATTAAAGTGGCCTGAAATAGTATTTTTGTTAGACAGTACCTCGACTGTAGAAACGAGAGACTCTTGGGACATTGTAATTTTAACGCTTCTATATTATATTATTTCTACTGAATTCTAAGAGACCTATAATAATATCCTTGTGGGCTGACTCCATGTGAGCTACTCAGGACAGCGATGAGATAATAGACAGAACGTCTTGCTGAAAAAGTGCGCGAGCAAAAAAGTCACTGAAATATAAAAAGGGGTCTGGTGTGTTGACAAAGAAAACTGCAAGAAGAGGTAGTACTAGCGGGTTAACAGTTAATGATACTGAGATACAGTAACCAGAAAGTGGTTCCATAGGGGAAACAGTGGTATCATGAGCCGATAACAGTACTCGGGTATAGAAGGAGAAGAACAAAAGTTGGTGTAGTACTCAACAGAAGTAAGAGGTATGGTGCAGGGCTGGGAGAGATGGTACTCTCACTGCTGCGAGTCCAGTTACGGTGAGACAACAGTGGGATGCTGAAAATAGAGGAGGGAATGATAACGGGTTTATGGGAGCTGACTATTGATTGGGCACCAAGATGATATGTCAGTGTCTTGTGGCAATTTGATAATAGTTTTGGGGTTTGAGGAAGGAGTACTGGTACTTATTGGGGAAAGTTTAGCAGTGATATTAGACAGTGGAACGGAGATGTGGTATTCTCGTACGGTGAGCAGATCGTAGTACCGGAGAAACTAAAGGAGGTACTGGATTACGGAGCGATGGCAATCCAGGTGGGCAAGGTGAAGAAACAACGGTGCTCGGGGAATGAGAGAACAGAAAAGCTCTTGGGTACTATGAGTGCGCAGCGACACTGGTGCACTACAAGGATACAATCACCCAGGGGTGGAAAGGAAGAAGTGCTGCTGGAGAATAAGGCACAACAGTACTCGGTTGAGGGGAGAAGATCATGGTGTAAGGGTATATAGTCGGTATAAAGGAGGGATGGGTTTCCGAGAAGACGGATACAAAGGTGTGCATAGCAGGCAGCAGCTCAGAGGTTTCACGTCTTGCCTGTGTACTACACTTAGTTACACATTCTTTTTCATAGGATTGTTTCAAGTCTTTAATGTGTGCATGTTTCGGCGCGGGAGAATTTCCGACGCAGTATTTGTTTTTTGTTTGGTTGCTGTCCCTGACACTTACCTCTCCTTCACTTGACAGTTTTTCGATTGGAAATGTGGGAAGCAACCCATCCAGAAGGTATGTGAAAATATTCCTAAACAGCCATCGGTGAATGATTCGTAGGACCGGGCCCTAAAAGAGGGTGCGTTTTGTGTGAGGTGAAAATTGTATTATTTTTGGTTGCTGACCAAGTAGGTTCCTCAAACTATCACAAAGGCGTAAGAAAAATACTCATTTTGCAAAACCTTTCTTTGTGACTGCATCCAGCCATCCTCCTTCTGGGTTTCATTAGGGCAGGTTGCAAAGAATACCCCTGAGCTATTTGTATACTTTGGTATGAAATCACCATGTAAAACGATTCCATGGAAATAAAATACAAGCCTGCCTACATTCATCCAGTCTAGAACCCACCCAGCAGCTGCAGCATATTACATGAGCCACAGTCTTTCTTTGCAATCTTGTATAGCGTGATTGTTACCCGCACCTCAGATTTCAGAGGGAAACAGGCCCAGCAAGACATTGCCAGGGTGCCAGAATATTTTACATACCCCTCCCAGACGGGCGAGTGCCCCGCAAGATCCCGGCCGTTAGCATGCACTCAACCTTCTCAAGTGGTAACACAAGTCCTTTGTTGGTTCAAAACGGCCGCAGTTTTTTATTCACATCACCCAGCATAAAACATAATTCTCTCCCAAATTGTCTGTAGCTCCAGTTCCGTCAGGTAAATCCATAACAGCATCCTGTGACAGCACTCTGAGCGAATGCCTTATTTCCGCAAGGGTCTAGCACATCCTGTGACCTCTAGGCTACACCCCTTCTGCCAAGGGTTATGAGCAGCCCTTGCACCTAACCCGGGCTGCAAGTGCTGTGTTCACTCTCTGCTGACCCCTTGCTGACCAATAGCCTGCTCCCCATGCCTCAGCCATAAGGCATCTCAAGAGCCTATTGTACATGGCTCTTCCTTTAGCTATTGCGCTCCCTCTGCTTTCCCTTTGTCCTTTCTCCGCCACGCTAGCTGTGGTTTACCGACCTCAGGCAGCTCCTGCACCTGCTCCACCACTTCAGTTCTCCTAGTTTGGAGCTTAGAGGTCAAGACCCCTTTCAATGTTGAGGAGGAGCAGGCTACACAAACTTCACACACATCTGACATTGCTAACTCTATTTCTGTGTTAGTCCAGTGCCAAGACAAGCACCCTGCATGATAACTTCCATTCTTGTGGGCATTAGCATCTATGTGGCCCCTAGGCTTCACCTTGCTGCCTAGATTTGTTGCCGGCGGCCCTTGTACCTGGCCCGGGCTGAAACTGTCATGTCTGCACTGTGCTGACCTCCTTTGCTGACCATGTGCCTGCTCCCCTGTGCCCCTGCCATAAGGCACCCCAAGGACACGCCAAGACAAGCACCTAGTGTGATGGCATCATCTTCTTGTGGGCATCCAGCACCTATGAGGTCCCCAGGCTTCACCTTGCCGCTGAGATTTTTGGTAGGTGGCCCTTGTGCCTGGCCTCAAGCTACAAGTGCTGTGTCCCCCCTGTGCTGAAGCCCTTTACTAACCATTTGCCTGCTCCCTAGTGCCCCTGGCGTAAGGCATCCCAAGGACACGCACTGGAGAAACTCCTTTCTATATTCTATCACGCACGACTTCGCTGAGCTCCCCCTATGCTATGTAGGATAGGTCTTTACCCACCCGAGTCAGGTGGACCCATTCACCTTGTAATGCCCTGGGGTTCTTAGATTAATGAACCACATGCCCCACCCCCTGAGAGGTGAACCCTGTCTTCTGAGTCGTAGCCCAGGAATCTAAGGTTGGGACCCAGTGGACAGTGCTTAATTTGTGCTTGTTGTTTCCGGTGCAGAGCACCGGCACTTATTTTTGAGGGCCGGCGCTTATTCTTCTGCCTCAAGCACTTGCTGCGAGCAAAATACACATACGGGAAAGACGGAGGAAGAGAAAAAAGAAAAAGCGTCACAATGGCAGAAAGCAGAAAGCTGCAAGAGTGAGCTGAAGGAGCAGGAAGTGGCTTTAAATGGATTAAAGAGGCCTCAGATGGCTTCAGGATTACGCTGCCTCAGTATTCCGTGTTCCCGCATTTAATTGCAGCAGCTGCATGTTTAAGAGGAGGGCTTTGAGCACTGGCACGTTTTTATTTACAAATTAAACACTGCCAGTGGGTGCAAGTCACCACCTAGTTGCAATGTTGGAAACAGCAGCAGCTCCTCCATTAGGGCAGAGGAGCGTCGCCCCCCCACCCCCGGCCAGCAGCAGCAGCTGCAAAACCTTTTAAAGAAAACAAAAATAAACTGAGTTTATTATCATTTTCTTGTAAAGGAGCAGGGCATTGGGGGTGATGAGCACTTGAGGGAAGTGCACAGAGCACTCCCCTCAGTGCGCATGTATGTTTGGCCGGGCATCTCGGGCCGGCTAAACACACATGCTCAGTAGGCTGTATCCAGCCAGGCACTGAGTTGCCGGGCTGGAGAGTGCAGCACAGGCTCCCAGTCTGCCTGGGAGTGCCCTGGCTGGGCGTTACCAGTCAATCCTAATGCTGCTTTGAGCAGCGTCAGGATTGGCCACAGGGCAAGCTGGGAGCCTGTGCCTGCAGCCTGGAGTAACAACGAGGAAAAGAGGAGCAGCGCAGCAGCAACGAGGAGGAAAGTTTTTTTTTAAAGTTTTTTTTTATTAAATGCCCCCCCCCCCCCATGCTCTGCACCTACCCCTCGCCCCTAAGAGGTCAGCGAGCCGCAAGTGGTTAGATGCACATGGTAAATGCTTTTCCAACTTTATATCATTAATTGAACAATTGTGCACCCACCAATTGAGTACCTTTGAACCAAAAAGGACTTCCAAAAGGTTCAAGTGTAACAACTTATCTCTTCTGCTCTTACTGCAGTCAGAGCACTCATACGTTTATAATTAAGGTTATCTGGGCTGAAGCATGGATGTGTCCTAGGACCATGACTATTTAAATTACATTTGCCTGATTTAAGCCTGGTGCTTGACTCCAATTCCTCTTTTCCACTGAAGCTGCAGGGCCCAAAAGCTGACTTTTCTGCAATACAAGTAAGCCCAATCATAATCGCCGAAGCACCTGTTGTCTAAATGAGATCCTTAAATGCATGGAACACTTACTGTTAGAGAAACAGTCTAAGAAGTAATAACAGTAACCTTAAGCTTCTGAGCTTTAATTGTGAGATAAATAAATAAGGTCCTGTAAGCTAGTGGGGACAACACAAGTCCTAGTGATGGGGTTCAAACAATATAAGTGTCAGTATTAAGGACCATGTCCTTGGCACTTAATTAATCCTTTCTGTGGTGTTTGACCCGGTGACAGAGTTGTATGTGGAATCAATGTACCAAGCTGGCACCAGTATGTCAAAAACAGTGACAACGAGGAAGATACTCATAGGATATGGGCACTCACAGATAGTCCAAAGAATAGATAACACATTTAGTTCATGGCACGGTGCTTCTGACAAGAGGATCTCCCTCAATCCTCCAATGTTTCCAGAGAAACGCAATAGCATACAAACAAGAGTCGTAGCACTCGTGGTATAAAGACAGAGTTAGAAGTTGTTCGTATGTCCAGTCTTCTTCGTAAATTATCAACCAAACTTGTGTTTATATCACAGTCCAAGTTTTATTAGTACTGTTCAACAATCCTCCACAAGAACAGCCTATTTGAATGTTCAGATATCCTCCAAAAGAACAGCCATTAGTACTGTTCAACAATCCTCCACAAGAACAGCCTATTTAAATGTTCAGATATCCTCCAAAAGAACAGCCAAACATGTTTCATCCTCTGAGAAGTATCTCTCATTGAGGACTTCATCAGGGCTTACTGTACTTCATAAGTTCAAAATTATCATATCGTTCAGTATTCTTCGAATATTGTCTCCGTCAGAATGTCAGAATAACTCAATAAAGGAAAAAAGGGAGGAACGCCGCGCGGTCTAATTCACCCGCAGCGTTCCCGAATCTAGTGGCTGCGATGTAATGTAACAACTTATCTCTTCTGCTCTTACTGCAGTCAGAGCACTCATACGTTTATAATTAAGGTTATCTGGGCTGAAGCATGGATGTGTCCTAGGACCATGACTATTTAAATTACATTTGCCTGATTTAAGCCTGGTGCTTGACTCCAATTCCTCTTTTCCACTGAAGCTGCAGGGCCCAAAAGCTGACTTTTCTGCAATACAAGTAAGCCCAATCATAATCGCCGAAGCACCTGTTGTCTAAATGAGATCCTTAAATGCATGGAACACTTACTGTTAGAGAAACAGTCTAAGAAGTAATAACAGTAACCTTAAGCTTCTGAGCTTTAATTGTGAGATAAATAAATAAGGTCCTGTAAGCTAGTGGGGACAACACAAGTCCTAGTGATGGGGTTCAAACAATATAAGTGTCAGTATTAAGGACCATGTCCTTGGCACTTAATTAATCCTTTCTGTGGTGTTTGACCCGGTGACAGAGTTGTATGTGGAATCAATGTACCAAGCTGGCACCAGTATGTTAATGCCTACACTTGCATATGGACTGATAGCCTTTATTATAAATTAGGTAAATCGCTTGAAATAGCTTGATGCAGAACATATAGATAAAATAGATTATAATTCCACCTACTTGACAGCCCAGATGCAAGTGTGACTAGAATTTACATGCGGAATTACAAGTCTATATTGGGGCAATTTACAGAAACACTGCAATGTTCACAGAGAATAAATTATTATTTTTTAAACATTAAAAACGTACCTGATCCGCTGACCTGCACCGCTCTCCTTTCCAGCGTCGCTGCAAGCACCGGCTCCCAGCCTGCCCCGCGCCAATCCTGACGCTGATCAAAACAGCATCAGGATTGGCTGGGAGCACGCAGGCACACTGGGAGCATGTGCAGGCTCTCTCCAGCCCAGCAACTGAGAAAGCCTACTGCGCATGTGTGTTTGGCCAGCCCTCGACAGCCGGCCAAACACACATGAGCTCTGAGGGAAAGTGCTGAGCACTCCCCCTCCGTGCATGTCACCCCTGTGCCCCCACCCTTTCAGAACAGAAGTTTATTATCCTTTCTTTCTGAAAGGTTTGCAGCTTCTTCTACTGGAGGGGGAGCAACACTCCTCTGCCCTTGTGGAGGAGCCGCACCTGTTCAGCACTCATCTGTAACTCGTGCAACATTTGGACCTGGCTACCGGGCAAGGGTAAAGAGGCAGCTTGCCCATCTTGTATTGAACACCACTGTGATTCTACATGGTACATGCTCTTTGTTGCAAGCATATTAGCTCTCTGCCCTACCTTATGATGAGTCAAAACTTCACAAGACAAACGCCAATCTTTCTCAAGGAAGAATATTAATCACCAGAGTTATCTTGACATTTTTATTGATGCCTAATAATTGCAGAGGCCAGGAATGCAGCAGCAGGTGCTTTTAAAACAAATATACTTATAAACTAGCGCTCTAAGTCGGGCATGTCTGTTTTTTTTTCAGACAATAAATGTAGCCTTTCGTCCTTCTCAACACGAATATATAAATACCAATTGCAATTTTGTGTGCAATTGCGGCTGTTTTCTACCATTAAGGTACAGACTGCTTCAAGCACTGTTGTGGGTATCTAAGCACCATGGTAGGCACAGGTAATTATTTAATCAATCTTGGAAGAATGAAGGATGGGTGAGCAAGGGATGGGCTTCAAACTCTTCAATCAAAGACCGGCGTTTCAGAATTATTTGCACCCTACGGGTGGGTTAATCCTTTGCCCTCTCCCACCGCCTAACCGCCCTCTCAGAGACTGGCATGCCTGAGATTCTGGTGTGACTTGTGTCTCTGGAGTGATAAGAGGGTGTTACATTACTGATGCTGGCCTTGAGAGCTACAGTGGAAGTTCTGTTGCAGTCAGCAAGGGATGACCCCTGTGGCACATTTGGGTATTCCAGACAGGGCACAACTGTCTGTGATTGTCAAACATTGTTGAGGAGAACTCAGCAAACACCCGTGAAGATGAAGGAACTGCTCCATTGGCTACTCCTTCGACCTTGTGATGTACTGAGAGCCAATAACTTTCTGGCTTTCGGCAGAGGCACTCCTAAGCTCAACTTCAAGATGGTCACCCCCAATGGTCTACATGCTATAATCTTCTGTCATCTGGCCTGAGCTAGATACTCGTTGGTCCCCGTCTGGCAAAGTCCTTCTCCCTGGATGCAAACTTTCTCCCCATCACTCTTCCTTCTTTGACATACTTTTAAGAGACTCTTTATAGACTTTTCAGGCTCGTTGTTGCAGAACCTATCTTTTGTAAAGCGCTTTACATGAGCATCAGTCACTTGAGCCGATGCCGAGGCTCACACCTGGTTCCCGAGCGCTAAAGACATCAGCACTAGCTGTTACATGACAATCTTTCCTATGGCGGCAACAAAGAGGCACAACTACTTTCCTCAGATCCCCTAATTGGCATTTGTGCAGCACTTTAGATCCTGACCGGTCACTGACTTTTTAAGCGGCTATGCTTGGCAGGGCTCAGAGCCAGGGTCCTTCACCCTAGATACTCATGGTCCCCCAAGTGGGCCAAACAGTGTACTTGGAGCCTGTGCAAGCTTCCCCTTTCAACATTGCTAACCTAGACTGCCCTGCACTTGATCATATGGACATAGCAGAACCGGGGAGAGAAACTGCTGGAGGTGAGGCTATTCCCAGCATACCGAGATGCATATTTCAATAGCTTCTGTCTAGGACCACTCCCCTAAGGCCTGCTTCCTACTGCCAACAAAGCGGCCCTACATTTAAAAGGGAGCCCCTTCATTCTGCCTGCCCTGCCTTATTAACTTATGCCCATGCCTCTGTCACAGATTGCTGTATACTCCCCAGCATTCACAGTTGGCAATTTACTATAGCCGCCAGAGCTTTGCTCATTTCAAGGAGCCTTGAAACCGACCAACCCAGCAAGAGCCAGTAGCTTCCCGGCTGAATACCTGGCGGCCTGCTGAGCTGCCACGCATAGGCGCTGCCGTTCCGGCTCCAGGTATCTACGGAAAACCTTCATTTATGACCCGGCTGCCTTGTTGCCAATACAGGTTCCAAGCATCAGTCACCTTCTCTTGGGCACCGCCATCCCGGCTGCAGGTGCCAGTATGGTGGGACAGATGATTCATTGTTTGTTGCCACTTTGCGTGAAGCCACCAGGGATGAGCCTCCACCCGTGGGTTGCTACACAGGCCACCAGTCCCTCTACCTGAAGTTACCATCTCTGGGGGTGATCGTTCTGCACCTCCATTCCTCTTGTGCAACATCTCGAACAGTGGTGGCAATGGTCATTTTTTCCGACGCCAGTGGTGAAGGCATTCGACCTCCTCGGGGACCTCCCCTGCCGATTGGTCCATTTGACTCATGCTGCCAATTGCCGCCGGGAGCTGTCCGGCTGCATCTCCCTAGCCCATGTGCTAAGTCTTTAAGGATGTTGAGGGACATTAGGACCTGCCTATATGTCCTTCAGTGTTTAGCACCCGGGCCAGCACAACCATGAGGTTTATTGGATAATTCTATTCTACACCAGGGGTCTTCAAACTGGGGGGCTACCCCCTAAGGGAAGCCTCAAATGATCCTAGGTAGCAGCACCAGGCTGTGGCCAAAATAAGCATTATGTTAGTAACAGGGCTTTGTCGGAAAAAATTAGCAGCAGTAAACCCATCTGTAATGGGCCACCAGTAACGTGTTTTGTCATTTATATCCAAACTGGGAATATGTGTCAAAAGGAAAGGGACTCCAAATACTCCTCAAAACCTCTGCACCCACCCCCAGTAGTCACACTGCGTTTACTTTTACACAAGAGTATTTGGGGGAGTTCATTTTTCAACTTGAACCTTTGGCATTCGGCACTTGCAACCTACCATCAAATGCTGCATATGTTGCGTTTGTGCCATAAACATTGATATTTTTTGTTGCCTGCACCCAATTTTCATATCTGTTTGGTTACAGTGACACAGTGTGCCCAAAGTGCGCTGGGTATACCCAGACATGGGTCCTGGGGTCACTGTACCACTGGAACCAACCTATACCAGGCTGAAGAGCTAATATCAAGGGTGAGATGGGTCCTAGGTTGCTTGTGTTCCGGTTCGGGAAGGACCTGGCCTGGCGGTACATGCTGGACTGTTACCATGAGGAACAAAGTCAAGACAGATTTGCATATTGCAGGGTCCAAACTGAAGTGGCATGGTGGGTGAAAATGATGGATTGTTATGCAACCTGAGCAATTGTTAGCGGTTGAGATTAATTCAAGCATTCTGTCCTTCACCTTATTTTTGTAATTTCAAAGCAGTCTGCTGCAACTAAAATTGGGTGCAAAGATAAATGCAGGTGAGGTACTTGGAATAAATGAGATACACTTCAGTTCGTCAGTGACAACTAGGAAAGAAAGGTAACAAAAGATGTGATTAATAGTGCAGGGAAGGAGGATGAAAGCTAGCGAGGGAAGCTAAAAGGGTGCAGGGAAAACAGGAGAGATTTGGAAAGCTTATGAAGTGAGAAAAGACAAGTTGAGGAAGTGTAGTGTAAGGTGGAAGAACAGCAGGCTGAACGTGAATGTGCCTCGAATGTGAGAGAAAGGGAAAGCACAGTTGGAAGGAAGAGAGGATATGTGAGAGAAATGCAGAGCAATGGGGAAGAAAAAATAATGTGTAAAATGAGCAGAGGAAATATTAAATGAGAAAAAAAGCCATGAGCAATATCGGTGAAATAAATCTTAATGTGAGGCGTCAAACGGCATAGAGAAAAAGAGAGCGGTGGGAGGAGGGTAGAGGGAAAGAGAAAGAGAGCGAGTCAGTGAGAAGTGGGGAGAGCTATGAAAGAGGGAGGAAGTGCAACACGGGTGGTGAAAGACCATGGAGAACGTTGTGAGAGGCCCAGACTATCAACAGTAGTCAAAACCGAAATGAGGGGAATCGAAGGCGACAGCCCTGGACGATCTGTACAGACCTGCAAGTGTAAAGCAGTTCTCAGGGCTCAGAATAAACACACAAATGCTGTGCAAAGGCGCTCAAATTACCTCGAATTGGAAATTTTCCGAGCTGACCATGAATATTAATATGAATATTATTCTATTTCTATCTCTGAAGTCCCTGGGATTCAGTGTTCCCCATATATCTTCCTCTCGGTGCATGAGGTCACCAGCACTGAAATATCAAATGATCCGCCTGGAAGTAAAGCACTCGCGCAGTTTGATATATGGTAATACAAAGGCTCCATCATTTGCAGCCGTCAGAACGAGCCTGCAGTCTGAACATCACAGCGAGAAGCCGAGGGTGGGATAATGGAAGCGTCCCGGAGATAAAACGCAGCTCAATTACTCATGCCCCGAAGAAAGCAAAATATTGTTTCCTTTGTGCAAGCAGTCGCAGCAGTGATCCAGACTCAAGCGGCACTAAGGTTTGTTACTCAGGGGGAGAAATGATTTAAAACACAGATTCTGCTTGGAATAAAAGCAAGAAAAAACATAAGCGACACATATGTAGAATCTTGGCAAGGTCCGGAAGGTTTATCTGACTGCGCACTGTAATTCAGTAAACAGAAATCCCTGGGCAATGAAGTAGGGCAGTTCATGAGGCCCTGACGTTAGGGCCACAGGGCATTTTCCATGAGTGTCCACCTACTGCTCCAGCACGCCCTTCAATGCCCTGCTCTCTTTCCTTACTCCTGCATATCCTCTCCTGAGTGCCAGAAGGAAACTCCTGAGTCAAGCTGAAGCGGGCAGGACACTGCCTATCCCCCAAGCTTTAAATGTAAACTCACTTGATGGGAATGAGGCACCTTAGAGGTTTGACATTTCTTCTAGGATGAGTAGGCTGATTAGAGGAAGCAGAAAGTAAAGGGGAATGCATAGTGGAAGAAAGCATGGAACTGGGATGGGAGAAGGGAGACCAAGAGACAAAGAAACGCATTATTAGAAGAATCCAGAGTCCACACCATGACTAACAAAGTGCCTCCTGTCTCTGCACTCTGTGATGCGATAATGCCTGTCTGCAGATCTCCTCCCAAATCCAAAAAAAAATCAGATAGTTCTTCAGTCACTTCCATTTAAGGGGCATTGCCATTTACAGAGCGAATTTATGAAAAATTACATGTGAGGAAATGGCAACTATGCAGTGATCATGGAGCCTTTAATATCAATGACCACATATGGTTGAAGATAAAAATTTGGATCATCCTTAAGAATCCTCATGGACCTACCATTACTAGGTCTCATTGACACAAGTGGGATGGTGGGGCCCTTCGTCTCTTGATGGCATATGGTCTAATTTTTAGGGCAGAGTCTGCAAGTGCATGCATCTCACCTTCGAGACTCTGTTGTATACAGTAAAGGGCGTGGAGCCCGCCTGTTGCTTACCATCTGTTGGCTTGCGTGGCACCCTGCTTTAAAACCTCGTAATTCATCACTGCATCATTCCCATTCCTCTGTGTGAAGTAGGGACCAAGCACCTGATTGATTCAACTTAATCAATGCCCCTCCACTGCTCCCAATGTGACTGAGGTACTATTTTGTTTGCAAACAGAAGGTGTGTGACTGTCAAAAATGTACCCAGCAGGACAAACGTAACTGCAAAGTTTTACTTTTTTTATATAATCCACTTTAATCCACCTGTAGGAGGCTGGCCTGGCTTGTAGTGGGTACCAAGGGGTATTTACACTCTGTACCAGGTCCAGTTATCCCTTATCAGTGTAGAAGAGGTGTTTCTAGCAGCTTAGGCTGATAGAAGGTAGCTATAGCAGAGCAGCTTAGGCAGAACTAGGAGACATGCAACGCTCCTACTATACCACTGGTGTCATATGCACAATATCATAAGAAAACACAATACACAGATATACTAAAAATAAAGGTACTTTATTTTTATGACAATATGCCAAAAGTATCTCAGTGAGTACCCTCAGTATGAGGATGCCAAATATACAAAAGATATATGTACACACTACAAAAAATATGCAGTAATAGCAAAAGGAAGTAATGCAAGCAATGTAAAGTTACAGTAGATTGGAATAGGAGCACATAGGTATAGGGGTAACACAAACCATATACTCCAAAAGTGGAATGCGAACCACGAATGGACCCCAAACCTATGTGAGCTTGTAGAGGGTCGCTGGGACTGTAAGAAAACAGTGAGGGTTAGAAAAATAGCCCACCCCAAGACCCTGAAAAGTAGGTTTAAAGTGCACCTATATTCCCCAGAGAGCACAGAAGTTGTGATAGAGGATTTCTGCAAGGAAGACCAACACCAGCAATGCAACCAAAGTGGATTTCCAGACGAGAGTACCTGTGGAACAAGGGGACCAAGTCCAAGAGTCGCGACAAAGTTGAGATTGCGCAGATGCCCAGGAAATGCCAGCTGAGGGTGCAAAGAAGCTGCCACCGGATGGTAGAAGCTGTGGATTCTGCAAGAACGAAGAGGTCTAGAAACTTCCCCTTTGGAGGATGGATGTCCCACGTCGTGAAGAAGCTTGCAGAGGTGTTCCCACGCAGAAAGACCGCAAACAAGCCTTGCTAGCTGCAAGGGTCGCGGTTAGGGTTTTTGGATGCTGCTGTGGCCCAGGAGGGACCAGGATGTCGCCACTTGGATGAGGAGACAGAGGGGGCGCCCAGCAAGTCAGGGAGCCCTCACAGAAGCAGGCAGCACCCGCAGAAGTACCGGAACAGGCACTACGAAGAGGAGTGAACCGGAGCTCACCCGAAGACACAAAAGGGAGTCCCACGACGCCGGAGGACAACTCAGGAGGTTGTGCACTGCAGGTTAGAGTGTCGGGGGCCCAGGCTTGGCTGTGCACAAAGGAAATCCTGGAAGAGTGCACAGGAGCCGGAGCAGCTGCAAATCACGCGGTACCCAGCAATGCAGTCTAGCGTGGGGAGGCAAGGACTTACCTCCACCAAACTTGGACTGAAGAGTCACTGGACTGTGGGAGTCACTTGGACAGAGTTGCTGAGTTCCAGGGACCACGCTCGTCGTGCTGAGAGGGGACCCAGAGGACCGGTGATGCAGTCTTTTGTTGCCTGCGGTTGCAGGGGGAAGATTCCGTCGACCCACAGGAGATTTCTTCAGAGCTCCTGGTGCAAGAAGGAGGCAGGCTACCCCCAGAGCATGCACCACCAGGAAAACAGTTGAGAAGGTGGCAGGATCAGCGATACAAGATTGCAGTAGTCTTCTTTGCTACTTTGTTGCGGTTTTGCAG
The DNA here is from genome assembly GCF_031143425.1 of Pleurodeles waltl. Classification (NCBI taxonomy): domain Eukaryota; kingdom Metazoa; phylum Chordata; class Amphibia; order Caudata; family Salamandridae; genus Pleurodeles; species Pleurodeles waltl. The sequence goes on from NC_090440.1 coordinate 1,214,994,115, forward strand.
GCGTCCTGAGCAGTCAGCGGTCGATCCTTTGGCAGAAGGTGAAGAGAGAGATGCAGAGGAACTCTGATGAGCTCTTGCATTCGTTATCTAAAGAATTCCCCAAAGCAGAGACCCTAAATAGCCAGAAAAGGAGGTTTGGCTACTTAGGAAGGAGGATAGGCTAGCAACACAGGTAAGAGCCTATCAAAAGGAGTCTCTGACGTCACCTGCTGGCACTGGCCACTCAGAGCAGTCCAGTGTGCCAGCAGCACCTCTGTTTCCAAGATGGCAGAGGTCTGGAGCACACTGGAGGAGCTCCGGGCACCTCCCCTGGAAGGTGCAGGTCAGGGGAGTGGTCACTCCCCTTTCCTTTGTCCAGTTTCGCGCCAGAGCAGGGCTGGGGGATTCCTGAACCGGTGTAGGCTGGCTTATGCAGAGATGGGCACCATCTGTGCCCATCAAAGCCTTCCAGAGGCTGGGGGAGGCTACTCCTCCCCAGCCCTGACACCTTTTTCCAAAGGGAGAGGGTGTAACACCCCCTCTCTGAGGAAGTCCTTTGTTCTGCCTTCCTGGGCCAAGCCTGACTGGACCCCAGGAGGGCAGAAACCTGTCTGAGGGGTTGGCAGCAGCAGCAGCTGCAGTGAAACCCCGGGAAAGGTGGATTGGCAGTACCCGGGTCTGTGCTAGAGACTCGGGGGATCATGGAATTGTCTCCCCAATGCCAGAATGGCATTGGGGTGACAATTCCATGATCTTAGACATGTTACATGGCCATGTTCGGAGTTACCATTGTGACGCTATACATAGGTAGTAACCTATGTATAGTGCACGTGTGTAATGGTGTCCCCGCACTCACAAAGTCCGGGGAATTTGCCCTCAACGATGTGGGGGCACCTTGGCTAGTGCCAGGGTGCCCACACACTAAGTAACTTAGCACCTAACCTTCACCAGGTGAAGGTTAGACATATAGGTGACGTATAAGTTACTTAAGTGCAGTGGTAAATGGCTGTGAAATAACGTGGACGTTATTTCACTCAGGCTGCAGTGGCAGGCCTGTGTAAGAATCGTTAGAGCTCCCTATGGGTGGCAAAAGAAATGCTGCAGCCCATAGGGATCTCCTGGAACCCCAATACCGTGGGTACCTCAGTACCATGTACTAGGGAATTATAAGGGTGTTCCAGTATGCCAATGTGAATTGGTGAAATTGGTCACTAGCCTGTTAGTGACAATCTAGACAGCAGAGAGAGCATAACCACTGAGGTTCTGGTTAGCAGAGCCTCAGTGAAACAGTTAGTCATCACACAGGGAACACATACAGGGCACACTTATGAGCACTGGGGCCCTGGCTGGCAGGGTCCCAGTGACACATACACTAAAACAACATATATACAGTGAAATATGGGGGTAACATGCCAGGCAAGATGGTACTTTCCTACACACCGCCCCCCCCCCCCCAAACGAAGGACAATAAGACTAGCCATGACCTGATGAGTCTTCATTGTCTAAGTGGAAATATCTGGAGAGTCCATCTGCATTGGAGTGGGTACTCCCAGGTCTATGTTCCACTGTATAGTCCATTCCCTGTAGAGATATGGACCACCTCAACAATTTAGGGTTTTCACCTTTCATTTGTTTTAGCCAAAGTAGAGGTTTGTGGTCTGTCTGAACAATGAAGTGAGTGCCAAACAGGTATGGCCTCAACTTCTTCAGTGCCCAGACCACAGCAAAGGCCTCCCTCTCTATGGCAGACCAACGCTTTTCTCTAGGGGTCAACCTCCTGCTGATAAAAGCAACAGGTTGATCCTGGCCCTCAGAACTGAGTTGTGATAAGACTGCCCCTACCCCTAATTCAGATGCATCAGTTTGAACAATGAATTTCTTGGAGTAATATGGGCTTTTTAGGGCAGGTGCAGTGCACATGGCCTGTTTCAGGTCCTCAAAAGCTTTCTGACAGCTAGCTGCTGTCAACAATACCTTTTTAGGCATTTTCTTGGAGGTGAGGTCATTAAGTGGGGCTGGCATGGAGCCATAGTTCTTAATGAACCTCCTGTAATACCCAGTGAGGCCTACGAAGGCTCTCACCTGGGTCTGAGTTGCAGGGGGAACCCAATCTCTGATAGTTTGGATTTTCCCCTGAAGTGGTGCAATCTGCTCTCCACCTACCAGGTGTCCCAGATAAACCACTTTCCCCTGCCCTATCTGGCACTTTGAAGCCTTGATAGTGAGGCCTGCCTTCTGCAGGGCCTCCAAAACTTTCCACAGGTGGACCAGGTGATCATCCCAGGTGGAGCTAAAGACAGCTATATCATCTAGATATGCTGCACTGAAAGCCTCCAACCCTTGCAGGACTGTTTTCACCAACCTCTGAAAAGTGGCAGGTGCATTTTTAAAACCAAAGGGCATTGCTGTGAATTGGTAGTGCCCTCCAATAGTCAAAAATGCAGTTTTTGCTTTAGCATTCTCTGATAACTTGATCTGCCAATACCCTGCAGTCAAATCAAAGGTGCTTAGATACTTGGCAGATGCCAGTGTATCTATTAGCTCATCTGCCCTGGGTATAGGGTGAGTATCAGTTTTAGTTACCTGGTTGAGACCTCTGTAATCTACACAAAACCTCATTTATTTTTTCCCATCTTTTGAGTGAGGTTTTGGTACAAGCACCACAGGAGAGGCCCATGGGCTTTCAGAATGTTCAACCACTCCCAGTTCAAGCATTTTCTGAACTTCTTGTTTTATGCAGTCCCTGACATGGTCAGGCTGTCTATAGGTCTTACTTTTGACAGGCATGCTGTCTCCAGTATCTATAGTCTGCTCACACCAAGAAGTGGTGCTTGGCACAGTACAAAAGAGTTCAGAAAACTGACCCAGGAGATTTATGCAGTTGTCTTTCTGCTCAGCAGTAAGACAGTCTGCTAAAACTACACTTTCCACTAGAGCATCTTGTTCAGTGGAAGAGAAGAGATCAGGGAGAGGGTCACTCTCTTCTTCCTGTCCTTCATCTGTTGCCATGAGCAGGGTGAGATCAGCCCTGTCATAGTAGGGTTTTAGGCGACTGACATGGAGCACCCTAAGGGGACTCCTGGCAGTGCCCAAGTCAACCAAGTAGGTGACTTGTCCCTTCTTTTCAACAATGATGTGGGGTCCACTCCATTTGTCTTGGAGTGCTCTTGGAGCCACAGGCTTCAAGAACCATACCTTCTGTCCTGGTTGGTACTGAATCAGAACAGCCTTCTGGTCATGCCATTGCTTTTGGAGCTCTTGGCTGGCCTGAAGGTTTTTACTGGCCTTTTTCATGTACTCAGCCATTCTGGATCTTAGACCAAGTACATAGTCCACTATGTCTTGCTTAGGAGCTTTTAAAGGTTGTTCCCAACCCTCCTTTACAAGTGATAGAAGACCTCTTACAGGGTGTCCAAATAGGAGTTCAAAGGGGCTGAAGCCCACTCCTTTCTGGGGTACCTCCCTGTAAGCAAAAAGGAGGCAAGGTAACAGGACATCCCATCTCCTCCTGAGTTTTTCAGGGAGTCCCATTATCATTCCTTTGAGAGTTTTATTAAACCTCTCTACCAGTCCATTTGTTTGTGGATGATAAGGTGTGGTGAATTTGTATGTTACACCACATCCCTTCCACATGGCCTTCAAGTATGCAGACATAAAGTTGCTACCCCTGTCTGATACAACTTCTTTTGGGAAACCCACCCTGGAAAAGATTCCCAGGAGGGCTTTGGCCACTGCAGGAGCTGTAGTGGTCCTTAGAGGAATTGCTTCAGGATATCTTGTGGCATGGTCCACTACCACCAAGATAAACCTATTGCCTGAAGCAGTAGGAGTGTCAAGGGGGCCAACTATGTCAACCCCTACCCTTTCAAAGGGAACCCCAACCACAGGCAGTGGAATAAGGGGAGCCTTTGATGTGCCACCAGTCTTGCCACTGGCTTGGCAAGTCACACAGGACTTACAAAAGTCTTTTGTGTCCTCTGACATTCTAGGCCAATGAAACAGGGGGACAAGCCTTTCCCATGTTTTAATTTTCCCCAAATGTCCAGCCAAGGGAATGTTGTGTGCCAGAGTTAGGAGGAACTCTCTGTATTGCAGGGGAATGACCAATCTCCTGGCTGCTCCAGGTTTTGGGTCCCTTGCCTCTGTATACAAGAGGTTGTCCTCCCAGTAAACTCTATGTGAATCACTGACATTCCCATTTTGCTGTTTGACAGCTTGCTGTCTTAGACCCTCTAATGTGGGACAGGTTTGCTGTGCCACACTCAGCTCCTCCCTGGCAGGCCCCCCTCCACCCAAAAGCTCAGCAGTGTCTGCTTCCAGCTCCTCTGGTGAAGGTTCTGCACAGGGGGGAAATTATTCTTCCTCAGAACTTGAATGATCTGTAGAGGGAGGGATAGTGGGTAGGGATTTACCGTTACTAACCCTAGCTTTAGGGAGCACTTGGTCCATTGTTCCAGGATCCAAGTCACCCTGTCCTTTTTGCTTTTGGCCTGAGCCCTTGTCAAAGCAAATATATGCCCAGGAATGCCCAGCATTGCTGCATGAGCCTCCAACTCCACTTCTGCCCAAGCTGATGTCTCTAAATCATTCCCTAGTAGACAGTCTACAGGTAAATCTGAGGCAACCACAACTTTCTTTGGACCAGTAACCCCCCCCCCCCCCCAGTTGAGATTCACAACAGCCATGGGGTGGCTAAGAGTGTTGTTATGAGCGTCTGTCACTGGGTACTGGTGACTAAGTAGGTGTTGTTCAGGGTGTACCAGTTTCTCTATTGCCATGGTAACACTGGCACCTGTGTCCCTGTAGGCCTGAACCTCAACACCATTGATTAGTGGAAGTTGCTTGTACTTATCCATATTAAGGGGACAAGCAACTAAGGTGGCCAAATCAATGGCACCTTCAGAGACTAGCACAGCCTCTGTGGTCTCCCTAACAAGACCAACCCCAACTAAATTACGAAAAGTGAGCCCAGCTACTCCCTTGGATTGGCGATTAGTAGGTTTGCTCCCACCACCACTGCTAATACTAGGGGCATTAGGTGTAGCAGTAGGGGTTGTGGTACTGGGAGGCTTGGTGCTTTTCTTTGGACAACTGGCATCAGTTGTCCAATGGCCTTTTACTTTACATAAATAGCACCATGGTTTCTTTACTTGATTAGAAGAGGATTTGGACCCACCACCCCCACTAAAGTGTTTTTGTGGGCCTGATGAAGACTCATTTTTAGATTTGTCCCCACCCTTGTCTGAAGACTTACCATCCTTCTTCTTGCCATCCTTGTCACCCCCTGTATGAACTTTTCTGTTCACTCTTGTTCTGACCCATTTGTCTGCCTTCTTTCCCAATTCTTGGGGAGAGGTCAGATCTGAGTCCACTAGATATTGGTGTAACCAATCAGACACACAGTTATTCCGAATATGCTCTCTCAGGATCAGATTATACAGGCTTTAATAGTCAGAAACTTTACTGCCATGTAACCACCCTTCCAAGGCCTTCACTGAATAGTCAACAAAGTCTACCCGGTCTTGTGAGGACTCTTTTCTGGTTTCTCTGAACTTAATCCTGTATTGTGCAGTGGTTAAGCCATATCCATCCAAGAGTGCATTCTTCAAAACTGTAAAATTATTGGCATCACTTTCCTTCACAGTAAGGAGCCTATCCCTACCCTTTCCACTGAAAGATAGCCATAGGATAGCAGCCCACTGCCTTTGAGGGACCCCCTGTACAACACAGGCCCTCTCAAGTGCAGCAAACCACTTGTTAATGTCATCCCCCTCCTTGTAAGGGGAAACTATCTTATGCAGATTCCTAGAATCATGCTCTTTCACAGGATTACTATCTGGAATACTGCTGCTGCCACCATGGGGTCCTAACCCCAACCTCTGTCTTTCTTTCTCTAAGTATAAAGATTTCCTGTCTAGAGCCAGCTGTTGCTGTTTAAGCTTCAGCCTGGACTCTTCCACTCTCAATCTATTGAGTTCCCTTTCTAACATTCTGTCATCAGGGTGGGTGGGTTGGGCATGCTTTGACACAGAAGAATGAAGTGAATGAACAGAAGGAGACCTGTCCCTAACAGTTGGCACCCTAACAACCTGGCCTGCAGGAATAACATCCCTACTGTGATGTGAGCTCACATTAGTACCAGCTATGCTAGGTGGTCTGCTAAGGGGCAGGTTGGAAAGATCACCATCTAACACTCTTACTGGGGGTGCCCCTGAGTCAGAGTGTGAACCATCTCCTAACTTCTCAATGGATGTGCCAGCTAAGGCCTTATCATTCTCAATAAGCATGTTAGATAACAATTCTCTAGAGGGATTCTTTCCCACCCCTAAACCTCTATCAATGCAGAGACTCCTTAAACCCTTGCAGTTAAGGTGGTCATAAGCTGAGCTGACCAGATCAAGAGAAGTTCCTACATCAGACATGATAGAAAAAGGTTTAGGGACAGATAAAAGAAAGAAAAAGTTTCAGGACTTTTTAAGGAAACAGAAAAAAAACTTTTTCAGCTTTTTAGAAACTTTTTGAAAGTTTAGGAGTACTTTTCAGCACTTAGCAGATAGTGTAAGAGAAGAAAAGCAAACATTTTTGGTTAGGTGTACTTACAATGAACTTGTTTTGTATATTATTCTCTTATGAAAAGTACAAAATGACAAAGTGGTAAGTAGTTGCAAGTACTTATCCCACCGCTGCACAACCAATGTAGGAGGCTGGCCTGGCTTGTAGTTGGTACCAAGGGGTACTTACACTCTGTACCAGGTCCAGTTATCCCTTATCAGTGTAGAAGAGGTGTTTCTAGCAGCTTAGGCTGATAGAAGGTAGCTATAGCAGAGCAGCTTAGGCTGAATTAGGAGACATGCAAAGCTCCTACTATACCACTGGTGTCATATGCACAATATCATAAGAAAACACAATACACAGATATACTAAAAATAAAGGTACTTTATTTTTATGACAATATGCCAAAAGTATCTCAGTGAGTACCCTCAGTATGAGGATGCCAAATATACACAAGATATATGTACACAATACCAAAAATATGCAGTAATAGCAAAAGGAAGTAATGCAAGCAATGTAAAGTTACAGTAGATTGCAACAGGAGCACATAGGTATAGGGGCAACACAAACCATATACTCCAAAAGTGGAATGCGAACCACGAATGTACCCCAAACCTATGTGAGCTTGTAGAGGGTCGCTGGGACTGTAAGAAAACAGTGAAGGTTAGAAAAATAGCCCACCCCAAGACCCTGAAAAGTAGGTGTAAAGTGCACCTATATTCCCCAGAGAGCACAGAAGTCATGATAGAGGATTTCTGCAAGGAAGACCAACACCAGCAATGCAACCAAAGTGGATTTTCGGACGAGAGTACCTGTGGAACAAGGGGACCAAGTCCAAGAGTCGCGACAAAGTCGAGATTGGGCAGATGCCCAGGAAATGACAGCGGAGGGTGCAAAGAAGCTGCCACCGGATGGTAGAAGCTGTGGATTCTGCAAGAACGAAGAGGGCTAGAAACTTCCCCTTTGGAGGATGGATGTCCCACGTCGTGAAGAAGCTTGCAGAGGTGTACTCATGCAGAAAGACCACAAACAAGCCTTGCTAGCTGCAAGGGTCGCGGTTAGGGTTTTTGGATGCTGCTGTGGCCCAGGAGGGACCAGGATGTCGCCACTTGGATGAGGAGACAGAGGGGGCGCCCAGCAAGTCAGGGAGCCCTCACAGAAGCAGGCAGCACCCGCAGAAGTACCGGAACAGGCACTATGAAGAGGAGTGAACCGGAGCTCACCCGAAGACACAAAAGGGAGTCCCATGACGCCGGAGGACAACTCAGGAGGTTGTGCACTGCAGGTTAGAGTGTCGGGGACCCAGGCTTGGCTGTGCACAAAGGGAATCCTGGAAGAGTGCACAGGAGCCAGAGCAGCTGCAAATCACGCGGTACCCAGCAATGCAGTCTAGCGTGGGGAGGCAAGGACTTACCTCCACCAAACTTGGACTGAAGAGTCACTGGACTGTGGGAGTCACTTGGACAGAGTTGCTGAGTTCCAGGGACCACGCTCGTTGTGCTGAGAGGGGACCCAGAGGACCGGTGATGCAGTCTTTTGTTGCCTGCGGTTGCAGGGGGAAGATTCCGTCGACCCACGGGAGATTTCTTCAGAGCTCCTGGTGAAAGAAGGAGGCAGGCTACCCCCAGAGCATGCACCACCTGGAAAACAGTCGAGAAGTCGGCAGGATCAGCGATACAAGGTTGCAGTAGCCGTCTTTGCTACTTTGTTGCGGTTTTGCAGGCATCCTGAGCAGTCAGCGGTCGATCCTTTGGCAGAAGGTGAAGAGAGAGATGCAGAGGAACTCTGATGAGCTCTTGCATTCGTTATCTAAAGAATTCCCCAAAGCAGAGACCCTAAATAGCCAGAAAAGGAGGTTTGGCTACTTAGGAAGGAGGATAGGCTAGCAACACAGGTAAGAGCCTATCAGAAGGAGTCTCTGACGTCACCTTCTGGCACTGGCCACTCAGAGCAGTCCAGTGTGCCAGCAGCACCTCTGTTTCCAAGATGGCAGAGGTCTGGAGCACACTGGAGGAGCTCTGTGCACCTCCCCTGGGAGGTGCAGGTCAGGGGAGTGGTCACTCCCCTTTCCTTTGTCCAGTTTCACGCCAGAGCAGGGCTGGGGGATCCCTGAACCGGTGTAGACTGGCTTATGCAGAGATGGGCACCATCTGTGCCCACCAAAGCATTTCCAGAGGCTGGGGGAGGCTACTCCTCCCCAGCCTTCACACCTATTTCCAAAGGGAAAGGGTGTTACACCCTCTCTCAGAGGAAGTCCTTTGTTCTGCCTTCCTGGGCCAGGGCTGCCTGGACCCCAGGAGGGCAGAAACCTGTCTGAGGGGTTGGCAGCAGCAGCAGCTGCAGTGGAAACCCCGGAAAGGCAGTTTGGCAGTACCTGGGTTCTGTGCTAGAGACCCGGGGGATCATGGAATTGTTTCCCCAATGCCAGAATGGCATTGGGGTGACAATTCCCTGATCTTAGACATGTTACATGGCCATGTTCGGAGTGACCATTGTGACGCAATACATAGGTAGTGACCTATGTATAGTGCACGCGTGTAATGGTGTCCCCGCAATCACAAAGTCCAGGGAATTTGCCCTGAACGATGTGGGGGCACCTTGGCTAGTGCCAGGGTGCCCACACACTAAGTAACTTAGCACCTAACCTTCACCAGGTGAAGGTTAGACATATAGGTGACTTATAAGTTACTTAAGTGCAGTGGTAAATGGCTGTGAAATAACGTGAACGTTATTTCACTCAGGCTGCAGTGGCAGGCCTGTGTAAGAATTGTCAGAGCTCCCTATGGGTGACAAAAGAAATGCTGCATCCCATAGGGATCTCCTGGAACCATAGCTTGGGTACTTCAGTACCATGTACTAGGGAATTATAAGGGTGTTCCAGTATGCCAATGTGAATTGGTGAAATTGGTCACTAGCCTGTTAGTGACAATTTGGAAAGCAGAGAGAGCATAACCACTGAGGTTCTGGTTAGCAGAGCCTCAGTGAGACAGTTAGTCATCACACAGGTAACACATACAGGGCACATTTATGAGCACTGGGGCCCTGGCTGGCAGGGTCCCAGTGACACATACACTAAAACAACATATATACAGTGAAATATGGGGGTAACATGCCAGGCAAGATGGTACTTTCCTACACCACCCTACTCCAGTCCAATCCAGTCCACATTAATCCACCCCACTCCAGTCCAATCCACCCCATTCGAAACCACCTAATGTAGCCCAATCCAGTCCACCCATATCCAGTTAATCCAACCCACTCCACATCAATCCAATCCACTTCACTCCACCCCACTCTAATTCATCCCACTCCACTCCAATCTATTCTAGTCCTGTCCACCCCAATCCACTCCACTCCATGCCAGTCCACCCCATTCCACCCCAATCCGCCCCACCCCAATCCATTCAAATCCAGTCCACCCTACCCTTATCCAATGCACCACACTCAATCCAACTCACCACACCACACTCAGTCCACCCCACCCTAATCCACACCACTCAATCCAATCCACGTCACTACAATGCACCGCACCCCACCCAAATCTGATCCACCCACATCCGATCCACCCCACTCCAGTCCACCCCACTCTGATCCAATTCAGCCCACACTAGCCCAATCCAATCCACCCCACACCAATCCAATCACCCCACCCCAGTCCACCCCACCTCATTCAAATCACTCCAGTCCACCCCACTGTACTCCAGTCCACTCCACTCTACCCCATTCCACCCCATCCCAGTTCTGTCCATCATACTCCAATCCAATCCATCTAGCCTACCCCACTTCATTCCATCCCACTCCAATCCATTCCACCCCAATCCAATCCATCCCACACCAGTCCAATCCACCCCACTACAATCTATCCCATCCCAATCAAATCCACCCCATCCCACTTCGGTCTACCCCACCGCACTCCAATCCATTCCAACCAGCCCACCCCACTCAATCCACCTCACCTTAATGCAATCCACCCCACTCCAATTCACCCCAATTCAATCCAACGCCCTCACTCCAATCCAATCCACCCCACTGCAATCCAATACACCTCACTACAGCACACCACACCCCAATTCAATCCACCCCATTCCACCTCACTGCATCGCACTACACTCTAATGCCCCCAAGCAATCCAATCCAACACACTCTACTCCAATCCACCCCACTCTATCTCAATCCACCCCACCCAAGTTTAGTCCACTCCAATCCACTCCGCTCCAATCCAATCCACCCCAATCCAATCCCACACGGCACCCCCCTTCCAATTCAATCCACCCACCCCACTGCAATCCAATCCATTTCACTGCAGCCCATCACACCCAATCCACCTCACCCCATTTCAATCCACCCTACTCCAATCCACCGAATCTATCCCAATCCTATCCACCCTACACCATCCCAGCCCACCCTACTCCAATCCAATTCATCCAGCCCATCCCACTTCAATCTAATGCATCCCACCCCAATCCAATCCACCCCACTATAGTCCAATCCACCCTGCTCCAATCCAGTGACTCTAATCCACCCCACCCTACCCCCTCCAATCCAGTCCACCCCACTCCAGTCCAATCTAATCCATCCCACTCCACCCCACCCAATCCACCCCAGCCCTATTACTACTACCCACTCACCCCTAGCCAATCTAATCCACCCCACACCAATGCACCCCACTACAATCAATCCACCCACTCAACCCCATCCAATCCACCCCACTCTACTCTACTTCAATCCAATCTACACCACTACCTCTATCCTCTCCAACCCACTCCACTCTATTCATCCCCACTCCACTCTATGACTCTCTCTGCCACTGAACTCTATTCCCCTCTACAACACTATACTCTCCCTACTCCATTCTATGACACTCCAACAAATCCCCTCTACAACACTCTACTCCCCTACTCCACTCTGACAACCTATGTCAGTAACTTTTAGCCATGCTGGGCAGCAGCCACACTGGTGTGCAACATGTCAAAAAACACTGTGAAAGCCAATAGCTCGTGTATAGGCGAGACCAATTGTCCTTGCCAATGCTTGTTTTGTTTTTTCACATGATCACAGTTCTGGATTTCCAGCTGTAGTGGAGACTCTAGCTCTTCGGTGAGATATGTAGTTGATGTTCTGATCTAAACATGAGCTTGGCTGGTGAGAGACCCACTGTGCAGTGTGGGGTATCCTGGTATGCATGAAGAGTTTCATACAGCACTTCAGAGATATGGAAGTTTGTGGTCTTCTATTTTGCCAGTTTTGTTTTATGTAGCACTTGATGCTTGATAACTAGTTTCCCCGAGGCAATAGCTATGTTATTTTCGTGTGTTTGAAACCTAATCTCCTGCCAACGTCCTTGAATTCTTTCCAACAGAATGGAGGCCCATAGTTGGATTTTACAGTGGACAGGATGCCTAAAGTAGAGAGGATTCTATTCAATGGCGATATGACTATTTCAGTTCCAGCCCTTGGTATCTCCACCTATAAAGTGAGAAGAGTCGTATATTGCAACCAGCAAATGTTTATCCGTTGCAATGGACCAAAAAATAAATACACTGTAACTTCCTTACAGGTGCCCAAGAGCAGCACAGACAACAACCTAGGCAAATAGGACATCAGTTCACCTTTTTCCTATACGAGCTCGTCAATAAATGGAAACCACATCTTCTGGCAGAGCAGTGTTCTGGTGGCTACCACACCTCTGTGGCATTTGTGCGGCAGCTCATTGACTCTCACTTGCAGAGGGTGGGAGATGACTAGGTGAACATCTCTCAGTATGAGGCCATTGTGTTGTTGTGTCTGTTCAGTACTGATTTGCCTCAATTCCCTGAGGTCCTTGACATGACTGTTTTGGGGTTTATTGTGAGCTCTCTTTGAGTCTGTCCGTCTCAGGGAGTCAATGAAGTCAACAACAGCTTGCTGAATTGGGCCAGTAAATGCATGCATTCACAATGTCCTTTCTCACTGCGAAAGGGCGCATTCAACTGACAACATAGTGAGGATATTCTTCATCAATAGATGCTCTGCTGTCACAGCCAGACAACTGAAATCTGAAGACAAAATGGGTATGCTTTATATCCTTGGCTTTGTGCTAAATTATTTTGAACTTATAAGGTGGTAAATGAATACATCACCACTCTATCCTCAGGATGGTAAATGGAAAGTAAAGCATGGAGGTCAATGGCAATGCTGAAAGGCTTTCTGTGGATGAAGAGATGCGCATGCTTGCAGGCCCATCCCATGTCCCATGTCTGCCTGTGTGTAGGTTTTCTCTCTGGATGGAACAAGCGGTTACCGTAAGCAATTACATGTTTCGGAGCCTCTGTACCGGTGAATCTCTGACCTAAAGTGGGTGCTGGCCGACAGGACCTGCGTGCACAGCAATTCCAGTATATATAGAAGGATTAATATATGCCTGGAACTGTTGCGATTCAGTTGCGGATAATTTCAAAAGCCAGCTGCCATGTTTGACCTCTTGAAAAGACGTCGCTTTTTTGTCAGATGCTGAAGAGGTTCACTGGCCAAGTCAAAATCAGGGACGTACATCAAACATTAACTGGCTAGACCAGTGCTTAATTTGTAAATAAAAAGGTGCCGAAAGCCCTCCTCTTAAACACGAGGCTGCTGCAATTAAATGTGTGAACGCGGAATACTGAGGGGCGTAATCCTGAAGCCATCTTGGGCCTCTTCACTCCATTTACAGCCCGTCCCTGCCCCTTCAGCTCACTTTTGCAGCTTTCTACTTTCTCCCTTTGTGACCCTTTTTCGTTTTTCCCTTCCTCCGTCTTTCCCATATGTGTCTTTTGCTCACTGCAAATGCTTGAGGCCGAAGAATAAGCCCCGGCCCTCAAAAATAAGTGTTGGTGCTCAGCATCGGAAACAACAAGCACCAAATAAGCACTGAGCTAGCCCAAGAAGGATTGCCGATAAGCTATCCGGGGCAGGAGCAGTGTGCATGCATTCCACCGAGAAGAGGCCATACAATGACAAATATTTTTTCCCAGAGTGGTATTCTGACTTGTAGAGTGTGGGGCTGGCGTCACATTGGGCTTGGTAGACTCTAACCAGAGTTTTGTCGTGTTCCTTATTAAAGGTACTGAAACAAAATGTTGGCGGTATAGTTCACTTATCTGGGAATGCGTTAAATGACTTGTCTGAATGGGCAATTGCCCGGGCCCGCCGCCTTTCAAGGTCCCCCTTGGATTTACTCTCTTTACATGACCTGCTTTTCTTGAAGTCGTTTAACACTTTCTACCTCACCACTCTCTATGCTCCTCTCAGTACCCACCGATCTACCTTTCCTTTCTCTACATCTACTGCTAACCTACCTCTTTTTCTACTACACGTCTCACGGTACCACCCCTCCCTACCGATCTCCTTCCTTTTAGATTTCCTTCTCCTTGTTCCACACTCACTCTACCTCGCTCGAAAACCGTAAACTATCCTTTTCCCTTTCCTTCTCTTTCGCTTCCTCTTTCTCTTTCTACATTTCTGTAGCTTTCTTTAAAGATACTGCAACTTCCTCTTTCTACTTGACGTCCTTTTCCACCTCATCCGTATTCACCTGGTTACCTTTTAACTCTCACTCATATTTACCTCCCTTCTCCCTCTATTCACCTGTCACACTATACTGTCTCCTTACCCAGTCCTTCTCAGTAAGGACTCGGGAGAGCCAGGTGTCAGTGTCCAGCCAGGGAAGTTCACACAAAGACGGATTTGACGGACAAGGCAGGTTAATTCTTCGGGCAGGCTTTGATTTTCACTGCTGTAGCGAGAATGCCAGTTGTGAAGGGAGAGGTATTTGTTTTAATGATTATCCATTAGTAAAGGTGCAATTCAAGGGCTTCATGTATCTGTTTTATTTTAAGGTTTTGCCCTACCCGACTACGCATTAGCCAACTTACCTTTACCGTCTGTTTACTGCAATCGGAGGAACAGCTTGACTGGATACTGAATACCAACAAAAATAATATATTTTTGTAAGGCGAAAATAATCTAGATCCAAGTGCAAAAAGAAACAGCGTTATCAATGCTTGATCAAGTTTTCTTTTTTTCGAGCACCTTGAGCTTTCGGCAGGTCTTAGATTCTCCCATGTCTGGAAGTTAAACATATATTTCAATATCGTTTAGTATTACAAGAGTTTGAATTAGCTCAAAAGGTGTAGGAAAGTCAAGGGCGTTCCTAACAGAGGGCCCCAAAATACATCAGTGATATTAAGGAGGGGTTGGTGGACGAGGAACAGGTCCAATTTGGTGACTTGAAAAAATGTTGTACTAATAGTGACGTTTTAATACATGCATGCAATTAGTTTTAGTTTGAGGTGAAGGTGGGTCACAAATAGTCTATTTTAAAACTTGTCAGTCAAAACTGAACATAGTTCAAAGGCACCCATACAGGAGAGGTATCAGGCCCCCAGGAAATAGTTGGGAACATTAGAATGCCATGTTGCGCACAGATCAAATTTGGCTAGTAAAACTGGTCAAAACATACAGTATAAAATGGGTAGGTATCATCATGTTACTACATGGTATGCTACTACCAAGAATTATCACCAGTACGTTAGGGTCAACGTTAAAGCACGGTGGACCTCATCAGGCCATGGAGGGGTGGACACATCATATGATCTTCCTTATGCACATGCACATATTCACACACAAACATATTTACTTACACACACAAGCATTCACACTAGCAACATTCAAAGCTTTTTTAAATTCTCAATCTGCCACCATGTCCCACCCTGACTGCCTTCTGGATCACACTCCCCCACTTGACTCCTGCTGCCTGGCAGGTTCTGTGCCACATTTATGCTGCGTCTGTCAGCTCAGTGCCTGTCATAAATCTTACTGTCACTTGGCATTAGCCACACAATTTCTGAAAGTGTGACACAAGAACTGTCATTGGAATGCTGTGGAGAGCTGCATGACACGTTGTTCAGAATCTTGTCTTTTGCAGAGCGCTATTGCATCAGTCCTCCAAATAACACAAAATATGCACGTGTGATAGTTCTGACTTGGACCATAACCCCACCAGATGTGCAGTTGTTTCCTTGTCACTCCAAAAGTTTGAACATGTGCAGCAGAGGCAGTTCTGCACAGCTTCACACCAGTTAATATTGGAAAAATTGATGGTGATGGGAACCATGATATGTTCACATATAAAACTGAAATCGCATCACTATCACTGAATTCACCAGTCATGAGCTCTCCATCAACCCTGATACAAAAGTATGTGGTCAGGCAGGCTCTGAGACCTAGGCCTGATTGACAGGTCACATCGGGCAGCACATAGCCAGCAGGCAAACACGAAACTTAGATCAATCCCACAGATAGGCGCAGCGAGACAACAATGGTCCGAGGAGTTTGTTCTCAATAAAGCACACATGGCCAGAGGGGTGCACACATTCCCAAAACACCAAAAAGTCAGATGCCACATTTAGTTAGGAACACCCAGCCAATCAGAGCACAGCATGCAAAGTAATACAACTCAATCACGTGCCCCTGAGGCCAGACACCTGGACATGTTACCCACTGGCCCTCATTTTGTCCATGCCCACCTTTATTTGTTGTCAGGACCTTATTTATGACTCCAAGACAACTGTTCACTTTCTTTACCCTAATAAAGAATGCTGTAATTGTTTTATGGTGCTCAGAGAAATGTAGAAAACATTGTTCAGATCAACTGTACTTTTAGACAGTCTTCAGACCCCAATTCTGGAACTGTTCTCACAGCCGTAGTATTTATTTACACAAACTGTTCCTGCTTTGCCAAATGCCTCTTGGCTTTCATTTTTTCAAGGTAAATTCACATTCAAGCAACATGCCTTTTATCACAAAATCCAAGCACAGACTGGTCCACTACTATACATTAAATTGATGTCACTTTCTACTTTTTTCTCCATATCCATCTCTTCTTCATTTATTAATCCCTCTATTCTCTCTTGTAAACACCACTAGCCCTCCTTTCCTTATGTTCACCATTTCTCAAGAGCTTCTCAAGTTTTTGTCAACTATTTTCCCTGTTATTTGACTAACCTTGTTTCACTGCACCTCTCATAATTCAGTTGTCAAAACTGCACCTCATGCCCCTGACTCATCACAGATTGCAGCTGGAGTTTTAGACATGGCCTTCTTACTGATCAAAAAAGCAGTGACTCTCAAAAGTACCAGAAGCAGAAAAGGTTTCCTGAAGCAGGGAAGGCTGAAACAGAGCAAAACAGAGAGGAAACTTTCTGGCAGGTGACAATAAATGGACCCACAGATGAAACAAAGTATTAAATGGTGTTAAATCAGAGATACTCAAAGTGCCACCTGGGCTGCTAGTGGACCGCTTTTCTTTGACATGTGGCCACCTGGCGAACAGCAGCACGGGGTGCTGTTTACATGACTCTGCACTAAACTAACATTCAGAAAGTTGTTACATTAGCAAGCAAGGTGTCCTGCGCCACTCATATTTAAGAACACCTCATTTATAAAGACGTGTAACAATTATATAAACATATGATAAAATCTGTTGAAAATCAGAAAATGTGTATTTCATTAATTTGGAAAAACGTTTCACCTTAGCACATTGTATTATATAAATGCTTTGAAGGCATTTATTAAAAGTGATAATTGTAAAACATGAATTTGCCAACATGCACGCCTTCCCCACTCCTTACATTAATGCCATTAGTGAACCAAATCATTACACAACTGGTGTGTAAATGGTGCCGATGGTGAGAAAAGGAGTCTACTCTCACCAAAGATTTGTCAATGTGCTCTCAAGCCTGGCCATACTTTGAACTGACAACCAGCATATTTGGCAAACTGTTTAAGCCAGAGTTAAATGTCAAGCCTCATGGTGACAGAGCTAAAACATTCCCACTGATCCATGTTTCGGGGGAGGTTGGGAAGCTTGTGTCTGTCCACCTCAATGAACTGCACATCTTGTTAGGGAGTATTTGTTAAGCAGTTTTCTAGAGCACTTGCTACCATAATAGAGTCTGATTCTAACCACTCCTAATGTTTATAGATAAGATACTCAAATCATATGGAGATTGCAAGGCCTAAGATTCTATTTCATTCCAATTTAATTATCAAGTTACTTCCCTTGTGCACTTGACTCGCCAAAGGGCCAAAGGCGGCATTAGCAAACAGAGAATGCTTACCTCAGGATGCGGTAGAGGGATAGCACCTCATACACAGCAATATTAGCAAGTCTATGTCTATTCTTCAGATTAGGTGCTTAATTTAGAAGACTGTATGGAAAGAAACCCTCATAATAACATCATGACTCACTGTTAACACCATGCACACGCTTATTTCCACATTACACAATCCCCCAATCCAGCTAGCATGCTGTGCAAGACAAGCAAGATGAATGACAGTCCTACAAAGCAATGCTAATGGTGCACTGTGTGCTACACAAATGACACTAACACATCATGTATGTGCCAATTAGGAAAAATAAGTACTCAACAGAAACAATGAGTGCAATGAGTATTCCTCTGGTTATTAACTGCTACCAAGAAATGTCTTCTTTGCTTTATTGTGTTTCGAGAAGAAATTATAAAACATGAGTATATTTTCTTATCCGTGACAAATTAGCCTGTGAGTGAATGGAGTTGGAAGGGGGTTTCTCGTTTCATTAACCAGTGATCTGTTTTGCACAACGCAGCTTGCCCATTGTTCAAAGAGAAATACTAACACATTCCTCAACGGACAGCACTAAAACTCGAAAAGGATTAATTAAAAGCTGGGCCTTTCACTTAATATTCCTTGGTCAGGTGTTTTTAATTTGTTAAGAAACATAAGTGCAGGGGCCCAAAGTTTTTCTTAGGAGCCTTATATCAGGTTTGCTGAATGTCAGGATTACTGAATACCAAGCTCCCCTAGTATTGATTCAAACACATGCCTCTGCCTTCCACCACCCTATCATTTTTGTTTATCTCACGATTGCAGGATCTTTTTCATTCCGTCTTTTTCTTTTGTCCTGTCTTCCTATCTTTGTATTCCTGCATCTTTCTCCCATTTCTGCATTTTACTTTCTAAATCTGGGTTTAATTCGGAAGATAAATAATAATCCCCACTTTACAAAAAGGAGTGTTAGTGCTGCCAGTTAAAGAGTGCAGATATTTGTGGCACACACAATCAGTGGAATCATGGGCAGTTTGCGATGCTTACTTTGAGGATTAAATCAAAGGTAGTTTCAACAGAGGCATTGGGTGATGGTTAAAACAAACCGTATCTGAACACAAACAGGCACAGAGTAGAAGTAGGACGCCAGTGAGGCATTACTTCATGGGCATTAACTCCCCCCCCCCTCACCTTGACTGGCTAAGGAAAGCACTTACCGGGTCATTCATTTCTCTCCCTTTATGGTGGCCCCTGACATTTTTGTGAGGAATGTCCATCTAGTCTCAGAAGCATGGACACAGCGGCAAACATAGTGGTCATGTTTTTGGGAGTGAGTGGCCCTTGGCCAGGAGGTGGTTGTCAGGATCTGTGACTGACCTGACTGCAGGGCCATGCATTTCTCCTGTCATGCTGTTGGCCTTGACAACTGAGAGGCAGAGCATGAAGACATTTAGTTATTACTGCTGGACTCACTGCTATAATGGAGCAGAGTGCAGAGACTCTGCTCAGGGATGATGGCAGCTGCCTGTATCAGGGCAGGGGACACTGGCAGAGGCTGACTGGCAACCTTTTGCCTTGGCATTCAGCCTCCACCTCGCTTCTTTGCCAATCTTTTCCTGCAGAACGTTTGCCCTCTTCCCTCCAGGCCTGTGGCTTACATGAAACACATATTATCATGTCACAACTGGATCACAATGCACTCTTCAGCAGAACCACGCATGGTGAGACTGGGAACTAAAGGCAGTCCCAAAACAAATTCTTATACAAGCCCCGTTTTAAAAGTGAGAGAGATCAGCATGTGAACCCTATACTTTCCATTGTATTGTGGACATCATCTCCAACTAAGGGTAGCTAGAGATCTTTGAAAGTGCTGGGAGATAAATATCGATCATGAAATAGAAGGAGAGAACATAGTGTACAAGCCTAACTTTCTGTAGTTGGTATAAGGAATTTGCAAGTTTTTAACAAAGTAAGCCAAACTGAATTTTTGTACAACTTCATTTTCAAGTAAATTTTCAAAAAATGTTCTGAAGGTGGGCTCCTGAAATACTCCAGCAGTTTTATCACGGCAAGTAGATAGTGCGACTGACCAATCCCAGCTGTGTTTGGTGTAATCCAACCAAAACACTCGGGGAAAAGTGATGAATATTTTAGCAAAGTTTCTGTAAGGTCTAAAATGCCATATATAATGCAGGCAGTTTAGGAACTGACTTTCACATGGACAATCATTGCCCTGGCATCTTTATGTACTTCTGCGTTTTAACTTTCTGGCTGCTACTCCTATGTAGATTCTGAGTCATGGTTTACGACTGAAAATATGATTTGAAGGAGTGGGGTAGAAAAAGAAAGAAAATGAACACATTTCTCAGTCTTAAGGCAGAAAGAGCAGATCTGCAGACAGCATACTGATGGTCACGCAAAAACAGTTTTATACATTTATGTGTAAATTCTAATTTTGAGCCCAGGCATATGCATTTCAGCTTATGAAAATACATGAGTTTTGCTACTAAATATAACTTTACAATTTCAGATTGATAAACTCAGTTTTTCAAAACATAAGTTGATGGCTTTCATGAAGTAAAATACAAGTTTGTTTTGAAGTACCAGTTTTCCATTTTAATTAAAAGGTATCTATCTACTAGTACTACTTCCCTTCATGGAAGGAATCTAACTTGTGTTAAGAATAACGTTACGACAATCAAGAGTTGACAAGCTTTTATTCGTAACGTGTACGACCCCGACAACAGGAACATAAAAAGAGCATCTTCAACAGGAACATATAGAGCACGTCTTCCACCATCAACTGTCTCCTCAAATCCCTGATTCGAACCACCCCGTTGCCTAGCGATGCTCGAGCCCAGTGACATCACACACTGTGCACGAGCATCGCAACACATCTTCCCCCCAACAACAACAAAATACAACAAATAAAGGAATAAATACAATTTCAACAAAAGAACAATTTTACCCGCAAAGAATAATAAGTTCACATCCGTAGCTTCACGCAAAACAGACATAGGGGGTCATTCCGACCCCGGCGGGTGCCACCCGCCGGGCGGAGATCGCCAAAAGACCGCACCGCGGTCAAATGACCGCGGCGGTCATTCTGACTTTCCCGCTGGGCGGGCGGGCGACCGCCAAAAGGCCGCCTGCCGGCCCAGCGGGAAAGACCCAGCAACGATGAAGCCGGCTCCGAATGGAGCCGGCGGAGTTGCTGGGGTGCGACGGGTGCAGTGGCACCCGTTGCGATTTTCAGTGTCTGCAAAGCAGACACTGAAAATCATTATGGGGCCCTGTTAGGGGGCCCCTGCACTGCCATGCAGGGCCCCACGACACCCGTTCCTGCCATCCTGTTCCTGGCAGTAAAAACCGCCAGGAACGGGATAGCGGGAAGGGGGTCGGAATCCCCATGGCGGGAGGATTCCCTGGGCCAGGGGTAAACCGGCGGGAAACCGCCGGTTCCCCTTTTCTGACCGCGGCTTTACCGCCGCGGTCAGAATGGCCCAGGAAGCACCGCCAGCCTGTTGGCGGTGCTTCCGCGGTCGTTGGCCCTGGCGGTCGGTGACCGCCAGGGTCAGAATGACCCCCATAATCTTGAAATTTGCTTGGTGTCCTGGCTAAACGACCACATCTGCTTGTTTTCCTTGCAGGCAAACAAATATGATTGTTAACAATAGGAACATTAGGCTGTACGTTTGAGTTATAACCAGGATCATCGGAAGGCGGATACTTCCAATCATCTAACCAGTCAAATTTGCATTCCTTGCGTTCTGGACTGATAACTTTTCCTTCCTTCCCAACCAACCCAGAAATAACATTCCTACACATGGACAATGATGACATGTGCCAAACCTTACCATCAGTTAATAATGGAGAACTGCAAAAAATTCGATCTACTTTAAGAGGATCTGAAAATCGATTATTACTTTTTTTAATGAAACCTGGTTTCTTAACTCTCACCAGATCACCAACTTTTATGACTTGGTCTTTACATTTGTGTTTTGTGTCATAGTACATTTTGCTTTGCTCTTAGGAACATTTAATGTTGTGTTTAACTTGTTTATGTGTCCAATCAACCTTCTTATCCCCAGAGCTCCAACCCACATTATCTTTTCCAGTGGGAATTCTCCCTCTCATCAACACAAAGGGAGACTACCCTGTAGAAACACAAGGTGTCATTCTATATGACCATAAATTCCGCATTAATTCACATCTCCAATCCAAATTGTTACAATTTGCCATTTGAATGACACCCTTGATCACCCAATTGAATCTCTCCACAGCACCGTTCCCTGCCGGATGATATAAAGCAGTAGTATTATGTACAATACCTTTCCCCTCTACAAAATCTTTGAAAATACGAGAAATAAATTGAGGTCCATTGTCGCTGACTATACATTTAGGTAAACCCTCTTTCAGAAACACCTTGTCCAGGAAGTGCACAATTGAATCCACATCAGCCCTATTAACAATCTCAACCTCTGGCCATTTTGAGAAATGGTCAACCAACAATAATAAATACTTTTGCTTATCATCATACATTACTGGCCCTGCAATATCTATGCCTATCCTTTCCCAAGGTCCATCCGGACACGGAATAGGATGGAGAGGTAGTCTTAATGTTACCTGAGTCTTGTCGAATGAATTACAGGCATAGCAATCTCTAACTTTCCTTTCAATGTCTGAGTCCAAACCTGGCCACCAATAAGTAAACTTAATTTTGTTTTTGGTTTTACCTATGCCAAGATGTCCTTCGTGACATATATCAATAATCCTATGTCTTATAGATGTGGGAGGAATAACCCTGCAATTCCTAAAACTTAGACCACCTTCAAGAGAGAGTTCATGTCTCAATTCCCAAAACACACGCATACCATGATCTAACAAATGTTTTTTAGGCCATCCATTCTTGATATAACCGCTAACTGCACTAAAGATGTAATCTTGAGCTTGAGCTTGTACCCAGTCCTCTTTGGTAATACCTGGACAATCAGCTATCACATTAGCTACTGTAAAATTGTCAATGTCAGTATCCTCACCACTCCCAACAGGTAAAGGCATTCTGCTTAAAAATTCTGCCACCACATTTTTCACCCCAGGAACATATTGTAGCTGTAATTGAAATCTAAAAGTCTAACTGACAAACAAGCTATAGGGGGTGATGCTGAAATTAACCCTTATTGTTGTCAACACTTTAGTGAGCGGCTTATGGTCACATCTTAACAAAACATGATAACCCCAAATGTACTGTTTGAAATGTTCCATCCCCCAAACACACGCAAGTGTCTCACGCTCGATCACAGAATACCTCTCCTCAGTCGGTTTAATCGAACGTGAGGCCAAAGCTATGGTCCATTCAACTCCCTTTTCATCAATTTGGGATAAAGTTGCACCTATGCCTTTAGAACTGGCATCCGTTCTGACAATACTTTGCAACATGGGGTCATACCCATGCAACGGTGGGCCATTACATCATTTTTTATTACTTCACATGCTTTATCACACTCCTCACTCCACACAAACTTAACATTAGTTTTAAGCAGTTGATGCAGAGCATAAGTTTTTTCTGAGAAATTGTGTACGAATTTAGCATAAAATTCAGCCAATCCTAAAAAAGCTTGCAAATCATCTTTAGATTGAGGTCTAGGGGCATTTTTGACAGCATCAACTAATTCCAATAAGGGTTTAATACCAGCATCTGAAATCTCATGACCTAAATAATTAATTATGTTTTCTGCAAATTTGCATTTGTCAATTTCTGCCGTTAAACCATGTGTGCTCAGTCTATGCAAAACATTATCTAGATTACGATCATGTTCATTTTGGTCCTTCCCCATTATCAAGACGTCGTCCTGAAAAATCAGTACATCCTTCATGTCCGATAATACCTTGTGCATTAACCTCTGAAACATAGCTGCTGCAGAAGCCAACCCAAAAGGTACTCTTTTAAATCTGTAACAACCAAAAGGTGTCACAAAAGTTGTTAAACTTCTACTATCAGCATGTAAAGGCACCTGATGGTAAGCAGCTTTAAGATCAATACTAGAAAACCATCTAATACCTTTAGTGCGAGCTAACATTTCGTTTATTTTTGGCAAGGGAAATTGATCCACTAAAATAGTCTTATTAAGATCCCTGAGATCCACACATAGTCTCAATTTGCCTTTTTTTTTTTTTAACTACGACTAAAGGTGCGACCCATTCCGCGGATTCAACTGGTTCAATAATGCCGTCTGACTGAAGTTTTTTAAGTTCTTCTACCTGGTCCCTCATAGAAACAGGTATATTTCTGACTTTGTGAATACAAGGTGTGGCATTAGCTTTCATTTGTATTTTGTGTTGGAAACCCTTTAGTTTTCCAATTTAGCCAGAAAAGACATTGGGACATTTTTTTGCAATAATTCCTGAGAAATCTTCGGTATGTTGTACAATAGACACAGGTGTAGAACTACTGGGGTCCAAAATAATACCCAGCTTTCCCTGGTCCTTCCAACCCAGCACGGACGGGCCAGTAACCGCCACATATACCTTGCAATGCGCTTGTTTGTGTTGAAATTTAATTAGCAAATTTCTGTAACCCACAATTCTAATGGGCTCACCCGTGAATGTTTTTGGAGAAATATCCGTTTTTTCAAAGCAATTACCTAAAACAGGTTCAAAACATTGTTGCCAAATTTCCTTATTAAGGATAGTGTAGGGAGAACCAGAATCAGCAACAACAGAAATATCAATACCAGCAATCGTGACATGACACAAAGGTCTACTAATGTTGCCTTTGACGTGCTGTACATTATCATCAATATTAAGAATGCATAAATTAGAATCAGACTCCTCCGATGAACCGCTATCACATTCTCTCACACATTTAACACTCGCGTCACCACCACCAAATGTTCTTCTGCGACACACTTTAGCAAAATGTCCTAATGCACCACAATTTGAGTACTTCTGATTCCGAGCCGGACATTTCCGATCGTTTGCTAGATGAAACTTGCTCCCACATCTGAACCAAGTTCTTTTGTCTTTCAGAATTGAATTATCTTTCTCCCCACGAGACGAATAGACTCTCTTAATACGTAAAGGAGTGCAGGGACGGGGCGATTACCTATTTGTGGAAGGTCTTTACATTTGCTTATCAGTTCACTTTCTAAGTTATTTATATATAATGAGAATAGAAGTGGAGCAAGAACGCAGCCTTGACGCACCCCTCTGTATATTCCAAAGGGCCTGGTACATTCCCCTCTCATCCCATACCTTACTCTTGCTCTGCACCATGTGTACAAATCCCTTATAAAATGGACTATTGTTGGTTCGACCCCCATTCTTGTTAAAATGTCCCATAACTTCTCGTGCAAAACGCAGTCAAATGCTGAGGATAAATCTATGAAGGCCAAGTGCAAATTACCCTCTCTGATCTTTGTGTACTTCCCTACTAAAATAGTTAAATTCAGAGCCTGTTCCACTGTACCTAGTCCTGTGCGGAAGCCATACTGCACTGGGGATAGGATGTTGTTTCATTCCGCCCATGTTTGGAGTCTGTTTAAAATTATTCACCCCGCTAATTTGGCTGATGTATCAAGGAGAGAAATTGGCCTATAACAAGCTGGGTTAAGGCGATCGCCCTTTTTGTATATAGGTATAATGATAGAGTCACGCCATGTCGGTGGAGGGCCTTGTGTACAGATAGCCCTCAAGACCTGCGTCAATAGAGGGCCCCATAAGTGGATGTTAGCTTTGTATAAATCGATTGGAACACCATTGGGCCCTGGCGCTTTCCCGGCTTTACTTGTATTTATAGCTTGCACTACCTCCTCTAAGGTAAACTGAGGTGATACTGCTAGGTGTGGATCTTCCTGAGAGTCTGGAACCTTTAAAAGGTCCGGAGGGACTCTGTCATTAGATTGGCAATATATCTTAGAAAAGTACGTGATCCAGTCCTCTTCCGAAATTGCAATTTCCATTCTAGGAGTATCATTGTTACCTAGAACAGGAGTATTTATTATTTTCCAGAAGAGGACGTTGTCTTTCATGAGACTAGCTCTGTGTAGGTTGTCTCATGACTTTCCTCTCAAGGCGAGTTTCCTCTTTTTATGGCTATCTTGCATGCCTGTCTGCAAGTACGTATTTCAATCGGGCATCTTGTGGGGGCATCTTGTGGGGGCACTTAGGGCTTTTTTTTAGTCTTGTGTGCGCTTTCGTACAATCGTGATCAAACCAACCGTTTTCCCTTTTTTTACCCCCTGCCCCTCCCGTCCTAGTCGGGAGGGCTTCTTTTACGGCATAGGTTATCTGTTGGAAAGCACTTAAGCATTCTCCTGGGGCCGTATCATCACTGAGGCAATCAAAGAACGCTTGGATATGTTCACATAATATATGTTTAAATAATGCCTGTGGGTAAGTCTGAGTCCATCTCAGTGTGTAGCCATTACCCGGGGCTAGTACAATATAATTTGCCATCGTTACCTCTCCGTCTTTAGCCTGTAAGGCAGGAGTTGGTGAAAGTTCCAGGCTTTGAGGGAAATGGTCACTTATTGCGATGTCGTGAATTGTGTAATTGGTAAAATAATGTGCAAAATGGGTTGACATTAAGATATAGTCAATGACTGTGTTGGCACCCCTTCCATTAAAGGTTGGTTTAAACTGTAGTTCTTTAAAAAATAATTTATTTGCAAGAGAGAAGTTGTGTTTTTGGGCCACTGAGTTCATTGCGTCTCCTTGGATGGTATGTGAAAAGTGCGGCCCTATGCCGATATCTTCGGTGTCCCAACCGCACACCTTTCCTGTGGGTTCCTTGCAAAGATATACATTAAAGTCGCCCCCCCATATAATGAAAGTCTCACGTCTGTTACTGGCACATATTTTCTCTAGGTCCTCACCCATCTCTGTTAAAATTTTGGGGACTTCTCTAGGCAGTGCATTATTATAGAAGTTGATAAGTACTAGCTGCGTGTTCTGATCCAAATTACACTCTATCATTTGATAGTAGGGTTTCGTGATTTGCATTTTTGGGTTGTGTAACCACGCCTTGTTTGAAATGTATGTACATAGGCCTCCTTTTGGCCTGCCATGATTGGTCTGTACAGCTGGTGTATGAAATGTCTTGTAGCCATTTATATGGAAGGTGTTTAATGTCCAACTCTCCTGAAGACATATACAAGGAAAATCCTCAATGAAGTTCAGCCAAAGCTCGTTATTAATCAGGCCTCCCACATTCCAAGAAAGTATAGCTGTTTCCATATATTGGTGGGGTTGAGAATGCACCTTCTCTATAGTTGGTGAGGGTGGTCCGTCATCTAAAGTGTAATTTATTGGAGAGGGTCGATTTCCCTGGTTCAGGTGGATGTCTATGATGTTCCTGTCGGATGCCATCTCACGGGATACGTCTCCCCTGTTCTTAGTAGGCCTTTCTATATTTACATCCGGGGCCAGTTCATGAGGAAAATCTATCTTGTTCCTAGTTAGTCAATACAAATCTTCAAGTGTTGTAAGGGGTTGAAATATATTGCGAAAAAGATTGGGGTCCGGGGTGTTTAATGCTTGTTCGTTTACGGATTGTAGGTTCCTAAAGTTACAACCCAAAGGTCTTGGATAAAAAAGACCCAGGGTAGCAGTGAAATTCCTTGACAGGTGGCTTGTCTAACGCCTAATTTGTGGATGATGCTGTGCACCAAATCTGGGGTCTTAAATGAAAGAACAACACAGTCTCCTTCCACTACTTTCTCCCTGTTTCCTATCCACTTGACTCTTCTAGCCATTTTTATATCATCAAAAAGAACCCCCACCCCCCAGGACCCAAACGTGTTCCTATCCAGTTCAGGGCCTTATTCCTCAATGCCGGCCACGTTTCCCGGTGTTGATCACCTATAGGGGGAACATTTGCCAGGACCACGACATATGGAGTTGCCTCTGGAGGAAGATGTAAAAAATCACTTGGTAAGTATGTAGACTTCGGGGGTCTTATTCCAATACATTGAGTCCTTCCTTTGTCTATTTGGGGATTATTTGTCCTGATTAATGATGGAGTGTTAGGTGATGTGGTAGCTAGTTTATGATTATTAGTTGGTGCTGGTGGAAATGATTGTATACTGGTCAAAGGCTTATGAGTAGAGTGTATATGACTAGTACTTGGAAATGTAAGTGGTAACTGTGATTTAGTCAGGAGCTTTGGGATCAAATGTGAGTCGTCAGCCCTATCTTGAAGTATGGATTGGGAATTACGCTTAGAATTTGGGTTCGGCAATGTTATGCTTGGGTTTTGTTTTGGATCGTGTGAGGCCTCTGGGTGTAAGGACTTTATGAGTCCCACGCCTGCCTCGACCTTGCACTCCACCACTTTTAAGCATTCCAACAAGGAATCCAGTGTGGCCCCGAATGATGATTTCATGCTATTTATTACATCATAGAGGATGACAAGGAGGGTTCTAATCGTATCTACTGGTTTAGTTGGGAGTTTCTTTCGAGATGATTTCTTTGAGGGCTTTCTATCGAGTATAGGTGCCAAGTCGTTCTTAGGAGATTTTTTAGAGATGTTAACTGCCTTCTCTGGCGCCGGCTTTCTTCGGCGTTTAGCTACAGGTGAAAGGTCGTCTAATGAGAGAATTGAATCTGAGATATTTTGAATGCATCCATTTTTATCTGTTGCGTCTCTATTCAGTGCCTCATTATTGCACTGAGTAGAGTCATCAATTATCAACGCATCCGTTGGTGATTGGGTGGTGTGTTCTTTGGATGTCAGGATTTTCCCCTCTACGTTGGCGATTTGTTTGTCTATCATCCCCATAGCCCCTGAGATGTATTTTAGTATGGAAGTACTATCTTTTAAGTTTGGGGGGTGACTCAATGTTGAATGCTTCCTTTTCCCCATGTTTTGTATGATGTCACTCTAAGTCCAGTGTAGGAGGATTAGGATATATATATATATAAGGTACGCTAGTTAATTATGTTACCTGCACCAAAATAGCACCACCCCAGTTAGAATAATTAAGTAGATTGGCCAAAGGTGAAATACAAGAGAAAACACTTTACCAACAGATAGCAATCTGCTCAAATATAGAATTAAAATTTAAGAGATAAAGAAAAGGAGAAAGAAAAAGAAAAAGGATGTTCCTAAGTTTGATGTCCCACCAGGGGCTGGAAGCAGGTTCCGAAGTTTTCCAAAGAAGCCGCCGTCTGGGCCAAGATGGACAATGGTTCTTTTGTCTTCTCAATTCCAATTAGTATTTCTCTTATTCCTTTATGACCTGGGACCCTCAGAAAGCAGGTGGAAGAGGGGAGGCCCAGCCCAGCCTCTTCCTGGTGATGATGGGCGAAGGGCGGGCCCGACCTTGGCCCGGGCGCGTCCCGCGAAGCGGGAGTGCTCCCTGCCGTCTATGGGAGCCTCCCGAAGTGTGCAGCCAGTCAGGCGCGACCTGCGATGCGGGCACGCACGAGGAAACAGGAAGGGGGCTCCTCCCAGCAACAGCAGCTCGGTCGGCCTTGAAGATCTTTTCCAAAAAGCTAGGGGGATTACCCCGTCAAACATGGTAAAGATCTACAAAGCCAAGTGCATCCCGGCGGCCACTTATGGAGCATGTATCTGGGGGTATACCAGCTGTTATGCGATTCAGTCAGCGGAAAATGACTTCCTCAGACACCTACTAATGGCACCAAACAGCACATCATCATATATTAGCCTCGCGGAACTTGGGGTCCACTTTGTAATTGATATGATTAAGATACAGCCTCTATTATTATGGCACAAGGTGTGGACCTCTGAGTACACTGGACTAAACAAGGCCATCCTATCCGACTGCATAAGGCTAACACACTCACTTAGAGTTCCCTGGCTGAGATACATCATGACCTTTTTTTAAAATATGGGTTGCAAAGACTATTACCTAAACCCACAATCATTGGAAAAAATAACCAGGAGAGAATTGAGGGCTTTGACATTGAAGCATTTGGAAGAACAGAGATGGGAAGTGGAATAAAAAAAAAACACTGTAATATCTAACCAACTAATTCTGTCTACGGATGCCGTCCAGCCTTACCTAGTAAGCGTGGTAAATCCTCGACATCGATTTGTTCTCACAAGATTCCGCTTAGATATCTTCCATCGGCTAGTAACTTTTCCGACCATGAATGACTGGAGTACAATTTTAAGAGCATGTCCTTGTGATGCGAAAGCTCCCCAATCTACAATGCACGTGGGTCCTCTTTTGTAAATTTTATGATATATCTAGAAAACGTCTCGTATTGCCTTTTTTAGGATCGATTAATTTGCGTCAGTGTCGTGACGCATATTTTAGCTTACAGATTTTATCCTCTATTGAAATGTGTGGAATTTTAGCAAACTTTTTATGTACAGTACTCTCTGTAAGGAAGTCTATGGGTGTACTGGACTAATTTTATTTTAACATTTGGAATCTCCGGTAAACTCCTTACTTTTTGGAAAAAACTGTAAGGAAATTTGATTTTGCACCGGTGTAAATTCACTAAGTTTTATATATCTGTACTTGAACGAATTAAGGATGTGCTCTATTGCCTTTCTCTTTTTATAACTTATTATCTTACTCTTTCTTATTTATTACTAAATGTGTTACTACCTGATACTATTATGGCTTGTTGAAAGTCGAATAAAGTTTGTTTGACTGACTCTCTTTTTTTTAATAAAGTGATTTTTATTATTTTGCAAACAAATAAAATGATACAAACATTTAACATGGTGACAACGGCCACCCACATTGGTCAAACCCCTTGTTCCAGTGACACATTATAAACAACAAAGAAGAGAAAAGAAAGCTGCACGCAGATTTGTTAGACTGACCTTAGTAAATTATACAATAACCAGTTAGGAGAGACAAGGAGGGGGATCTATCTCGACCTTCTATGGCAATAGTTACAGTGATGCAGGAGAAGCACTTGTTGCGGCCTCCCACTTCCCCCATATCTTATTATATTTATTTGGACAACCTCTAGCCTCATAAACCAGTTTTTCCCGCATCGCGCACCAATCCACCACACGCCTCCACTTAGTCAGAGCCGGGGCGCCCCTGGCTTTCCAGTTCGCCATTATAGCCCTCTTGGCCACCAAACACGCCACCCCAAGGAAGGTCTGGTCCGATCTTCTCAGCCCAGTATCTCCCATAACCCCCAGTAGGGGGGACAATGGTGTCCTCTCTATATCTTCTTGTAGGACATCAGAGACATCATTCAGAACCGCCCTCCAATAAGTCGCTATTATTGGGCATGACCAAACCATGTGAAAGAAGTCGGCGACGGGGTTTGAGCATCGGGGGCAGTCAGCTGTGGGTCGGAGGCCCGCTCTGTGTAATTTAGTGGGTGTTAAGTATGCTACGTGAAGATAGTAGGTCTGTATTTGACGGAAGCGGGAGGCCATCGTTAGTGAGCGAGGTGCCAGCAATGCATCTCTCCAGTCTCCCTCTTCTCTGGGGCCCACCCATCCTTCCCACCTCTGGCGGAGTCCCTCCAGAGAGCTGGCTGTGCAGGTGACCAGGGTACGGTATATCTGAGAGACACCTCCTTTGCCCAAACTCCCCATCAGTGCCTTTGCCTCCAACGGGCTATGCTCCGGTATGGTGTCCCCAGTCTGCACATTGTAGGGCGTGGCGGAGCTGGAGATATTTATGAAATTGCGTCTTGTTTAATGAGAATAGTTTCTGGAGATCCTCAAAGGATCGCATGTGTGTCCCGCTCCAAATGTCGCCCAATGTGGATATGGCGATGTTGTCCCATTTTTGGAATCCCTCTAGGCCCGCTACTTCTGCCAACTGTTTCCTATGCCACAGCGGGGTTTGTTGAGTGAGGCGCCCCCACCATCCCAACATCTTTTGAGCTGCCCGCCATCCCATTAGGACCTTGGTTACATCTGGGACATCTTGGGAAATCGGGCCTCCATACAGGGTGTCGAAGATCCGTGAATAGCTCAGTGTTTGGAGTTCTAGTCGGTATGCCGGGTCTGACCATCCACCCCCCATCCAATCATTAATCACCTGTAGGTGCATTGCAAGGTGGTAATAGTAAATATTGGACATACCCAATCCCCCGTCAAAGACGTCCCTCTGGCAAGTGACAAGTGCCGGTCGTGGACGGGTGTCATTCCATATGAACTGGCGTGCTAACGCGTCTAACTCCCGGAACCATCTCGCTGGGATGGAGTGTGGGAAGTTCTGCAGAAGATAAAGAAGTCTGGGGAGGACCATCATCTTTTAAAGGGCTATTCTACCTAGAAGGTTGAGAGGGAGGGTTCTCCAACGTTGAAGGTCAGTTCTAATTCTTCTGATTAAAGGTGTAATATTAAGTTCCCAGGTTAGCTCTGGGAGTAGCGCGACATGTATTCCTAAGTATTTAAAGCTATTTCTTCTAACTGGGATGGTATGTTGCCAGTCCACACAGTCTCGGGATCGGTGGAGGGGAACCAGTGTGGTTCTAAAAATTCTGGACCCATGTAATTTACTTTGCCACAGCAGTACGATTTTAGTATCAAAAGACCGATAATGACTAGTACACTAAGCATGAGCATTATCGCTCAATTCCAGCAGCGTTTTCACCTCGAAATCGCCATTTTCGTCCTGCACTCGTGGCTCCCATTTTTAAAAGTTGCCCTCACATAGGCTTATAATACAGTCAGATTTGATTCCAAGGACACGTACACCTTGATTGACTTTTCTCTGACCTGGGCAAGCTGGAACCATTGCCTCAGGCCAAACCTGTTTGGTCAGTCCCTCTCCCAGTGGCCGAATCAGATAGCATCAAGGCACACCATGCCATAAAACCCTTATTATCGCTCACATACCCTGCCTAATCTTGCTCACACCTGCACCTGCTCTTTTCTTCTTCTTACTTTACGAGGGGGAGGTGCCCGTTTTTATTGGGGGTCCACACTTATCTGATGTAAAATACTAGGCCTTGCCGGGTAATTTATTATGGGTTGGATGACATGAAATATGAGGTTTCATCATGACACTGTTTTTTCCTTTGTAGTGAAAACATGTGAATGACCAACCAAAATGTCAAGAATGTTTGCCTGAAGCTTAAAAAACTGTATATAAGGAAACCTGATTTTGCATTGACAGACAGTCTCCTGAGAACATACAAACCTTGCTGTTGTACTTCTAGGACGCTTGTTACTTGGTTGCAGCCAATAAATTCGATCTTTGACTTCACCTAGAAGACTCTGAGTTTCTGTGGTCTGAATCAGGAAAGTACCCGAGGTCTTTGGGTGTACCCTGGCACCGCTGGGTTACCGGATCAGTACCGGTTCTGAAAAACCCAGTACCTCAGTTGGCGCCCAACGTGGGGCGATACCAGCGGTACCGGTCCAAGCCTGAGGTCCGTGAGGAGCTTCGTGTGAAAATTCTGGAGGAAGGCCGCCACTTCATCGACCCCTGCATGTCGACGTGGTCCGAAAGTCTTTGCTGCGAGGTTCCCCGCTTCCCGACGGCTACGAAGGACTGCTGCCCTGGCTGTCGCCCTGATTTGGACCCTTGATGTTTGGTAGAGCGAAACGATAAGACGAGTCTTCTGGTGACGTCATCGATATTTTCAGTTAAGTATCAGTGGAGCGTCTCCCAGTCCTTAGTTGGACACTTGGTTTGGTCCTTAGTTGGACATTTGGTTTGGTATCCCTTCGGGATCACTTTGATTTGGAACTTGCAAGTACCAAAGCCGAAGGACTCGTGTATTCACGAGACTATCGTAAACGATAATCCTTTGAAGTTTGAAGCTAGACTAGTGAGCGAAGATGCCTGGTCTTAGCAGACTTGGAAATTTGTTTTGTCTTGGTTGTAAAAGGGACTCCCGGTTGGAGGACTCATGTCCGGTTCCTCCGATTGGAACTCCAACCTATGAATTATATGTGAAGCACGGAGTAGGCCCCATCACATATAATGAAGTATGGATCCGTTACACCAGAAGAGATGGTGTTTTAAAATGGCCCCAAAATGGTAGCTTTGACACAGAAATCTTAGATAACCTCGAATTTAGACTTTTTAAGAAGAAAGCCCGGCCGGCAATGTTTGATTCTTTCCGCTTATGGCGTAAGGAAGCCAAGCAAAAGGAAATTAAATTAGCTAAGAAAAATAAGAGAGAAAAAGGTATTTCGATTATGCAGGCTGCTATACAGTTTAAAGATAACGAAGTAGAACAGTTGAATGAGCAGTTGCATAGGCGACATAAAATGACAGTAGATAAATGCTATCCAGTTTTGCCGCCTCTTCAGCAAGATGCAGCAAAAGACTCTGAAAAAGATCCCCTAATGTCGCATTTGCTAAGTTCGCCACCACCCTATGCGCAGAATGCAACGGCACCTCCGCAACCTCTAGTTGCACAACCAGTGGTTGCATTGCCTCCTGCTCCTCCCCAGCACCCACCAGCTATTCTTCAGTTGGTTCCCATTCCTCCGGTGCAGCCTCCTCAAGGGCCACCGGCTTTGACATCTGCTCTGCCTTTACTTCCTACAACTTTGACTACTATGGCGACTACCACTCCTGGTATTGTTTCTGACACTGCTTCTGTCTCTGCCTTGTCTCATTCTGTTTTTCCTCCTGTTCATTTGTCAACCTCTCCCTCTATCCGTCAGAGAATGACAAACACTGTGACTAGTCTTTTACCCCCTCTCTTTGGGTCATTAGCTACGACCCCAGTTTCAGAGCGTAAACAATTGCGTAGCCAATTGCCTGATGGTATGGAGAAAGAGACACTGAATTATTTGGCGCATAAATGGGTTACTGAACCAGCGAGATATGAACTAGAGTCTGTTATGGATGTCTTCCATCAGTGGGAAGAACCAAAACAGAGATACGTTTTTGAAAAAATGTGTACTTTTCTTTCTGAGGATTTAGAGGAAAATGGTTTGGAGCCCAATCCGCCTAAGTTGTGTCGTGTACGGTTCGATTTTGCGACAGGTTTGATTGTGGGTTCAGATGTCGAGAAAGCAGTTGCAATGTTATTGTCGTTTAGGACTGAAGGTGTTTCCAGGTTATTGTTTAAATATGATTCTTCTGCTAAAAAGAAAGGGAAACAGTACCCCATGAGAGAAGTTCCCCCA
The DNA here is from genome assembly GCF_031143425.1 of Pleurodeles waltl. NCBI lineage: Eukaryota > Metazoa > Chordata > Amphibia > Caudata > Salamandridae > Pleurodeles > Pleurodeles waltl. Next base: position 1,215,028,796 of record NC_090440.1, read on the forward strand.
CAGTGGAGGAAAGGGGATCCAAATGCTAATCCACCTGTCCTGCCTCATTTCCAGCGTGTATGGGTACACGTTCCATGGAAGCGAGCTGAAGTTTTAGCCCTTAAGCAGACATTGCCTGATCCCCGTAAGAATCCTACAGGGTATTACAAGGAATTGTCACAGACTGCGGGGTCTTGCATTATGAATTTAGCTGACATAGACATGTTGTTTGGGAATGTTGTTCCACAGCCTTTATGGGGAAAGATTCGCCATACAGACCATGCTCAAGAGTTAGGTGACACATGGGCTAATATTGCTGCTGCAGATGCCCGACAAATTGGTGGTGCTAAACCTGAGCCTTTAGTGACAGAGCTTCCTTGTAGGATTATTGATTACATGAAAACTATAATGCCTGCGATGCGTGTAAACTGGGATAAATTGTCTGCATGTAAGCAAAAGAAAGAAGAAACGGTATCAGATTTCTTCACCAGGTTTGAAGAAACGTTTGTGGACCACAGTGGTCAAGATATGAGCACGGAAGGTGGTCAACGTTTGTTCGTCGATAAATTTGTGCATAATCTGCTTCCTGAGTTGTGTAAAAAGTTAAAAGACTCAGAAAGTTCTTGGGCAGTTTCCTCTTCAGCACAGATATTGGCTACTGCACAGTACTACGACAATAGAGATAAAGATGAGAGAGATAGAGTAGAAAAGAAAACAAAAGAATTGAAAACAAAGGTTCTGTTACAACAAGCGTACGCGCCACGTGGTGGTCAGAATAGTGGTGCACAGAACAACTATCAGAATAACTATCAGCCCCAACCGTTTCAGAGAAACTCGCAAAGAGCCGAGTATGCTCAACCACGTATCCCAGTAGGTCCCAATCAGTGTTCATATTGCAAGGAAGAGGGTCATTTCAAGTATAGTTGCCCTGCTTTGCTACAGCGCGCAAATGGTACTTCCGGTTTAAGAGGTCGAGGTGTTCCACAAGCACCTAGAGGAAGAGGACGTGGATATGTTCCCCAGAGCGCGCGCCCATTACTCCCTCAAAACTCAATGAACAGATTTGATCAACAGGTTAATGCATCTGGTAGGACGGCTCAGTACTATACTGATGATTACTATACAGAGGATGAGCATTTGGACAGTAATGATTGCTAGGACAGCCATAGACAAAGAGAGGGAGTTGTTTCAGTTCCAGTAGATCAGAGTGGGCCTTATGTTAAGGTGATTGCATCAGGTGTGTCAGAACCTTTTCTGTTGGATACTGGTGCTACCAAGAGTTCTATTATGCACTCAAAACTCCCTGGCGCACCTTTGTCTGGCGAAACAAATGTATCAGTAGGGTTTTCCGGCGCCCCAGTTAGAAATCCGATTTCTAACCCTATATCTCTTTCTGTTGGACCTTGTAAATTTGAAACACCCCTTATTTTGACGACAGGTTGTGGCAAGAACTTGTTAGGATTAGATCTGTTAAAGAGATTGTATGCGACATTGTATTGCTCTCCTTCTGGAGTGCAACTCACATTGGGTAAGAAAGTGGTTTCACCAATGTATTTGTCAAAGGACAGATTTCCACCAGAATTTTCGTCTCTTCCTAATACTCTTTGGGCTACTGGACCTAATGATGTAGGTCTTTTGGAAATTCAGCCATATGTGATAACATTAAAAGCCAATGTTAAAATGCCACGTATTCCCCAATACAAGATCTCTAGTGAAGGGGAAAAAGCGTTGTTGGCAATTATTCGTGATCTGATTGAGAAGGATGTAATTGAAGAGACAAGAGGCAACGTTTGCAATAGTCCTGTTTTGCCTGTCTTGAAGCATACTGACCCTACTCAGCCACCTGTTTATAGGTTTGTAATTGATCTTAGAGAGGTGAACAAAATAGTTGTGCCACAGTTTCCAGTCGTCCCCGATTTCACTGCATTGTTGACAATGATTCTAGCTTCAGCCACTTGGTTTTCAGTAATAGACCTGAAAAATGCTTTCTTCAGCATCCCTATTGCAGAAGAGAGCAGGGACATTTTTGGCTTCAATTTGGGAGGACGAAGCTTCAGATTTAAGAGAGCTCCTCAAGGCTATTGTGAAAGTCCATCTATCTATAGTCAGGCTTTGAAAGCACAACTTGACACTCTTATGTTACCTGATGGCGCCACTCTCATTCAATATGTCGATGATTTGCTAGTTGCCGCAGATACTAAGGAGATCTGCAAAGAAGCAACATTGTCATTATTGCGTCATTTGTCTGATTTACACCACAAAGTGTCCCTTTCAAAGTTACAGTATTGTCAAAAAGAAGTGACCTATTTAGGTCATCTCTTTTCGAAGGAGGGAAGGCAACTGACCCCAGAGAGAATCAGGGCTGTTGCAGCAATGAGTGTTCCAAGAACACAAAGAGAAGTGCGTGCTTTCTTGGGTATTACATCATATTGCAGACAATGGATACCTAATTTTTCGTTAATAGCCAAACCCTTGGTGGCATTAACTTGTAAAGATACACCAAATCCCGTCCCATGGTCTGAAGATTGTCAGAAAAGTTTTGTCGAATTACGTGATGCATTATGTTCAGCTCCTGTGTTGGGTACCCCCAACTACAGCAAGCCTTTTACATTGTATGTCCATGAGAAAGAAGGTTGTGCGTTAGCAGTTTTGACACAACAGTTTGGAGACAGGGAGCGTCCATGCGCCTATTTCTCTTCAACCTTAGACCCAGTAGCTAAGGCACTACCGAGCTGCTTAAGAGCGGCAGCGGCAGCTGCTGTTTCTATCCGACAGTCTGCTGGTTTAGTGATGAATAACACATTAATCGTAATGGTTCCACATGCAGTGGACACGTTGTTAAACAGAACCAAGACACAGCATTTAACTAGTGCTCGATTGTCAGGTTACGAGTTGACATTGTTAGCAAGCCATGTACATATAAAAAGATGCACTACACTTAACCCAGCTACGTTATTGCCAATTGTGACGGAGCTAGATTCTTCTGAACAACATGATTGTCTCCATAGAACAGAAGAAGAAACGAAAGGGAGAATAGACCTTCTGGACACTCCCATTGCAAAGAGTGATGGTACTTTGTGGGTGGATGGTTCATGCTTTAAGCTCCCGAATGGTGACACGACTGCGGCGTATGCTGTGACAACTTTGTGTACGATTGTTGAAGCTGCACGTATCCCACATAATTCAGCCCAAGCAGCTGAGTTAATAGCCCTAACAAGAGCATGTACAGTATCAAAAGGAATGAAAGTGACGATCTATACCGATAGCCAATATGCGTTTGGTGTGGCCCATAGTTTTGGGCGTTTGTGGAAGGAACGTGGGTTCCTGACCTCGCATGGAACTAAAATACAGCATGGTCAGTTGGTAAATGAGCTCCTTGATTCACTTACTTTACCGTTGCAAGTTGCGATTGTGAAGTGTAGCGCACATAAAAAGGTGACTGATGATGTTGGTGGTGGGAATGCATTTGCTGACGAGGTCGCAAAAGAAACGGCAAGGAATGTGATGAGCCGAATGTATGTCGCGGGCCCTGCAAGATGGATTGGTGATGTTGGAATGTGTGAAGACATGATAGAAAGCGTGAAATCGATTCAAGCTGAAGCCACAGAGAGAGAATTGAGTGTGTGGAGAGAAAGTACGGGTAAATTGGATGCGAATGGTTGTTGGGTCGAGTTGTCAGAACATCAAAGATGGTTGCTACCCGATGCGTATGTGCTTGCAGTAGTTACAATGGCTCATGGAATGGCTCACATCAGTGTGAAAGGGATTTGTAAGTTGTTGGCCCCAGTATGGCAAAATGCAGGAATTCCCAAGTGCGCAGAAAATGTGGTTAAAAATTGCATGGTATGCCTGAAACACAACCCTGGTAGAGGAACCCCAACTCCAGCTGGTCATTTTGCACCTCCTACGTATCCGTTTGAGGTTTTGCAGCTAGATTTCATCCACATGGAGAGGTGCAACAACTTAAAATACGTACTCGTTGTTGTTTGTGCCTTTTCAAGATGGGTGGAAGCCTATCCCCTAAAAGACAATACTGCGCTATCCACAGCCAAAGCCCTTGTGAAAGAGTTCTTCCCTAGATTCGGAATGCCGAGAATGATCTGGAGTGACAATGGAAGTGAATTTGTGGGTCAAGTGATGAAGAAAGTATGCGAAGGGCTAGGCATAAACCAAAAGTTTCACGCTGCAATCACCCCCAATCAGCTGGATTAGTGGAGTGCTATAATGGCACTCTAAAGCTAAAATTGGCCAAGATACAAGCGAGCTCTGGTCTCAAATGGCCTGACGCTCTACCCTTAGCACTCCTATCAACCAGAATGACTGTGCATTCACGAGTGAAACTTAGTCCTTATGAAATAGTCTTCGGCCGCCCGGCCAATATATGGGGAGTGCCTAGGCCCAAGAAGTTTAGCGAGATAGAGCATCCTGTTTTGCTTGACTATCTGTATGAATTGACGGCTAAATTGCGTGTCTTACATCAACAGGTCCACGACACCCTGCCTCCGGTCTCTGAATCTCCAGGTCATCCCATTGAGCCTGGATCCTGGGTTTTAATAAAGAACTTTCAGCGAACCAAAAACGAGCAGCCCAGGTGGACCGGACCGCACCTCGTTCTTCTCTCCACAAGATCAGCTGTTCGAGTAGAAGGGAAGAAACACTGGATCCATGGGACCCATTGCAAAAGGGTACCCCTACCTCTGCCTTATGACCGGTGGGTCCAGGAAGGTGTCGCCGACTCAGAGACTGAAACCGTGCCACGTTTTCTGCCTTTCAGCGATGCACGAATAAAAGGAACACTAACTGAGAAAGAAAGTGATGACATTTTACAATCAGCAGTATCACCGTCAGTTCGATTGGACACTACAGAACCTGAACTCCTTTTTCAGGACCACACGATACCTGGGACTAACCGTTATAATCTACGACCAAGAATAAAGGACAAATAAAACAGTTTACTTTTCTTCCCTTTAGCAAAGTTCTCCAATATGGAAAATTATTTTTGAATGACTTTTTGCTTTTTTTTGTGTTTTTTGAACCTCCATCCGGGTTCAGCTGTAGGATCGTGGCTGGAAAGACTTAGGGGGGTAGCCTATGGACACAAGGTCTACAGGTCTGGTTTGTTCTAGGGCGGCCTGGAACATTCAGAACACTCCTAAGTGAAGTAAACCAACCGCCACGAACGGCAACGGTTAGAGGATGGAATCTTTCCAAAATGGAGAACATGTTGAAAGACTGAGTTTCAAGAAGAGAATATGTGAAACGATAACCAGGAAACGGTTTTTGCTGCTGTGCATTTTTATGTTATTTAGTATACTTATGTTTTTTATAGGATATATTTTATTCTGTTTTAACGTGATATTGGCACCCACTACCTCATCTACACCTCCTCCTTCCACTGTTTCCCCACATTATTTTCAACTCCTCCCTAAACATGAATCTGCTAGGAGACTAGAGTTCATTAATAACTCCTTCATCCAGCTTTTGCACCAACACCAACTAGTGATAAATACAACTAACTGTTGGGTGTGTGGCCTTATGCCTCACACAGCAGATAAAGGTATCCCTTATCTGATCCTGCCTTTCAGCCACAATGGTTCCGTGTGGGCATTCAGAACAATATTCATCTATGCACACTACCCCCTACGTTTTGCGGAAGACAACCCTAAGAAAGATGCTTTAGTTAAAGGTATCATAGACATGATGAAGGACAATATCTTCTACGAGACTATCCCCAGAGATGAGACAATGGCATATATAGGATGGAACATGACCGGATATGAAGCCACAATGAGTGAGAAACAGCAAGCTAAGATATCTTCCCTGATTTGGGTTGTACCCCATCAGGGTCACCTGTGTCTGCAAGGTACTGGCAAGAATCCCAGAGCTCAGCTAGGGGAAAGCGTCTGCACTGAGACATATGTCTTCGCATCTCAGACCTCCCCTCCGCTTTTGGCAGCTAAGGGTACCTATTTCATCTGCCATGATAGAGCCTTTACATGGTTGCCCCCTGACTTTTCGGGCACATGCTTCGTTTCGTTCCTGTTGCCCCCTACCTACACAGCAGCGGCAGATTACCACAAGACAAGGATAGTTAGAGGCGTCTTCAGTGAAGAAGACACTGCAGGACAAGAATTTGGGGACTTCGTAAAGGGTTTTCTGCCGTTCTGGGGACAAATAAGTAACAGCAGGAGCATAAGGCAATTGATAAGAGTGGTTGAATCCACTGTGGCTGAAACCGCTGGAGCCCTTGGTAACTTGACTGCTGAGCTCCAGTCGGATCGTCTTATGACCCTTCAGAACAGGGTCGCATTAGATGTCATACTTGCAGACCGGGGTGGAGTATGTACATTGATCCAATCGAGTTGCTGTGTTTTTGTCCCAGATAACGCTCCAACAGTATACCAGGCCATCTCCAAACTGCATAGAATTTCCGAATCTATTCATTTAGATAAAGGAGATTGGTCATTAATGGGATGGTTCTGGGAACTGATATCAGCATGGGGATGGAAGATTCTGATGGTCATTGGGATGATCTTGGCCATTCTTTTCCTGTTCTGTCTATGCGTGCAGTGTGCTCCTGCGATATGTGGTTTCTGTGTTACATCATGCATAAGGAAACCTGCACCAAGAGACGAGCTAAATACTAGGATGATGTTACAGCAACATCTCAACGACTTTAGAAACATAGACCTGGACTCAGATTAGCATGAGAATAGGTTTATTGCCTATGTAAGGGCAAAAGGAGGGTTTGTGGTTCTAAAAATTCTGGACCCATGTAATTTACTTTGCCACAGCAGTACGATTTTAGTATCAAAAGACCGATAATGACTAGTACACTAAGCATGAGCATTATCGCTCAATTCCAGCAGCGTTTTCACCTCGAAATCGCCATTTTCGTCCTGCACTCGTGGCTCCCATTTTTAAAAGTTGCCCTCACATAGGCTTATAATACAGTCAGATTTGATTCCAAGGACACGTACACCTTGATTGACTTTTCTCTGACCTGGGCAAGCTGGAACCATTGCCTCAGGCCAAACCTGTTTGGTCAGTCCCTCTCCCAGTGGCCGAATCAGATAGCATCAAGGCACACTATGCCATAAAACCCTTATTATCGCTCACACACCCTGCCTAATCTTGCTCATACCTGCACCTGCTCTTTTCTTCTTCTTACTTTACGAGGGGGAGGTGCCCGTTTTTATTGGGGGTCCACACTTATCTGATGTAAAATACTAGGCCTTGCCGGGTAATTTATTATGGGTTGGATGACATGAAATATGAGGTTTCATCATGACACTGTTTTTTCCTTTGTAGTGAAAACATGTGAATGACCAACCAAAATGTCAAGAATGTTTGCCTGAAGCTTAAAAAACTGTATATAAGGAAACCTGATTTTGCATTGACAGACAGTCTCCTGAGAACATACAAACCTTGCTGTAGTACTTCTAGGACGCTTGTTACTTGGTTGCAGCCAATAAATTCGATCTTTGACTTCACCTAGAAGACTCTGAGTTTCTGTGGTCTGAATCAGGAAAGTACCCGAGGTCTTTGGGTGTACCCTGGCACCGCTGGGTTACCGGATCAGTACCGGTTCTGAAAAACCCAGTACCTCACCAGCAAGGATTTACTGGGGTTTAGAGTCAGCCCTGAAGCCTCTGCGAAGAGGTTCAGTATGTATAAAACGCGGGGACCACTCGTGCTTGGGTTGGAGATGTATAGCAGCACATCATCCGCGAAAAGCGCCACCGGGTCCTCTTCGCAAGCGGGCCAGGGCCAACCCTCAATCAAAGGATCCCCGCGTAATAATATCGCCAACGGTTCAATCATTAAAGCAAAGAGTAGAGGGGATAGCGGGCACCCTTGTCGAGTGCCGCGGCTAATGGGGAAGGGATCAGAAACCACCCAATTCACTTGTACTCGGGCCGTCGGGTTAGTTGACTGACTCTCTTAATAGACGATTCGTTGTTTTTCTTGACCATGGCAATAGTAGCATTGTCTTCCAACTTCGAAAATGATTTTTCCTCACTGCGCAGAACAGCCTTTGCGCACCTTCCTGTGAGTTCAGCGCTTTTGATCATATCGATAAACTCTCGTAACAGTGCTTCCCCTCTAGACCAAAGTTTCTCTTGGATATTGGGGTTGGCAGTGTGCATTATAATTTGGTCTCCAATGAGGTCGTCATGAATGTTACCAAACTTGCACGACAAAGCCAAATTCTTGAGTGCAGCAACGTAATCATCAACAGACTCCTCAAGTTGCTGCTTCCTACGATAAAATTTAAATCGGTCAACAGCCACGCACACGGCAGGTCTAAAATACTCCGTAAGATCTTCAAAAGCATGACTGAATACATCGCCTTGGTCAGGTGCTCTAATATTTTTGTTAATACTGTTGTAAATTTTTAGGCCCCTAGCACCTAAACAATGTAAAATAATTTTCTTCTTCTTTTCTGGAGTAAGTTCCTCTTCATCTTCAAATGTAGAAATGTAATTTACAAAATATTCTCGCCATTCCTCCCATTTTAAAGCAGCTTCTCCATCTTTAGGCAAGAATGGCTCAGGAGCGCTAAGAGACCATGCATTTCCTGAAGCCATGATGTAAAATATGATGAAACGAACTTTTAAAACAAATATTTTCTTATTTCAGAAAAATGAGCATGTTTTAAAAAAAAAAAAAGAATGAAAGAAAGGAGAAACGTGTTTATTCATCAAGAGTAGGTCGCTAAGCAACTGCAAACAATGTTTGTAAATGGCGAAAGAACCCATGCGCAGAGCTTGCGCAACAGCACGAGGAGACTTGGTAGCTTGGCAAAGTCAGACAGCCGATGAGTTTGCGAAGCAGCACCAGGACGTTTTGATGAAACGCCAAAAAGAACAATAGCAGGAAAAGGAATTAATCCTACAGCAATCACAAGTTCCTGATAAAAACGGCAGGAACAAAACGAGTATCACAACTTCCTGGAGATCCCACCTTCGTCGCCAATTTTGTTAAGAATAACGTTACGACAATCAAGAGTTGACAAGCTTTTATTCATAACGTGTACGACCCCGACAACAGGAACATAAAAAGTGCGTCTTCAACAGGAACATATAGAGCACGTCTTCCACCATCAACTGTCTCCTCAAATCCCCGATTCGAACCACCCCATTGCCTAGCGATGCTCGAGCCCAGTGACATCACACACTGTGCGCGAGCATCGCAACAACTTGCATGCCCATGTTTTGTCATCGCAGCCATAGATACACACAATATGCCATGAATTACCAACATTATGTCAGAGCCAACTTCGTATAAGGGGTGGGCAGTGAACATATCCTCTTACGTGCGTACATTTTAATGATGTGATTTTTTTCTGACAATAAAATGCTTATATTTGTATACTGTTGGGTACTGCAATTTTTCCATCTCTAAGTGCTCTACATAGAAGATAGTTACATAACATAGAGGTACTCAGTTTACTGATCTCAGATGGGTGAAGGCGGAGTTGGTACTCTGAGAATTCATTTTATGACTAGGAGGTCTTAAATAGATGTCAGGGCGAGTGTAGAGACCTATCTTTCCAGTATTTTCACATTTAATTAAACTGAATATCCCAAGCTTGACAACAGTATTTTACAGTTTGCTATGCTTGTGGAATACTTCAGAACTTTATAGTTCCCAAGTTTCAGGACAGAAACGGTGTATCCAATGATAAACTGCATTAGAGTGTTGATATGCACCAAGAATATAGCTCATGGAAATGTGAAAATACTGGCAAAATAGAACTCTGTAAAACAATACAAGTTCTTCTCTCTGCATCAACCCATGCATAGCTGAGAAAAACCTTATCATCTCTTACAAAAAAGATTGTTTCCTTTCATTCTGAGGACAACAACTGACGGGTGGCCTAAAGTATATAAATCTTCCCGTATTTAGAGATCACTCGCTCCCGCTCTCTGCAACTTTTCTCTACTCCATTGTTGCTGCTGTTGGACAAACAATGATCTCGAACAGACCCACCCAATCTTCAATTTCATGCAAAAGCAAGACAGCAGCAAACGGCGTCTCTTTCCAATTAATCTCCAAAATCAGGTAAGCAGCCTGGTATGTACCAGGCTTTCTCCGCGAAGGCTATTAGATGGGTGGGCTCAGGACTGCCGGTAGTATGCATGTCAGACATGTGCAGTTAAAGCACTGGCGAAAACAAGAAAATAACATGCAATTAAATGCTACAGCATCCGGTTATGATAAACATAGTACCCCGCGGCTACATTTCAGTTGCTTGTATACCTACCCTGTGAGCAAGGGTGAGAGTGGGCTGAACCCGGCCTCGAGTGCCAAGGTTCACCTGGTGTGTATGATAAACACAGAATCCTGCTGCAACATTTCAGGTGCTTGTATTACCTAACCTGTGAGCAAGGATGAGAAGGGCTCAACCTGGCCACCATGCTAAGGAAACACCTGAATTGAATTTCCCAAACCAGGCCAGCATGGTAAACAACAGGAATACTGTCATTGTTAGAGGGGGCACACTCAATTAAAGAGGGGGCACACTCAATTAAAGAGGGGTCTGTTCCCCGTCAGTTCCTCTACAGCTATGCCCTTGGTTGTCAATGCTTCGCCAGCCGATGAGGCGCTTATTTCTGTAGAGGCCAGGATGGATGGCAAAGGTGGTGATGTAACTTGAACACTCCTGGAGTACAAGCTGGTGGTACCCTATAATCAAGTCAAGATTTAAGAAGAGGTTAGCTTCTTTCAATTGATGTATCATGCTTGAATGTGCAGCAACATATGCCTCTCTCATTGCATGGCTAAGTTTGGTCGCCCCAGCCAGACTCTTTGGCACTTGAACTATGCGGGATACCTAGTGCTTAGGACATCAGTGAGTTCAATGATCTGAAATTTGGGAGGCAACTGTACCAACTGAAGCCTTAAAGACATAGCTATCAAAATTGAGTTAGGGGCATGCGCCAGTAGAATAGGTAAGACTCCTAGACGTCTGTGTGCTTTTCTATAGCCTTATGCATAGGTCCATACATTTTCTGCCCCCAGGAAACTCAGGGGGTTATTACAACTTTGGAGGAGGTGTTAATCCGTCCCAAAAGTGACGGTAAAGTGACGGATATACCACCAGCTGTATTACGAGTCCATTATATCCTATGGAACTCGTAATATGGCTGGTGGTATATCCGTCACTTTACCGTCACTTTTGGGACGGATTAACACCTCCTCCAAAGTTGTAATAACCCCCTCAGTCTCTGTCATGCCATTTATGGCAATGCCTTTGCCAACCAGAAAGATAATGAGCACCTCATTGACCCCAATGTCGAATATAACATTTGTGTTTGTTATTCTACTGCTCCAAATTGAGAAGACTTTGGCTTTTCTGGATAAGCCCCTGTGCGGTGACAAAGGCTTGGACAAAGAACTGGTGAATTTAGCAATTTCTAAGACAAGATGGCTCAGCCTGGCCACTTGCTTGCACACATTTTTGTTCTGTTTTGCTGCCTTCTGTGGAATGGACAATCTAAGGGAGATTTTCCCTCACCTTTGCTTTTGCAGACATTGCGGAAGTGTTCATCCCTGCCACAATTTTGACAGAGACTGCCTGGCTGATACTCTGGGAAGTAGGGCATACACCAGAAGCGAAAACAAAAGTTTTAACATGAGTCACCTTCTCTGAGCCACAATTCTTTAACACAGGATTCATGTAGATTTCAAAGTCTTTGATCCATCTGCCCCATCTCAGACCCAGACTGTTGTTGTCAAGCAGGCTGAAAGGCTGAGGAGGGCACAGAAAGTGGATTCAAAACAGCAATGGTGATTAGTGTCTTGAAAGGTGCAGATGGCACAGCATGTGAATTTCATTTTTTTTTAACATATGTTAAGGTGTTTGCATCTGCAAAACTGAGACTGAGAACAGGAGAGAAAGCTCTCTTTTGCAATCAGATGTGAGATCTTGAGAGTTTTCAAAGTTTCGGTCTGCCCGGGTTTGTGGACCTCCCTGGGACTAATGGTCCAGATATCACTGACTTAAATGCCTTATCTTTTGAATTTCAAACCCGTTCCAAGACACTTCCCTAATGCTAATTTCGATGCAACTACTGAAGGGATGAAACACAAACTAAGCATAACCACCTCCCTGAGTAAATTTCGGCTTTCATGCCAAGTTTGCAGTCATTCAATTCAGCCATTTTTGTTTGTTTCAATGCAAAGACTCCTTTAAAAATGTTAAATGTGAAATGTAAATTCTTTTGACTGTGGGTGTGTGCATGTGTGTATTGTCAAGGTAAGTAGAATACATAGTGTTGTGAGGTTAATTTAGCTATTTCACAGGCATGGTACTTTAGTTTAGGCGTTCAGCTTGTGCCCTTTCACTCTGAGGCATGCAAAGCTTTATTTTAGTGGAGATGTTTTTATTATTTTATCAGCTTGTCCTTTTGCACAGAGTTCTGTAATTCTTTTCTCTGCATGACATTTTTATTCTGTGCTTCATTGAAGGCTGAACTGATAAGTTACAAGTTATTGCCTGCACAAGGCGTTCATGTCCCCAATGCTCAGACACAGAAATATATGTGTTGTTGTGTCATAGCAATTTTCTCAGAACACCAGATGTTTTATTATAAAACACCTCACTTCCCCCTATGACGATAGAGAGGAATTCTTAGTTGCAATCTTACACGGCACATCTCTTTTGCAGTTTCTGCTGAGACCTGACACAGTCTCTCCCTCCATGTGGGAGGATTCGCAGTAGACCAACAGACATTATCTTTTTTACCTATAATCTCAGGTATAGGTTTTCTCCAGAGGGTCTGATGGGTAGATTAGGGGTTATACTGCCATGCTCTTGTATAGGACCTTAGTAGTGCAGGTAGGGATTCTAGAACCATTGTTGTGACAGTATAGTGGGACTTTTCCTATGTTTCACCTTCCTTGTCACTGTCTTGCTTTTATTATGTTTTATCATCTTTATAATCAAAATACATACATTTTACATAGAGCGAAGTTGACTCAATAAAACTTATTGAACCTAGTTCTGCTTCTGTTTTGCCTTTGTATGTGTGAGACACATGTGACTGAAAGAAAGGGGGTAAGATCTGTTCCACGACAATTTCCCTGAGTAATCCAGATGTCATGCGAAGGGCTTCCACAAATCACCTTTTCCTCTTGGGTACTGGTGAGTTTCTGGTTGCTGGCCGTAAGGGTTGGGCCAACAGCTGTCACACGGCGCAGGATCAGACTCAGTCCCCCGCGCTAGGTGGTGCTGCCACCCAAATCCAGCAGTATTGTTACTATAATGAGAGTCTCTACAACAATAGATGTAGAGTGGGTTTACATACATAGATTGAGAGATATTGTTGCAGGACAATATTAAACACTCAATATTGTGATGCACCTGCTGTGCCACAATCAACATCCTTTATTGTGCAGGCTTTACCATGCAGGACCTTTACCATGCAGTCTTTACCATGTAGATAAGTATATAGTATAGGTCATTCACTCCCATAACACTGGAGCGAAGCCGCAAGGTGTCATGACAAGCAGAGCTGGAGCAGAACATTTTGCAGAAATACAGGTCCCCAAGGCAAGACTGCTTGACATTTGGGCACCCCTCAGAACCTAGCTCATAAGCAAGGGGAGGCCAAAACTAATTCAAGCAGACACACAATCAAATACTTTGATGTATTTGATGAATATGGATAATCAGGCTCCTTAGACATCAAGAGCTAAGCCTTGTGTATAATGTGTGCTGCTTATTTGAATGTACTGTATGGGGAGAGGAGCAGGAGCCCTTCTACAGGTATTTTATTTACCTGATGTATTTAAAGAATATGCATCATGCAAACGCTCTATAAGTTTGTTGTTGTTTTTTTCTTTTTTATACACGAAAATTAATAAAAATAATAAAAAACACAGTATGGGTTACTACTTGAACCATGCACCCTTTACCCTGTATTACTGTGTGTTTTAAAAAAAAATAACACAGTGTTTTATGTTATTTAATGAAAAAAGGTAAGGATGAGGGTAGAGGTAAAGAAAGCTAAGGGTTGTTTTGGGATGAAGGGATGGGTAGAGGTAAGGATAGGTAAGGGTAATTTTAGTTTTTGGAAGTAGCTGTAAAGGGAAGTAACTTTTAAGATTTAGGGGTGGTATAGATAAAGGGAGGTAATAGTAATTTTACAGTTATTGGAAGGGTCGAGGTTAAGGAAGATAAGAATGAATTTAGGGGTTGTGGTGGGTAGAGGTAAATGGAGGTATGGGTAACTTAGGGGTTTAGGAATGGGTGCAGGTAAAAGAAAGTAAGTGTAATTTTAAGAGTTACAGGGACGAAGGATGTAATGGGAGGATATGAACACAAAAGGGAGGTTTAGGGTGGTCAGAGTGTGCCACAAGTCATTTTGTGGGTGCCGGAAATGCTGCCCAAATTCCCTACTGATGAAGGAATGAATCCAGAAACACATGCCTAGAGTTACACACCAACAAGGGTGAACAATTAAAGGCTTCTACTGAAGTAAGTGTTATCATGTACTGCAGTTACCATGATGCATTTGGGCAAATTGAGTGCTACGATGTGAGGCAGTGTGCTCTCATCCTCTTTTCTCTCTCTCTATAGATATATATATATATATATATATATATATGTATATATATATATATATATATATATATATATATATATATATATATATGTATTTCTGTGAAAAAAGCAAAGGTTAAAATTACATTATAGTTAGGCGAAACAATGTTTTAAACCCCAAAACCCACTGCATTCCACCAGAAATAGTTAAATGATGTAACTATAACTCACTCTTCTGCCATACACAGTGATGTCCTCAATTATGTAATTTCATATGTCATCAGTGTTGTTATCAATGATGTTATATAACATGCCAGGGATGAAGTAATATGTAAGGACATCAGCAGTACATGGCATAGTCACAAGTTATCGTGGCTGACCCCAAGAGCTGGGAATGTTTATTCTTTTCCATTGATACCACAGTCCCCAGAGAACCCACAGCACTCCCACCACTGGGGGCCACGGGAATGGCCATGGTCCCCCGCTGCCTCTGCTTGCTCCCCTGCTAACTCCTGTCCACGATGCTCGTGGGAGTTGTCTCTGTTCCTTTGCTCCTGCCTGGAGGGAGCATCTTTTGTTTCTGCTTCCATTGCATAGGAGCAAAGCTTTGTTCCTTGCTCGGGAAAGTACAGGCCTGGAACTAAATGTATATTCCCTGCACGGAATGTCCTAAGCACTGAACAAGACTGTGTTCTGGGGGATGGAGGCCCTAGGACACTATCTCACTTTGGGCCCCATTGGATGGGGTTTCAATGGGAATCCAATGACTTTGGGACGTGACCACACACACCCTCCCCATAAAAGTGAAATCGGCCCATGGGATGGGGTCCACAGGGCCTTCAAAAGGCTCAGAGAGGGGGGCTGCATGCCCACCTCCCTATTAAAATGGCATTGGTCCCAGGGGTAGTGGAGTCCTTGGGATTTTGAAATGGCTCTTGGGGGACTGCATACCCCCTCCCATATCATTAACCTTGCTCCCACCTCCAGAGCACTAGCAGACACAAAGGACCTTTTATTTAAAAAAGAAAGGAGCCTTTTTTTGGTACGCATTCTCCGCAGATCTACTGTAATGTTAAAAATATTTAACGCCCCTGCGTGGTCCCTCTGGGACACCTAAACAATGTCTAGGGGGTCAGGGTATTCCTATCCTGCCCCTTCTATGTTTTCTTTACTAATTATTTCGAGAAATAGGCCCTGAGCCCTAAAATGGCTACAATAACATATTTGTTGATATTGAGGCAGCCTATCCAATCTTAGTTTCTGATCTGTCAAAACTGCGGCTCATCCTCAGTATGAAATATTTAGACATGTTAAACCTTAATTTCACAAAAACTACTGAACAGAATCGAAACCAAATCACAAAAAGCATGCTTTCTAGTTAAAGATCTAGCTTTCTGCCAAATTTGGTGCAATTACATTCAGCCATTTTTTCTGTATCACTGAAAACACGCTTTTTGGTACCAATCGTTTTCTTGCCCCACTCCCGCCACCCTCACTTGGCAGATCACCCCAAAACTTTCTAGGAAGGAGGTAAGGTGGATGAGACTTTTTTGGGAACATTTCATGAAGATTCATAAAAAAGCACACAAAAATCCATTGGAAACGTGGTCCTAATTATATCTACTCAGTGACAAATACACTGGGTAATATATATGCTATTGAGATACACATATATATGTATAGCTTGCTTGCTACATGATCTTGAATCGTCCCCCCGCCTTCTTTTGCTGCTGAATACTTCAGTGACCAGTCTTCATAGTTTCCTGCTAGGTATGATTAGTGGAAGCTCTGTACTAGGAAAGCAATGCAAAATACGCGTTGCCCCCACTCTTCCTCAACAATAGGTCTAATGGTGTAGGGAAGTAAATGATTGGGCCATGTGTGCCTTCTATACTAGCCCATATGTATGGAGAAGGTAAGTCACACCACCAAGTCTTAAGAAGCCTGGCATGCATTGCACCACTTTGTAAATATGGTTGTGGAAAAAGCCACTTTAACGCCGCCTTAGCATAAAAAAAATGACGGTATGGCAGCAGTAAGGTGGCACTGGGGATCTTAAATATGCCCCATTGTCTTTTACGAATGCTGCAGCCAATGACTTCACTTATAGTCCTGAACAAAGAACCGGTCCCTGTAACAGCCAACAAATAGATCAACATGAAAGCGTTGACTAATCTAAAGTAGAATGTTGCCTTGGGATCAGACAGATTTTTTTATTTTATTTGTTGTTTTCATGAATTAGATTGATTAATACCTTACCATCCTAAAACAGTTTTCCATGTTAGTGTGCCCTGCTAGCCTTCCAGTCTTAAAGCCACATTTGTCTATATCTGTGCTTGTGACAATAACCTATGTGTGTACCAGCGCCAGGCTAGCAGATAACGACCAGTTCACCTAATTTGCATGACTGACGCTATCCTTTGTTTTTCTGTAGTACTTGCTTACACCGCTTTCCTGGTGCTACAAGTAACAGGCATTGCTATTGCTCTACTTAACAGTACTCTCTCATCAAAAGTGTGGTCATGCTCTGTATGGATTCGAACTTTTGATCTGCAGTTTTCTGACATAGATGCACACAGACACCGGCTTATATAAAGATAGTACTGAGGCACTTAAAGCAAGTCAAATCATCTGACCTTCTGAGATAAGGAAAAAGACTCTGGGCCTGATTACGACCTTGGAGGATGGGATTACTTCGTCAGAAATGTGACGGATATCCCGCCAGCCGTATTACAAGTTCCACCATATCTTATGGAACTTGTAATACGGTGGATGGGATATCCATCACGTTTGTGATTAAATAATCCTCTGAAAAGGACATATTCAGGCCTAAAACAGGGTTTGACTAGTCATGCTGTATAGGTGTTTTGCAAAGTATGGGAGGCTGCATGTATCTCAGTTTGCTGCAGGATAGGAAATATTTGTTTTAATATCAGGGA
The DNA here is from genome assembly GCF_031143425.1 of Pleurodeles waltl. NCBI lineage: Eukaryota > Metazoa > Chordata > Amphibia > Caudata > Salamandridae > Pleurodeles > Pleurodeles waltl. Next base: position 1,215,046,268 of record NC_090440.1, read on the forward strand.
AATCAAGAGCAAAAAACAGTGCGGCAGACCATAAAACAGGACCACAAACAGCTAAAACACCGACCCAGCAGTTCATAAGTTAATGTGTGTTTTTGGGTATTTGCAAACTACAACTTCAGAGGCTCCGCAGTCTGGGCAGAGAACTCCACACATAAAAAGATAGGCGTGTCCTATTTTTGTATAGCTTGTCAATAACCAAACAAAACACCAAAAACTTACAGAAAAGTGTAATTTACCTTTGTGAATGAGGCCCACAGCAAAGAAGCAATATTAGAAGAGGGTTGGAGGAAAGTACCATCTTGCCTGGCATGTTACCCCCATATTTCACTGTATGTATGTTGTTTTAGCCCTTGTGTCACTGGGATCCTGCCAGGCAGGACCCCAGTGCTCATAGTATGTAGTACTGTATGTGTTCCCTGTGTGGTGCCTAACTGTATCACTGAGGCTCTGCTAAACAGAACCTCAGTGTTTATGCTCTCTCTGCTTTCTAAATTTGTCACTGCAGGCTAGTGACTAAATTTACCAATTCTCATTGGCACACTGGTACACCCATATAATTCCCTTGTATATGGTACTTAGGTACCCAGGAGATCCCTATGGGCTGCAGCATTTCTTTTGCCACCCATAGGGAGCTCTGACAATTCTTACACAGGCCTGCCACTGCAGCCTGTGTGAAATAACATCCACTTTATTTCACAGCCATTTTTCACTGCACACAAGTAACTTATAAGTCACCTATATGTCTAACCTTCACTTAGTGAAGGTTGGGTTCCAAGTTTAGTGTGTGGGCACCCTGGCACTAGCCAAGGTGCCCCCAGATCGTTCAGAGCAAATTCCACAGACTTTGTGAGTGCGGGGACACTATTACACGCGTGCACTATACATAGGTCACTACTTATGTATAGCGTCACAATGGTAACTCCGAACATGGCCATGTAACATGTAAAAGATCATGGAATTGTCACCCCAATACCATTCTGGTATTGGGGGGACAATTCCATGATCCCCGGGTCTCTAGCACAGAATCCGGGTACTGCCAAACTGCCTTTCCGCGGCGCCTCCACTGCAGCTGCTGCTGCTGCCAATACCTCAGACAGGTTTCTGCCCTCCTGGGGTCCAGGCAGCCCTGGCCCAGGAAGGCAGAACAAAGGATTTCCTCTGAGAGAGGGTGTTACACCCTCTCCCTTTGGAAATAGGTGTGAAGAGCTGGGGAGGAGTAGCCTCCCCCAGCCTCTGGAAAAGCGTTGATGGGCACAGATGGTGCCCATCTCTGCATAAGCCAGACTACACCGGTTCAGGGATCCCCCAGCCCTGCTCTGGCGCAAAACTGGACAAAGGAAAGGGGAGTGACCACTCCCCTGACCAGTACCTCCCAGGGGAGGTACCCAGAGCTCCTGTATTGTGTCCCAGACCGCTGCCATTTTGGAAACGTGTTGGGGGCACACTGGACTGCTCTGAGTGGCCAGTGCCAGCAGGTGACGTCAGAGACCCCCTCTGATAGGCTCTTACCTTTCTTGGTAGCCAATCCTCCTTTCTTGGTAGCCAAACCTCCTTTTCTGGCTATTTACGGTCTCTGCTTTGGGGAATTCTTCAGATAATGAATGCAAGAGCTCACCAGAGTTCCTCTGCATATCCCTCTTCGACTTCTACCAAGCATCGACCGCTGAACGCTCCAGGACGCCTGCAAAACCGCAACAAAGTAGCAAGATGACTACCAGCAACATTGTAGCACCTCACCCTGCCGGCTTTCTCAACTGCTTCCTGGTGGTGCATGCTCTGGGGGTCGCCTGCCTTCACCATGCACCAGAAGCTCAGAAGAAATCTCCCGTGGGCCGACGGAATCTTCCCCCTGCTAACGCAGTCACCGAAAGACTGCATCACCGGTCCTCTGGGTCTCCTCTCATCCTGACGAGCGTGGTCCCTGGAACACAGGAACTCTATCCAAGTGACTCCCACAGTCCAGTGACTCTTCAGTCCAAGTTTGGTGGAGGTAAGTCCTTGCCTCCCCACGCTACACTGCAAACCTGTGTACTGCGTGATTTCAGCTGCTCTGGCTTCTGTGTACTCTTCCAGGATTTCCTTTGTGCACAGCCTAGCCTGGGTCACCAGCACTCCGTCCTGCAGTGCTCAACCCGCTGAGTTGGCCTCCGATGTCGTGGGACCCTCTTTTGCAACTCTGCGTGGACTCTGGTTCACAAATCTTCCAAGTGCCTGTACAGGTACTTTTGCGAGTCCTGCCTGCTTCTGTGAGGGCTCTCTGAGTTGCTGAGCACCCCCTCTGTCTCCTCCTCCAAGGGGCGACATCCTGGTCTTTCCTGGTCCTCAGCAGCACACAAAAACCTTTACCGCGACCCTTGAAGCTAGCAAGGCTTGTTTGCGGTATTTCTGCGTGGGAACACTTCTGCAACCTTCATCGCGACGTGGGACATCTACCATCCAAAGGAGAAGTTCCTAGTCCTCTTCTTTCTTGCAGAATTCCAAGTTTCATCCATCCGGAGGCAGGTTCCTTGCACCTTCATACGGGGTTTCTGGGCTCCTGCCCCCCCGGACACTGTAGCGACTACTGGACTTGGTCCCCTTGCTTTGCAGGTCCTCAGGTCCAGGAATCCGTTTTCAGTGCACTGCTGGTGTTTGTTGTTCTTGCAGAATCCCCCTATCACAACTATTGTGTCCTTTTGGGGTAGTAGGTGTACTTTACTCCTACTTTTCAGGGTCTTGGGGTGGGGTATCTTGGACACCCTGACTGTTTTCTTACAGATCCAGCGACCCTCTACAAGCTCCCATAGGTCTGGGGTCCATTCGTGATTGGCATTCCACTTTTGGAGTATATGGTTTTTGTTGCCCCTAGACCTGTGTTCACCTATTGCAACCTATTGTAATTCTACACTGTTTGCATTACTTTTCTGACTTTTACTTACCTGTTTTGGGTTTGTGTACTTATAACTTGTGTATATTACTTACCTTCTTACTGAGGGTACTCACTGAGATACTTGTCGCGTATTGTCATCAAAATAAAGTACCTCTATTTTTAGTAACTCTGTGTATTGTGTTTTCTTATGATATTGTGCATATGATATAAGTGGTATAGTAGGAGCTTTCCATGTCTCCTAGTTCAGCCTAAGCTGCTTTGCCATAGCTACCTTCTATCAGCCTAATCTTCTAGAAACACCTCTCTTCTACTAATAAGGGATAACTGGACCTGGCACAAGGTGTAAGTACCTTTGGTACCCACTACAAGCCAGGCCAGCCTCCTACAAGGGTGGGCTTTCTTCCAAAAACATTGTGAAAAATTAACATCTCTCAAACGGCGCTCCATTCTAATTGCCAGTCTGTGCTGGTGTGTAGTGGCAATCCATATGTCCATAACACCAAACAATAAATCAAAAAAGATTACACACGGTTCCAAACAATGCAGAAGGTTTCTTTCAAGGGGATGGTTCAATCAGTGGATGGAAACCGAAATTTTCGAAGCCAGAGCCCTCACTCACCATCTGGTGACATGCTTCATCATAGGGCCCAGCTCCTCGTCAGGCCGGCGCTGCAATGCCTGACGGGCCCCACAGGGGGGCTCTTTGCCGGAGATCTTTTAAGAATCGTATATAGCCAGTCAAAAACAATAAAGTGAAGGATTGGTATATAGGAAAATGTTAAAAATGACTAGAGGTAACGACTAATGATTTTTATTCTCATGCTGATACCTCTGTCATGATTAAAACCAGTGAACGGGGAATTAGTGGAATAATGTCCACATACCCCATAAAAAAAACAGGTAGGTATAGTTGTTGTGTCTCTTAATAGGAAATAGTAAGAAAGAGACAGTGCACACAGGGTCCCCTGTGTCACTCTATGTAGTTGGTCAAAATGTTTCTCGCTTTTTTCAAAGAATTATCTTATGCGATTCGTCAGGACCTAATTACATACCTAATCCTTTGGATATTCCCACAAATAAGGAAATCAAAACCTAAGGGAATTGGGAAGAAAGAAACCAAAGTTAAGACATAACATAGTTTGTAAGGGCAATGTATATACAGTATACTATGTTGTGAAACCCCATACGTAAGTGAGGGATCCCTAAAGTGCCAAGTGACGCAAAAAAGTGATGATAACAATTATTAGAAAGAAAATGTGCGAAAGCCAATTAGGCAATGAAACGTCTACATTGCTTACCCTCCAAAAACTAATGGTAGGGCCTCATCGGGGTAGTACCAGGCTCTAAAAATCCACTCTGATCTATATATACACACACAGAGGACACAGAAAAATTATACTTAAATATGGTAATCAACAGGTTTGATTATACAACACATTAATTATAACTCCAAAAGATATAAAGAGTTATTCCATAGAAGACTCCTCTTTTTGAAGAATCATAGAATCTGACCTCAAATTATGTCAGGTCAAAGAGCAGCAGGTCGTGCAAATCGTGCAGGGAGAGATCACATTGTAAAAATAATAGTAATAACCAGCTTATTGGTGACATAAAGGTTAATCAACACTCCAACCATGTGATATTACACAGCCATCATATGTAAAGAGAAAGTGCCCAATAAGGACACCCTGCAGAAAAACACAGGTAAAAATACAAACGTGGCATCGGACAAAACCATCAACAGTATAGTGAGGAAAGAACTCACCAGGGCGTCGTAATTACAGACATCCCGAAAAATCAATGTAAGTAGAACAGTTGTCAAGGGGACTATGATCGATTACACTAGTGCAGATAGCATAGATCTAATGAATAGCGCCATTCACAGCGCGTTCGTTCCCTCAGAAAAGATTTCACTCGGCAAGGAGTGACGCGTGAACGTTAACACGCGTCTCCCTCATTTACCAGGGAGAAAAGAGGTAGAAGCGAGTAGACAGAGGCGCGCGTCTACTCATTTCACGGCGCCCCAAATACAGCGGTGTCCACAAAACGAACGAAGCTACACAGAAGAAAGATGCCGAACCTCCGATACTCGCCCATGAAATGGCAGGATAAAAAAGGGGGTATCGGTCGGGAGATAAGCTAGTGGACTGTAAATAGGGCACTTACTTTTACAAGGGACGGGCACTGCTGGATCACCTACGCCTGTTGCTATTCCCCGGTATCCAGGAGATCACTGATACCGAGAAGTTTTAGAAAGGGGGAAAGGGAAACTGAAACTGATAAAGGACTACTAAAAAGGCAGATGGACTCAAAAAGGTGTCGGCCATTTTGAAGTGGTCTAATCACAAAATCTTCAAAAGTAATACCCTCTGACAAAGTTGAAAAAAAGAAGAGGGGTAGGAAGGTAAATGCGTCACCACCAGTCCTCCAAACATAAATAATCACCATATAGCCATTATGAATGACTACAAGTGTGCAAACTATTGTGTAGAAAAATTAATACTGGTAACTGTAAATGCAATGAAAGTGTTATTGTTAATGAATAAAGCTGGTCCACTGGATATCATCATTAAGACCAAATAGATGGGTCTTGAGTCTAAAAACTCACCGTTGTTCTTTTTCTAGAAGTTTTTTTGTACCATCAATATTATCTCTCATGGTCTCTAGAACCAACCATTTGATATCATTAGGAGTGTGCTGTTTCTCAACAAAATGGTTGGTCAATTTGGTAGAGGATCTCTTACATCTAATGGTACTACGGTGACCAGAACCGAGCACCTTATCTGGAGTCTCACATTTCTCCTGACATTTGGCTCTCTTATTTCAAGGAACTGTATGGCCCTTCTCTGGCCAGTCACATTCCTGACACAACCTTGGGGGAGCCAATAACTCTGGGTGAGCCCACGCCCTTCTTGCCTCCCTTTTCATTGAACGAAACTGTGCTGGCCATCATTGCTCAGAAAGCAGCGAAAGCCCCTGGGTCGGATGGGATTCCCTCTGACATGTTTAAAATGGACCAGAACACCTGGGGTCCATATATCAATAGGCTTTCTAATGCCATTTTGACTACCAGAATTTATCCTGATTCATGGAAAGAGGCAATTATTGTGCCCATACACAAGAAAGGAGAGAGGAACATCCCGGGAAATTATAGACCTATCAGCCTCCTCGACAACCTTCAAAAAATATTCTGCTATCAGTTGTTGAGTAGGCTGAACAAATGGACAGTAGAAAACCAAATCCTAAATCACCTCCAAGCGGGTTTCAGAGAAAAAACTAGCACAATAGATCAGATATTCCGTTTTATTTCTATCAAATGGAAAGTTGTCGATGTAGACTTAGGTCATCTATATGTAGCATTCGTTGACCTAAAATCGGCCTTTGATCTAGTACCCCACCACAAACTGTGGGAAGTCTTGTCCAAAATAGGAGTCCCTTGCTCTATTTTAAACATTATCAGAGATCTCTATACTGGTAATTATGGAAGAATCAGATGGGGCTCCCAAGGCGAATTAACTGAAAAATTTCTTACTGCTCATGGTGTAAGACAAGGCTGCGTGCTTGCCCCTACTTTATTCCTCCTCTTTATAAACGCATGTATTCCTTATCTCATGGAGTGTTCCAACGATGCCCCTAAACTAGGAGGACAGAAGATTCCCTGCCTCCTATTTGCCGACGACACCCTGCTGATATCCCAAACAGCCACAGGTCTCTCAACTCTGCTTTCGAGGTTCATGGATTTTTGCAATGACCATGGCCTCGAAATTAATCGATCAAAAACTAAGTGTATGGTGTTTGGGGACAAAAAAGGCAGGATGCAACGACCTATCTATCTAGAGGGTGCTGCGCTGGAAAGAGTCAGCGACTTTGATTATCTAGGCTTGAAATTAGAAGACTCGCATAAGTGGCACGGTCATATCCAGAAGGCCACCCTACGATTGAAACAGCGAGCGAGTGGCATTATAAGATTCGCAGCTAGATCTTCTAGCTTTGCCATGACGCCCGCTGTTGAAATCTACAAATTACAAGCAAGAGGAGGTGCAATTTATGGAGCCGAATTGTGGGGCCACTGTAGCTTAGATGATCTGACAAAGGTGGAAAACTCCTTCTTAAGGTCTTTGCTAAGAGTTCCTTCCAGCATCCCATTGCTCCCAATACGAATGGACCTAAACCTGCCCCCCATCAGCCAGATCGTCGCACTTAGGCCCCTGTTATACTGGATTCGTTTATGGTCATTAGATTCTCTCGCCCCCTATAGATGTGGGCTAGCTAATCTGATGGCCACCAACACCAGCCCAAAAATTAAGTGGTGTGTATACGTAGAACGGACCTTCTCACTACTTGGTTTGGGGTCTTATTGGAAGGACCCGCTATCTATCCCAAAAAATGCATTACAGATATTAAAGGATGCATTTTGGCTCCATGTCCAACTTTCACAATTGTCTGCTGTCTCGCCATCTTCCATGACGGGCAATTTCCTACAATTCAAATGTCACTACGAATTTGGACAATATATGGACATAGTTTCTTCTCCGGTCGTTCGTGCATTATATATTAGATTTAGGGTAGGCTCTCTTCCTCTGCGTACCCTTACATATAAATGGTCTAACTCTAGCTGCACTTCCAAGATGTGTCCGATGGGCTGCGCCAGAGAAGAATCCATAACCCACATCCTCTTCCAATGCCCCGCATACCACAAACAAAGAGTCCGCTGGATTATTCCATTATGCAGGAAAATGGGTTTTAAAAATTGTTCGCTGGCTCTGAGAATTTTTAAATCTGACTCATCTGTTTTAGTGGTTTGCTGCTTGGCAAAATATTTAGATTCAATCTGGCATATTAGATTGAACATGCTCAAAAAAATAGAGGGAAAGTTAACAACGGATGTGGGGACCAGTCATTGATGAATGAATCTATCTTTGTATGCACTTACTGTTCTAATTGGCCTAGACGCATCTCCCCTTCGCCCTTTTTACCTGTTTTGTTTAGATACTTTTACACTTTTAAATAGAAATGTTTTTTTATTTGATATGTTTGGCCAGGTCTGTATTTGATTTTTAATACCTACTATGTATTTTTACGTAAATCTATAATAAGGTGCGATTTTACAGTAGGGAAATGCTAATATCCAAACACTTCTTTTCTCTTTTTTAATCTTCTACGACTAAAACTATCTATTATGTAGTTTGTTGTTCTTTTTTAATTATGAAATTGTCAAATGTGATGTGCTTTTATGGTATTTATACTTACCGAAATAAAGCTAATGATGATACTACGGTGTTCATTAATTCGAATTTTCACCATCCTGGTCGTCATGCCAATGTATTTTAAGTTGCACGGACAGGTTATCATATAAATACAGCTCTTAGTACGGCAATTGGTATGGGATCTCAGTTGCCAAGTCTTTTGTTCACCTATTTCTACTTCTTGGATACTGTCAGTCAGGGGACAAACATTACAGCAGCCGCAAGGGTGATGTCCCTTCACTTTAAGCCATTGGCTAGGGCCAGAGTTGTCACGGGACCGGTTTATTGTAGGTCTTGTATGGACCACTAGGTCCTTAATGTTAGGGGTTCTTTTAAAGGCAAATAAAGGGCGTTCCAGTGTAGCGCCTGCACTAGTGAGGATGGGCCAAAGCCTCCGGACAATACCTTTTATTTGGTTACTGAGGGGGGTGAACGTAGTTACACGGGTTAATCTTGATTGTTGTGTGCGGATATTGTTAGTCAATAATATTTCCCTAGGGATATTACTAGCCCTCTTTTTTGCCTGTCGGATATTAGGTAAGGAATAGTTACTGTGACAGATCGAACAATATACAAATGACGACGAGATATGCGTTTAGTTTATGGTGGGGTTTATTCTAAGATTAAGGTGGAATAATGACAAAAGTTGTAGTATATAACCAAGCGGGCGGGTTTCCTTAGGTTTTTCGGTGCTGTTGTTCAGTTTCCTGTATTGTTGATTTAGTCTCAATTTCTTTTCCCGGGTGACTTCTGGCGGATCCCCTCAGGTGGATTCCCGGATACCGGAAAACAAAGGAAAACAACACCCGGGTAAGTATGGGGTTTTAACCAACGTTATTTCACTCTTTCTCTGTGCATGGGTAGGAGGTTTAAGGAGGGGTGGGTGCCTGTGAGGAGTTGGGGAATAAGTGCTCTCAATCTTTAGTTATAGATTCGTGGGGTGCTCATATGTGTTCGTTATCGTGCCCCTTTCGATTTCCCTCCCTTTCCTCCTCTATCTTTCCTTCCCCCCCCTTCCCCTTAGTCTGATATGGCCTTTGTTTTGGTCCACAAGGACCGTACCTTGGTGAGCCACGATCCTCCTGGGTCGTGGCTGGCGTTGTGGCGTTCCTCTGCTGCGGTTTCTTCTCCTGCGGTCGTTTCTGAGGTCTCCCTCTCCTGGGCTCTCCTCTCCTGCTCCTCCGGTCTCCTCTCCTGGGCTCTCCCCTCCTGCTCCTCCGGTCTCCTCTCCTGGGCTCTCCCCTCCTGCTCCTCCGGTCTCCTCTCCTGGGCTCTCCCCTCCTGCTCCTCCGGTCTCCACTCCTGGGCTCTCCTCTCCTGTTCCTTCTCCTGGGCTCTCCTCTCCTCCTTCTCCTCCTGGGTCCTCTTCTCTTCCTCCTCCGGTCTCTTCTCCTCGGGTCTCCTCTCCTGCCCCTCCTCCTTCCGTCCGGTGCCGTCTTCCCTTTTGTTTACGCCGTGCCGGGAAACCCATCCGGTTTCCCAGGCAACGGCCTTCCCCCTGCCTCGCTCGTAGCGCGTCGCCCCTGCAACGGGGCGACGCGGACATGACGCATCGGCCTGGTCCGATGCGTCATGACGAGCCGCGGTTGCCGGGGACGCCCGGTCACACACCCCTTCCCAAGAACGGTCCTGATCGAGGACCGAGGTAGAGTCTGGGTATCTGGAGAGATAATCAGCCGGGGCCTGCTGGGGACCAGGGATGTGACGGACCTGAAATGAAAAGGGTTGGAGTTCAAGGAACCACCTCAAGATCCGTGAATTCGTATCTTTATGAGCCGACAACCAAGTGAGGGGAGCATGATCTGTATAGAGAATAAAAGGGCGACCCAAAAGGTAATACTGCAAGGTGTCTACAGCCCATTTGATGGCCAAACATTCCTTTTCGATCGTGGGATAATGGCGCTCCCGAGGAAACAATTTCCTGCTAATATACACTATCGGGTGATCCCCACCGTCCCCATCGGGCTGGGTCAGTACCCCTCCTAGCCCGACATCAGAGGCATCTGTATAGAGGTGGAACGGTTTCGAGAAATCTGGGCACCGTAGGATGGGCTCCCTAGTCAGAAAGGATTTTAGCTGTTCAAAACTAGTCTCCTGTTGATCTGAAAAAGGGGCTAATTGATTAGGACGAGATTTAGCCAGAAGATCTGTAAGGGGGGCGGCTAGGGTGGAATAATTGGGAATGAATCTTCGATAGTAGCCGACCAACCCTAGGAAGGAACGCAAATCTTTCTTCGTTGCAGGGCTAGGTGCATTGAGAATAGCTTCTACCTTCTTAGATTGTGGCTGGAGGTTCCCTTGACTGATTTTGTATCCTAGGTATAATATGTCAGGCTGTCCGATAACGCATTTTTTTGGATTGGCAGTTAACCCTGCCTGTCTCAGAGTACGGAATATCTGTTGCAAATGCAGTAGATGATCATTCCATGTTTCACTGAAAATAACTACGTCATCTAAGTAAGCAGCTGAAAAATGTCGAAAGGGGTTTAGGAGGTTGTCCATTAACCGTTGAAATGTCGCTGGGGCTCCATGCAGTCCGAACGGTAACACTGTGAAGTGGTAAAGACCTGACTGCGTGGCAAAGGCCGTTTTCTCTTTATCTTCTGCGGCTAGTGGAATCTGCCAATATCCTTTAGTTAAATCTAGGGTGGACATGTATTTTGCTTTTCCTAGTTTTTCTAATACATCATCCACCCTAGGTATCGGATAAGTATCGAACATGGAATGTTCGTTGAGTTTCCTGAAGTCGATGCAGAACCTAATAGTACCATCAGGTTTTGGTACCAGGACAACTGGGGAGCACCAGGGACTAGTAGAAGGCTCTATCACCCCTAATTCTAGCATCTTTTGGACCTCATCCTCCATAATCTGTTTCCTGGCCTCTGGTATACGACATGGCCGTAACCGGACAATTGTACCTGGTGTAGTCCGTATTTTATGGGCAATCAAAGAGGTTTTGCCTGGCACTATGGAAAAAAATGATCTGAAATGTTCCAGTAAACTGAATACCTGTTCCCTCTCTAATTTTGTTAATGAGGCATTCACTGTGGGCAGATTCTCCTCAATAGTGGTCTCAGTCGGGCAAAATTCAATTTGAACCCTCCCATTGGGACATAGGAACCGGCCCACGGCTTCGGTCGAGTTAGAGCTCTCGGGTTCTTCCCATTTCTTTAAGAGATTTATGTGATAAATCTGGGTTTTCTGCGGCGTGGTCGAGATTTCAATTAGGTAAGTGACCGGGGAAACGGCTCGTAGTACTTTATGTGGGCCCTGCCATTTTGCAACCAATTTGTGTTCAGACGTGGGGCGCATTATGAGTACCTGATCTCCTGGTAGTAGAACCCTTAATTTACTCCCTCGATCGTAATACTGTTTTTGGTTCTGTTGGGCATGTTCCATATTTACTCGGACTGTGTCCCATAACCCTTGTAACTGAGACCGTAAGTCGTGGGCATATTCTAACAAGGGTTTCCCCCCTTCCTCCGCCTCCTCTTCCCAAGCTTCTATGGCCATGTCCAGCAGGGATCGGGGCTGCCTTCCGAACACGAGTTCAAAAGGACTGTGTCCGGTAGACGCCTGTTCATGTGTACGTATAGCATACAATACCAAGGGCAACTTTTGATCCCAGTCTCTACCTGACTCCTCTACTACTTTCCTTAGCAGGGTTTTTATGGTACGGTTGTACCTTTCCACCAGTCCATCGGTCTGTGGATGGTACACCGAGGTGCGAATTTGGGAAATGCCTAACGTTTTGCACACCTGCTTCATGAGTGTAGACATGAAAGGAGTTCCCTGGTCAGTGAGTATTTCATGTGGAAATCCTACTCGAGAAAATACATTAATCATTGCTTGGGCTACTGTTTTGGTTGTCATACTTTTTAAAGGAATGGCCTCTGGGTATCGGGTGGCATAATCTACCATGACTAGGATATATGTGTGTCCTTTCGTGGAGGGTACTATGGGACCTATCAAATCCATTCCCATCCTACTAAATGGAACGTCTATGATGGGTAATGGCATGAGAGGCGCTTTTCTAGGTCTACCGGGTTCGGTAAGTTGGCACCTGGAACATTGGGAGCAAAATTTTCGTATGTGGGCGAAAACCCCCGGCCAATAAAACCGCCGGAGGAGATACTCCTCTGTTTTTTCCCTTCCGAAATGACCTCCTCCGGGTTGACAGTGGGCTAAGGTTAAGACATGTTCTCTATAGTGCTCGGGCACTAACAACTGTTGCTTACGGTCCCCGGAGCGATTAGTGGTTATGCGATATAAGAGGTTTTTTCTAATTAAGAAGTAGGGACCCACCTCTTCGGTTTCTTCCGATTTGGCCGATTTCCAAGCTTGGGCGAGAGAAGGATCTTCTCTTTGTCTTTAGGGAAACCCGACAGGCACCTCATGTGTCTTGGCAATCAGACCTGAGGGTGTGCTATGTGTCTCTTTCTCTCGGTGGTTTGCTTTTTCTACACGTTTCTCCCTACGTGACAGTTTCCTACGGTTAGAGGGGGGCTCTAGGTTGCTGTCAGAAAAAGGGGCATCCCTCCACCAATCCTGGGTCAGGGTTGGTTGTCGAACGTGGTCCAGGATCTCCTGAAAATGTTCGTAATCCGTCCCAATAATACATTCCTCTATCAGATCTGACATTATACCCATAGGAAGGCTGTCCCTGTAATTCCTCCACTCTACTGTCAGGGCCTGTAAGGGGTATCTCTCCTTATCCCCATGAATGCAGCAAATAGTCACCCAATGTTCGACTTCCTGGTCTGCTAGGGCTAGGAGCTCCTTCCTTATCACGGATTGACTGCATCCGGAATCTATAAGGGCGCAAACCACTCGACCATTGACGTTTAAGGACTGTTTAAATTTGGGGTTGCCCCGTCCTGTACACAGCACCCGTCGTCGGGTAACTCCAACCTCCATGGGTTCACTAGTGTCTTGTTTCCTGGGACACATACGGGCAATGTGTCCCCATTACCCACAGTTATAACACTGAGGACCCGGTACTGGTGGATGCTCGTAGGTTCTACGAGGTATGGGTTCTTCGGGAAGGACTCTGTGAGTGCTTTTTGGGTTGGGGAGCCCTGGTTTTATGCTGGGGCGGGTTGGCATATTTCGTACATCCACCGAACGATGGTATGCACATGCTAAGTCAATTGCCATTTCCGTATTCACCTTGGGATGTTGACGGATCCAGTGTTTTGTAGCCGTAGGCAAGGCATCTAAATATTGTTTGAGGACAAATGTTTGGATTACGTCTTCCCGGCTATTCCCTGACGGACCCAACCATTTTAAAGCCAAATCGTTTACCCGATAGTAGAAGGTTCGGGGATCCTCGTTCGGTCCCCATTTGATTTTCCTGAATTTGATTCTATAATATTCTGTGTCATGGCCCACCCGCTCTAATATACTGGTCTTTATTTCGGAATATGGGGTTGTTCCCCCGGGGTTCGCTGCTTGATATGCGGCTTGTAGGATTCCTGTAAGCAGGGGGGGACATACTGGCCCCATCTATCTTCCGGCCATTGTGCGGTTGAGGCCACCCTTTCAAAATTAGTAAAAAAGGATTCGGGATCATCCCCTTCTTGATATTTTTGCAAGACGGAACTTGGAACATTGGGGTGTACCTTAGTGGTAGCAATAGTCTCCGTTAGTTTCTTCATGGCCGTCTCGTGGACCAGTTGATTATTGGCCAGTATGGTTGCCTGACTTTTCAAAGCCGACTGTAAGGCTTCACGGTCCTCCTTAGCCTCCCTCTGGTGGGCCTCCCACACCAGTTGTAGGTGTTGTTGGCCCTCGGCCAACTGTTTTATCATGTCCTCCAGAGAGGGGGCGTCACTCATTGTGTATACTGTTCGATTGTCGAGGAGGATCTAGAATCTGATCCCACTTCTGACACCACTGTGACAGATCGAACAATATACAAATGACGACGAGATATGCGTTTAGTTTATGGTGGGGTTTATTCTAAGATTAAGGTGGAATAATGACAAAAGTTGTAGTATATAACCAAGCGGGCGGGTTTCCTTAGGGTTTTCGGTGCTGTTGTTCAGTTTCCTGTATTGTTGATTTAGTCTCAATTTCTTTTCCCGGGTGACTTCTGGCGGATCCCCTCAGGTGGATTCCCGGATACCGGAAAACAAAGGAAAACAACACCCGGGTAAGTATGGGGTTTTAACCAACGTTATTTCACTCTTTCTCTGTGCATGGGTAGGAGGTTTAAGGAGGGGTGGGTGCCTGTGAGGAGTTGGGGAATAAGTGCTCTCAATCTTTAGTTATAGATTCGTGGGGTGCTCATATGTGTTCGTTATCGTGCCCCTTTCAATTTCCCTCCCTTTCCTCCTCTATCTTTCCTCCCCCCCCCCTTCCCCTTAGTCTGATATGGCCTTTGTTTTGGTCCACAAGGACCGTACCTTGGTAAGCCACGATCCTCCTGGGTCGTGGCTGGCGTTGTGGCGTTCCTCTGCTGCGGTTTCTTCTCCTGCGGTCGTTTCTGAGGTCTCCCTCTCCTGCTCCTCCGGTCTCCTCTCCTGGGCTCTCCCCTCCTGCTCCTCCGGTCTCCTCTCCTGGGCTCTCCCCTCCTGCTCCTCCGGTCTCCTCTCCTGGGCTCTCCCCTCCTGCTCCTCCGGTCTCCACTCCTGGGCTCTCCTCTCCTGTTCCTTCTCCTGGGCTCTCCTCTCCTCCTTCTCCTCCTGGGTCCTCTTCTCTTCCTCCTCCGGTCTCTTCTCCTCGGGTCTCCTCTCCTGCCCCTCCTCCTTCCGTCCGGTGCCGTCTTCCCTTTTGTTTACGCCGTGCCGGGAAACCCATCCGGTTTCCCAGGCAACGGCCTTCCCCCTGCCTCGCTCGTAGCGCGTCGCCCCGGCAACGGGGCGACGCGGACATGACGCATCGGCCTGGTCCGATGCGTCATGACGAGCCGCGGTTGCCGGGGACGCCCGGTCACAGTTACGTTCACAAAGTTTTCGACATAAAGTGTTAGCTTGTGTGTGGAAGTCATTTTTATCTGAACAGTTACGTTGTATCCTCAAGAATTGACCAAAAGGTAAATTATCTCGTAGGGCTTTAGGATGGGCGAGTATCGGAGGTTCTGCGTCTTTCTTCTGTGTAGCTATGTTCGTTTTGTGGACACCGCTGTATTTGGGGCGCCTTGGTGCCGTGAAATGAGTAGACGCGCGCCTCTTTCTATGCGCTTCTACCTCTTTTCTCCCTGGTAAATGAGGGAGACACGTGTTAACGTTCACGTGGTCACTCCTTGCGGAGTGAAATCTTTTCTGAGGGAACGAACGCGCTGTGAATGGCGCTATTCATTAGATCTATGCTATCTGCACTAGCGTAATCGATCGTAGTCGCCTTGACAACTGTTCTACTTACATTGATTTTTCAGGATGTCTGTAATTACGACGCCCCAGTGAGTTCTTTCCTCACTATACTGTTGATGGTTTTGTCCGATGGCACGTTTGTATTTTTACCTGTGTTTTTCTGCAGGGTGTCCTTATTGGGCACTTTCTCTTTACATATGATGGCTGTGTAATATCACATGTTTGGAGTGTTGATTAACCTTTATGTCACCAATAAGCTGGTTATTACTATTATTTTTACAATGTGATCTCTCCCGTCATGATTTGCACGACCTGCTGCCCTTTGACCTGACATAATTTGAGGTCGGATTCTATGATTCTTCAAAAAGAGGAGTCTTCTATGGAATAACTCTTTATATCTTTTGGAGTTATAATTAATGTGTTGTATAATCAAACCTGTTGATTACCATATTTAAGTATAATTTTTCTGTGTCCTCTGTGTGTGTATATATAGATCAGAGTGGATTTTTAGAGCCTGGTACTACCCTGATGAGGCCCTACCATTAGTTTTTGGAGGGTAAGCAATGTAGACGTTTCATTGCCTAATTGGCTTTCGCACATTTTCTTTCTAATAATTGTTATCATCACTTTTTTGCGTCACTTGGCACTTTAGGGATCCCTCACTTACGTATGGGGTTTCACAACATAGTATACTGTATATACATTGCCCTTACAAACTATGTTATGTCTTAACTTTGGTTTCTTTCTTCCCAATTCCCTTAGGTTTTGATTACCTTATTTGTGGGAATATCCAAAGGATTAGGTATGTAATTAGGTCCTGACGAATCGCATAAGATAATTCTTTGAAAAAAGCGAGAAACATGTTGACCAACTACATAGAGTGACACAGGGGACCCTGTGTGCACTGTCTCTTTCTTACTATTTCCTATTAAGAGACACAACAACTATACCTACCTGGTTTTTTTATGGGGTATGTGGACATTATTCCACTAATTCCCCGTTCACTGGTTTTAATCATGACAGAGGTATCAGCATGAGAATAAAAATCATTAGTCGTTACCTCTAGTTATTTTTAACATTTTCCTATATACCAATCCTTCACTTTATTGTTTTTGACCGGCTATATACGATTCTTAAAAGATCTCCGGCAAAGAGCCCCCCTGTGGGGCCCGTCAGGCATTGCAGCGCCGGCCTGACGGGAGCTGGGCCCTATGATGAAGCATGTCACCAGATGGTGAGTGAGGGCTCTGGCTTCGAAAATTTCGGTTTCCATCCACTGATTGAACCATCCCCTTGAAAGAAACCTTCTGCATTGTTTGGAACCGTGTGTAATCTTTTTTGATTTATTGACTATTGGGAACCTTACGCACGGGACCAGGAGTTTACACTCCGAATATCCCATTTTCTGCCCCTCCTTTTGTTGTTTCTTCGATGATTTAGTGTAGCCTTCTGGCTACGCAGCTACCTTCACTTCCCTTTCTTTTTGCACTCCGATAGACTATATCCGGTGGTGAAATATGTCGGACCTACAAGGTCTCAGCTTTGATGATAGTATGGTGCAGGCCATTCTACAAACTCCCTCTATTCTAGGGGACGACAGTAGCGGTCCATCGAGCGGCACTAAAGAAGACTGGACAAAATTATCAGCTCTTAAGAAAGAACTCATCAAGACCGTTCTACACGGTACAAATATGACTGAATATCTCAGGGCTAATATATCTCCAAACGGCCTGATTGTCACCAATGTGCCGAGGATCTTTCTACAAGATCTTCAATTTCGTTTGGATTGGTCGCAGATATAGTGGAAATGCACCCATGATTGGTTGATCTTCATTATCAATACCTCTAAACGTTTGGCGGATTCTATCACCATTCAGATCTCCATTGCTGAAGCAGCCATGAAAACTACGGTCCAACTTGCTCAATTTAAGTCTCGTCTAGCCGAGATTAATACGGAACTGAATGAGACCAAGGAATACCTAACACGCCAAAAAGTTAACAAACTACAGAAAGACATCAAACGCTTCAGTAGAGAGAAAGTTTATCCTTATACTAATAGGACTATCAATGCGAGGGTTCTTCCGAAAGTTCAGATGATTCAGATACCCCACAACGGAGGCCCCGCACACCACAGATTAGTTCTAGCTCAGATGAGTGGAGCGGAGATGAGGGACAGAGATTGAATCGGAATCGCTACGTTCCACCTACCCATTTCAACTCTCCTTTTCCTTTCCAGTCGATGCCACCTTGGAAATCGATGCCTATGCCTTACTTCCAACCACAGCCACAATATAATTTCAATCCTTTTTTAGGAAGAGGCCGGGGCAGAGGCAGAGGCAGAAACAGAAGGAGAGGAAGAAACGTCCATTGGGCACAGGAAGAGCCACAGATGATCACCAGAAGTCGCAGTGTGACGAGCCAAAAGAGACCCTAGTGGTCAATCTTTCAAGTTCCATCTTGACCCCTCCAGAGCTGGCAGTCCTAGAGAAAGGTCTAGGCTTCGTACCCACCCCGAAGGAGGATCAATTTAGACTACACTGCGAGATGGCAGCCCTGTTTCGCAAGGTTAGGCTGCACTTCTTCTTCAAGGATCGTCCACGATTGGAGACGAGGGGTGATATCAGCTTAAGGAATCCCTCAACTTTCATGCCCCCTACCACCTCGGTTCCTTTGGAGGTACTTACCTTTGAAAAGGCGGTCCGCCATGAAATCCAACGTCTGAATTCTCCTAAAGTTTTCCAGAACATCTCCAAACTAGAACGGGCGGCTATTCACTCCCTGTCTTCCAATCCTGATATCACGCTAAAACCAGCAGACAAAGGTGGTGCCATTGTGGTTATGGATACAACCTATTACCAACAGGAATGTCTAAGACTTCTCAGCGATACATCTTACTATCGCCCTATCTCTATCGACCCGACCCCGCGTCTACAACGTAAGATTCGCGGTATGATAATGGAAGCAGAAGCAGCCGGTTGGATTACCCAACAAGAAGCGGAATTCCTCGATACAAAAGATCCCAGGGTTCCATACTTTTATTGTCTTCCCAAACTCCATAAGGGTCTCCCTCCCCCAGGACACCCCATAGTGTCCGGGATCGGTTCTCTTTTAGAGCCCCTGTCCAAATTTTGTGACATCTTCCTACAACCCATTGTTCAGAGAACATCTACCTTTTTGAAGGACACTAAAGACACTTTGGTTCTATTGAATGACATCAATGAGACAGGTACTACAGATATATTGATATGTCTAGATGTAGAGGCCCTATATACTAATATTCCGCAAGAGGCCACACTCGCCGATGTAGAGGAAATTCTTCTAGCTGACACTTTGACTTACAATACCCCAGTGAGCTTCATTATGCAATGTGCAGGTGTGGCCCTCCAAGAGAACTTTTTTCAATTTGAGAAAAGTCTCTTTCATCAGATACAAGGTACATCTATGGGGAGCACTTTCGCACCTAGCCTGGCTTGCCTGTATATGTTTACCTTCGAGCAACGCCACATCTTGACTCCTGATCAACCATTCTTTTCCAACATTAAACTATGGCGCCGGTATATAGATGATATCCTAGTGATTTGGAAGGGCGAGATGGATCTCGCTATAGCTTTCACCCAGTGGGTCAATACTTTGGATACCCATCTCCGTTTCAGTTCCACCATTTCTGATAAAGAAGTATCCTTTCTGGACCTACGAATCACACTTAGGGATGGATTTCTTAACTCATCCGTATACCATAAACCGACGGATCGTAACAGTCTTTTACTTTACAACAGTCACCATCCTAAAGCCCTACGAGATAATTTACCTTTTGGTCAATTCTTGAGGATACGACGTAACTGTTCAGATAAAAATGACTTCCACACACAAGCTAACACTTTATGTCGAAAACTTTGTGAACGTAACTATCCCTTACCTAATATCCGACAGGCAAAAAAGAGGGCTAGTAATATCCCTAGGGAAATATTATTGACTAACAATATCCGCACACAACAATCAAGATTAACCTGTGTAACTACGTTCACCCCCCTCAGTAACCAAATAAAAGGTATTGTACGGAGGCTTTGGCCCATCCACACTAGTGCAGGCGCTACACTGGAACACCCTTTATTTGCCTTTAAAAGAACCCCTAACATTAAGGACCTAGTGGTCCATACAAGACCTACAATAAACCGGTCCTGTGACAACTCTGGCCCTAGCCAATGGCTTAAAGTGAAGGGACATCACCCTTGCGGCTGCTGTAATGTTTGTCCACTGACTGACAGTATCCAAGAAGTAGAAATAGGTGAACAAAAAACTTGGCAACTGAGATCCCATACCAATTGCCGTACTAAGAGCTGTATTTATATGATTACCTGTCCGTGCAACTTAAAATACATTGGCATGACGACCAGGATGGTGAAAATTTGAATTAATGAACACTGTAGTACCATTAGATATAAGAGATCCTCTACCAAATTGACCAACCATTTTGTTGAGAAACAGCACACTCCTAATGATATCAAATGGTTGGTTTTAGAGACCATGAGAGATAATATTGACGGTACAAAAAAACTTCTAGAAAAAGAACAACAGTGGGTTTTTAGACTCAAGACCCATCTATTTGGTCTTAATGATGATATCCAGTGGACCAGCTTTATTCATTAACAATAACACTTTCATTGCATTTACAGTTACCAGTATTGATTTTTCTACACAATAGTTTGCACACTTGTAGTCATTCATAATGGCTATATAGTGATTATTTATGTTTGGAGGACTGGTGGTGACGCATTTACCTTCCTACCCCTCTTCTTTTTTTTCAACTTTGTCAGAGGGTATTACTTTTGAAGATTTTGTGATTAGACCACTTCAAAATGGCCGACACCTTTTTGAGTCCATCTGCCTTTTTAGTAGTCCTTTATCAGTTTCAGTTTCCCTTTCCCCCTTTCTAAAACTTCTCGGTATCAATCTCCTGGATACCGGGGAATAGCAACAGGCGTAGGTGATCCGGCAGTGCCCGTCCCTTGTAAAAGAAAGTGCCCTATTTACAGTCCACTAGCTTATCTCCCGACCGATACCCCCTTTTTTATCCCGCCATTTCATGGGCGAGTATCGGAGGTTCAGCGTCTTTCTTCTGTGTAGCTTCGTTCGTTTTGTGGACACCGCTGTATTTGGGGCACCTTGGCGCCTTGAAATGAGTAGAAGCGCGCCTCTGTCTACGCGCTTCTACCACTTTTCTCCCTGGTAAATGAGGGAGACGCGTGTTAACGTTCACGCGGTCACTCCTTGCGGAGTGAAATCTTTTCTGAGGGAACGAACGCGCTGTGAATGGCGCTATTCATTAGATCTATGCTATCTGCACTAGTGTAATCGATCGTAGTCCCCTTGACAACTGTTCTACGTACATTGATTTTCGCCATGTTGTATAATCAAACCTGTTGATTACCATATTTAAGTATAATTTTTCTGTGTTCTCTGTGTGTGTATATATAGATCAGAGTGGATTTTTAGAGCCTGGTACTACCCCGATGAGGCCCTACCATTAGTTTTTGGAGGGTAAGCAATGTAGACGTTTCATTGCCTAATTGGCTTTCGCACATTTTCTTTCTAATAATTGTTATCATCACTTTTTTGCGTCACTTGGCACTTTAGGGATCCCTCACTTACGTATGGGGTTTCACAACATAGTATACTGTATATACATTGCCCTTACAAACTATGTTATGTCTTAACTTTGGTTTCTTTCTTCCCAATTCCCTTAGGTTTTGATTTCCTTATTTGTGGGAATATCCAAAGGATTAGGTATGTAATTAGGTCCTGACGAATCGCATAAGATAATTCTTTGAAAAAAGCGAGAAACATGTTGACCAACTACATAGAGTGACACAGGGGACCCTGTGTGCACTGTCTCTTTCTTACTATTTCCTATTAAGAGACACAACAACTATACCTACCTGGTTTTTTTATGGGGTATGGGGACATTATTCCACTAATTCCCCGTTCACTGGTTTTAATCATGACAGAGGTATCAGCATGAGAATAAAAATCATTAGTTGTTACCTCTAGTCATTTTTAACATTTTCCTATATACCAATCCTTCACTTTATTGTTTTTGACTGGCTATATACGATTCTTAAAAGATCTCCGGCAAAGAGCCCCCCTGTGGGGCCCATCAGGCATTGCAGCGCCGGCCTGACGAGGAGCTGGGCCCTATGATGAAGCATGTCACCAGATGGTGAGTGAGGGCTCTGGCTTCGAAAATTTCGGTTTCCATCCACTGATTGAACCATCCCCTTGAAAGAAACCTTCTGCATTGTTTGGAACCGTGTGTAATCTTTTTTGATTTATTGACTATTGGGAACCTTACGCACGGGACCAGGAGTTTACACTCCGAATATCCCATTTTCTGCCCCTCCTTTTGTTGTTTCTTCGATGATTTAGTGTAGCCTTCTGGCTACGGGGCTACCTTCACTTCCCTTTCTTTTAGCACTCCGATAGATTATATCCGGTGGTGAAATATGTCGGATCTACAGGGTCTCAGCTTTGATGATAGTATGGTGCAGGCCATTCTACAAACTCCCTCTATTCTAGGGGACGACAGTAGCGGTCCATCGAGCGGCACTAAAGAAGACTGGACAAAATTATCAGCTCTTAAGAAAGAACTCATCAAGACCGTTCTACACGGTACAATTATGACTGAATATCTCAGGGCTAATATATCTCCAAACGGCCTGATTGTCACCAATGTGCCGAGGATCTTTCTACAAGATCTTCAATTTCGTTTGGATTGGTCGCAGATATCGTGGAAATGCACCCATGATTGGTTGATCCTCATTATCAATACCTCTAAACGTTTGGCGGATTCTATCACCATTCAGATCTCCATTACTGAAGCAGCCATGAAAACTACGGTCCTACTTGCTCAATTTAAGTCTCGTCTAGCCGAGATTAATACGGAACTGAATGAGACCAAGGAATACCTAACACGCCAAAAAGTTAACAAACTACAGAAAGACATCAAACGCTTCAGTAGAGAGAAAGTTTATCCTTATACTAAAGATGACTATCAATGCGAGGGTACTTCCGAAACTTCAGATGATTCAGATACCCCACAACGGAGGCCCCGCACACCACAGATTAGTTCTAGCTCAGATGACTGGAGCGGAGATGAGGGACAGAGATTGAATCGGAATCGCTACGTTCCACCTACCCATTTCAACTCTCCTTTTCCTTTCCAGTCGATGCCACCTTGGCAATCGATGCCTATGCCTTACTTCCAACCACAGCCACAATATAATTTCAATCCTTTTTTAGGAAGAGGCCGGGTCAGAGGCAGAAACAGAAGGAGAGGAAGAAACGTCCATTGGGCACAGGAAGAGCCACAGATGATCACCAGAAGTCGCAGTGTGACGAGCCAAAAGAGACCCTAGTGGTCAATCTTTCAAGTTCCACCTTGACCCCTCCAGAGCTGGCAGTCCTAGAGAAAGGTCTAGGCTTCGTACCCACTCCGAAGGAGGATCAATTTAGACTACACTGCGAGATAGCAGCCCTGTTTCGCAAGGTTAGGCTGCACTTCTTCTTCAAGGATCGTCCACGATTGGAGACGAGGGGTGATACCAGCTTAAGGAATCCCTCAACTTTCATGCCCCCTACCACCTCGGTTCCTTTGGAGGTACTTACCTTTGAAAAGGCAGTCCGCCATGAAATCCAACGTCTGAATTCTAAGAAAAGTTTTCCAGAACATCTCCAAACTAGAACGGGCAGCTATTCACTCCCTGTCTTCCAATCCTGATATCACGCTAAAACCAGCAGACAAAGGTGGTGCCATTGTGGTTATGGATACAACCTATTACCATCAGGAATGTCTAAGACTACTCAGCGATACATCTTACTATCGCCCTATCTCTATCGACCCGACCCCGCGTCTACAACGTAAGATTCGCTGTATGATAATGGAAGCAGAAGCAGCCGGTTGGATTACCCAACAAGAAGCGGAATTCCTCGATACAAAAGATCCCAGGGTTCCATACTTTTATTGTCTTCCCAAAATCCATAAGGGTCTCCCTCCCCCAGGACGCCCCATAGTGTCCGGGATCGGTTCTCTTTTAGAGCCCCTGTCCAAATTTTGTGACTTCTTCCTACAACCCATTGTTCAGAGAACATCTACCTTTTTGAAGGACACTAAAGACACTTTGGTTCTATTGAATGACATCAATGAGACAGGTACTAAAGATATATTGATATGTCTAGATGTAGAGGCCCTATATACTAATATTCCGCAAGAGGCCACACTCGCCGATGTAGAGGAAATTCTTCTAGCTGACACTTTGACTTACAATACCCCAGTGAGCTTCATTATACAATGTGCAGGTGTGGCCCTCCAAGAGAACTTTTTTCAATTAGAGAAAAGTCTCTTTCATCAGATACAAGGTACATCTATGGGGAGCACTTTCGCACCTAGCCTGGCTTGCCTGTATATGTTTACCTTCGAGCAACGCCACATTTTGACTCCTGATCAACCATTCTTTTCCAACATTAAACTATGGTGCCGGTATATAGATGATATCCTAGTGATTTGGAAGGGCGAGATGGATCTCGCTATAGCTTTCACCCAGTGGGTCAATACTTTGGATACCCATCTCCGTTTCAGTTCCACCATTTCTGATAAAGAAGTATCCTTTCTGGACCTACGAATCACACTTAGGGATGGATTTCTTAACTCATCCGTATACCATAAACCGACGGAACGTAACAGTCTTTTACTTTACAACAGTCACCATCCTAAAGCCCTACGAGATAATTTACCTTTTGGTCAATTCTTGAGGATACGACGTAACTGTTCAGATAAAAATGACTTCCACACACAAGCTAACACTTTATGTCGAAAACTTTGTGAACGTAACTATCCCTTACCTAATATCCGACAGGCAAAAAAGAGGGCTAGTAATATCCCTAGGGAAATATTATTGACTAACAATATCCGCACACAACAACCAAGATTAACCTGTGTAACTACGTTCACCCCCCTCAGTAACCAAATAAAAGGTATTGTACGGAGGCTTTGGCCCATCCTCACTAGTGCAGGCGCTACACTGGAACGCCCTTTATTTGCCTTTAAAAGAACCCCTAACATTAAGGACCTAGTGGTCCATACAAGACCTACAATAAACCGGTCCCGTGACAACTCTGGCCCTAGCCAATGGCTTAAAGTGAAGGGACATCACCCTTGCGGCTGCTGTAATGTTTGTCCCCTGACTGACAGTATCCAAGAAGTAGAAATAGGTGAACAAAAGACTTGGCAACTGAGATCCCATACCAATTGCCGTACTAAGAGCTGTATTTATATGATTACCTGTCCGTGCAACTTAAAATACATTGGCATGACGACCAGGATGGTGAAAATTCGAATTAATGAACACCGTAGTACCATTAGATGTAAGAGATCCTCTACCAAATTGACCAACCATTTTGTTGAGAAACAGCACATTCCTAATGATATCAAATGGTTGGTTCTAGAGACCATGAGAGATAATATTGAGGGTACAAAACAACTTCTAGAAAAAGAACAACGGTGGGTTTTTAGACTCAAGACCCATCTATTTGGTCTTAATGATGATATCCAGTGGACCAGCTTTATTCATTAACAATAACACTTTCATTGCATTTACAGTTACCAGTATTGATTTTTCTACACAATAGTTTGCACACTTGTAGTCATTCATAATGGCTATATGGTGATTATTTATGTTTGGAGGACTGGTGGTGACGCATTTACCTTCCTACCCCTCTTCTTTTTTTCGACTTTGTCAGAGGGTATTACTTTTGAAGATTTTGTGATTAGACCACTTCAAAATGGCCGACACCTTTTTGAGTCCATCTGCCTTTTTAGTAGTCCTTTATCAGTTTCAGTTTCCCTTTCCCCCTTTCTAAAACTTCTCGGTATCAGTGATCTCCTGGATACCGGGGAATAGCAACAGGCATAGGTGATCCGGCAGTGCCCGTCCCTTGTAAAAGTAAGTGCCCTATTTACAGTTCACTAGCTTATCTCCCGACCGATACCCCCTTTTTTATCCCGCCATTTCATGGGCGAGTATCGGAGGTTCGGCGTCTTTCTTCTGTGTAGCTTCGTTCGTTTTGTGGACACCTCTGTATTTGGGGTGCCTTGGCGCCGTGAAATGAGTAGACGCGCGCCTCTGTCTACGCGCTTCTACCTCTTTTCTCCCTGGTAAATGAGGGAGACGCGTGTTAACGTTCACGCGGTCACTCCTTGCCGAGTGAAATCTTTTCTGAGGGAACGAACGCGCTGTGAATGGCGCTATTCATTAGATCTATGCTATCTGCACTAGTGTAATCGATCGTAGTCCCCTTGACAACTGTTCTACTTACATTGATTTTTCGGGATGTCTGTAATTACGACGCCCCGGTGAGTTCTTTCCTCACTATACTGTTGATGGTTTTGTCCAATGTCACGTTTGTATTTTTACCTGTGTTTTTCTGCAGGGTGTCCTTATTGGGCACTTTCTCTTTACATATGATGGCTGTGTAATATCACATAGTTGGAGTGTTGATTAACCTTTATGTCACCAATAAGCTGGTTATTACTATTATTTTTACAATGTGATCTCTCCCGTCATGATTTGCACGACCTGCTGCTCTTTGACCTGACA
The DNA here is from genome assembly GCF_031143425.1 of Pleurodeles waltl. Lineage (NCBI taxonomy): Eukaryota > Metazoa > Chordata > Amphibia > Caudata > Salamandridae > Pleurodeles > Pleurodeles waltl. The sequence goes on from NC_090440.1 coordinate 1,215,072,345, forward strand.
TAATTTGAGGTCGGATTCTATGATTCTTCAAAAAGAGGAGTCTTCTATGGAATAACTCTTTATATCTTTTGGAGTTATAATTAATGTGTTGTATAATCAAACCTGTTGATTACCATATTTAAGTATAATTTTTCTGTGTCCTCTGTGTGTGTATATATAGATCAGAGTGGATTTTTAGAGCCTGGTACTACCCCGAAGAGGCCCTACCATTAGTTTTTGGAGGGTAAGCAATGTAGACATTTCATTGCCTAATTGGCTTTCGCACATCTTCTTTCTAATAATTGTTATCATCACTTTTTTGCGTCACTTGGCACTTTAGGGATCCCTCACTTACGTATGGGGTTTCACAACATAGTATACTGTATATACATTGCCCTTACAAACTATGTTATGTCTTAACTTTGGTTTCTTTCTTCCCAATTCCCTTAGGTTTTGATTTTCCTTATTTGTGGGAATATCCAAAGGATTAGGTATGTAATTAGGTCCTGACGAATCGCATAAAATAATTCTTTGAAAAAAGCGAGAAACATGTTGACCAACTACATAGAGTGACACAGGGGACCCTGTGTGCACTGTCTCTTTCTTACTATTTCCTATTAAGAGACACAACAACTATACCTACCTGGTTTTTTTATGGGGTATGGGGACATTATTCCACTAATTCCCCGTTCACTGGTTTTAATCATGACAGAGGTATCAGCATGAGAATAAAAATCATTAGTCGTTACCTCTAGTAATTTTTAACATTTTCCTATATACCAATCCTTCACTTTATTGTTTTTGACCGGCTATATACGATTCTTAAAAGATCTCCGGCAAAGAGCCCCCCTGTGGGGCCCGTCAGGCATTGCAGCGCCGGCCTGACGAGGAGCTGGGCCCTATGATGAAGCATGTCACCAGATGGTGAGTGAGGGCTCTGGCTTCGAAAATGTTGGTTTCCATCCACTGATTGAACCATCTCCTTGAAAGAAACCTTCTGCATTGTTTGGAACCGTGTGTAATCTTTTTTGATTTATTGACTATTGGGAACCTTACGCACGGGACCAGGAGTTTACACTCCGAATATCCCATTTTCTGCCACTCCTTTTGTTGTTTCTTCTAACATAACACCAAACACACATAACAGCAACTGAACTGCCAAAAAAATACTATTTAGGTTAAATTTGATTATTGTGACGAAACCAGCGACAAGTTGGACTGTAGCAATATATTAATTGTCCTAAAGTGGCATCCTCATCACAGTACACTTCAGCAACATGTGAATGCTGGCCATCCAAGAACACAAGAGTACTAAACGCTCCGAGTGGTGGGACATCTCCCTGCTAGCCGGAATGTACCGTGGCATCAGGTGGATGAAAAATGGGAAGAGGGGGTGGGAAAAGAGACATGGAGGAAAGACATGAGCACAAGTGGAAAATAAGTTGTTGAAGAGGAGAGCAGAAGAGATGGAGATTGATGAAATGGAGTGGAAGAGACTGGAGCCTGAGAGAGCAGAGGAGTGGAGGAGACCAGAGTGAGGAGATCAGGTGTGCTGTGGAGAACGGAGGTGATGAGTGGAGAATTCCAAAGGAGGAGGAATGGAGAGGTGAAGGAAACCAGAGGAACAGTGAGAGAATCCCATGATTTAATTATCGAGACAAACAAGAGACCCATCTGCTTTCAGTAATGAGGTGGTGAGTCCCCTTTAGCCACAATCCTATGAGTGGGGTATGGCATATGCAAATAATTACACATTAGCTGGAGGGAATAAAATCAGGGTCAAAACTGCATACAGTAAACAAAGCTGAGGTAGATCGCTCCACTTTAAAAAAATGAGCACCATAGAAGCGGGAGAGAAAGGAATGATGGTAACACAAAGCTCCATTACTTCCCTGGCATAGTGTACTGAATCTGTGCTGTTAATTTGATCTTACTTTTTTCCACATATTGGTCTCCTCAATCCTTGCTTTTAGTCTATCAATCCCTAACCTTCATTATTACCTAAGACTGATAACTAATATCTTGCCTGTCTTTGTCTGAGGCATGATTCCCCGAACAGCATTATTTAGCCTTAATGAGAGGAAATCAAGAACTCTCTTGAGCCATCTAAAACCATCTTGTTTCCTAACCCCTTAACTGTGTTCAATCAATCCATCAATCAACAGACTTTTAGACTTTGCTGCTAGGTAGGAAAGGAATGATCTCTGAATCTGCTACATCGGATGTTTGTGGTGAGGGTTAGAGAAAGGAAAGCAGAGCGGAGATGTCTGGTGGGCTGATAGATGTTCAGTCATTGGTTCAACTAGGTTGGTCTGCAGTTATGTAGGGCCTTCTATGCATGGGTCAGGAGCCTGAACTGGCATCAGTTATGAACAGGGAGCCAGTAGAGTTCCTTGGGGTAGGGGTGATGTAGTTTCATCTAGGGAGATCATAGACCGGTCTGGCTGCAGCGTTCTGTATGGTCTGTGGTCATCTGAGGAGGTAGGTTGCAATCCCTGCATGGAGAGCGTTGTGGTAGTGCAGTCGGCTTGAGATGAGGGCCCGGGTGATGGGGCGTCTGGAACTTTGGGGTAGATGTTTAAATATCTTACGAAGCATGCAGAGGATGAAGAAGCAGAGGAGGGGACAGAGTTGATCTGGGTCATCATTGTTAGCTTGCTGTCCATCCTGGTCAGAGGTAAATTGGAGCTAAACGTATGTTTAAGACCAAACATGCCTATTTCATGCATGCCAGGAATTCACAAAGGGGTTCTTGGCAGTTGTAAACCTATTATAAGTGTGGAAATCTCATCCATGAGCTCTCTGCACTCATAAGTGCATCTCAAGGGCTGATCAGTGGGCATCTCATTGTGTGCTTTGCCTTGGATGTTTGGCAATGGCCAGAATCGTGTGTATTTATTGGCATTCCCAAACTCCTCCACTTGCCACCTTGGAAAGAACATTAAATGTACTCCATCAAAGGATTCACTCATAACCCATTGCAGGGCGGGAAGGAGAAAAGATAACTAGTAGATTTTCTGAAGTTGTAGGGGAAGGCCATTCTCTACAGGGAAAAGTATTTTCATTGCAGAGAAAAAAATGTGTTTGCACAGTGTATCCTATTTCCCCCGTGAGGACCACTTACCTCTGGCTAGCTCTTTCATGCCCTGATGTATTTCATTTTGGGTTATAGGGCCTCTCAGAACCTCCTTATCCCCCTGCCCTAGGACTGTGACAGGGCCCGCTCAACAAATGCATCCATGGCCTCCTGGATAGCTTCTTCCTGAAGGCCATATAATTTCTTATAATAATCTAGGAAGGTGTCTTGATTTAGCCCTGGTCATACACCATGGTACCATAGGTCCCTTGGACTTGTAGTATAGGAGTGTCTCTCAACTCACAAGCCATGCTAGCTACCTCCCCGGTCTGGCCTCCCCTCATGTATTCTGGTGACTAAGTCATGATGATGGTGACACTGAAGCTTCTCAATAAGCTGTGCATATTCAGACTTACTCTCCTCACGTTTCTGTTTGGCGTCTGGGTTGTCTGTCATTACCAGCCCAAGCTCATGTATAGTCTTGTCTGGCCTAACTAGTTCTGTGTCCCAATCCTTATGGATTCCCACATTCTTGCCCAAACAGTGTCCCCTCACTATTATATTGAAGGCCTCCCATTCAGCAAGTGGTGATGAGGCAATTTGCTCATTAAACTCAAAATATTAAGTTATCGTTGTCCATACGGATTCTCAGAAGGGAGGTTCAGTCAGGTCGCTGGGTTGTAAATTCCAGGTGGGAACAGGTGAAAAGGTTTGCCCCACTCAGCAGGTCACTATGAGAGGGTAATGGTCAGATATTGTTATCCCTAAATATTCAGACCTAACCAGAGATGGTACAAACTGACCTATCCATAACACTCTGTCAAGGTGTGCATGGAGCTAGAGTAATATGAAAAGTCTTTTGACTTCCCACGGCGTAATTTCCAAATATCCAGCAGCACAAGTCTGGTTATCCAGCTAGTGAAGCCCTTTGCCACCACAATGGATTGTGTCTAACGGTACTGGGGGTGCCGAGGGATTCAGCAAGACAATTATAATCCCCGTTTAGGAGCAAGGGGTAGACTTACGTATGGACAATTTGTAACAGGATAGTATCTAGAAAATTTAGCTGATCATTATCTTGTGTGTATATGCTACCTAAAAGAACATCTTTTCTATCCAGTCTGCCTGCCACCGGGGCCAACCTCCCCTCTTTATCTATTCTAGTATCAGTGGGGGAAAAGGGAAACCCTGCGATAAAAAAAAAAGAAAAAAGCAAGTGCAGTGTCCCGTGCTTGCTTTTATTTTTGCCCTGGGTGGGCCAGGTCCCGGGGGCATTGGTTTGTGAAGTGGGGCACATAGGTCCCCCATTTGAGGGCTTTTCAAAGCCTCAAGGACCGCCACCTACCCAGAGCACTGTAAAATAAGTGTGCTGGGAGCTGGAAGCCCCCCTGTGACCCAGGGACTACCACCTACCTGGGCCAAAACAGCAATTTGTAATGGGGAGGCCAGTACTGCCTCCCCCGCAGCCTTGGGGACCACCATTTCCCTGGGGCAAAACAGTAATTTGTAATGGGGAGGCCCATATGACCTCCCTCACAGCCCTAGGGACCACCACCACCCTGTGTCTAAATATGAAATTAATGATGGGGCCCCCTCCCAGCCCTGGGGATCGCCACTTCCCTGGGGCAACTTATTCAAATTAAGGGAGGGGCGTGTGGCCCTTCCCGCAGCCCCGGGATCCATCATTTCCCTGGGGCGAAATAAAATAATGAAGAGGGTCTGTCATGGATCCCCAACCCCAGGGACCACCATCTCCCAGGGGCTAAGTTAAACATTGAAGGAGGCTGTGTGGACCTCCTTGTGGAGCCAATAATGGCTTTGGGAACCGCCACTCCTTCAGGGCCGGCTCCTCCTATGTCCTGGGGTACCCACCCCCGGGACATAGCTGTTTGCTCTGACTTGATGGGAGCCTTGACAGCTCCCGCCAAGTCAGAGCAAACACTTTGCTTCCAGCGGGCGTGAGCGGTCAAACTGCTCTTGCCCGCTGGGAGCATAGGTTTCATCTCTTTCCGTGCCCGCAGAGATGTGGGCAGAGAAAGAGATGAAACGATTGTTCATGCACACAGGGAGCTACATGTTTAGCAGCTCCCTGTGTGCATTAGCAATGCTGGTTCCCACAGGAGGTGGGGAGCCGACTGGGACCGTGGGGGCCTTGAGGCTCCCCCTGCAGTCTCATTACACTCCTGGGTGCCCCGGGGAGCACCCAGGAGACATGGTTGTGCCCAAGAGGATGGGGTCCCCTGGGCCAAAATTGGCCACATAAGGGGGGCTGTGTGGCCCCCTCCCCCATTGAACTGTGGGGGCCCCAAGGGAGGGGGTACCCTGGGCTGAAATTGGTCCAGGGAGGGGGGCCGTGTGGTCCCCCTCCCCCATTGATATTAATATGGACAGGCCTTCCTGCATTTTGCCAGGATGATGGAGAGCTTACTAAAGGTCCTGCAGTGTATTTGCCACCAATTTTGGTGGCACATTAGTGATTGCGAGGGATATGAGGAAATCTCCAGAAAACAAAGAAACACTTAGGTCATATAGATAACAGTAAGGACCCTGGTTTAGTGGAGATGTAGGTCTTTGTAGTCTTGTTGGACTCTCTACAGAAGGATTCATGGTATCACAGAATTTTGGAGAAAGTCGTACGAGTCCCAATCACATTGCTAAATGCACACAGGGTCACTGAAGACATTTCCTTGTGGTTCACTATGCAGCTGTAGTGTAAAATACGTAATGGACATTTAACAAAGGAGGAAGAAAGAACTCCAAGGGGGTAGATATTTTGTGCAAAACTATAGACTCTTGTTGGATAAAAGACCAGGTGAGGTTCCTTTCTGGCCGAATCACTCACACAGCTACTGACACACCTACACAGACATTCACAGACACACTCAGACACTCATGCACCCACTCAAACATTCCCACACCCACTCAGAGACCTTATCAGACATAAATGCACCCACTCACAGACCAACTCAAGCTCATGCACCCATTCACAGATCCACTCAGAGACTCAGACACTCACTCACAGACATACTCAGAGACTCATGTACCCAATCACAGACCTACTTAAACACTCACAGACCCACTTAGACATATACACACCCACTCACAGACCCACTTAGACACTTACACACCCACTCACAGACCCAATCAGACCCTCATGCACCCACTCACAGACCCACTGAGATACTCACATACCCACTCACAGACCCACTCAAGACACTCATGCACCCACTCACAGTCCCACTCAGACACTCATAGACCCACTCACAGACTCACAAACGTATTCACAGACTCAATCAAAGACACACAGACTCACTCACAGACCCACTCAAACATTCATTCACCCATTCATAGACCCACTCACACCCTCATGCAACCACTCACAAACCCACTCAGACCCTCAGGCACCCACTGACAGACCCACTCAGACACTCACGCATCCACCCACTCACAGACCCTCTCAGAACCTCACACACCCATTCAAAGATCCACTCAGACCCATTTTGACACTCATGCACCCACTCACAGACCCTCACAGACACGCATCTACTCACAGACCCACTCAGCATGCATCCACTCACAGACCCACTCCAAAGAGTCAGGCATCAACTCACACATCCACTCAAAGACTCATGCACCCACTCAAAGACCCTCTCAGAGACCCATGCACCCACTGACAGACCCACTGATGTACTCATGCACACGCTCACAGACCCACTCAGAGACTTATGTATGCAGGGTTGGGTGGTTATAGGGGGTTGGCTGCAGGGACTAGCTGCCGTCCAGGCCCTGCGGCCAATCCCTGCTGCACATGGTCAAAGGCCATGTCTGGTGCACGGTTGAGTGGTTATAGGGGCAGTGGTGTGGCGGTGGTTCCACTAACATATAGTGATTTAAATTACTTTACGTTAAAAAAAAAAAACTTTGAAATTCACTGGAACAAAACCAAAGGTTACAGGGAAGTTATAGTTAGGAAATATAATTTTAAAAAACTGAAATTCACTTAAAGAAGCCAAAGGTTAAAGGGACATGATAGTTAGGATCTGAACCACAGGTTGGGAATCGCTGCTGTAGAAACCCTTGAACAGTGTTTGTAGTTTGTTAAAAAAGGCCACAATACTGCAAGCCAGAAATTGAGTCACGGTTTACAATGGTCTTTTCACTATGTCTCAACATGCATTAGTTGATATAAACAAGAATCTGAGTTTAGGGCTGAGGGAAATTCTACTACCCCAAATTCTTAATTATCCATAATGCCAAGTGTTTCTGAGGATGTTTTTGCAATATAGTTTATTTTGTGAACGCTGACTTATAATAAGAAGTCAAAACTATTGTGAAATAAAGTTAACAATAGCAAATGTTCTGCCATCCTGCATTTCCCCAAATCTCCTGATGAATACGGTAATCCACAAGTGAACTGCCGAAACACAAAAGGGCCAACAAAAGGACTGTGGAAAGAGCAAGAAATAAGCTTGAATTAGGTTTGTTTTGGGGATATGAGTAGTTGTGATATTTAGACCAGCAGTTCTCCAGCACCAAGGAAAGCCTACCAATCCCAGATATGTCTGATCACTAGGCACCTGTAGGAGTCTTGGATGCAACACACTTTTCATATCCAGAATGCCCAACACAGGTTCAACACTGGGTAAAAAACAAATGCCCCCACATTTCTGTAATACAAATGTCCAGAATTTGTGGATAAAAGCAAAACTCCCACCATTCAGTGTTCCCAGCACACTCTATTAATAAAAAACAATACCACACGTGTGTGGGTGGGCTTGCTTTTACAATTTTGGCCTATTTCCGTCCTTAGAAATAGGCCCTCTAATACATGTGCAGTACTGTTTGTAGTGGGCGAAGTGTGGAAACATTCCATGGTAGAACTTTTGCTATTTGCATGAAGTTTAAACACAGATAAGGGGCGATACCTGCAGCCAAAAGACAGATAGCCTAAACCGATATTTTGCCTGCAGTTGTTTTCCAATTTTTCAAAATGCAATGCCTGTGGGCACATTATACCTGAAAAATACCTATGCATGTTTGATATCCTCACACTGAGGACTGCCAAAGAAATGCACACTGGTGTCAAAACTTGGGAGGGATAAATTCACACGCAGGTGATACTGGAAAAAGCAACCGTGATTTGGGAAAAGAAGCTAACAATCTGACAAAGATTAAGTGCAGAGTCCTCTACATGCTAGCCAGTCAGAGCAAGAGAACTCGGGCATGCACCAGTAGATTCCTTAGGCCATACAGAATTAGAAAATATGTAGTTTTTGTATTTTCTATATCCACGTAGTCCCAAATATCTGCTGTCAAATGAGTAGTGCACCATAAGCAGAGATTGTGCTACAATTTCATGATCTGATCTAACATTACATGGTTCATTGTCCAGACTACATTCCCAGGAAAAGCCACACATATTTGGTACTGCCAGATGTACAGGGCAACATTTCCTCGCTGCACCTGTGTCACTAGAGGGCTGATACCACAATCATAATCATGCACACTGTGCAGAGCTACTCACAATACTGCAACCAGGTATCGTAAAAAAAGCTTATTCTGGATATCATCGCAGACTGCTCGTACAAGGTTCTTGAGTTTGAAAGTGTTGGGAAAACTCCCAAAAGACTGCTAGATCTTTTGACTATTAGTTATTCACATCACTGCTCTTTAGCTGCTTGGTGCAGCTTCCTTTACTCTTTCATCAAGTGACAGTTTAATTTGCACAAAAATTATATCATCGTTAAAGACTCCTCTTTTGGACTGCTGGAGTGTCTTGTTTTAATGTTTTGCTTAATATATTTCTTGCTACATGATTTAAGACACTTTAGTATGCGTGCAGAAGGTCGGTAATGAGCGGCAATATACATAAACTGCGTGCTTTGCTTAGCCGAAATGAAAGTCAAATCATTATGGAAATCGCATTTAAAAAAAAAAAGAAAACTTACAGGCATTTAGGTGTTTTTTAAAGTGTGAGCCCAATGAATGGCATGGCTGTTTTTGAATTCAGGGAAATTGTTCTAGTGGTACAATGCATCCATGGCCACAGACCGCTTTGCTTCAGAATTTGTATGGTGCAAAGGTGGCAAAGAGGGGAAAGTGCCAAGAAAGTATTATTTAAAAAAAAGAAAATTCATATTTGATGTGTGATATGCCAGCTGGGTATCGACGAGAAAAGAGATGATATCATGTTAGAGCATACGACTATAATAGTGTTTATTTTTTTATTGGAATCACAATTCAGCTCTTCTTGTAATTTACTAAACGGCCTGCCCAACTTTTATTCTAGAAGTAACGCCAAATCATACCATTAGAGATATGGGGAATGCTTAATTTGAGCTGGTCAGTTCTGGGGCTGAGCGCCGGCACTTAATTATCAACACCAGCACTTATGAGAGTGCACCACATAGTTGCGCTGTTTGTCGAGTTTAGAGATAAGCACAACAACAGCTGTTTATTAATTCAATGCACATTAAAAATTACTAATACCTTCGGCCTAAGCCATTCTCATAGCTTTGGAGGCCTAGACGAGTCTGAATTGTCACACTTATAGTAGTGTGATGGTTAGTAGTTGTGTTGGGACGTTCACTGGCAGGGGCAATAGGTGGTGCAAGCTTCAGTGGCCTCCTGACAATGGCCCTGGCGCTTATTTATTTTACAAATCAAGCACTGGATATGGGAAACCATAATGGTGCATCAGAGACTAGGAAACGCCAAGAATAATATTTCATTACTTTGTCTAAAACAATGGGAAACAATTCCAAAAACCATTACCAATAAACACATAGGGTGTTATTCTTCGGTCAAACATTGAATACCCAAAATAGTTATTGACCTCCCCAGTATTTAATGATGTTATTATCGATTACAATAGGGCAGGTACACAAATATTTCATTTAGTTTTCTTAGATAGTAATATTCCATTCAATAAAGCCATTTATGTGGGGGAAAAGCAAATCATAGAACAACACGTCCTAAAAGGTTAACTCCTCATTTTAGAATACCAAACATCTAGATTGTAATGCTATATGAATTATCATGTAAGGCACTTTGGTTAGTCTTTCATACTTCAAAGAGCAGGGCCCAAAAGGTCACATTTAGGAATGATATAAACCTAATGTGTTAATGGTCCCTTATAGAAATTATTAGGCGCCAAAGGGCAAACGTCCCACCTTAGAATGACAGGTCTCTAATGGGTTAACGCCCCAGTGCACACTACTCCACTTCTCTCACCATTAGATGCTGGAAAAGCCAGGATCGCATTATATTGGTTGCATGCTTTGGCAGGACTCCCCTTTTGTTCTTGGATTTTTTATCTTCACTGTCAAGGAGCGCGGTCAGGTCCAGGTTAACCTACAGGGCAGGAAGAGAGAGAGAAGAAGAGCTCACAAACAATGCAGTAAAAAAGGGAAGGGACTCTGTTCCCATGGTGACGTCGCCGCACAATAGTCTCCGCTTCCATGGCGACAATGCCAGTCCACGGGAAATGTCTCTCACAGCAGCAGTGTACAACAAAGGCGCTGAAAGACTTCCCATTAACCAGGGGAGTTACTTGTTTAAGGAGAGTGGGAAGAAGTTGACGTGAAAGCAATGTTTTAGCTTCTGCTTAAATGCGCGAATGTGCCACAGCTGCTTAAAATGGAGGTCCCTGTTTTTGTGGAACAAATATTTGAATAGTAGTACCAAAACACCCTACAGATGGTTTAGAGTGATTAGTTGATGATATATGCATAGATGGATTAACGGTACCTCTAGGCTACCTTTATGGGGTAAATTGAGAAAGATTACAAATATGTGAAACTGATATTGTTAATTTAAGGGAGCTGCTGGAGAAGTAAATGCACGCCATGCCTTTCAAATTGTTTTTCATTTTGTGATGCTATTCATTCCTTTTAGGCCTCAATCAGAGATGGACGAAACTATCAGGGTTTTATGAAGTTATTCATAGTGTGGGACAAGTTGTTGTATCCATATGGAACACTGTTTCGTGTTTAATTAATGTTCAAGTTGTATTAGATGTCGTTCCTCCCCAACTGACGTCGGAGTGCTTCGTGAACACTCGAGGAAGCTCACTAACCAAGAGATAGCACAATTCAGCTTGATATAGGGAATGGGTTTACAGTGTCCAACAGATGTAGGTACGGGGTAGAGCCCTTGGGAGAGTTTTATGGGGTTAGGCAGAAATCCAGTTCTTCAAATAGATGGGTGATGGGTGGAGCCGTTTGCTGCACAATAACTGAGGAATTCTGCATGCATTCAATATATCTTTGACTTTTAAACATTTTCATTAATTTCTAGATTCTTCACGATTATCTAAATACAGCCACGTACACACACATTATATACACACAGGACAACCCAGATTGGCACAAAACAACGCCGTTGCATTCAGTAATGCTATGCAAGTATGCAAGACTCTTAACCGTTTTACTGCTTCTGGGCATCCGAACACTTCCTTCATTCAATTGAAGAAGGTAGGACGTAGGAGACGCCCGTTTTCTTACTGTCCTTTGAGAACACCTCGTATTCACAAATGTCAATTGATCTGCTCTAGGAACATGCCCGTTTTTAATTTTTTTAATTTTTGAGTTGTGCAAAGAATCTAAGCCTTGTGTTCATCAGTCATACTGCAAAGACGGTCGACCTAAAACAGGTATGTGTGACAGCCAAGCTGTTACTGGAGGCTTTGTCAGCAATCTTAGCATCAGCACCCTTATCTCAATCTCTCTTTTCACATGTTAGCTAAAATATGTACAATATGCGTCACTCTTTTCACAATACTCTACTTCTTCAATGCAAAGCACAACTGTAAAGCACACAATACTGGCCCACAAAAAGGTAGTCTTTACACTGTAATCCATGGTCATTCACTAGGGGGGCAACTAGTTTATCTGGCTACCGCTTGCATATCCATGGTAAACATGTTGGACAGGATATTAGAGCAACTTCACAGGCAGATCGCTCCCGTCATGTCTACGCAGACACCATGATCTTTGTGAAATAACGTGAAAGCCCATAATAAATGAAGGTCGCAGATTACAGTAAAAAGGGTGTAAGTAGAATGCTTTTATTAGTAAAGGAAACATGTATACATACGTAGGGCAGGTATCAAAAGAGCACTGACTATACCTCAGTGCTTTTCAGCATTCCAGCTTCATTTCAGTATTACAAGAAGTGATCTTTATTGCGAACCTTTTATCTGTGAAAATTGCTAATATATTTATCAGATAATGATGTCAAATACTGTACTAACAGTGAAAGTATAACACCATGTTAGTGAGAAGTAAAGATGTCTTTAATACTGTAGGAAAGTACCATCTTTCTTGGCATGTTACACTCTATTTCTGCCTGTTTGTCAGTGTGTTTTTACTGTCTCACTGGGATCCTGCTAGTCAGGACCCCAGTGCTCATAGTTTGTGGCCTATATGTGTTGTCAGTATGCTTGACTGTGTCACTGGAGTTCTGCTAACCAGAACTCCAGTGCTTATGCTCTCTCTGTGTACCAAATTTGTCACTATAGTTTAGTGACTCCATATTCCAATTCTGATTGGTGCACTGGACCCCACTTACAAGTCTCTAGTATATGGTACCTAGGTACGCAAGGCAATGGGGTTCTAGGAGATCCTTATGAGCTGCAGCATTTCTTTTGCCACCCATAAGAAGCTCGTACAAACACTCCTTCAGGACTGCCATTGCAGCCTGAGTGAAATAGTGCCCACACTATTTCACAGCCATTTTCACTGCACCAAGTAACTTATAAGTCACCTATATGTCTAACATTTATTTACTGAAGGCTAGGTGCAAAGTTACTGTGTGTGAGGGCATCCTTGCACTAGCAAAGTTGCCCCCACTTTGTCCAGGACCAATTTCCCTGACTTCGTGAGTGCGGGGACACCATTATAAGCGTGCACTACATATATGTTAATACATATATGTAGCTTCACAATGATAAACCTTAATATGGCCATGTGAGGTGTCTAAGATTATGAAATTGAACCTCTAATCCAAATCTGGTATTGGGGTGCCAATTCCATACACCCTGGGAACTCTACCATGAACCCCCAGTACTGCCAAACCAGCTCCCCAAGGTTTCCACTACAGCCCCAGCTGCTGCCACCTCACAGACAGGTTCCTGCCCTCCTGGGGTATGAGCAGCTCAATCCCAGGAAGGCAGAACAATGCATTTCCTTTAGGAGAGGGGTGTTAAACCCTCTCCCATTGGAAATAGTTGTTACAGGCATTGGAGGGGTATCATCCCACAGCCTCTGGAAATGCTCTGAAGGGCACAAATGGTGCCCTCCTTGCATAATCCAGGTTACACCGGTTCAGGGACACCGAGTCCTTGCTATGGCGCGAAACTGGACAAAGGAAAGGGGAGTGACCACTCTCCTGTCTATCACCACCCCAGGGGTGGTGCCCACAGCTCCTCCAGAGTGTCCCTGGCATTAGACATTTTGGATTATAAGGTGTAGGAACCCTCTAGGAGCATCTGAGTGGCCAGTGCCAGGTTGTGACATCAGAGACCCCTCCTGATAGATGCATACCTGGGTAGGTAGCCAATCCCCTGCTTGGAGCTATTTAGGGTCTCTCCTCTGGGTGTTTCCTCAGATTCGGTTTCCAAGACTACTCCAGGACTCCTCTGCATCCTCTGCTTCAGCTTCTGACCGTCAGATCAACCACAGACTGCTCCAGGAAACTCTGTAACTGCAACAAAGTATCCAAGACGGCTACTGTGACCTGCAACTTCAGCTCCAGACCAGACATCAACTGCAACAGTTTCCAGGTTCTGAGGACTGCCTGTCTTCACCCTGCACCAGAAGAACAGAAGGAATCTCCTGGGGAGTGACAGATTCACTTCCCTGCTTCAGCAGGCACCTCTCTGCAACGACGACCGGTACTCTGGGACTCCTCTCCTGTCGATGAGCGTGATCCCTGAAACACAGATGTGGACCAAAGTGATCCTGACTGTCCAAAAGTCCAGCTGTCCAAATTTTGTGGTGGGAAGAGCTTGCCTCCCTGTGCCAGACAGTGCCCCTGTGCATCACGTCTTCTGCAGCTCCTTTGGCTTCAGTGCACTTCTTCCAAAATTCTTCGTGCACAGCATATCCCAGGTCTCCAGCAATCTATCCTGCGACGCTCAGCTCCCTGAGTTGTTCTCCGGCGGCGTGGGATCCTCCTGTGTAGTGCTGCGACAACTGCACTTTGCAACTCCTTTGTCCCCATGTCCTGGGTCTCCTGTGGGTGCTGCCTGGTCTTCTGAGGGCGCTCTAAAGTGCTGCGAGCCCCCTCTATTTCCTCAGTCCGAGTTGAGACCCCCCAGGTCCCTCCTGGGTCCAGGCAGCTCCTCTTTGATGCAAAACGTGTTCTTATGTGAACCAAAGCTTGTTGGTGGAATCCAGCGACACAAACTGCCTCCATCCAACTGCTCGATGTGGGACATCTCCAGCACCAAGCAGGAACCCAGAGCTATCTTCTTTGGTGCATTTCTGTACTTTTCTTTCAACCGGAGAATCCACTTTTGCACCTTCTTCCAGGTCGGCAGGGGCTCCTGTTCTTTCTGGACTCTTCATCGACTTCTGGACTTAGTCTCCTCTCTCCACATGGATTCAGGTCCAGGAATCCATCGTTGGTTTCTTGTAGTCTTGCTTGGTTCTTGCATAATCCTACACCATAACTTCTAGTGTGTTCTGAGGAAGCTTGCTGTGCTTTACACCTGTTTTCCTGGGCTCTGGGGTGGGGTATTTTTCTTACATTTGGTGTTTTCTTACACTCCCAGCACCTCCCAACACACTACACTTGCCTGCAGGGGAATCCGACTTTCCCATTCCACTATTGTAGTATATGGTTTGTGTTGCCACTAGGCCCATTGCAATCTATTGTGTTTTTCACTGTTTGCACTATTCTATGACTGTTTACTTACCTTATTTTGGTTACTAGTGTATATATTGTGTATAATACTTACCTCCAGTAGGAGTATTGCCTCTAAGATATTTTTGGCCTTGTGTCACTAAAATAAAGTACCTTTATTTTTGGTAACACTGAGTATTGTCTTTTATTGTGTATAAGTACTGTGTGACTTTAGTGGTATTGCAAGAGCTTTGCATGTCTCCTAGTTCAGCCTTGGCTGCTCTGTTACAGCTACCCCTAGATAGCCTAAGCTGCTAGGCACTGCCTACATTTCACTGATAAGGGATAACTGGACCTGGTATAAGGTGTAAGTACCTTAGGTACCCACTACAAACTATGCCAGCTTCCTACATTGGTGGCAGCAGTGGGATAAGTACTTGCAATCACCTTATCACTTGACCACTGGTGCTTTTCACAAGAAAAGTGTACTCTAATACTTAGAGCTATATAGAATTATACCTAGCAGTTACTTTTCACTTCCAAAAAGTTTTTTTCAAACTTTTAAAAAGTTTTACAAAGTTCTGAAAAGTGTTTTATTTTCTTCTAAAAGGTTAGGTGAAATAGTTTGCTTACTTCTTACTCTTCTCTCTAATTTTTCCTATGAGGCTACCTCCAGGGTTGTCAAGAACACTTATGATAATTTTAAATTCAAAAGTATGAGGGGTCTCTGCTTGGAAAGAAGCTTAGGGTTTGGGAAGAACCCTAATAAGGATTTCCTCGTGAATCTCCACTTACAAGATGATCAGGAGCATCCTGACAGTCATTTACAATTAGAAGGGGAGGTTGAGGGAGATTCTGACCAGGTACATTCAGGAGAAGTTCCTAAAGATGCTGGGGAGGGTCCTTCAACAGATCTTTCTCTCAACAAACCACCCATTGTAGCTTGTAGTGGGAAGGGGGCACACACAAGTAGGGCATCCTTCACCCCTAGGGGCAAGGCCACTAGGGTTACACAAGTTAGGGAAAGATCAACCTCTCCTCACTCCCACGTCACTTCTGTGTCAGAAGTGTCCCACACATCCAGCCCTGAGGACCAGTCCCTAGATAGGGAACTCAGAAAGCTGAGGTTGGAGGAGGGCAGACTGAGGCTGCTGCAACAACGGTTGGCCTTAAAAAGGGAATCCGTAGCTGTGGAAAGGGAAAGACAGGGGGTGGGGTTAGTTCCCCATGGTGGCAGCAGCATCAGCAGTTTTAGAAATTTCAATGTCAAAAAGGCATACATTTGATTCTAGAAATCTGCATAAGATTGTCCCCCTTTACAAGGAGGGGGATGACATATACAAGTGGTTTGCTGCACTTGAGAGGGTCTGTAAAGTTCAGAGGGTCCCTCAGGTACAGTGGGCACCTATGCTGTAGTCGTCCTTCTCTGGCAAGGGGAGAGATAGATTCCTTATTGTCAGAGAAAATGACTTAGACATTTACAATGTTCTGAAGACTGCACTCTTGGATTGATTTGGGTTACACACTGAACAATAAAGGATTAGGTTCAGAGAGACCAGAAAAGAGTCTTTGCAAGATTAGATAGACTTTGAGCACTGTTCAGTGAAGGCCTTAGAAAGTTGGTTGCATGGCAGCAAGGTGTCTGATTATGAAAGCTTATATAATCTAATCATGAGAGAGCATATTCTTAACAATTGTGTGTCTGATTTGTTACACCAGTATCTTGTGGACTCACACCTGACCTCTCCCCAAAAATTGGTAAATAAGGCATACACATGGGTCATACAGGGGGTGACAAGGACTGCAAGAAGAAGGATGGTAAGTCACATGACACAGGTGGGGACAAAGATAAAAAGTCTTCATCAGGCCCACAAAAATCCTCTGAGGGTGGTGGGCCCAAATCCTCTTCTAACCATCAGAAAAAGCCTTGGTGTTATTTATGTAAGCACAAAGGCCACTGGGCAAGTGATCCCACTTGTACCAAGAGAAACATCATTCCTCCTACCACCACAACCCCCACTGCTTCCACTAGTGCCCCTAGGAATAGCAATGGTGGTGAGAAAAATACAAATAGCCAAACAAAGGGTGTAGCTGGGCTCACTTTTGATAATGTAGTGGGGTTTGGTCTAGTTAGGGAGATCACTGAGGTAGTTTTTGTCTCTGATGGTGGCATTGTCACCCTTGTTGCTTGTCCCCTTAATATGGGTAAGTATAAGCAACTACCCCTAATAAATGGTGCTCAGGTTGAGGCCTACAAGGACACAGGTGCCAGTGTCACTATGGAGATGGAGAAACTGGTTGCCCCTGAGCAACACCTAGTTAGTCATCAGTACCAAGTTATTGATGCCCATAACAACACTGTTAGTCACCGCCTGGCTGTTGTGAATCTCAACTGGGGGCAGGGTGGATTACTGGTCGTAAAAAGGTTGTGGTATCCACTGACTTACCTGTAGAGTGTATAGTGGGCAATGATTTGGAAACTTCAACTTCGGCTGAAGCGGAGGTGGAGACCCGTGCAGCCATGCTGGGTATTCCAGAGCATATCTTTGCTCTTACCAGGGCTCAGGCCAAGAAGCAAAGAGGACAGGGAAACTTGGATCCTGGAACAATGGCCCCAAGTGCTCCCAAAAACTAGTGGTAGAAAGGGCAAACCCCTGTCCACTATCAACCCCTCTCCAGAAGATTCCCCTTCCGATAAGGAGGAGTCAACTCCTTGTGCAGAACCTACACCTGAGAAGATTCAGGCTGCACAGCTGATGAGCTCTTGGGTGCAAGGAGCCTGCCAGGGAGGAACTGAGTGTGGCACAGCAGACCTGTCCCATACCAGAGGGTCTAGTATAGAAAGCTATCAAACAGCAAAATGGAGATATTAGTGACTATCATAGAGTTTACTGGGAGAACAATCACCTTTATACTGAGGCAAGGGACCCAAAACCTGGTGTTACTTGCAGTATACGGAATTCCTCCTAGCTCTTGCACATGATATTCCCCTGGCTGGACATCTGGTGCAAAGTAAGACCTGGGACAGACTTGTCCCTCACTTTTACTGGCCTCAGATGTCAGAGGACACAAAAGAGTTTTGTCGCTCTTGTGTAACTTGCCAGGCCAGTGGCAAAACTGGTGGCACCACAAAGGCCCCTTAATACCACTGCCAATGGTTGAGGTGCCCTTTGGAAGGATAGGAGTTGATATTGTTGGCCCCCTTCACCATCCAACTGCTTCTGGTAACAGGTTCATCTTAGTGGTAGTGGACCATGGCACAAGATACCCAGAAGCAATCCCTTTAAGGACCACTACAGCTCCTGCAGTGGCAAAGGCCCTCCTGGTAATATTTGCCAGGGTGGACTTTCCAAAAGAGGTAGTGTCAGACAGGGGTAGTAACTTCATGTCTGCATACTTGAAAGCTATGTGGAATGAGTGTGGTGTAACCTTCAAATTCACCACATCCTATCATCCACAAACAAATGACCTGATGAGAGATTTAACAAAACTCTCAAAGGCATGATCATGGGACTCTCTGAAAAACTCAGAAGGAGATGGGATGTCCTCCTGCCATGCCTCCTTTTTGCCTACAGGGAGGTACCACAAAAAGGAGTGGGCTACAGCCCCTTTGAACTCCTATTTGGTCACTCTGTTAGGGGTCCCCTTGCTCATGTGAAAGAGGGGTGGGAGCAACCCTTGAAGCCCCTTAAACAAGACATTGTGGATTATGTGCCTGGCCTAAGATCAAGGATGGGTGAGTACATGAAAAAGGCCACTAAGAACCTTCAGGCCAGCTAAGACCCTCAAAAGCAATGGCATGACCAGAAGGCTGTCCTGACTGAGTACCACCCAGGGCAGAAGGTGTGGGTTTTGGAGTCTGTGGCACCAAGGACACTCAGAGACAAATGGAGTGGACCACATGTCAACCACCTTAAACCCTACTATGTTTTTTTTTTTTTAAATCTTTTTATTAACATTTTCGGCATATTATAACATTCATTTGTATAACAAACGCAGGACACTTATCTTGTGCAATTATTGGTAGACTAGATGAGCACAACTGCTCAATACAGACAGCAGAGCAATTAGCTACGAAAACATATTCCAGATGGTTCCACCACTCACCATGAAACCCAAGCATAACAGGGTTAAGCAATGCACTAACGCTATCCGAGAGGACCAGACATTGGAATCATGAGCCACACAGATAATTGAGGATGCTTCAAGCACCACAGTGACCCCTTAATTCTTTCCGGCAGGTCATTATGCTCGTACAACAGTATGCATTCAGGCGCAGATCTACAGATAGGGCATAACTTAACGGTAAGAACATGAACATGAACAAACTATGGAGGACTGTCTCTACAAGCAGCAGGTCGAGGTCGGAGCATAGTCTTTGGGGCACAGGGACCCCATATTTTGGCCGTGCGCATCACCAAAGAGCAGACGTGCACACACCGCATTCCCCTCCCCTTCCACATAGGTCGCACTCTCAACTCAAGGGGCACGGTCAGGTCCACTGCTCAAAATTCAGCACCCAGCCCATCGCACTCCTGCGCCAGGAGAAGATACAAATTCTTAGTGGCCATCAGACTGTCACCTCCACATCCGAGTTCTGCCCCAAGCCCCGCAAGCATGCCAGCATCGCCTCCCAGCTGACTGATAGCAGGTACTTACGCAGCCCCAGCGCATCCTCCCTCGCCAACGCCACCCCCTGCGCGCCAGCCCACACCTCGAATGAGGACTTCCAGGCCCTCTCAACCGGTGGGTCATCTGACTTCCACCGACGAGTTATCAACCTCTTGGCCGTTATCAGGCCTAGGTCCAGAAATTGTGCTGCAGCTCTATTCCGCACGTCCCTAGGAAAAAGGCCCAGTATACAGGACTCCTAAGTGTACGGTACCGGCCGTGACACGCACTCCGATAAGCAACCCACTACCACCCCCCAGAAGCAGCTCAACGATGGACAGGACCAGAGCACATGGATCATGTCCGCGTCATTGCAGGAGAAATGGGGACATGCCGCATCACTGCCGGCAAAGTATCTATTTATATGGGCAGGAGTGAGGTATGCCCTGTGTATGATGTAGAATTGAATCAAGCGGAATCTGGAGTTGCGCGGTATGTTAACATGGCCGGAAAGAACTGACCTCCACTGCGCATCCGTGAACAGAGTAGTTGCATCCCCATCCCAGGCCGCACACTGCGAATCACATTCAAGGGCTGTGTCGAGGCGCAACGCCTCATTGAACCAGTGAATTAGGTGCAGCCCCTGTTCCATCACCTGCATATATTGTATCAATAAATGTGTGGGAGGAGCAGTAGACAAGTCACCCCATTTAGATGCAAGCGACCTCAGCAGTGAGTTATACACCAGAAACTGCCCCATAGGAAGGCCTGAATCCTGTACCAACACAGGGAATGGTATCAGCTTACCGTCGTCATACAGATCACCCAATGTATGCAGCTCCACTGCGTGCCACGCCCGCAGCTCGGACCCGGACGTAACTATGGAGCCACGGGGAGTGCCCAACAACGCCAGTGCCTGCGCAAACGGGATCGCCCCCCCGGCAAGCCGCAGGGATCTACGATAACAGCTGAGGGCGACCCTGAGGAACAACTGATCTGGTAATGCCATTCGCATTATTAGGTGAAACAAATGTGAGACCTGCACGAGGGACCAATGGCCTTCCAGGGTTGCCGTGTCTGCGAGGTTCAGACCCGCCAACCACTTAGACACCCACTGGAGCTGGGACGCCAAATAGTAGTGCTCCAGGTTGGGGACCGACAGCCCACCCCGCTCCAGCGGCAAGTACAATTTCCTGAGCGCTACTCTACACCTTCCCCCATTCCAAATAAAGTCTCTCAAGACAGATTCCAGGTTCCTGAAAAAGCTAGGGGGGATATCATACGGGATGTTAGTGAAGAAATATAAGAGGCGTGGTAGAACTATCATCTTTAAGAGCGCTATCCTGCCTACCACCGACAGCTTCAGCGTCTGCCAAAAGGTCATCTGGGACTTGATTGAGGACACCGCTCTCCTGAGGTTTCTGTCTATTAGGTCGTCTTCGCGGTGATAGACACGGATGCCCAGATAACGGAATGTACGGGGCTGCCAAGGAACCGCACTGCCAAAGAAGCAAAGCTCTGGGCCAGCGTGCCCAGGGTCAAAGGAGAAAAGACAGGACTTAGCCCAGTTAACCCTGAGGCCAGACAACAAGGCAAACTGCTGCAGTAGGGACCCAACCCCCGGAGGGATTCGCGAAATATCTCGGAAGTATAACAAGAGGTCATCGGCGTATAGCGACACCGCGTGCACGCCATCCCCAAGAGGGATGCCCCAGCTCGTTTCACTGTCACGCAAGTCCGCCGCCAGCGGCTCCATAGCAAGGGAGAAGAGTAGTGGGGAAGGGGGGCAACCCTGCCTCATACCCCTGCACACATCAACTGGCTTTGATATAATACGCCCCACCTTAACCCGAACCTGCGGCTTAGTGTATAGTAGTTTAACCATACGAACAAAAAGGGGCCCAATGCCGAACCGCTGCAAGACCCCGAAAAGATAGGGCCATTCTAAGGAATCAAAGGCCTTCTCCAGATCAAGGACAAGGCAGCCCACTGGGACAAACCCATTTTGATCTGGGAGCACCAGATCCGGCGTGAAGGGCGCCAAAATCATCGCCAACATTTTGGCTAATACTTTGTAGTCCGTATTGAGCATGGCCAAAGGGCGGTATGAGCCCAACTCAAAAGGATCCCTGTCAGGCTTGGGAAGAGACACCAACCTCCCTTTGAGGTGCCGATAAGTGTCCCCTCTGCACTGCGTCTTCAAAGACACGGAGAAGCTTAGGCGCAAGAAGTGGGGCAAAAGCCTTATAAAAGTCAGCTGGCAGGCCATCCGGGCCCGGCGTCCTACCCGATGCCAGCTCCTGAATGCCAGTCTGCACCTCAGTAAGATCAAGAGGTTCCTTCAGCACATTCCTCTGATCCCCCGTCAAACATGGGAGCTCCACTCCAGAGAGAAAGTCATCACACGACCGCTCTGGGGCCACCACAACGGAGGTATACAATGTCTCGTAGTGTTGTGTGAACGCCAAATGTATTTCCCCAGGTGTGTGCAACAAATGGCCAGTCTCCGAGCGAATCTCCATGACTGGGCCATGGTCACGCTCACCTCTGATCAGCCAGGCCAAAAGTCTACCCGACTTATCTGCAGAGGCATGCGTTCTTGCCGAGTGAGCAGCATAGTTCAAGCAACTGAGCCGTTCAAGCAAAGTTAGACGCTCAGCACGGGCCCGAGACAACAACTCCATTGTTGCAGGATCCCGAGCAATCTCCCGGTCCGGGGGCAACGTTTTCCGCTCTATATAAGCAAGGTCCTGCCCAACCGAACGTCTCAAGTTCCACTGGGTCCCCAGACAATGGCCTCAGATGAAAACCTTAAAGGCATCCAGTAGACCCGTAGAGGCAGTGCCCTCATTATGCTCAAAGAACTCTGGGATGGCTGTTTCCAGTGATGCTTTAAAGGCGGCGTCCTCCAGAAGCTCAGGACTTAGCCTCCAGGTGGGGACCGCTGAAGGCAAGACATCCCAACAAAGGCCCGCCAGTTGCGGGTTATGATCCGAGTGCGTGCGCCCCAGATAATCCACATCCACAATCACGGAGGCTAAATTCTGCGTGCAGAATATGCGATCAAGGCTCACATGCAGGGAGTGCGGGGCAGAGTAATAGGAATAAACTCTATCGTCAGGATTACGCTGCCGCCATATATCAACCAAGTGCCAATCATGGGCCAAATGGACCAAGCCGTGCGCAGCTGCCACAGTTGGCGAGGTGGGCAGCAGGGGGGAAGGAACGATCTAAATCTATATCCAACTCACTATTGAAGTCTCCACCCAGCAACCATGGGTAATCACTCCAACCTCACAAGTGATGGGACAGAGTTCGCAGGAAGGAAGCCTAATCTACATTTGGGGGGTAAATAGAACCCAGCACTAAGACCCTGCCCGCTAGTCACCCGTGCACCAGGGCAAACATCCCCTGTGGGTCTATGATCTGATCCTCCGCAACAAAGGGGACACCCGGCTTAATCCAGATCAGGGCCCCTCTAGCATAGGAGGAGTGGCCCGTTGCATACATTTGCCCTCTCCAGCTCCGCTGCAACGAGTGAGCTCTGCTAACGCTAAATGGGTCTCCTGCAAGAAGGCGAGATGGATCGAGTGCCGTTCAAGATACGAATATATGGAATACCTGCGCCTGGGTGTGTATGTTCCGCGCACATTCCAGGTGAGCACATTGCACGAAGTATCAGCAGTTTTAGCTTAGCATACGCACACGCCCCACCCCTAAGCACAGCGCAGCACGCATCATGTCAATGACCTCACACCCAGACCAAACGCTCGCGCAGTGCCTCCAACATAAACAAAGCAAAACCAATACCATCAGAGCAGATGAACAACCGGTTCCCGCCCAAACCGAACAATTTGAACTTTTGACAACGCAATCGCACATATTAATCCTCCGGCAATAGGAAAGTGGGGTTAGCCAGAACACACAGGGAGTCAGGCAAGCTCTGACCCAACCCGTCCAGCAATACTGGATAATAGCAGAGGAAATAAAAGGGGGGAGGACCAGCAGCGGGCCAGGCTCCGGGCCACAATCTGAGACAGCCACAGCACCAGCGGAGGCCATACAGTTTATCAGTACAACAACAGGTTTCCTGGCATTCAGTCCAGCAGGCTGCCCATACAAAGTTATATGCCAGCTCCGCAAACCAGGCCCACAATTTACAGCAAGCAGAGGGCCACAGTACCTCCCGCCCACCCAGATGTGTCAAAGTAGGGCCTAGAAGAGGTCGTCAGCAGTGGTAGGAGTCACCGGCGGACAATCCGGAAAACCCAACTCCGAGATCCGTTCCGGCGTGGCAGTACGATCACAGGGGGGCTGCAAGATGTCAGTATCTGACTCGGACACCCTCAGAGAAGTGCCGATTGCCGCTGCCGACTGCAGCGCCTCGCGCCTCGGCTTCAGCAGTACCAGCACCCCTCCTGCGGCCACGCCGACCGAGACGCGCCCTGTGGACTCCAGCCAGTCCCACGCAGCTTCTGGCGTGGTGAAGAAGTGAGTTTTGTTGTCTGCTATGATGCGGAGTTTGACAGGAAACAATAAGTACTCCAGGCGCAGCTCTCTGAGCCTGCGCTTCAAAGGCATATAGGAGGCCCTGTCTCGCTGCACCGCCAGAGTATAGTCCGGGAACAACATTATTTGTGCGTCATCCACTGTGGGTGGCGGAGCGGACCTCACCGATTTGAGAATGATGTCACGATCCGCGTAATGAAGCAAACATATCATGAAGGGGTGAGGGCGGCTTCCTGGAGGCCGGGGCCGCGTGGGGATTCGATGAGCCCGTTCCACCGAGAAAAAGGGGTCAAGGCACCCTCCGGCACCAACCCCCTAAGCCAGTTCTCCGAGTTAGTCACCGCGTTCCGGCCATCTACACCCTCCGGCCCACCACCCGTATATTGTTCCGCCGGGTGCGTCCTTCAGCGTCCTCCACGCATCGCTCCAGCTCCGCCACTCACGCCAGGGCATCCCCCATGTTGGCCTCCAAGCGAGACGTCACCGGCGCAGGCTCATCCACTCTCACCTCCAACATACCCGTCTTGTTTGCCAGGTTTCGATGGTCAGCGTGCAGTAGAACCAGGTCACTGGCTACCTTGTCGACCTTGGTTTCCCAATGAAGTGCGGGCACGATCCAGCGAATCGCCAATGCGTTCCACCGTGGCCAACACAGCGTCCAGCTTCCGACTGTCCTGCGCCGCAGCATCCTGCGCTCTCCCAGCACCAGTGCCTGAGCGAAGACGGCCCGCTCCCGCCATGGCGAAAGTCCATCTGCACTCCAAGTCAGCACCACCACACACTCCAGGCAACTCACCACAGACGGTGTAGGCGGCGCTCCCCAGCGCAGGCAACCAAATCCAGGGGACTAGGTCAGGGGAGCAATAGTGTAGGTGCGACAGCCGCGCGTTAGACCTTCTGAGCTAGCTCCTATGCTCTCCTGGTAAGCCACCACAACGGTGCCAAATGCGCAGCACAACGAGGCCGGAAGGATCCTCTCACCGCCACCAGCTCCGCACCCAGCGTCGAAGTCCGTCACCTCTTCGCCTCTAGCTCTCACAGGGCAGGCGCCTCACCAAACCATCAAAGGGCCAGGCCCGCTTGCCTGTGAGCCCAGTATGGCGCGCGCAGCAGCACGTGCAGCCCGGCCTGCAAGACACCTGCAGCCAATCTCCGTCCACCGCACTCAGGACTCCAGCCATAGGCTTCAGCCCACAGGTGATGCAAGGAAGTGGTCGTGCCAGGAGCAGACTGCTCAATATGGATCACGTGGCCAGGGACCCGACCCCCCCCCCCCCAATGTCAGGGCTCTCCGCCCAGGGGGTCGAGGCTCGGCGACACTCGCCCCCCAGGCACACAGATTCTTTTTTTGGGGGGGCTCCGTGGGGGGGCACTGGTCCCCCGGGCGCCCCCCCCTACTCGGGCTATCGCGGCAACCAGCGCACGCGCCTCCACCAGCCCGCGGCCGCCGGCCTCCAGCTCTCGGCCGGCAGCAGGCCTGCACGCACTCGGCTCCTTCCCGCCTCCAAAAGGTCAGCGCACAGGAGTGCCCCGCCCCGGGGTGCCGCAGCAGCTTCACGCCCTCGCCAGCCGCCATCTTCAACGGCTTGGCCACGCCCCTCTTTAAACACTACTATGATAGGGCAGATTTGTCCCTACTCATGGCCACAGATGAGGGGCAGGAGGAAGAGAGTGACCCTCTCCCTAACCTCTTCTCTAACACTGAAGCTGATGGCTTAGTGGAAGGAGTTGTACTTGCATAATGCCTCACAGCAAAGCAGGGGAGGACTGTAAGATTTTACTACGACAATTTTCTGAACTCTTCTCATTCACACCTGGTCAGACTACTTGCTGTGAACATACCATTGATACTGGAGACAGTTTGCCTGTCAAAAGTAAGATTTATAGGCAGCCTGACAATGTCAGAGACTGTATTAAATCTGAGGTTCAGAAAATGTTGGACCTAGGTGTTATTGAGCACTCAGACATGGTTGAGTTGGTTTCTTGCAATCTTGCTTGGTTCTTGCATAATCCTTCACCACAACGTCTAGTGTGTTCTGAGGAAACGTGCTGTACTTTACGTCTGTTTTCCTGGGCTCTGGGGTGGGGTAATTTACTTACCTTTGGTGTTTTCTTACACTCCCGGCACCCCTCTACACACTACACTTGAACCCGACTTATGCATTCCACTATTTTAGTATATGGTTTTGTTGCCCCTAGGCCCATTGCAATCTATTGTGTTTTTCATTGTTTGCAATGTTCTACGACTGTGTACTTGCCTGAGTTTGGTTACTAGTGTATATATTGTGTATAATACTTACCTCCAGAAGGAGTATTGCCTCTAAGATATTTTTGGCCTTGTGTCACTAAAATAAAGTACCTTTATTCTTGGTAACACTGAGTATTGTCTTTTAATGTGTATAAGTACTGTGTGACTATAGTGGTATTGCAAGAGCTTTGCATGTCTCCTAGTTCAGCCTTGGCTGCTGTGCTACAGCAACCCCTAGACAGCCTAAGCGGCTATAAACTGCCTACATTTCACTAATAAGGGATAACTGTACCTGGCACAAGGTGTAAGTACCTTAGGTATCCAATACAAACCAGGCCAGCCTCCTATAAATACCATTTGTAATCCCAGAGTCTTAGCTTTGTAGTGATTTCAATGCTGTATCACCAGGAACAATTGTGTAGAATGATCCATATTAAATAAGGACTGTGTGCATACAATATGTACATACTTATGCACACACAGACTAATATTTTTTAAAGTCATTTTTATTGATTTTGTAATTTAATAACAAAATGGTAAAACCCCACATACATTTGAAGCCATATCCCATTATAGGGTATTTTCTCAGCTCCCATGTCAAATTTGAATCAAGAGTGTACAGTCCTCTTCAGCTCCAAGAGTAATTTTTCTGTCATCTTCATTAAGGTCGGTCTATCTTTCTTGCAATATCCATTCAAATCTTCCATTCATTAGATGCAGAAAGGACCAACCTAGGCAAAAGTACTAAATCCAGGCACCCTTGAGCTTTTCAAACTTTTTGGAACAGACTCAATCCATGTTCTTAAACCACCTTTCCCATCTAGGCAGTTTTGGGTGGTACAGTATGAGAATATTATGCGTTAAATATGGCGTGACAAAAATAAACTTTCCTAAATCTTGTTTACAAAAATATCAGCACCTTAGCACCTTATACAAGAAATAACTGAAAATCTACAATTAATAGCGTAAAGTTTGTGAATGATCTTTAGGCTACAATATTTGTAGAAGATTACCTTTTTGTCAATAATATTCTGAGATGCAGCTGTTATGGGTAGTCCCTGTGGCTTGTGAGGTATCATTTGGAGAAAGACCCCCAAAACCCAATTAACCAATAGTTTGTTGCATCACAGGAGGCAGAAATACAGAATTTCCCTACAAAAAAAGGTATTTGCCTGAATCTTCCTCTGAGTTCCCACTAATAAATTCAATAACTCACTGACTTCATAAAAAAACTGTCTCTTGAGGCACCGCTAAATTATTAAATAAAAGCTCTCCTCTGGTTCATGCTTCTCAGTTATTTCGCTGTGTCAAGCCTTCCACACAAGCACATCTGGGCCATCATGTACTACACAGTCAAGGATTTTTTTTTGTGTGGAACTAGCCTGAAGCTGACTCTCACTACCACTTTTCTAGGATGTGGCAGTGCTTCCTGCCAGCCAGTCTTTATTCAGCCGACAGGAGTCTTTAATTTGTGCTGGTGTTTGCTAGTGCTAATCAACAACACTTGCTTTTAAACACCAACACATGAGAGTACATCACAAGTTGGTGCTCTGAGTCTATTTTGAGCATACGGAAACATATGCAGAACTAGCACTTCCAGGCATTATCTAAAACTTGAGGTTGACCTAGAATTGTTCAAAATTTCACAATAGTTTAAGTGTAGTGCTTAGTAAGTAAAGTTGGCACTGGTAATTGCCAACAGTTGCAGAAACTGTGGATGGTGCCAGCTGCAGTGGAAGACCTTTGGCTGTGGCACTTACATTTTTACAAATTAAGCACTGGCGGACAGACCTTTAATGGGTGCATGATGTGTGTGGAATTATTTTGTAATATTTTCTAGGCATGAGAAATCTCTTTTTTGAAAAAGGTTCATACAAGACACCATTTTCTATGCAACAACAGTCAGGCATACCCTCATTAAATGTCAGTTTCTTCTGGAAGGCTTGTCAGATCTGCAAGTATTTTAAGAATTCTATAGGGCAGATGACATAGTCCTTGAACAGTTCCTCAAACATTTTCATACTTGAGACTTCCCATATGTCTCCTAGCTTGATCAGCCTAATCATGCCCTATTCCTTGGATTCTTCTGTCACTGTCAGATCTCACAGTCCTCTCCCTGTTCATTGTGATGTTTCCTGGGTCACAGTGTCTTCCGCACCACAAGTGCATAGGTCAATTGCCAGAATTTTACAAATTCAGTTGTAGGCATGTTACTTTTGTCATATGTTGTGTGCAAGAAGCCTTTCTCTCTCATAGCATGCCTAGCTATCCTGAACGAGGATTATCATTGGGTAAGAAGATCCATCTATTAACCTATGTGAGCTGTGAGAACCAGTAGCACCTTTGGACATGAAGGACAGATATCCCCTTGAAACATACTTCTGAACAGTATATTCAAGGATGTTCTAATGGTGTCCCCACCCTGAAGCAGTGAACGTAGGATATAATATGCCATCTGGAAGGAGTCTCCTGGAATACAAAATGAAATGTTTTGCATTATTTGAAGCAGTTTCAGTAGCATGGTCATTTTGGAAAGTGCTGCTAAGCAGAGCAAGGTAGAGTAAGACTTCTGTAGTGAGCCCCTCCTGGAGGCACACTAACAGTGTATGTGTAGTGTTAGCTCCAAAGTTGCCCAGGTTTCTTTTCAGCATTATATCCCAGTATCTAATCAATTCAGAACAAATTGAGACCAATTAATCCTAACACCCAAAACCCACTAAGTATGTTAAAGAAATACAATAATCTACTGATTTGATCAACAGCATATAAGAATATATAAAGGAATATTGTAAGTGTGGAAGGAAATCTTGTCACCCCATTCCCCACACCATCCAAGGCCCTGGATCATTATGTCTCTGTAGATCCAATAGGTCAAGGCTCAGTGGACAGTGCAAACAACAGTGGAGAGACAGGAAAGCTTGTGTCCACCCTCCTCCCTGTATCAATGCCATTAATATCAGATTACACCATGCTTACTGGTAACTTGTTCAGAGGTCATGTGCAAACAGTCAATAGATAATGTGATGCAAATCCCATTTTCTTATGTGTATCAAAGATGAATAGCCATTTTACTGAGTCAAGCGTCTAATCACCATCTAACAACAGGATTACTCTTGGTTCGGAGACTATCATGGCTACATTGCAAGCAGTACTATAATCTCATCAGGTTCAGTCTTATTGATCTGATGAGCATGCCTCCAGAAAACACAGACTCAATATGACCTTAGTTAACCCCTTGCTCTCAATGTTCAACAATGCTATGGGGAAATATAAGGCAAATTCTTCATTAGGTTTTCTTATGAAAGAGGACGTTTGGAAAATTCCTAAGTTGCTCCCTCTGTTCAGACTAACAAACATTTTTATATATCAGGGGTCACCAGTGATGTGATTGTTTAACCAGAACTGTTAAAAACATCACAACATGGGTGACTCCTGAATCCATTTGGCCACTGGCCTTTGTCTTGCATCTCTGATAGGGCTGCAGCGATATCATACCCTGTCATCACTTCCTTCAGTACATCCTTGCCTACATGACATAGCTCGGGAAACTTTAAAGCCTCCACAAATTGCTCTGTATCATCTTCCCTATTTACCTGAAACTGGGTTTTATATAGGGCCTGAAAATGGAAGGCATACACTCAAACCAACACATAATGCATTGTGATACTCTAGCCCATGTGTCTCTGACCTCCCAGACCCACGTGCAATTTTCTCTCTTACTAAGCCACACTACCAATCTACTCACCTTATGACTCACCTCATTAAGGGCCAGATTTATACTTTTTGACGCAAAACTGCGCAAACGCCGTTTTACAGCAAAAAGATTAGTGCTGGTTAGCACCCTTTTTTAACGCCACCAGGGCGTCATATTTATAC
Organism: Pleurodeles waltl; assembly: GCF_031143425.1. Classification (NCBI taxonomy): domain Eukaryota; kingdom Metazoa; phylum Chordata; class Amphibia; order Caudata; family Salamandridae; genus Pleurodeles; species Pleurodeles waltl. The sequence continues at coordinate 1,215,102,491 of NC_090440.1, forward strand.
AAAGTCGCTTGGTGGCGCTAAAAACAGGTTAGAGTCAAAGTTTCTGATGTTAACCATTGCGCCTTCTCGTAAGGCAAAATGACCTTAACACCGGAAAAATGACACGAAAACATGTCGCAAAATGGAAATGCACCATTTTGTACAGCGTTAGCGTTAACTTTAGATGCTAATGCAGAAAACAGTGCAGAGAAAAGCAAAATGGAGCCAGAAAGCCAGGAGAGACCCCAGGGTGACCCCAGTCAACCAGGAACCAGCCAGGAAGATACACACAAGACCCAGGGAGGAAGAAGAAAAAGAGAAAGTGTTGTTTCAGTGAGGAGGAGCATGAAACACTGGTGAGAGAAGTGACAGAGCATCAACATCAACTCTTCATCACCTCAAAATTGCCAGTTGGCAGGAGAGAGGTAATCTGGCAACAGATAGTAGACAAGATTAACAGTGTGGCAGAGGTGAGGAGAACCGTAACTGAGTGGAAGAAACGCTGGCATGACTGCAAGCGAAGGACAAAGCAAAAAATGGCAAGGAAGAGGAAGGCAGCACTGCAAACTGGAGGTGGTAGTCCAGCACCACAAGAGGACCTGGATGAGATGGAGGAGATGGTTGCAACTTTCATCCCAGAGGAACTGGTCACTGGAATTGCAGGACAAGACAGCACAGACTACCAGGAAACACCACAAATGCAGGGTTAGTTGCATGGGGGAATTTAATGCTAAATTGTCAAGTGCAAGAAGAGGGAGGCACATAGGACACACACGTCAAAGGAGTGCAGAGGGACAATTGCACATGAAGCAAGTTGCATCATGCTGACGTAAGCTACATATGTACCTCTGCCTTGGTAGTGCCATGCACCACAACACATACACAACCTGGACATATGTCAATCACCATACCTACATGTACATATGAAGCACATGGGATGGATGGCATGTCTAATGACTGTGTCTGTGGTTGTGTCATCAGATCATCCCTCGCATATAGTCAAATTGACTCTGCCAACACGACCAAGACATCAGAGACTAGGAAGTCAGTCAATACCATTCCTTGGGTTACATCATGGTGGTGGTCCCTTGCAGTAACACCTTGCAACTGCCTTGCCTCATTGTCCAAACACATGTGTACAGCATCTTACAGCACACTATTCATTGCAACCATCCCAACAGTACCCAGACATGTGCCGGTAGCACCACCACCCTGCATATTAACAACACATACACATAAGGCAGCCACCACGCCATCATGCAGTAAGGATGCCCCCTGGGTGTAGGGAAAAATAATCAGAGCAGGCACTGGGGGAATAGCAGGGTGGTCCTGTATCACAGGAAACATGCCACTACCCAGAGCAACTAAACTGGTGTAGTGTGGAAGCACACATCTTAATGCTGATCAGAAATGTGCCACTACAGAAAATATGTACCACAGATAGCAAACTGTAGATCACACCAAATACAGGCTGAGCCCACAACTACTCTGACACGACCATGTGAGACACATAGGAACGGGGAAATACTCACGCACATACAACACATGGTGTATGACTGTGAACATAATGGTGTCTAATACCACACTGACGGGCGGGGGATGATACATGGGCAAGTCTGGTGTTGGTAAGACTGCCAGTGCAGCGTACCCTTTGCGGTTGGTGGTATGAGTCACACGTTGGGATGGCAGGTGGAAATCTGTCTGCTCCTGGTAGCTCTATGTGGCACTTAGCACAACATGTTTGATGGTTCAAATAGAGTCAGTGCCAGTCTCGGGGTGCACTGGGTGTGACAGGACACACTGCTTTTAGCCCTGCAAATCAGGCAGTGGAAAGGGCAAAGGGGCAGGGCCTGGGACCCCCTGTACTGCCCATGCCAGGTGCATGGGCACCCAGGGACACACCACATCACCACCAACCTTTGCATGGGGGTTTCACCACTGGTGGAAAAGCGGGAACATACCTGGAGAGAAGCGTTGAGCGTAATACAGGTCTTCTGTCACAAGACAGGTAGCATTGCCAGTCAATAAGCTGCTGGAAACCTGCCAGTGCCAGTCCATTGGCCCATCGGGAATTCCCCATTGACAACATGTGCCACTACCACCTGCGCTGTTGGGGGTGGTCATATAGACAATGGCAGTCAAGCGGTCGTAGGACTGCAGCACTTGTAATGAGGGACCAGTATGACTACCTGCAGAATCACTATCAAACTAGCTTGAGGCCCTGACCTAAGTTTAACTCCAGTTAACTGGCTATATCCATGAAATAATTTAACACCAGGCACTGTCACATACAATATGATGTACACAGCAAAAAATTATACCTATACCAGTCATCCCTGGGTCTACCCCTGTGCCTGTGTCAATTTAGCTGCACTGCCACCATGCTACATCTCTTGCATCATAGTGCAAGGATGGCTGCACGGAGGGGGAGAACATAGTTGTGTGGGAAGCGCACCTACCAGCACAGATAGAAGATGAAATGGAAATCTGCTAGGTCCATGTGTGCTGTGCAATGTAGCACACATACACATATTTCAACATGAGGAGCTATCAAAGCAATCAACAGCATAGTGTCTTGGCAATGCCATTCCTGGGGTGGTGCAAGGTTTCAGTACCACACAGGTGTATGTGAAACATGTAAGACTGGGACAGGGGCATATTGCCATGTGTGGTGCTGTGGCTTGACCACTGCAACACCCAATGAAAGGTCTGACCATACAAATGGATGCATAGGGAGGGTTGACAATAACAAGATGGTGTCAAGCCACAAAAAGGAAATACATCACAAGTAGTAGATATGACGCAACCAATTGCGCCACCTGAGCGTCCCCTCATGTGACACTCAGGTGGGGCAAAGTGCTGATAGACTGCAACCATGATGTACAGGAACAATGTTTGGGCAGTAAGATGACAATGAGCCTTCAATAGCAAGTCAGTGATGTGACATGTCAACTGCCACAACACAGAAAGATAGATTTTTACACCATCTCATTTCAGAGGATGACTCTCCTACTGATCTGCCTGTCCTAGAGTACCCCGATGACCTGGATGACTAGCTGACAACCATCAGCCAAGAGACCAACCATGAAGTCCTCGTATCCCTCCAGACACCACCTCCAGTCGCAAGGAGGACATATAATGTAGTAGCCATCCCAGAGTCCCCACCTAACACCCCAATAGTATGACTTGCCAACAACGACACGGCTGGGACTCCGAGGACCCAGGGACTAGCTTTGAGAGGGCAGTGGTAGGAGTCCAGTGGGAGTTGGCCAAGAAGATGCAGGTGGGGATGGAGACTGTGGCAGCCAGCCTACAGGTTATGCACATGTGCCTTGTTACGGCCAAAGAACAGACTGCTGCCAAATGAGGTACACACTCCCCACTGCATGGAGTCCAGCAGTGTCTAAGGGACATAGCTGCTGCCATGAGGGAGAGGCAACAACAATTGCCCTCCCAAACTGGCAGAATCGTGATTGAGAACAAGCTGGACTCCATGCACCAGGAAGTGGCCTCCCTTAAGGCAGGCATGACTGCCTACCTCCGGGATGTTGCTGCTATCCTCAAAAATCAGCAGCTCCTCCTTGCTGCAGTGATGCCATATTTTGATCCACATATGGCTGCTGCCGGGAATTGGGAGTCCACATCTCCAACCACTGAAGTGTGTGTGGCCCCCTCTACCTCCTCACCACCAACATAAAGGGCAGAGGAGACAAAACACACATTGGAGGATGAAGATGTGGAACAGACCATCTTCACTCGCAAGAGTTCCTGGTAGCACCAGCCCATGCCACATGGCCAGTGTTTTCCTTTGTCCTGTGCTTGAGAACACGTGAGTGTTAGCGCAGTTGGATATTAGCACTCTTCACCTACCCACTGTCGACCTGTCTGCAATGGACTGTCATTGTCTTTTACTTTCCAATTGGCAATTCATGTTCCTCCGCACTTACCAACACTTCACCGAAGCATGTCCCATGGCATGTCCCTCAACCCTGGACTTGTTGTGTCACAATTGTATGGATTTCACAAATGGGGTCACTGACCTGGACATTGTATATATTGCAATATGACACTTGTAAATAAACACCTCCTACACAAACAGCTTGTCTTTGTGTATTGTGACACATCTACTACGCTTAGGAATTGTGATGTGTGTATCCATGTATTTAGTCAAGAGTGCAGGAATATGGGGGCACATATCTACACACAAGGTTCCAACATGATAAATGTCAATGCTGATCTCATCCCCTACAAGCAATTCACTGAGTATGTCAAAAGTTAATAACACATGTATGCTTCACTCACTACATATGGAAGGAATGGCTGTGAACCGGTCTCGGCAATATCGTCAGCTGGAAGTACCAGTAGAACACATTGATGTGAAACAGAGGTACCTAACCTCATTAGTGATGGCCACTGGTCACTTTTGTAGGATGGAGTTTAAATGTAGGTTGTTCTCAGATGTGCCACAGTCCCCAACATTCCTGCACAGGACCCCAACACTGACAGCTGAATTACCACACATACCTGGCCAATACAAAGTTAACATAGTCACCTTGAGTTGTGGGCGCACTGGATCGCAGATGCATGGACAAGAAGACGTGCTGTTGCTGCCAATGTGACAGCTCAGTTATCAATAGGTGATGCACGTCAAGAGAGGTATTCAGAGGCAGGACGGAATCCCTAGGCCAACACACAATTTGCACTGTATACTCATGGGAAGACCCTGAGACACTAGCATATAACACAAAATTTATAGGAGTATCCAAAAAGTTTTCTATTAAGTGGTAAACTGAACAAAAACAATAATACAACCTACCCTATCCTAAACTAACCTACTGTAACTAAACTTAACCAACAACTAAAGCTAACTACCCTGTTCTAAACTTAACCTACACATTTAACACCACACTCTAAACATTGGCCCTCCACCCCCCTTAAGTTACAGGACACATGCAGGACAACATATACTAATAATACACATATACTAACTAAATATATATTTTTTTGTATTTATTTTACATTTTTATTTAGTTTTTGTTTTTTTATTAAACACGTGTATACCCCAACATGAACCCCCCCTTACCAATTAACACGTAATAGGTAAATAACCCACCCCCCAAACCCACTTATCCTAACTAAACTACATACTTACACTAACCTAAAACTATCTCCCTAGAACCCATAATCAAACATAACTTAAAAGCAGAAGGGAGGGGGCAGAACTTGGAGGTTGCAGTTCAGATTCACTCAGCGCTTGAGTTTCTTCGTTTTTTTTTTATGTACTTCAGCCTCTTGGTGTTGTCCACCACCTCCTTTTCCAGACTGTTCAAATGTTTTAGGACCAGGGAAACATCCCTCTGCAGATCCTGCAGCATTTGCATGCCCATGGCATTAGGTGGAGTGGGCTGTTGCACTGTAGTAGTTGAAGCTGTTGCAGCTGAGGTAGTGGGAGTGGTGCCAGATGTGCGCCCTGCACTGCTGAGGAGACATGTGTTTGCGGTGCCTTCTTTGCCACTCTGTGGAACCCTTGTGGGAATGCCCGCCACTCCCCCATTGCCCTCTCAGCACAGTAGCGGTGAGCCATTAGATGGAAGCCAGATTCCACTAACAGGATATGAGGCTCCTCACTGTCCTCTTTCGGAATGCGCGTAGCTCATCATTGCTCATGTTGGCAGCTGTGAAATGGAGACAGGCAACCATTAGTGTCAGCATTGTGTGGAGTCTGTACAGATTAGTAGCTTACACTACTACATCTAATTACACATGCACTCCAACTCTCATTCCAAGAAAAGACAATGGCCCTGATAAATGTAACTACAACGCTGCCTTAGCATAATTTTCTTGCCACTAAGGTGAAGCAAAACGTGAAAATGAACTAGACACATGGAAGTATGCATCGCTTTTGCATTATAAACAATAATGCAAAGGCAGTGCAACCTTGACATAGATTAGGCCCAAACTTTCTAATCATCTGTGTCTTTTCAGAACCATACATCACCAGGAACTTGGATGTGTTAATGGGAGTCTGGGATGCTGTTGGTAACCACAAGGGGTCATAGCTGATAGGTGCACATGGAAGCCTGATCAATATGACTGTCACCTACACTGTGAGCATCACATCTATCTACAAATGTGGTATTCAACTTCCCCTGAGCCTAAGGGGGATTGCCATGCAATCTATCATCTCAACTGTTCTGGTCATCCACCAAGGCATGTCCACTCATACATGGAGTCAAGGAGTGGACCATATGTTAGAAGGGCTGACAACTAGGAAGCTGGTATCCAAAGGACTATCACATCTACATTCATGTGTCCATGTGCAGACACCCATCAAGACATCAAGACCTGATCTGCCACTATTATTCCTTACACACACATTTCCATGCCAGCACACTTTTGGCCTTTACCTGCATGCAAGCCAATTACATTCCACACAAATGTAACATGCATGGAGTGCAAAAGACGGAGCACCATGCTGGGGAACAATTGCCAGCCCAGTCCTCAATCTTCATGACAATATGGGGATGCACCAAATTGGGTTCAATATGGTGCATCCCCGTGTTGTGAGAATGATGGAGTGCGCCACTACCAATATTCTCACAGCGTTGTACTCTGTCATTTGTAGTCACATACGGCCCTACTTGTGGGTTTTCATCACCTTGTGTACACGATAATGGCCATTGTGCACCACATGCCGCACAATAGGTGACCCTCTGGTGGTGCATGGGGATCCTTTAGAAGGGCCATAATGTCAGCATCCATGCTACTTTGATATCTGATTATTGGACAGCTTATCACATCTGGCATTCTATTCAAGACAAAGGTCTCACTCACACAAAACCCTGGATTACTTCACAGGACACACATTATCACACTTACTGGATGCATCTGGGTCCTCAAATCGCGCCACTTTGCCGATTGTGTAGGCGGTAGGACCACCTGCAAGACATGAATTGAAAACCATGCTTACTGTCACATCCCAGTCACTGCAAGTGGACAACAAATTTCAGTGTGAAATAGTTGATAGGAGTGAGCTAGTTATCCTAGTGAAAAACAGTGCAACAGACACACCACTAAGATCGAACAATGACACAGCCACTCAGGTAAGAGCCACACATCTGAACACTAACACTAGGCCAGAGACTCATCTAGTGCTACACCCTGCAACAACCATATGTGGGCCATCTATAGAAGACGGAACAACACAGTATAAGTGGGAGTTGTGAAAAAAAACATGACACTAACCTGGCACTTTGCAAGACATTTGACTCAGGTACTCAAGCCTGTCCTGCAAGGCACCCAGAGGCGCTTTGTGATAGACATAAGGCTCAATTTTAAGTCTGCTATGATCATGCGTTGATCAGTCCATGACTGCTGTGGCAAAGTTGTCTAATGGTAGCAAATGCCCCATATACATTGCCCCCTAAGGGGGTTAAGCCCCCTTTGCTAACATAATGGCAGGGGCAGGGGCCATGTGCGTTAAATTATGACAAAATTGCGCTACACATGCATTGCCCAACTTTGTTGACACAATCCATGGAAAATATGTTAGGCTGGCAGTGCCTTGGCATTTCATACATGACACTATGCCAAGACGCAGGTGTCACCATGGCCTCAGAAATGTGAAACGTGATGGTTGTGCAGGGCTCACCGGACATCTGACCTGCATTGGTTTCATGGTTGGACATGTGAACTCCGGGCCTAGACTGACACAGATACACTTAATTCTGGTGACATACAACCTGTCCACAAGCATTGTATGCAGCACCCCAACTCATCTGCTACTTTCATTCAAGAGCAGTGAACAGTAAATATTATGCCAATGGGAGACTCACCAACAGGTCTGCCGATCTCGACACCAAGATGACCAAGCAGATCCTGCTTCCTGGCCACCAGATCTGCCCAGCGATGCTTGAGCTGGTGCTCATTCCTGCCAATCCTGTAGACTCTCTTCGGGTGGTGGAGCACCTTGCCCCACCGCAGCTTCCTGGCCTCCGCCCGGTATCCCATGATGACCCGGCCACCCATCTCTAGAATCATGGGAAGGTAGTGGCATAGCAGCCACACAAATCCACCTAACTCTTCCTCTGACATCCTCGTCAGCCTCCCCTGCCAGACATTTTGTTAATGGTCAAAGTTGACCACAGTTACCAAGAAAAAAAGGAAAAATAAATGGAAACTTAACCCCACTAACTAATCGCAACTATCTCAAAAGCTAAACTACCCCGGACAGATACCCCACAGTACAAATAGAAATTTAGACAACAAACACACAAATTCACAACAACTGGGACAAAATGCACACAACTATTGACAAGACACAACAGGAGGGACACCACAAACTGCAATCAACAACCAAGAAACAACCACCAGCTCCAAAACACAACCACACAGTCAGAAAGGCACAGACTATAAAGAAAAAGTGAAACTACACCCGCTGTACCATGGTTGTAGACAAGATTTCCTATTACATTACTTCCTATCTCCGTGTGTCACATTTTTCAGTTATGAGTGTATTTATTTGACACATTTGACATTTGCGTAGGTTTCTTTTAGACCCAACGCACGTGCGTCGTTTATATAGATGCATGACGGTTATGCGTCGATTTCACTGAAGTCAGCATTGAGAGGTGTGCGAAGGTGGAATTCACACTAAGGGTCCATGTGTCATTTACTTTGCGTTTGTGGATGTTTTAAACACATTGCGTCATCTTTTTGTACTCAATTCCTGATTGCGTGGTTTTTTGCATTGTCCTCAGATGCACCTTGAATTAACATACATATCACATGGACTGTGCTGCAGCGTGGCATTTTGGATATGGCCACATGTGGTAGTCCATGCAACAATGTGACAAGGGTGCGATTGGTCTGTTCCACCAATGTGTGTGTTACAGACTTAACGGCATGCAAAATGTTGCAGGTCATGCATATATATGCATGTGTGAGAACAGTGCATCCACACGTTTGGAATTCAGTTCAATGCAATAGTTCTGATTTGTGATTGTGTATTGTGTTTTTGTCAGTGATGTGTGATGATGTCATACAGAGCATAATATTTTGAGCTACATACACAGGTCAGGCATTGTTGATGATGGGTGAACCATTGCTACCTACGCATCATTACCCGACAACTGTCTCCGTATGTAGATTCTGAGGTTATGGAGACTTGTGTGAAGCCTGCATATTTGTCTGACGTGTACGTCGTTGGTACATAGTGTGTATGACACACTCTGACTACATTCCACCCAGAATATGTTTTGATCACAAAAGTTTGATTGAACTCGTTGCAACATGACTTAATTTCTATTTATTGACATCCACTTGACATCCACTACCTCATGTGTGGCCCCTTGCATACATCCTATTTGGACATGATGTGGTTGTGTCTGATGACCTACTGACTTACAAGTTGGCAATGTGGATGTACAAAATATGTAGTGGTCCATAGATTGTGTCCTTCAGTTGTCACATAGCATTGATGAGGCTGTCAGCGATGTGTGTGATGGTGGCAGTACAATCTTACACATCACATATAATGTTGCAACAGTACAGTCAGATTCCTATTTGTAAAATGATCCCTGCCCTTTGACTCACATTCCTGTGCTACATGTAGTGGAGATTGAAAAGACCAAAGCAGGATTGGTTGTATTAGTGAAGTGTTTATTTACAAAATTGACAAGGTCTATTCAGTGGTTCTTAAGAGTAAAAGTTGTCAACTATGTGCTGTCTCTGGCGTACCCCAGCAGCTGTATTGTGCTGTTCCCCCTCCATATCGTCACCACCATCCTCCTCCTCCTCCTCATGCAGGTCATCCACCTCATACATCGGAAAGTTCACCCATACACATATGTTGTGCAGGACAGCAAGTCATGATGATTTTGCACACAATGTGTGGGGCATATAGAAGGCTGCCTCCTGTGAGGTCCTGGCACCTGAATCTTGTTTTCAGAAAACCAAATGTCCTTTCCACGATATTCCATGTCTTACGGTGTACCTCATTGTATGCACGCTCTGCTGCCGTGCTTGGGTTTGCAAATGGGGTCATCATCCACGGCTGTAAGTCATAACCCTGAGTCATAACACTGATCCCTTGCAAAAGATTAAGAGGTGTAAGTTGTTTTTAGGCTTGCAACAGGTTTATCATGTTGCATGGCAGTTCTTATTTTGATTTGGTTGTGTCTCATACGTGTTTGTGGTGTGGTGCGAGTTCCTGGCCTTGAGAAACGTTTTCTTAGCACTGTGTTGCTGAACATGACAATCTTGGGTATTGGCTCAAGGATCTGGGACATATTTTGGAATCCTAACGGATGCTTAGTATGTATGCGGCATGTGTAGTGTGGTGCACCTTCGTATCGGTGTGCTATCACTAGAGGGGACATGACATATCCTCACAACACAGTGGGGTCAGATGTGGTGACAACGTGGTAGCCCTACTGAGCCTGGACATCCCAGGCATTTTGAGGTGTCATGACAGATGAAGTGCAACACTTAGGCCCATTTTAATGAGTAAGTGGCAATGCACAACACAGCTCCAAAATTGTCAGCACTGTGCTGAAACATTTTGACTATGCAGGAATGTACCATGTGTGACAAGTTACTAGGCAACCCTTTATTGTCCCCTGCGCCGGCATCTAATATGCAGCCAACCTTGCACCAGGGTGCTTGGCTAGCTGCCCTGTGAGGTGGATGTATCTATGCAGGTAGTGACACCTTCCTATACATATACACCTTTGATGGCCAATTGGCTCTTTCTGTGTGTGCAGCAGTATGCAGCATGCATAGATGGCACATTCATATGAGGTAAAATCACCTGAAAACTGCACCTCTGGGGTAGTGTTTGATGTTAGCACTGCCTCAGGTTTTAGGTGACACCTACATCTGTGTCAGCATCATAATGTTATATATCTTGTGGTGACAGACCTGCAGCTACACACACAGCAAGCCCCTTCCACGCTAAGTGCTGCGTGGGATGGTGGTCGATTTCCAATGTGGCTTCAAGTCACAAAAGAGTGGTCATCGGCAAACTTGTACATATAGTGCAGGCCATGACAATGGCACTGGGGCTCTTAAATGGGTCCCTTAGTGATCCTGAGTGGCAGCTGATGTTTGTGCCAGCCATAAGGTATCAAAGGGTGTGTAGCCCAATGTTTCAGGATGATCAGCATCACTACCAGTGTCTCCCCTATCTTCCAAAACATGAATCAGCATTTATACTGTCCACACATGCGCAGTGCAGGCTACGGGATGGAGCTCAGCTACTTAGCAAATGTGTCCCTTAGCACAGTGCATGTAAGGTAAGTGATGTCCTAATTACTCCTACAAGGTCCCACTACGGCATCCATGATCTGCACTGTCTAACAGTGACTCTTCCCCATGGTGGGCCATTGTTTTTCTACAGTACAGACATAATGGTGTTGTGGGTCAGTGAGTGGTGTATGTGAGGTGGCACTGCAGTAGGTGTGGTGCCACTTCTCACAAATCTGGCACATTGTATGTGATGGCCATTGATGTTGTATTCCTATGTGTGTGACCCAATGCGTCAGGCAGCTGTATATGCACACTATAGGTAAGTCAGGTATGTGTTGATGAGATGTAGTTGGTATTGGCACCAGTTGTCTGGCATGCGATGTTTGTTCTGGCAGAGACTTGCACAGCATGATTTGAGTGATCTTTGCCTATGTGTGAGTATGGTGTATGCCATTGACAATGCTATTTTTTGTTTGGTGTACTGTGTGTGTGATGTGTACGTAGTAGGCAACCTTTGGGCACTTGTAGTGGTTTGTGTACATCTTCTGTTTGTAAAGGGTACATATCAGCACCTGTCCTTCACGTGGCGTGCCTGTCAATTTGTGGGTGTGTTACATACATGTCTGTGTGTGTGTTTGTGATGTGCACTGATTGTGCTGTACTGCAGCATGGTGCATATATGCTGTTACCTGCACATCTGTGTTACCCTGGCCATGTGTTTTTGGAGTGGAGTATGTCTTGTGTGTCCTACAGGGTTGGTGTGTTGTGTGTAAATTGCTAGGTTTGTTGACTTACCCACTAGTAGGCCATTTCCATATTGTCCATCCTGGAAGTGTTTGTTGATCCTGCTGTACCTGAATATGTAGGCATCATGGAAATTCCCAGAATACTTGGCCAAAATGTTTGTGAATAGTCCCCGGAGGTCCGCTATGGCCTGCACATATATGGAATGCATGTGTTAGCGATTCTGGTATAAATGCTCTGTTGCTGCAGGTGAAACAAGTCAGACATGGGTGCAGTCAACTGCACTGGGCACATGCGGGAAGGCATCAAATTGGCAGAACCCCTGTTTTATCTCCTGTAGCATTTGCTGGGTGTTGGGGAAGCAGATGTGGTGGGGTGTCAGAAACATAATTGCGTCTAACACCTTTGGCCGGACGACCGAGAATGCCGACTGTGCATACCAGCACATAGGGCACCCGTTTTTTTAAATGAGCCACTTGCCAGCATGTGCAGGACAGCTAGCAGCTTTGTCACAGGTGGTATATTATGTGGGGTCTGCAGACAGGCTGTGATCTGTGGCTCAATGCGGTGCAGCAAGTGTAGTGTGGCTTGCTGGTTAGGTCTGTATGTCCATATACTGTTTTGTTCCCCGAGGCCAAGAACGGTTGTCCTGTTTCTGAGTATCCTCTCCTGCCTTCTGCGTTGACTTTGTGGGCTACATTGTGGTGGTAGTGGTTGCAGTTGTTGTTCCTGTCCTCTGCGTCGTCTCGCAAGCTGGGCCAATATCACTTTCATGTTGTCCTGTGGGTTGGTAATGTTGCTTCTGTGTGTTTTCCTTGAGCAGTGATGTGTGGGCCTCATTTTAACGCATTTTCTGACCCAGGCGTTAACATTTATCGCAAAACGGAGTTATTGTCACTTTTTGGGTCCGCCTCCCACCCGGGCTTCATTTTTGCCCGGGTTGATAAATAGGGTGCTAGGGGCTTAGAGTCATTTTTTGGATGGGAATGCCTACCTTGCATCTCTTTGACGGAACATGGTTTCACGCATTCAAAAAATGACTATGGAGTTAAGTTTGTGCTGAATTCAGCACAAAGCAAGTATAAATCTGGGCCTAAGCATCCTATGGGAGGTTATGTATTGCACCCTTGCCGTGCCCTCCACTATGCTACAGCATTCTTTTTTCTTCGCTTCTAGTTGATGCACTGACAGAGATTTAGGGTCTCTTGCTTGTGTTACTTCTAGAATGTGTTACTCCTTCAAAAGGACTTCCTTGGTTTTCAAATGTCTGTCCATAGCTTTCCCACTGCCGTAGCTTCTGTAGCTATAACTGACCTCTCACTACTGTGTTGTATGCATTCTACAGTTCCACTTCTGAATTTCTTTGAAGTAGTGTGAAGCTGAACCTCAAAATTCAATTGCACCCGATAATTTAGGTAATCCCAAAATTTACCTCAGGCTGTTGTGCTCTGGCAACCTTGATCTTGCAATAAGAGTCACCACCCTCCTCGACATCAGGCTCAACAAATTAACAGAGCGAAAAAAATAGTAAGTGGAACCTTTCAATAACTGAGTTCTAGATTATATAGCTGGTAAAATGTTTACAGAATCTCAAAAAGGGCATTACAGAGAAATGCAAAACATATGCCTTTTATAGAGTGTACATTTTAGCACCATCTCTAGTGTCACTGAAGTTAGAAGACTATCACAAGTTTAAGCTCATAAACATTGAAAAGAGAAAAACTAACAAAGAAAGCTGCACTGACACACATTTTAAGTGCCAAATCTTTGTATTTCACAGTTCAGGTAGATGTCTTTTCAGTAAACACATGCTAGAAGGTTATAGTTGGTGTTAAAATGTAATTTAGACTATAAACGAATAGCTTATGTCAAAAGGAATTGAGATTTCTTGTTTTTTATTAAAGAATAATGATTTTTACAATATGTGCAACTGACAGAAATGCACTTTATTATACTTAATGTAATCCAATAACAAAATGTTTTCATTTTGAATGAGAGGTTTTACTTATACTGATGAAATATTATTGATGATGAATTTGTAAGTTTGCTTTCTATGTCTATTTTATCAAAAAGTACTGTCTAAATGCATTTGATATTTTCTTGTGTTAGCATAACTGAGGCCTACAGAGTTTGGATTTTGCAGTCATTTAATGTGCTAAATTGTTTTTTCATAACGTGAAACCATTGCAGTCATGGAGTCACACGGAAAAAGGAGATGTTCTCATGACAGACCTGGAGGAATGTTGCATTGTTACAACCTGACGTTTTCTAATGATTTTAATTGGATGATGCCCCTTTTTCGTAATATGAACTTATCCTGGTAGCCCATTGGAACATTTCATGTGGATTAATAAGTCATTGCTGATCGAACTTTGCTCAGATGTAGAGATGCAGATGAGAGGCAGAGCAGCTCCGGTCTTGGCTTGGGACAGACAGTTACCTGATGCTTGATGACCGGTTCTTTTGCTGACGAGGATTCCCTGAATGCTGTAACCCTTGGAGAGGTAGTTTCCTCTCTGCCATTTGCCTTTGCTCCTTGAAATGCCCCGTTAGGTTAGAAACTCCACAATGCTGATGCTTCTTTTACTTTTTCTTAGTTAGTGCCCTGTAACCCAGGTTATTCTATCTTTCCCAATTATGTTTGCTCATTTTTGTATTTTTGTATTTTGCCCACATGCGTAACTCACCTCACATGTATGTCCTTAATTAGGTTAGTAGTAGGGCTGGCATATGCCCAACCAATTATTATTGACTTAGTTGAATGGATTTGACTCTATTATTGTGACATCTGAGCACCACATGATTTCTGTGTCTCAGATATTTCTATTGACTTTTTGTATCATTATTCTTGAATGCTTAGTTTCATTAATGTTAGTATGCCTGAACTTATTTTGCTGGCTTGGGCAACCCTTGGTGATTATATATCTCTATAACTTGGTTTTGCGAATAGTCTACATTACTTTGAGCTTGTGTTTGTAATAAAGCTTTGAATTAAATTCCTGACTGGAGTTTTCCTCTGTGGCCACATTGGTCATGGTGTCTAAATTACTGAGGTGGTGTTGAAGTAATTGTTTATGGTTCACCACACATCTTTCTGGGTCAAAAGGTCAGTTGACCTCTTGTGCCTTTGATTCCTGTGAAGGATGACAAATGCATTTGCACCATGAAGGCTCAGATACAGAGTACATAGTCAGAAAACATAATTATTCTAAGTCCTATAAATGGACAGCTTTCCTAGTTGATGAGGAAAGGTCTCTGGTTCACCCCTAAAACAAGGGGTTTTTGTACACATTTTATGAATAAGTGATAAACAAAAACTGCAATTTTCACTGTGGCATGACTAATGATATCACTTATTAAGCAAATCAGAATTAGGATCGTCATAACAAAAATATAACATAAACTCATTTCTAAGGACAGGGGAAACTCCATCAGCTTCCACAACATCAACACAGTCCATAAATGTACAACACAAAATGAAACATTTTCAAACAAAGACTCGTACACTAGTGTTTTCTAGCTAGCTTATATCAAAACGTCCAGTGGAAGTGTCCTTCTGTTTGTTACTTTCAGTACACGAAGAAAGTTTCATTCACAATGCATGCTCTCTAAGAAAAATAACCAGTTGCATCACAGTGTTCAGTGCTCTGCAAAGACTGACAGGAGAGAAGGCACACAGGGGGAGATTGATTGGGAGGGGTAATGTGCAGAAACTAGATGAGCAGAACAACTAAACAACATACATATTATTAAAATGGTGTTTCTGCAAGAAAGAGTCACAACTGAACTACAATAGTTATTATTGTTTGTCTACAATGTGTGTCACCATTGGGTCTCGTGCCCAGCTTTTTCTTTGACACGCTGATGTGCTTCAATGTGATGCAAAAGCGCATCACATGCAGTGTCCACGCGCATCACATACAAACCCCTGATCCACACCTACAGGGCACTACACAACACAGGACCAGCATACCCTAACCATCACCTCGCCTTCTGCGAACCCAACAGACATTTCCTGTTCTTCCCAGCTCACCCTCGCAGTCATTCCCAAGATCATGAAAAGCACAGCAGGAGGAAGATCCTTCTCCTACCTTAAAGCCCAGACCTGGAACAAGCTACCTTTCAAACTAAGGCAGACCACATGACTGAAGAAGTTCAGGAAGGAACTCAAGACCTGGTTCTTCGATTGAGCAGTACGCCCGCAAACAGCTCCTTGAGACCCTACGGGTGATTAGCCGCGCTTTCATAATCACTGATTGATTGTCTTGGTTTTTCGCAGCGATCGATCTCAGTAATACTAGAGCAGTGCAACGTGTTCTCTCCCAACATGGAAGTGGAGTCAGCTTCAGAAACGTTGGCAGAAGCAGCGTTGTTCAGGCTGCAGCAGGGGAGGCACAGGGTGGCATCTGGAGTATCAGCTGTGGGAAAGCGAGATGTGAAATAAAGACTACCTTGTGAGCTATCCTGTGCTGTGGCTATGAAGTCTATTGTGGCAGCCAGACTGCTACTGCTGGACCCCAGCACACTGCCCCAACTCTGAGTGGGGTTGGTGGCGAACGGCAGAGGACGGGGCTGGAGGGAAAATGGGCAGCAGTTGATGCTGGGGTAAACCATATTGAGAGGACCTAGTTAATTGAGGGTAAGACTACTGCTAATGGTATGCTCAAAATATCCAAAGCTAATTTTGAGGAGAGCCTGACCAAAAAGACTGATAAGGTGAAAAGAATCAGGAGAGGATGGAGTAACCAGTGTCTCTGGGGCCTGAGCCCATGGTCAAAGAAAGAACTAGTGAAACTAGGAGACCTAGAGTAACACCTTCATTGAGGGCTTACTTTAACAATATAGGTTGTGCAATGTGACAGTAGGAAGTGGCAAGACCCGGTGTCCAGATAAAGGAATGGACGGAAAATCACAGGAGGTGACCCTGGTAGGAAAGGAGGTGTTGGGAGTAAGTCAAGCTCTACCTACTGTAAATAGAATTGCACCCCTGAATGAAGCACTTGGGATTTGTGGAGCAGCAGAAAGTGAAGCCAGAGAAGGAGATTCTTCTTACATAGGCTCTCTCCTCCACAGGATCAGACAGGTGCTAGCGGAGGGGATAAATCTACAGGTTGTGGGTAGTACAGGAGATGTTTACCCAACTGTCTCAAGCGATTAGGGAGTGCTTCTTAACCTCTGAAGCAAACCAGAAGGAGGTAGAGGTAACATGTTTAAGTTTGGAGAAGAAAATGTCGAGCTTGGCCCTGTGCACAGATGTATTAAAGAGGAAGGTCCAGGAACTAAGCTTAGAAGTGAATGGGAACACACAAGAAGTTGCCAGTTTAGAGCACAGGGAGATGTTGGAGAGGAAAATAATTCCCAAAGTAATAACACCAGGACCTTAGGTGTAAGTGAAGTAGCAGAGGGAGCAGATGTTAAATCATTCATAATAGACTTCCTGACCAAGGCTTTACCGCAGGCACCCTCCTCTGTTGACTTAGTAAGAGTTATTCAAACAGTACACCAGGACCCTTTTAAATTGAACCCAGGGTGCAAGAAACCTAGAAAGATATTGGCCAATTTTCAGTCATACATAGTTAAGGAAAACATTCTCGGTACAGCCCTGAAGAGAAAGTCTCTGCAGGTTCAGGAGATCTTCTTTAAAGAAAAGTCATATATCTCTCGGGCAGAGGAAGACAGGAGGTGGGAGGTGAGCAAACAAATAGAGGAAGTTGGGAGCAGTGGTCCAGTGTAGGTTCCCAGCAATTCTGAAAGTCATGTAGGCTAATAAAATGTATACCTTTTTAGTCCCAGATGATGTGGATATTTTTTTTAGCTCAGAATGCAATGGGTAGGGAGCAAGGGGTGTAATATAATTTAGAAATGTACTTGGCCCCTTGGGTGCGGACTCAAATTGGTGTAGAATTCCAGGAGTAAAGTAAGGAATGAGGGGTTCCAGGGGGAGGGCGGGTGAGGTTGCACTGAACCTCGGAATCTATGTTGAGAAGAGATGACCGACAATCCTGTGTTGGAATGTGAATGGGTTAAGGGTAAGGAGAAGGCAGCGTTTGATCATCCAATATCTGCATGATAGTTTGTCCCAAATAAACCCTCTGCAGGAAACCCATTTATTAACGTTCGAGTGTAGGAATCCTTTTTCAAAACCAAAATGGATTGAGAATATCATAGCTACAGATCAGCAACAATTCCCTAAAGGAGGAGCAATTCTAGTAAAAGCTAGCACAGGGGTTGAAATGGTGAGATATAAGGCAGATGCAGGAGGAAGTTGGATAGTTGTGGAGATCAGGGCCTGGCAGAACTTGTACATGCTTGCAGGATATTATGGCCCCAATATAGATGACGTTTCATCTATGTCCGCCCTCTTTTCCAACTTGGTAGAATTTAAAGCCCCTGTTATTTTAGGTGGGTAAGTTAATGTCTTATTGAACAATAATCTAGACAGGTCCTTGTCCCATACACAAGTTAGCGCCCCTAAGACGAGAGCTTACCTTTTATCTATGTTGGGAGATTTGAACTTATGTGATATTTGGCATATGGTAAAGGGGAGCCTTAGGTGTTATTCCTTCCACAGTAAAAAGAAAGGACACTTTTCAAGGAACGATTATCTTTTTGTCGAAAATGGAGAAGTGGAAAGAGTTCAGGATATAGAGTATCTCCCTGTTTATTTGTCATATCACGCAGCACTATTGTTAAAACAGAAATTGCCAGCAGGAAAGCAGCTGAGGGGATGGAGTATTAATAGGAGAATATTCCTTAAGCCTGGAATCATGGAGGAGATAGGGGAAGGTGCAAGGAATTTATTTTAGGAGGAATCTGACATCTGGCCCCATTTATATAGTCTGGGATGCGTTCAAGGCTTGGTTGAAAAGGGCATTAAAGAATTCCTTGATTTCTTGGGGTGGAGAAGCTGTAACTGCCACAGCTGGAGGAGGAGATATCTATCATAGTCACAGAATTGAAGGTAATGCAAGTTGATGAGGAAAGTAGAAAAAAATTGGAAAGAAAGTTGGAGGAACTTCAATTGAAGTCCAAGTTGAAGCTGGAAGAGAAAGTACTTTAGCAGTGGAGGCCTGCAAGGTTAGGGAATATCAGCAGGGTGAGAAATGTGGAAAGCTGTTGGCATGGAAGACCAGGATGGATAGATCCAGGAATCACCTAAGGAAGATCAGGAAGAGGACATGGTGATGGAGGATTCTGAGGGGGAAGAGCAGGTATTTCATAAATTCTTCCAAGATCTTTATTCAGATACTCTGGAGGTGGACAAGGATCAGCTAGAGAGTTGGTTGCGAGATAAACAACTCCATAAACTTCCCCAGGAACAGCAGCAATTATTAAGTGAGGAAATAACTGGGACCGAGACCTTGACAATCGTTAAGAAGCTTAAAAGATGGAAAGCAACAGGACCGGAAGGGATTCCAAATGGATTTTATATCTTGTTTGCTGAAATAGTGATCCAAATTTGGATAGAACTGGTTAATGGCGTATTATTGGAAGACTTTCCCATGCCAGGCTCTTGAAATAAGGCAGTAATTTTGTTTCTTTTAAAACCGGGCAAGAACCCAACACAGTGTCAGTCATACTGACTGATATTACTAATGGATTGCGACTATAAAGGTTTTATGCGCATACTGTTAACACACTTATGTAAAGTTGTGGCAGTCCTAATTAATGAGGATCAGAAAGGTTTTCTACCTGGGAGGCAAATAAGAGAGCTGATGCATACTCTGATAGGCTCAATTGACCTTGCCACTTCCTTAGGAGTTCCCCTGTCAGTTGTAACTCTCGATGCGGCCAAAATCTTTGACCATGTTAAAAGGAAACAGGAATTTTAGAATAGGAGACAAAATCCAGAATATGCTAAATAAGAACTATAGTGCACCGTGTGCTCAGGTGCTAGTTAATGGCAGTCTTACATTGCCAGTCAGGTTTGGCAGAGGGACCAGGCAGGGTTGCGACTGTCTCCTATCTTTTTTGATCTGTATTTTGAACCTTTAGCACAGAGCTTGAGGTTAAATAAGGATATACCACTTTTGTGGTTGGATCCTTTTTTGAAAAGATAGCTTTGTATACAGATGATTTGATTTTGTTTACGTCAAATGATATTCCTTGTTTGATGGCAGAGGTGAAGCTCTTTGGGAAGCTGTCTGGTTATGAAATCAGTGAAACAAAAACTGAGATAATGTTTTAGAATCAGGACTATGGGCATGCTCGAACCACAAAAGAATTAAGATATTTTGGGTTAATGATATTGCACAATCTAGAGAGGGTTCCAACTGCAAATATGGAAAGTGTTTATAGGAGGTAGATTAATTTGCCCTTAGCCCTGTATTGCCGGATAAATTTGGTTAAAATGTCAATTCTACCTAAATTGACATATTTGTTTGATAACATCCAATACGTTTTGATAAGAAATCCCTTGAGAGGATACAAGGTAGAATTACATCCTTTATTTGGGCTAGCAAGGGGTTTAGCCTCTCCTGGAAGAAGTTAAGGAGGAAGGTACAGAAGGGTGGATCAGGCCTTCTAGATTTCCAACTGTACAGTTAGGCGTACCAACTGAAGAATAATAAGATGCTTCTTCTCCACCCTGATAGATCATCAGAAGGTCTCATGTACAATGCAATGTTGAACAATCTGCCAAAAGGCGGTATTTCTGTATAAATTCTGGACTTCCTTATTTTTCAAAAAAGTCCATCTGAAGTGTTTGAAGGCTGCGGCTAAAATATGGTATGGGGTTAGATCTTTCTTGGGTATTCCGTGCTATAGTAAACTGTCACCAGTGTGGGATTTGCCTGGGACCCCATAGTGTCTACAGGACAGCCTGGCGAAGCCCTTTAGGGATTCTGGAATTGTGTACTGGGGGCAGGTGGTGGAAGGGGGAAAGGGTCTCTCTTGGGAGGACTGGAATACGTTGATCAATGGGGCGCTTTCCAGGTTTAAGTTTTGGCAGATAAATGCCTGACTCAAAACCCAGGGGTGGACTGCCATGGAGCCGAGTTCCATAGAAAAGGATTTTCAGGACCCCAGAGCAAGGAAGAAGGAGGTATCATGGTGGTACGGGTATCTTCTGGCAGCCACGGAAGAAAACATGTGGCCCTACTACCTAGTTTGGGGTGAATACTTTCCAAGTATGGAGCAGGAAGAGTTATGGCAAGTATCTTTGAACATGCTTTATTGTGTGACTAAATATTCTACTTTAAGGAGGAATCATGTTTTCACCCTACACAGAGCCTAACTGGACCCTGTCAAACCTGGGCAAGATAAGAGGAGAGAGAGAGACTGGGGAATCTAAATGTAAGCACTGCGGCGACATATAGGAGGATGATGTTCAAATGTTTACCAGCTGTCCCATTCTGGAAAGGTTTAGTCTTCAGGTGGGGAAGACAATTTCAGGTATACTGGGTCGGGATGTGGAGGTAAGACCTACTTTGATCATGTTTGGGGTGGTACAGCGAGGGCCTGAATTAAGAGGTCTCTCAAGATTACAAAGACTGCTTATCTTCTATTGGTTCTCCTAGCTAAGAGGGAGATTTACGAAAGGTGGAGCAAATCCACGCCCCCAACCTGGTGGGATTGGTGGAACTCAATTAAATACTTCAGGGGACTCGATAATAGGAGTAACTGCAGCAAGAGGGAGGCAGAAAGTGGGACATTTTGGAATATGATGGAAATTTGTTAAAGATTATTGTGTCCAATGATTATATCTCTTGATCAGCATGGTCGTATGGTGCTTGTTTTAGTGCCTAGGCTCACGCACTTGACTGATAACTATCTCCAATATAAGCACATGGGGTAGACGAGATCAAGAGGGTGCTTATTTGAGGTGTTATGAGGACAAAGAAAAAAATGTGTGCCACCATTGCTTTTCCTTTGAATTTGCATGTGCTGCACCTTCTATCTTTTTTCAGTCTACCATTATCAAGAGAGTGACCAGCGATCCACATTGCAAGAATTTCATTTCTTTTATTCAGACAGTTTAAGTATCAAAAATGTAGCACAGCTTATGCTGCAGAGTAAAAAATGTACTGCCTGGGTTTGCCAAGAAGGTTGCTCTACAGATCAGCCAGGTCCAGCACTGTTATGGGTAATTCACCTAATGTTAAATTTATTATGACAAAGATATACAATGACCTACTCCACAGAATTTCATTATATACTGCCCTACAATGCCCATCACCTCTGATCAGCGAGCTCTCAGTGATTTTGGGCTACATGTATCAAATTGCGAGTAAGAGCAACTTGCAATTTGCGAGTCGCAAAACCGTATGTTGCATAGTGTCAATTACACTATTTGCAACTCGCAAGGGGGTCGCAAATGCCCACCTCATGACTATTCATGAGGTAGGTCGCAATATGTGACCCCCTTCGGAATGGAGGCCCTCAGAGGGATGGTGGCCTGCTGGAGACAGCAGACCACCATGTCTGTGACTGCTTATAAATAAAGCATTTTTTTTTTTTTTTTTTTAAATGCAGGCCGTTTTCCTCAAAGGAAAACGAGATGCATTTCAAAAACAAACCACTGCCTGCTCCGAAAAATTGTTTTTACTGACATTCACAAAGGGGAAGGGGTCCCATGGGGACACCTTCCTGTCTGCGAATGGGTTACCACCAGTGTGACACTGGTGCTAACAGCGATTGTTTTGCGACTGCATTCGCGGTCACAAAACAATCAAACATGGGACAGCGAGTCGCAATTAGAAATGGAACATCCCTTCCTAATTGCGACTCGCAATCACTTTATGCGATTCGGTAAATTGTTTACCGAATCGCAAAAATGGTTTGGTACATGTCAAAGTGCATTTTGCACGTCACAAACGGCCCGATTCGCCGTTTGCGACATGCAAAAGGCTACGTATATGTGGCCCCAAGTTCCTTTGGAAGACTCTTGGTCACATTCAGGGGCAGAAGCTATTTTGAGGCTTATCCCAAAGACTGGAGGTGAGACTAAGTGAATTATGAACTACAAGGATAAAGGAAGCAGGAAAAGGAAATTACATGTAAAAAGCCATCCCGAGTTAAAAAGCCTTTCAATAGCCCTTTTTTACTTACCTTTAGTGGTGGCCTTTATGCAGTATTTGAAGCAGCCCTCATTAGCACCCTTGTTAACAGTCTCACTAAAGAGAACATGCAACAAAATGTGCATAACTGAGTCTGAAGTTTGACCTTGATCCCCCTTTTAGATTTGGCTACACACAGCTATGGCTATTTGTGACCCCACGTCAACAATTCTTTAAAAATTTAACAAAGCGAGGTTCAGAGAGAAAACGGGCTTTGGGTAAGCCCCCTTAAAACATGAGCTTTCATGTGTACTTGATGGTTTGTCTTTACTTTGATTAGCAATCCATCAAGACTGTGGCATTCATTTCTATATTTGTTCCTATTAGGTTTTAGCAGCGGGGCACATGAAGTACATTTGCTAGACTACAGATATAAAATGATGTGTGGCTTATAAGTGAAAACCACTGTTCATTATTTGATGTTTTTGCTTTGCTTAGGTAACAGTAGTTTGTTTGCTGATTTTTTTGTTTTTGGTTTGTTTCGAACGTGTGTTCTCCTTGGATGCCCTGAACCGTCATCAAGAGACAATTGTATTCATTAATGGCTCTTGCACGTTTCTTAGTTTTCCTTTGCTGTCATGATATGTACATTTACACCTAAAATGAAGGCAGGGGCATATGCAGACATTCTTAATGAAAATACTGACACAAGGAAAAACTACTCAAATGTTCCTATGCATGACTTTAAATTCGTCACTTCAAACATAAACTCCCACATCTTCTTTTTCGTAACACACTTCTTCGCAGGTACATCTTTAGACACAAAGTTTTAGCTATCGGGCAAGACCTTATGTCATGTCACTACTGCACACTACACACACCAACATACAACACACTCTTAAAGCATAAAGTCTGCAGAAAGGGGCTTTAAATTATCCCTGCTAAGCCAGTAGACTATTTGCCATTTCAAACTTAAAACACACTACCCTACCAAATTCAACCCTCCCAAACCCTAACCTAAGTAGCCTGTCCTACATTACACTCCATACTCTACACACATCATCCTAACCTACCAAACCCTAAATAATACTAGCAACCCCTATCCTACATACCCTATTTAATCCAAAGCTACCTTGCATACCCTCTCCATCTCTACCCTACAGAGCCTATTCTAACCCATACACCCTATCAAACCCTACACATACACCTCTACATACCCTACCCTTCACTACATTCCTAAACATACACCCTATCCTCCCCTACCTACCATCTGACAACTATATGTTACCCTACTGTACATATTTTACAACACTACATACCCATCCCTACTCAACCCTATGCTACAGACCCTGCCTGTACTCTTTCCAGCCTAATCTGACCCTACCCTACACAAACCAGTCCTATCTTACATATTCTACCCAACATAACCTACCAAAATTCCTTATTCAACCCTACACTACATATCTTCCCCATTCATAAAACTACCCCAACCTACATTGCTGAGCCTACATTACATACCTACTCAACACTGCGTTACAAGCTCTACTCAACCTTGCATTTCACGCCCTTGTCTACATGCCCTACCCATAATACCCTGACCCTCCCTATACTAACCTTCCATACCTAGCATCCTTAGCATGCCTCAGTGACATCTACCATCAAACCATTCCCCATTATATTTTAAATAGTCTTTTGGATTAGATGTATCCTGGAAATTCTTAAACCCTGTCACTAAACTAGCACAACCTTTACATTTCATCACATACTTCTCACATCCTACAAAACACAAACTAACGTTCACACATTTTACGAACTAATAAGAACCAACCAATAACACTTGACGAACACAAAGCACCTTACACTAACAAAAATCTAACAAGATACCAACATTCTCACAATCAGCACACTTGCTCAAAACATTAACACTAAAAACATTAAGCCACAATTCTATTGTATTCATGAGTTATTAACACTTTAACCCTACTTTAAATGAGCTGAAAAAGAAACCGCCAGCACATCTCTATGAACACTATGTCATTATTCTTTTAAAATGTTAGATAAAATGTTAGCACTTCAAAGCCTATTTTAATGGAGCACATTGGGGTTGGTGTTGCTGCTGTGTATGTGTTTGCTACAAATGCAACTGAAGTTGTCATCAGCACACTTCTAAACCTGTTAATATGGATCTAGGGTCCAAGAAATACATCCAGGTAACATAATTAAAATACTCAAATTAAAAATACATATAATACCAAAGGCCATAAACCCTAATCACAGCCACAAAAATGGAGCATGCGTGAAACCCCCCCTACAAACACCTTCTACAGATATGTATGCCAACAAGAACAGTGTACCGTGTACAGTGTATCGTCCACCAAGTCCAGTGAAAAGGGAGTGTGGACAACAAATGTCTCTCTTTACACAACACTCATCAAGCTGAAAAGATATCGCAAATATATGCAGGATACCAAAAATAAAATGGACGAAGGAGGAACAAAAAGCAGCAAAATAGAGAATAGCACATCTGACCACAATCCCAACATGATTCTGATCTCATTCTCCCACAAACCTTTGCTAGTAGTTGTTCACCCTTGCAAGCCAACAAAGATTTCAAATGGAATGCAGAGTTAGCGCAGAAGACAAGTGCAGGCTCACTAGTCCATGTCCACCCCTCAAAGTCTAAAATACATACACTCTGATTCTTTAACATTCATAATCAAAGAGCCAAGACATATGCATGTACATTTTCTCAACAAAAACATCAATGGTAAAACATCCATATGATATTGCAATAGTAGTCATAGAGAGGCTAAATGCATATCATTGGAACATGTTTATATAACAAGATTTGGACACCTTATTTTAACCATGCCTGTACGTACAAGCAATAAACCATAGAGAAGAAAGTTACAAAGTTCACGTTAGCAAAAATAGAGAAAGATACGTACAGTTCCAGACTGGTCGCAAAAAGCATAGGTGGTTTCTTCATTTGGGCGTAAGGGACTTTACCTCCACCCGATGTGACTCAACACATATTTTAAGTTTAAAGTGCCTTTTGATGATATGCTGGGCTAGCTGACTGTCTGCCTAAAGAATGAGGTAGTGGTGGAACCTTATTAACCATCAGACTACAGTGAAGCAGCATTAAAGTGAAGTGTGCATGTCAAGCTGGACTGGTGGCTTGTTGTGACCAGCCCGACATGCGCATTTTAGGGCTTACCTAGCTGTGCAATTTTAGAGATCCCAGGGGAACACAGTCACAGACACCTGTCTCCTAAGGAGCACTGGGTATATTCCCTCCAGCCTATACTTATGCTGTTATCATGCTGTTTACCGGCATAAACAGCAAGTTAGCAGCGTTTGGATTGGCTCAGTCAGGTGGACTGCCTATCCTACGTGGGGCCTGCACAGAAGAATCTGCACATGTGTGGGAGGTTAACAGAACTTGGCCAATCAATATATAGCTTTACTTTAAAGCCAGGCAATGATTGGCCATGTTTTTCCCCTGGCATTGACGTAGTGTTATCCCCTTCATTGACAGCATCAGTGACGCACAGCACGCGAGTAAAAGAGGAGTAGTGTTCTGCAATCAACCTGGCATGACCCTCCAGAGGCCTCCGGAATAAGATTAAAAGACTTACACAGTTGTGGATTAACAATTAAGGAGCTTCAAGTACAGAGGCTTTAAAATGTAGAAGATGTGACTTGTCCTCTGAGTAGAATTCATTGAGTGAAGCTGATGCAATTGCTAACCAAAATCAAAGTAAGCCTGTGTGTGTTTGGTTCTGTGTGTGGTGTGTCTGTGTGTGTGAGCAGGCATGACGTGCTTGTGTGTCTGTGTGTGCAGGCATGTGTGTGTTTATGCGTCGCCATGCTTGTGGGTGTTTGTTTTGTGTGCCCTATCATTTATGTTTTCCCATGGACAGTTTGTTTTCTCAGCTCTCTTGTCAAATTTGTATCAAGAGTGTACAGTCCTCTTCAGCTCCAAGAGTACTTTTTCTGTCGTCTACATTAAGGCCTGTCTTTCTTGCAATATCTACTCTATTCATTATATGCAAAAAGGCCCAACCTAGGCAGAAGTACTGAATCCAGGCATCCTTAAGCTTTTCAAACTTTTTGGAACAGACTCAATCCATGTTCCTAAACCACCTTTCCCACCTAGGCAGTTGTGGGTAGTACAGTACGAGAATATTATGCGTTAAATATGGCCTGACAAAAATAATGTTTCCTAAATCGTGTTTACAAAAATATCACCACATTAGAGTTAATACAAGAAATAATTGAAAATCTACACTTAATAGCATAATACTTTGTGAATTATATTTAGGCTACAATATTTGTAGAAGATTACCTTTTTGTCAACAATATTCTAAGATGCAGCCGTTATGGGTAGCCCCTGTGGCTTGTGAGGTATAATTTGGAGAAAGACCACCAAAACCCAATTAACCAATAGTTTGTTGCATCACAGGAGGTAGAAATACAGAACTTCCCTACAAAAAAAGGATTTTGCCTGCATCTTCCTCTAAGTTCGCACTAATAAATTCAATAACGCACTGACTTCATAAAAAAAACCTGTCTCTTGAGGCACTGATAAATTATTAAATAAAAGCTCTCCTCCTGTCAATGCCGGTCAGTTATTTCACTGAGCCAAACCTTCCACACAGGCACATCTGGGCCATCATGTAATACACAATCAAGGATTTGTTTGGTGGAACTAGCCTGAACCTTACTCTCACTACCACTTTTCTAGGATGTGGCAGTGTTTCTTGCCAGTTAGTCTTCAATTCAGTCGACAGGAGTCTTCAATGTGTGCTGGTGTTTGCTAGTGCTAAACACTAGCACTTGCTTTTAAATGCAAACACTTATGAGAGTACATCACAAGATGGTGCTCTGAGTCTATTTTGAGCATACGAAAACATACGCAGAACTAGCACTTCCAGGCATTACAAAAAACTTGGAGGTGACCTAGAATTGTTCAAAATTTCACACTGGTTTAAGTGTGATGATTAGTAAGTAAAGTTGGCACTGGCAATTCCCGGCAGCTGCAGAAACTGCGGATGGTGCCAGCTGCAGTGGAAGACCGTGGGCTGTGGCACTTACATTTTTACAAATTAAGCACTGGCCGACAGACTTTTAATTGGCTGCATGGTGTCAGTGGAATTGTTTTGTGATAATTTCTAGGTAAGAGAAATCTCTTTTTTGAAAATGGTTCATATAACACGCCATTCTATATGCCAGGCATACCCTCATTTCTTCTGGAGGGCATGTCAGATCTGCAAGTATTTAAAGAATCCTTGAACAGTTCCTCAAACATTTTCATACTTGAGACTCCCCATATGTTCCCTAGCTCGATCAGCCCAACCATGCCCTAATCCTTGGATTCTTCTGGCATTGTCAGATCTCACTGTTCTCTCCCTGTTCATTATGATGTTTCCTGGGTCACAGTGTCTTTCGCACCACAAGTGCATAGGTTAATTGCCAGGATTTCACAAATTCAGTTGTATGCTTGTTACTTTGTCATATATTGCATGCAAGAAGCCCTTATCTCTCACAGCATGTATAACTATCCTGAATGAGGGTTATTATTGGGGAAGAATATCCATCTGTTAACCTTTGTGAGCTGTGAGGACCAGTAGCACCTTTGGACATAAAGGACTGAGACATCCACTTCAAACATACTTCTGAACAGCACAGTTAAAATTTTGAAAATGGTTCATATAACACGCCATTCTATATGCCAGGCATACCCTCATTTCTTCTGGAGGGCATGTCAGATCTGCAAGTATTTAAAGAATCCCTGAACAGTTCCTCAAACATTTTCATACTGGAGACTCCCCATATGTTCCCTAGCTCGATCAGCCCAATCATGCCCTAATCCTTGGATTCTTCTGGCATTGTCAGATCTCACTGTTCTCTCCCTGTTCATTATGATGTTTCCTGGGTCACAGTGTCTTTCGCACCACAAGTGCATAGGTCAATTGCCAGGATTTCACAAATTCAGTTGTATGCTTGTTACTTTGTCATATATTGCATGCAAGAAGCCCTTATCTCTCACAGCATGCATAACTATCCTGAATGAGGGTTATTATTGGGGAAGAATATCCATCTGTTAACCTTTGTGAGCTGTGAGGACCAGTAGCACCTTTGGACATAAAGGACTGAGAAATCCACTTCAAACATACTTCTGAACAGCATAGGTAATGATGTTCTAGCGGTGCCCCCAACGTACAGCAGTGAACTTAGGATAGAATATGCCATCTAGAAGGAGTCTCCTGGAATACAAGATTAAGTGCTTTGCATTACGTAAAGCAGTTTCAGGAGCATGTTAATTTTGCAAAGTGCTGCTAAGCACAGCAAGATAGAGTAAGATTCCTCTAGTGAGCCACATCCTCCTGGAGGCACACTAACAGTGTATGTGTACTGTTAGTTTAAAATTTGTCCAGGTCTCTTGTCAGCATTATACCCCAGTATCTAATCAATTCAGAACACATTGTGACCAATTAATCCTAACCCCCCCCAAAAACACTAAGGGGGTTATTCTAACTTTGGAGGAGGTGTTAATCCGTCCCAAAAGTGACGGAAAAGTGACGGATTTACCACCAGCCGTATTACGAGTCCATTATATCCTATGGAACTCGTAATACGGCTGGTGGTATATCCGTCACTTTACCGTCACTTTTGGGACGGATTAACACTCCTCCAAAGTTAGAATAACCCCCTAAGTATGTTAAAGAAATACAATAATCTACTGATTTGGTCAACAACATATAAAGGAATATTGTAAGTGTAGAATTAAGTCTTGTCCTTCCACTGGTCACATCATCCAAGGCCCTGGATCATTATGTCTCTCTATATCAAATAGATCAAGGCTCAGTGGACAGTGCAAACAACAGTGGAGAGACAGGAAAGCTTGTGTCCACCCTTCTCCCCCTATCGATGTCAGAAATATCAGATTGCACCATGCTTATTGGTAACTTGTTCAGAGGTCATGTGCAAACAGTCAATAAAAATTGTGATGCAAATCCTACTTTCTTATGTGTATCGAAGATGAATGGCCATTTTACTGAGTCAAGCGTCTAATCACCATCTAACAACAGGATTACTCTTGGTTCAGGAACTGTCATGGCTACATTGCAAGCAGTACTATACTCTCATCAGGTTCAGCCTTGTTGATCTGTTGGGCATGAATATGGACCGCTCCAGAAAACACAGAGTCAATATGACCTTAGTTAACACCTAGATCTCAATGTTCAACAATGCTATGAGGCACATTATTCACTAGTTTTTCTTATGAATAAGGACGTTTGTGCAAATTTCTGAATTGCTCCCTCTCTTCAGACTAACACAAATGTTTATATATCAGGGGTCACCAGTGATGTGATTTATTTAACCAGAACTGTTAAAAAAAATCACAACATCATTGACTCCTGCATCCATTTGGTCATGGGCCTTTCTCTTGCATCTCTGCAGCGATCTCATACTCTGTAGGGCCTGTAGATTAAATGCTACTAGTGGGCCTGCAGCACTGGTTGTGCCACCCACTTAAGTAGCCCCTTTACCTTGTCTCAGGCCTGTATGTGCAGTTTCACTGTCACCTCAACTTGGCATTTAAAAGTACTTGCCAAGCCTAAACCTCCCCTTTCTCTACATATAAGTCACCTCTAACTTGTGCCCTAGGTAACCCCTAGAGCAACGTGCTGTGTGGGTGAAAGGCAGGACATGTACCTGTGTAGTTTACATGTCCTGGTAGTGTAAAACTCCTAAATTCGTTTTTACACTACGGTGAGGCCTGCTCCCTTCATAGGCTAACATTGGGGCTGCCCTCATACATTATTGAAGTGGTAGCTGCTGATCTGAAAGGACTAGGAAGGACATATTCCGTATGGTCAGAATGGTAATACAAAATCCTGCTGATTGGTGAAGTTGGATTTAATATTACTATTCTAGAAATGCCACTTTTAGAAAGTGAGCATTTCTTTGCACTTAAATCTTTCTGTGCCTTACAATCCACGTCTGGCTGGGTTTAGTTGACAGCTCCTTGAGCATTCACTCAGACACACCCCAAACACAGGGTACTCAGCCTCACTTGCATACATCTGCATTTTGAATGGGTCTTCCTGGGCTGGGAGGGTGGAGGGCCTGCTCTCACACAAAGGACTGCCACACCCCCTACTGGGACCCTGGCAGACAGGATTGAACTGGAAGGGGACCTGGTGCACTTCTTAGCCACTCTTTGAAGTCTCCCCCACCTCAAAGGCACATTTGGGTATAAAACAGGGCCCCTGCCCTACCACCTCAGACACTTGCTGGAGAAGAAACCTGAACCAGAACCTGCATCCTGCCAAGAAGAACTGCCTGGCTGCTCAAATGACTCACCTGACTGCTTTCTACAGAGGACTGCTGCCTTGCTGTTGGCCTGCTGCCTTGCTGAACTCTTGCCTTGCTGCAGAAGTGCTCTCCAAGGGCTTGGATAGAGCTTGCCTCCTGTTCCCTGAAGTCTCAGGACCAAAAAGACTTCCATCTTTCAACTGAACTCCTTGTGCACCGAAAAATTTGACGCACAGCTTGCTCCGTGGTGAAAAAATCTCTGCACGCCGATCCGG
This sequence comes from Pleurodeles waltl, assembly GCF_031143425.1. Lineage (NCBI taxonomy): Eukaryota > Metazoa > Chordata > Amphibia > Caudata > Salamandridae > Pleurodeles > Pleurodeles waltl. The sequence continues at coordinate 1,215,134,061 of NC_090440.1, forward strand.
AAAGACGCCGCTCGACCACGCAAGGAAAAGATCGACCGACCCCTGCGGTGCGCACGGCCCGCCTGGACAACGCCGCCCGACTTCCAGAGAGGAAATTGATGCAACGCCTGCCTGAGGGAGAAAATTCCACGCACAGCCCACCGGAACGACGCGCAGCCGGACAACAAGCCCAGGAATCCACGCACAGACCCCGGGGCGTCTGAAAACCCCACGACCCACAGAGGAGACTGTCCGCTCGCCGGAAATCGATGCAACATCTTCCCCGCGTGAAAAATAACAACGCAAGTCCGTGTGTGAAGGGGCAAAACCGACGCACACACCATTTTCCCACGCATCTCCTCCTCTGCGGCCCTTCGCGGAGATTTTTCACTCCAAACCAGGTGCTTTGTGCTTGAAAGAGACTTTATTTGCTTTTTAAAGACTTAAGACACTTCATATCACTTTTCAGTGATATCTCTACAATTTCTTATTGCATCTTTTATCGTTTTGACCTGCAAATACCCAGATAAATATTATATATTTTTCTAAACACTGTGTGGTGTATATTTGTGGTGCTATATTGTGTTATTGTATGATTTATTGCACAAATACTTTACACATTGCCTTCTAAGTTAAGCCTGACTGCTCAGTGCCAAGCTACCAGAGGGTGGGCACAGGATAATTTGGATTGTGTGCGACTTACCCTGACTAGAGTGAGGGTCCTTGCTTGGACAGGGGGTAACCTGACTGCCAACCAAAGACCACATTTCTAACACATACACATTTTGTAAAGGAGCTCTTACACTTTAGCACTGGTTAGCAGTGGTAAAGTGCCTAGAGTAACAAAAACAGTAAAATCAGAGTCCAGCACACATCAGCAACCTGGGGAACAGATGCAAAAAGTTAAGGGAGACCACGCCAAGGATGAAAAGTCTAACAAGGTAATAAGCAAAATCTGCAATTTTCAGCGCGGCATGACTAATGATATCACTTATTAAGCAAATCAGAAATAGGAATCGTCATAACAAAAATATAACAGGAACTAATTTCTAAAGACAAGTGAAACTCCATCAACTTCCACAACAGCAACACAGTCCACAAATGTACAACACAAAATGAAACATTGTCAAACAAAGACTCATACACTAGTGTTTTCTGGCAAGCCCACATTAGAACGTCCAGTGGAAGTGTCCTTCAGTTTGTTACTTTCAGTACATGGAAACTCAATGCTTGCTCTCTAAGTAAAACAACCAGTTGCGTCACAGAGTCCTGTGCTCTTCAAAGACTGACAGGAGAGAAGACACACGAGGGACATTGATTGGGAGGGGCAATGAACAGCAGCTAGAAGAACAGAACAACGAAGCAGCATCCATATTATTAAAATGGCATTTCTGCAAGAATATAACACAATTGAACTACATTAGTAAACTCACTTCTAAACATCTGATAGAAATTGTTTCAAGTGCAACATTAATAATTCTTGATTTACAATTGTACATTCATCATAAAAATCATTAGTATTAAAAAATAATTTTATACCCACATTTTCATATTTAGAAAAAGCTGCCACAGTAGTTATTATTGTTTGTTTACAATGTGTGTCACCATTGTAAAGAACAATAATAACTACTGTGCCAGCTTTTACTAAATGTTAAAGTTTGGGTGGCAAATGTGTGTCACCAATGAGGAGCTGGGAGGCTAAGGGGAGATCGGAAGCTGAAGGAACATGATGGCCTGCGAAGAGGGGCGAAGAGGGAGCTCTTCACCCCTGGGAAATTACCTAGGGTGGTGTAGCCCTTTACCTACTTTCCCCCATTTTCTATCCCGCTGGGTTGGCTGAGACTAAGCTGGGTCTTCTGCCCAGCTTTTTCTTCGACACGCTGATGTGCTTCAATGTTATACACAAGCACATCACGTGATGCACAAGCTCATTACATACAAACTCTTGATCCATACCTATAAGGCACTACACAACATAGGACCGGCAAACCTTAACCACCACCTCGCCTTCTACGTACCCAACAGACATCTCCGTGCTTCCCAGCTCATCCGCACAGCCGTTCCCAAGATCCAGAAAAGCAAAGCAGGAGGAAGATGCTTCTCCTACCTTGCAGCCCAGGCATGGAACAAGCTACCTTTCAAACTCAGGCAGACCACATGACTGAAGCAGTTCAGGAAGAACCTCAAGAACTGCTTTTTCGATTGAGTAACAGGCCCGCAAACTGCTCCTTGAGACCCTACCGTGCTTTAGATATTCCTGATTGATTGATTGCAAGCAGCAAACTGGTTTTTTTTTTTTTTTTTCTGCAATCGCACTCAGTAATACTAGAGCAGCTCAGCATGTTCCCTCCCAGCAGGGAAGTGGAGTTGCCATGAAGAACGTTGGCAGAAGCAGCACAAGCAAAGCTATTCAGACTGCAGCAGGAGAGGCACAGTGTGGGTCTGGAGTAACTTCTGTGGGAAAGCGAGCTGTGAAATAAAAGCTGCCTTCTGAGATATCTTGTACTGTGGCTACGCAGTCTATTGTGGCAGCCAGACTGCTACTGATGAAGCCCGGCACGGTGTCCCAACTCTGAGTGGGGTTGGTGACGAACGGCAGAGGACAGGGCCAGAGGGAAAATGGGCAACAGTTGATGCTAGGGTAAAGCATATTCAGAGGACCTAGTTAATTGAGGGTAAGACTATTGCTAAGGGTCTGCTCAAAATATCCAAAGCTAATTTTGAGGAGAGCCTGACCAAAAAGAATGATAAGCTGGTGTTTGGAAATGAGGTGCTGGGCAAGCGGTACAGGCTATGTTCCACAACCCTGTTGGCAAAAGAATCGGGCACCTAGGTTGTAGGAGTGAGAGGACGGAGTAGCCAACAGGCTAAGCAACAGGCAGGTGTTAGTCCACGACACATTAAGAAACCGCTGGGTGGAGTGTCTCTGGTGCCTGAGCCCATGGTAAAAAAAGAACTAGTGATACTAGGCGACTTAGAGTAACAAACTTATAGAGATCTTACTTTAACGCTATAGGTTGTGCAAACGTGTCAGTATGGGGTGGTAAGACCCACTGTCCAGATAAAGGTATGGAGGGAAAATGATAGGAGGTGACCCTGGTAGGAAAGGAGGTGTTGGGAGTATGTCAAGCTCTACCTACTGTAAATAGATTTGCACCCCTGACTGAAGCTCTTGGGACTGGAGGGGCAATAGAAAGTGAAGACAGAGTAGGAGAATCTCCTTTACATATGCTATCTCCACCACAAGATCAGACCGGTGCTAGTGGAGAGTGTGAATCTAAAGGTTGGGGGCAGTACAGGAGATGTTTACCCAAGTGTTGCAAGAAATTAGGCAGTGCTTCTCAACCTCTGAAGCACACCAGAAAGAGACAGAGGCAACATGTTTAAGTTTGGAGAAGAAAATGTCAAGTTTGGCCCTGTGCACAGATGTGTTCAAGAGGAAGGCCCAGGAACTAAGCTTAGCAGTGAATGGGAACACACAAGAAGTAGCTAGTTTAAGGCACAGGGAAAAGGAGATGTTGGAGAAACTAGAAAGATTAGAAAATTATTTACGAAGAAATAACATCAGGATCTTAGGTGTAAAGGAAGGAGCAGAGGGAGGAGATGTTAAATCATTCATAATAGACTTCCTGACTAAGGCTTAACTGCAGGCAACCTCCTCTGTCGACTTGGTGAGAGAGATTCAAAATGTACACCAGGACTCTTTTAAATTGAACCCAGGGTACAAGAAACCTAGAAAGATATTGGTCAACTTTCAGTCATACATAGTTAAGGAAAAAATTATTGGTGCAGCCCTGAAGGGAAAGTCGATGCAGATTCAGGAGATCTTGTTTAAAGTCAAGTCAGCTATCTCTCAGGTAACGGAAGACAGGAGTTGGGAACTGAGCAAACGAATGGAGGAACTCAGAGGAATGGGAGCAGTAGTCCAGTTGAAGTTCCCAGTAATTATGAAAGTCATGTAGGCTGATAAAATATATAACTTTTTAGTCCCAGATGATGTGGATAATCTTTTCGCTCAGAATGAAATGGGTAGGAAGCAAGGGGTGTAATGTAATTGTGAACTTTACTTGGCCTCATAGGTGCAAGCTCAAATTGGAGTAGAGTGCCAAGAGTTAGGGATGAGGGGTTCTTGGGAGAGGGGTGTTGCACTTGTGGAGAGGAGCATGGGGAGATAAGGAAAAAAATGTCCTCATTTAGCCTAGGCAAGGTTGTAATAGTTGGGGACAATTCGGTTTAGCTAAATCTCGGAAACTATGGGGGGGAACAAACCACTTTCAATTCTGTGTTGGAATATGAATGGGCTAAGGGTAAGGAGAAAGCAGCGTTTGATCCTCCAATATCTGCGTGACAGTTTGTCCCAAATAATCCTGCTGCAGGAAACCCATTTATTGAGGTTACAGTGCGGGAAGCAATTCTAGTAAAAGCTAGTGCGGGGGTTGGAATGGTGAAATATAAGCCGGATGCAGAAGGAAGTTGGATAGTTGTGGAGATCAAGGCCTGGCAGAACTTGTATACGCTTGCAGAACATTAGGTCCCCAATATAAATGATGTTTCTTCTAGGTCCGCCCTCTTTTCCAGCTTGGTACAATTTAAAGCCCCTGTTATTTTAGGTGTGACTTTAATGTCTTATTGCATAACAATCTAGACAGGTCCTTGGCTTGTACACAAGTTAGTGCCCCAAAGATGAGAGCTTTCCGTTTATCTAGGTTGGCAAATCTCAACTTATGTGATGTTTGGTGTCGGGTAAAGTGGAGCCGCATGTGTTATTCCTTCCAAAGTAAAAAGAAACGGGCACTTTTCAAGGATCGATTATCTTTTTGTCAACAATGGAGAAGTAGATAGAGTTCAGGATATAGAGTATCTCCATGTTCATTTGTCAGATCATTCAGCACTACTGGTAAAACTCAAATTGCCAGCAAGACATCCGAGGAGGTGGAGGATTAATAGGAGAATATTTCTTCAGCTTGGAATCATAGAGGAGATATGGGAAGGTGCCAGGATTTTTTTTCAGGTGGAATCTGATATATGCCCTCATTTATATAGTCTGGGACACATTCAAAGCTTGGCTGAGAAGGGATTATAGAGTTCCTTAATAGCTTGAGAGTGGAGAGAGAGGCTGCAACTGGCACAGCTGGAAGAGGAGATATCAATCAAAGACGCAGAATCAAAGGTAATACAAATTGATGAGGAAAGTAGGGAAAATTTGGAAAGAAAGTTGGAGGAACTTCAGTTGAAGTTCAAGTTGAAGCTGAAAGAGAAAGTACTTCAGCAGTCGGAGGCCTGCAAGCCTAGGGAATATGAGCAGAGTGAGAAATGTGGAAAGTTGTTGGCATGGTAGGCCAGGATGGCTAGATCCAGGTATTACATGAGGAAGAGGACACAGTGGTGGATGTTTGTGAGGGGATAGAGCAGGTATTTCATAAAGCGGACCAAGATAAGATGAGAGACTCTGGGGAATCTAAATGTAAGCATTGCGGCAAAAGAGAGGTGGATGATGTTCATATGTTTGCCAGCTGTCCCATTCTGGAAAGGTTTTGGCTTCAGGTGGGGAAGACAATCTCATGTATCCTGGGTCAGGTTGTGGAGGTAAGACCTACTTTGATCATGTTTAAGGCAGAACAGCAAGGGCCTGAATTAAGAGGCCTCTCAAAATTACAAAGACTGTTTATCTTCTATTTGGTTCTCCTGGTTAGGAGGGATATTTGCAAAAGGTGGTGACAATCCACACCCCCAACGTGGCAGGATTGGTGGAACTTAGATAAATACTTCAGAGGACTCGACAATATGAGTAACCACAGCAAGAGGGAGGTAGAAAGTGGGACATTTTGGAATTTGATGAATATTGGTTAAATATTATTATGTCAACTGATTATACTTCTTGATCAGCTTGGCCATATGGTGCTTGTTTTGGTGCTTAGGCTCAAGCACTTGACTGATAACTATCTACGATATAAGCACACGGGGTAGACTAGATCAACGGGGTGCTTTTTCTGGTGATATGAGGGCAAAGAAAAAAACGTGTATCACCATCACTTTGTCTTTGAATTTGCATGTGTTGCGCCTTCTATCTTTCTTCAGTCTACATTATTAGAAGAGTGACCAGAGATCCACATTGCAATTATGCAATGTCTTTTATCCAGGCAGTTTAAGTGTCAAAAATGTAGCACAGTCTATGCTGCAGAGTAAACAATGTACTGCCTGGTGTTGCCAAGAAGGTTCCTCTACAAATCAACCAGGCCCAGCACTGTTATGGGTTATTCATCTAATGTTAATTGTATTATTAAAAAGATATACAATGACCTACTCCACGTAAGTGCCTTCTTTATATACTTTATATACTGCCCTACAATGTGCATCATCTCTGATCAGCGAGGTCTGTCAGTGATTTTGTTCCTTTGGAAGACCCTTTGCCTCATCGATTTGGGCGTAGCAGCTATTTTAATGCTTATCCCAAAGACTGAAAGTGAGACTAAGTGGATTATGAACAATAGGAGAAAGGATGCAGGAACAGGAAATTACATGTAAAAAGCTATCCCGAGTTAAAAAGCCTCGCAATATCCCTTTTTACTTACCTTTAGTGGTGGCTTTCATGCAGTGTTTGAAGCGGCCCTGATTAGCACCCTTGTTAGCAGTATCACTAAGGAGAACATGCAATAAAATGTGCATAACCGAGCCTGAAGTTTGACTTTGATCCTCCTTTTAGATCTGGCTACACACAGCTATGGCTGTTTGTGACCTCATGTCATCAATTCTTTAAAAATTTACAAAGAGAAGTACAGACAGAAAATGGGCTTTGAGCAAGCCCCTTTCACACATAGGCTTTCATGTGTACTTGATGGTTTGTCCTTACTTTGATTAGCAATCCATCAAGACTGTGGAATTCATTTCTATATTTGTTCCTATTAGGTTTTGGTAAAGGGGCACATGAAGTACATTTGTTAGAATACAGTTCTAAAATGATGTGTAGATTATAAGTGAAACCCATTGTTTATTATTTGATGTTTTTGCTTTGCATAGGTAACAATAGTTTGTTTGCTGATTTATGGGGTTTCTTTTGTTTAGAAAGTGTGTTCTCCTTGGATGCCCTGAACAGTCATCAAGAGACAATTGTATTCATTAATGGGCCTTGCATGTTTGTCAGTTTTACTTTGTTGGCATGATAATGTGCATTTACAGCTTTTTATGTTCACAAAATGTTCACAAAATGAAGGCAGGAGCATATGTAGACTTTCTTAATGGAAATACTGGCCCCAGGAAATACTACTCAGATTTTCCTATGAATATCTTTAAATTTGTCACTTCAAACATAAACTTCCGCTTCTGACTATTTTATCACAACACACTTATTTGAGGGTGCATCTTTGGATACAGAGTTTTAGCTATGTCATGTAACTACTGCACACTAAACACACCAACATACAACACACACTTAAAGCATAAAGTCTGCAGAAATGGGCTTTAAATCATCCCTTCTCAGCCAGCAGACTGTCTGCCATTTCTAACTTAAAACACACTACCCTACCAAATTCAACCCTCCCAAACCCTAACCTAAGTACTCGATCCTACATTACACGCCATACCCTACATGCATTATCCTAACCTACCAAACCCTATCCTGAATACCATACCCTACCCTATTTAATCCAAACTACCCTACATACTCTTGCCTCCGCATCTCAACCCTACAGAGCCTATTCTAACCTATATAGCCTACCCAGCCCTACACATACGCCTCTACATACCCGACCCTTCACTACATTCTAACCCTACCCTCCTCTACATACTGTATGACAACTGTATGTCACCATACTGTACATATTTCACAACATTACATACCCATACCTACCCAACCCTATGCTAGAGACCTTACCTATACCCTTTCCAACCTAATCTGACCCTACACTATACAAACCAGCCTTATCTTAATAATCTACCCAACATAACCCATCAGCATTCCCTATTCAACCGTACACTACATATCTTGCCCATTCATAAAACTACCCCCTAATCTACATTGCCTAGCCTACACTACATACCTACCCAACACTACCTTTCAAGCTCTACTCAACCCTACATTTCATGCCCTTGTCTACATGCCCTACCTATAATACCGCAAACCTCCCTATACTAACCTTCCATGCCAAGCCTCCCTAACATACCTCAGTGACATGTACCATCAAACCATTCCCCTTTATATGTGAAATAGTCTTTTGAATTAGATGTATCCTGGAAATATTTAAATCCAGTCACTAAACCACACAACCTTTCAATATTAATCACATACTTCTCACATCCTAAACTTTCTCCTACATAACACAAACTAATATTCACACAACGTTCTACAAACTAATAAGAACCAACCATAACACTTGACAAACACAAAGCACTTTACAATAACAAAAATCTAACAACATATCAACATTCTCACAACCAGCACACTGTTGCTAAAAATATTAACACTAAAAACATTAAGCCACAGTTCTATTATATCCATGAGTTATTAACCCTTCAACCCCAATTTAAAAAGAGCTGAAAAAGAAAGCGCTAAGACATATCTATAACACTATGGGCCTGATTACAACTTTGGAGGAGGTGTTAATCCGTCCCAAATGCGACGGATATACCACCAGCCATATTACGAGTTCCATAGGATATAATGGACTCGTAATACGGCTGGCGGTATATCCGTCACTTTACCGTCACTTTTGGGACGGATTAACACCTCCTCCAAAGTTGTAATCAGGCCCTATGTCACTATTCTTTCAAAACGTTAGATAAAATGTTAGCACTTCAAAGCCTATTCTAATGGAGCACATTGGGAACTACAAACACCTGGTGTGTGTTGGTGTGTGTTGCTGCTGTGTATGTGTTTGCTAAAAATGCAACTGCAGACACAGTTGCCATCAGCACACTTCTAAACCTGCTAATGTGGATCTAGGGTCCAAGAAATACATCCAGGAAACATAATAAAAATGCTCAAATGAAAACTACATAATAATATCAATGGCCATAAACCCCCAAAACAGCCACAGAAAGGAGGCATGCATGGAGACCCCCTACAAACACCTTCTACGGATATGTATGCCAACAAGAAGAGTGTACTGTGTACATTGTATCGCCCACCAAGTCCAGTCAAGAAGGAGTGTGGACAACAAATGTCTCTCTTTAACACAACACTCATTAAGCTGGAAAGCTATTGCTGTATATGCAGGATACCACAAATAACATGGACGAAGGAAGAACAAGCAGCAAAATGGAAAATAACACATCTGACCACAATCCCAACATGATTCCGATCTCATTCTCCCACAGAACTTTGCTTGCAATTGTACACCCTCGCAAGCCAATACAGATTTCAAATGAAATGTAGAGTTCGCGCAGAAGACAAGTGCAGGCTCACTAGGCCATGTCCACCACTGCAAATCTAAAATACATACACTCTGATTGTTTACATTTTTTATTGAGATAGTAGAATAAAAGAGCCAAGACACATGCATGTACATTTTCTCAACGGAAACATCAATGGTGAACCAGCCTATGCTATTGCAATAGTAGTCCTGGAGAGGCTAATTGCATATCATTGGAAAGTGTTTATATATCAAGATTTGGGAAACCTTGTTTTAACCATGCCTGTATGCACAAGAACTAAATCATAGGGCAAGAAGTTACAAGGTTCAGGTTAGCAAAATAGTAGTTCCATACTAGTCGTAAAAAGCAGAGGTGGTTTCTTCATTTGGGTGTAAGGGTGTTGACCCCTGCCCAATGTGACCAGACATATACTTTAAGTTTAAAGTGCCTTTTGATGACATACCAGACTGGGTGACTGTCTGCCTAAAGGTTGGGGAGGAACTTCATTAACCATCAGACTACAGTGAAGCAGCATTAAAGTGAAGTGCGCATGTCAGGTTGGACTGACTGGTTGGTGGCTTGTTGTGACCAGCCCGACATGCGCACTTTAGGGCTCACCTAGCTGCGCAATTTTAGACATCCCGAGGCAACACAGCCACAGACACCTGTCTCCTGAGGGGCACTGGGTATATCCCCTCCAGCCTATACTTATGCTGCTATCATGCTGTTTACCAACATACACAGCAAGTTAGCAGCGATTCGACTGGCTCAATCAGGAGTCAGGTGGACAGCCTATCCTGCGTGGGGCCTGCACAGAAGAATCTGCCCGGACGTGGGAGGTTAACAGAACAATGTATAGCTTTACTATGAAGCCATGCAATGATTGGCCATGTTTTCCCCTTGCATTGACGTAACAGTCTCTTCCTCTTCAATCACAGCATAGGTGACGCACAGCACGCGAGGAAAAGAAAGGTAGTTTTCTGCACTCAACATGGCATGACCCTCCGCGGGCCTACAGATTAATATGAAAAGATTTACGTAGTTGTGGATTAAGACGCTCCAAATTTAGTAGATGTATCTTTTCCTCTGAGCAGAATTCATTGAGTGAAGCTGACGCACTCGCTAACCAAAATCAAAGTAAACCTGTGTGTGTTTGCTGCTGTGTGCGAAGGAATGCTGTGTTTGTGCCTGTCTGTGCTTGTGTGTCTGTGTGTGCAGGCACGTGTGTTTATGCCTCTCCGAGCCTGTGGGTGGCTGTTTTTTGTGTGCCCTATCATTTACTTTTCGTGTGGCTTTCTTTTTCCTACGTTTCCCGAGTGACATTCTCTTGCTCTTCCCTTCTTTTGTTTAAGGTCACAGCCACGAAAAGCTCCGTTGCTGTTCCACAGACGTGAGCTTTAAAGGAAAGTCAGAGTTAATTACTTTGGGAAATGTTGGCGGATCAGCAATAGCTCTTTTTGCCTGTATGTTTAAAATACAAGTTACATTTCTCTACGGGCCTTTAACGAACCTTAGAAGATGGGTAAAGTGATTTTAAACTCATTTGCAAACCAGGATTAATTCCCATTTTGTAATACCGTTTAATAACAATATTATTGAAGGAGCAATTGTTTTATTAAATTTACCTAGTATTACATGCAGTGCATAGCAGTTCCGGGTGCCTTAATTATGAAAACAAAAATATACCACTATACATTTTTGTAATCTCACTGCATGCTAAGCAAAAAGCAGGTGAAAAGTAAAACGGTGCTGATGGGTGAAAAAAGTAACACAGGACTTTAAATGGAAGGAAAGGTGAGGGCTCTCCAAGGAGCAAAGCACTGTGACTTAAGTATTAAGAAGGTCAGTGTCATTGATAATGGTCTTTAGAGTGCCTCGTCACTCCCCCTCACGCCATTTTCCTTAGCACTTTCTCAATGTTGGAATCGTGTGCCAAATATTCACCACGCATCTTTCTGGAATCCTGCATCTACATATCTCTCCAACACAGTTTTCACTCTCCTTTCTCCCCTGCGCACACAACATACCCACTCCACTTACTGGTGAGCACAGCATTTTATTTCCTTTCTTACTGTACATAGTCTGACAGCTCTGTGTTCTCCGTTATGCTAAGGATTGAATGTGCCTGTAGTATGAACATTGCTATGACGCACAGACAGGAGCTCACTCCACAGTTCTCAATACTGCCCTGTCATAAACACCCCGACAACCTGAACTCACCCAGATAGACATGTTGAGGCAGGAACTGTTGAACATATTTAATGTAGTAAGATATGGCACATTCTTTATTCGCTTTAAACATTTTTGGACCACATGTTCAGAATTACTTTACAAATCTTGCTTTGCACAAAATTCTTTTTTTAACTTAGCCTTAAGATACCCTATTTGTCCCTCTTTTTCTTAAAATGTCAGTCAGGTTCCTTCGCTTTTGCTGCCCACTACTCAAAACTCATTCACAACTTTTATGCCCCACCACTTTGAAATGCCACCAGCCACCTCAAGTGAAAAGGAGAAGATAATACAAGTATCAAAAGACCATTCGGCAAGAAATAAGGGAAGGTCTTTCTCCCATATGCCCTGTGGGTAGGCAGAGCTGTACCAATGTTGGGGGTGTAAAAAAAAAACCACCCCAGATGAATCTGCCTGATCATTTGGCCTATAGATCATTTGTGCATGAGCCACCGTTGTCTCCATGCAGTCCATCCAGTCCTCCCAGTCCTCAATGGTAGAGGCTGCAGATTTACACCAGTACCGGAGGATGCAGATCTGTGCTGCCTCCAGGGCAGTGGACAGCCGCCCTTTCTGGTGTCCTGAATGGTAGAGATGGTCCGGGTGCCGTGCAATACTGCTAAGGCTGCCAATGAGGTAAAGTCCAAGTCCCCAGCATCTGTGAAGGCTTGGAATACCTGGGTCCAAGAGGGGTGGAGTGTAGGCCATGACCAAAGGATATGTACAATATCATTGTTCGGGTGGGCACATCTCCAGCAGTTACAGGTAGTCAACAGTTTCACCTGACAGTCTTTCTGAGGTCCAGTGCCAATCCTGAAGGATTTTATAGTAGCTGAATTTAGTTCATGCTTCGCGGATATCCCTGTTAGGGTCAGACATGTGATGTGTCCATTGGGCTGCAGAGTAAGTGAGGTTGAGTCTCTGTTCTGTTGCCATAGGGGAGAAAGGTGTTCCAACTAAGCAGATACTTGCTAGGTAAGCAGTAGATTATAGAGTCCCATAATCATTTTTTTGTAGTGGCCCCAGCAAATCAAATACGTATGTAAAGGTAAAGGAGTGTGAAGCCACTTGTGCAATTTCTGCATCAAGTGGAAGCAATGCTGCAACTATAGAAATCTCCAGAAGTGGGATCTGGGTAGTTGATGTGCTTCTGAAAGTTCCATTAAAGACTTTGTAAGGAAATGCCTCCTTGGCATGGTTACCCCTGACTTTTTGCCTTTGCTGATGCTAAGTTTTGATTTGAAAGTGTGCTGAGGCCTGCTAACCAGGCCCCAGCACCAGTGTTCTTTCCCTAACCTGTACTTTTGTTTCCACAATTGGCACACCCTGGCATCCAGGTAAGTCCCTTGTAACTGGTAACCTTGGTACCAAGGGTCCTGATGCCAGGGAAGGTCTCTAAGGGCTGCAGCATATCTTATGCTATCCTGGGGACCCCTCACTCAGCACAGACACACTGCTTGCCAGCTTGTGTGTGCTGGTGAGGACAAAACAAGTAAGTCGACATAGAACTCCCCTCAGGGTGCCATGCCAACCTCACACTGCCTATGCAGTATAGATAAGCTACCCCTCTAGCAGGCCTTACAGCCCTAAGGCAGGGTGCACTATACCATAGGTGAGGGCACCAGTGCATGAGCACTGTGCCCCTACAGGGTCTAAGCAAAACCTTAGACATTGTAAGTGCAGGGTAGCCATAAGAGTATATGGTCTGGGAGTCTGTCATGCACGAACTCCACAGCACCATAATGGCTACACTGAAAACTGGGAAGTTTGGTATCAAACATCTCAGCACAATAAATGCACACTGATGCCAATGTACATTTTATTGTAACATACACCCCAGAGGGCACCTTAGAGGTGCCCCCTGAAACCTTAACCAACTACCAGTGTAGGCTGACTGGTTTTAGCAGCCTGCCACACTAGAGACATGTTGCTGGCCACATGGGGAGAGTGCCTTTGTCACTCTGTGGCTAGTAACAAAGCCTGTACTGGGTGGAGGTGCTTCACACCTCCCCCTGCAGGAACTGTAACACCTGGCGGTGAGCCTCAAAGGCTCACCCCCTTTGTTATAGCACCACAGGGCACTCCAGCTAGTGGAGTTGCCCGCCCCCTCCGGCCACGGCCCCACTTTTGGCAGCAAGGCCAGAGGAGATAATGAGAAAAACAAGGAGTCGTCACTGGCCAGTCAGGACAGCCCCTAAGGTGTCCTGAGCTGAGGTGACTCTGACTTTTAGAAATCCTCCATCTTGCAGATGGAGGATTCCCCCAATAGGGATAGCAATGTGACCCCCTCCCATTGGGAGGAGGCACAAAGAGGGTGTACCCACCCTCAGGGCTAGTAGCCATTGGCTACTAACCCCACAGACCTAAGCACGCCCTTACATTTAGAATTTAAGGGCTCCCCAGAACCTAGGAACTCAGATTCCTGCAACCTAAGAAGAAGAGGACTGCTAAGCTGAAAACCCTGCAGAGAAGACGGAGACACCAACTGCTTTGGCCCCAGCTCTACCGGCCTGTCTCCCCCCTTCTAAAAGACACTGCTCCAGCAACGCTCTCCCCAGGGACCAGCGACCTCTGAATCCTCAGAGGACTGCCCTGCTCTAGAAGGACCAAGAAACTCCTGAGGACTGCGGCTCTGTTCCCCAAGACTGCAACTCTGTTTCAAAAGGAGCAACTTTAAAACAACTTCGTTTCCCGCCGGAAGCGTGAGACTTGCTACTCTGCACCCGACGCCCCCGGCTCGACTTGTGGAGAAACAACGCTTCAGGGAGGACTCCCCGGCGACTGCGAGACCGTGAGTAGCCAGAGTTGTACCCCCTGAGCCCCCACAGCGATGCCTGCAGAGGGAATCCCGAGGCTCCCCCTGACCGCAACTGCCTGTCTCCCAGATCCCGACGCCTGGTAAAGACTCTGCACCCGCAGCCCCCAGGACCTGAAGGATCGGAACTCCAGTACAGGAGTGACCCCCAGGAGGCCCTCTCCCTTGCCCAGGTGGTGGCTACCACGAGGAGCCCCCCCCCTTGCCTGCCTGCATCGCTGAAGAGACCCCTTGGTCTCCCTTTGATTTCTATTGGAAACCCGACGCGTGTTTGCACACTGCACCCGGCCGCCCACGCGCTGCTGAGGGTGTACTTTCTGTGCTAACTTGTGTCCCCCCCGGTGCCCTACAAAACCCCCCTGGTCTGCCCTCCGAAGACGCGGGTACTTACCTGCTGGCAGACTGGAACCGGGGCACCCTCTTCTCCATTGAAGCCTATGCATTTTGGGCACCACTTTGACCTCTGCACCTGACCGGCCCTGAGCTGCTGGTGTGGTAACTTTGGGGTTGCTCTGAACCCCCGACAGTGGGCTACCTTGGACCCAAACTTGAACCCCGTAGGTGGTTTACTTACCTGCAAAAACTAACAAACACTTACTCCCCCCAGGAACTGTTGAAAATTGCACTGTGTCTAGTTTTAAAATAGCTATATGTGATTTATATGAAAACTGTGTATGCTATTTTGATTATTCAAAGTTCCTAAAGTACCTACCTGCAATACCTATCATTTAAAGTATTACATGTAAAATTTGAACCTGTGGTTCCTAAAAATAAACTAAGAAAATATATTTTTCTATACAAAAACCTATTGGCCTGGAATTGTCTTTGAGTGTGTGTTCCTCATTTATTGCTTGTGTATGTACAACAAATGCTTAACACTACTCCTTTGATAAGCCTACTGCTCGACCACACTACCACAAAATAGAGCATTAGTATTATCTCTTTTTGCAACTATCTTACCTCTAAGGGGAACCCTTGGACTCTGTGCATTCTATTCCTTACTTTGAAATAGTGCACACAGAGCCAACTTCCTACAGACTTCAAGGAACTGTCTGTCAATAAATGGTCTCTCTGAGTGATGCCCTGAGATGCCAATCCTGCCACAGGAAGCATCAGCTGTCCATAGTTTTTTTTTTAACACATTTGATTAATATTTCACAAGGATACCACATAGTACATTGGTAGCTCATCAGCAATGGCTGTCCGTTTATAAAGATATAGGCAGGTTTTTACAGATCTTTTGAATCCTTACAATTCACAAATTGCCGCCAACATAGTCTTTTGAAGTGAGTTCCTTGTACCTTCCCTCCATCAAGCCATTGCTTCTTGTCTCCAAGCTTCCTGCAGCTCAGAATTAGGTGTAGGACTTCTCAGGCTTCAGCATCATCTTGTCTACAGATATTATTGGATATTTCCCCGACCCACTTTAACATTCAATTACTTTCATTCCCCGACACTTCTTCCGATCTGCCAGAACTGGATGATCAGTCTACTTCTGATTTAGCGTCCATATTAGGAGCCATGAGGGAGTCAACAAGGTTTTCCCACTTTACCAACTCCTCTTTTCAAATCCCCGTTCAGTACTACTCCTTCCAACCCTACCCATTTGATCAATTCTGCTTTCCATGTTTCCTGTCTAGGTCCTTTGGCTGCTTTCCATTGCATTGCTGTTTCTCTTTTAGCAAGAACCAATGCCACATCTCTTAAGGGGTTTGTAATTTTCCGTTTCGAGGATCTAGGAAACCCCCCAGTATGCAATTAATGGGAGTACAGGGAATCACCCAGAGGGTTACCTCATTAATGTGACACATAAGTGCGTCCCATAACCTAGCTGAGGAAGGATATGTCCAGATCAAGTGGTAAAACTCAGCACCTATTTCGCCACACCTTGGCAGGACGCAATTGCTGAGGGATAAAGTCTATAACCTTTACTCGGTGTGAGATAAGCCCTGTGTAAGAAATATAAATAAATGAATTTAAACCTAGAGTTTCATGACAAAGTGGGTGTAGGAAAGTACCATCTTGCCTGGCATGTTACCCCCATTTTCACTGTATATGTGTGTATGTGTTTTATCTCTTGTGTCACTGGGATCCTGCTAGGCAGGACCCCAGTGCTCATAGTATATGCCCTGTATGTGTTCCCTGTGTGGTGCCTAACTGTATCACTGAGGCTCTGCTAACCAGAACCTCAGTGTTTATGCTCTCTCTGCTTTCTAAATTTGTCACTGCAGGCTAGTGACTAAATTTACCAATTCTCATTGGCACACCGGTACATCCATATAATTCCCTTGTATATGGTACTTAGGTACCCAGGGTACTGGGGTTCCAGGAGATCCCTATTGGCTGCAGCATTTCTTTTGCCACCCATAGGGAGCTCAGGCAATTCTTACACAGACCTGCCACTACAGCCTGAGTGAAATAACGTCCACAAGTAACTTATAAGTCACCTATATGTCTAACTCTCGCTTGGTGAAGGTTGGGTGCCAAGTTACTTAGTGTGTGGGCACTAGCCAAGGTGCCCCCACATCGTTCAGGGGAATTTCCCCGGACCTTGTGAGTGCGGGGACACCATTACAGACGTGCACTATACATAGGTCACTACCTATGTAATGCGTCACAATGGTAACTCCGAACATGGCCAGGTAACATGTCTAAGATCATGGAATTGTCACCACAATACCATTCTGGTATTGGGGGGACAATTCCATGATCCCCTGGGTCTCTAGCACAGAACCCGGGTACTGCCAAACTGCCTTTCTGGGGTTTCCACTGCAGCTGCTGCTGCTCCCAACCCCTCAGAAGGGATTTTGCCCTCCTGGGGTCTGGGCAACCCCGGCCCAGGAAGGCAGAACAAAGGATTTCCTCGGAGAGAGGGTGTTGCACCCTCTCCCTTTGGAAATAGGTGTGAAGGGCTGGGGAGGAGTAGCCTCCCTCAGCCTCTGGAAATGCTTTGATGGGCACAGATGGTGCCCATCTCTGCATAAGCCAGTCTACACCGGTTCAGGGTTCCCCCAGCCCTGCTCTGGCACGAAACTGGACAAAGGAAAGGGGAGTGACCACTCCCCTGACCAGTACCTCCCAGGGGAGGTACCCAGAGCTCCTCCTGTGTGTCCCAGACCTCTGCCATCTTGGAAACAGAGGTGGTGGGGGCACACTGGACTGCTCTGAGAGGCCAGTGCCAGCAGGTGACGTCGGAGACCCCCTCTGATAGGCTCTTACTTCTCTTGGTAGCCAATCTTCCTTTCGTGGTAGCCAAACCTCCTTTTCTGCTATTTAGGGTCTCTCCTCTGGGGTATTCTTCAGATAACGAATGCAAGAGTTCACTAGAGTTCCTCCGCACTTCCCTCTTTGACTTCTACCAAGGATCGACTGCTGACTGCTCCAGGATGCCTGCAAAACTGCAACAAAGTAGCAAGACGACTACCAGCAACATTGTAGCGCCTAATCCTGCCGGCTTTCTCGACTGCTTCCTGGTGGTGCATGCTCTGAGGGCTGTCTGCCTTCACCCTGCACTGGAAATCCAGAAGAAACCTCCTGTGGGTTGACAGAGTCTTCCCCCTGCTAACGCAGGCACCACACTCCTGCATCACCAGTCCGCTGGGTCCCCTCTCATCTCGACGAGCATGGTCCCTGGAACACAGGAGCTATATCCAAGGGACCCCCACAGTCCAGTGATCCTTCAGTCCAAGTTTGGTGGAGGTAAGTCCTTGCCTCCCCACGCTAGACTGAAAACCTGTGTACTGCGTGAGTTGCAGCTGCTCCGGCTTCTGTGCACTTCTCCAAGGATTCCTTTGTGCACAGCCTAGCCTGGGTCCCCAGCACTCCGTCCTGCAGTGCTCAACCCTCTGAGCTGACCTCCGACGTCATGGGACCCTCCTTTGTGACTCTGAGTTGACTCCGGTTCACAAATCTTCTAAGTGCCTGATCCGGTACTTCTGCGGGTGCTGCCTGCTTTTGTGGGGCCTCTCTGAGTTGCTGAGTGCCCCCCTCTGTCTCCTCCTCCAAGGGGAAACATCCTGGTCCTTCCTGGTCCCCAGCAGCACCCAAAAACCTCTACCGTGACCCTTGCAGCTAGCAAGGCTTGTTTGCGGTAATTCTGCGTGGAAACACTTCTGCAACATTCAGCACACAGTGGGACATCTTCCATCCAAAGGAGAAGTTCCTAGCCCTTTTCGTTGTTGCAAAATCCTTGGCTTCTTTCACCGGGAGGCAGCCTCTTTGCACCTTCATCCAGGGTTTCCTGGGCTCCTGCCCACCCCCCCGGACACTATCACGACTCTTGCACTTGGTCCCCTTTCCTTGCAGGCCCTCAGGTCCAGGAATCCGTCTTCAGTGCTTTGCTGGTGTTTGTGGTTCTTGCAGAATGCCCCTATCACGACTATTGTGTCCTATTGGGGTGGTAGGGGATTTTTACTCCTACTTTTCAGGGTCTTGGGGTGGGGTATCTTGGACACCCTGACTGTTTTCTTACAGTCCTAGAGACCCTCTACAAGCTCCCATAGTTCTGGGGTCCATTTGTGATTCGCATTCTACTTTTGGAGTATATGGTTTGTGTTGCCCCGAGACCTATGTTCACCTATTGTATCCTATTGTAATTCTACACTGTTTGCATTACTTTTCTTACTATTACTTACCTGTTTTGGGTTTGTGTACATATAACTTGTGTATATTACTTACCTTCTGACTGAGGGTAATCACTGAGATACTTGTGGCATATTGTCATAAAAATAAAGTACCTTTATTTTTAGTAACTCTGAGTATTGTCTTTTCTTATGATATTGTGCTATATGATATAAGTGGTATAGTAGGAGCTTTGCATGTCTCCTAGTTCAGCCTAAGCTGTTTTGCCATAGCTACCTTCAATCAGCCTAAGCTGCTAGAAACACCTCTATTCTACTAATAAGGGATAACTGGACCTGGCACAGGGTGTAAGTACCACAAGGTACCCACTATAAGCCAGGCCAGCCTCCTACAGTGGGGGTATGTACCAGTATCCTATCTCACTCAGTATCTGTGAACTGGTGGGGCAAATCACTTTTCCATTTTATTTTTAAGTACATTAGGGGTCCCATAACACTCGCCCATATGGCTCGATATAAATAGGTTACTACTTCGAAATGCACAGTTGCAGTACAGAGCTGCTGGCAACCATGGTGTACTGCAGGTTCGATGTCTCCCATGGCCCAATGATTGTGCACTATTGCTGTAAGTGAGCAATTCAGTACGAAATGACCATCCAGTAATTAATTTTCCTCTGAAAGTTCTTCGAACTGTAGTAACCTACGATCTCTGTAGAGATCACCGACACGCGTGGCTCCCCTCATCGCCCAACCCACCAGTCCCCACCACATACATCTGGGGAGGTCAATCATTCTAGCCATCTTAGTGGTATGTCATGCAAATAGGGAGCACATGCGTAGGTCTTCTGTAGACACGGGTGACAACATTTCTGTATCATCTGCCCTTGTGGATACGCATCTGGGAGATGACGGTGTGGTATCAAGAGGATGGACATAAGCTCTCGGGTGTCCGGGAGGTCAGTGGAAGCCCCTGTTGTTGGATGTAGGCTATCAGAAATGCATCTTTTGAGCCACTGCAATTGTGCAGCAAGGTAATATGCCTCCATGTCGGGTACCCCCAGTCCTCCCTCAGCCATGGGTCATTGCAATTTCGTTTATACCAGTCTAAGTCCACCCGTCCCCCAGAAGAAGTCAATCAGCAAGGAGTCTATTTCACAGAACATTTGATGGGGGATCAGTAGCGGGAGGGTGTTGAAGTAATAACGTAACAGCAGAAGTGCCACCATTTTAGCAACTGCTACACTGCTACTTAGCGATAGCGAGCCCCAGAAGTGTACACTAGTGTGAAGCGCTGTTATTATAGGTCTCGAGGGTCATGATATATTTGAATCCCCAGATATTTCAAACAGTTCCCAGTCGAACTGAGGCCGTGAAGGTCTCTGGGCAGCACTGCATCTTTGGTAATCCGGAATAAGTGGGATTTTTGCCAGTTGATTCGGAGGCTGAATATCAGCCCAAGCCACCCCAGCGGGCTTATCGCTCCCAGGGAATCTCACACTGCATCTTGAAGAAAGAAGAGAATATCATCAGCATATAACGCTGGATAATTCATCTATCCCCAGACTTGCAGTTCCCTGTAGCGTCCTCCTGTGGGTGCACTGCAGACCAGTGGTTCAACCGCAACAGGGAGAGAGGGCCCCCTTGTCAGGTTCTACACCTAACAGGATAAGAGTCCGATATTGTCCTGCCAGTGTGTACCCATTCCATGGGTGATGGGTAGAGAAGTTTTATCCATCAAATGAAGTCCTGCTCCTGCCCCATCCTTGCCAATGTTTGATAAGAGATAATCCCAAATTAGACTGACAAAAGAGCATTTGCAATGTCCTGTGCTATAACAGCCGCTGTTCGTTTGTCGAAGTTGTCATCGTACAAAATTGAGATAAGCCGGCGGATATTAGTGGCAGTGTTGCGACTTGATATGAAACCTGCTTGGTCAGCATGTATTAAGGTAGACGTATGAAGCAGGAGACGGGTTGCCAGGATGCAACTAAGTATTTTATAGCCTGCGTTGAGCATAGATATTGGGTGATAGACACAGACATCAGTGAATGGACGTCCAGGCTTCAAGAATGGTACTACCAATGCCTCACATGTGGGAACCGACAGGTGCCCTGCTTTGCAAGCAGTTGCATAGAGGTCCACTACTATTGGTGCCAACAGATCCCCATAGGAAGTAAAAAATAAAATCAGGAATACGTCTGCTCCGGACATTTTACCACGTGCCATGGATTTGATGGCAGCCCTTATTTCCTGAATCATGATCACGCCCTCTAAGTTATTTGCTGTATCTGGGGGAAGCTCTGGAAGAGTAATAGGATTGAGGAAGTCCAAATACAGGTAGGGTGGTACGGCATGCGAGGGGGCATATAGTGTCATGTAGTACTCCCAAAATCTATTATTGATGGCTGCCTTTCCATATAGCAGGTCCCCAGTATCTGACTCTAATTCCAGATTCACAGAGTTCCGGGCAGTGGGGCTGGTAAGCCAAGCTAATAGGGTTCCCGTTTTGTCCCGCTCAGCGTGCACGCGAGTAGGATATTCCTGTTAGCCAAAGCAGTGTAATATTCTTCCATGTGTGTAGCTAGGAGTTTCTGTGCCTGTAACAGTGGTTGTTTAAGTACTATGTTCTCAGGACTCAGCGTCGCTAACATTTGCATCTCTTTCTCTTGTTTTTTTACTTCAGCCTGTAAGATATGCCTGATCCCCACCATCTCAGCCATGCATCGGCCACAGATAACTGTCTTGAATGCATACCATTCATTTAGGAAGGAGGGGGATGACCCAGTGTTTTCAGCAAAATAATGGGAAACAGTTTCTCTAATGGTGTTTTTGAATACAGGGTCATCCTATGCCTCCAAAGGGAGGTGCCAGTCAGTTATAAAAGGACGCTCCCGCTCTCATGTGAGGAAAAGCAGGACCGGGCTCTGATCAGATGATGTTTGACATAAGTATCCAATATTACGGACCATGCATTGCATAACTGGGAAGCATAGGAAAGTATAAAATGAACATGTAATTAATACATGCTCGAGAAGAATTAATAATTAGGCATTAAAGGACGCAATTGTCTCCAGGCATCCACTATTACCCACTGTGTTTGCCAATCCCTGGAAGACCGGGCTGTATGGTATACCGGAGAATCAAGCAATGGTGGGTGGGACCTGTCCAGGTCAGGGTTAGCAACACAGTTGAAATCCCCTCCCAATAAGATAGGTTGTGTCAGGAAGGGTGCAAGTGCTCTGGAGAGCTTCCTAAAAAATTTCCCCTGGTCCGTGTTAGGGCTATAAATACCAACAACGGTGAGAATGCACCCAGCACACCTGCCCAGGTCTGCTACATACCTACCCTCTGGGTCAATGAGTTCCCTTGTTTTCTGAGAAGGCATATCTGGTCTCATCCAGATTAGGGTTCCCCTTGTATAGGCTGAGTATGTTGTGGCATAAATCTGCCCCCTATCATTTCTGTAGTGCTAGTGACTCCTTCCTAGTGAGGTGGGTTTCCTGGAGCAGCATGATGTGCACTCCATGCCTCTTAAGGTATGTATATATCTTATAATAATGTTTAAACATGCTGTTAAGCCCCTGGACATTCCAGGATATGAAGTTGTAGTTTAGGGGTGATGCCATTGTGTAAGTCATATGTTTCCAAGGATTAGTGCGGGGGAAAAGTCAGAACCAAGATGAATAGCACAAGGACGGTCCTTATCCCTTGGGGCGATGGGACAGAAGTCAGTGGCACCCCTATTATTCCCTTTCAAAATAAAAAGATAATAAAAACAAACCTGCCAACTGCCCAACGTCAGGACCAGAAGTAAACAACTCCATATCCAAACTAGTCTTGTAACAGTCAACATATGTGCATACATCACATGCACAACTGTGGGAAGGGGGGTGGTGCCATCTAATTGGGTGCCCTGGGCAGGCAAACCACCCCGCAATATATTCTTGGGTAAAGATCACATCCTATCATATCTGGCCCAGTGGAGGAAAGAAACTTTAAACTGTAGATAATAAAAAAAGGATATTGCAGTGATATAAAGAGATCCACAAGTAGCTGTGAACAACAGTACAGTTGATCTAGAGAAATAGTTTGATTTCTGTCACACAATTTTGTCGACTGTACCAGGTGTGATCTTAGGCAGGAAACTCTGAGAAGTGACAAAGGAGATTAGGGACCCTTCAGAATCAGTGTCAGAATCAGTGTCACACAGTGTCTCAGCGCCATCAAGTGAAGGCAGAGCAGAGCTTCCCCTGCTGTTCAGGGCCTCCACCTCCTTCACCATACGTGGATGCTCCAGTCTCGCCTGGGATTGCACTTCAGTCATGCTTGGCTTGCTTCCAAGGCTGCCTCCATACAGAGCCACCCTTGCACTGCTGCATTCCCTCGCCCTGCAGAGGTTGTCACTTTTAAACATGCCGGGAATGTGCATATGACGTAAGAGTACCCTCCAGCTGAAGCACTAACTGGGTGTCATTAGCATAATCATAGACACTACAACCTCTCTTTATCAATTCCACGGAGAGACACCTTATATAGAGAATTAATAAAAGGGGGGACACTGAGGATCCTGAAGGGACCCTCCATTCCAATTTGTTTGCCTGGGATGGAAAAGGCCTTAGTTTTACTGACTGTGTATGATCCAAAAGAAACAATTCACTCAAGAGGAGTGCATTACCCCATATCCTGGCATCCTCCACCTTATCGGTCAATATCTTATGATCCACAGTGTCAAAGAACACAGATAGATCAAGCAATATCAGTGCAGCATATTTCCCGTGATCTTCTTTCCATCTTAAGCTATCCACTAAAGACAGTAGTACTGATTCTGTGCTATGTAAAGGAAGGAATCCAGCTTGAACAGGATGCATAAAGTCTGTAGCCTGTAAGCGTTTACACAGTTTGTAGGCAACATGGGCCTCTAATAGATTAGCAAGAAAGGGTAGCAGAGATATAGGTCTGTAATTTTTAACTCTATTGAATCCAATCCCTGCTTTTCCAATAAAGTAATAACTTCTGTATGTTTGAAAGTGCACGAAACTACACCTTGTGTAAATGGTAAATTAAGAAGTGTTAAGAAAGATGGATAAACTACAGCCTTGAACATTTTTAACAAATCCGCAGGACAAGGGTGTGAGAAAGTAGCCTCTTTCTAGCCTTGTTACCCCCACTTTTGGTCTGTTTGTGAGTATATGTCAGGGTGTTTTCACTGTCTCACTGGGATCCTGATAGCCAGGGCCCAGTGCTCATAGTGAAAACCCTATGTTGTCAGTATGTTTGTTATGTGTCACTGGAACCCTGCTAGCCAGGACCCGAGTGCTCATACGTTTGTGGCCTATATGTGTTCCCTGTGTGATGCCTAACTGTCTCACTGAGGATCTGCTTACCAGAACCTCAGTGGTCATGCTCTCTCTGCTTTCCAAATTTCTCACTAACAGGCTAGTGACCAAATTTACCAGTTCACATTGGCATACTGGTACACCCATATAATTCCCTAGTATATGTTACTGAGGTACCCAGGGTATTGGGGTTCCAGGAGATCCCTATGGGCTGCAGCAATCCTTTTGCCACCCATAGGGACCTCTGACAATTCTTACACAGGCCTGCCACTGCAGCCTGCGTGAAATAACATCCACGTTATTTCACAGCCATTTACCACTGCACTTAAGTAACTTATAAGTCACCTATATGTCTAACCTTCACCTGGTGAAGGTTGGGTGCAAAGTTACTTAGTGTGTGGGCACCCTGGCACTAGCCAAGGTACCCCCACATCGTTCAGGGCAAATTCCCTGGACTTTGTGAGTGCGGGGCACCATTACACGTGTGCACTGCACATAGGTCACTACCTATGTACAGCGTCACAATGGTAACTCCGAACATGGCCATGTAACATATCTAAGATCATGGAATTGTCACCCCAATGCCAGTCTGGCATTGGGGGGACAATTCCATGATCCCCTGGGTCTCTAGCATAGTACCCAGGTACTGCCAAACTGCCTTTCCGGGGTCTCCACTGCAGCTGCTGCCAACCCCTCAGACAGGTTTCTGCCCTCCTGGGGTCCAGGCAGCCCTGGCTCAGGAAGGCAGAACGAAGGACTTCCTCTGAGAGAGGGTCCCCTGACCTACACCTCCCAGGGGAGGTGCCCAGAGCTCCTCCAGTGTGTCCCAGACCTCTGCGATCTTGGAAACAGAGGTGTTTGTGGCACACTGGACTGCTCTGAGTGGCCAGTGCCAGCAGGTGACGTCAGAGGCTCCTTCTGATAGGCTCTTACCTCTCTTGGTAGCCAATCCTCCTTCCTAGGTAGCCAAACCTCCTTTTCTTGCTATTAAGGGTCTCTGCTTTGGGGATCTCATCAGATAACGAATGCAAGAGCTCACCAGAGTTCCTCTGCATCTACCTCTTCACCTTCTGCCAAAGGATCGACCGCTGACTGCTCAGGACGCCTGCAAAGCCGCAACAAAGTAGCAAGACGACTACTAGCAACCTTGTATCGCTTCATCCTGCCAGCTTTCTCGACTGTTTCCAGGTGGTGCATGCTCTGGGGGTAGCCTGCCTCCTCTCTGCACCAGGAGCTCTGAAGAAATCCCCTGTGGGTCGACGGAATCTTCCCCCTGCAACCGCAGGCACCAAAAGACTGCATCACTGGTCCTCTGGGTCCCCTCTCAGCACAATGAGCGTGGTCCCTGGAACTCAGCAACTCTGTCCAAGTGACTCCCACAGTCCAGTGACTCTTCAGTCCAAGTTTGGTGGAAGTAAGTCCTTGCCTCCTCATGCTAGACTGCATTGCTGGGTACTGCGTGATTTGCAGCTGCTCCGGCTCCTGTGCACTCTTCCAGGATTTCCCTCATACACAGCCAAGCCTGGGTCCCCGACACTCCATCCAGCAGTGCACAACCTTCTGAGTTGTCCTCCGGCGTCGTGGGACTCCCTTTTGTGACTTTGCGTGGACTCTGGTTCACTTTACTTCCAAGTGCCTGTTCAGGTACTTCTGCGGGTGCTGCCTGCTTCTGTGAGGGCTCCCTGACTTGCTGGGCACCGCCTCTGTCTCCTCCTCAAAGTGGCGACATCCTGGTCCCTCCTGGGCCACAGCAGCACCCAAAAACCTCTACCACGACCCTTGCAGCTAGCAAGGCTTGTTTGCGGTCTTTCTGCGTGGGAACACCTCTGCAAGCTTCATCGCGACGTGATACATCCGTTTTCTAAAGGAGAAGTTCCTAGTCCTCTTCTTTCTTGCAGAACTCCAAGCTTCTTCCAACAGGTGGCAGCTTCCTTGCACCCTCAGCTGGCATTTCCTGGGCTCCTGCCCACTCTCAACACTGTTGCGACTATTGGACTTGGTCCCCTTGTCTTACAGGTACTCCAGAAAATCCACTGTTGTTGCATTGCTGGTGTTTGCTCTTCCTGCAGAATCCCCCATCACGACTTCTGTGCTCTCTGGGGGTGGGAAGGTGCACTTCACACCTACCTTTCAGGTTCTTGGGGTGGGCTATTTTTTTAACCCTCACTGTTTTCTTACAGTCCCAGTGACCCTCTACAAGCTCACATAGGTTTGGGGTCCATTCGTGGTTCGCATTCCACTTTTGGAGTATATGGTTTGTGTTGCCCCTATACCTATGTGCTCCTATTGCAATCTACTGTAACTTTACACTGCTTGCATTACTTTTCTTGCTATTACCTGCATAATTTTGGTTTGTGTACATATATCTTGTGTAGATAACTTATCCTCATACTGAGGGTACTCATTGAGATACTTTTGGCATATTGTCATAAAAATAAAGTACCTTTATTTTTAGTACTTCTGTGTATTGTGTTTTCTTATGATATTGTGCATATGACACCAGTGGTATAGCAGGAGCTTTACATGTCTCCTAGTTCAGCCTAAACTGCTTTGCCATAGCTACCTTCTATCAGTCTAAGCTGCTAGAAACACCTCTTCTACACTAATAAGGGATAACTGGGCCTGGCACAAGGTGTAAGTACCTCTTGTACCCACTACAAGCCAGGACAGCCTCCTACATTTCCTAGAGGAACCTGTTTTTAACTTTTGCTGATAAGATAACTAATTTGTCACATTAATTTTGGGAATGTTTGTCAAGGTCTCCTTTCCCTGCTTAGTTGCTCTCATGGTAAGGAACACCTTTTGCTGTTCTGAAGTGTTAATAAAATAGTTACTAAGCTCATCAGAAAATTCCTGAGTGACAATCATTGTATCCTTTTTCTGCTAGAAGGGAAGTAAGTTCCTTAAGTATTCTAAAGGTTTTTATTGGTTTATGAGGGGCTTCCATAATCGCTTCTACTATAATAAATTATTTTGCTCAAAGTTAACAGTTTAGATTTTGCTAGCCTTTCCCTGTATGTTACCTAAAATTTTCCTCATTCTTTCTATGCCACTGGTATTCGAACTGTCTTAGTTTAAGTTTGGCCTTCTTAACCTCTTTCGTGAACCAAGGGACCAATTTGGTCCTAGAACATGTACATTGTCTACTTATCGACACATGAATGTTAGTCACTGGTATTAACAATTTCATGGATTCTCAATTGGCCTCTACGGGAGAGTCACTCCCATCAGATTTAGTCTGCTGGAGTATAAGTTCCATTTCGCTTTTAATGACTGAGTGACCTTATGTGCTACCCTGGTCTCCAATGGCTTTGTAGAAAAAGGTCCAAATTAGGGAGTGTATGCTCAAGCAAGTGGTAGTTGGGCCAAATGCATGTATTTATTTTTATATTAGCCACCTGAATATTCTATGACCAAACCAGGTCCAACATATGACCCTTCATGTAGACTCAGTGATATGTTGTCCAAAGTTCAGGGTCAAAATAGGTCAAAAGCTTTGACGTTTATTGTCTTTGTCTTCTGAATTGTTGCAAAAATTAAAATCCCCTATGACTAATATTTGTGAATATTGTAAGACTAGAGAACAGAGCAGTTCAAAAGTTTTCTCATTATAATTGGCTATATATTATCATACCAGAAAGCATACCACAGATCTTTTGTTAAAATCTGCTTTAAACAGTAAGAGATCTACTACGCCAGCAGATTTATATTATAGCTGAGTTGTCTGGAATTGTTAATTTAAAATGGCTGCTACACCTCCTCTGTCATTGCTTCTACTATTTCTGCAGACGAGTTCTTTGTCAACCAATACTCTGTCAATAAAATTATCTTGGGTTTATGACAAATAATGTAGCTGTGTACTTCCACCCTGTGGTTCACTAGGCAGAGTGTATTTAAGTAAGACAGTTTCATTTTCTTTGCCCGAGAATTCCTACTTGTTTTGCCTAATGAGTAAGCACTTGAGTTACAAGAAGGTTTATATATTTAAACTTAGGCATGTGGGGGATCTCAACAGCTCAAACAGCTTTAACTTATCTTGACATGAAAGTCAGAACTGATCTATATTTATAGATATTTCATCCCCTAGGTATTCATTTCACTGGCATGTGACATAGGGAGTGTTGTGATGTACAGTGGAGGTCATGGGCATCACTTTCTTTGTATTCCAATTTATTTGGTAGCCGAAAAACCAGAGAAACCAGCTGGTACTGAGTTTGCAGGGCCACTGAGCATTAGAAGCATGTCACCTGCACAGAGCAGCAGTTTAAGTTCACCAGCGGAAGTGGTCACTCCCAATATTGTAGTTGAAGATCGAATGGTGATGGCCTTGGGTTCTACAGCCAGAAGAAAGAGCAAGTGGGACAGGGGGCAACCGTTGGGATGGGGACTGGGTTGGATAGAAAGCCTTGCAAAGACCCCATGCAGAGGGAGCTGTGTAAAGCCATCTAACCATATTAAAAAAGCAGGGACCAATACAGAAGCACTGCAGCATGGGAAAGAGGTAGGACCATTCAGACCTTTTCAGCATGTAGGAAGAGTAGCACTTTGTCATTCTTATCTAACTTGGAATATCAGAGAACATGTAAAGGAGTGCATAGATGGTTACAGGAGGAACAACGTGGTACAAAACCCATCTAAGTTTCATGGACAAGAAGATGAACTACTTTGCCCAACCTGTTGGTCAGAACGTTGGCAAGAATCTTCATGTCACAGTTCAAAAGAGAGCTCGATCTGTAGTTGGCACAATGGAATGGATCTCTACCCAGTCAGAGGATGAGCGTTATATGGGCTTGTTAAATTCCTGTCACAAATACCCTGTGACCTTGACTTCATGGAACAGTCCTGAAAGGAGAGGACAGTGATTGACTCAATGATTTGGCAGAATTCCAACAGAAATCGGTCTTTGCTGGGTGCAATCGCAGTTGCCATCGGTTTTAGGGCCTCCCCTACTTCTTCCTGTGTGATGTCTAGGTCTAGCTACTCCTGGACTTGAGCTGGAAGCTCGGGTGGCTGGATGCGGGACAGAAAAGAGCCTTCATTCACAGTATCTTCTTTGTATTCTGACCTATAGAGGTAAAAGTAGAAGGAGGCAAATTTGATATGCTTTGAGATCTGATTTGATGACTAACCTACTGGAGGCATCCTGGATAGCACGGATCACCAACTTGGTCTCCTTTGTCAGAGTTGCAGAGCAAAAAGCCTGCCTGCTTTTTCACCTTGTTAATAATATTAATAATAATAATTATAATAATAATAATAATAATAAGCTTTATTTCGGCCCAAAGCCATAAAAGCAGCATTCATACAAAAGTAGCTAAAAAATACATGTTATGTTTAAGAATATATTTACAACAGATAAAATCATAAATTAATTGGCTACAATCATAAAAGACGCCAAGGGAAAGAGGAAGAAATGCCCCTTTGGGATGATTACTAACAAATCATTTCATATTTTTTAGTTCTTGGAAACAATGACCATTCAACCACAGGCAGGAACCTTCTAATAAGACCCCTCTTAGTAATAATACTCATTCTATAAATCTAAGGACTCCTTATTTATGAAACAGATAACCATTTCAGCCAGTAACCACAGAACAGAGATTGTAATCTGCGAGTTGGGAGGGCTGTTTAGATCTCACAATCCAAGTACATTGCAGGAACCTGGCAACTGCAAATACTACCTTTTCACTAGTGTCGTTTGCTAATATGCGAAGTGACTCCCTGTAGTTCCTGATCCCAAGGAGCTGACATAGGGGGATAATACATTTCCTCCTAGACTTTAAATACCTTGGACAAAAGAAGAGGAGATGGGCCAAAGACTTGACTTCCATTTGACATTAGGGACAGGAACTATTCGTACAGCTACCTTTTTTCCATCTAGAGGTAACAGAGTTCAGTGGCAGGATTCCTGAACTAAATTTAATGAACAACATTTTTGCCTGAGCCAAATATATGTTGTCCATATAATCTTCAAACTTTAGCAGTCATTTCTGATGGAGAAATCACTCTGTTCTATTGCCCAATGACTGTGCTCGCCAAATATGAGTTAATACCGTCTCCCAATAAAGCAGTTTGACACGCAATGCCGTTCCTCTTGTTGTATTCTTTGGGCATCTCCATAGATCCTCCATTTTAATCCAATAGCACAGGTCCTTATTATAATTGAGCCTTGGAATAGATGCCTCTTTATCTAGGGATAATAACTCTAGCATGGCTGTCCTGTATGGCCCCAACTGCTCGGAGGACCACAAACGCACCCAGTACAGGAGGGGTTTCAACGCAATTACTCGATGCATTTGATTTAAGACCAAGTCAAAGCTAAGTGGAATTAGTATTGTGCTAACAGGAAGATGTAGCAGGGAGCGTAAGAACTTATTTCCGATCAGAGTTAAACTTTGTAAATTACAATGACCCCAAAGCTCGGCACCGTAAGCTGTGGCAGTCACTACAGCGGCCTTATACACCGTAAGTGCTGGAGAAAGGGACCGTCCCAATGAGTTCTCTATCCTCCTGCCTACATCACTGACAGCTGCTGTAAGATGACAGAGCTTTTTTCTAATTGTAAAGTCAAAGCAAGATTATCTGTCAATCTTATACCCAGGTGTTAGAAATGGGGTTTTTGGTTGACAGTCAGGTTGCCCTCTGTCCAAGCAAGAACCCTCACTCTAGTCAGGGTAAGTCACACACAATCCAAAATTAGCCTGTGCCCACCCTCTGGTAGCTTGGCACAAGCAGTCAGGCTTAACTTAGAAGGCAATGTATAAAGCATTTGTCCAATAAATCATACAATACCATAACATAACACCACAAAAATACACCATAATGTGTTTAGAAAAATATATAATATTTATCTGGGTATTTGCAGGTCAAAACGATCAAAGATGCAATATGAATTTGTAAAGATATCACTGAAAAGTGATATAAAGTGTCTTAAGTCTTTAAAAAGCAAACAAAGTCTCTTTCAAGCACAAAGTACCTGGTTTGGAGTGGAAAATCTCTGCAAAGGGCCGCAGAAGAAGAGATACGTGGAAAAATAGTGTGTGCGTCGATTTCTCCCCAGCACACACGGACTTGCGTCGTTATTTTTCACGCGGGGAAGTCGTGTGTCGTTTTCTGGCACGCGGACAGTCTCTTTCTATGGGTCGCTGGGATTACCTGATGTCCCGGGTCTGTGTGTGGATTCTCCTGCTTGTTTTCTGGCTGCGCGTCGTTCCGCAGGGCTGTGCGTCGAAGTTTCGATCTCACGGCAGGCGTCGCACCGATTTCTCCTCTAGAAGTCAGGCGGCGTTGTCCTTGCGAGGCCGTGCGTCGAAGTTCCGGTCGTCCCGAAGGCGTTGCGTCGATCAGCATCGGTGTGTGGCATTTTTCTCGCCGCGGAACACGCTGTGCGTCGAAAATTTCGCGCATGAAGTGTCCAAGTGAAAAAGAGAAGTCTTTTTGGTCCTGAGACTTCAGGGAACAGGAGGCAAGCTCTATCCCAGCCCTTGGAGAGCACTTTTACAGCCAGACAAGAGTTCAGCAAGGCAGCAGGCCAACAGCAAGGCAGCAGTCCTTTGTAGAAAAGCAGACAGGTGAGTCCTTTGAGCAGCCAGGCAGTTCTTCTTGGCAGGATGTAGTTTCTGGTTCAGGTTTCTTCTCCAGCAAGTCTCTGATGAGGTAGGGCAGAGGCCCTGTTTTATACTAAATTGTGCCTTTGAAATGGGGGTGACTTCAAAGAGTGTCTAAGAAATGCACCAGGTTCCCTTTCAGTTCAATACTGTCTGCCAGGAACCCAGTAGGGGGTGTGGCAGTCCTTTCTGTGAGGGCAGGCCCTCCACCCTCCCAGCCCAGGAAGACCCATTCAAAATGCAGATGTATGCAAGTGAGGCTGAGTACCCTGTGTTTGGGGTGTGTCTGAGTGAATGCACAAGGAGCTGTCAACTAAACCTAGCCAGACGTGGATTGAAGGGCACAGAAAGATTTAGGTGCAAAGAAATGCTCACTTTCTAAAAGTGGCATTTCTAGAATAGTAATATTAAATCCGACTTCACCAGTCAGCAGGATTTTGTATTACCATTCTGGCCATACTAAATATGACCTTCCTGCTCCTTTCAGATTAGCAGCTGCCACTTCAACAATGTATGAGGGCAGCCCCAATGTTAGCCTATGAAGGGAGCAGGCCTCACAGTAGTGTAAAAACGAATTTAGGAGTTTTACACTACCAGGACATATATCTACACAGGTACAAGTCCTGCCTTTTACCCACACAGCACCCTGCTCTAGGGGTTACCTAGGGCACACATTAGGGGTGATTTATATGTAGAAAAAGGGGAGTTCTAGGCTTGGCAAGTACTTTTAAATGCCAAGTCGAAGTGGCAGTGAAACTGCACACACAGGCCTTGCAATGGTAGGCCCGAGACAAGGTTAAGGGGCTACTGAAGTGGGTGGCACAACTAGTGCTGCAGGCCCCCTAGTAGCATTTAATATACAGGCCCTAGGCACATGTGCACTCTACTAGGGACTTATAAGTAAATTAAATAGCCAATCATGGATAAACCAATCAATAGTACAATTTACACAGAAAGCATATGCACTTTAGCACTGGTTAGCAGTGATAAAGTGCCCAGAGGTCAAAAGCCAACAACAACCGGTCAGAAAAAATAGGAGGAAGGAGGCAAAAAGTTTGGGGATGACGCTGTCAAAAAGCCAGGTCCAACACCAGGTAATCGAATTGCCTGACCTGTTCGATGGGAACGCTCCCTATAGCCATTTCCCCACTAAAAGATTTGTACGGGTTTAGGGCCATGAATTTTGACTTATCTGGGTTAATTTTTAACCGCCTTGCTACACAAAACGTCGCAAAATAATCAAGTTCATTTTGCAATCCCCTTGGGGTTCTTGATATGAGCAAGGTGTTGTCAGCAAACACGAGGATAGGTACAGATAGTCCCTTTATTTAGGAACGCCGTGGTTGCACCGGGCCAACTGGTCCACTGCATCATTGATGTAAAGACTGAACAAAGTTGGGGCCAGGACATACCCTGTCTAACCCCTATTGCTATAGTGATTGGGATGGTAAGATCGCCTCCCTGGGTCCACCTGACTCTAGCATAAGTACCTTCATGCAGATATCGTATCAACCCCAGAAGGTCATTGTCCATACCATAATCATTTAGGACCCTCCAAAGGGACTCCGTGGAACTAAATCAAAGGCTGCCCTCAAATCTATGAAGGCAACGTAGAGATGATCTTGTTTTAGGGTCAGGTACTTCCAACAAAGTGATTTGAACCTAAACACTTAATCCACTGTGCTGACCCTTTTTTTTAATCCAGCGTGCCAATCGGCTAGGATTTGATAATCATCGATCCATGAATGCAGCCTTACCAGAACCTGCTTACAGAAAATCTTTTGGCTGATGTCAATTAAACTTATTGGTCTATAATTTCCTGGAGAGTCTCTGTCCCCCTTTTTATAGATTGGCACAATTGTTGCTCCCCTCCACGTGGGGAGGATTCCTCCCCCCTCTAGGATGGTGTTCCTTAAAATATTTAAATATGGTATCCAGACCACAGGTAGTGACAGATACAGGTCACCCGGTATACCATCAGGGCCCGGTGCGTTTCCCTTATTTAGGGACTTCAGAGCCTGGGTGGTTTCCTCCAGGATAAATCCAGCCAGGTCAGGGCAAAAGGGGCCATATCTGTTGTATGATGAGTTACCATCGACACCCGTAGGTGCTATTCATAGTCGCTTATCATTATACCTTTCTCTATAAATCCCTTCAAAATGGTTCATGGTGGCGAGGCGGCGCTTTAAGGTGTGTAATGCCTGGCTCCTTCCCCTGAGTCAACGCCTCTCTCCTGGCGCAAAGCATGATGGAACCTGGAGTCCTCTCCAGGCAACGGCAGCAGTGATCTGAGTGTCCCGCGCCGCGGTGGTGAGGCTGCGCTTCAAGGTGTGTAATGCCTGGCTCCTTTCCCTGAGTCAACGCCTCCGGGTTCAAAGCACGATGGAACCCTGAGTCCTCTCCAGGCAATGGCAGCAGTGATCTGATCGTCCCGCGCCGCGGTGGCGAGGCTGCGCTTTAAGGTGTGTAATGCCTGGCTCCTCCCCCTGAGTCAACGCCTCCTGGCTCAAAGCACGATGGAACCCGGAGTCCTCTCCAGGCAATGGCAGCAGTGATCTGAGCGTCCCGTGTCGAATGTGCATTGAAATGCCATATTACGTTACCATAACCAAAAGCCTGAAATGTTGGTTTTATGTGTTTAACATTCAAAATAGAGTTTTGTAGGCATTGTGATTTTCTTTATTTGCAGGTGTTTTCCTCTGATTCTACCGACGGTGAAAGGCATTTTGTGTATCTGAGATGGTAGAGTAGGGGAGGATACTTTGGCAAGGACAAAGGAGCACTAACAAACTGTGAGGAAAAGACTACTGTTTTGTGTACCTGGCTCCCAGAGACACTCAAGGTCATCATGATGTTTGATTTGTGGGATGTGAAGCTGATAGTTTTCAAGTTCAACTGCGCAAGGAAGATGGAAAACTACATATGTTGATGACATGGATTTCCTATAGACTAGTTTAGGGTACTTAGATTAATTTGTTTTTTCCAATGATTAAACAAAAAGATTGCAGTTTATAAAATGATCATCCAATCCTGCTTCTCATTGTTTGTATTGCTGCAACTGAAATTCTTGTATGTCTTATGCCTTATGCTTCTACAATTTAATTTCATTTGAAACTTTACTTCACTTTTGGTGGTTTTGTAACTATATAGCATGTTTTTGTAATGAATGTACATAAGTTTTGCTCTCAATTTGCAATAACCTTCTGAATTGTACTCTCCGTCTCTGGGAGGTGATGTGTGACCAAATAAGTTACACTGTTAATTGATTCAAAGTATTTGTTTTTAACTCCCTTTCACCCCTCATGACTCATAGAAAGGTCTGTTGGAAACAGAGAAGCAAGAATATGGGCTACGACCATCATCAGTGTCCACTCCAAAACGCCATAAGTCAAGGACTATCTGCTCAAACTTAACTCAAAACAACCATGGTGCAGGTAAATATTAAATACAGCAGATGAGGCCACCATTAAAAAAAAATGTTGTTCAGTATTAGCAAAGAATAATAACACCCACTAGGGTTCAACACAGACTCTCAGTAACAAATTAGCAAATAGCCAGATTCATAGAATGGGTATTTTGTAACCACTTACCAACCCACAGGGTAAATGTTTACAAACTTCATGCATTTGTGGCTTTACAGCAGCACACATATTGTGGTATCACTGTACAGTGTCAAATGAACCTATGTATCAGGGCAACATTGTTTGTGATGCCTTCAACATTTAGGATGTAAATTGAAAAGTCTGCTAAAATGTAACACTCTTTTCAGCTATGTTGTTATGCAGTGTTGAGCAAAGATCTTGCATGGCAATGCCTGACCACAGTGGAGCTGTGAAAGAAGATATTGGGTGCGTAATAATTAATTACTACACTCTAGAGCATGACACTCGTCACTGTGTTTTCATTGAGTGGTGCCAAACTTTACAGCTTGCAACTGAAGGCTACAGATCATTCCACTCACACATGGCATTGGTGCAGTGCTACCATGTAGTTACTCACCACTGTGGCCTTTCTGTGTATGAACATTTATAATGGTCCAATTTCCCCACTTGCAAGCACAAATTGGCCTTGTTCCTAAGCATATACTAGATCCCCTCCTCCTGTTGAAATCAATGTTCACCATATCACTCCCATCACTTCCTAAGCTTGAGGCTGATTTCTGGAGTCAGGCTGTTGTAGTCACAGGGCTGTGGCATCTCAGAACACCACATAAGATGAAAAAACAAAACAGTCGCTATGGCACAGTCAAATGGATATCATTAGCATTTCAAGTATTATGCGACTATAAGGACAATGGTGACATAGGGCTTCTGCTGGAAATAGATGAATCGAATGCAGACAACCAACATTTCCACTGGGTACTCATAAAGACAGGGGTTTGAAGCACTCCGAGTGAGTAGCTTTTCTTGAGTCTCAATGCCTTTGAGAGGGAAATTAGAGAGACTTTTGGGGTAATTCCTGCACATTCACAAAGCAATGGCAGGGATGTGGAATTCCTATTGCCCAGGACATCTTGGCCCATATTTATACTTTTTGACGCTAAACTGCGCTAACGCAGTTTAGCGTAAAAAAGTTTTGCGCCGGCTAACGCCATTCTGAAGCGCCATGCGGGCGCCGTATTTATTGAATGGCGTTAGCCGGCGCAAGCAGACCGGCGCTGCCTGGTGTGCGCGAGAAAAACCACGTACACCAGGCAGCGCCGGCGTAGGGGGAAAATGGCGCATGGGCGTCTTAAAATGGGGCAAGTCAGGTTACGTCGAAAAAATCGTCGTAACCCGACTTGCGCCATTTATTTTCGACGCCCATCCCCCATCAACATGACTCCTATCATTGTAAAGATAGGAGTCATGCCCCCTTGCCCAATGGCCATGCCCAGGGGACTTCTGTCCCCTGGGCATGGTCATTGGGCATAGTGGCATGTAGGGGGGCACAAATCAGGCCCCCCTATGCCAAAAAAAATTATTAAAAAAAAATAAAAAAATACTTACCTGAATGTCCCTGGGGTGGGTCCCTCCAGCCTTGGGTGTCCTCCTGGGGTGGGCAAGGGTGGCAGGGGGGGTCCCTGGGGGCAGGGGAGGGCACTCTGGGCTCATTTTGAGCCCACTTGTCCCTTAACGCCATGCCTGACCCAGGCGTTAAAAAGCGGCGCAAATGCGCCGTTTTTAGCCACGCCCACTCCCGGGCGTCTCTTTTGCCCGGGAGTATAAATACCACGTAAAGGCCTGGGAGTCATTTTTTAGACGGGAACGCCTCCCTTGCATATCATTAACGCAAGGAAGGGGTTCACGCTAAAAAATGACGCACATTCCGGGAACTTTGGCGCTATTCGCCTCTAACGCCATAGTATAAATATGGCGTTAGTTGGCGTTAGTTTAGCGTCGAATTTGCGTCGAAAAAAACGACGCAAATTCGGCGCAAACGGAGTATAAATACGGCCCCTTGTTTGGGGTCAAGGGCAACAAGTTTTTATGTTTACTTTGTCCTTGGGACAAGTAGGCCCAACCCTCTGCAGCACAAACCCTTTGGCTGCCTGTTTACAGAAAGTGGAACTCTCTGCAGTTGAGGTAATGTGTTTCCAAAAAATAATGCTGTTCGAACTTGTATTTATGGTTCATTATTTGAAAGCCTTCATTATTAGGGTGAGTGCTGTAAATAAATGTTTTAAGGTCACACTTCACTACTGACGTTGGTTCCAGTACAAAAAGAAAAGAAACGTCTATACACATGTTTGAAAAGTTTAGGCTATGAGGCTAAGTATAATGCTCCCAGAATGCTCTCTGATTAGATGCAAATGAAGTGTCATTTAGTAAAATGTTTTGATGCATGCTAGTATTTCCCAAAAATATTTCTAATGGAAAATCAGTGTAACCATTTTCAACACGATTATGGGAAGCATGAAAATAAACAAACACTGACAAAGCCAACTGATCTGACATATTTTTAGAAGTCTTTTAGTTTCATCAATGCGTGTCTTGTTTTGACATGGCTTTTGTAACACTGTATTGTTGTGGGAGCTACCAGGCCCTCAACATTGTAACAAACACTGGCAAAAAAAAACAAAAAACATTTTTGAACTCTAAAAGCACACTTTGCCACCAGTGGCATAACAAAGGCCCCGCAGCCCTCCAGGGGGCCCCTTCAGCACAGCACCTGCCCTGAGTGAGTCTGGATAGGGGGCTCCTCCATGTTCTTTGCAAAGGGGCACCACCCTCCAGTTTAGTTACGTCACTGATTGCCACTGTAGTTCCTGACACTGAACAAAACTACTTTGTGTGCCAATATGCTCCTTGTGGAAGAGCAGAATGCAATCACTCACAGTAAAGCCAGCCGAAAGAGAGAGAAATAGAAGTTTAATAAAAACAAAATGTCTTTGTTAACACCAGACCTAATTAGGGACCAAGACCCACATGTAGGTAGCTTTTTGCATGTCGCAAACAGCGACTTTCGCTGTGTGCGACGTGCAAAAAGCACATTGCGATGCAAAAACCAAGTTTTGCGATTCGGTAACCTGGTTACCGAATCGCAAAACGGGTTTGCGACTTGCAATTAGGAAGGGGTGTTCCCTTCCTAATTGCGACTCGCAG
Organism: Pleurodeles waltl; assembly: GCF_031143425.1. NCBI lineage: Eukaryota > Metazoa > Chordata > Amphibia > Caudata > Salamandridae > Pleurodeles > Pleurodeles waltl. The sequence goes on from NC_090440.1 coordinate 1,215,172,539, forward strand.
TGCAATGTAGGATTGTTCTGCGAACGCGGGTGCAAACCAATCGCAGTTTGCACCCATTTCAAATGGGTGCTAACACTTTCGCAAAAGGGAAGGGGTCACCATGGGACCCCCTTCCTCATTGTGAATGGCACTGTGAACATTTTTTCAGAGCAGGCAGTGGTCCTACGGACCACTGCCTGCTCTGAGAAAATGAAACGAAAACGTTTAATTTTTCGTTTTTGTAATGCATCTCGTTTTCCTTTAAGGAAAACGGGCTGCATTACAAAAAACAAAAAAAACTGCTTTATTGAAAATCAGTCACAGACATGGTGGTCTGCTGTCTCCAGCAGGCCACCATCCCTGTGAGGGCCACCATTCACAAGGGGGTCGCAAATTGTGACCCACCTCATGATTATTCATGAGGTGGGCATTTGCGAAGCCCTTGCGAATCACAGATGGTGTCAGGGACACCATCCTACATTCGGATTTGCGACTTGCAAATTGCGACTCGCTCTGACTCGCAATTTGCGGGTTGCAAATCTAAACCTACCTACATGTGGCCCCAGATTCTTAAAGAAAGTCACAAAAGTGCACCCATGGTATATGTCGTACCCCTATAAAATATTTGTGAACTGTATTTTAGCATGGGTAAATACGCATGTGTAGATTTGCTCATGTAAAAATCTATTGAGCATTTGCAAGTTCATTTTCCCTCCAGCCACTTTCTTCCCAACCCTGGAAGAAGTTCTAATTCTGCCATTGTCAGGAGTAAATGTACAACCTTTCTTATTAAGGGAAAATATTAGATAGAAGCTGGTGAACATCTTTAAAACATGCAGGTTAGTAGGTTTGCAGACTCAAATGCATTCCAGCCCTGGAACTATTGCTTACTGCTTCCTCCAGCCCCAGTATGCAGATCTGCAGAAAGGTGGCAAAATAAGGAAATTGCTACAGTAGGGATTGAAACTGCAAGTATTCAAGCCCTACTACGGTAGTAGCCCTGGCATAATCAGAGAGGTTATTATCAGAGCTCTTACATAATGAGATTGCTGCCATAATTAGGCGCCACACTACATGGCACCAAAGGGAAAAGTAGATAATTTTACAGGACAAGCAGATTTGAGAAGCAACCTGTCCCCTGGACAAGTAGATATTTTAATAAATTCCACACCCCTGAATGGATAGGATTTTGAAAGGGGAATAGAAGACTGGTGGTGTTGCAGCAAACGTGTGATGCTATTCATCATCTGAGTATTTGAGGAAGTAACATGGACGGGAGCCAAGTGCAGGAAATTCTCATTGTCATCCTGCAAGCTGACAGTAAAGCACAAGTAGTGTTCAATCTGTTGGTGTAATTTCTCAGTGCAGGATTCATTGCCTATTTGTGCGAACAGGTGAACAACTCTTAGGCTTTGCATGATTTCTATGAAGTGGATATTTTGTGCATCATCCAGATTCTATTGTGCATAAGAACTTATCAGGTTTGTGTATCTCTGCCACCCCCTCAACATCTAAGTCACAACCTCATGTATGAGGCCCTAGCGGCACACTATGTCACCAGAGGGTAAATATTTTTGCACTCCAGTGGCTCAGTGTGCCAGCCCATATTTACAACACCTTGCTTGGCTTTTCCTGGTCTTGTAAATATGGACCCCTTTCACGCACAACACTGCATGAAAAGAGTGTTCCATGGGTATTGCCTGGGGTGTTTCCACGCAATACCCATGGAGCCGGAAGGGATCTGATGAGTTTCCAGATTTACAAGTCTGGGAATGTGTCAGATTCCTATGCCACTTAAGGGGTGGCAAAAAAGTGACGCAACGGGGAGAAATATCTTTATGTGTGTGCAGCATTCTACCGAGCACATAGAAAGAGGGGAAAACCTCTTGTGATTGTTTTTGTGCAGGAAGGTGTCCCTTCCTGCACAAAAACAATCATCCTCACAATGCACTATGGTGCAAGGGGGCCTGAGTTGGCGCTAGGCAGCAGTTTGTGCACCTGTGCAGGGGAAGAGGACAGAAATGTGCTGTATCTTGTAGATACAGTGCATTTCTGCACTTTCCCTGTAGCGCAGGACGGCGCAGCAAGACACTTGCTGCGCCGCCCTGCACCACAGGCCTTGCAAATGAGGCCCTCAGTTTCTACAAATGTAAGAGCTGTATGTTTGCCACTGCATCTTCTTTTATCCTTTTCTGCTCCTAAGCAGTCAGCATTGGGTAGGACTAGTAAGGTAGGTGTGCTCATAGTCATGAACGTGAATAAAGCTCAGGGTACATGTCTCCTTGCAGCAACCAGAAGGCTGCTTAGAGTTCCAACTACTTCCTTAAGTAGCGTAACAGATCTTTAAGTGTATCAGCCACTAATCTCCCAGTCCTACCCTCTTGTGTCTGCTGGCTCTTTAAGGACATCGCTGTGGGCAAAACTAATAAAATGGGACTTTGCACCAGCTAAAATAAGGCTGTGACTTTCACAGAACCTTGATCTCTGAAGCATCACACAAAGCCTGGGCACAGACATACACTCTTCAGTCTTGCAGAGTGGCTAGCAGAACCTAAAATAGGGGCAGTGTTGCCGACCAATCAGGATGTGTGCAAGCCCACCCTGTCTTCACCCACTGCTACATGGGCCCTGACACTTTGCCTGTGAGTATGAACCAGAGACAGCCTGAACAGTGGCAGCCTCAACTCTCCAAATCCTAACAGCGCTGGCACTGACATGGATGGTTCATAGCTCTCTAGGAATCGGAAGTCATCAGTTGGCAGCCATGTTGTGTAGCATGTGGCATCCCCGGTTTGCGGGTGAACTTGATTGCTACAAATGCCCTGATGAAGGCAAATAAATCATTGTTTCAGCATCTTATTGGCTCACTTCATGGACATGTGCATTATTACACATTTTCTCTTTCCTGTTTATATAAGTGTTAAAAGTGACATACAAAATAACAGGATAGGTTCACAGGGAGGCATGTTAATTCAAAACAGCTAGACTCTTAGCTGTCTGAATTAATGATGATTTCTGGGATGCACATAGTGACATACTCATTGACTGCATCTTTCTCAAAATAAAATACTAGAAGAGGAAAAAATTAGATAGTTGATTTGGATCCACGAGTGACTTTGCCTCCTTGTAGCCTCACATTATTACAATGAAATCAGCAGGTCTGAAGACACATAGGATACAGGTGTGTGCAGAGAGTCCCACCTGGTCACGCAAAACTGCACAGAAGCTAGATTGACCAGGATATGATAAGATGCCATTGGCTAGGACTTTAGGGGCCATCTACTATCCCCTGTGTCTTTAGATGGCATTTACGAGTGGTTATAGTATGGAGTAGAGGTGATGTGTGGTGGTTGGCTATGAGTATCTCACCTTGAAAGACAGTCCTAGTATCGTAGATGCAGCATGCCAGAACTCTGGGAAGCACTTTTAGCATTCGAGGGACAATTTATCTTCACATATGACTTAACTCATGATGCTGGAATTACACATTCAATTGCAGCAAGAGTAGGCAAAGGGGCACCTGTGGGGGTCCTTAGTGGCTTTGTTTGTTCAACTGGTGGCTCCTAAGGAAAGGGGAGACCTCTGATTCATAGCAATTTGTTGTTGCCTGTCATACCTACTACGGTGTGTATGAGTATGGTGAAGTTGACATGGTGAGCCACATGAGGTTTCAGTGCTCCAGTGACTTACTATATTGCCTTGCAGAAGGAGGATTGTGGGCAGTAGAGTATTTCTCTTGTAGCTCTCTGAAAAGCACCAGTGGCATAATATGTTTATGTATATAGGTGCTTTAGTTGTTGTAGCACCATGAGTAACATTCTGCTTGGGTATGTCTGATATAAAGACACTTCAATCAAATTCCTTTTACTTCAGTCTTTATTCTTTCATCTCTACTGCCTCAGCAACAGTTCTCCACACAGCTGCTCTTCTAGCTCCTCAACGTTCTACTGTCAACTCCAGCCCAATAACTGTCAGACTCTACCATTCTAAGGGGAAGGGGAGGTGGAACATACTACTTCTATCGGTGTAAATATTAAACTCCTATTAGGATAAACTTATTTATATAGAACAATATATATATATATATTTAATTAAAACTGCGATACAACACATCTTCCCTTCTAACAAAACTAGAAATAGTACAGTCATCTGCTATCATTCATTACAGTTCATTATACTCAAGTAGTAATCTCGTAATCTTTATGCCAAACAGGAGGTTTAATTCGTCGGCTATATGTTCTTTTCTCATAACCTCCTTCATTGCGATTCTGTGGAACTTCCTCACTTCCTTCCGCTTCCTCAGGATTGCTTTCAGTCTTTTCTACACCCGGTGGCTGTTTGACGATCCTATCCATGCTCCAACACTGTCCATTCTCTAATACAACTACATTTCTTTTTACTTTGGCAATATTGAATGGGCCCATAAACTTGGTGTCTCTCACATTTGACCTCATTCCCTTCAATGGATTTTTAACATACACTCTGTCCCCTACCACCCACTGTTGTTGTTTCGTACCATGTTTCTTATCATACATTCTTCTGTATTTATCTTGGTGCAGAGATAATTTAAGTTTGATATGAGGGGTTGCAGGTTCACTCTTCTCTCCTCCACCTAACCATGAGGGAAAGAATTTTGTGCTTGGTTTTCTGCCTTTTAGCGCAGAAAACGGGGAAACTTTAGTGATTAAATTTGGAGTTGTATGGTATGCCCATAACATGTCTCTGATAGCATTTTCCACACTCAAATGATTAACACTAGCTAACTGTATGCATTCCTTGATCATACGATTGGTTCTCTCAATCAGACCATTTGCCCTTGGGCAATACAAAGCTGTAGTGAGGTGATTTATACTGAGAGATGCAAGGAAGTCTTTCATTGCTAAAGAAGTCAACTGAACCCCATTATCAGTAATAAGGGTAGCTGGTATGCCCTCAACAGCAAACACATCCTTGAGGAAATTTATCACTGATTCAGTTGTGATTTGGTTAACTAATTTTGCATTTATCCAATGCGAGTGGTAGTCAATTAATACTAAGGCAAAGCGTTTGACTACTCCTGTCATGTTGATTGGCCCAATGATATCTAATGCCAGTTTGGACCAAGGTTTGTCAGGGATGGACACAGGAGAAATTGGGGTTTTGCGAATCAATTTCGTTTTATCACTGCGTGCACATATGGTGCAATCTTTGACTTCTGTTTCAGTCATGGAGTCCATATTAGGGAACCAGTACCGTTCCCTAATACGTGATTTTGTTAGGCTTCTGCCCAGATGGCCCTCATGAGCCAGCCTAATGATTTTGTGTCTTAAACTTGCAGGAGGTATTATTTTATCATTCCTAAATACACAATTTCCTATTTCATTTATTTCATATCTCACCTCCCAGTAGCTTTTAATAACTTCATCCAGAGTCTTCCTGGATTCAGGCCATCCTTCCTTGGCTCTCAGTTTTAGCAAGGATAGAGATTCATCTTTTTGACATGCTGAATTCCATTCATCTTCATTGATAGAAGATGTAGAAACTACCAATATAGGATATTCTGGAGTATCAAAGTCTTCTACTACATCCAACGGAACTCTAGATAGAAAATCCGCAGCCAAATTTCTATTGCCAGGGAGGTACTCAACCTTGAAACAGAAGCTTTCAAGGCCCAAGGTCCACCTCGCAATCCTTGGAGTGCTGTTGTAAAATCCCTTAGTGGAGAATACATAAACTAAAGGTTTGTGGTCTGTGCGTATGGTAAATTGTGTACCCCAAAGAAAAAATTTAAAATGTTTAACAGCCCAGAAACATGCCAGAGCCTCTCTTTCAATGACTGAGTAATTGGATTCAGCTTTGCTTAGAGCCCTTGATGCAAAAGCCACAATCCTCTCTTTGCCATCAATGACTTGTGATAGTGTAGCCCCCAAACCCAATTTACTGGCATCTGTGGTGAGAATAGTTTTCCTTTCATGATTAAAATTACAAAGATATGGTGCTGATAAAATGGCCTGTTTAATCTTTTCAAATGCATAATCATGACATTCCCTCCATTTATAAGGTATGTGACTCTTAAGTAACTCTCTGAGATCATATGATGTATCTGAGAAGTTTTTGACATATTTGGCCATATATTCAGTGAGACCCAGAAATGACTTGAGTTCATCCTTATTTTTGGGCGCCTTTGCTTTTTTAACTGCCTCTACCAGGGAAGTTTTAGGTTTAAAACCATCTCTCGATATTGTATACCCTAGATAATCTACAGAACTCACACCAATCTGGCATTTTTCCTTCTTTAACGTTAAGCCTGCTGTTTTCAGTATATTCAGAACCCTCCTCAGGTTTGTGTTGTGTTCCTCAACTGTCGCCCCATAAATTAAAATGTCGTCCTGGAAACACAAAGTTTTAGGAGTGTCTCCTAAAATATGCTGCATGATTTTCTGAAACACTGCAGCAGCCGACGCCAGCCCGAACGGCATCCTATTGAACATAAAGGAACCCATAGGGGTGGTAAATGCCGTAAGCCACTTAGAATCTGGGTGAAGTTCTACTTGATGATATGCACTGGAAAGATCCAGCACCGAGAAACATACTGCATCTCCCATGGTACTTAAAATCTCATGGATTATAGGAAGAGGGTGTCTTTCTACCCAAATATTCCTATTCAGGTCTCTTAAATCAATACATACCCTGATGTCTTTTGAATTACTTTTCCTAGCAATCACAATGGGGGATAACCTTTCAGAGCTGTCAATAGGTTGAATTATGCCTTGAGATTGCATTCTGTCAAGTTCCTCCTTGAGCGCCTGTTTCAGTAAATGGGGTATCGGTCTGGTTTTGTGTACGGTAGGCTTTGATTGGGGTTTCAACTTGATTTTGTGCTGAAATCCTGCTAATAAACCCAATTTTCCACTAAAAACTTCTGGGAATTCCTGAAAAATTTGTTCTTTTGAGTTGGGTTTGTCAATGATCAAAACTTGTTCTGGATTGTTTGGATCCAACTTAATCCCCAACTCCTTCTGATGCTGCCAGCCCAAAAGACTCGATCCCTCCTTTACAACATAAACCTTCCCCACAGTGGATCGACCCTTGAATGAAATAAGTGCTCTGAACATTCCTTTAAGAGGAATAGGGTCCTGGTTGTAACCTTTGGGGTTAATATCTGGTTCCGTTAAGCTGGTCACAATTCCATCATCAATTTTGTCAAGGTTCACAGCATTAATAATCGTAAAAGGGGAACATGAGTCAGCAAAGACCTTAACCGGGTTGCCATCAATGAAAATTTCACATTCTGGATACTGAAAAGGAATTACTTCTTTATCATTCACCTGTAATATAATTTTTTTAACTTCTTGATGATTTCCTTCTACATCCTTGCCATCATATGGTCTTTCTGGTCTTGACATATCCCTACACACTCTAGCAAAATGCCCTTTTTTGTTACATTTCCTACAAATGGCTGTTCTTGCTTGGCAACCAGTTGAATTCGCTAAATGGTTGCTGCTTCCGCAACGAAAACATTTTAGATTAGGATTTACAATCTTGTTTTTTTGAGGTATTTTATCTATGTCTCTAATTTTGAGAATGTTGTCTTCTTCTATGTTTCCTTTGATTTCTGTGACCTGATCTGGAGCAGATGGACATCTAATTTCCTGTAAGCATATAGCAGTATGCTCAATGGATTTAGCAATTTCAATTGCTTCATGTAAATCAGGTTGCTTTTGTAATAGCTTCTCTTGAATTTTTATATTACTGGTGCAACGAACTAATTGATCTCGAATGAGTGAATCATTAAGCCCCCCAAAATTGCATAAAGTACTTAATCCTCTCAAAGCAGCAATATAGTTGGTTATACTTTCTTGCTTACTTTGATTGCGAGAAAAAAATTTATGACGCTCTAAAACAACATTTATTCTGTCTCCAAATTGTTTTTCTAATTTCATGTATGTGGTGACATATTCATCCCGCACCTGATCTTCTGGAATATTAGGTTCAGGCAAGGATTCGTAAATTTTCCTACCATGTGTTCCTAAATTGTGTAATAAAATATGCTGTTTTCTAACTGGATTAAATCTGTCACCCCCAATGGCAATTAAATATGATTCAAATATTTTGAACCATTCTTTCCATGGAGAACTAGGTTCTCCAACCTCATTTAAAAACGGAACAGGTTGGGACATACCTGCAGCAGCCATCATGAGTACAGATTCCCAGGTAAATAGGGTAAGTCAAATGCAATTCACCTTAACACTAACTAAATACACTATAAAATATTATTGAAGTAACAGTTATGCAGTTATCATCAGTACAGATTCACAGATAAATAGGGTAATTCCAAGGTAAATCCCCTTATCAATAATTAAATACACATAGAAATTATTGAAATAACAGTAGAGAACAACCAAAATGTAAAGAGTAGGTTTTGTAGCAAAATTAGAGGAAAGAGCTCAAGCAACACACTTCCCACCATGCACCTCAAAAATGAAGAGAACTGTGCCTGTCAGCGTTTCATTACAGATTCCCAGAATGTACCCAGAAAGTGATTGTGAGCGCTTGAAAACGAAGTTCCAGTCAGATTTTCTTTGAATGCACTTCAGATTTCTGGGTTTCAGGTAACCGAGATTTATTTAAAATGTTTTGGTGCACTGCCAGCAACAGAAATGTGAGGATACTCGTTCCGCAGTTTACCGCGCCTTCCACATTACCATATTGGTCTGTATTTGTTTTCCTTTCTGGTTCGAAATGCAGCTTGTAATGTAATTAATTCCGTCTTAAATGCCAGTTCTAAAATCTTTAAGGCAACAGGAAAACAGCCTTTAATTTAATCATATTGTTGTGCTGCCAGGAACAGAATGCTGCTGACATGAAGACACACGATCATTGCACTTTACCGCACTGCATGTGCTTATTATTTTTATATTTTCTTTCCTCTGTGAAATGCCACTTGAAAAATTACAGCCTGGAATACTTTTCTTGTTTTGTGTCAACGCTTAGATGAAATACTGGTTAAAAGCTGGATTGAATTTCAATGCTTCCGTTTTCTTTCCTAAAAACGTTTTCACTTTGTTATTTCAGTGTTCTCTGTCAGCGCAGGAAAGGTCAGTAAGGTTAAGTGTTCCGATCGAAGTTTAAGTCTGTGTGCTGACGTGAGAAATTTGAAAAATGGATTGAATTGGAGTAAATAGTGTCCTGGTTCCGAAAGTTAAAGTAAGGCACAGGAAGCGCTAAGGCGAAATGGCACGCTTATGTTCAGCTAGAGTATTCTTTAAAGTAATAACAGTACCTTAAGATAATTAAAGTTGCTGAAGGGTTATCCAAAAGGGGTAGAGATGAGAGTGCCCCCTTCCGCACGTAACTCGTCGCCAGTGATATAAAGACACTTCAATCAAATTCCTTTTACTTGAGTCTTTATTCTTTCATCTCTACTGCCTCAGCAACAGTTCTCCACACAGCTGCTCTTCTAGCTCCTCAACGTTCTACTGTCAACTCCAGCCCAATAACTGTCAGACTCTACCATTCTAAGGGGAAGGGGAGGTGGAACATACTACTTCTATCGGTGTAAATATTAAACTCCTATTAGGATAAACTTATTTATATAGAACAATATATATATATATATTTAATTAAAACTGCGATACAACACAGTCCTTTCGAGACATTGAAATTAGGATATCACTGATAATACCTTTGTAGAATTTAATCTCACTATTCATTCCTTAGAGGTGTAGTACTGGAGTGTTGTCCTAGGCCTGAACCGTCTTTGCCTGTGTCCTAAACGCCTCCTAGTCTCCTCCTTATAAATATGCCAGGCAAAAGTGGATGATCATCAGATTAATGTATTTTTTTAAAGGTTGCGTGCCTCGCTGTAGTCTATTGAGAACAGTTTTGCCATGCATTACAGGTGAGGGGTCTGTTTTGGTACCATAAGCTATATTTTTATGGTGTTTGCACATGTGCCTGTGCCCTGGTATACGCTACCAGTGTATGAATAGTTATACTTAAGATTTCCGCTTTCAGTATGTATTTGCTACTTTGTGTTATTCTGTTCTTTACATAAAGTGCAAAACTCTATTATGTTTTTGCTTTCTGTATTTGCTTGCTCTGAATGAAAGCTAAATTTTGATCCATATATCTTTGTTTGTATGTCACTATAAAACACACAGCAAGAGTTTAATAAATGGGGGGTTTGATGGTTTTCTTAGACATTCTTAATGTGATTTATATTTTGCAGTGGCCTGTGCCAACCTCCAGTTCAATAATCCAGGCCTTAGTGCATTTTTGGTTATTTTTTTTGTTTCTTGATGCTTATGATTGCTCGCTCTCCAGAAAGCATTTCACGTAAATATTTTGTTAATTAAACAACTTATACCCAGATTTATCGAGGTTTTGTGTTGTCCTTGCAGCCTGCAAGGGTGACGCAAAAGCTAAGTGAGATTTATCGAGCCACACAAGGCCACCTTGAGTGGCCCTGCATGGCTTGATAAATATAGGGTAACGCAAGGCACCATAAATTGCTGCCTTGTTTTACTCTGGTAAGCAGGAGTTCAAATGGTGGAGCGTGGATGCTCCCACGCATACACCCATGCATTTTGCCACATTCCCAGATTCACCATTAGTGGTAGCCCTGGGAATGCGTCAAAATGCTACACCTCCCCAGGTGAGGAGAAATATCTTTATTTTTTCTTGTTTATTTCTTCTTTCTCTGTGTGCTGCATTCTGCGGTACAGAGGAAAATGCCTCTCAGTATTGTTTTTGTACAGGAATGTGTCCCTTCTTGCATAAACACAATCTTGCCTACAATGCAGGGACCCCTGCACCATGACAAGAGTAGTGCCTGCACTGGCACTAGGCAGCCAAAAGAGTGCCAGCACCAGCACCAGCACCAGCAAAGGAGAAGAATTTACCATATTATGGTAAATACTGTGTATTCTGCCCTTTTTCTTTCATGTAGGGCAGCGCAGCAAGGTGGCTTGTTGCGTTGCACTCCGTGAAAGATTGATAAATGTGGCCCCTAGTATTCAATTCATGGGGGCGAACACGGGAGTAATAGCATCAGCGGGTCTTCTTTGCCTCTTGTGTTTTCACTAAATGATAACATGAATTTTCACAACTGTCTTCATCATGCTCATTTCCTCTTCTCAACTTCGGCGAAGTGGTGTTTGCTTGTTTGAGCCCCTACTGTCGTTCATGCCGAAACACACATTAGACATTATGGTGCTCGAGAAAGCAGATTTTATTAAACAATTTTTGCTTACCTTAAAAATAATTTTACAATCGTCAAAACCATTCGTTTGTGCTCTATTTAAAGTATTATTGAAACATCTGCCATGAAAAGTAAAACGAACTAGAGAACAAACACATGCCATTGTGTCGGTTTCCAAGAAGCTATAGTCAGCAAAGGTAGACAGCGTTCATGACAGAGTCGACAGCAGTCCTTGGAGAAGCATCTTAGAAGCGTCGTGTGTGTGTGTGGGGGGGGGTGGGTGGGGGGGCAATAAAGTTTATGGAGCCTGGTCGTGATGCGAATTTCTGCTGAAGTGGCTCAAGTAGCAACCTGCTGAGGCAAATGTCGCAGACTGCAAGAGTATAGTTGAAGACCGGGTCATTTACCAAGGAAATGGGCTCCCCGGGAAGTTCTTTGCTAAGTACTTGCTCGTCTCTTGATTGCATTGCCTTAGTCATGGGCACTAAGGGTGAATGTCTTGGCAGAGAGCAGCGTTCACCTCATGAGTACAGGATACGGTCTTGCACACCTCAGCAAATAAACCAGGCTAGGACATTTTAATATTCTCTATAAGATTCCAGCAGACATTAGCAATTTCCCAGTTATTCAGTATGTGCCACATCTCGCACTAGCAACAACCAGAGTCATTCACAATAATGCTGTACTAAGTTATCAACAGCATATCTAAAAAGCTTCTGTTTATACGTTACTGTATCATTACTCTCCACAAGGAAAACAAGCATTTGCAATGCACTAGGGTCTCGCATTTGTCGGAGCTACAGCTGTTCACAGTTGTAAACTCCCAACCGGATTTTTCTTGCATAAAAAAAAAAAACAGCGCGATCCTGCTGCTACAGTTCACACTAATAATACCTATTGGCAAAAGTGCAATTAACTGAGTAACAAGGTCGATAGTATGGGAAGCGCTCGACTTCTGCCCAGCGAAATCGCGATGCGAAAACAGAGAAAAAGTAGTCCACAAACCAAGCGAGCCTCGCATGTTTTCTGTACTTGGTCGCTGCGCTCGATGAGGGCTAACCACCGGAAAAGGCATGACGTATGCGTGCCTTCCACTAATCAAAAGAAGCGGATTCTAACAGGCAAGCAAACTTGCCAATGAAACACAGTGACGTGACGTCGACGGGGCTCCGAGCCCTTTTCTATTACCTAAAGCATCTCGCTAGCGATACGCATGCGTGAGCGCATGCAACGCAGGCTCAACCCTAAAAACAACAATAAGCCGCAGGCACATGTTAAAACAAGCAGTGGCAAAGCCGCTCTGTCTGATGCTTGCTTTATTTTGTCATAGTTTTTTAAAAACTTTTTGGGGGAAGCTACTGGCCCCTCATCAATCTAACAAAACATTGGCTAAAATCAAAACCAGTTTTGGTTTCAAAAAGCACATACTGGGAACTACTTTGTGTGTGCAAGTCAGTGGTATAACAAAGACCGCCGTATCCTCTACAGTGCAGGGGGCTCTGAGCTCTAGAGGGTCCCTTCAGCACATCACCCTGGTCTGAGAGCTCCTGAGTGAGTGCGGAGGGGTTGAGCTTCCATGCTCTTTGCAGGGTCCCCCCTTCAGTTTTGTTACGCAAAGGGTGCAAGTGCTGTTTTTGAAAGAGTAGAATAACATAATTCACATTAAAGTCAGGTAATAGCTGAAAGAGGCCAACCAATTGCCACATGCTTTATGGTGTGGGGTGTAAGAAAAATGTGAATGACACAATAACAGACGAACAGCCAAAGAAGACTTGCTGAAACCCTCTATAGGTAAGAATATTATACATATAATCTTAGTAAACTCGAAAGGTATCGGCGAATTACAGACCTCTGAAGCCCTTAAAAAGCCAATAGATCTTGTGCTGCCTCCCAGCATTTTGGCTTTCTCAATTCTTGTTTTGTTTTCACACTGTTTGTTAAAAAAATACTTTTTTGAGAAGCTGCTGGGCACTCACTTATGTATAAGAAAATGGCTAACAGCAAACATATTTTTTGGTTTAAAAAAGCACAAAGGGCCTTGGCAGTCGCTGGCACTAACGGGAACTACTTTATTTGTGGATATGCTTGGTGTGAAACAACAGAATGTTAGCACTCAGAGTGAAGTTAGCCAGTGGTTGAAGTGGGCTGTTCCAGGCTATATGCTGTAGAGGTCTGAAGAAAAACTTACTGACCAATGAATGCAGAAGGCTGGCTGACAGCTCATAGTCCCTTATAAGTGTGTGCGATGGTGAAAGCTTTGTGCTTGCACATGAGAGATACTGGAGATTTACTAAGATAACTAACAGCTGTAATATGGCATGATGATTATAAACTGGTAACAATCAATGTGGTGTCCTTATATACTTCAAGAAAGCATGAACTAAGATTACACGCATGGACATATTTTTTCTCAAGCAAAGAGTTCTTGGAGAGTTGAAAAATTCTAAAATGCTTTTAGAAATGACTGGTCGTGTCTCAATAATAATGTATTTCTTCTCAATCACCAATTGTTTAAACAAAACTATGAAACTGTGATGGTGATATATTTTTTGCCCAGTTATGCAAATCTCAGCATGGGTTGGTGGGAGAAAGAAGTGGCCTAGGGACAGAAACATGAAAAGTTTTTTTTGTGGGCAAGATACATAGACAACCTTTTTATCATTTGGAGTGGAAATTCACAAGAATTTTAGATCTATTTAAAGAGTCTGAATAAGAATGTATGGGGTTTCAAGTTCAGACATACCATAGACAACAAACATTTTTTTTTTTTTTTTTAGACATTACAAATTATGTACAAAGTGGGAAATTAGAAACTACCCTATACAAAAAACAAACCTCTACCAATTCGATTTTACATGACTCTTTCTCATCCACAATCATTATTGAGAAATATTCTGTACGGACAATTTTTAAGATTAAAAAGAAATTGGTCCAGCATCTAGGATTTTGAAAATAAATGTGAAGAAACATGTCAACACTTCAAACATTGAGGTTACAATAATGGATGAGTCCAAAGAAGATATGAGAGATCCACATTAAAAACTAGGATGGACAAGTACATTTCTAACAAAGGAGAAGAAAGTATGAATTCAATGGATGGTGAAATAAGGCTCCTAATTACATACAGCAAGGACAGCCAACAAATCAGAACGGTCTTCCAAAAACACTGTCATATTATCAAACAAGTTCCTGATATAAAAGCAAAACTAAGATCCACTCCATCAATCACTTAAAGTCATCTTTGCTAAAGAATAATTAAATATAGGCTATTTTGAAGATAAACAACATTTGACATGGTTGACATATCAAAAAATGGCATGAAACACAAAAGGCATGCAAAATTGAAAAGAGCATGAGCAAAATAATTGACAAAAATGGCCAGAGTAATAAGAGTAATCAGAGAATAATGTGTGAGACAGGATTCATTATTATATATATATTTTGGAATGCAAACGTGATCTGAGATATGTGGGAAGCACTACTTGCCCACTGAAATAAACGGTTTCTGGAGGATAGAAGAGGAATAGAGAACAAAACTTCAGCATGTGCCTCAGCAAAACTTATAATGAGATCTAATGACGAAAACAACTGGGGAACCATGCTATATTACAGGATTGAACATATTATTAAAAATGAAAGAGGTGGAGATAGAACAAGAGTATTATGTCAGCAGGAGTTCCAAGACATCATCAGATTGCAGGCAGCGATTTGGATTAATATCATTTTACAATTGTAATGAATTGATGGAATTATAAGACTTCACAGGAAAGGCCATGAATTAAGAAGTTGAATCATGATGGACCATCATGACTGACGTTGGTGAAAATTTGTGAAAATTCTGTTGGTCAAAAGTTACATTTAATTATTCACTGTGAAACAGAATGATATAGAGAATTTAATGACAGTCGCAGATCAGCTTTTTCTCTTTTCCACAGCATTTAGGTTTTATTTAGGGAGCTAAGCTCCTTACCACAATTATGTTAATACATATTTCACATTGAAACTTATACAATTATATACTTACTGTCCTCATAATATTCTGTGTTGTCTGACCAGAAAGAAATAAAGGAGGAGCTCATTGAAAGGCTAACTCAACATAAGATGCTCCCTGTCTGCAAGAGACCCTTGGCCAGGTGATAGTTATGAGAGGACCTCAAAATGAAAGGGACCATGGATTCATGTCAGAGGAAAACTCTGTTCGAGATGTTAAAGGGGGTAAAAGAAAGAGAAAGTCCAAGCACCTTGAGAGGGAAGCTATACCTTTTAAAAGAATGGGAGGTCCAAGCGCCTCAATGAAGATGGAAGGTCTCAGCACCTCAAAGAGAATGGGATGTCTAAGCTCCTCGCAAAGTATAGGTGTCCTCAGTGGCACAAAACTGAAGGATATCTGATGCGAGCAAGGAACGTTTTAAAGGCTGAATGATCAAGGCTGGATATACAGGATAAGGTGTGCCTCACCCCGAATTTAGGCCCAGAGCGCATCACATTTCTGTTCAAGCTGGCTAGAGACCTGAGAAAGGGCCTTGGGAGGTCCCTTAAATGATTTTAAGATTGTCTTCTTGATGTTGTCAGACCCCTGGCAAGTATTATTGATATGGTGGAAGAGGCACATGCCAATGATCTCCCGCTGGATATTGACCTTCTCAGGGGGTGTAGCCAAAGGGGTGTGCTAATGAAAATGAACCCTAAGCTTGGAGACTTCGCGGAAAACCTTCAGCGAATCCCATTAGACTTCTCTTTGACGAAGACATGATAAAAACTTTGAGCAAATATGTTGCAACATTTACTGCTTTAGACAAGGCACAATCCAATATGTGCAAGTTTTTTAATGCAGGTGTTTTGGATGGGCTTGCAGAAGGGGACTTTCAGCTGGCTGCAATTCTCAGGTCCCACTTCACAAATTAATGATACCCAAGAGGCTCCAGCTAAGGCTACTAGGCTGGGACAAATGCAACGTTTTACCCCCAAAGAGGACCTGTCCATCACGGAAGAGGTTATAGACCACGTGGACAAAGCTCTGCAACATATCAGGGTGAGTACCATGATTTTACCTTCTTCTTCTTCCTTGTAGGAGCTTTGCATGTCTCCTAGATCAGCCTAAGCTGCTCTGCTATAGCTACCTCTATCACCCTAGGCTGCTAGAACACCTCTATTCTACTAATAAGGGATAACTGGAGCTGGCACAAGGTGTAAGTACCACAAGGTACCTACTATAAGCCAGGCCAGCCTCCTACAAATATTTATTCAGTATCAAGTCGCAGAAATCTCGTAAAAACCTTGAATTCCAGTCTGCAGTAACATTGTCCTTCCCAGGCAAAAATTCTGCTGAGGCTGAGCTTGTGTTGCAAGCAGAACAGCTAATTCTCAAGATGCTAAGGATCTTGTGCCACCTAAGTGATTTATATAAGCTACTGCAGAAACAGTGTCCATCTTTAACAAAACCGTTCTGCCTTGCTAACACGGTTTGAAACTCATAAAGGTATAAAGTCCTCCTGTGTGTTCAAAATAGTTTGTATGATGCATCTTTTCTGCCTGAGACCATAAGCCACCAGTATCCTGAGGACCCGTGTGTGCCCCCCAACAACTCTGCATCTTCCAGCATGACGTGGGACATCTTCTGACCAGAGGAGAAGTTCCTGGCACCTTCTGTTGTTGCAGAATCTTTGGCTTCTTCCACCCGAAGGCAGCCCTGAGTGTTTTGTTATATCATATAGCACTATATCATAAGAAACACAACACTCAGAGTTACTAAAAATAAAGGTACTTTATTTTAGTGACAATATGACAAAAGTATCTCAGAGGATACACTCCCTTAGGAGGTAAGTAATATGCACAAAATATATAGACACAAACCAAAATCAGGTAAGTAACAGTTAGAAAAGTAGTGCAAACAATGTAGAACACAATAGAATGCAATAGGAAGAAATAGGCCTAGGGGCAACACAAACCATATACTCCAAAAGTGGAATGCGAACCACAAAAGGACCCCAGGCCGAGTGTAGTGTGTAGAGTTGCTGGGAGTGTAAGAAAACACTAAAGGTGTCCAAGATACCCCACCCCAAGACCCTGAAAAGTAGGAGTAAAGTTACCCTACTGCCCCAGAAAGACAGTAAAGTCGAGATAGGGAATTCTGCAAGGACAACAACTGACTGCAAAACACTGAAGACGGATTCCTGGACCTGAGGACCTGTAAAGGAAGGGGACCAAGTCCAAGAGTCACGCAAGTGTCCGGGGGGGCAGGAGCCCACTAAACCCCGGATGAAGGTGCAAAAGGGCTGCCTCCGGGTGGAAGAAGCCAAAGACTCTGCAACAACAGAAGGTGCCAGGAACTTCTCCTCTGGTCAGAAGATGTCCCACAGCGTGCTGGAGGATGCAGAGTTGTTTCCACACAGAAAGACGGCAAACAAGCCTTTCTAGCTGCAAGAGTCGCGGTTGAGGATTTTGGGTGCTGCCAGGGCCCAGGAAGGTCCAGGAGGTCACCCCTTGGAGGAGGAGACAGAGAGGGCACTCAGCAACAATGAGAGCCTACGCAGAAGCAGGCAGCACCCGCAGAAGCACCTGAACAGGCACTTAGAAGATCTGAGGAAAACGGTCGACTCAGAGCCACAAAAGATGGTCTCACGAAGTCGGAGTCCAAATCAGCGAGTTGGGCAATGCAGGACGGAGTGCTGGGGACCTGGGCTAGGCTGTGCACGAAGGAAGTCTTGCAGAAGTGCACAGAAGCCCGAGCAGCTGCAGTTCACGCAGTACACAGGATTACTATCTGGCGTGGGGAGGCAAAGACTTACCTCCACCAAATTTGGACAGAAGGGCCACTGGACTGGCAAAGACACTTGGACCCAGCTCCTGTGTTCCAGGGACCACGCTCATCAGGATGAGAGGGGACCCAGAGGACCTGTGATGCCGAAGTTTGGTGCCTGCGTTAGCAGGGGGAAGATTCCGTCAACCCACGGGAGATTTCTTCTTGGCTTCCAGTGCAGGGTGAAGGCAGACAGCCCTCAGAGCATGCACCACCAGGAAACAGTTGAGAAAGCCGGCAGGATGAGGTGCTACAATGTTGCTACTTTGTTGCGGTTATGCAGGCGTCCTGGATCAGTCAGCGGTCGATCCTTGGCAGAAGTCGAAGGGTTGGCAGCAGCGGTAGCTGCAGTGGAGACCCTGGAAAGTTAGGTTGGCAGTACCCGGGCTCTATGCTGGAGACCCAGGGATGCATGGAATTGTCACCCCAATACCAGAATGGTATTGGGGTGACAATTCCATGATCCTAGACATGTTACATGGCCATGTTCAGAGTTATGTTACATGGCCATGTTCGGAGTTACCATTGTGACGCTACCTATAGGTAGTGACCTATATGTAGTGCACGTGTGTAATGGTGTCCCTGCACTCACAAAGTCTGGGGAATTTGCCCTGAACTATGTGGGGGCAACTTGGCTGGTGCCAGGGTGCCCACACACTAAGTAACTTTGCACCTAACCTTCACCAAGTGATGGTTAGACATGTAGGTGACTTATAAGTTACTTAAGTGCAGTGTAAAATGGCTGTGAAATAACGTGGACGTTATTTCACTCATGCTGCAGTGGCAGTCCTGTGTAAGAATTGTCTGAGCTCCCTATGGGTGGCAAAAGAAATGCTGCAGCCCATAGGGATCTCCTGGAACCCCAATGCCCTGGGTACCTAGGTACCATATACAAGGGAATTATAAGGGTGTTCCATTGTGCCAATGAGAATTGGTAAAATTAGTCACTAGCCTGCAGTGACAATTTTAAAAGCAGAGAGAGCATAAACACTGAGGTTCTGGTTAGCAGAGCCTCAGTGATACATTTAGGCACCACACAGGGAACACATACAGGGCATACTTTATGAGCACTGGGGCCATGACTAGCAGGATCCCAGTGACATATAGGCAAAAACAAACAGACATACACTAAAAATGGGGGTAATATGCCAGGCAAGATGGTACTTTCTTACAATATTTTTTCAAGAAATTGGCCCAGATCTAGGGCCTCTCTGGAGTTAGATCTCTTTGTGAGAAGGCTGACGTTTCAACTGAAGAGATATTTCAGTTTTATGACAGATCCGGGTGCTCTAGCAGTGAACGCATTCCTTCAGACCTGGAAAGGAACCAACGTTTATGCGTTCCCTCCTTTTGCCATGATTCAGAGAGTTCTTCTGAAGGTCAGGCAGGAGAGATGCTCACTTGTTCTAATAACTTCGTTTTGGGTCTCACAGGCATGGTTCCCAATAACTTTGAAGCTAGCTTGAGACATTCCCTTTTATCTTCCTCCTGTGTAAAGCCTATTGCTAAATGCAGATGGAGAGGAACATCCTCTGGTTCTGAGTGGGACTTTTGAACCTTCTTATTTGGAGAGTATCAGGAGGGGTCAAGCTTTTTTGGAAGAGCTGAGGAACTCCTGGAGGATTCCTGGGCTCCAGGTACCCACTGCAGAAATAGAGGGATCTGGAAGTCATGGGTCCGATGGTGCTTGGAAAGGGACTTGGATTGCGTGGGGGCGCCACAGAGGCTAACACATCTCACTCTCCCATCCCTGTATATTTGGATACATATTAAAAGTAAAAAAAAGGAGGAGAGAGGGAGAAACTGTAGAATACTGTTCAATTCAATTCAATAGTTTATTCGGCCTAAGTTTAGGCCATTTTAAAAATTAAAAGTAACCATACATACAAAAAGATAGAGATCATGAACCATCACATAAAAAGGAAGCATTAGCAGTTGGCACGCTTGTTTGTCCAAACGGGCCAAAGGTTAAATGAAAATTCCACAGTTTATACTTCCCAGATAAAGAAGTACCATTTACCCATTTACCAAAACAGTTACGACGAGAAACAAGTGGTATGCCAAATCCTTTCAGAGAATGCTTAAGGACAACTGTTCTAGAGCAAATTATACTTAAAAAATGGTTCATAGTGCTTCGTAGAAGATTTCATAAATAATTAAAACAAGACATTTGAAATGGTACCTAAGTCTTACCATTTGCAAAGTGCTATGTGCTAAGATAATACAGATCAATTTAGAATAAAAAGTAGTATACCAAATCTTTTCTGATAATACATATAAAACTATTCTAAAACAGATTTATGCATAAAATAGATCATAAAACTTCATGGAAAAGTTCCTATTTACAGAAGTTAAAAGCCAAACAGTGAAAAAGGGTACCCTAGAGTTGGCCTCATCTCTTAAGTAAATTGGTCAAATGAATTAGGTCTTGCCATTTACGAAATAATATATACTAAGGAGCTGTGAATCACCTTGGATGGGGTAGCCCACTGGAAAGCATACACGGGGATGCAATCTTATATCATCAATAGATCAGCACTAATAGTTATATTTAAGATCCCTTTCTATTGTAACAGTCCACGTCCGCTAACTACTAGACCATTCTTCAGCCAGTGGGTTAAGATCTAAAATAATCCTACTGTGGATTGTCCATGCTGCTGACAAATATTTAGAAACAGAGCTTACTATCAGCATGGAAGTGTCATATTTGCATAATCTGTAGGCACTGGTTCGGATTTGTAGTAGCAGTGCTTTGCACAGAGGAATAATCCACTTTCCTCTTGGGCGTTTATACAAGGGACAGAAAAATAGGACATGCTCAGGAGTTTCCTTGCATAGATGACAGTTTGTACATTTGTCAGACGTAGGACTATTGGACGGCCAACGAGCCGTAAAGCTGTTGACCGCCAATGTTCCGTATCTGAACTGAAGTAGTAAAGTACGGGCACGGGCTGGTATAGGGAGATCCAGGAAACTTTCAGGCAAAGGTTCGTGCTTGACCAGCAGGAACTCTGCTGTCAGCCGACCTGACCCATTTGAGCCAAGAAATTCCTCATAGATTTTCCCCCAATATCGATCTTTGATCAGCAATCTGGCGTTAGCAGGAATCATCTCAGGATTCTCCCAATACTGGAATAAGCCCAGTTTGACCCAAGCTGATTTCATCTCCCTTAACCAGCGAACTTTTTCCCATCCATGGCAAGGTGATATTAGATCTTTAACTGCTGTCCTAAAGGGTTCGAGTTCTTCCGTTTTCCATAGTCGGACCCAGTATAGGAGTGGCCTTAAGTATGCTGTATCTTTGATGCTATTTATACCCAGGTCTAGTCTTAGGGGGAGCATCGGCGTGCCCTTCCCTAGTCTAGATATGTGTCTAAGGAAATTATTTTCTTTGGTTTGAAGGGTGTCCAGTTGTCTGTGTGAACCCCAGAGTTCCGCTCCATATAGGGCAGCAGCACGGATTTGGACTTTGTAGATTTCAGAAATAAGAGTCAAGGGGGGGCTTACTGCAGTACTAGCCTTCCGTTCTAACACTCCACATCTTTGGCTGATGGTGAGTGCCCCTTTCCTTATAGCTGCATCCCAGCTGCCCTTATCAGATAATCTAATGCCCAGGTAATCGTATTCCATTACCCTCTCCAAGCGGACTCAATCCATCTTTATATTTGCTTTAAGTTTCTTTTTCGGGGCGCTATAAATCATGAGTTTGGTTTTCTTAGCATTGATATCTAACCCGTAATCTCTGCAAAATGCACAGAACTGGTTAACCAGATTTTGGATTCCCAAGGATGTTTTGGCCAGCAGGATAGTGTCATCCGCATAGAGTAAGCATGGCACTTTAATCCCGGCCAACTTTGGGGAATCATTAGTGCAATTTGCTAAATAATTAATACAAATATTTATGTATAAAAGGAAAAGGGTAGGGGCCAGGACACAGCCCTGTCTGACTCCTCTCTCAATAGCCACTGGATCTGTTAAGTCGCCATCCTTACCGCTCCTAATTTGTGCGTAGGCGTTCTCGTGTAATCGGGCCATGAGTTTCAAAAGACCATATGGGATGCCCATGTTGGCTAATGTCAGCCATAGCTGGTTTCTGGGGACCAGATCAAATGCGGCTCTAAGATCAATGAAAACTACAAAAAGGTTGCCCCCTCCTACTTCCACAGTCTTCCATTTGATTGTTAGAAATCTTAAAACTTGATCTATGGTACTGACTGCTGGCCTAAACCCTGCTTGCAGGTCGGAAATAGCATTAGTTTCCAGAATCCATTCTTCTAGGCAAGAAAAGATTTGCTTTGCGAAAAGTTTTTGGAAGTTATCAAGTAAGGAGATTGGACAGTAGTTGGCAGGGTCGGAGGGGCTGCCTTTCTTAAAGATGGGGACTATTTCCGCTCCCATCCAGGAGCTCGGGACAGGCGCTCCTGCAGCTACTGTATTGGAGATCAGGTTCAGGTATGGGGCCCATATATCTGGGCTTGCCTTGTACAAATCGCCTGGAATTTTATCAAGGCCAGGGGCCTTTCCCCATTTCAGTGAAACAATCGCAGCCTTGGTTTCTGCCAGGGTAAATTCGATTGAGGGAGTCTCAAAGGTCATAATATGGTTCAATTCCCTGGTAGTAACACCTGAGGTCCCAGAGTATAATCGGGAAAAGTGATCTGTCCACTCTACGGGGAGTATTGAAGCACCAGGCGAACGGTTAGGTTCTTCACTAGCATCAGCCACCAGTTTCCAAAATTTCGAGGTATCATTTGTTTTAGCAGACTCCAGGAGGGAGGCCCATCTAAATTCATCCCACCTCCTATGGGCTCTACTTAATTCCTGTTTGTAGTCTTTCCTAGCTTTCCTTATATGGTCTGGCTGGCCCCCTCTTAAAGCTCTCAATAGTTTGTGCTGTGCTTCCCTGCATGCAACACTAAACCACCTTGCGTTGCACTTCTTTTTGACTTTTTTGGCAATCTTTTTGGTGAAAAGATGTTTTAGAGAATTAAATAATTGTGTGTGGGCTACTATAAGCCCTTCACTATCTTCTAGAAGCTGGGGTATGCGTTCCATATGATCAGCCAACTGGCTGTACACAGATGCCATTATGGCTGTGTCAGTGCTCATAGATTCCCATTTAACGTTTCGTCTATTATTGGTCAGTGCGAGCTGCTGCTCATGAATCTTGGGGCAAGGGGCTTCAAGTAGGGGTGATAGACCCCTGAGAGATAAAATCAGTGGCTCGTGATCACTTTCCTCATGTTCTACAATGTTCATGTCAACCATGTAACCCCACAGCCGGATATCAAGCAAAATATAGTCTATCTGGCTCTTCTGTGTTCCACGCCTGAATGTAGGGTAAAGATCAGGGTCCGAGCGGGAACGACCGTTGCAGGCCCGGAGGCCATGTGCCAGTGTAATATCCACAACCTGATGTGTTAGTCTATTCATTTTCGGTCTTTTGCTTGACACCAGTTGAGGAATACCCCAATAGGCGTCCTCATCTTTGTAGAATTCCTGAGCTAGCAAGTAGGGTTCAAAAGTGACGTTAAAATCCCCTGCGATAACAATAAAATGGGAGGATGATTTACAAGAGAGGAAGCTATCCAAAATAGTCAATGCGTCCGACTCATATTTGCTACCCAAGCTCCTGTTATAAATGTTAATTAATAGGAGCGGTTTCTCGCTAAGGGATGGTATTGATAAACCCATCTGATCGGGGCAGCCCAAGTCAATTGTTTCAATCCGGCATTTAAGGGAGCAACTAAGCCATATAAGCAGCCCACCTGAGGGTCTCCCTGAGTTTACCTTACTTGCTGGGACCCAATAGCTTTTATAACCAATTCTATATTTGGGCTCCAGTGCCCACTTTTCTTGGAAAAGACATATTTTATGTTCATCTATGAATTTGCCCCATCCAGGGATGCTCATTTTATTATCCAGCCCTGCAATATTCCAGCTAAGAACGGTGTCTAGACCATCTATTTTATCTTGAAGAACTTCAACCGTGAGGTTCCCTCTTGCAAATGGAGTGCCGTGAGGAGATTTTGTACCCTTTTCAGTCGTAGCTATACCGGCCTCATTTGGGTTTCCCACTACATTGTCACCCAAAATATTACTTGCCCCGTTTAGATCGGGCATGGCGTGGTCAATTCGGATGCCTGAAATGGTGGGGAATACCCATAATTACTGGGGCCTATTAAATCCGGGGCTAAATTGGTCTCATTCGCCTTACCCTCCTTGCTTGCTCCCCAAATGCAAATTTCCAAACTCTGATCACAGAAGGAAAGAGGGATACTAATTTCCGTCCTAGAAGGATCTAGCTGGGCAGGTGCGGGGGTTAGCGTGGAATCTCTGATGTCTACAGTAGGAGTCTGATCGGCCTCAGGATTGCCTAACCCTATTTCATATGTTTCAATATTTCCAACTATAGGGTACTTCTTATCCCAGTTTTTAAATCCTTGAGGCTGGGATACTAGAATACTGTTATAGTTATAGTTGCAACATCTTTGTTTGGGATGCAATTGTTCGGTTAATTGATCAACATTCTAATTTCTTGTTATTTAGTATTGCACTATCTGGAGTTGTAATGCTTTCCCTTTTTTGTTCCAGAGAATAACCAATAGTTGGCCCTCTATAAGAAGATTCGTCTCTTCGATGTCTTTGATTTCAAATGGTTTCTGTCTGGCTGCATGGACTTATTATATGTGCTGAATGTTCTGTTTTGTAATGTTTCATTATGATGTTAACTTCTTTCAAGTGCTGCGCCAGTGGCATTAAAGGAATAAATGCATATGGTTTGAACAACAACATTGATTTATATGTACATTTGGGTGAATATCCTTTTACATTAGTAATCAATTGATGGAATTATAAGACTTCACAGAAAAAGGTCATGAATTAAGATCTTGAATCATGATGGGCAATCATGACTGACATTGGTGAAAATTAGTGAAAATTCTCTTGGTTAAAAGTTACATTTAATTATTCACTGTGAAACAGAATGATTCAGAGAATTCATATCAGTGATTCTAGAGCCAAATCTCACTTAGAGATAAACACAATTGAGTTCCTAGTTAGAAGTACCAAAGTTAGTCCAAAATCTGTTGGTTGAAAAGGGTATATTTAATTATTGTTTGCTTTAGTAACTTCACTCACTAAAAATATTGTTCAAGAATCTCACTGAGAAATGATAAAGAATCAATTATGTATTATCAATTCATGATGAAACACTAAAGATTATATATATATATTTTTTTTAAAAAATTGTGCACATATTACTTTAAAACCACAAAAGCCAGATTACCTCATTATGGGCAGGATGGAGGAGTATAGAAATGGACACTAAAAATGACTTAACAGCTGTGAAAAAGACTGAAGGGTTGAAACATGTTGTATGGCATATAGGGCACTGTTATTTTTAAAAATGAAGAAAAGAAATTGCTACATTTGGATTGCTGCTACTAATCTCTTCAGAGTATATATATATATATATATATATATAGCTACCTGAACTTTTGAATCGCCACTAATCCTATCAATTAGTCCCAAGCGGCTTATGGCACCCTTCATTTCTGGCAGTGCTGTGCATCACCTCAGCTGGATACAGGCCGTAAAAATTCCAATGGGCTGCTCTTTCACCAAATGAAGCAAACGGGACGCACTGACACTGGTTTCACTCATGCAATGCTTTTATTGAATTGCTCCTGGGGCAAAAAATCCAAAACATTTCAGTCTTGCAACCTTGATCATGGGTTGTTTTTTGCCTCAGAGGCAATTCAATAAAAGCATAACTGGGATGATTGGGAGGGGTCGCAAATTCTGTGTGTCCCTATATATATATACCAATTTGGATTTCCTTTAATTTCTCAAGAAAACTACTGAATGGATTTATACCAAATAACGAAAAGGGCTCTTTCTGGACCAAGAGCTATGTTTCTGCAAATTTGGTGTAATTCCTTACAGTGGCTGGAGCTCTATCACTGTTCAAAATCCCTATGGATAAAATGAATGGGGAGAAAGTGTTTTGGGTCCACCCCTTTTTCTTGTCCCCCACTTGACAGATAACCCCGAAACTTCTAGACTGCAGCTGAAGTGAGCATTGTATTTTCTTCCAAAATTATGTGAGGATTCATCAAACAGCGCAAAAGTTATCAGCAAAACAAAAAATGCTTTTTCTATAGAGACTAGGTCCTACGTATAACTACCTAGTACTGTATGTATATAGTTTGATATTTTCTAGAGATAAGAACTCCGCAGATTTTTGCTTGCTAATAACTTTGTCACCCCTTAATGAATCACCACAAAACTTTGCAGACCTATTCATTTTTGCACATTGGCTAATGATGCAAATGTCCTAGTGATTAGTTAATAGGGTGCAAAACAAAGGGGGTCCTAAAACACTTTTTTCCACCAATGCATTTTTAATAGACCTTTTGCTCAGACATAGCGACAAAATGGTTGACCGATTTAAATGAAATTCAGCAGGAATGTGGATTAAGGTGCGGAAATGGCCCTTTTTATTATTTAATCTGAATTGTTCCAGTAGTTTTTAAGTTATAAGGGACCAATAATTTGTGAAATATTGGGCACCGGTGGCCCCCGGTACCTTTGACGCATACTGCGATACATGGCGATGAGGAAAAACAATATTGTTGGTTAATCAAAGGCCTTGCAAAATTAAAAGGCAGTTATCTTATTTAGACCACCCTTTCAATTTGTTTTGTGCTTTTATGTAACATATAGCTTAGTACTTCTTGTGTAATGTATAGGAAGAAATGAGCCCATTTAGGAAAGTCTGTAAAGGTAGGGAAAAGTATTTTTATTGATTTATACATTTTTTTAAAGGTTTATGGAGTACTGCAGTACTTTCATGAAATTACAAACAAAGTACAGCAGTACTTTTTGAAGTGTGATAAAAGAATTTATATGACAGAAAATATACTGTATAACGTGGCAGTCCACTCCATCCTATGACACACCACTTTATGACACTCCACTTCACGCTACACCACTTCACTGTACAATACTCTACTCCAATCTGAACCCCTTCAATCTATGCCACTCTACTCAACTGTACGACACTCTAGAACATGCCACTCCACTTCACTCTATGACATGCAACTCCACTCTACAAAATCCCTCACCACTGTAAGACACACCATTCCACTCTACAACATGTTACCCCACTCTACAACACACCATTCCAGTCTGTAACATGCCACTTAATGCTATGCAACTCCACTATAAGCCCCTCTACTCTGACACTATGACATGCCACTCCAGGAGATGCCACTCCACTCTACTCTATGACACCCCACTCTACTCTGCAGCACTCCACTCTACAACACTCTACTCCACTCTATGTCCTGCCACTCTGTGCTGCTGTACTCCACTCTACAACACTCTATGACACTCCACTACACTATACAACATGCCACTCCACACTATCACATGCGGCTCCACCCTACGACACACCACTCCATTTTGTGACACGCCAACCCACACTACGTCATGCCACTATACTCAAGGTCAATCCTCTTGACGCCTCTCCACTCTAAGACACTGTACAACATGTCATTCTGTGACATGCCACACCACTTTACTGTACAACACACTACTCCAATCTACTCTACAACACATCACTCCACTCTACAACACATCACTCCACTATATGACACTCCACTCTACGACATTCTATGACACTCTGCTCTATGACACTCCACTCCACCCACTCTACGACAAGCTACTCAATTCTATGACATTCCACTCTACTCTACGACATGCTTTATGATACTCTATGATACCCTACTCCCCTCCACTGTATGACAGGCCACTCCACCAAATGACACACCACTCTACTCTGCAATATGACACTCCATTCAAGAACACTTCATTCCACTGTACAACGCTCTATGCCACTGCATTCTACAATATACCACTCCACTCTATGACACGACACTCTGCGACAAACCACTCCACTCTAGAACCTGCCAATACACTCTATGGCACTCCACTCTACGACACTCCATGTCACTCCACTCTTTTACATGCCACTCCACTCTACGACATGCCACTCCAATCTATGACATTCCACCATATGACATGCCACTCCATGCCCCTCCACTCTGCGAAACTTGATAAGACGGCACCCTAACACTTCACTCCAATGTACTGAACGACATGCCACTACACTGTACGTCACTCCATCTACTCAACTATGACACTCCAATTCACAACATGCAGCCCCACTCTACGCCACTCCACACCACTCATATCTACAGCATGACAGGCCACTTCACTCTAGGACATGTCACTACACTCTATGCCACTCCGCTCTAAGTCCTTCTACTCTAGACGCTCTACAACACACCTCTCAATGACATTCAGCTACACTTTACCTACGACATGCCACTCCACTCTACGCCACTCCCCTCCACAGCAGTCTACTCCAGTCTAATCCACTGTTTGACACTCTATGATATGCCACTCCACTCCAGTCTATGACACACAACTCCAATCCATGACACACCACTCTACTCCATGATGCTCCACTCTATGACACTCCACACCACTCTACTCTATGACATGCAACTCCACTTTACGTCATGACACTGTACACCACTACACTCTCCTCCACTCACTCTACGACATTCCACTCCACACCAGTAGTTTTTATGTTATGAGGGACAAAAGATAGTGATATATTGGGCCAAGGTATACTGTGGGACCTTTGCGGTACACCTGCAGTACATGGCGATGACAAAATACGATATTATTGGTTAATCAAAGCCCTGGCAAAATTAAACGCCAGCCATCTTGTTTAGACCATGCAACTTCACCGTACGACAAGCCACTATGCAACACTCTACTCTGTGCCACTGCACTCTACTATACTATGCAACACTTTACAACACTCCACTCTATTACTCTTCAATCTATGACACTCCACAGTACAACAGTCTCCTCCACTCTACTCTACGACACTGGACTCAACAACACGCCACTCTACAACAATCTACTTCACTGTACTCCCCTCTATGCCACTCCACAACACTCCAGCCCACTCTATGACACTCCACTCATGACATTCAACTTGATGACACTCCACTCTACAACACTCCAGTCCAATCTATGACACTCCACTCTACAACACTGTACTCTCCTCTAAATACAGTCAGATATGTCAGATATCACTGTTGCAGTGTATTCATTATCCTGCCATCTACTATGAAGCCACCATAAGCACTTGCTTCTTATATTAGAATTACCATTCATCTGTATATTAACTATAATTTTTTACTTCTGAAAAAATTTGTTAATATTGGTGCACGCTCTTCATCTTTTGAGATATTTACTTCTAAAAACAAATTGTATTCCTTTTTTTCTTTTTTAAAGATTTTTGTCTGGATTTTTTCACAAACTCAATATAATCAAATAAAACAATAGTCCCAACAGGAGCACAATAAATAAAAATAAAAAAGGGTGTTCGGGAGGACACTGGTGAGCCATGACTAGCTTCCAATGCATCGTCATATCCCTCTCTCCGACAACAATCACAGTATGGCAGAGGAGAATTTTGTTTTCAGTACTTCCATGCTGCTTGATAATATCTCTGTTTTGCCTCAACATTTGGATTGGTAATGTGGTACCAGGATTAGATACTGATACAGGGCCAGATACACTGGCTAGTGGTGGAGGGGTAGATGTAGCAGAAGAAGTTGAAGGTGTTACTGTAGGGACAGCGAGTGGTGCTGGAGGTGCTGAAGACAGAGAAGAAGTTGATGATGTCACAGTAGCCAAAGAATTGCCCACAGCTTTCTGCTTCAATCTCCTTCTGACACCTCCTCATTCCTGTGGTACCAACTGAACACTGTTTCACGTCCCTATGGTAAATTACTTTGTTGCGGGGGGGCAGTTAGCCATTTAGCATTAATCTTTTGCCCTCCAGGAGGCAGTGAGGAAAAATCCCATGCAATTGACTCCTTCAGCTTCTTCCTCGATTGAAATCCTTCTTCCTTTTGCTGGAAATCCATCTCTTCTTCCTCCTCCGGCAAAACCCTGAGATCTTGTTCTTCAGCTATTGCGCACATTGAAGACTTCCAAGTTGGGTTCTGAAATATACCCTTCAAGCACCACAACTTTCTCCTTGCACAGAATCAAATTCAGTGGGGAGAAAGGTATACACTTTCCTAGAATTGACAGACTTCAAAGTTAATGAAATGCTGCTTTCTTTACTAAAACAAAAGTATGTACCACAGTACTATTGATGTACCACTACTGAACTCAAGGATATTTCGTAGCTGATGCTGATGTTGCTAGTGAAATTTGACCTACCTTGAGGTTCAGAAGCGGTCCCTCAATAGTACCGCAGTAGCAATCAAACATGATTAAAAAAACATGATAAACAATATTAAATCATTGCAACAAAAACTTTAGCTGGAAAAAAACATACATATTCATTGAAAAAAACAAAGGTTCAGAATAGGTTGTAGCGAGGAAAACAATTATTTATTTGCACACATAACCAACTTAAACTACACAAATATTTACAATTCTGATGTTACAGTTCTAACTTAAAGATATAATTTGCGCAGGGCATGAGTTATAATTTCTTGAGATAAGTATAACTATAACTGCTGAATTTCTTTGGGTTTGTATCTGTAAAATCTGAACCTATTTATAACATCCTAGCTACCTTTATTTTTTTCTGTGAATTAGTAAGGCTGTAAGGTTTTGTTAATTCTAAGTTTTTTTAAACTCTATTTCCTAACTATAACGTGCCTGTAACCTTTGGTTTTTCCAGTGAATATATATATATAGAGAGAGAGAGATTCAAAAGATTTTAGCGGCAATCCATATATATATAAAAATTACAAAATTAAAACATTGAAAAATTTAGACATGTGTATATACAGGAGGGAAAGTGTTAGAATAATTAGAGGTATAGGAGTAGAAAATAACATGCAGGAATTGTGTGTTTAAGTATGTTACATAATTTAAGTTGCATTTTTTATTGTAAGAATTAACTTTAAGATGGCCGCCACTGTTTCAGGTAGTAATTGTAGTCCACTTTTTATGTTCATTATGTTAGTTATATTAGAAAGGGAAAAAGGGTTTCTGAATATCTTTGAATATCTCTGTGATCAAGGGAGCAGAGTCTCCTGAAACGCATTGGAGAATACTTTTTTGCCAATTTTGTGTTTTTCTGCCTGATTAAAGACACTGGGATTGTAGCAAGTAAGTGGCTGTGACATTGTCTTCTTTTCAAGAAGTACTATGGATGATATATATATATATATATATATATATATATATATATGTCAAACAAGAAATTCTGGCAGCGCACTCCGTTAAGAAGAATATTCTTATTTTATTGGTGCAGTGAACAAACAACGCGTTTCGACTTGGCAGTCTTCTTCACGGTTTAAAAGTCCTTTCTTTCTGTTGCTATTTATACATTCCAAATTAGTAAACTCTTACAATGCATTCTGGATGTTGCAGTACATTGTATTTTCCTTTTTTATTCTTTTTTTATACTAAATATAAAACTATTCTCTCTAAACTAACATATGATAACTATAATATAACAATTTCTTATATATACCTCAATACATTTAACTAATGAATTATCAACACTTTTTTTTAACCAATATTTTTTCACAAAAAAGGAACATCCCAGTAATGTCATAAATGTACTCTATGTATAAATTATCAATTCACTCGAAGATGGTAAGTCAATTTCTGCAAAATGCTTACAGACTGTGAAAA
Source organism: Pleurodeles waltl (assembly GCF_031143425.1). Classification (NCBI taxonomy): domain Eukaryota; kingdom Metazoa; phylum Chordata; class Amphibia; order Caudata; family Salamandridae; genus Pleurodeles; species Pleurodeles waltl. The sequence goes on from NC_090440.1 coordinate 1,215,204,251, forward strand.
TTATTTTGAATAATTTATATACCAACATGTGATTAAATTGTGATCAATTTATAAAACAATAAATTCTATATATACTTATGTTATTCAATTGTTGATGATATTCAAAAAAAGGGGGTCAAAGATGTACAAAAAGTTCCTCATCATTATTCATCCCAAATGGTATCTTGGTTTTTATTTTGATAATGTACCTGGATTCTAATTGTCTTAGTTTTCTGACCCTGTCACCACCTCTTTTGTGTTCTGGAATGTGGTCCAAGCCAAAATATCCTAAAGTTTTCCAATCATTATTTCCATTAGTTTTTAGATATTTGGTAACAGCATATGATAAATCATTATGTTTAATGGCTCTGATATGATCCAATATTCTTTTTTGAGCATGCAAATTGTACTCCCTATATACTTAGGGCCTAAATGGCATTCTATTACATATACAGTACATTTGGTATTGCAGGTTATTCTATGCTTAATATACATATCAGTGCCATTGGGCATTTTCACCAACTACATTGACTTACCAATTTTACAAGCTTTGCAATTATTACATTTAGTAAAACCTTCTTGTTGCTTTACTAACCAAGATTGTTGACTTTTCAAGGATAAATGGCTTTTCACTATATAATCTTTGACTGATGGGGCCTTCCGATATGTAATCATTGGTCCTACACCTATTTTAGGTCCTAAGTCTGTATCCCTAAATATCACATGTCAATGTTTATATAATATATTCCTTATCAGTCCACTTTCCTTACTGTAGGTCATTATCACCCTTACCCTGTTTTCATCAAATAACTTATCTTTTTTTGATTGCTGTGAAAATAACAACTCATCCCTATAAACAGTTTTCATTCTTTCTAAATTCTTCATCAACATTTTACGGTTATATCCTCTATTTCTAAACCTTGTTATGGTTTCCTTATATTTTAGTTGTACTTCCTTTTCACTAGAGCAGTTTCTCCGCATTCTTACTAGCTCACCATATGGAATGCTCTTTATTAAAGTTTTAGGATGAAAACTTTCCCCATGTAATATGCTATTTGTTGCTGTTTCCTTACGAAAAACTGTTGTTTCTAATTTGTCATTCTCAACATAAATTGTGATGTCTAAAAAATCAATAGAGGTTTTTCTCATATTACATGTAAATTGTAATCCTATATTATTTTTGTTTAGATTTGAAAAATATGTCTTAAATCCCTCCTGCGAGCCATGCCAAATGATGAATAAGTCATCAATAAAACGTACCCATAAGGCAATTTTGTCCAAATACATGTCATTTGTTTTTCCCCATGCTATTTCTCTCTCCCACCAGCCCATTACTAGGTAGGCATAATTCGGAGAAAGGAAAATCCCCATTGCTGTCCCACATATTTGCTGATAAACCTCATGATTAAATATAAAGATGTTATTTTTCAAACACATATCTATCATGGACAATAACATTTTTGAATGTTCCAATTCAGCAATGTTTCTCTGCCTTAAAAAGTACTCACATGCCTTGAAACCAATGTCATGATTAATAGATGTATACAAAGAAACTACATCAATAGTGACCAACAAGTATTCATCACTCCAATTTATATCTGTCAATATTTCATTTTTGGATGTTGATGTGTTGGTCCACGAGGAATCGTTAAGGACTAAATTACATAGAAAGGCTACTGCTGGGAATAGTCTATTAAATGTGTATAGTGCACATCCACCGAAGCTTATTGCCAGTATACCTTTTGGTGAATTTCTGAGAGCTCGTAGGATATGCAATACATGGGAAGACTATCAGAAAGAAAGTGAGAATATGGTCAAGCGTTTCCAAGAGAGAGGATATAACAGCAAAATTATCCTACAAGCTAAAATAAAGGCAGATAACATACAGAGGGAGAGTTTGCTTTATCCGAGGTTGGAAACGGATAGTAGTGAGCAAAGCGTGAGATTTATCACCATATATTCCAACCAATCACAAATTTTGAGACAGATTTTTAACAGAAGCTGGCACATATTACATATTGACTCTGTTTTAAGTAATGTTATCTCCAATATGCCCTTGATCACCTTCCGGAAGAGTAGATCATTAAGAGAGGATTTAAGTCATAATATGGTCACTAGTGGCAATGCTAGGGCTATGGCATCGGATTACCTAGCTGGGTTTTTCTACTGCAAACAGTGTAAAGCTTGCAGGCATAGTGTTAATTGTTTTGAAGTGGTTGGTGAAAATGGACATTGGACCCATCAAATTCGGGGTCATTACAATTGCAATACTGATTTTTAAATTTATTGTCTGAGATGCCCTTGTAAAAAACTTTATGTGGGCAGTACAATACACAAAGCTAAGAAGAGGGTTCTGGAACATATTAGAGCCATTCACAGTCATGACCGAAACTATCCGGTGGCAAGGCATTTTCATGAAAAACATAATGGGGATGAGCGGCTGCTGAGTTTAGTGGTTATTGATCAGATGAAGTCTACTGTGAGGGGTGGTAACAGAGAGAGAAAAAATGAGGATTTTAGAATCCAAGATGATCATTAGGCTTAACACCCTGAGCCCGGTGAGTCTTAATTCAAGTGAGGAAATGAATGTACATTTGGGTTGATTTGACTTGCTGGTGATGTTTTGTATCAAATAATTTTTAATTATCTTGTATTTCATACTGTTTTAGAATTATATTTATATTGTAGATGTGTAGGTTGGGGGTGTACTCAAATGATAGTAGGTAATAAGATGTTTTTCTGACAGGAATATATTGGTCTAAAGGAATAGACTCATTGATATTTATATAGTATGAGAGGCAATATAATTGAATGATCCAAGTAATAGTTATGGTATGGAGGTCATGATGTAATTTATAGTATTTGATGAATGGAGTACATATATATATAAAAGAATTGGAAGAATATGGTTTTTATAACATTTTTAAAACGGTTTTCATTCATATAATAATAATATATAATAACATTTTGAAAAAAAAGAAATGTATACAAATACTTATTAAAAAAAGAATACGAATAGAATTGCAATCATGACATCGGTATATAATATTATAATGTACCTTTGGCCATTCTAAGATGGCGCCCATACTTTTTTGTGGATTGTAATCAAGTGTTCTATGTAGTCCTTTCTTTGTGTTCTGTCAGGCATGGGTATTTATTTTGTGTAGTAAACTCCCAATGTGTACGTGAGCAAGGCTACGGCTGAAACGCGTTGTACTGGGAGGAAGCATTGGTTATTAAAGTATTTTGGACTTCCATTTGTTGTCCAGGTACTTTTCTATACGTTATTTGAGGAATTGCATATATTTTGTGGAGAGCCAGATCCACGCCCGGACCGCTACTATAAAAGCATTGTCTGGCATTTGCGGATTTTATATATATATATATATATATATATATATATATATATATATATTTAATTACTTTACATTTAAAAAAAATAGAAATTTACTGAAAAAAAATAAATTTACATGGACGTTATAGTTAGGTAATAGATTAAAATAAACAGAGACATTCATTAAAAAAAAACAAAGGTTACAGGGACATCGTTAGGCTCACATTTTCCACATACAAAACCATAGAAATTCAGCAGTTATAGTTAGAGTTATTTCAAGTTACTATAACTCGCACCCCACCATGCAGAAATTCCTCAATAGTTTTACTGTAAATATAACATTCTTATTGTCAATGATGGTATCAAAGTTGTTAAGAGTGTTGCAATATGTGGGGTAATTAGCAGTGCCTGACTAGGGCACGAGTTATAGTTACCTTAGGGCAGAAGCTCTAGTTAGGCATGCCCCTTCCGGGGACCACCATCTCCCCAGTGCTTCATATGTAAAAAAACTTAGGGGGGCCCCTAAGGCCCCCCACCCTGTGTACTGGGTTCCACCACCTCCCATGGACAATGTTTAAAAAATAAATGGGGTGGCCGCACGGACCCCCAGGCCCCTGGGACCACAACCTTCCCAGGGCTACATTTTATAAGTAAGGGAGGGGGGCTGCACAGAAGCCCCAGCCCTGGTGACCACCACCTACCCGGGGCTTCTTTGAAAAATATTTATGAGGAAGGGCCTCAAGGCCCCCCCAATGCCCCAGGGACCACCACATCCCCGGGTCATATTATTTTTTCAAAAAGGAGGTGGACCCCCTCCATAGGCCGATTTTGGCCCCTGGGGACTCCATCCAATATATATAATGGTGACCAATGAAAGCCTACGGGGACCGGGAGAGCCTAAAGGCTCTTGCGGTCCCAGCCAGCTCCCATCTACTGTGGGAGCCGGCACTGCTCCTGCAAGCAGAAGCAATGTCTTCATTACATGTTTGCATGCAGAGTAAGAGATGAAAACTCTACTTTCAGCAAGTGGGACCTGTTGGACAGCTCCTGCTTGCTGGAAGCAGAGTTATGTTTGCATTTGCTTGGTAGAAGCCGTCAGCTCCTGCAAAGCAAAAGTGAACAGCTACCTCCTGAGGGTGGACACCTCAGGAAGTAGCAGGAGCTGGCCCGGGGGGGTGGCGGTCCCCCGGACTATGCATGGCTCCTCCACTCATGCAATGTTGCCCCAGGGAGGTAGGGGTCCCCGAGGTTTGGCGATTGACCCCCTACATTAAGTAAACTGAACCCTGGGGCAGTGGTGGACCCTGGGGGAGCTGTGCAGCCCCCCATTCATTGTATTTACTGCCCCAGGGAGGTGGTGGTCCCTGGGGCTGTGGGGAGGGCACATGGCCCCCACATTCATTTAACAGCTTTTGCCCCGGGTAGATGGCGGTCGCCAGCATGTATAAGGAAATATTGCCCCAGGGAGGTGGAGGTGCCCGGGACACAGGAGTGCAATGCAAGACACCAGCATACATAATGTGCAGTGCCCCGGGGAGGTGGTGGTCCCGGGATTGTGGAGGGAACCCATGACCTCCCCTCCTTTTTCAGCACCCTGATGCCCTTGGGACCTGGCCCACCCAGGAGGCAAATTAATTTAAAACATGGGTACCCACACTTTTTTTTAAATCACGGAAAAATCCACAAATGTATCTGCAGATTTATCCAAGATTTGTTAAAAAAAAATGCTCTCAGCCCTCGTGGGGTCCTTGGGATACTCCCACCCCAAAGATAGTGGCTCAGATTATCCCTACCATGACCCCTTTTCTTTTCTTTTCTTTTTGTTTTTATTTTGGGACTCAGCTGAAGCCAAAATGGCTGACAACACTTACTAGTTGAAGTGTTAGCAGCCAATCACATATCAGCATACAGACAGTTGGATCTGCGGATGACCCAGATATCTATATTTCTTTTTTCTTTAATATCTTAAACGCTTTTCTCATGGAAACTAATTACTAACTATAACTCATACTGACATTCGCAGGAGAGATTAGCGGCAATCCAAAGGTTGAGGTAGCAATTTCTTTTCTTCATTCATGAAAGTTACGGTTCCCCATATACCAGCCAACACGTTTCAACTCTTCAGTCTTGTTCACGGCTAGCTATATATATTACCTACTAGCGGTCGCCAGAAGGTAGTTATAGTTAGGACCATGCTTCCATAGTAATAGTGTTTTTGACTTTCCCATATTTTTGGCACTTTTTAATGAATATTCACAAAATGTTCCAAATAAAGTGTGCCAGTAATTCTTGTTGTGCACAGTAGGTTTCTTTGTGTTTCCCATGTTAATTCCCATAGAACTACAGCCCAAACCAGTGGACAGAATTACACTAAATTTGCCAAAAAGGTAGCTTTTGGTACGCATACTGTGCTTTCGCTTTTTTGGTGTATATCTGTTCAGCAGTTTTTGAGAAATTAAAGGGAACACACTTTTGTATACCTAGGGCCGCAGATCCACTGCGATGGTTTCACAACAATTGCTGTGAATTTGCAAATGCATGTGACAACGGGAATGCTGTGATTAGCTAGTCGCAACCTGACCAGAAAGTGCATCTACAATGGGCCATGTACTTCGTGTTCACCATCCTAACACATCCACTGAGTGCAGTGTCACAACAGATTAACCTCTGGAATACACATACCACATCATGGACCACTTCCCATGCCACCACAAATGCAGGTAACACCAGTCAGAATAAGCATCATGACAACTCCATTCTCAAACACCTTTCTACAAATGGTAAAACCTGTCACTGAACCCAGACAACACAAATCACATGGGGTAAATACTTGCATGCAGTAGGCACACGTGGACAAACACCACTGCCAGTACACCTAATACACATCCCATTAACACTTAAGCAGCCTGAGGAGACAGAATACAAAATCTCCTTCACCTCAACATGCCCTGTGTAAAGCAATACCCAAACCAATCCTAATCTGCCAGTACCTAATAGCCAAGGCAAGCTGTAAGAGTCACAGGCCATCAGAAGTGCCTCCAGATATCCATGTCGACATGCAGAAGGCAGTCAGTCAGCAATGCAGCATAGGACTAGCTAGGGCTTTGTCAGCATGGTGACACATAAGGGTCCTCCCTGGGCACTTACTACCTCCAATACTAAACCATAGTTTGGAAGGCCACATCCCCACAAGTACTGCTCCTAGGAATGCATTTTCTGTGCAGTAAGAATTCATGATTTCAACACGTTTCAGAATTCCACATTGCCTACCTACACATTCCCTAAAGCCAGCAGATCACCTATATATGCCCAGCCAGCCATCAGGCCAATAATCCTGTCCAATGAAGGCCAGTTTTGTGGTGGAGCTGTAACGCCAAGCCCAAAATTTATCAGTATTCAGAACCAATACATGGTTTAACAAGTCCCAGGGATAAAGGAGAGTCACACAAGCGCATATACAGGTAGGCTACACAGATGGCTGTGAACTGACACCTCAGAGCCACTGATGCAGATGGCAGGAGCTGGTCATACACAATGCTCAGGGTGATACTGACACTCACATCCATTATATGGAAAGGAAGGAGTCACACATGTGCCCATGTCATTAGTGCATCACTACATTGCTGACATGGAGAGGCATGGAACAGGGAGATGTACATCCAACAACTGTTCTTCGTGGAGACACATCTACAAAATAAACTCTGCCAGGGTGCCAATTTACCTTTTCCTAGTGTTGCTACACATGTTGCATGTACTACAATGCCACCCTTCCAGGAATGAGGCACCCAATCCCAATTAAAGCCAGGCAAGTCCCAGGATACAGTGATTACTCAACCCTTTGTGGCTGCTGTACTGCCCTCAAACGCCCATCCAGCTGAGGGTAGGCAACCACCAAAATGTGGGCCATTAGGGGAATCAGGGTCCGACAGGCACCCCTCATTTGTTGGGAGACATCCCCAGCTGGGCTTCAGCATTCTTCCAGGCCCGGAGTGTCAGGTCCTCCCACCGCTTGCGACAATGGGTGATCCGCTGGGCATGGACCCCCAGGGTCTGCACTTGCTTGGCGAATGCACGCCAGATCCCCTTCTTCTCATGGGCGTTGACCTGCGTGGGTGACAGAGACAGAAGGAGAAAGTCATGTAGAGATGCACCATACCAACAGCAGTGGACTATAGGCATCAGACCCACCAAATGCCCACACATGCCTATCTTAACGCATCACATGCATTAATTCAATGCTACCTGCATGCATTTACCCACTGACCAGAAAATGTATGTCATTCAACCTCACATACACCACTATCACACATGACTATGGTATTGGGCTCACCTGCTCCTCTGGTGCCCCATACAGCTGTCCATACAGGGGTAGGACCCCTTCCACCAGCTTCTCGAGCTCTTCTTGGGTGAAGGTTGGGGCCCTATCACCTGTCAGACGTGGCATGATGGCTCGCTGAGAAATACACAGCATCTCACGTAGTGGAAGTCATTCTTTCAGGAGTGTCAGGAGTCAAGTGAGCAAGGCTGCAGAAAATGGCAGTCAAGGCCGCAGCGTACACAACCGTCACCGCTGGCGGTAATCACCATTGGCCCCAGTCCCCCACAGGTAGCAATGTTAACCAATGAAAAGTTGCATGGCGGTTGTGACCTCCTACCTCTATGACGACATACGTCTCATGTCTCAATATGAGGATATTGAGACATGCACCAGTGTTCCGTCCGCTAGTGGACCTTGCAACCCTAGGGGAGAGGCACATAATTCAGACCTATCGTCTGAATTGTCAGACCATCATGGAACTATGTACCCATGGGAGCCTGATCTATAGCCTGTCAGACGTAATCCCTATGTCATCCCTCCCACAATTCAATATCTGTCAGTGCTGCAGTTTTTTGCCACAGGCTCCTTTCAGATTACAGTGGGCTTGGCAGCAGGGATGTCAAAACCCATGTTCAGTCCTGTGCTGAAGGATGTAGTGTGTGCTTTTGCAGGGGATCTTGTTTAGTTTTCATGGGAATCAGGAGTTTAGCTTAGCTTTCTGGCTTGCAGGCCTGTGCCCCGTCACCTAGTGACTTTTAACCTACTTAGCTTGTTCTGTTTTAGCATGTTCATTTTATTATTCCTTCCAAGATGGCTACCATGTTTATAGTTAGGAAGATGTTTTAGTTTCACTTTATCAGTGGCACTCTGTAAAGGCATTACTATCAGCATCAAAGATAAATGAGATACGTAGGTATTCACATCATGTACTTTCTCACTTTCGTGTGACAGTAACATAATGTACCTTTTCACAGAATTGTTTATATAATTGCCGCCCCAAGCATGCCTTCTTATCTATTGTTTGGGAACATACCTACATCAGGGGTCCTACAATATCTGTATAAATACATCTCACACAGACAAGGTAATCAGAAGGATTCCTACCAGATGCCATCAACGCTATCTATGCTACACGGTGCCTTGATGCTGACCCAGTCTTCGTGTCACCACGGAGTCTGATCTAGAGACCTTATTCCAACGTAACGAGGGTTGGGGGCTCTCCTCATGGTCCTGGCACTGGCATATTAGGGTTAATGCACGCAGCTGTCTTTAGTTTAGAGATTAGGTTCATCATGCTAGGGTATTGGGGCCTATTTTACATCTGTTTCATATTACATGTTATTGCAAGATGGTGAAAGTCTTTGTATTCTTGATTCTCATTTTTACCATTCTGTTTCTGACATTGTTCATTATCCTAATTATTGCAGCCCATGCAATTTACAGTAGATTTCAGTCTTGTTAATAAAACCTATTGAAAACTTCACTGCATCTCTTTCATTGCCTGTGGGTGACTGAAACCCCTTGCTCATGTGAGAAGAGGGTAATCTCCGTTTAACCACGACTTCCCTGAGATGTGCAACTCTTGAGTCCATAAATAAAGGCTGCCACAAATCACCTTTTACTGTTTGGGTTTTTGGTGAGGTACTGCTTGTGAGCCGGAAGGGTTGGGCTGACAGTTGTGACTTGCTGTAGGATTGGTCTAGTCACTTACATACAAAAGTGCTGTCATCCCTCTACCAGCAGTCTTGACTAGAGCAAGAATCCAACTACAACACTTCATTGAAACACATTGACAGCTACATTAGGTTCCCCCAACGATGGGATTTGCCCTATGTGAAGGCAGACTTCTATGATGTGGGACACAATATGCCACGCATGTAGCCTTGGTCCCTCCCTGTGCCAATGAACAGGTGTATAGGAACAGGGAAAACTACCACTTCATCAATGTTTAGGTGGTGTGTGTGGCAGACCAATACATTTTCCTAAGTGACAGACAAGTTTCCTGGATCTGTGCATGACTTCTACATTCTGAGGAACAGCAATGTCCCCCACATGATGGCACAACTACAGAGAGAGAGAGCTTGGCTCACTGGTATGTATGCAATTGGAAATGTGTTTCTGAAATGGCACTTGTCATCACAATCGTCCCTGTGTCAGTACCTGTATTGTGACAGGTTCTACCTCTGTGCACAGAGGTGACTCTGGCTATCCTAACCTTTCCTGGCTGTTAACACCAGTGAAGTACCCTACTGCTGAAGGGGAACTCTGTTTTAATGAGGCCCACAGCAGGACGAGACGTGTAATACAAAGAACATTTGGCCTCCTGAAGGCCAGATTCAGGTGCCTGCACATCTTTGCATGTCTCTGGAGGTGCCCTCCTCTACATTCCCCAGAAGGTATGACAGACCATAGTTGCCTGCTGCATGCTCCACAATCTGGCCCTGAGACGTCAGATACCCTTACTAACTGATGATGAGGAGGAAGCTGGACCAGTGGCTGGTGATGCAGAAATGGAAAGTGATGAGAATGCAGATGAGGAAGGTGCAGCTGAGACCAGGGCAGAGCTCATCTATCATTACTTCCAGTTACATACAGGTATGCTGTGTGTGTATTTTGATGTATACTATTTCAACATCCTTTGCTGTCAACGGTCCTCCTGATTTGGATTCTCAGTGGTGGTGTAAAGTGTTCCTATCCCTATGTGTGTATTGTGTGAGGTGACTGAATGCATGTAAGCTGCTGACTGAATATGTATCTTCTCTACCATGTGTACACTCTCTGCAGATAGCAAGAATGACAGCCCTGTACAGTGGTGAGTGTCATGCATTCTCCTGTTCTCATGTCATTCCAGCAAGTGACTGTGGTGGTCATTCTGACCCTGGCGGTCTTTGACCGCCAGGGCGGAGGACCGCGGGAGCACCGCCGACAGGCCGGCGGTGCTCCAATGGGGATTCCGACCGCGGCGGTAAAGCCGCGGTCGGACCGGCACCACTGGCGGGGTCCCGCCAGTGTACCGCGGCCCCATTGAATCCTTCGCGGCGGCGCAGCTTGCTGCACCGCCGCGGGGATTCCGACCCCCCCTACCGCCATCCAGATCCCGGCGGTCGGACCGCCGAGATCCGGATGGCGGTAGGGGGGGTCGCGGGGCCCCTGGGGGCCCCTGCAGTGCCCATGCCACTGGCATGGGCATTGCAGGGGCCCCCGTAAGAGGGCCCCTACATGTATTTCACTGTCTGCTGCGCAGACAGTGAAATACGCGACGGGTGCAACTGCACCCGTCGCACAGCTTCCACTCCGCCGGCTCGATTCCGAGCCGGCTTCATCGTGGAAGCCTCTTTCCCGCTGGGCTGGCTGGCGGTCTGAAGGCGACCGCCCGCCAGCCCAGCGGGAAAGTCAGAATTACCGCCGCGGTCTTTCGACCGCGGAACGGTAACCTGACAGCGGGACTTTGGCGGGCGGCCTCTGCCGCCCGCCAAGGTCAGAATGAGGGCCTGTGTCTTGTTCTTCCTTGGCACTCCTACCTATTGCTTGATCCACTCATGTTAATTAGCTTTTGGTTACTGTTCACAGAGATGGGTTAAGCACAAAGGAGATGTGATGTATTACCTAAGACTGGTGATGTGGAAGTGATATCTGTTGTGCCCTGACTGAATGGCTATCTACAATGGACAGGACAACTATGTACTGAATATGTGCTTTGTGTGGTACCATGCCTGCAAGCCTGATGGTAGTCTCTGTCATGATCTTTTTGCAGGTTGGATATTTGTATTTACTGTTGTGTGTGGCTATACTGGTGTCTCCCTTACATCTACCCTGGGCCATTTCTGTTGTACTGTGTCTCCTGCAGATGATGCCTCTCTCTTTAGTCCATTTCACTGCTTGTTGGATTAGGGCACCATGCCCACATGGCATTTTGTGAACCAAACATTTGTATGTGTGCAAATAAAGACACAAATGTAGTTGCTGTGATCTAAAGTGTTTATTGTGCATACAGTGGCAAACAGGTGATGAGTGGGGTCATGGCAGTTGCTATCCTCATAGTAGGTAGCACAGTTGTTGGTAGCACAGGTCCAGTGTCCATGGGCCATTGGAAAATGGAGTAATGTCAGTGAACAGTCAACAGGGAGTCTCAGTGGCACACAAGGGAGTATAATCAGGAAAGGGTCACTTCCTGGCAGTGGGTTTGGTTTTGGCATCTGCTCCAGCTGAATGTCTGGATGGACATCCATGTTTGCGGGGGTTCTTCAGCTACAGAGGGAGGGGTGCCTGAGGCCTGGGGTTCCCCTGTCAGGGCCTCCATTCCACAAGCAGCCGCAGATGGCTCAGATGTGATGTGCCTAGTGGAAGGGGCCTAATGGTGGGTGAGAGAAGCAGGCAGAGTGGTGTTGATGTCCTTTAGCACCACTGCAATGGATACCATGGTGGCATTGTTGGCCTGCCACTGCTGCATGACCTCCTGGTGGTATTCCATCTGCAGCCTCTCGTTTTCCCCCAACATGGTTATTATCTGGCCCATCCTTGTCCTGGGATTGATGATATGCTTCCAGGACCTGGTAGAAGGCTTCCTGGTCAGGTGGCTGCCATGGATGCCCCATAGGTCCCCACCCACACCCCCTTACCCCATGTGCCTGTGCCCCTGGCATGGTGTGCCCACTCCCAGTGTCAGCAGAACCTTTATTGTCTTGGGTATGAGGGGGTGATTCAGGTCCCTATACTGTTGGGCACACAATTGATTGTGCAGTCGTTAGGGCACAGGTTTGGAGACAAAAGTTTGGCAGTGCTGTTGGTGCCACAGGGAGGGGGCGGGTGTGATGTGGGCAAGGTGCAGCAGGAAATGGTAGACTGACCAGAGGTCAAAGATGGGCCAGGTAGGTTGTCAATATCCAGACATCCTGCGCCATTATCCTCACTGGGGTCTTCATCCTGAGGAGGGTTGGGGGTCTTTGGTATCCTCCTCATGGAGGCAGTGGCAGGGGTACGTGTTGATGGAGTGAGAAAGGGTTAAAATTGTGGAGTTGTGATTGGTTGTATGTTTGTCGGATGCATACAGTGGCTTGACTTGATTCCAGCATTGGCAATGACAGGTGCAACTGTGTTAACATAGTTTGTGGATGGTGGATTGTGGCATGTGTACCATGCTCTATGTGGATTGTTTTGCATTGTGTAGTGCCATTGCAGCGCGGTCATTGCCATGTCGTGGTCCTCAGTTGAAGCATCCAGTTGTAGTAGCTAGTGCAATAGTCATACATGCAAGTGATGTGATGTGGAGTGCACATTGCATGTATTGGTGTGGATGGACTAGTGCATTGTGGGAGTGGTTGTGATAGTTATTGGCTGTGCTATCCATTCACTTGGCACAGAGTGTGTGGGCACTGGGCCAGGGTGGTGGTGTGGCATGCAGGAGAGGGGCATTTGGTGATAAGGTGTGAGGTGTAGTGGGAGATGGGTTGAATTGGGAAGTGTTTGGGTGGTGAGGCGGCATGCTGGACAGGTCTTTTAGTGCCAGGGATTGTTTGTTACTCACCAGAGTCCAGTCATCTGGGTAGTCCAGTCAGGCCCTCAGGATGCAGTATGTCCATGACCTTCTCCTCCCATGATGTGAGCTCTGGGGGAGGAGGTGGGGCCCCACCGCCAATCTTGTGCACGGCTATCTGGTGTCATGAAACCATGGACTGCACCTTCTCCCGTAGGGTGTTTCATCTCTTCCTGATGTCCTCCCTTGTGCGTGGATGGTTGCCCACTGAGTTGACTATTCTCTTCCACAATTCTATTTTCCTTGCTATGGATGTTTGCTGTACCTGTGCTCCAAACAGTTGCAGCTCAACCCTGATGATTTAATTAACAATGACCCTAAACGCATCGTCTGTGAATCGTGGGTGCTTATGAAATGCCATGGTGATTGTGTTGTGGGTGGGTGTTGTGTGCAGTGTAGGGCGCTTAGTGTGGTGGGGATGTTTTGTTGTGACTGCTGTTTGATTATGGTGTTTGTGTATAGTTGTGATCTGTGTATAATGTTGTTCGTGCAGTTCTGTGGTGAATGGTGAGTGTGAAGTGTAAATGTTCCTATGGTGTATGAGTGCCAGGTAATAGGTTTGTGACTTCTGGTGTATGAGGTGGTCATTTTAGTTGCAAAAGATTGTTGGTTGTGTGGGGGGGTGATATATTGTGCTGTGAGTAGGTGTGTCTGGTGTGTGAACGTGTGTCAAGTGTGGGTTATTCAAACTGTCCAATATGGTGTTGTGTTCTGGCAGGAGTATTCTGAGCACAGTGGTTCGGAACGCCAATGGTTTTCCGCCATGGTAGAACCGCTGGGGTGATTTGGGGGGAGGTCGTAATCTGGCGGGTGGAAGGTTGTCGGCATGGCAGTGCTGGTGGTGGAACTGCTTCATTCCCACCATCCGGAGTGCTGGCGCTGTCCATTTTGTGCCTGTAATTTGGTGGTCTTCATAGTGTGACTCTTAATACGGCGATCAGATTACCGCCAACATGGTGTTTTTTTCATGCCCGTCACTGCGGCAGTCTTGCAATAAGACTGCCAAAGTTGTAATGAGGGCTTTAGTCCTGCTTTATATTCTGTATAAGAAACGTGAACCAGAGATGCCCAGAGTTCTTATCAGGGCACATATTCTTGCAGGTGATGACAGTAATGGCAAAATTGGAACAAAGCTTTGAGCTTTAACTGCTTAGCCTATGAATTTTCTTAAAGGATTTGCTGAGACAGATGACTTTGAATTTAAAGATGTAGAAAAATACCTTGTGACTGTGTGGAAAACGAGTTCTAACTGTCACACATTTGATGATCTTCGGTACAGTGATCAGTCCCGCAAACTGACCTTCCACCGACGTCTTATTCTTTGCGTGAACACATTAAAAGTGTGTTCTACTCGATCAGAAGATGTGTAAATGTTTTGGATCATGCATATGTAGAGAAAGATCTGTATGAATTTGTTTGGGAAGATACTGATGGAGTTTCAAAACCTATGAAATTTCTAAAGCCTCTATACACAGAACTTATTTGTACATGTACTTGCAAAACCTGGACTACAAAAAGATGTCCTTGTCGATATACTCTTCTCAAATGTTCAAAATTCTATAAATGTACCACGAGCTTTTGCCGAAACAAATAAATAAAGTGAACTAAAAAAAATGTGCCTAAAACAGGAGTGATAAACATTATTTTAGGAGTTATTTTTTGTCTCTTTAACACTACGTGACCCCCTAAACCTATGTTTTGACACCAAAATGAAGTATATTGGTCTCATTGTTCCTGAAATATTACATCATCACTGCAACACATCAGCCATTTTTAAAAATGTCGTCCAGAAAATACTGGCCCAGATCAGCAATGTCTACCCAAGCTAAATTACTACTAAATCTACTGATAAAAAACACAAATCAAAAATGAAAATCTCAGGACAACAATTTATTTACGAGGTATATCAGGGGGCCGGACTATAATGCATAATACATGGGCACTTGTTGAACTTTCAGGAATAAAGATCTAGACTACAAGGAGTCTATATTTATTTTCGATGTGGAAGGGAATAAATAAGAAATATGGCAAAATGATTACACACTAGTCTGTCGCCTGTCTGAATTAACTGAGTATTTGATAACAAAATCTAACCCAAAAAAGCAATCAGTGGTAGTTGCATGTGATTTCTGTTGCTTTTTAAGACTAATCCAAGGGAGATCTTACATTTTCATAAACACCACAATTTTTACATGCCATTTTTTTTGTTGGAGATGAAAATTACTAGTGTCAATACTTTTTCTAGTTCTAGTGCTACCACTGGTGGTAACCCAGTAGCAAGTACTGTTCCACCGGGAGGAATTTTCTCCTTCTGTAATGGCCACTACATCATCGCTAGTTTGAATTTCCCAAACCAAAAGCTGTATTTATAGGTCCCTTTTCGTAAAGAGATCCCAAGAATTAGAGTTACAGGTGAATAATGTGTATCATTTGTGTATCAAACAAGGAAAGAGTTTGGTTTGTTTCAATCCTATTGAAATGTTTGTTTCTATCACATTTTACATATGCCTCATTTGCGCTTTCCTTGCTGTAGTTATAGTAGTTATATTTGGAAATACGTGTATAATTCATTTACAACAATTTACATTTTGTTGTGTGTTAAATCCTTTACACTCCTTGTCCTCAGCAAGATTCTCACTTGGTTTAAATATCAATGTTTATGTTAAGAGAAAAATCAATTTATCATACAACTTTCCTTGACATTTGAACTCTCTCATTGAAAAGACTGCAAATGAAACATGATAACAACATATTTAAAGGCCTTTTTATTATTTATTCTGAGAACCTCTTGCAAGTTTATTTTGGGATGTTGCAGCACCTCCTGCACTCCTACTTGCAGTGCAACTGCATTACCCTCTGTCCCATCTCTCATAAGCTCAACAGAATTGGCATGCTGACAGCAATGGCATTAACTTCCTCATACTTGCCAACTCTATCAATTCAGACTCTAGGTTACAGTTTTTAGTAATGCCTGCCTTCTACAGATCATCAACAATTTTCTCTAACAACACAGATCGGCTGTACTTTTTGTGACAGCACAGTTCACAATACGTACCAGTGGTCACACAACCCTACAGTTTCCAACCATGCAGCGAGAGGAGTCATCGTGGTCTTCATTCTCCGACTGAGGCTATCTCGCATTGGGCTCATTACCATGTTGAACCCCCCTACCCAATACCATCATCTCTGCTGGCATTTGCACCAGGGGTGTGGCTAAGGCAGTTTAAGAAGGTTTCAAAAAATGCCAGGGGAAAATAAGCATTGATGATCGATCAGGACTGCCATTTGAGCAAGCCAGTAATGGTCACAAAGCAGCTAAGTGGGTCTACATGCACAGCTGATACAATTAGTAGGAATGGTTTCTGAAGCAGTACGCCCACTTACGTAGCCCCACACATGTAACCAGCATCTTAAACTCAGGTATACATGTGACTCCCAAAGAAGGAACAGGTAAGTGGGACTCCTGAAGCAAAAGGATGTTGGGTCCCAACGTTTTGGCATGGTTAAGAACTGCTGCTCTCTTAAACTTATCACTAAGTCCATTACCAGTCCATGTCAGTATGAGATGGTGCCTGTCTGGATTAAGGTATGTCATGCTGGAAGGTGTGGGCAATGTTAGGATGGAGTATGTCCAACCAAGCAGTGTAAGGAAAATCCCAAATTATAGCACCCCAAACCAGGAGTGCCACAGAAATCCCTTTGCTAATACCACTCTCCCTGCAATTTATGAACTGTAGTATGTGTTGCCATTTGACATTGCCCCTTCAACCAATATCCAGCACTGTCAAGAACAGACAAGATCACAGTCATCTATTGATAGAGGCTAGGGATGTTATATAGTTCAGTCCACTCTAGGGAACTTAGTAAACTCTACCACCTCACTGCCCCTCTCTAGCCCCCAGTAAAAGAATGTAATAGTATGAGGTATCAATAGTTTAACTGTAGTATACATGAATTGGTATTGCTGAATACCAACATTCAGGGTATCCATAGAGACAATTCCCATCATCACCAGCTGACACCTCTGTCTTCAGTCTAAGAATATAGATTGTTATCATCCATGCTTGCTTTCAATCAGCTAACAAGGCCTTTTCAGACCCAGGTCTGCTGCTCCATGAAGCGTGTGATTCAGCCCCCAAGATTAGGCCTCTCCCATCTGTTACAGATGAGTCTCTATTTTCCTCTATATCCAGCCAGCTGGGCACTGACTAAGCCTGCCCTCAACGGCCACAGTGTCTGCTCCACTCTGGATGGGTGATTTTCCAGATGTCTGTGTAATGGGCTAGGTGATCTCCCAGTGCTGCACAGTGGGGGCCTCTGCTCTGCTCATATCGATGCCTCCTCAGTGGTGTTGAAGAGGTATGATTTCCCTTGATGGATCACCTTAAGTCTCACCACGTGAAGGAAAATGCATTTGATCTGCATGGTTTCATGTTTAACTTTCACTTTGGCAAAAGTCCCCTTTTGCTCTTGGACCAGCGTCATTTAGTCTGGGAAAATCATTATTGTGCTAACAGAGTCCAGCATGACCCTTTGTTGGGCATGAGCCTCCTTTAAAATAGCATTTGTGTCTATAGTTAAGCAGTCGCATTATGACAGGATGCGGCGGGGCGCCAAAAGGCAGCTTCAGAGTGAGGGATCTGTGTACTCTTTCAGTGATGAAATGGGAGGATAAGTCTTGGACAAGGATACAGGTTTTAACCATGTGGAAAAGAAAAGCCCAAGTCGCGGTCCTGCAATGATCTCAAGGACTCCAACTAGGAGTAGATTGTTCATCCTGGATCTACCCTCCGTGTCCTCCACATGCTTCTCCAGGTACAGCATGGCTGATCAGAGTTTCGTGAAATCCACAGGTACTTGACTCTCGCTGTCTCAGGTCCACTGGGTTTCCAGCTGGTGGCAGACAATTGGACCCTTGCGGATGCTAGTTGGATGGCTGGCTCTCAATCCGAGCTTCAGTGAAGCCCGGTCACTAACTTAGGTAGTCAACCCACAGCCCTCCACTTATAAAATAAACTTTGTAATGCTATAACATTCAATCATATTACTCTACATTCAAAATACATTTATAAAATTAATTAACATCAATATTTAATTTAAAAATATGTGATCTAATTGTTCTAAAAGTTCAATCATTTTTTCCGTATTCTTTACCATGCGGAGATCTCTTCCCCAACAGTGAAGGTCTCCGTCCAGTGTGCATAACATCAAATACAGTCATAAAGTCAATACTTGCAGTAACTTGATATTTTTTCTGTCTTCATCCCCTATTTCATGTAAATCTACATTTTTGAATAACTTTACACTCGTAACAAGTTATTCAAAACTGTAAGAGTAAATTTAAAAATGAAGATTTATCTACATGTAAATTTACCCTGGTGAACAGACCCTAATGTTGATGTACATTCTGAGTTGACATATGTATACAATGCAGTGTTTCTAGTTCTGTCCATGCAAGTTTACTTTATTCACGACGTACTGCTTTGGTATAAAACAGAGACTGTGAGAACAACCTATGCATAAGAAGTACCATATATTTCAATGGCCACCAGCATACACACAGCAGCTCCATAAGGCCTGCACACAGCACAGCGTAGAGTGGTAAAGAATGTGAAAGAAATTAATAGACTTTAGGAAATGTTCGGCTGTGTAACTGATGGTGCTGATGCACAGGTAGCGTCATTGCTATCTCAAGAGGGCATTCTCTCATTTGCATGGGGGCACGGGCCCATGCAAATAAGATAATCTCTCTACCTCCGTGCCTGTGCTGTATAATGGACGTGGGTGGAAACACAAAGAAGCTGTCAGGAGGTACACTGCCATGGACCCCACCAGCAAGGGGATCTCTTCTCTCGCTCTCTTTAAATTGCAGATGGGTTGCCGTCTGAACAGTGAAACACAGAGCAGCTTTAACCCCTTCGCTGCAGGACTTTTCCCCTCCGGTGCCGAGCCCTTTTTTTTGGCTATTTGGTGTAGTTCACACTTAGGCCCTCATAACGTTTTGTCCACATATGCTATCCATGTCAAATTTTAGTAATTTTTTTCCAACATCCTAGGGATTCTAAAGGTACCCAGAGTTTGTGGGTTACCCTACGGGTGACCAAGAAATTAGCCAAAACACAGCTAAAATGTTGGCTTTTGTTCACAAAAAAAGTGCTGCAGAAGAAAACATGTGTTTTTCCCCTGAAAATGGCATCAAAAAGGGGTTTGCAGTGATAAAATCACCATCTTCCCAGTTTTCAGGAACAGGCAGACTTGAGTCAGAAAACCTAACTTTTCAACAAAAAAAAATTAATTTTACTGGGACATACCCCATTTTTACTATTTGTTGTGCTTTCAGCCTCCTTCCAGTTAGTGACAGAAACGGGTGTAAAACCAATGCTGGATCCCAGACAGCTAAAATAAAAAATATTGAAATTGAGGTGAAAAAAAGTCATTTAAGTCGATGTTTTCTTCCATAACTTTTTCCAGCTGTGGCAGATGTTTGAAAGCAATATACTGTCATGTTTGCTGGACTTTTCTGGTTGCAGGGATATCTAGGGCTTGTAGGTTCATCAAGAACCCTAGGTACCCAAAGCCAATAAATGAGCTGCACCTTGCAATGGGTTTTCATTGTATACCCGGTATACAACAATTCATTTAGAGAAATATAAAGAGTGAAAAATAGGTACTAAGGAAACCTTTGTATTTCCGAAATGGGCACAAGATACGGTGTTGAGAAGCAGTGGTTATTTGCACTTTTCTGTCTTTCGGGGTCCCCATACTAGCATGTGAATTACAGAGCAATTTTTCTCAAATAGACTTCTTTTTTACACACTATGCTACATTTTGAAGGAAAAAATTTACAGAAAGACAAGGGTTAATATCACTTGTTCTTCCATTCTGTGTTCCCCCAAGTCTCCCGATAAAAAAGGTACCTCACGTGTGTGGGTAGGCCTAGTGCCCACGACAGGAAATGCAACATGGACACATCACATTTTTACATTGAAATCTAACGTGTTTTTAGGAAAGTGCCTAGCTGTGGATTTCTGTCCTCTAGCTCAGCCGGCACCTAGGGAAACGTAGCAAACCTGTGCATTATTTAAAACTAGACACCTAGGGAAATCCAGGATGGGGTGACTTTTGGGGGTCGCACCAGGTTCTGTAACCTAGAATCCTTTGGAAACCTCAACATTTGGCACAAAAAGCACTTTTTCATCAAATTTCGGTGATGGAAAGTTCTGGAATCTGAGAGGAGCCACAAACTTCCTTCCACCCAGCAAACCTCCAAGTCTCCCGATAATAATGGTACCTCACTTGTTTGGGTAGGCCTAATGCCCGCAACAAGAGATGCCCCAAAACACAATATGGACACATCACATTTTCCCAAGGAAAACTGACCTGTTTTTTGCAAGGTACCTAGCTGTAGATTTTGGCCTCTAAGCTCAGCCGGAACCTAGGGAAACTTAGCTAATCTACACATTTTTTAAAACTAGACACCTAGGGGAATCCAAGATGGGGTGACTTGTGGGGCTCTCACCAGGTTCTGTTACCCAGAATCCTTACCAAACCTCAAAATTTGACATTTTGATGTGTAGATGGATCAAGTGCCTGTGACAGTGAAGAGCTAAAAACATGTCGAAAATGAGGGGGAACCAAAGTGGGTCCAAAAGGGCAGTTTGAAAAAAAAATTCTTAGGCTGACAAGTGGGGCAGAATTTTTATCAGTATATATGCGACAATGCTGGGTGGTAGAAATTTTGTGGATTCCTTCAAATTCCGGAAGGTTCCATCACAAAAATGTATAATTTCAGGCAAAGTTGGAGGTTTGCATGGCATTGTGGGTAAGAAAATGGTGCAGGTGCATGTGAAGCACACCACTCTGGACTCACCCAGATGTTTAGTTTTCAGATGTGTCTAGATCTCGTAGGTTTGTCTAGATGTCAGAGTCCCAAAGTTTAAAAAGTGCAGCCCTCATCATTCCAAGTAGGATGATTTTGAGAGTTAGCCAAGCTCTCATGGCCCAAATGTAAAACCACAACCCAAAATAAACAAATGTCCCCTTTGCTTGCTGTTGGGATAAGATCTTTTAGTGCGTGGGGGGGGGAAGAGCTGAAAGGCTGTTACCCCCTTCAGTTAGGGTGGGGGCATAACCAGGTCCATACTGGCTGGTAGCCACCCCCCCCCCACACACTATTTTTTGTTTTTTATTAATTCCCTGGCATCTAGTAGGCTTTCTGACCCCCTGGGGAGTGGAACTGGGGTAACTGCCCCATCTGCCCACCGATGGGCAGAACAACTTTGTCCCCATTTATTTGGAGTGTGGGTATGGCCATACCCCACCCTCTTTTTTAAAAACAAATCTTCCCTGGTGTCTAGTGGGCAGATGGGCCTTACAAAAATAGGCCGATCTGCCCCCAAGGGAGGCAGAAATGGGCAACAGTAATGTGCCCCCCTGGGGAGTGACCCTTGCCCAATGGGCTGCCCCCCCCCAAACAAAACACACACACCAATCCCTGGTGCCTAAGTGGTTTCTGTCCCCCTTGGCGGCAGATTGGCTTAACAGAAAAGCCCAATCTGCCCCCAAGGGGGGCAGAAATGCCTTAAAATAAAATTGACCCTCAAGGGAGCGACCCTTGCCTAAGGGGTCACTCCCCTTCTGTGAAATTGGTGCAAAACAAATCCCTGGTGTCTAGTGGTTGCTTCCCCCCTCGGGGCAGATTGGCCTAATAAAAATAGGCCGATCAGGGGGGGCGTGGCCGAGGCGTCAAGATGGCGGACGCACTTCTGTAGTGCTCCGGACCCCTCCATCATCCGCCTCTAACTGACACGCCATCCAGCCCCATCAGAGGACCCTCTTGGTCCCTGTGACCTCGCTGTAATGGTGCCGCAGCTCCCCCTGTGAGGTTGATGGGCTTTTCGGCCCGAGATTTGCGGGCCGCGGGACCGGAGGGACCCAAAATGGCGGACGACAGCTGAGGCCGCGATCCTGGGCCTTCGGAGGAGAGACGAGCGGCGGTGACCGCCCACCGCATATCGGCGGCAGAGCCTGGGGTTGGGGCCACGGGTCCGCATCATCTGGGGCGGCCCCCGCGGTTTAGGGGTGTTGGACCTTCCCCTCCCCCCCTCCTCCTCTGCACCCCGCCCGAGGCTGCGGCGGCCGGACCGGAGTTGGACCGGTACTCCTCGGAGGTGGACCTTGCAGCCTGGAGGAGAATCGTGGGACCGAAGCCCTCCTCCCCCCCTCCTGTAGGACGTGACATCAGGGGGAGGACCCGTCGAGGGACAGACAGGCAACAATCAAGGCCGGAGCCGCTGGAGACATCGTCGCGCGCGCGCCGGGCCCTGGGTGGAGGCCGGCCCGCGCTGGCCCCTGCCTGTGAGTCTCTTGCCGGCCCGGCAGGCAACAATCAAGGCCGGAGCCGCTGGAGACATCGGCGCGCGCCCGCCGGGCCCTGGGTGGAGGCCGGCTCGCGCTGGCCCCTGCCTGTTGCCCGGATCTGTGCCGAGCCCAGAGACTGGTATCCGGGGATGAACTGAACCGGAATCCTCCTTCTCCCCCCCGTTCTGGGACGTGGCATCGGAGGGAAAGACCCGTTGGGGGGCAGCCTAGAGGTCCCATGCAGGCCCGACCGGCGGTACACTAGGCCGGAATGACGAGAGGCAGTGGCATACAAACTGGGCCCGGAGGGGAGGATCGGGGTCCGGCCTACTGCCTGGAACTGCTGTGGGCCCAGTAGCTAATGAAGGGAGACAGCTGAGTCCGGGTCGTGGGGGCCAGCCTTAGATCCTGCTAAATTGCACGGAAGAACCCTACAAAATCACGCCGCGCATCCAGATATTGAAACCTCAAACCGGGGCCACGCCAGACTTGTCATGGGCAAAGACAGATCAGCGCGACAAACGATGGCTCAGACCCGCATAGACCAGTTTACCACGGGTGAGGTTAGAGTGGACGTGGCCCTGGTCAGACAAGACCTCTGCAACGCCACAGCCCGTATCACAGAGGCCGAATCTAGGATCTCCACGGTAGAGGAGGACGTAGCCGTCCTCAAGGCCCAGGTTTCCGCGCTGACGACTCGTACCTCAGAGCTGCATAGGAGAGCCGAAGACGCCGAGATCAGGTCAAGATGAAACAACCTTCGCCTGGTGGGCCTTCCTGAAAACACAGCAGAAACATCTCTTGTCCAATACCTAGAGGACTGGCTCCGCTCCTGGATCCCCACTGATCTTCTCACACCATGGTTCGCTATCGAGCGAGCCAACAGGGCCTTACAGGTTAAACCCCCGCCGGGCGCCTCACCCAGGTCAGTGATACTATGCCTCTTTAACTTCAAAGACAGAGATGTGATTCTACAAGAGGCACGTACAAAGGGAGACTCACCTGCAACGGAGCTAGGGTTCTTCTGTTCCCGGACTACACGCGAGAAGTTCAACAACAACGCCGCTCATTCACGGAGGTGAAACAAAAGCTGAAAGCCATGGATATCCAATATCGACTCTTGTTCCCAGCGCGACTCCGTGTGGTCTATAACAACAAAACCCAGTTCTTCGACCACCCGACTGCTGCCTGGACTTGGCTGACAGAGGAGATCCCCCTGGGCCTCTCCGGGGGCGGCGTGGGCCCTTCCCAGGGTCTGGGACCGGACCGACCCTGGGGACGGCCGCTGGACCGACACCGCTGCACACGATCACGGCGGCGCGGGGCATCGACGGGATCCCCTGCGAAATCACCCCCGGGATCCCACCGGGCAGAGTTGCGGGATCTATGTACGGACCACAGCCCTGGAAGCTCCAGTGACGGCCCCGTGGTGGCGGGTGAGGGACGGGCCGACCCGGGCCCCTGGAGGACTCAGACTTATCGCACAGCACGGTGCTGTGAACCCGCTAACGCCGGGAGACACTTGGAGGGGAGTCCCTAGCGGACCAACGGGGCATAAAGTCCAGACAATCTTATTGTTACTTATCGCAATTCTAGACTTAATCCGAAAATGGAGGGGTCCACCATCACTATAGTTACCGCTACCTCATCAGTTTAGAGTACACCTCACCAGTTCCAGACGGGAGGTGGTTATATGGGCGACAGATGCTTTTGGGGGGAAGTATGGGGTGGGAAGGGAGTTGGGGGCAAGGGAGTTCAGGCCGAGTTGTACAGGCCACCAGTACCGCATTTAGGTTACCAACACGTTTCATTTTTAGGTCTAGCAGACAGAACAAGAACTACAGGGACTCAAATGACCATGGGAAAACACACACCCCACAAAACCAAGGACCAGGCGAGGGCTTCCCAATATTTCAGGGTCCACTGGAGATAGGCCCGAGCGAATATGAAGAACACCTTTTAAACACTCACCCCCCTATGAACCAAATACAGGTTATCTCATGGAACGTCAATGGACTCCTAGATAAAATAAAACGCACCGCCGTACTCACGTACGCAAACAGACACAGGCTAGACGTGCTTCTGTTACAAGAAACCCATCTTCAGGGAGACAACTGTCCCTTCCTGGCTCGTAGGGGCTTTGACAGAATCTACCACGCCGGGTTCACCCGTGGCTCTAGGGGAGTGGCTATACTTCTTCATAGATCCTTCCCCATAACAAATATACAAGCACAAAGAGATCAACACGGGCGTTACATAGCTATTACAGGGAAAATTGAAGGGAACACGATCAATATGGTCAGCACTTATGTCCCCCCCACATTGGTTCGAAAAACTTTAGATGATCTCTCCCAGCTGCTTCTAAATCTACCATCAGGGCTCACAATGATAGGAGGGGACTTTAACTCCACCCCAGACCAAACAATAGACGTGACCGGCCCAATCTCCGCAAATAGACACACAATGGCAACGGGGCTCAGGGGGTGGCTCTCGGCGACGGGGCTCTGTGACGCCTGGCGAGTATGGCACCCAAGACGGCGTCAATTTACCCACACGTCAGCTGCTCATGGTTCACAATCCAGGATAGACCTGGTCCTTCTTCCGAGCACTGACTGTGCAGCTCTCTCCCACGTTGAACTGTTGCCGAGGGGAATCTCTGACCACGCTCCACTCCGATTCATTATAGGTCACACCCAATACCGGATTCGTCCAATGTGGCGACTAAATGCATGGTACCTCCAAGACCAAGGTTATGTGGAACAGATGCGCGAGGAGATAAAAGAATATTTTGAGCTGAACGAAGGGTCGGTGTCATCCACAGGTACTTTGTGGGCGGCGGGTAAGGCGGTGCTAAGAGGTAGGGCCAAACACCTGATACGGATCCAAGAACGTACTCGAACCCAACATATCGAAAAGTTGGAGTTAAGAGTCAAAGCCCTGGAAAATGAAAATGAACTAAGCCCGACAGACAAAACGACAAGACAAATAAGCTTACTCCGAGAGGAAATAAGAGACCAATCCCTAGAATCGGCTAAATACATATGGAGAGCTAGCACTGCAAAAATCTACAGCTGGGGTGACAAGACCGGTAAAATGCTACATTGGCTGGTATCTCACCACCAGGTCTCCAAGATAGTCCCCGAAATTTGAGATGGGGAGGGAAACACTGTTGTTAAACATGCAGAAATCGCAAATGCCTTTGCCACATACTACCAAACTCTTTATAAAGCGTCGGGACGGATCAATATGAGTGTAGCCAGACAGTTACTGGACGAAACCCCCCTCCCGCGGTTGTCAGCGATAGAGGCAAAGGCCTTAGACGAACCTGTCAAAACAGAAGAAATCCAGATGGCCACTTCGGCCCTGGGCGCTGGGAAAACGCCAGGACCCAACGGACTCCCCGCAGAATACTATAAGGTCTTTAGAGAGGAATTAACACCGCACCTGTTGAACCTCTTCACAGAGGTTGATAGCAGTGGTGTCTTCCCCAGAGAACTGGATACAGCTACCATTGTGGTGCTCCCTAAGACTCAACCCCCCTCATTACTCTGTGCCGATTACAGGCCGATCTCACTTATCAATACAGAGATAAAAAGTTTTGCAACCATCCTTGCCACCCGTCTTAAAAAGACTTTTCCCCAACTTATAAACCCAGATCAATGTGGCTTCATGGCCACTCGCAGCACTCGGCATTGCATCCGAGGGCTGCACATAGCATTAGCTGAACGCGGCCACTTGACCCGGGACCTTGCCCTTTTACTCATTGACTTCGAAAAAGCATTTGACTCTGTTGATTGGGGTTTTCTCCGATTGGTACTCCGACGCGCGGGCTTGGGCACTAGATTCTGCCGCTTGGTTCAGGCACTATACATCAACCCCACTGCCCGGGTGCAGGTTAACGGTTCTCTGTCGTCAACCCTAGAGATTCACAGGGGCACACAACAGGGTTGTCCTCTATCCCCCCTTCTATTCACCTTAGCCATTGAACCCCTGGCGCAGATGGTGAGATCCGACCCAATATATATCGCTGACGATGGAAACACTCCCAGGAAGATAGAATAGCACTTTATGCAGACGATGTCTTGCTATACATGGAAGAACCTAGTGTAACAGGCCCGAGATGCCTCAGACTGCTGGAACGCTATGAAGTGGCTTCGGGTCTGAAAATGAACCCTGCTAAATCCATACTAATTCTGCTTGCACACTGACGAGATTGCTTTGACTCGCAGGAGCACATACAATTGGGTGGACTAAGCTTTAAATATCTGGGCATCTGGGTATCACTACTGCCAGAACTAACATGGGCCAAAAATTTGACTCCCTTGATGTCACGCATAAAAACCGATCTCCAGAAATGGCACACTATACCATTAAACGTACTGGGCCGAGTGGCTCTATACAAGATGATGATTCTGCTGAGGCTCCTCTACACCTTTCAAAACTTCCCCCTACCCATCCCCCGCTCATGGTTCAAAGCCCTTGAAAGAGCCACAGGAATATTCTTCTGGAAGGGTACCAGACACCGCGTAGCGGCCCATCACTGCCAAAGAGGGATTTACGATGGAGGTCTGGGGGCCTCCGACCCCTACCTTTACTATCTAGCCTCCCAATTAATAGTGATACACGACTGGTTTAATGGGGGATGGGGAGACCCAGCCTACCGAGTAGAATTGGAGATCCTAGGGTTTTCTCGCCTTCTAGACATAATGTACGGGAACCCCCTGCCCCGAGAAATGGGAGAAGTTACCAAAGTGATTTTTCAGGCATGGCGAGCTGCCCTGAGATACACCCACTGGAACACCACAGTTACACACCAAACTCCACTGTGGAGAGGGAAATGGCTAAGCGCAACTGCAGCTCTGGAAGGATTCCGGAAATGGGATCTGGTGATCTGGTGGGCATCTCCCTGGTTGGAGACGTATGGGCAGGGGACTCCATGAAATCTTTTCAAGACTTAGGGAGGGATTTTCAACTAGCCCCAACACAATTCTTCCGATATCTCCAACTCAGGCATGCCTTAAAAACCCACATACCAGCAGCAAGTTCTCTACCAGACTTTAACCCGCTAGAAGCCAAATTACTCATGGGGAACCTGGGAGGGAAAGGGGTTTCCCAAATTTACAAAACACTAATCAACAATGCCCCTGGGGACGTGAACCTCATTAGATCCAGATGGGAGACATGGTTGGGAGCCCTAGAGGACACAGAATGGAGGGAGGCTCTGATGGCACCCAGGTCCTTATCAGTATCGGCCAGGCTCCGCACAGTGCAATTCTATTACCTGCACAGTGCGTACTTATCTCCTGCTAGGCTATACCGCGCAGGTCTACGACCCTCAGCCCAATGCCCAAGATGCTTGCTCGAACCTGCAGATTTTTTCCACATGGTCTGGTCATGTCAAGTGGTTCAGTCCTACTGGGACTCAGTGTTTCGAGTGCTGGAGAAAGTCTTGAATGGTGAAATACAAAGATCCGCCAAACTGGTCCTACTGGGTGTGTTGGAGGGCATGAGAGGAACACGGGCTCATCGAGCTCTGGTAGCCACAGCCCTGCTGATAGCTAAAAGGGACATAGCAGCAACATGGATCTCACCCGAGGGCCCAAAGCTCCATGAATGGAAGAAAGGGGTAGACTGGTGCGCGACCCAAGAAAAGGTGGTTTACGACTCTAGAGGGTGCCCGGGGAAATTTGAAAAGATATGGGGAAGATGGATAGACTTGCTGCCATAATAGAAGATGGGAACCTGGCCGAGACGGCAGCACTGGTAACAAGGCAATGGACCAACCCCATAGTTCTAGACTTTGATTTCCCACTTGGTATCTGTTTGGAATATACAAATGTCCTTAACTCTGTGTGCAATTTTATATGGAATAGAACTGTTAATGCTCCCTGCTTGACCTACCACAGTTCTTTGTTCTTTGTTGCTGTTTTATTATTTTTCTCAAAAACAATAAAATATGTTTATAATAAAAATAGGCCTATCTGCTCCCAAAGGGGGCAGAAATTACCTAAAATAGATTTGTCCCCCAGGGGAGTGACCCTTGCCTAAGGGGTCACTCCCCTCATGTAAAAAAAATAATATATCCCTGGTGCCTAGTGGCTTCTGCCCAGATTGGGGGCAGATCGGCCTAATTAAAATAGGCTGATCTGCCCCCATGGGGGGCAGAAATGGCCTTATAAAAAATGTTGTCCCCCCAGGGGAGCAACCGTTGCCTAAGGGGTCGCTCCCCTTCTTTGTTTTCAGCAAAAAAATAAAAAATCCCTGGTGTCTAGTGGGCATTTCTGCAGCACGATCTGTAACCGATTTCCTGCAGAAACGCTCTAAGAGACATCGGAGGAAAGGAAAAGCCTTTCCTTTCCTCCAATGCCTCTGCAACCTGCTCCTTCCCCCGTTCAGAAGAGAAACGTTTTTGTTTCTCTTCCAAATCAAGCGCAATGGTGGCAACCTCTGATGAGGTCAGCGCGCAATCACGCACTGACGTTATCTCACGAGGGTCAAGGGGAGCCGGGGGTGGAAGAGGAAGCAATTTCCCTTCCATCGCTGTCCAGGGGAGGGGAGTAGGAGGCCCACTGGGGGAGCACTAGCGCTCTCTCCCTGGGTCTGGTGCAGATGGAGCTAGTCTCGTCCTCGGTACATGGCAACGATTGCCAAGGGTGAGCGAGGCAAGCTTGTCTGTGGCACCCAAGGTGTTAAAGCAGCTGCTCTGTATTTCACTTGAATGTACTGCCTTCAGGGCAGCTTGAGTTTGCGGCATCCCTGAGGGCAGCGTATTTAATGTAATAAGGAACACTTTCCCTGTTTGAGTCTGGCACACCTGTTTTAAGGACCACCGTGGCGCAACAGGAAAAGTGTGCCTTTAGTGTAAAACGGGCCAGGAAGTTTTGTTTCAGAATGTGGGCAATTCGATTTGCACTGTTTCTGCTTATGCAATTTTGAAGCAATGTAAATCATCCGAAAACAGACTACTGTGAAATCATAAAATATACACAGATGGCTTATAAATCAGCTGAAGTGCATAGTAGAAAATGAAACTCTAATAAATGAATACTGCTTAAATTGCACGTTGTTTACTCAATTTTTGCTTATTTTTAAATAAAATCTAATTGATTTAACATCAAACATAGGACCATATTTCCCATACAAAAAGTGGAGGAAGAGTATTCTTTCCACATTTTGTAATATAATTAGGAAAACAAGTGTGAAATCAGTGTATTCCACATTTGAAATAAATTTGCAATATTCTATATTGCAGAAGGAGCACAAATGGAGCAGTTAAATTTGCTCTGTTTTTCCCAAGTTTAACGTTATGTAATATGGCCCAAGACTTCCATTGGAGTGGTTGTAATGTGAAATGTTATAAGTCTTCAAAGTGCACAACATTCTTGGTGCTGTTGTGTGGCTAAAATGTAAGTAATAATGCCGGTTTTATTTAGTGCCCTTCCTTAAAATACTATGGGCCTGATTTAGATGTTGGCGGAGGGGAATACTCCGTCACAAATGTGACGGATTTCCCGTCCACCGCATTATACGATCCCCTTATATCCTATGGAGATCGTAATGAGGTGGACGGATATTTGTCATGGTTGAGATGGAGTTTATCATCGGCCAACATCGATTCAGGCCCTATATTTGCTAAACCTACCATTATTGTGTACAGATGTATACACCTTAGCGGCTTCATGTTGACTTTTCACAACACAAGTACATGAAATCCTTGCAACAGTTATAAATTTAAATGTATACTGCGCACCTACCTAACATGCCTAACGTTTTACTGCACACTGAGGGCCATATTTATACTCCGTTTGCGCCGAAATTGCGTCGTTTTTTTTGACGCAATTTCGACGCAAAACTAACGCCAACTAACGCCATATTTATACTATGGCGTTAGAGGCGAATAGCGCCAAAGTTCCCGGAATGTGCGTCATTTTTTAGCGTGAACCCCTTCCTTGCGTTAATGATATGCAAGGGAGGCGTTCCCGTCTAAAAAATGACTCCCAGGCCTTTACGTGGTATTTATACTCCCGGGCAAAAGAGACGCCCGGGAGTTGGCGTGGCAAAAAACGGCGCATTTGCGCCACTTTTTAACGCCTGCTCAGGGCAGGCGTTAAGGGGCCTGTGGGCTCAAAATGAGCCCACAGGTGCCCTCCCATGCCCCCAGGGACCCCCCCTGCCACCCTTGCCCACCCCAGGAGGACCCCCAAGGATGGAGGGACCCACCCCAGGGACATTCAGGTAAGTTCAGGTAAGTTTTATTTTTTATTTTTTATATTTTATTTTGGTGGCATAGGGGGGCCTTATTTGTGCCCCCCTACATGCCACTATGCCCAATGACCATGCCCAGGGGACAGAAGTCCCCTGGGCATGGCCATTGGGCAAGGGGGCATGACTCCTATCTTTACAATGATAGGAGTCATGTTGATGGGGGATGGGCGTCGTTAAAAAATGGCGCAAGTCGGGTTAAGACGATTTTTTCGACGTAACCTGACTTGCCCCATTTTAAGACGCCCATGCGCCATTTTCCCCCTACGCCGGCGCTGTCTGGTCTACGTGGTTTCTTCCCACGCAAACCAGGCAGCGCCGGTCTGATTGCGCCGTCTAACGCCATTCCATAAATACAGCGCCCGCATGGCGCTTCAGAATGGCGTTAGACGGCGCAAAACTTTTTGACGCTAAACTGCGTTAGCGCAGTTTAGCGTCAAAAAGTATAAATATGGGCCTGAATTTAGTATTCGTTTTAGCAGCATTGAAAGAAAGAAATGATACATGGGCCCTGCCTGGATTCACCTCTGTAGTTCACAGTCACATACAAACTGACCTACTTAGCCAGCTTACATGAACTCTCTTATTTTACGATAATTCCCCTAAAATCCCTAACATTGTCAAGTCTACATTATATCTGAGTCGGAGAGTGAGTCAAGTTCTGCCCTATTTTGGTGTGTGCAAGAGCTCAAAGAAACACGTTGCATACATTTTCACACGTTTAGGTTCCTAATAAGTCTCCTTTCTACTGAATGCCAATAGAATAGTACCCGTCCCCACCCCCGCGCCCTATTTACTTCAAGCCTCCCATGTTAGAATGTACAAATGTTAGCAAAGGTCCCCCTAATATGTCAACAAAATTCAATTATTAATTGTAATGAAATAAGTTGCATAAAGAACTGATTTGTTTGCAGGTGTATTGTACAGTAATGTTTCTTTCAGAGCTTTACATAATGACATACCACTTACTAGTTCATAGGTAACCTGACATATTTAAATCTCTGGAAAGGGATTGGTAGACATGCACTGCTAGTCTCATAATGCAGATACACTTTAATTTGTGCTACCAATATTTCTCTGCTTTGCTTGGTCTACAGTAAGACAAAGGAAGTTCACGAGTCTTAGTTGTGTAGTCTTAGAATCCCTACGTCTTGTAGTGCTCCATACCTGAGAGGCAGGGGGCACAGGAAGGCAATGGTTAACTCACTCAGTGAGCCACGTTCCCTTCACCGTTTCCCCCCAAGTCGGATCCCTTCTTCCCAAGATCACAGGAAGTTGTTGGTTGCAGCAGTGTAACATAAGCCTCCGTAGTCCCGTGATGCAGGGGTTCCCCGAGCTCCAACGTGACCTATGACCACAATCATGCTGGTCCATGTACTTTTGCGGGGGGGGGGCCTCAAGTTTCGGTACACCACTGGTTGCTCGAAGATGATGTGCCACAGTTTATTAAACTGCCTCATATTCAATGTGACATATAATGACCACAATCATGCTGGTGCATCACTAATTAACACTACATAATCTACCCAAAACAGTTGCTTATTGGGTGCCAAGTACATCTGAGGCTTAACTTGCTGATATTGCTTGTTCTTTGTGGACGTTTCTGGCCGCGTTGGAACTAGACAACATGTGCCATATTGGCACTATGATCACCTTTCAATGTCCCCTGTAGCTTTGCTATTCGGCATCTTTAAACTCACAGTTGTGAATCCAATATCTGCTGGATCTTACTACCGACTTTTGGAAAAGAGCTTGTATTATCACAATATTTTTTTTCATCACTGTGCCATGCTGTAATGGGACTACTACCCCTATGGTCGTCCCTCTTCCTTTCCTTACAGGCCCTCACAAACAACCCAAGAGGCTAAAATAATCGAGTAGTATTCCGTGAAAACATTTCCAATACAATCCCTGAAAGATGAATACCATCCTGTGTGTTGTAATATGGGAAATGCAGATTAATCAGTTTGTGAGATATGAAATCCAAGCTTGTGCTCCCTCAGAACCACTGCCATATTGAACTACCTCCTCAAATTCTCCAACCCCAGGGTTATTCAAATCTTGGAATTATTTCATACCACATTGATGTGTGCGGGTCCCAGCAGCCTGGCTACCATGGTCAAGCTCTTTTCGATGTCAGACATCAACTGTTTACTTCTTAAAATCACCACAGAGCCGCACACAGACGTACAGGCCTAGTGTGGTCTTTCAAAATCCTTGTCACTAATGGGAGCAGATGACTCCATTTCCTAACAAGCCTGTCAAACCATGATTTGTCCGCATTTCTAGGGTACATACCCTTGAATCTCTGCCTTCTGCTCGGTGCCATACCCCGGTCATGTGCGACGGTCCCAGCAACCACACTGTCCATTATTCACCCTCTTTACTTGTCAAAGGAATATAGGTCAGCACCAATCCATTCTGACATAGCATTTAAACAACATGGACATTCACATACCAAGCTTCATTATGTTGGCCCCTGCAAGCCATGCTGGGCCACTGCTGTAGCTGACAATATTCTAAAAGAGTGAGGGCCAAGGTACTTGGGTGAGAACAGGACACTGGAAAACTGAAATAAAAAAAATCAGTCTAGATGTATGAACAGCAGTAGACCCTCACCCGGTCTAATGCATAAGTGCCTCTTTGGGATGCACACCAGGCTCTAATTAGATGCCAGCAATCAAACCAGCTGGGATAGCTTGCATATGCCCCATCATCAGTCTTAGCTCGCCTCACCGTAATGACCACAGGTCTGTCCTGAAAAAGCACATCCCAAAACTGTAGGCATGTGCTCATGGCCACTAATTCACTCAAGCTGAAAACTTCAAATAATGACAAGCTAAAGACTGCCTTAAATAGTGGCACCTCAAATAAGGTGCTACATATTTCCAGGAGTGCCGTCACCACACACTCCAACCACTTGAAACTGACATAGACCTTTTAATCCTTTGGTGCTGTATGAATGTGCCTCTATCCCTTCATGGCTGTCCTGCAGTAATGGTTCTTGTAGGATGTAGGCCAGTTCGTAGCTTGGCAAAGTGAGTAACAGCTGCCAAATACACCTGCACCAATGTCTTACTCTTTCCATTGTCATATGCCCCAAAAAATGAATTTTCCAACCACCAAACTTGCCAGCTCACTATCTCCTATTTTGTGTAGTCTTGTAATTTGCCGTAAAGCCATTAAGTACGTATTGTACTTGGCTGCTGTTTTAATCACTTATTCGCATAAGCGAAGGGGTCCCATTTGGAATCTATACCCTTTGTTAATTGGTGTGAAACCTTCAGGGGTCTATAGGACCAACGTCAGCTCTCCCTTAAACTTGTGAAAAAAAAAGAATCTTTTTTTAAACTGTATTCATGTGCCAGGGTGCTCCTAATTAGGCATTGCTACTTCCATTTCTACTGTCACCAGGGTGCTTATCATTGTACATTAAAACTGCTGATGGTACTGCCACCGGGGATATGATCATGGAGCCCTCCTTGGTCGATTGGCATTGCCACTAGATTTCAATATTGATTTACTAACTTGAAGTGGCTTCAACACATTTAGTTGAGGTCCCCTGGGGTTAAAAAAGAAGCATTAGCAAACTTTATTAAAACATTCTCCATAGTGGTATATCAATATCAAATAACAAAGATAAATTACCATGGCCATTGTGAAAAAGCACTTATTGGGTCCATCTTCCATCCTTCAGCTGTATCTGTCAGTATAGACCTGAACGAGTCAGTATTCTTCACTGCTGTTAAACACTTCCTGTTCCACATATCGCCAAGCGTTCCCTCCTTAAGAACAACCCAGTGAGGTCCTTTACCAGTCAGTCTCGTTTCAGAACGAGTTCCAGGGTGAATTCCCCCTCCCAAGAATTTGGCAGAAACATACAGAGTGAAGCAACGCAAGCGTTTTCAATAGTTTCCTCTTTAAAATTGTAAGCAACTGAAATGCTTCCAGGCCATTAGGTAGATGGCCGATTATTTTTCCACGCTTTTAGTCTCTCAAGCTTTTATCAAACCTAGTACCCATTTCAATTAGCATCATACCCATGAACGCAACTATCCTACTTCCTATGATGTGCCGGCTTAGGGACAGAATTGGGCTTAGCAGCCACATTCAATGACAAATCTTAAAGTTCAATTAAAGCTATTATGTCCTACACAATACTATAACTATCAACTGCATGCTAGAGCCTTCCTGCAAACGTCCTCTGCAGCATACAGAATTATAGATGGGTATCAGTGAATATCGGGGATGTTTTTCACCAAGGAGTTCTGAGAGATATCAAATAGACAGCAAGAGTGATACTCAAGTTGTCTATGATGTCAATCATAACCCCAATTTGAAAAAAAATTGTTATTCACTTTTTAACAATCTATAATTTGTTTGTGTTGTATGTGCCCCTTAATCAGTTGATCCTGCTTTCAAAATCTATACTGGAACAGAGAAGTAATGAGGGAGACATGCAAAAAATGGCCTTTACAATCCGTCTGAAAGATTAAAAAAACGTACCTGCCTCCAGCAACCATACTAGCCTAGGACCACATCTGGGGGCAGGAAGCCCCTCCCTCAAAAGCTTTCCGCTAGCCCACCAAAAGCCATTCAGAAGTGGAAAGCCATGCTGTATTCTTTTCTAAATGCTTTATGTGGGGCTAGCACCTAGCCTCTCTACCTAGTCCTGTACCCTTCATAATAGCCAACGACAAGTGGGGCTACTTTCAGTACCTTGGGGTCAGGTGTAAAATTAACAGGGATGGAAGTTACGGGTACCATACACCAATAGATGCCAACTAACATCCTGTGACACTTCCTGCAGACTCCCAAGAGACTGCATACTCCCATCACAAGGTACTTAAGAGACAATACTGTAAAAAGACAAATAACAATTTGAGATCGATTTTGCTTTCATAAAAAAAGGAAATTAAAATGTTTAACCAATTACACCCTACATGGCTTAATAGTTTATTTTCTTATCTTCCTAATGTAAGGCCATTTTTAACTAGCAGTTTGGTGGCAAAAATGGGTTAAATAATAACTTTTTTATAGAGCGAAATTCTACAGTTTCCAATGCTGTACACATAACAGAAATTACGATTACCCAGTTTATGGTACTCAATGTACCTGCTTTGAAAGGATGAAAAGCTGGGTCTTTCTAAACTGAAAGTCGATATCAGGTTAAAAAAGAACAAACCATTTTAGTAACAATCTTTATGCACAAGTAGATGGGTGTATATATGCCAGCATGGCGCTTTCTGCAGGAAGCTATATGTAACCAGCAGACACTTGTTTGATTTCCACCTAGGGGATCTCAGTGTTCCAATATTCTTAGATATGCAATGGGAATGTCTGAATGAATTATTTATAAACATTTGTCTTTAGCAGTGCTACAAAGCAGCAGCTGATGGTGTATTTGTTATGACAAAAAGGTTTTAGTAGAATTTAAAGTTACAACAGATGTATGTTTCATTAAGTAAATAAACAAGCCCAATACAAATATGGTAACTGTTCCTGAATGATTCAGAAAATCATGTTCCGTCTTGCTCAGTGCAGGTGGTAAATGGGAACAGATTTGGCTTGGGACCTCCGCCTGTGAATTAGGCACAGAGATTCTGGATCCACATGTTCTCTATTCAGGGGGCAAAAACACAGACTAGCTAGATTTAGGTGGGGGTTTATTATTTATGCCCCCTACAGTATCCTCAAATATACCAGTTGAAATCTTTGTATTAAGTGAAGAATATGACTAATTATAGTGGTTGAGCAGATCTATGTAACTTACTTGTAAGGAGTTGCCATGTCTGATTAAGTATTCTTTTTGTTTCTACTCAGTAGAGACCAAGGTATACACAATGGGGGTCATTACAACCCTGGCGGACGGTGTTAAAGGTGTGGGAATACCGCAAACAGGCCGACGGACAAAAAAAGGGAATCATGAACCTGGCGGAAACCGTCAACAAAGACAGCCACTTTAACACACCGCCCGCCACGGCGGTACAGACAAGCAGCGCGGCGGTCACCGCCAACAGACAGGTGGAAGACAATGTACCGCCCATAGTATCACAACCCACCAATCCGCCACCTTTTCCGGGGCGGATACACCGTGGATAAAAACTCGGCGGAAACAGTTCCTGCAATGGGAAAACGCTCACCTGAACACATCCCACGAGGAAGGAGGACACCATGGAGCCGGAATTACAAATCCTACCGGCCCTTGTATTCCTACTCATCTACGAAGACCAACGCCGGCGCCGGCGAAGACAACGGTGAGTACTGCACCTACGACATAGGGGAGGGGGGAGGCAAAAGTCAGGGGGACACACATGCAACACCCCCACCCCCGCATATTACAACACACACACCAATGCATTTACAAACATCACAGTAACAACCCACAACCCCCCCGGAAGAATGCAAAGACAAAACGAAATCAGTTCAAACATTGTAATGTATCAAAATACATGTACCAAATATATACAGATATATTATAAAATCATTCAAAGGTATATACACTACGAGAAGTAGTGCAGATATGCACATATCAATGTCAGTGCACCACTAGTCCAAAAATGCATGGGCGAGGCCCACACAAGATACCTGTCCACAAAAGGAGAGAAAACTGCTGGGGCATCAGAGAGAAATACAACAGGCACATCAGGGGAAAGGAAAGGTGGGGCACCTCAGCCGGATGAGTGCAAAGCCAGATCCACGAAGGGGCTCCATGCCCATTGATGTATCCTGGGGAGTGCAAAGCCACAGTCTCTCAAGTCTCTACAGTGGGTGGGCTGGCCACTGGACCATCCTGGGGAGTGCAAAGCCACAGTCTCTCAAGTCTCTACAGTGGGTGGGCTGCCCACTGGACCATCCTGGGGAGTGCAAAGCCACAGTCTCTCAAGTCTCTACAGTCGGTGGGCTGCCCACTGGACCATCCTGGGGAGTGCAAAGCCACAGTCTCTCAAGTCTCTACAGTGGGTGGGCTGCCCACTGGACCATCCTGGGGAGTGCAAAGCCACAGTCTCTCAAGTCTCTACAGTGGGTAGGTTGCCCACTGGACCATCCTGGGGAGTGCAAAGCCACAGTCTCTCAAGTCTCTACAGTGGGTGGTTTGCCCACTGGACCATCCTGGGGAGTACAGTCTCTGAAGTCTTTACAGTGGGTGGTTTGCCCACTGGACCATCCTGGGGAGTGCAAAGCCACAGTCTCACAAGTAGATAACAGCCTCCACTGGTTCTAGAGGAACTGGTGCCCGGAGTGCTTCATCCTGTGCAGGACAGACGGAGTGGATGCATGTCTCCACTGGTTCTGGAGGGGGACTGGTGCCCAGAGTGCTTCATCCTGTTAAGGACAGAGGTAGTGGATGGATGTCTCCAATGGTTCTGGAGGGGGACTGGTGCCCAGAGTGCTTCATCCTTTGCAGGACAGACAGAGTGGATGCATGTCTCAACTGGTTCTGGAGGGGGACTGGTGCCCAGACTGGATTAGTCTCCCCGTGACAGTTCCTGTCCAGTCACTGTCCCAGCTGCACATGGGATAACAATGCTTGATGTGGCGGTCTTTTCCTTCTTCAGCGGTGCATGCCCTGTTCAGCGGTGCATGCCCTGTTCAGCGGTGCTGTGCCATGGCGGTCTCTGGACTGTTCAGCGGTGCTTTGCCATGGCGGTCTCTGGAATGTTCAGCAGTGCTTTGCCATGGCGGTTCTGGACTGTTCAGCAGTGCTTTGCCATGTTGGTCTCTGGACTGTTCAGCGGTGCTTTGCCATGGCGGTGCATGCCCTGTTCAGCGGTGCTTTGCCATGGCGGTCTCTGGACTGGGCATTGGTGTGTGGCATGACGTTCTCTGGACTGGGCATTGGTGTGTGGCATGACGGTCCCTCATTGCCCAGTGGGGCTGTGGCTGCCGGGGCCCTCCTGGGCAATGACTCCGGCGGTGTCTGTGTTCTCCTGACCAGTGACGATACTTGGGCCCTCCTGGGCAATGACTCTGGTGGTGGTGGTGGTCTCCTGACCTGTGACGATACTTGGGCCCTCCTGGGCAATGACTCCGGCGGTGTTGGTGGTCTCCTGACCAGTGACGATACTTGGGCCCTCCTGGGCAATGACCCTGGCGGTGGTCTCCTGACCTGTGACGATATTTGGGCCCTCCTGGGCAATGACTCAGGCGGTGGTCTCCTGACCAGTGACGATACTTGGGCCCTCCTGGGCACTGACTCTGGCGGTGGTCTCCTGACCAGTGACGATACTTGGGCCCTCCTGGGCAATGACTCTGGCGGTGGTCTCCTGACTAGTGACGATACTTGGGCCCTCCTGGGCAATGACTCCAGCGGTGGCAGTGGTCTCCTGACCAGTGACGATACTTGGGCCCTCCTGGGCAATGACTCCGGCGGTGGCGGTGGTCTCCTGACCAGTGACGATACTTGGGCCCTCCTGGGCAATGACTCCGGCGGTGGCAGTGGTCTCCTGACCAGTGGCGACGGTGCTGGCGGTGGCGTCCCGTGCGCCGGGAAGGATGCCGCCCTTCTCCGCCGCGATGCTCACACCAGGCTGTGGCAACTTCTTCTGGCCCTTCCCCACCTTTGGAGGAGTCACAGCTGACTCTGCAACCCCCCTGGGGCCCCTGTGAGTTGTTTTGCCTCCAGGAGTCTTCACACTGTCCCGCCGGCCACTTTCCAACTTCAGAGCCTTTACAGGAGGTGTACTGCCAGTGCCTTGGCTCCGTGTGACACTGCCTGCCCTGGTGGCCGGTGCACTCCACACACCTTGAACACGCACCACTGGTACTGGAGACTTTTTGGCTGAGGTGCTACAACAGGACTGATGAATTGGAGGGGGGAGGTGGGGGCAAACAGGTCAACTTTGCAGAGGGACAGTTTCTGACGAACACTGGGATGGGTAGCTGGAGGGGGTCTGGGAGTGGAGGAAGAGGAGGTGGTTGTAGGAGGTGTCACTTTAGGTGTTTTGGGTGCAGGTGCAGGTACTGTAGGCTGTTGTGAGGTGGATGGATGTTGGGTGTGTGGGTGCCCGCGTTTGTGTACCCTGGGAGGGGGCGTCACACACACACAGGGAGAGGACACAGGGGATGTGTAAATGGGAGTGGGGGTGGTGAGTGCAGGTGAGCGGGGTGTGGTGCTGGGTGTTCTGGTGCGAGTCCTGGTGCCTGTAGATGTAGTGCATGCAGGTGAGAGTGTAGACGGCACTGGGAGGGAGGAGGCAGACGACGACGAGGGGGACACAGTGGAGACAGTGGATGTTGCTGTGTCTGCATGTGGGTGATGCTTGTGTGTGCTTGTGGGTTGTGTGGTGCCTATGTTTGCCTGATCTACTTTTGTGTGTTGAGGTGTGTGCATGCTGGTCTGATGGTGTGCTTCGGATAGGCTGGGGTACAGGGGACTGGGTCTGGGTGGAGGAAGTTGGAGGGGGGAGGCTAGACACAGGGACAATGGCTGCCATCAGTGCTGAGGCCAGAGATTGCAGGGTTCGCTGAAGGACAGCCTGACCAGAATGAATGCCCTCCAGGAATGCATTACCGTGTTGCAACTCCCTTTCTACACCCTGGATGGCATTCACAATGGTAGACTGCCCAACAGTGAGTGACCTGAGGAGGTCAATGGCCTCCTCACTGAGGGCAGCAGGGGTGACTGGGGCAGGGCATGAGGTGCCTGGGGCAAAGGTGATGCCCACCCTCCTGGGTGAGCAGGCACGAGCGAACGCTGAGGGGCTGCTGGGATGGCGGTGCTGGTAGGGGAGGTGGCGGCTGTACCTGTAGAAGTGGGGCGCACAGATGGTGCCACCACCACAAGGGAGCTCCCATTGGCGGACGAGTCCGTGTCGCTGGTTGGTGATCCGGTGGCCGACGTGAAGCTCCCCTCGCCCTCTGTCCCACTGGTGCATTCTGAGTCCGTGGTGTGGCCCTCCATGGCCATGTGGGATGCAGTTCCCTCGTGCTCCGGTGCCACTGTACCTCCGCCTGATAATGCTGATGCACAAAAGAACAGGGAGAGCACAAAAAGAGGGGGGGGAGACAGAAGAAAGACAGGTTGAGTGCATGGCTTACCGCTACCGTTGGCAGACAATACAGACACAGCAGCCCCCTGCACTACGCCGTGCTCCTGGCCTCTACAGATGCAAGTTCTGGGATCAGGCCTACATGGCTATGGTGGACATCTGCACACATGGATGCCACAGGGGCATGTATACCTGTACTTGGCACTCTACTGCGGTGGGGTAGAGTGCCACATGGCCTGTATTACGGAGGGGCCTAGCCTACGTATTTCTGCCTGGCCTAGGTACACCCACAGCCCTCCTCCCTCAGCCAGCCCCTCCACAGCGCACCAAGTACCCAGAATGAGGTTGTACTCACCCCCTTGTGTCTGCTGTGATGCCCTCAAGCGCCCATCCAACTCTGGGTAGGCCACCGCCAGGATCCGGAACATCAGGGGGGTCATGGGGCCACGGGCACCCCTCCCACGTTGGGAGGCCATCCCCAGCTGAGCCTCCGCCGTCTTCTTGCTCCAGCGGCGAATGTCCTCCTATCTTTTCCGGCAGTGGGTGCCCCGTCTCTGGTGGAACCCCAGGGTCCGGACGTCCTTGGCGATGGCACACCAAATGTCCTTCTTCTGGTGGGCGTAGACCTACATGACATGCACAAGGGAAGAAGAGAAGTCATTATCAACTGCACCGTCGATGGGAGTGGCCCCCATCCCTACCCTAGCCATGTGGCACATTCATTCACATGCATTAATGTTCCCTGAACTCTGCCCCCTTCCCTCTTACAACCAGCCCTCTCCACCCAGGCCTAGCCCATACAACGTGCTACCTGTGTACTGACCTGTTGGTCTGGAGGACCGTAGAGTAGCGTGTACTGGGGGAAGACCCCGTCTACTAGTTTCTCCAACTCCTGAGCAGTGAAGGCAGGGGCCCTTTCCCCAGACGCAGCAGCCATTGTTGCTTCCAGACCGAGGTCTCAGCAGCACTTGCAATGTAGGTCCTCTCCTGTCGAAGATCAGGTATCTAGTGATTGAACAGATAGAAAATGGCGGTGACGTCCGCGGCGGTGCGTATCATCACCGGCAGGGCACTTGTTCATTGGCTCCTGGGACCCATAGGGTCCAATGTTAACCAATGCAGCATTACGCCGCGGTCTACGACCGCCTACCGCGACGGTGTGCAACGGCAACCCAGTTACCCCACAGTCCCATTGTCCCAGTTTAGAGGTCAGGCAGCCGCCATTTCAGGGGCCCACATGGCTTCATTTACTTCTGCGTCACACATAGCTAGGCCTACACTCAAAACACATACAGGAAGGGTTTTGTGTTTGGTGTTGTGTTCTGTGTAACTGTGGGTACATACCTGGAAAAAAGTTGACTCTGTGGTCGCTGTTGTCCTTCCTAGGCACCGTCATTTGGGACAATTGAGAAGATGGCGGAATCCTCCGTTTTACCGACCGCTGGTGGACCTGTTGACAATGGAGGAGCGACATTTAATCGTCACCTACAGGTTTGACCGTGCCACTATCCAGGAACTATGTACCCAGTTGGAGCCAGACCTGATGTCACCAATCCGCCATCCCACTAGAATCCCCCCTGACGTGCAGGTGCTGTCAGTGCTCCATTTCCTTGCAAGTGGGTCTTTTCAGACAACAGTGGCCATGGCATCAGGGATGTCCCAGCCTATGTTTTCCAACGTGCTGTCCAGAGTGGTGTCTGCCCTGCTGAAACACGTAAGGAGATACATCATTTTCCCTGAGGTGGAAGACTTGGCTATAGTGAAAGGTGACTTCTATGCCCTTGGACATATCCCCAACATCATAGGTGCTATTGATGGGACCCATGTAGCTCTGGTCCCCCCCTCCCCCACAGGAGTGAACAGGTGTACAGGAACCGGAAGAGTTATCATTCCATGAATGTACAGATGGTATATTTGGCAGACCAGTACATCTCTCAGGTAAATGCCATGTTTCCTGGCTCAGTGCATGACGCCTACATCCTGCGGAATAGCAGCATCCCTGATATGAAGGGTCAACTCCAGAGGCACAGTGTGTGGTTATTAGGGGACTCTGGTTACCCCAACCTGTCCTGGCTATTGACCCCAGTGAGGAATCCCAGGACCAGGGCAGAGGAACGGTACAATGAGGCCCATGGGCGGACTAGGAGGGTGATCGAACACACCTTCGGCCTCTTGAAGGCCAGGTTCAGATGCCTCCATTTGACAGGTGGTTCCCTATTCTACTCACCGAAGAAGGTGTGCCAGATCATCATCGCCTGCTCTATGCTTCACAATCTTGCATTGCGACGCCAGGTGCCTTTTCTGCAGGAGGATGGTCCAGATGACGGTGTTGTGGCAGCTGTGGAGCCTGTGGACAGTGATGAGGAGGAAACTGAGGAAGAAGACAATGACAACAGGGAGTCAGTCATACAGCAATATTTCCAGTGACACACAGGTAAGAACATTTTCATTTTGACCATTACATTCACTGTCACACGTCTTCCTCTATCCTGTGTGTAATTTCATAGGATTATTTGGTAATTGAGTTGTACCTTTCCATTACGGTTTCACAGGTGTGGTTACCAAAGTGTGTCATCTGCATGCATCCTTCAAGGACTTGTGATGTGTGACATAGGTATGTTACCTTTACAACTAGAAACGCATTTTGACACTGTCATTGATAATAAATTTTACCAAATCATAAACTGATTCCAGATTCTTTTGTGGTTCAAGGGTGTTTATTTAAGTGCTCAAAAATGGAGGGGGGTTGTAAAATGGTGAGGGGTGATGGTGGAGGAATGTCCATGGCAGAGTCCAGTCTATTAGTCTCACAGGTGCACTGCCCATATGGGCATAGGAAGTGGAGCCGGGGCAGTTTAAGTATTGACAGGGTAACAAA
The DNA here is from genome assembly GCF_031143425.1 of Pleurodeles waltl. Lineage (NCBI taxonomy): Eukaryota > Metazoa > Chordata > Amphibia > Caudata > Salamandridae > Pleurodeles > Pleurodeles waltl. The sequence goes on from NC_090440.1 coordinate 1,215,247,907, forward strand.
GTGGGACAGTGGGAGGACAATCAGGGTGGTCTCATTTCCTGGCGGGGTCTTGCCATCTTGCTCTGTCCTGTTCCTGGATCTCAGGGACGGCTTGCGTGGTGGTTGTCCGTCTGCAGGGGGTGGGGTGCTGGTGTGGTGGTCCTGTGGCGGGGCGTCCTGTCCACTAGCGCCGGTGGAGGTGGTGGGCAGTTCATCGTCCATGCTAGTGTCAGGGGCCCCTTGGAGTGCCACGGTGTCCCTCAAGGTCTGCTGTATGTCCTTCAGCACCCCTACGATGGTGCCCAAGGCGGAGCTGATGGTCCTAAGCTCCTCCCTGAACCCCAAATACTGGTCCTCCTGCAGGCGCTGGGTCTCCTGAAACTTGACCAGGACTGTCGCCATCGTCTCCTGGGAGTGGTGGTATGCTCCCATGATGGATGATAGGGCCTCGTGGAGAGTGGGTTCCCTTGGCCTGTCCGCCCCCTGTCGCACAGCAGCCCTCCCAGTTCCCCTGTGTTCCTGTGCCTCCGTCCCCTGGACCGTGTGCCCACTACCACTGCCTCCAGGTCCCTGTTGTTGTTGGGGTGGTGGGTTATCCTGGGTTCCCTGTAGTGGTGGACACACAGCTGATTGACCTGTCCTGGGTACGGAGGTTTGGGCCCGCTGGGTGGGTGCTGTGCTGGTGTTACCAGAGGGTGGAAGGTCAGTGTTGGGCTGTGCCTGTGCAAGGGCAACCGACTGTCCTGAGGCCCATGATGGTCCTGACTGGTCATCAGGATCCAGTAGGGCAGAGCTGCTATCGTCACTGTGGGCCTCTTCTGTGGGTGGAGTGGAGTTGTCTGGACCCTCCGGTGTGGTGACGGTCCTTCGTGATCCTGCAGGGGCATAAGTGCATGATTATTGCATGTGTGTGTGTCATGGTGTGCAATGGGTGGGTGTGCGTGTACCCCAGTGCAAGCATTCCTGTGTGGGGGCGTGTGTGATGATGGTTAGGGGTTGTTATGGGTATGTGCAGTGAGCATGCTTTAGTGATGGGTGTCCATGCTTAGTTGTGTCATGCAGGGCTTGGTGTTGGGATGTGTAGTTTGTGTTCTTAGTACATTAGTGAGGAGTTTGGGTGATAGGGGAGGGGGTGAGGGTGGGGGTGTGTGATAGCATGCAGGTAGGGTGGAGGATCTGATAGTTAAGATTTGACTTACCAGTGTCCATTCCTCCACCGACTCCTCCGAGGCCCTCTGGATGCATGATGGTCAAGACTTGCTCCTCCCATGTTGTTAGTTGTGGGGGAGGAGGTGGGGGTCCGCCGCCAGTCCGCTGAACCGCGATGTTGTGCCTGGAGACCGCTGAACGCACCTTCCCCCGTAGGTCGTTCCACCTCTTCCTGATGTCCTCCTGATTTCTTGGATGCTGTCCCACAGCGTTGACCCTGTCCACTATTCTGCGCCATAGCTCCATCTTCCTGGCTATGGATGTGTGCTGCACCTGTGAGCCAAATAGCTGTGGCTCTACCCGTACGATTTCCTCCAACATGACCCGGAGCTCCTCCTCGGAAAACCGGGGGTGTCTTTGGCGTGACATGGGGTGGTGTGTGTGATGTGTGGGGCGGTGTCAGTGTTGATGTGTGTGGTGATGTGTAGTTGTGTGTGGTGTTTTGTGCGTGGATGTTGTGTGGGGGATGGTGTTGTGTGCCTCTGTGTGGTGGGATTGTCTATTCTGTGCTGTCTCTCTGGCCTTCGTGACTAATTTTTGGTCGTAGGTGTTTGTGGGTGATGTTGGTGTGTGTTTTATATTGTGTTGAGTGTGTGGGAGTGGTGTTTGTATGTGTATCAGGTGTGAGTATTTGTAATTGTCCAATGTGGCGGTGTTTTGGAGATGTGTGTGTATTTTGAGCGTGGCTAATGGAATACCGCGGTTGAAAGACGGCCGTGTGGATTCGTGGGTCGTAATAGCATGGGAGTGATTCTGTTGGCGTGGAGGTGGAGGTTTTGTTTTCGCCAGTTTTACACTGACCTTTGGTGTGGCGGACTTGTGTGGGTGTCTGAATTTCGGCTGATTCTGAGATGTGTGTCATAATAGCTGTGGCGGAATTCCGCGGCCGCGTATTGGCGGTCTTCTGCACGGCGGTAACCGCCTTTTACCGCCAATGTTGTAATGACCCCCAATATTCTTTTCATAAGAAAATAAGGCTTCTTTTACAGGCAGTTGACCTAGTATATGTTACGTTGAATCCTATAAATGCAATGTTATGTGGCTACTGTAGATTTGTACATGTGTTTTCGTGAATGTATATCTATTGTTTTAAATGAGCATTCTTTGGTGTGATTATATATTCATAGGCTCTTATATACTTTGTTGGCTTAGTTGTACGTTTGTTCCAGGGTATCCCAACATTTTTTGAATGAACATTTAGCACATCAATTGTACGTTGGATAATGCTTAGTTTTCAATGGTCATTATAATTGATAAGGCGAACTTTATAACATAACGTGGGCAGTACTCCAGAGCCTCATTAACAATGCAAGGTCAATTACTATCAAAACAAAATGGTCCTCCTTTGAAAAAAACATATTTTTAAGATACTCACTGAATGTAAATCTGTTCATTATGTGCACACATGAACAACACACAAGTCTTTTTCTCAACTGCAAGAGGTAGTTTTAACCTTTTTCCATATAGATTAAAGGTGAATGCCAAGATAGAAGCAGCTTGAGGAAATGTGCGCTTAGGGTGAACTATCAATGAATTTAATTAATTAAAATGTATAGCACACACTTCCACCAACGGTGCCCTTATGCTGGAACTCACTGTCTCACTGAAAAATATGCCTAACCTTCTGTCACCCACCTTCTACATTTACACTCCATCCCTTGCTCAGATTGACAAAAATACCTGACCTCCTGTTACCCTCCCCACTACCCTCTATACTAATGTTTCCCTTCACTCACATAGCAACATTCTATGCTCTTGTACTGAGAGTGGAGATCGACCACCAAGCAGACAATGGCCCCTTGAGCGCTGCTGGTCAGCACAGCATGTTTTTACCTGTGGGGTCAGATCTGATGAGACCTGCTTTGACTTGAAAATGAGTGACTGGAACAGGAAGTGTGCTGTCTATGACCTCCCACCTCTCCCAGGTCAGTGGAGACCCCGGAAAGGTGGAAGAAGGCTGGTGACAATGCCAGTCTCAATTTTGCCATTTTTCTCCGGTCTCCACAGTCGTGGGTCAGGTGCTGGAATACCGGGAAAGTCAGCACTTTTCTTGGTGAAATCACAACACTGGGAAACCATTTTTGTTTTCCACTGTTATGTCATGGCAGTGAATAACGGGATTTCAATCCAGTTATTTACACTAATAACTTCAAATGAAAGCTACACATATCAAGATAATTCATCAAGGATGATGTACACAGTCTTTCCTGTAAATCTTCCACTGCTATCTCTTCAGTCTCTGATTAAAGCTTGCAGTTTGAAGCCTACATACTTTGGCATTCAGCAAGAGATTGCACGTGGGTCAGTAAGTCAAACCAGCCATCCTTGAACATATTTCCACCATATGAGAGAAGAGTGGGGCTTTGGTGGGGGTAGGGCCTGGAAATGGGGTGAGGCTTAGGCTCCACCACTGCCTGAGGCACAATAGATAGACTTCGTACAGGAGCGGGATCTACTGGGTGAAGACTCAATGATAAAGAGTGCCACTTGATTTTGTGTTGGTGAGAGTCTGTTAAAATAAAGGGTTTATTCCCAAGTTGCAGATGGACATGGGAATACTTGAGATCATATAAGAATATGTGAGTACTCCCTTGTTATTGTTATTTCAATATAGGTTCGGGGATGATCAAGTGACCTTCGTTTTAAATCTTCTCCCTCCCCTCTATGTTTGAGTTTAGCCATGTTTCCTATCTGCAATGTTTCATTGCTTTAAAAATAAACAATACAAAAGAATTGTTTTAAAGCAAGCACAGGTAGAGCACGCTCACATCAAAATAATGTGTTTTGCATTTGGGCGGTGCCTGTTTCCTGTAAGTTTAGCACAAACAGTGCTGACCTTCAGGGTTTTATGTGGAGAGGGGTGAAAGGTCTGCTGTTGCTTTGCTGAAAGATCTCAGCACAGGTATGAGAAATGCTTTTCAAAATAAATTAAAAACTTTGAATTTCACAATAACATGATTGTTACAACACATTTCAGTTTAGTATATTAAATTATACCACTGGATTGAGTTTCAAATGTTAGAAGTGATAGATTCTACTTAGATACATTTATGCCCCCAACACCATTGCCCTGACAATAATGCCATTAGAGAACAAAGGGGAAAGTCAGATATCTTTTTCCTCCTTATTGTTGACTATGGTGTTACTGTAGATGGAGAATCATTATGGTCTTTTGCTTTTGTACAGTAGACCCCCCTAATCTGATGCATTTGAAAATGCTCCATGTGATGATGAAGAAAAAGGAGGCACTATGGAAAAGTAATTGCCTAGGATAACAACATGTGGTCAAGCGGAAGTTAGGTTTATGTGAGGTTTCCTGAGATAGGGCCTGATTACGACCTTGGCGGAAGGGATACTTAATCACAAACGTGACGGATATCCCATCCGCCATATTACAAGTTCCATTATATCCTATGGAACTTGTAAAACGGCAGGAGGGATATCCATCACGTTTGTGACGGAGTATCCCATCCCGAAGGTCATAATCAGGCCCTTAATGTTGTGCAATTCAGTCACTACATAGTTATCTCTTTGACTCTCTCATTTTAGATCAACACTTAATGATTTAGTTTAAATTCTTTGAGGTGCTAAATTGGTGCACTGTGTTACATACATCCAGGCTAAGCATGTTTCATAAGGGTTGGCGGGGGAAGTGTTTGGGGAGGGTGATGTTTCAATGTACAAGATAAAATGAAAACAGAGCATCCACCCCGGTCAGCGCATTTAGACCACATGCCTAATGTAGTTGTAAGTCTTTAAATACATCATCCATTCTTGAATTTATTCATCTGCCTGAGTTGCTTTTGGTTCCCAGTTCGGCCCTGGTTAAACAAAAAGAACTAACTCCACAACCTACTTCTCACGTTTGATAATCATTAAAGTAATTTACAGACGAGGATCATGTTATCATGCAAAGTTAGAAGTGCTTCCTTAATGAAAAAATAATTAACGAGCATTCAGGAGAAGAAGGAAAGTCTGAACGCCAACTTTAAAAAACGAAAGATCCTCATGAAATCATTTCTCCAGCATGAATTAAACATTGCCCTGATAGTAGAATGTCGAGTACGTAGACTCCCCTGCGCGCGGATTCTAATGTACTGCAGGGTCTGGCTGAATAAATCACTCGCTCAGTGAGTTCTAGTACGAGCAGGTGCATGTCGGGGGCGATGCCCCTGTCATAATATTCCCACAATGCATGTACTGCAAGCATGCGCTCAGTCTCACTAACAGAATGTAGACTGTCATTACCCATGCACATTAAAGACATCTCCGATCACTATTTTAGTTCAATTCTCTGCTCCGTTCAAGCCGTTCTGAGGAAACTGAAACAGTAGAATTGAAGTGCGTGTGTCAATGCCTTCCTGGTGTGTTCATGGGCGCCATTTAGGGGTCGCAACTGCAACCCGTGGTGTGCCCTTTGCGACCACTGGCCTCAGAGGTGGCAACATCAGTGCCAGGGACACAGGGGCAGCTCAACTGGTGGTCCACTCCTTTTCCGGCTATTTATTTTATTACATTACTAGTGAATACAATGAATGTATTCACTATTAGTGTCATAAAAATGATGAACAATTAGTTGGATTGTGGCCGTCCCTAGTAGCTGAGGTGCATTAAAAATTGCTTCTGAATGTATGTTATGTGCGTGCTTGCCGGTGAGAGTGTTTATGTGGGAGAGATTGTGTGTATGTGTGAATGGCTGTGTAAATATGTGTAAGCATGTGTGTGGGTGAGTGAAAGGGCAGGTCCAAGGGCGGTATTTTGGTGAATTGACATCCATGGGTATGTTTGAAATCTCACCCTTACCTTCCATCCATGTTGACCTTATTCAACCTAAGCTCACACACTTGACAATCAGTGACTCCAACATTAAACTTTTCCACACGTATATGGAACCACAATACTTAATGCTGAGCATCACGAAATAGATCTAGAATTAAAAGATATTATTCTAAATATATATCAAGACACTTCGGGGGTCATTCTGACCCTGGCGGCCGGTGGCCGCCAGGGCCACCGACCACGGGAGCACCGCCAACAGGCTGGCGGTGCTCCCGAGGGCATTCTGACCGCGGCGGTTCAGCCGCGGTCAGAAAGGGTAAACCGGCGGTCTCCCGCCGGTTTACCACTGCCCTTCAGAATCCTCCATGGCTGCGGAGCGCGCTCCGCAGCCATGGGGATTCTGACACCCCCTACCGCCATCCTGTTCCTGGCGGGTCTCCCGCCAGGAACAGGATGGCGGTAGGGGTTGCCGCGGGGCCCCTGGGGGCCCCTGCAGTGCCCATGCCCATGGCATGGGCACTGCAGGGGCCCCCGTAAGAGGGCCCCGCAAAGTATTTCAGTGTCTGCTAAGCAGACACTGAAATACGCGACGGGTGCAACTGCACCCGTCGCACCCCTGCAACTACGCCGGCTCAATTCTGAGCCGGCGTCCTCGTTGCAGGGGCATTTCCTCTGGGCCGGCGGGCGCTCTTTTGGAGAGCGCCCGCCGGCCCAGAGGAAATGTCTGAATGGCCGCCGCGGTCTTTTGACCGCGGTGCGGTCATTCAGCGGCGGTACCTTGGCGGACGGCCTCCGCCGTCCGCCAAGGTCAAAATGACCCCCTTCATATCTAATGTGCACCTTCAATAAGTGACGTTTAGGGTTGTAGGCCGGGTACTACTTACCACTAGCTGTCACCCTAGGCCGTTCCCCCTCAAACCTATAGTAATAACACGTTTATAAAACATCGGAATACGCACTCCAAACAAAGGGCCTGATTACAACTTTGGAGGACGGTGTTAAACCGTCCCAAAAGTGGTGGATATACCACCTACCGTATTACGAGTTCCATAGGATATAATGGACTCGTAATACGGTAGGTGGTATATCCTCCACTTTTGGGACGGTTTAACACCGTCCTCCAAAGTTGTAATCAGGCCCAAAAGCCTCTCTCTGTTTTGTTGTATTATTGTTAGTTGTGACATCATAGTGCCTGCTGCCAGAGGGAAACCCAGAAGAAAGACAGATCACGGAGCGTAATTACAACTGCAGATTAAACAAAGAAAAAAGAGAACTAGCGTTTCCTTTTTCTGATCTGTTTTTCTAAATTGAACAGCATAAAGGACATGTTATTTAAAAAATGATTATTTTTTACAGGTAATACGGAATCTCTCTGCATATTTCTACACATTATGAGTAGTTAATCTGACTTCCATTAAATTGTTTCAAATATCTTTTTACAAAAAATACTAAATGCTTTATCACTGAGATATGTTACCAGGAGTGTAACTGGTGATCTGCAGTATAGGGTGGATCACTGCAACAAAAGCAGTAAACAAAACCATACCTCAACTATATATTGCAAAAAACATTCACAGTGAGCACTGTGAACCCCAGGGCTGGCTCAGAGTTAATCCCTGTGCCCACAGCCTGCAGTCCATGATCAATGTCCATGGATAGCTGATTCTGTGGCATAGGGTCCACTGCAGGGCCTGACTTCAGGCCAGGTCCTGCTCTCGGAGTTAACTACGCATGACTGAATGCTAAGTAAAGTTGGTTTGTTGGCATAGAGGCTGGAGAAGGGCCTTCCCACTTACCATGTCCTGCATTGAGGGCAGGCTATGCATTGCTGAAGGCCATACAGAGCTGTGTCACAGAGACAGGGTAGGTCGTGCGCAAAGTTTGCAAATGTTGACTCAAACTGCACAGAATGCACTTTCAATGCTGTGAGCCCACATCTTACAGTATTGTTGTCATGCCTACATGTTATTTAGAGGCGTCAGCATGTCTTACATCCATAACATATGTTCAAGCAACATATTCAACCAGTTGCTTTTCCATATTCACACATTATGAAACAGGACCATTTCCAGGAGTCATGTCGGCCTCCTGATCCACCTCGGGTAACAAGAACAGCAGCTGCTGGGGGTCCTGCAGCTCAGTCTGCTGGCACAGGAGTACTGGAGCCATCTTCCTCACCAGCTATGTGTGCTGTGGGCTCTGCCATTCTGAAAGGCACATACAGAATCTAGTACCTTGCCTCCACAGTGTAAATTACCCTACTTAGCGCAATCACGAGCCAGTTATGTGTGACACAAGCAAAGTTCTTTATCTTTACTATAGGAACTTACATGTTCTTAAAGTGAGTACATTTACGCACAACCTAATGCAAAGTATACACAGTAAAGTACCATTCATAATATAAACTAAAAACATTGAACACTTAAAATGTTAAAAACATGTCTCTGGAAATTGACAGGAATTGATCACTCGAGAAAACAACTGTTGCATTTTTAGATAGCAAACCTCAGGCAGCAAACCATTACTAAAAATGTACGAAATGTGAGGGGGCGTGTCCAAGGCGTCAAGATGGCAGACGCACTTTCATAGTGCTCCGGACCCCTCCGTCATCTGCCTTGAATCTGCCCGGAATCCTCCTCCCCTGTAAGTAGCTTCCTCCCGTCGAGAGGACGCCTAAACCTCCTGCCCCGGGACGAGAAGTAAAAACGGGGCCTGGACCCGATCCGAGGGCTCGGACAGACCTGGGAATTCGCGGCCTACAGACGACCGCGAGGAAGGACTGAGAACGCCAGGGGCGCGAAGGCCCCGGACGAGGGCAGAGCCCACTGAAGCGGAACCGGGGAGAGGGACGGGAGCTGTCTCTGGCCCTTTGGCCCTTGCCCTCGCCCTGTCGCCCCCCCTTACCAGCGACCCGGAGTCCACATCGAAGGAGACGAGACCCGGAGCTGAGGCGCGCAGCGAGACGGAGACCGGCCCGGACCGTGGCCGCGAGGGGGGGGGCCGGAAGAATGGAGAGGAGCGACCCATCGCTGGAATAACTACAGGCAGAGGTACTGGGGCTGGGGGGCCCCCATCGTGACTGGAAGAGGGGCGGAGGGAAGACCACAGACAGCCCGATGAAGAGGCCCTCCTCTTCTAAACACACAACCCCTCCGCCCCCCACTGCTTTTGCCGCCGCTGTCCCTACATCCTCTTCTCCCCCCACCCCATGGGGGGGATGGGGGGGGGGAATGTTGGACTCCGGGAGCTGCCCATCTGGCTCTCATGCCTGTGGCCCGTACTTGCCAAACCGAGGCCACGACAGGGAGATGGCATAGAGCCTACCACCAATCCCTGCAATAAAAGATCGCATGGGCACTCGCTGTGCAGGGGGTGAGAGACCGGAGGCCCTTAAGACGGAGCAGATGTGAAGTTTGGCGGGACCAGACCCACCCGGAGGCGGCAGGGGATCAAGGTGGGGGCCCGCCCCACTGGCTCCCGGACCCGTGACCCACGTTTTATGGACCGGGGCCACGACGGGGAGGCGATACAGAACCAACCGCCAACTCCCACAACACAGATCGCCTAGACACTCACTGCGCGAGGGGCCGGAGGCGGGGCCGAAGATCCCCGAGACGGTGCTGGCGTGAGACCTGGCAAAAGCGGACCCATCCTGAGCCCAGACAACGAACAGCCAGAGACAGTAGGAGATTGAGGTGGAAATCCACCATAATCTGCCATACAGGGACGACAATAACCTAAACAAGGGCTATTCTTGACCCCAACCCGAACAATATAAAACCATGGGCAAAGACAAAGCGTCAAGACAATCGACAGCCCAGACAAAGATAGAACAATATGCCACAAAGGCAACGGGGCCCCGGACAGAGGCCCATACCTCGGGCGAAAGAGAAAACCAAGCGCCAACCTCCAGAGACCTAGAAACAATTCTTCAAGCCATCCACACATCCCAGACCGCGGTGGAGGTCAGGGTCGGGGAGGTCAGAGAGGAGGTGACTCTGGTGCGCCAAGACCTACGCAATGCCACGGCTCAAATCACAGAGGCGGAGGCTAGAATATCCACGGTGGAGGACGAAGTAAAGACCCTAAGAACACAAGTGTCCATACTCACATCTCAAACGTCAGAGCTGCACCGAAGAGCCGAAGACGCCGAAAACAGGTCAAGACGCACCAACCTCAGAGTGGTTGGGCTCCCGGAAGACACAGCCACAGCGTCCCTCACCACATTCCTGGAAGAATGGTTTCACTCCTGGGTTCCGAAGGGCCGTCTCACCCCATGGTTTGCCATCGAACAAGCTCACAGAGCCCTCCAGATGAGACCTCCGCCGGGGTCCCCGCCGAGACCAGTAATCCTCCGCCTCTTCAATTTCAAGGACAGAGACATGATTCTGCAAGAAGACCGTGCCAGGGGAGACTTCCTCTGCAATGGAGATAAAATCCTCCACTTCCCTGACTACACACGGGATGTACAACAAATGAGGCGCTCTTTCCTAAAAGGCAATCAAAAACTAAGAGCAATGAACATTCAACACCGACTACTATTCCCTGCGAAGCTGAGGGTAGTCCATGGGAACAAAACACACTTCTTCAAACAACCAACCGCAGCATGGACATGGCTAACAGAAGAACTGCCACTCAGACAGGCCGGTGAACAAACTGAATGGTCACTGAACGGAAGCAAACCCAACCACCGGCCAAAATGAACAATTACCAAGGGACACCGCAGGGGGGGACAGAGCTCCCGCTCGAACTCCCTACTGATGAATGCGGCTCCCATATCTACCAACCCGAAAGGCCAGAGATCGCCACAGACAGCTGAAGAGAATGAAAGAGACTTGAAACAGTGGAGTCCGTCCCGAGGCCGACTCGCCGGGAACCACGGATCTGTCCTGCAGCCCGACAATATAACAGGAAGCTCGAGAGGGATCTTTTGGATGTGAGAGAGGAGAGGGAGAAAGGCAAAACATGCTAAAGTACTAAGATTACGGACAAAAACCTACCAGCAAATGCCTTCAATTCACTGATCCAACACTATGGAGGGGTCCACCACTGCTCAACTACTTAGTTAGTTTTAGTTTAGGGTATCATCTCGCCGGGTTCAAGGTGCCGATGTTCAGGGGGAAGGGCGACAGATGCTTCTGGGGGGAAGTATGGGGTGGGGAGGTAGTTGGGGGTTTCAAACGTTACACCTATTAGCAAAGGGTAAGATACTGCTTAATGTCACGTTGACATGTTTACTGATTCTAAATATGGCTAAAATACAGGACAACCAACAGACAAACAGTAATAATGCAGCGCAGCTCTCGAGGGCACGTTGGGAGACTGGGGAGAGAAACACCCTAAACCTAAAACGACCACGCCCGCAGGGTAAAGCCAAGACAATTGCACACATAAACCTAGATGTACCCAACACATGCCATCTCATGGAATGTAAATGGGCTGTTAGATAAGATTAAACGCACAGCAGTATTTACTTTCATCCATAGACACAGGGTTGAAATACTCCTCCTGCAGGAAACACACCTTGCCGGAGAGCGCTGCCCTTTCCTAGCGAGAAGGAGATTTGACAGAGTCTATCACGCCGGGTTCATGCGGGGCTCGAGAGGGGTAGTGATCCTTCTACACCGCTCCTTCCCCCTGAAGGTGATACAGACCTGGAAAGACAAGCAAGGCCGATTTGTGGCCATCACGCGAACAATAGAGGGAATGACAATCAATGTAGTTAGTATATATATTCCCCCAACCCTACAACGAGGAACCATTAAAGAACTAACCCGACTCCTCCTGGACCTACCTTCAGGGCTGACAGTGATAGGAGGCGACTTTAATGCAGTCCCAAATCCTAAACTAGACGTGGAAGGCCCAATAACCACACACAGAAGGGACATGACGATGGTCCTTACGAACTGGATGACAGCAATGGGACTCAGTGACATATGGCGACTGCGACACCCACGACACACACAATACACGCACACCTCAGCAGCACACGGTTCACAGTCCCGAATAGACTTGATACTATTACCCAATGCAAACTGTAGTGCCTTATCACATATTGAAATACTGGCAAGAGGTATATCCGATCACGCACCACTGCGCCTGGTTCTAGGTCAGGCCCGACGGACGAACCGACCCATGTGGAGGCTAAATGCTTGGTACTTACAAGACGAAGAATTTGTAGAACAGCTACAAAAGGCACAAAAAGGCTACTTCGGCCTGAACGAGGGATCGGTATCCTCGTCTGGCATCTTGTGGGCAGCGGGCAAGGCTGTCCTACGAGGGTCAGCCAGAGGCCTGATAAGAAAGCTAGAGCGTCTAAAAACTCAAAATATTGAATCACTACAGAAGCAAGCAGCAGAGCTAGAACAAGCACAAGAAGGGAACCCCAACGAGAAGGGGGGCAAGACGGCTATCCCTGATACGGGAAGAAATCAGAGACCTATCCCTAGAGGCAACAAAAGCTCTCTGGCGATCAAGCACAGCAAGAATATATGAAACAGGGAAGTTACTACACTGGCTGATCTCCCATCACAGAGCTTCAGCAATAATCTCCTGAATAAGGGACGGAGAACAGGACAAGGTCGAGAAACACCAAGATATAGCAGAGGCCTTTGCCCGCTATTACAAAACATTATATAAGGCCTCAGACTCGGTCGACCCAGCCCACGGCCGCAGACTACTAGATACAACCCCCCTGCCCCGACTGCCTCCTCTGGAGATCCAGATTCTAGATGAGCCTTTGAAAGAGGAAGAGATAAACAATGCCATCTCAGGACTGAGAGCTGGGAAAACTCCAGGCTCTGATGGCTTTCCGGCAGAATATTACAAGAAATATAGGAAGGAGCTAATGCCACATCTGATGGCCCTTTTCATAGAAGTAGAACAACAAAGGCGCTTCCCGAAGGGGCTGGATGAAGCCACCATAGTAGTAATTCCTAAATCTAAACCCCCATCACTGCACTGTGCAGACTATAGACCGATCTCATTGATCAATTGCGAGGTCAAGATCCTAGCTAATATACTCGCAACGCGTCTCATAAGAGTGTTGCCACAGCTGATCCACGCAGATCAATGTGGATTTATGACAGCCCGCAGCACCTGTCACTGTATCCGCCGCCTTCACGTGGCCCTCGACGGGAGACACACACTACCCCGAGACTTAGCACTGCTCTTCATTGATTTTGAGAAGGCATTTGACTCCGTAGACTTGAACTTCCTATTCATGGTGCTGCAGAGGGCAGGACTGGGACCGAGGTTCTGCCAACTCACCCGAGCGTTGTATGCAGACCCCTCGGCCCGGGTACAAATTAACGGAACCCTATCATCACTCTTTGAAGTCAGAAGGGGATCAAGACAGGGATGTCCGCTGTCCCCCCTCCTTTTTGCCCTAACTATAGAACCCCTGGCCCAGATGTTTTGGACAGATCCGCAATACTGTGGCTGGAAATGGAAACACGCTACAGAAGATAGAATAGCCCTATATGCAGACGACGTGTTACTTTATATGGGCACCCCAAGCACATCTGGCCCACGCAGCCTCCAACTCCTTGAGAGCTTTGTACGGCTTCAGGCCTGAAGATGAATCCTGCCAAATCGGTCCTGGTCCCTTTAGTAAATACCCGAGACTGCTTCGACTGGCAGGACACAATACCCCTCTGCAGACTGAGCTTTAAATATCTGGGTGTCTGGGTGACCCTCCTGCCAGAACTGTCCTGGGCAAAGAACCTAGACTCGCTGTTAACACAAGTCAAGACAGACCTACAAAAATGGCAGACACTACCACTGAACATAATGGGGCGGGCGGCCCTGTATAAAATGATGATCCTACCCAGACTATTATATGCCTTTCAGAACTTCCCCCTCCCCATCCCGAGTTCATGGTTTCGAACCCTAGAAACAGAGACAATACAATTTCTTTGGGACGGAACCAGGCATTGTGTAGCCGCAAAGTACTGTAAGAGGGGAACATACGAGGGAGGCCTGGGGATGTCTGACCCATACTTATACTATCTGGCGACACAGATTCTAACAGTGCATGACTGGTTTAACGGAGGATGGTCAGACCCAGCATACCAAATGGAACACTCTAGGCGTCCCACGCATTCTAGATGCGCTATACGGGGCACCTCTTCCCCACTGTATGGGAGAGACAACCAGAGCTGCTCTCCTAGCATGGCAAGCTGCGCTGAGACACACCCAATGGAACGCAATAATCACCCTGCAGACCCCGCTGTGGAGAGGGAAATTGATCAGGGCCACCGCCGCGCTAGAGGGATTTGGAGAGTGGGACATATTGGGGATCTCATTAGTGGGAGAGGTATGGAAGGGGGAAATGCTAAAATCCTTTCAGGAGCTACAAACAGAGTTCCAACTATCCTGAACAATTTTTTTTAGATATCTTCAACTCAGACATGCCATAGGAACAAAACTCCCCAAGAATCTGCTACCGGAATTTAGCCCCCTTGAGGCCAAAACACTAATGGGAAACATGGGAGGGAAAGGGGTTTCACAACTTTATAGAATGCTGATTAACAATACGCCAGGAGATGCGAACTCGATGAGGACTGGGTGGGAGACTTGGACCGGGGCTTTGGAAGACTCGGAATGGGCAGAAGCACTAGAAGCCCCCAAAACACTAGCCATATCGGCAAAACTACGCATCTTACAATTTTACTACCTACATAAAGCATATTTGGCGCCTAATAGGCTTTCACGAGCCGGACTATGGCCGAACAGTCGCTGCCCCCATTGCGACATAGAACGCGCAGACTTCTTCCATATGGTCTGGTCTTGTCCGATTTTACAGATCTACTGGGGAAAGGTACTAAATGAGTTAAATGAGACAATAGGGACAGAACTCCAACTCTCTGCCACCATGGTGCTACTGGGGATCATGGAGGGGGGCTGAGATCACGGACCAACCGAGCCTTCATTGGGACGGCCCTGTTGGTGGCCAAAAGAGACATAGCCACGGCATGGACCTTGTCTGCCGGCCCATCCCGGCAGAAATGGAGAAAGGGAGTAGACTGGTGCGCAGCCCAAGAGAAACAAATATATGAATCGAGAGGATGCCCCCGGAAATATGAAAAGATATGGGGCCCTTGGCTCGGAACACTGTCATAGACTAGACCGGAATGTCTCCCTCCCTCCCCACCAAGCGAGAGCAGAGTAGTACCCACGCCCTCCCCCGAGAAGGAAGGGGAAGGCCATATACATAACAAATGCATAACACTGAACTGTCTGGTTGTAACTATGCTAAGAGGTTGTTGCCATAATTCTTTGAAAACAATAAAATCTGTTTATAAAAAATGTACGAAATGTACTTTCAGTTTAGTGAAGCCTGTTTTGGAAATAATAAAAAGAAGTGTTTTAAAACATTTTTTAAAAATAAAGTTATGACGCAAAATAAAATCATACTTTGAAGTATGTTAAACGTTAGCATTTTTTAGCCGTATTAAGTGAAAATGAGTTTGAATAAAATGAAATTAAAATGGTTTGCCAACATGAAGTTTTACAAAACACTCCGTAGTCTAACTTCTAAACAATGTAACTGGTTTTTGGACTCTTGAGGCCTGAGGTCTAAAGTTTAACGAACTGCAAACCATTCACAAAATGGGTTGTGCGCATTAAACATTAAATAGGCCTTCTTTGATGTATTATGAGTCAGAAAACACAGTTTTGCTCAGCAAACTGAATATTTACAAATTTCTTATTCTGGGATGGCTTTTTGCATTTCTTACTTTGAGATTCGTTGTTACTAATTTAACTTGTGTGTACTAGCAGTTTGCAATTTCAGAATGGCCCGAAAAACACAAATTGCTTGTGCAAATTAATACCAACTTCAACCAGATTGTAACTAGGCACGAGGTATATGCAATGCAAATGCACTCCGTTTGGATCCAGCCATAGTCAACCTAGTCTTGGTCATGCTCAACAGGAACTGTCCAGCCTGAAATACGGGTATTTCTTTTTCTCATAGCCCAGCTGAATTACAATATACTAGGTGATTTTTTTATTCAATTGCAATTTTCTCAAATGTAATTGGATTTGTGGATTGTACACATATCCTCATTCGGCCATTATCAGAGTCTATCAAAAATGTCACTGCTCCCTAAATATCCAGGTGGTTTCTATGCTTCATGACTCACAATTGATATTGTAGCATGGTGTCCAAGAAGCACCTGTGTTCCCTATATTTTTAAACATTGGGCATTATATAACCAGCTAACTACAGGACAGTTTGGAGGCGGATAGTTGCTTGGTAAGGACACATTCATAATTCAACATTTAATGGTTATTATAAAATAGTGTTCTTTATGTAATTAGATAAATTATATCTCTGTAGGTGACAGTGCATATTTTTTGTGACCCAGGATTCTTGTGGTACTTTAAATTTCGGAACCACACTGGAGGCATGGCCCTATCATGCCGATTTTAGTATCAGAGAGCCGCAAATGGCAAATACGATATGTACGAGTGTTTTTATCACGTTTCATCAATGGAATGACCTTGTATATGATACTGCATATTGTTCCATTTAAACAACAGCCATTTTATGATTGCCCTCACATAGGCCAATGTCTAATGCTGAAAACAAGTCTGAAGGACACGTACATCTTTGCTGACTCCTCTGTGACCCGGGCAAGCTGACTCCACTGCCTGAAGCCAAACCTGTTCGGCCAGTTTCTTTCCCAGTGGCCGAATGAGATTAGTATCAAGGCACAACACATCATAAACCTTTCATCACACACAAACCATGCCTAATCTTACACACACCTGTCCCTGTTTCCTGCTTTATGGCTGGCTTTACGAGGAGGAGGTGCCCGGTTTTATTGGGGTCTGCTGATATCTGAACCCTCGTGGGTAAATAATTGGAGGCTGTCCTAGCTGAAGTGTGGGAACATCATCATGGCTCTGTTTTTGTCGTTTGTAGTGAAATATGTGAATGGTCAACTGTAATCCTGTTAAAACCCCAAAGGCTACTCACATGTTGCCTCTCTAGCTTTTCTCATTTGTTTAGGAATGTGACTGGTACAGCCCCCTTGCATGCCTAGGGCATAATAAATGATATAAAAGGTCTGAGCTAAGACCATTTCGAGAGACTGCCTCTTTCAGTTGCTATAGGTCAGCTTCTGGGAGACGTAGTCTCACTCATTTGAGTTTAATAAAGATGTCTTTTCATATTTCAGCTTCTTTGCCAAGTTCTTTGTTATATTACCCTGAGAATGAAAATCTCTAGTACTTCATTCTTACACCATATATTGATCCAGGATCACATAAAGGAGGAAGTACACTAATGCACACAAGGAATCGCAATTAGTTATATATAGGACATTTGGATTACTGAAATGGAGGCCTGGTTGTCTTTGTAAGACTGGTGGTGCACTGGAGTATGATCCTGCAGCATACTTTAGTATTATTGGTACATGTGCAATGCTACACAAATTTGCACTTAGAACGGACATGTCTTCAGAAATAGTCTCAGGTGACAGTGACAGTGAGGATCAACACATGAGTAGACCTTAAGCCCCAGGACAAGATTTGCCATAGCTGATGAAGGTCAGCAATAAAGAACTGATGTGGCTAACAATTATTTCTGAGGTAATAAAAAAAATCACCATATTAAATGTTCTTCCAATAGTATATATTTATTTACCTGTTATTTTTTTATATTCAATTATTATTTAACAAAAACAATAGATCAACATGTTGATTTTTCAACAGGGCATGATGTTAAACTGGATTCGCCACGTGATGTTTGATTTCTGTTTTTTCTAGTAGGATAAGGCTCAGGTGTGCCAGAGACACTACTGGTACTAGATACTCCTTTCTTTCTTGTTGGACAATAATGGGTCTATTAGACATTTTAGATGTCTGTATTTATTCAAGTGGGTGTGTCAGTTGAATCAGCCTTCTGGCTACATCACTGCCCTGACATACCATTTCTACTTGTATATTAGAGGTGTGCCTACACATTGTCGTAATGCAAATGCCAACCGTTCTACTGACTAACGTAAAGCCTGTAAATGCATATCATTATATCTTTGTCTACACCTGCTTGCTTGTACTTTGGATGTTAATCCATGATGTAGATCCCTCACTGCCTGAGTAATAATTGACAAAACAGACTGGATTATGTTATTGCATTGAGACATGGTTTTGTTCGTTTTCTTAACCCTTCGATTAAGCTCTGAAGTTGCCTAATGCTGTTAAAATTGATATTTCAAGATCATAAAATACAGATGCACGTGGAGTCCCTACTCAGATGTTTTCTCCTAATTCAGACCCTGCAATGTCTGAGTACAATCTGATGTCTAAATGTCAGTGTAGAACTTTCAATAGGAGAGTCTCCAAATGTTCACCATCTCTGCAGGTGGGTGAAGTTTCTACATTTACATGGTCAGTACCTTCCAGATCTTCTATGTCATATGTTTCTTCTACTGTTTCTATTTGGTAAGTCTGTGAAGGTGGTTTTGTTTTGTGACATATAAAATTAGAAAATATAGTGATCATATTATAGAGGTGTCATACATATTATTTAAAATGTAATATTGAATCAGTGTATTATTTTAAAACTATGCATCGTTTTAAAGCTATATTTTTTAAAGAAAATACTTTTCTTCAATTTCAATTCAATTTCCAGCTTTATTTCGGTAAAACAATACCATAAAAGCATACTGGCAAAATTCTTACATTTCTAAAAGGAACAAAAACACTTTTTAAAGAAAGAAAAAAGACAAAGGACAAAAAAAAAAGAAGAAAAAGAAAAAAAAAAGCACTAAAAACAGATCGAGACCAGGGCTCCCACAGGGCCATACAGTGCAAATAGGCAAGTTATGGGTATAAATGTTATTAAAGATCAACAATTAATCCATAAAACACTATAAAATATACAGTACACATCATCATGCAAATCACCATATAAATATTATAAAATTTTATAAAATTCCCCTAAAATATAAACCTTTATACAAAAAACAGTTAAAAATTGCTATCTCACTAGTAGTAGCATTAACTATGGACTAGCTCAAAAAGTGACCATTATGAAAATAGGATATATGCTTTTGAATGATTATTTGCCTCTAGTAGGTTCAAGTTGCCTCTAAAATCTTAGCAGTATAGATACCATCATCACGTGAGGGGTTATTTGACTAATTTTTAAGAAATGATTAACAATCCCTAGGGCCCAACGTTTCCTTTCTTTCTTGCGTGCCTATATTACTTAGAGGTCATATGCAATCAAGTAATACAAAGAGGCACATTGTTCTAGCAGCAGCTAATATTCACTTAACTACTAGAGACAAGTTATCTGATGTTGGTCTTAAAAACAATAGATAAAAGTCGATTACAGTATTTCATTTGAAAGACCCATAAAATTTACCTCCCGTGCCATCAGGCACTTGTTTGCCTAACTAAGAGGAGATTTTTTGGGATAAAAGTAGATAAATATCAGAATCCAGGAGCAAGTTTCATAAGTGACAATGACCATTCTAGGTAACTTAATCAACCTCCCAGTAACTACGGTCCTCCCGGGCATAGACAATGTCCCCTGGGCTAGATATATCCTTGGCTGATTGTAGGTCCCAAGGCCATTGAATTGCAGAGGGTGACTCCCAATTATCGATTTCAGGACCATAGGTTAAGTTTGGGAGTTTTGCCTGAATTAAAGCGCCTACAACCTCAGGCCCGCCTTGTCTCTGATGAATGAAATTGCTATTAAGAATCGGCTTAGACCAAAAACAACATATGGTGTCGAGCTGGATCTCAAGAATCTGGCAGCTTCATTGTAGTTCCTGATTCCAACGTTCCTGCAGATGGGTCGGATCCATTTCTTCCTTAGTTTATCGTAGGCAATGCAATTTAAAAGGACATGATCCGTCGTTTCTGGTGTCTCCATATTACATAGCTCGCCTCATGATTACTCCCATTCAGGAGGCCCCATTTAACGGTAAAAGCCTTGACCTGGAGAATCCCATATCGATTCTTCATAAATAAAACTTTTGCTCGTCTAGGTTGAATAGTATCGATCCATTCCTCAGCGCTCGGTGATGGTTTAAAATCCAGAAAACTTAAGGTTAGTCTACCTGAATCTTTGCTATGAAAAGGGCTATTAAAGATGAAGTTCCAAAATACTTGCTTTAGTCGGATCTTTGATTGGGTTGTGAGTATATGCGGTTCATCCCAATAGAATTTCAGCCCTAAATTGTAAAAACTTTGCCTGATATAATGAAGCCACGGGAGGGAAATAGTCTTGTCCAAGCCCATGATCTCAATTAATGCTTGCCTGTATTGGATCAGTTCAGGGGTTGTCCAAAGTCTACACCAATAGAGCAGGGGCCTCAGGGCTGCCAATTTGCCTATTTGTTTCATATTAGTGTCATAGGCTAAGGGAATCAACGGAGTGGATGGAGGGAGGCCCAGTACCCCCCTCATGAAATTATTTTCCTGAGTGGCCAATGGAGTTAGTTTTGTGAATCCCCAGAGTTCTGCGCCATACAGAGCAGCGGCCTGTGCTTTGCACCTATAGATCTCGAATACTGGTGACACAGTGCTCGACCTTGAACATTTGTAATTTTTACTAATTGCCATGGAGCTATGAGTTAAGGAGATAGCAGCTTTGTTGATGTGCGGCGCCCATGACAATTTGGCATCAAGCAGTATCCCTAGGTAGTTGAAATTTTTAACTCGTTCCAGTACCTGCCCTCTAATCCAAATGTTTCTCTTGAGCGCTTTGTGGGGGTTAACAGTTAAGTATTTAGTCTTGTTTGCATTTATTTCTAACCCCTTCAAGCTGCAATACTCACTAAATTTATCTAGTAGAGTTTGCAGGCCCATTGGAGTTTGAGACAATAGGATGGTGTCATCTGCAAAAAGGAGGGCGGGGACTGGATCATCATTCAGTCTTGGTGAGTCGTGGTTACTTTGTTTCAGATGATGAACCAGATCATTGATGTATAATGAGAAAAGTGTTGGGGCGAGCACACAGCCCTGTCTCACCCCCCTCTTGATAGGTATTGGGTCTGTCAGCTCTCCTTTTGGCCCCCACCGGACCTTTGCAAATGTATTTTCATGTAGCCTCTCCAGCTGGCCCAGGAGGTTCCCTGGCATGCCCTGTTTTCCTAATGCTGCCCATAAGGAGTCTCTCGGCACCAGATCAAAAGCTGCGCGCAGGTCCACAAACGCAATATACAGGTGGCCTTTCTTTAGTCTAGTGTATTTCCATATTATTGTCAATAGCCTAAAGGCCTGGTCGACTGTACTGGTCTGTAGTCTAAACCCTGCTTGGTATATAGACATTATGCTGTTCTCTTCTATCCAGGTATTGATTCTATTCAGGATCTGTCTAGCATACATTTTTTGTGTGACGTCTATGAGGCTAATTGGTCTATAATTCCCTGGGTCTTCCCTGGATCCTTTTTTATGGATTGGGATTATTTCTGCCCCTGTCCATGTCTCGGGCATTAGGCCTCCCCTTGCTATGGCGTTACTTAGAAGGTTTAGATAAGGTGCCCAGATTTCCATGCTATGTTTGAACATATCCCCCGGAATCTTATCCAAACTGGGTGCTTTTCCTGGCTTGATTGCTTCAATGGCAATCACCGTCTCCTCCAGACTAAACTGTAACTCGGGTAAAATACCCCAAGTAACTGGGGTTTTATGTCTTGAGGGATAAAAATCGAAGGTGGGGGGGTCAGAGTAAAGATGTGTAAAGTAGTTAACCCATGTTTTGGGGTCTATGTGATGGTCTGTAGTAAATATCCCCTCTTTGCTACCATGGGTAACTATTTTCCAGAAGGTCCTTGCATCATTGCTTTTTGCTGCTACCAGCAGGTCTTGCCATTTTTGGTCCTCCCAGTTGCGTTGGGCAGTAGCCAGCGTTTTCTTATAACTGGCCCTTGCCTGCTGTACGGCTAATTGATTTTTTTGCTTTAGTGCCTCTACCAGTACTCTTTTCCTCTCGCTACATCTGATAGTATACCATGGACTATTAGAGGTGGTTTGGGCCTTCTCCTTTTTGTGCTTATTCTGTAGCTGTTTGGTCAGGACAGGTCTTAACATTGTGCTCAATGAATGGTGGATAGACGTAATAGGAATGTCACTAGGTTTATTTTCTGCATAAGGCTCCAGGAGATCAGAAAATATGTTGTAAATATTTATCATAGTGACCTGATTGCCTAATATTGCTGGCCATTTTACAACCCTTCTGTTGTTACTGAGGGTGGGTTGTAACTCCACCTTGTCATGTTCTATATATTTCGAGTCCAAATCTAAGAAGTGTGCCTTGAATTTAATTATTAGCGGGAAGTGATCGCTATCCCTTCTTTTATCGATTTTAAAGGTCGCTAGTCTTTCCCATGTATTTATACTATGCAGAATGTAATCTATTTTTGAAGTTGAGTTGCCTCTCTGGAAAGTAACCAGATTAAGGCCGACTTCACCCACTCTGCCATTACATGCCCTCAGTCCATGGTTTAATGTAAGGCTCATGATTTGCAATGCGGCCACTGTGCCTGGGACAGTTTTTTCTATTGTTAGGTAAGGAATTGTTCTCATTCGGTCTTCCTCTTCTGCTAAATGTTCGAAACCAGTTATAGGTTCATAATTACAATTAAGGTCACCCCCTATCATAATTGTCTCTCCTACTGGGATTTTTTTGAGCAGGTCGTCTAGTAGAGTTATTTCTGGAGATTCCACGTTTGACTTTCTAGGTCTTATATATACATTAAACAAGTGGGTTATTATCTTATTTTTTTTTCCCATTATCAACCATAAAATGTCCTCCGACTCAGTGGCTTGCATGCGTATCTCAACATTTAATGAGATCTTCGCCCATACAACCAACCCCCCAGATGGTCTCCCTCTGGCAGCTGAAGTTGCACTGATAAAGTAGGTTTTATATCCTACTTTATACGGTGGATAAACCACGTCTCTTGGAAGAGACAGACATGGTGTCGATCAATATAGTCCTGCCATTCGGGGTCTATAAGCTTATTTTTTAAGCCAGCTACATTCCATGAAATCATGGTGATAGGACCCCTTCCGTTTAGGCTTGTGGCATTGAAAGTATGGCTCGGATAAGTTGTTACATTTTTCCTACCATACAAGAGCTCCACTGCGCTCCCTGCCCCTATAGCATGAAGATCATTCCCTTCATGGGGCTCCCCTACTATTGGGTCCCCATTGGGTTCCACTTGTGCCTGATCTATCTGGATTAGTCAATCCACTCTCTCAAGGTTTGAATCATAATTTCTCTTTTGCAGTCCCTCATTGTAATTGTGTTTATGCCTTTGTACTCGAAGTTTGGTAATTAATGGATCCAAGCTAAACCTCATGGCATTGGAATTAGGGGCGGGGGTTCTCTGTTCCATGTCAATCAAACCTCTGATTAATCTTCCATCCTTGAGTGTTAATGCAATGACGTCAAGTTGGCCCCTCTCTCCAGGGATTCTTTCTGCCCCCCTAATATCTGATCGAATTATGGATAAACAGTGTCTTTTGGCCCTAATCCAATGTGTAAGCTTGTTTTTTAAGGAGTCCTCATCTTCTCTGCTATTTAAGGGCAATTTTGGAACATTTAACAGATGAACAACATTTGTCCTAGTAGGAAACCTATCCTCCTCAGAGTATGGATTCCATATAGTGTTTTTGTTATAATCATTAGATACTTGGGGATAGGAGTTCAGAGTAAGTTGCAAATTTCCTTTTTGGGGTCCTTTTACCAAACGGGGATCTCTTTGTGGTTTCCCTGTTCCTTGGCATAAGTTACTATCATTTCTTCTCTGGGAATTGCGTGAACCAATATGTTCCACATTGACCCCTATCGTGCATCCCTGTGGTTGTTGTACAATCTTAGCTGTAGCTGGGGTAAGGTTAGGGTTAGTAATCAAATTTTGAGGATATGTGGGTCTACCTTGTAGATGGCGTGATATGGGGGGGGACTCCCTTTCGCATTGGGCTCTATAGGTACCCCTACCCCCCTCCTTTTCCACAATATCTGTTAAGGTTCTTACTTCAAGTTTCAAATCCCTAACTTCCTGGATTAATCCGGTGATTAGATCGTAAAGGTCTGCTATAGATCTTGATTTATTTTTTAGAGGGTTCCCTGATTCTGAATTGAGAGGAGTGGTCCTTTCATTATCTAGCTGTACAGTTGGGATAAATGGGTGTAATTCATCCACCGGTTCCCCCTCTTGTGTATTCTGTATGTTACTGCTATCGAGTTCTGCCAGGACTGCATATTTATTGGAGCACCTAACTTCGCACTCCTGGGTATGGCCCTTCTTCCTACCATTATCAATGGTGCATAGGTGTATGGGTCTAGTTGCAGCAACCCTAGGGCTATCAGTCCTGACATCAGATGGTGCCTCCCCCTCTTGCTGGGAAACGATCTCTATCGCTTTATCATCCACTGGTCTGATTTTCTTCGTATAATAGGAGGTAATCTTTTTATCGGGACCCACCCGAATGGTGGTCCTACTGCATAGTAGTGACTCTACCTCCTCGATAAGATCGTCTATTTCAGCTATTGTGCAGTTCTCACCCGCATTCCTAAGTTTTTTTACAGAATTCATCTTTCCCCTTGAGGGTTCTGATGCCTTGCGTTTTCCCATGGATTAAGCTGCCTAAATAGTGCTTTGGCTCTGTGAACCAGACCCCAATATGTAATTATAAAGGAGAGTAGGAGAAGGACTAGTCGAGCGTCGCAACAATAGGTGGAGAATACGGTCCAAAGGCCCTCTATAAAAGGACCTATTTAGGAGTAAGTATCAACACAGTACCTTCAGGCAGCCATACGTGCCCATGCAACTTTAGATGAATGTCAGGGGGGTGGCCCTGCCCTGCCTCTTCCTGGCAATGACGGGCAAGGACGGGCCCGCCCTTGGCCCGGGCGCGTCCCGCGCGGCGGGAGCGCGATAAGAAATTTAAAGGGCTCCTGCCCTTGGCACGCCTCTCTGGACCTCCTTGCGCTTCCCGCGACGGCGGGAGCGCGATAAGAAATTTAAAGGGCTCCTGCCCTTGACACGCCTCTCTGGACCTCCTTGCGCTTCCTTGCGGTCTAGAAAATACTTTTC
This sequence comes from Pleurodeles waltl, assembly GCF_031143425.1. Lineage (NCBI taxonomy): Eukaryota > Metazoa > Chordata > Amphibia > Caudata > Salamandridae > Pleurodeles > Pleurodeles waltl. The sequence goes on from NC_090440.1 coordinate 1,215,272,947, forward strand.
TAGACCTTATGACTTTTATCAGGTATCTGCAATTTTTTTATCAATAGAAAAATAATGATAGACTACATTACTCATAATCGTGGGTTAAATAAAGGTTTGTATAAAACCTGACATTAATTTTTGGCTGGTGTTTTCATAAAAAGGTTTTGTAAATAGTTCTGTAATTTCTGTATTTAAATATAAAATGTTAATAAATAATTAAGTTCTTTAGTTGCAAATACCTTGAGCTTTCCTCCTTGGTGCAGAAAAGACAATATCAGAACCTCTTGATACTGCTTCGCTCTGGAAAGCTGTTTGAGTAGATGCTACAAAGGTGATGGTGTATCCTCTGAGCTGGGTCCTCCACCTGTTGTAGTTGTCTACAGTCAGTAATTTGTTCTTTTGTTCTCGACCTACGGTTGTATCTGCTTTTCCAAACCTCTTTCACACTTCTACTTATCACCACAACAGCATTTATCCTGATCTGTATTTTTCTCCAGATCTGTTGTTTTGTACATCCAGGGACTTTAAGGGTGAACTTGCAAAATAGCATTTCATTCTCCCCAACACCCTCCTCAACAGGAATTTCAAACTCCATGTCATTACATGTCCCCTTCCTCTTTCTTCTGACTTCGTCCTATGACTTCTGTGAGTACACCTTTTTTCTCTTTAAAGATTTTTGTATGAGCTGTAGAGATCTTCTCCTCGCCTAGGCTCAGAACGAATTATTTAATAACAGTTTCTGTGACGTCACTGAATGCAAATTTTGACGTTCGCAAATTGTAAATGTTGTTTCCATATTTACAGTTAACAAGAATCTAAAATAAACAGTCATTACCTAAGAATAGTGAATAATAAAAAAAAACCTTTATTTAGAATTACGATTCGGTAAAAATCCCTATTTCTGAATCACAAAACACAGTTTTATACATCACACTCAAAGGTACTGTGTCCCTAGAGATGGCACTAACTACTTCCTTTCACCTTCACTTCATTGTAAACTAAACCACTTAGATTTGATTCACGTTTTCTCTCAAAGCTATATAGTTTAGTATAACGAGGCATCTCCGAACATTCCACTATAACAGTATTCCTCATGAAATACATCTGAGCTAACTAACTCCTCCAGCGCAGCGACCAAGTACAGAAAACATGCGAGGCTCGCTGTTTTCCATCGGGCTCGTGGCCTTTTTTTTCTCTAATTTACGAGCCCGATCTCGCTTGGCAGAAGTCGAGCGCTTTACCTACTTGATTTCACTTTTTCGGGTTATGTACATTAATGCACTTTTGCCCGATAGGTGAAAAGTCGGGTTAGGAGTTTACAACGCGATCAGCTCTAACGTGAGCAAACGTGAGACCCGATGCATTGTAAATGCTTGTTGGATGTTCTGTTTTGGATGGACAGTGGATTATTTCTTACAAGCAGACACCTGATTATTATGCGCTAACTGCATGGAGCAGTTATGTTTCTTTAGATCAATTCCTCCTTGCATCATCAGATGCTTTGTCAAAACACAGTCCTCATGATGACTCATGGATTTGTCCATAAGTGTTGAACATTGAAAAACAGACATATAGATAAGGGACTATAGGCCTCATTATGCGCCTGGTGGTCTCTTGACCGCCAGACTCGCAGTGGCATACGGATCGCTGCCAAATGGGGTAGTCTGAACGCCACATTATGGCCGCTGCAGTTGTGTCGTGGTCGGACCAGCAGGATTAGTAGTCCCGGCAGTCTGGCAGTTGTGGCGGTCTTAATCTGCCAGGGCAGCTCTGGTTGTAGCGCTTCCTAGGGGAGTACGACTTTGCTCTCCGCCAGCGATTTCATGGCAGTGGGCTGGCAGAAAACGGTTGCAGGAGGCCCCAGAGGGGCCCCTACACTGCCCAGGCACTTGGCATGGGCAGTGCAGGGCCCCACCAGCCACAACCATTGCAATGTTTGCAGACAGTGAACATTGAGAAGGTGCTGGTGCACCCTGCACACTACAGCATTGCCGCCGGCTCTATTACGGACTGACACTTCCGCCGGCTGATCCAGCGGGAAACTCATAATGGGTCCGGCGGGGAGGCTGCGACCATGGGGGCAACCTATCCGTCGGAATTTCGGCAGACAGGCTTTTCCATCAACCAAAATTGTAATTAGGCCCTATATCTATTTCATGTTTTAATTGTCCTTCATGATGAAAGAACAAAGGATTTGTGATATATATATATATATATATATATAAATATATATATATATCAGTCTTTGTTGTCACAGAGCAGCTACATGCTTTCTTATTTGTTTTCATCTTTTGCACAAGCACTTATCTGAGCAATTTGTTGCAATTCTTTATTAATTTGCTACATGATTGGTGATCTATGATATAAACAACTGTATATAAACTTTACTTGATGGTAGTATTTGAATTTTTCCATAATTTTTTTTTTTTTTTTTTTTTTTTAAAGACATTTTAAGGGGTATTTCAAATATAGTCAATACCATTTAATCGTAAAGACAATAATTGTTACATTGTAGAATTATGAAGTAACCCAGATGAGCAGGACAAAAATTAAGGATATTAAACAAGCATGTCAGCACACCGCCACGATTGTTGCAGAGGCTGAAAACATAGTTCTTGCAGTTTTTAAGGTACTAAACTTTGATTTGTTTTAGAATGTATGTCAGAATGGTATTTAAAATATAAGCGTTTGAGGACATTTGAGGAGATCACAGGAATATAGCCCTTGTTGATAGGTTCGCATGGTCTGCCATCTGTCAGGAGGGTCTTGGCATACTTTACAAAAAATGTTTGGACGAACATGACCAACCCCTGAACATTTTAATGGGGAGCATTTATTCGAAATACATTTTCATATTCAACTCAACTTTTTATGGCCCAGAAAAGTGTCAATGATCGGTGGACTAATTTTCAAGGCAGCGAACTTGATTAAAGATGGAACCAGCAGTCCTTTGCCTTAAAACTAGGCTGCAGACTCTACACACCAAAGGTGACACCAATGGTACATGGCCTATTTGACAGGCCACAATCTGTGGGCATCATCCTGAATTATGAGGCCAGAGCCTAAATGTCAGGGTTGCCATTTTAAGGGCATTGAATCAGCTACATCGAAAAACAGACTGTAGACTACTACACACAGACTATTTTTTTTGCTTTTTATTATTTGTGAAGGAACATTATTGCACTCCCTTTACGTGGCATTTTCTTTTTCACTTTAGGACCTGTGGACCATATTCAGCATCCTGTAATCGAGACAGTAAGAGTAATCTTACTCTTTCAGACAACCAGTCCTTGCTGTTTTCGGCAATGTACCCAAAATAATCGATGAAAGCAGAAACTTCCTTTAGTCAATGGGAGCCCTTTATATTTTGGAATGTTGGCCGATGTACGGCTGCGAACGTAGTGCTTGAACATCTGCCGACTTAAAGGGCCAATATACAGAATTATTGGCACTTTCAAGCCAGCCATCACCATTTTTTAACACTTATGTCTCAAAAATGTGTGAACTGATTTACATCACTTCAATAAGTGACTATTATGCTAAGTTTGGTGTAACTCTGTTCAGCTTTTTTTGTAGCTACAAGCAAAAACTTCTGTGAAGCAGAAATGGGAAACATGACTTTAAATCACTGTTTAACTTTTTCCCCTACAGGGAACTTCACAAAATTTGGCATGTCAGACCTTAGCTGCCTAAACTAATTGAGTGGCGCAAAACTACACGAGCTGGCAGTAACACATTTTATAAAATTTGCTTAAAAATGGTAAAACTGCAATCTTAAACAGGGCCTGACTTCCATTTACTGCACAGTTCTTTTAAGAGACATTCACTAGGTTCCCAAGCAGAACCCCTTATTCTTTTACATTTTGATTGTATCCTGGAAGTGTCAGATTTGAATATCCATCTTAAATGCAGGACGGCTTTGTGCCCTCTGAGGTCTTTTAACAGTCTCACAAAATTAGCACTCTGGAAAACTCTCCAACCCTCATCTTGATTGAGCCTGGCAAACTTTTAAAGTGCTTAATAGTCAATATTCTTGAGACCACATTGAAAATTCATAACTCGCAGGACTTGGAGAGTAGACATGGAGAAACAGCGGAGAAATGAACCTCCACGTCTCTCACTTTCCCATGATCAGTGTGAAAAGGACTGACGTTCAATGAATCCGAGGTGTCGGTTAGGTGATTTAGCTAGGGGACTCATTATAGTGGATTATAGACACCTGTGGTGTCTGACACATTATATTCATCGATAAAGTGGCAACTGTCAAAGAGAACATGACATAAAAGGTCTTAGGTCAACCGAACCAACGAGGGCGCAGTTTTCTTTTTATCGGCAAATGGCTTAGTTCATGTACTTAGCTATAATCCCCTGTATGCCACTTAAGGTTTCCTTGAATCGACTAGTTCCCTAAATGTTTAATGTGTCTTTGGCCAGCCAGGATTAAATAAAACGAAATCCTACCAAATTAAAATTAAATAGTTGTAATAGAAACCTAAAAGATCTGACATTTTTACATTTGGTAGATAAAATAAGGCACTTTTGGATAGTTTAACATAAACGGTTCAACCAAGAACTTCTTTGATGAGTTTTTTTTTTACAGTTTAAACTGCCATATTGCAATTGATCTCTAACATGAGGCGCAAAAAATAATTGTTTCTGGATTTCGACATGTATTTTAGGGAAACAATGATATTTCACAATGTAAACATTCTTTATAAACTGGTGTAGTGATAAATTGGCATTGGTGGAAGAGAAATCTTCACAACCTTGCCAGCTGTAAAGTTGTAGGCAAGAGTATGTGTTATTATTGCAATAATAAAAATAAATTTGAACCTTAAAAGCTTAGAGCCTCATTTACAAGGTCTTTCAGCCACCTTTGCGTCATTTTTTGTGACACAGCGGTGGAGCTAGAAGTGCTCTATACTGCTCCAGATTTACAAACTGATGCATTGGGCCCAATGCGTCAGTTTGTAAAGCCTTACATCACATTATACCTGCACCAGATATAATTTTTGCAGGGTAGGCGTTTCCACAGGAAAAGCCACACAGAACTGACGTAGTGAAATTTACATTTCACTGCATCATTCTGCAAATTCACTGCATCCGAATTTTACAACCTGCTCAGAGAAGGTGCAAATTGACGCAGGGCTTTTCGCTACGGGTGCCTCCTCGCATTGCTGGAGTAGAGTCATTTCTTTTACGCTAGACCAGCAATGCGTGAGTTTAGCGCCAACAGATGCATCAGAATTTCTGACGCATCTGTGAAAATGTGCATCGTGGAACTCTGTATTATAAATACATTGCATTCATGGCATTGTTAGGGGATCGTAGGGCAGCGCAGGAAATCTGATGCATCGGGAACAATGCGTCTGATTCTTGTAAATGATTCCCTTAGTGTCATAAACAGGGATTCTGACCTATAATATGATGGACGAGTAAATCACTGCCAGAGTATACTATGCCACACCACATATGATTAATACAGAACGTGATCTTCCCTGCTGTTTCTTAGGTAAGTATATCAGATAGATAAAACAAGGGAGTTGACCACTTCACATATGATTAATGCTAATTGTGATGAGGGCTGTCAGTCTATCGGATAGGTGGAACCAGGGAGGTGGCTATAGTTGTAAAAGGTAAGAGTAAAAGGGAAGAAAGAGATAATAGAATACAGGTAGGAATTTAAAGGCAGCAAATGAAACATGAAAAAAGGAAAGGGGCAGGCATAGGGAGCGGCAGAAAAATAAGTAGAAGGAGATAAGAGAAGGAGAAAAAACAGAAGGGCAGAATGGAGATAGAAGAGAACGAAAGAGAGGGAAGAGGGATTGTATGCTTTTAATGAAAAGGGAGAAAGCAAATGATAGAATAGGGTAAGGGCAAGGAAGAGGGATAACAATAATGCTTTTTAGCCAACATTTCCATTTTTATTTTTGATGCCAACCACTAAGCACAGGAGCAGTGAGTAGATCTTAAATAGCACAGTAGCTTCTGCCATAAGGGCTATTTAAACAGAATGAAAAGTTGTCTTATACCTATTTGCTATCAATGATAGGAAAACCCCTCCGGTATATATGTGCTAATTTAGAACAGCCTTTTGAAGATGGACACATAATTGAATTGCCTTGTATGTCAGGAGAGGTGGGAACACCAATACGAAAGATAGTCTTTTCTTCTTTGGAGTCCATCCTAAAGTTTAAGTTTTTCCTCCTCGCTTGGTTACTTGGAAGCATATAAATGTCCTTGACACAGTCTGCTAGGGGAGGAAAGAACTCTTCTTCTTTTTCGGAATCGCTCTAGAACTAGAGCTGCTGTATAGGTCGACCAAAGCACCATCATCAGCAGTGTTCTTCCCAAGATTGCACTGGCAGAGATGATGACTGAGTTGCCCTGCAATAGGCAAGTTTTCCTGTGTACCGCTTCCAAGATGGGCCTAAATGGAGATGACAGGAGAGAGATTTAGAGGGTGGCAGCTCTGGGGGCCTGCAGTGGAAACACACATTGGTCCATTGTCTGAGGCCATGGAGGCAACAGACAAGAGGACAACACTGAAGGTAGCTAGATGAGGCCTGCTCTTTCTTTAGCGCTGAAGGGGGTTTTAATCAACAGCATAATGGAACCTGTAGTGAGGACACTTGTGGAAGCTGGCACTGTGCCAAATATAGTCATGTTCATTGCACAAGCTTGCAGAAACACTATACCGTGAAGCAGATCAATGTTGACCACAGTAACCACTTTAAGCTATATTCCCAAATAATGATAGAAACAAGAACATAGACAAGTTTTTAAACTACATATCTCAGCAGCCAGACCAGGGACAACAGCAGCTTAATAGAGGGGTCTTGTGATGATGAAATATTGATGGAGGACATCTAAGACTGTGAACCCTGCTCAAGTCTATAGAAGTAGACTATTCACACTTGAGCATTGAGCATGTACTGAGAACAGTGGTGCCTTGGATGACAAAAAGTAAGGAACAAGCAAGTAAGTAAGTTTGGGCTGGGAAACACTGTAGAGTTTTCACGTAAGTTGGAATCTTGTTCAAAACACAAATTTCAAGAGAATAATCTACATTCCACATTTTAGTCATGCACATGTTAACACGTGCTCCAAAAAGCGCTAGTGGACCTTTCATGCGCCACCTCTGCAATAAACGGGTATATCTCATTAAGTACACTTTAGTTTTTTCTAAAACACTATTTTTATTTTATTTATGGATTCACATGGTGTCACACCAACAAAGGGTCCAGTCCAAAACTAGTTGACACTGGTCCACTGGGTGGTTGCAGGAAAAGCATCTTGTATGTGTTTGTATCCTTGTAGATGGAAAAGGAGGTCAACCCTAGGAACCAAATTTATTGGTGTTGAAATTAACAAATATTCAACAAGCTACCAACATGACAAAATAATCTCAAGCTTTAACTGTGAATAAGAGCATTCACACATTGATTTTAAATAAATCAAACAACATATTTTCAACATATGGGGAAGAAACAACTGTCTCCCCTTTCAGTAAGTTGCTAAAGACTGATTATCAACTTTTGATAAAGATCCTTTTTAGACAGTTGCATGGGCTATCATCCTCATAACATTCCGGAATTCAAGATTCACAAGCAAAGAGTCAAAAATGCTCAAGGCTCGAAGACTCAGTGGGGATTGTGTTCGGCAAGCCTTTTGAAAGGTAGTCCACAATTAAAGCACACTGTACAACTATGGACAAATGTTCTTTCTTAATATTACTTATCAGGTGTTCGATTGCCATTATGTCCCTTAAACAGCGACACCAATGAAATAACATCAATTGCGAATAAAAGTTGGACATGTAAAAATAAATGTGGAGATGTGCCACACAAAAAAACAATTTTTCAGTGTGGCAAGCCTGGCTATCCAAAGTAGAAAATAAGGCTGCAGATTAAAATACTAATCTCTTGAAATAATAATGACTAAACAGCTACTTTTAATAGTTGATGAAAATCCAATTCAATGGTGAAGTTCAGGTTGACCACGCAAAAACTTTGGATTTCCTACAGCAAGTAAAAATATTTTTTTGTTCACATTCACTTGCAATAGGAAGCCAAAAATGAAGGAAAAATCAACAGATATGGGCAAATGTCATGTCATGCTGCATTTCCACACTTCTTCCGATTAAAACAGTGGCCTGCGAGTGTTGGAGAGCCTACCAACCAGGACAAAAAAGGACCAAGGATGCAGCCATGGAAAGCAGAAGAAAATGACGAAAATCCAATAAGAGTAACCAAAGATATGAATTTTCTAAGTTTTAAGTAGGAATAGCCCCAATACGCACAAAGTACCAATGACAGCCAGTGGTGTGCAGTAAACCAGGTCCTAAAGCTCAATTCGATACTGACTGTGATGGAGAGTAAGTAGGATAAACCAACCAGATTTGTCCTGGTCAAACGTTTTACCTTCTGACTTTGGCCCTGATTTATATTTCGTCGGACAAGATACTCCATCACAAACAAGATGGATTTTCTGTCTGCTGTATTACAAGGACATTACATTCAATGGCACTTTTAAAATGTGACAGGATATCCATCACGTTTCTGACAGAGAATCCTGTCTGCCAAAATATAAATCAGGCCCTTAGTTATTTACATCCCAATCCACCACACGAGTACATTTATAAATCCGCCCCCCAGGAACATCAGGGGAAGAAAGAATGGACTCACAGCGTGTCGTGCAGAGGCCAACACCAGGGTCCAGTCCAGGTCCAGTTGCGAGCTGCAGGAAAGTCCTCTTGTATCATATTGTATCCCTGTAGCTTGAGCAGGAGGTCAACCCTATACACCTTAGAGTCCACCTCTTGCCCTGGGTACAAGAGAGGGTCAGTCCAGTCCTCCAGGCCTCCTCCCAGCTCACAGACCGAAGGTCCAGTCATCTTATCTTTTTTCTAAGGTCCAGAAGTGTCCTGAAGTGTGTGCCTGGAAGATACTGTATTTATGGCTGGCACTAGCAAGTATGTGGGAATGAGTAATGGGTATACCTGTGGCTAGACCTACCCGCTTTGTGCATTTTCAAGATGGTGGAAGTCTTAGGCCACTCTAAACTTGGGTTTTGGGGTCTGGGAGGTGTGTGGGGAGTGTACTATGGTAAATCTAATTCCTTCCCACAACAAACACTGAAATCCAGTTGAAGACATCTACTCTACCTCCAATAAACACAGAGGCAGATGTCTGGTAAGACAAAAGCAGGATTTTCTAGCAACCAGGCAGTGGATACAGAAGCATTTTCTTGCCATCCTGTTTAAATCATTTCAAGCGCACCCCTCGTGTTATATGTGAAGCCTAGAGACAGAGATCTGGTAGGTCAAAATACAACCCAGATAGTGGATACAGAATTGTCTTGGCATCCCATTTTCTTTCTCTCAAGTGTTCCTCAAGTTTTATATGTAAATCTCAGCAGACCTATGAAGCAAGCAGAATTTTAAACTCAAGCAGGATTTGATAAAGTAATGTCAAAAGGATCCCCACTGAAATGTCAAAAAGGATGCCCAACAGCACCCAGCTTTTTGCTGAGCTCAAAATCACTGCCCATTCGGGTTGACCCGTAAATCACAGTGTCCTACTGTATAGCTCCTGGGAGGAATTCCACATCTCATTCACACATATTCAAATGCTAAACACTGGCTTGAAGACGTTGGAGAAAATTTAAATTATCTTCCAGGAGCTTTGGGTGGGAAAATATGAACATTTCTTAAAGTTACTTTTTCTTCAGTTATTAAAAGTCAGACTTCACCACTGAATTGGATATTTAATAAAAAAATAGTAATTTCATTATTATTATTATTATTCCTGAGATTAGGACGTTAATCTGCAGCTTGTGGCTACAAGGCCTACTGAGGGTGACTTATTCATATTTAAAATAGAGGTTTTCACCTGCCGAAATGGTTTGTTTTGATAGGTTGACTTGAAGTTTTTTACAGTGCCACAGTCAAGCTACGCAGAGTAGGCCTGCTGCCATGTTTGCACTGCCAATGTAGTGGATGGCACAACAGGTGCTGCAGTCCACTAGTGCCAGTGAACATCAAGGCCTTGGATACAATTTGTACCATGTACTAGGACCTACAGGCAAGTTAAATATGCCAATTAGGAATATGCCAATTCAATCATGTTTAAAGGTTGAGAACAGGCACTTTACCCCTTGTTAGGAGGGGTAATGTGCAGAGTTCTAAAGGCAGCATAAGTAGTGGGTCTAGCAAAAAGTGAAAAATCCACCATGGCCAAACAGAAATGTTGGGTTTCCACCAGCAGGTAATTCAGAAAACATTTTTGGAAGTGTTTTGTTGGCACTCACTTCCAATAGGAAGCCAAAAATAAAGGAAAATAAATAGGCAATAGCAAATGTTATATCATGCTGCATTTCCACACTTCTGATTAAAACAGTACCTCACAAGTGCTGGTGGACCTATCAACCAAGACAAGAAAGGCCATGGAAAACACAAGAAAGAAGCTAGGAATAATTCTGATTCTTTGGTATGTGGTTAGTTGCAGTATTTTTGCATGGAATTGGCTAGTACCGCTGGAAAACTATCAGCCCCAGACTTTTCAGAAAACTTCATGCCCATAAGAATCTTGGGGCGTTTGATTTATATGGAGACCACCATGTCTGCTTACCTCAAATGCCCTGCAACCATGAAACTATTGTTCAACACACAGAATTCCCTCATATTTCTGGAATATGTGATGAACAGGAAATGTCTTACCACTCAGCATTCCCACACTCAACAATAATATTAGCACCTCATGTGTGAGTGGATCTATTGTAACAGAGAGGAACAAGCTGAAACTTTGACCAAGTGAAGCCAGTATACTGTAAACATGATTTTCACACAGTTATGGTTTTCGCCTATTGCAGTTCTGTGCAATCTACCCACAGGTACGTTTGAGGTATGCTTATTTTATGATACATGTGTGAATAATTGGATGGTGGAATTTTTGTTGTCTGCTAGACGTTCTTGAGTGTTCTGTCACAGAAAAGGGAAGAAATTGTAATTTTCTTTGTCTAATACTTTGATGTTTGCAGGGCATTTTAGGTAATCAAATGTTCTGTGAGTCATACAAGCCACATGGGGGCAAAGCGAACCAGGCTGCCAGATGGGTGCCTGTCTGTACAGCTTCACCAAACCCAGGAATAATCCCCTCATCATCCTGTATGAGAGCTGCCATCAACCTGCAGTGCTGGGCTGGCTGTGTTACCCCTTGTTACCGGCACAGTACTGTGGTTTACTTTGGTGCCTGGGGCTCCACAGCCCTGACTTACAACTACAGCAGGGCATTAGGCCTTGAGAGGTCTAGTGGGCAGACTGGAGTGGCAAGCTACTGAGTGAGGCTTCCCTGTACCTATCAGTGCCCTGCGTCAGCAGAGGAACTCCGGGGTTGGTCCTGCTCTGTTGGGCACCTGTTGAGCTGCTTGTGGCCTTCTGGTGTTGCCGGCAAGTTCCAGGCAGGGGGAATGATTGTGCTACAAGGGCCATGCCCGCTTTGATTACCCCCTCCTTAAAGAGAAGATGGTGGTGGTGCTCCTCCTGGTGGATTGACGCTTCTGCAGACAGGACCCCTGCTGAGGCAGATGAGCAAATCTGTGGGGGTCCATAGGGGCACAGGTAGAGGGAAGCACCCTGCTGAACTGGCTCCTCTGACCTCCTGCTGGGGAACACAAAGTTGTCGCTGCAAGTACCGTGTGACGTTGGCAACTCTCTGGTCCTTGAGCTGCTCCTCGCAGCCTGAAAACGGTATCAACATTGGGCCCTTACGTCTCCCCCGAATGCTTCTGGATGTCAGAGCACTGTCTTTGCCAGCCCCAGACTACCACATCTGGGGCCTGCAAATGCCCCTCCGCTCCACAGAGAGTGGAACCACCCTCAGACCTAAACACCCATGGCGGGAGGGAATCTGGTGGCCCTCCATGATCTGTTGATTGCATAAAGTCTGCGGGCTCATTTGGATTGCATGCTGGGGGTGGATTTCCCCCTAGGGATCACTTCACGAAACTGACCTGAGCGTATCCCATTGCCCACTGGACTTCAGTGAATTGCTACATGACTCTCCCCCTCACGTTGCTGGCCTAGCACTCTCAGGCTTATTTGAACTGCTCACTGGCCTTCGGTAGAGGCCCTATCTTTCCATGGGGTTGTGCCTTTGCCAGGGCATGCAAGGGTCCCCCTTTGTCCCTGGGGTGTAGTGGGGCCATCATTAAACATTCCTGCTACAGATGGAAAGCCCTTTCGAGGGTTACAGCATGGGGCCCCAGTGCACAGCAGCCATCCAATATCCCTTTCAGCACATGGAAGACAGAAAAGTGTCAGGCCAAATTGACATTTGACAGGAAGCATTCCACTAGGATGATTACAATATAGATGCGCTCACCATTTGACAGGATCACATGAGCAATCACCTGGAAAAGCATGATGACTGTCTAGCACAATTGAAGCTGTGAGTCTGGGACTCGGAGGATGGAAGAACGACAAATAACGAGCGTCTCCTTCAGATGGAGAAGACCATGACCACTGTCAAAAACTAAATGGAAACATGTTTTCATAACCTATTTGGGTACCAGGTGTCTGCACTCCTCTCTATAGAGAGAGCTCACTGAATCCTGGCACCCAGGCTATCCCCCTTGGGGGCACTGGCAAGGCCCATCATCACCCACCTGCGGCACTACCAGGGCCACAACATGATCCTACGCACGAGAAAAGGTGTAACTTCAATACCAGGGAAATTAACTCTCTTTTTACACTGACTTTACTCACGTTGTACAGGCTGCCTGTAGACAATCCCTCCTATAAGGCGTATCTTGTAAAAACTGACTTAACATATGCCCTCCTTTACCTGGCCAAACGTTGCAACCTGCTAAACGTCAAGGTACACTATTTGACTGAACACAAGGTTTCCATGAAATCTGACCACAAACATGCTCGTGGGTATGGTGCACCTGGCTTATGGTCGGAGACTGAGCTCAATAGTCAACTCAGCACCAATGACTGAACTTGAACTGCTCACTTGTAACTAAGCCCACGCTGGGCCCTCCATTCTTCTTGTGGATTGGAGAGATGCCTGTCTTGCTATGCTGACCTCAGGATTGATTTCCCCTAGTTTTTCTTTTATTCTTCTATTAGGGGGAGGTTCTGCAATGAATTAGGAATGTTGGAGTGGGTAAAGGTAGGAGGACTTTCTTTCAATCTGTTTTTTGCAATAAACACCACAAACCTGGGCACAATACACCTTCTAATCACAGCCTCCATGCACTACACTCTGATGTGCAACCAATGCTTTCTCTCAGTGTTGGACACCTCCGTTCACTGACCTTCCATAATATCTGACACAATACAACAAAAAGTAGCATTACCTTTATGTCCTGGAACTTCTGGGGTGTGAATGACCCTGAAAAGGTAAGGCAGACGATAGCACACCTTCGCGGACAAAATGTTGACATAGTCCTCCTACAGGAATTACACTTAACAGAGCACACTAAAGCGCAACTGTGGGCAAATTAGACAGGAGATGCTCATGTATCCACTTATGGAGACAGTGGCTTTTCTCATCTAAAAAAGGCTGCAATGGCGTACCATGAAGTCTCTCTATGATTCGGAGGGTCTATACATTATCTTGCATGGTTATATATAGCCCTAATGTGGACTTTCAAGACTTCTTTGTTATGGTTTGGAGACGAATAGTAGCTTTCGTCCACGCTACCATACTTAAGAGTGGTGATTTAAATGTGGTGCTGGACCACTACTCACTTGCAATCATTTCCAGCCACTCAAGACCTAATTAATCTGTGGTGCACTAGGCGCCCGCACGACAAAGAAGGAAAGTTGTCACACAATCAATGGGTGCCTATAGATTACTGGTTGGACACCAAAGATATTTGCTCGCACATGTGGGATGTCAAACACAGCACCCTCATACTGTTGAACCAAGAACTGGCAGCCCTAGTGCTTGCTGCTATTAGGGCAACGAGCTGCACCTTCTCATCGGGCTGACCGCCAACAATCTTAGGGACTGTCCTGTTCAGAACCTAAAAAGGGAAAAACTATTGCTGACTAATATAAGCAGAATCAGGTTCAGAATCGAGTTTAGTGTTCCTCCCTGGAGTCCTCTCGAAGGTATTTAAGGCCTGTATGCATGGTGCTAGCATATCCAAACCTGCTGGAGTACTCTGCAGTATACAGAGACAACTGGGACTGCTAGAGCACAAAGTGCAAGATCTTGAACTTTAATGCTTTGAATTGACAGACGTGAGCTACTTGGCACAGTTCTGCAATCCACTGGCTCAGTTCAAAGAATGTGCTGACAGTGAGACCCAGCAGCTGCACAAGGAAGCCGTCAACCGCCACTACAGTGAGGGGAACCGAGAGAGCAAGACCCTAGAAGCACTACTTAAGACAAAGTGGAGCAGAGCTTATGTTATGGGGCTGCAGAACCATACAGGGGAAATGAGCTGTATATTGTCTGACATCTTGCAGGCCATGAATTATTTCTACACTGCCCTTTGTACCTAGGTCAAAGTGCCCCTCCTGATATTTCCACTAAATACTTTGACTCGATTCAGCTGCTTTCATTAGATAACTGGCACATGGAGTTCATAGATGCCCCATTTACACTGGAAGACATACTTCAAACCATTAATGCCATATCAGAAGGCAAGGCCCTTGGGCAGGCCGGCCTAACAGCACAATTCTATAAGACGTATGCAGCAGACCTTGCCCCACGTGCCTGTGCAATCTATGAAAAGGCTAGAGAGACTGGCCAACTGCCCTCCTCGGCCCACAAGGCTCTTATAGTCACTATTCTGAAACCTGGCAAACAAGCTGCTCTCTGGGGCTCTTATCGGCCACTCTCCATGATTATGATTTATGAGAACAACAAAATCCTAGTTCAGATGCTCCCAACCAAGATGCTTCCACTCCTCCCCTTCATTGTTAGACAAGACCAAATAGGCTTCACCCTGGGACACTCTACCATGCACAGCTTGTGGGCCCTTTTCGCTTTGCTTCATATTCTACAGCCTCAGCTCCCAGTGGTGGCTATTTTTCTTGATGGCAAAAAGGCATTTGACTCCTTTGAGTGGACTTTCCTCTTCACTCTGCTGCAGCGCATTACCTTCAGCCCCTCGTTCCTGTGCTGGGTCCACCTTCTCTATACCTCCCCAACAGCCAGGCTCCAAATCAACAGTCCCATTACTGACCCTATACAAATTCACAGAGGCAACCAACAAGAATACCCACTTTTCTCTATTAAATACTCAATTTTAATGGAACCACTAGAGACTTGCTTGCAGTAGCATCATTCAGACAGGATCATCAGCTACATGGCCTGCAGGATTGCATCCATGTGTGGATATGACGTCACTGTGTATCTGCGAGAACCTGCTAAGAACTGAGCCCCAATTCTATGTGAACTTACACCTTTTGGCATGCACACTGACGTGATGATAAATTGGTTTAAATCTGTGATCTTCCCATTATGTGAGATAAGGCCTTTTTGCCCTGGTTAGCCCCACTTTTTGCCTAGCATCTGGTATAGTTTCAAAGTTTCTAACCAGGTTCCCTGGGCCAGACCTCTTTCCCTAAAACTGTTGTGATGCAGTGGCACAACTGTCAATACCTTCAGCTGCTAGTATAAGTTCATAGTAAATGGCACTTAGGTATCCAGGGAATGGGGTACCAAAGGTAGGCCCCTGTGGTAAGCAGCACAGATTGGGCCACCCTTTAGGTCCATGTATCCAGGAGCACCCACCACTGCCATTGCAGGTTGAGTGTTCTGATGCAATCTTAAAAGACAAACTCAACATGGCACGCAGCCTGTGTGCCCTGTCCACTACACGCTGCATGCACTATAGATGAGTCACCCTTCTGGTAAGCTTTCTGTCCTAAGACAGGGTGCACTATACTGTATGTTTGGACATGGATGCATGAGCAATATGCCCCTACTGTGTACTTGCCAAACCTGGGACACAGTAGGTGAACAGAGCAGCCAGTTTAATGCATATGCTGGACACGGTTCAGTATGAGTTTCACAGCTACATGATGGCCACTCTGAACCCTGGGTTGTTTGGAATCAAACAACTCAGAATGATAAATTCAAACTGGTACCAGTAATGGGTTTATTACAAAATGTACCCAGGGGTCACCATAGAAGTGCCCCCTGAAAAAGCTAACTACCCTTGCATGGTTGCTGGACGGTCACAACCAGCCTGCCACCACCAGAAAAGATTCTGGAACCCTGGAGTGAGAGATCCTGCTCTCTGGGTCCGAGAACAAAGCCCTTCCTGGGTGGAGGTACAAACACCCCATCCCTCAGGAATGTGCACTGGCCTGCTAGCAAGCTTAAAGGGCTTACCACCCTTAAAACTTGATCACCAAGCCTGCTGCTAGCAGAAGATGGCCACCCCACTGCAAACCCCCACTTCTGGCAGGAACAATGGCTGGAAAATATAAAAAGGACAGGAGGAGTGGTCATCCCCAGCTTGCACCAACCCTAAGGTGTTGCATGTGAGGCGACCCCTCCATTTAATTATCCTCCATCTTGCATGGAAGGAAAATAGCCAATCAGGTGTAGGGAAGTGACCTCTGCCAACAGGAAGTGGTCACTTAGTGGGTGTAGCCACCCTAAGGTAGATGACCCATTGGTCACTATCAGGTACTCCCCTAAATGCCCACTAAATTCAGTATTTAGTGGGCATCCCCAAACCAAAACAATTACATTCCAAGGACAAAAGAAGTCCAGCAACAAAGAAGACCCAAGGCTCGAGAACTGAAGTCCTGGTGCACCAAGAAGAAGGCACCAAACCCTACCTGCTGCACCCAGGACTCGACAATCGCTGCTGATGGTTTTTTGGACACTGGACAGGCACTACAAACCCCCAGAGGAACTCCACACTCGCTCTAGAGTGAAGGCATCACTCTCCTGCAACAAAAAGACCATAAGACTAGTGAAGCCTGCTTCACTGACCAGCCATTAACCAAGGAACCAGATGCACCAGGTAGACCAAATTTCACTTGACCAACCATGAGGACAATCCCTGCAAGTGTGCCACATTTGGTGGCACTGCGATCTCCAGGGGCCAAAACATGCCATAGCCCCCAGTACTGGTCACCTAACGCTGGACAATCCACTCTGGAGTGAAAAAAGACCAGGAGGAAGCCCCAGCTGAGGGACTTCAGGAAACACCTGGACATCCCACCAGAGTGCCCCTGCTGACCTGCAAGTGACCCTCAAATTGACCTACCTCTTGCTTCCAAGGGCACCCTTACTCACAGCTCCTGTTCATCAATTTCCTCTGCACCCGGCTGCCCTGTGCCTTGTATCGAAGATCCAGCTGTGTTCTAAGGGTCTCCCACCCACAGTGACCTTGAAAATCCAAGGGGGCCCACTGGACTCACCTTGAAGTCCACCTGTGCAGTGCTTTTCCAAGTGGTCCCCCTGAGCGGCCTTGCACCAGCTCCACCGACTTTCTGCAGCTGCTCCTGCCGAAACAGGGAGCTGCCCAAACTTCTCCAGCTGGCCCATGGGCCCACCAACTACCTCAACATACCTTTAAAAGTAGACACTGGTAAACGCACTGCCTGATTTTATATGCATTTTAAAAGTATTTCTCCATTGATATCTATGGTGCGAAATTATGCACAGAACTGATACAGTTTCTAACCTTTCAAAATTCATAACTTAAAAAGTACTTACCTGATTTTGATGATCTTGGTCTTAAAAATGTTATACAAATCTGAAGCATTTTTGCAAATTGCTCTCGATTTATTCTTGTGAGTGTGTGTGTCTTTCTTTATTGATACTGTGAGTACAACAAATGCTTTGCAGTTCTCCCAGATTACCCTAACTGCTCGACCAAGCTACCATAAACATTAGAGCATTAAATGGTCTAGTTTGTACCCCTGTAAACCAACGTGTGATTGCCCAGACCCTATGCGCAGTTTGCCCAGCTTTGCTCACTACATAGAGGGCCAGCCTCCTACAAATGGCAGGGAGGTTAAATCCAAGTTTCACAGAGGGAGAGTTGTCTGTCATGGTGGATGTAATGATTAGAGTAGAGCAAAAGTACAACATACTACCATATCTCAGAAAAGGCAAATGTGGTCCAGAATACTTGACATAGTGAATACTGTAACAAACAACCTGTGCACACAGGAGGAGATTAGGAAGAGGTGGAACGACCTGTGGCAGGGAGTGCGTTCCCTGGCCTCTAAACATCACTGGGAGGCCGAGAGGTCTGGTGGTGCTTCTCCCAGGCCCCCATAACAACTCTTTCTCTGGGAGGAGAAGGTCTTGTAGATCCTACCTCCTGTAGGCTTGACTGGAATCCCCGTTGGAGTGGAGACTGGTAAGTTACACTTAGCAATGTCTCAACAACCTCAAATAGAGTTCTGCTCTTAAATTAGCCATTTAGAATGGCTCAACACCCTTATCAAAACAGATGTACCTAAACTTAACTCCACAAAATATCTTGCGTCATTCCAATTACTAGCATCATGGTTGTATCTCTTCTTTTTGACAATATACAATATGCTTAGTCAGATTGTGTGTTGTTCCCCATGGATCATTCCTTGCATTTGCTTAGTCCCTTGCTTTCTATCCATGTATGTTGTGTTCTCCAAAAATAGGCCCAAAACTCCATCCATTTGAAAATTAAGGTATACTGCTTGTAAGTGGTATTTTCACCGATTCACATCATACCCATATGTGTGTATATGTTGTAAATCTGTGTTCATCTCTGCTATAGTCATTGAAATAGATATGTGTAACTCACTTTTCAACAACTATTGTCTATGGTGTCAACAGATGACTACAACTACTATGATGCTCTGCAAAACAATAGTGCAATATAATACTGCTCTGTCTTTCTTTGCTTCCATACTGTATGTACACACATCTTTAAACCCGTGCATTTGACAGTCATCATGTCATGCTATGTATGAAAATGTCAGTTGTTTTGTTCCTCAAGCATGTTGACACCTTCTCATAGCTACATTGAATTGATGTAAATGCTCTAATAAATCATAGTCTGTTGAATTCAAGACTTCCTACCATGTGATGTGGCATGCTGAAGAGAAGTAGTAACCACACACAATTAACTTTGCACTGTCAACATGATTGCCAATGCCAGTTTTTCTATTAAGTTGAACCACCGTTTGTATAATGTATTTTATCCTGCTAGGCCTTGGAATAGTCTAGTACTCTAATATATTCACCACTGTGTTGGGTTGAGAACCTGGTACATGTAACGTACACTTCAGAAATAACATTTTGCATTTCAGGACATCTCTACAATATCATCACTGGAGTTTGCACCTGTGTACATCTGCCTGCATTTGTAAAACAATGAAAATCACACAAAGGCATAATCATTCTATCAGTCTGATTATACTTTTTTAGGTTGCCCCATTTGTAGCTAAAGACACATATGAGGTACAAACCAGATTTTAATGTCATATTGCCTGCATTCTTCTCATGTCCAACACCTTGGGCCAGTGGACCACTGTCTGCCATTCAAGACACTTCCACTCCAGACCAGGATCAAGCCTTCAGTGAAGAATCCACTCCTGCAAGTCCACCAAGTACACCAAAGCAGCCACAGGCAGGGAGGCCCTGCCACATGAGGAGCCTGTTCCTCCCATTCCAGTCCCTGGACCTTTGCCTCTCCTTCCCTTCCCTCCTCCCCAGAGGGGACGGTGAACCGGACCACCAGGAGAGGATGGCAAGACTTCCACCACCTCCAAGAGACACAGACCTTAATTTCCTCCAGTGTGAGTCTAGCATTCCCTCTGTGGACTATTTCAGGGACAGATTTACCTTTTTTGAGGACAGTTGTATTTTGTACATTGGACTCCAATATATTTTGCCTTTACTACTATATTTTCATACACTATGATAGACATTTTTTGTCCATTGTTTTATTGTTTGAAACACTTTTCAGTTTCTTCATGTCATGTAAATAAATGAAAAGGGCAAAATCTACAAGACTGTTGTTGTATTTATTGTGGCATTTCATTTTTCTTGTCTGTCTTCCACCATCATTTTGTAAAACCTATTGAACAATTAGTGGCAAAGGAAATTTAGATATGGCAAAGAGGTAATGTGTTACCCATGTCATTCAAACAAAAAAAAAATCAAAATCCCGAGGTATTGGTGTCATATATGTAGGCAACAAGCGTTAGACGAAATCAGAGCTGAGTTTCACAATCCATACATAACCCCAATAGTTTGTGCCATTTATAGGTGGACACTCCACGGTGATGAAACCATGGAAGAAAGGGAATACTACATGGGATCAAATTAAATAGGCAAACTATCACTGATGCATGACCTCAGATAGAGCCAGACATCCTGCCCTCACAATAGGAATCCTACATCAATAACACCAACAGTCTACATCATGGTAGTAACACAATTTGAGGCCACATGACCATTACTGGACACTGTGGCATTATCTGGTGCAATGCTGTTTGTGTGGACGCGCGCCGGAGGGTAGGTGTAACTGCTTACGGCACAGAAACCGAAAATTTCAGTTTCTCATTCTGGCGAGTGATCCTCTAAAGCTCTATCCTGACATATGGGATGAATTTCAGTTTCTCATTCTGGCGAGTGATCCTCTAAAGCTCTATCCTGACATATGGGATGGGTGACCTTTCCTACGTTATTATATAGGACTAAGTTAGTTACTTTGTTCCTTCGACATATTGTTGACCATAAACTTTGGAGAAGGTTTTTTTCGTGTGTCCTGATGAAGCGTCGCTGGATCCGGTTGGACCACATAGACACGAAACATGTAGACTTGTATTAGTGAGGTACCCTAATTGGTTTTCCTCCCCTGTTTCTAGTGTGAGTAGGTGTACATAATTTATCACGTTACTCCGCATTCTTGTTTTTAACCTTGGTTGCCATCTCCTGCATTATGAATTAAAATTAATGAATTATTTTTTGATGGTAAATCAATTTTAACTGTTTCATTCTCTCCAAAACTGAATCGGGTTCCTAAGATTGGGTAGCCCTTCATTTATTTACTCACCTTTCAGAGTCACCATTCAATTAAAGTGGTTAAGAGCTCCCCTTCGGGGTGAGCCCGCCAGGCATTGCAGTACCAGCCTGACGAGGAGCTTTCCCAATGATGATGCTAGTCATCCATTGTGATGCATGAGGGTTTTGCTCCTGATTAAGTTGATTCACTAGTGTGAACCATTTTTATTTTTTTTGCTTGGAACAGTGTACCTATTTTTGTATTAGCAATGTCACAACCACCATTCAGTGGTGTGCTAAACAAGTTCTATCAACTATGAGATGACACATCAACAGCTACCTACACTAACCAATGTGAAGCAAGAACAGTATGCTATGGCTTGACATATGGCTTGACCTATACATGTGGATTGAGCAAGTTAAGTAGCACATATTGCCTTACTGCCAACATCCCACAGGCATGGCAACATCCCAGAGAAAACAGGTCTGCCCAACAGGACAATCTCAAAAACATTCTTTCAACCACAGTGCAAGGGGTATCTGTACCAGATCTGTCCATCTCAAGTGGGTGTCTGTCCCAGGATCAACACATGTTCACTTAGTACTTTTGAACAGCAACATCTGACTGCAAATATCCCAACTTTGAAATGTCCAAATGAATATGACATGGTGAAGGACCCTGAAACTGAATATCAAGGGAAAATTAATGATTTCACATACACAATTTGAGTCAAAACCATAGGTTAATATGACAAATATACTTAGCACAAGTAAAGTTGATCTATGTCAATATCCACAGTAGTCAATGTAGGAAAACTCAGATTCACAAACATCTTTGGCTCAGACTTTTCTGACCTGATCATTCCTACGAAAATTACCATAGCAGACTAATATGTTCAATATGTCACAAGTTGTTCCGACATTGGAGATTACAATATGTAAAGGTACACTTAGACTAAGGTGAAGAAGTGGTCAATAACATCTTGACATAGGTCAATTGCTTCTTCACCACTGTCATCTTCGTTGGGAATTTCAACAACCTAACCAAGTGGCTCTCTATCCTCTGCAATGATTGGGATGTTGTGGTGCAGGCAAATTATGTACAACATGCAACAGGCAGCTGTGATTTGGCACACCTTATTGGGTGAGTAGAGGAAAGCTCCACCGGTCTTGTCCAGGCACTTAAACCAGGCCATGAGGAGCTTAAACCTCGCTCTACTTGCCTCTGTGTTCTTGCATAAGCCCCACTGAAGCAGACTTTCCCTGGCATTGTTGCATTTCTCAGCAGTGCTAACAACCATATTCTGTTAGGATAAGCTGTCTCCTACATGGAAGCAATATATCAATAGATTAATATCATATCAAGCCATTGCACCTTTATAAACTAGGATTCAAGCAAATGATCCTCAAGTTATATTGTATATACCAACAAGCCAAGTCCAAGTTGTAACATTTTCAGGGGTTTGGAGCTGTTCCGTAGTACAAAGGAATCATGTGTTGACCCAGGAAAGCAGGCACACACACTTGAGATGTATAAATCTACTAAGCATACAACTTGCACATTGATGGAATGGAAGTTCTTCCAATTGAAGTAGACCTGTTCTCTTGGGTGTGGTGGCACCAAGGCAATATGCATGCCATCTGTTACGCCATCTACATGTGGTAAGCCACCGAAAGCATAACATTTTCCCCTCACAGTGGCTAAATCCTGTTGTTGTGGGAAATGGATGTAGCTGTTGATGTGTCTTAGCATTGAAGAAAGGACGTTTTGTAGCACACCACTAAAAGTTGGTCAGGACATGCCCGCAGATACTACCACAGTCCAGTGGCCACAAAATGAATTACTGCCATGAGTTTTACTATTGGTGTTATTACTGTTGTATTCATATTGTGAGGAAGGAGATCAGGCTCCAGCTGGTGACACAAATCCAGGATAGTTTGCCTATTAAAATGAAACTTCTTAATAACATCCCGTTCTTCCATGATGGGAAGGTTTGGAAATGGCCTGAAGGCCTGAGGACGTCATCTCCTACCCATGCCTGGGTTCATATGTCTGCATGTATGTAAATGTAAATATCAGCTTACATGGTCACATCATACTTTGATAATTGTCTTGATAAAATTAGGGATCTCATTGTGTCATGTAGGTACATATAGTGTTGGCAAATTATTTTTCACTTCAAAAATCACTTTTTTTACATGTCTATGTTTTATTATTATTACATTTGAAATGTATTATTTGCACATTTTTTAAACTTTTTTTCAAATTACCATCAACTGAGGTATTACTTCCCCTGCGGCACTATCAATGACAAACACAGTCACCGTTCACTTTTTACTATGTCTTATACTGATAAAAACAGTGTAGTTTGTACCTGACATTTGTGAAGACAGAAGCCTCCATTTCGCGTGCTGATGATGCACTAACAGTTTAAAAATACACACCTTCACACCCAAAATGGCAGCTACCTGACCTTGCCGTCACAATATCGGCTACCTAACGGCTGTCGGTGGAAGTTGACAATGTAGTAGGTGGAACGGTCATCAACGGACCCTGCCATAGCCTTATGTGTGATGGCTACGTCTGAAAGCCAATGGCTGTGTTGTCTCCGTCACGGATCACGTCTACTGTGTACTTGTATGCAACATATTGAAAAAAAGCTCACTTTCCTTCTAACACTGCAGCCAACAGGACCTCCTCATTTGTTGCTGCTGTTACCAACCTCTGGGAGGCAGGATGCCAGGCAAAGCAGGTGTCAGGGCCCCTGCCTTCTTACCTGAGGAGCTGGAAATCCTCACCAGCAAGGTCCTGTACAGTCAGCTCTATGGGACCCCAGAGGAACAGGTACATGTTTGAGTGGTAAATGTTTACCAAAATAACTTGTTCCCTCTTTGTCCACAGGCCATTTTGTCCCCTTTTTGTTCGTGACTAAAGTGTTGTGAATGGAGGGTAGTAAACTGAATGATTTAGCTGGATACAGGATGTTGTTGGATGTTAGAAATGTCTGTGTATTGAAATGAAAATTCACCTGTAAAAATTAGCTGAGTTTCAGTGCATGTTGCTCACAATTCCAGGTTTAATGAGAAATAGGCACTGAACCAGTGGAAACATACAGCCCAGGTCACAATGGTAGAAATATGAATCCCAAGTAAAATCTTCAAAGTTATGAAGTTGTCTGATGCTGTCCTTTCAAGTGAATGTACAGGCCATATTTGGGAATTGGAGTATCTTTTTTAAACATGTCATGGTGCCACATATGAGGAAAGGTATTTCCTTGTTCATACTTCACCTAAAACCATGCTTTCACTGACCCAATGACAGCTCTCTCATACTGCCCTTTGTCACTGTATATGGTGCAAACGAAATGGTTACTTGTCAGTAAGAGTAGTTTTGCAGCCTGAGAGGTTCTCTGGAATAACATGCTGTGCATCATTCCGTCAACTAGTGGTTGAGTCCGGAATTCTCTCTTTTTTCTTGTTTTTTTTCCCCTTTTTGGACGTTGTCAACCAACATTTGCTGCTTGGTCCGTTCCTTGTATGGTGACAAACGGTGCCCTGGAAGTTCCTGTGCGTAGTAGCCATCTTCGGATTCTTTTTTTTCTTTTTTTTTTTTGTGTGTTTTCCTTTGCCTGTTTTTGCTTGTTTTAATGCACATCAGACCTCTACCCCACCTGTTTGTCCTGTTCTCATTTCTGGGGAGGTGGGTGCATCGCATGTGAATCCAGAAAGATCTTTGGGCTGCAAAACTACTCCTGCTGGTAAGTAACCATTTTGTTTTGCAGCATGAATCCTTTTCTGGATTGACATACTGTGCTTCAGATTGTGTAGAGGTTTTCCACTTTATTTGAGTTGGTTGGGATGAATAATGAGCTTGCAAACAGGTGCTGTGGTACCTTCTGCCCCACTTGGGCTTCTTTTTGCATTTGGATGTCCACGCAATAATGTTTTGTGAATGTGTGTGGGTATACCCATGTTGCTGCTGATAGTGTCTATTGGTACGCTTGCCATGAAAGCTGGTGTGGCGCCCTTTTTCCTTGTTGTTTGCCAGCTGAAGCACAGAATGTTGGGATTGTTTCTACAATCCATCATGAAATAGTTCCCTTTGTGACAGGGAATCCTTTACTGGATTTGGCATATGAGACAAAAAGTTAGTTCACATTGCAGTGCAGCTTGGTTTCCTCCAAGTAGTATATTACTGCCCGTCTTATGTCCAGTGTATGTAGTTTTCTTTGTAGTTGTGTTTGTGGTTTCTTAAAGAAGACTGGCAACCTTATTGTTCGGTTGACATGGAATTTGCTCAACATTTAGGTAGGAATTGGGGGTTTGTTCTGAGAACTACCTTGTCCTTGTGAATATGCATATATGGTTCCTGTATTGTTAGTGCTTGCATTTCACTTACCCTTTGTAGCGATGTGATAGCTATGAGGAAGGTGGTCTTTAATGTGGTAAACCTAAGTTGAGCTTTGTGCATGGTTTCAAATGGTTTTGTCAT
This sequence comes from Pleurodeles waltl, assembly GCF_031143425.1. NCBI lineage: Eukaryota > Metazoa > Chordata > Amphibia > Caudata > Salamandridae > Pleurodeles > Pleurodeles waltl. The sequence continues at coordinate 1,215,298,405 of NC_090440.1, forward strand.
CAAGTTGTGTCAGTACTATGTTCAAGCTCCACATTGGGGCTGGTGCCCTTCTTCTTGAAGGGGTGATTCATTTGGATCCTTCCAGAAACCTCTTTATAAAAGGTGCTGTGAAGAAACCTTTGCATAACGCTCCTCTGGTGTAGGCCACAAGTGCCGCCAAGGGTACCTTGTGAGAAGGGTAGTTGATTCCGCTGTCTAGCAAGTGTGTGAGATAGGTTATTACTGTTTCCTGCCTAGGCGTTGCTTCTAGGGTATTACTTCCTGAGCATCATAGAGGTATCTTTTCCATTTTGATCCATAGCATATTCTTATTGTTGGTTTTCTAGCTTCCTTTAGTACCTCCATGGTTTTGGGTAGTAGTTTTAAGTGTCTGAATGCTATGTATTCAGGCACCATGCTGCTAGATTGAGTGTTGCTGGTTTCGGGTGGAACACTTGCCCCTTTTGTATTGCGAGTAGGTCCCATTCCGCTTTGATCTTTATCATCTGTCCCTTGGACAGCTCGAGTAGGTTTGAATACCATGTTTGTCTGGCCCACCGAGAAGCTATAAGAACAAGCTCTGTCCCTGATTCCTGGCTTTCTCCAGTACCTTTGGTATTAGGGGAATCGACAGAAAGGCGTACGCAAATCTTCCTGACCAGTTTAGCGACAGGGCATTCCCTTCTGACTGGTGGTGTGGAAACCTGGAGGTGAAAGGTTGCCATTTTCCATTTTCTGCCAATGCGAACAAGTCTATTGTTGTTGTGCTCCAAATTCTGAATATTTTTTCTAGGCTCCTTTGTTTTATCTCCCATTCGCGCTTTCCTATCTGCTTAGTCTGTCTGCCTCTATGTTGCCCTTTCCTGGTAGGTGGATTGTTTTAAAGCTGATCCCCTGTGGTACTGCCCAATTCCATATTTCTTGGGTTAGCTTGTTAGGGTGAACAACTTTGTACCCTCTTGCTTGTTCAGAAAAAACTTTGCTGTATTGTCTTTTTTGATTAGTACTGTCTTCCCTGATATTTACATAAGAAATGCTTTGAGGGTCAGTAACACTGTTTTCAGGTCTAGGAAATTGATGTGTTTTATCGCATCCATCTTGTTCCTTTGGCCTCGGATTCTTAAATAGTCCATGTGTGCGCCCCATCCCTTGTGAGACGCATCCATTGTAATGGTAACCTAGGGAGTTGCTTTCTTGAAAGGTCTTCTCCTGGTTATATGTTTGGATGCCCACCACTGTTTTCTGTATTCACTCTGTTACAACCACTAGATCTTTCCAACTCCCGGTGGTTTGTGACCAGTTGTTGGTCAGCCATTCCTGGAATGGTTGCATGTGGAGTCTCGCATGGGGTATGAAGGGAACGCATCATGCCATCATGCCCATCAACTTCATGATTGTCCCCACTGTCAGAGATTGTCTCTTCTGCTAAAGATGAGTTTGCTCTGTGATCGCCTGTAATCTCCTCTGGGCAGGGTAAGCATGTGCTTTCCTTGCATCGAATCTGGCTCCTAGGAAGATCTTTTCTTGCTGTGACTTTGGGGGATGATTTTTTGTGATTTATGCTGTACCCTAGCTGTTTTGGTATCCCTTTGACATTTCTCCTTTGAATGTGCCTCTATAAGCCAGTCGTCCAGGTAGGGGTATATGTGAATTCCATTACCTCTTAGGAATGCTGCAACTGTTGCTAGGCATTTTGTGAAAACCCTTGGTGCTCACTTTATTCCGAAGGGTAAGACCTTGAATTGGTGGTGAACCCCTTTGAATACAAATCTGAGGTTCTTTTGTGTGCCTAGTACATTGGTATGTGCAGATAGGCGTCATGAAAGTCTATGATTACCATGTAGTCTCCCCTTTGCAGGAGTGTGATTACCTCCTGTAGAGTTGTCATTTTGAAATGCGGCGTGCAGATTAATTTGTTTATGAACCTGAGGTCCAGGATTGGTCTTATTGTAAGGTCTTGTTTTGGTACCAGGAAGTTGGGTGAGTAGTTTATTTTGTTTAATTTCTTTTTTGGCACTCTTTCTATTGCTTGTTTTTGTAGTAGTTCTTTCACTTCTCCTCTTAGTTGTACAAGTTCTCTTCTTTGATATGTTTTCTACTTTGGTGGGTTTGGTGGTGGTAGGCTTGAAAGTTCTATACAGTAGCCATGGCGTACCACGTTTTAAACCCAATTGACTGTAGTAATTTTTTTCCCATTGCTGTGGGTACTGAGCTATTTTGCCCCCTACCGATGTTGTGTGTGGGCTTGGGGCTATTTGTGAGTCACTTGGCTGTTCTTCCTCCTCTGGGGGTTGGCCTCATACTCTCCCTCTACCTCAAAAGGGCTGTCTCGCAGGGTGTTGCCGTTGCTGGTACTCTATCTATTGGCCACTTTGTTGGGTACTCCCCTGGGGTGGTTGCTGCTGTTATGCTGCAAAGGCTCCCCTCTATGTGGGCCTTCTGATGGCGCTTCTTCTTCTGAAGTTGCCTCTGTATTGCAGTGCCCCCACTGCTTTTGCTGTTTCGTTGTCCTTATTTATTTGCTGAAAGGACTCATCCACCTCTTGGAAAAATAAGGCCTCTCTAGTGAAGGGCTTGTTTATTATGAAGGCCTGTATCTCAGGTTTGAAGCCAAATATCCTGAGCCATGCATGCCTCCTTAGTGTTGTTCCTGTGCACATCTGTCTGCTGGCTGTGTCGGAGGCGTCCAGTGCCAATTTTAGGCAGGGGTTAGCAATGGTTTTCCCCTCCTGTATAATCACTTTTGCTCTTTTCTTTTCTCCTTCTGGGAGTTTCTCCTTGAGCGCTTGCATTTTGTCCCACTGCTGGTGGCCCTATCTTTTGAGAAGGATGTTGGAGTTGGCGATACGCCACTGTGTTGCCACTTCTCTTTCCATCTTTCTTCCCACCATGCCCAGTCTCTTGCTTTCCCTTTCTGGTGGGGAGCCCATGCAGGTGTGTGCATTGCTCCTCCTCCTTGCTGATGTGATGACGATGGACTCCACCACTGTGTTCCCCTGAATATATTTGGAGTCCTTTGGAGAGGGCTTGCATTTCTTCTCCATCCTTGGTGTCACCCCTTTTGCTGCTTCAGGTTCTCTGAAGACCTTACCCTGATCCAGTATGCTGGGTAGCATGGGAAGATAGAGGTAGCTGCCTTAAGGGAATTTTTCTCAAGGATTTTCTCCTCCAAGTTTTTTGGCAGTTTCTTTACCTTCTTGGGCACTTTTCGACATTCTTTGTCGTCTTCTTCGGGTGGTTGGTTTTTCTCTGTGTCTCCCTCGAGGAATTCGACTTCTGACCCCCTTTGTCAACTCTGCATCACCTGCTTGGTCTTCTTTGTTGCTGGATAGGCCTACTTCCTTCAGCGACTCCTGGTGTTTTTGTCTCTACATTGCTGCGTGGTGTTCTTCCCTTTGGTTACGACGTGTCCTGAGGGTTTTGGGGAAAAAAGCGGCGCATGCCTCGTCTCTATGGTCTTTTGGAAGGCAGAGGTTGCAGACTTAATGCGGGTCACACTGGGCAAATTTATGGTGGCAGTTCAGGCAGAATTTAAATGGGATGTTTTCCATGAACCCTACATTGCTTCATTCTCCTGCACTGTATGAATTCTGTCGGCGTCCCCTGCTGGTGGATGTGTTGGGCTCTCTGCCTGTCCCAGTCGTTGTTGATTTCAGTGCTATCTTCCTGAAATTTCTTCTGATTTTTTTCCAAAAAACTTCGTAGCTCTTCCTTTGCTTCCAGACCCAACAGCGGAAAAAAAGAATCTGAAGATGGCTACCATGCACATTAAATTTCAGGGCACCTTCTGACCTCATTCAAGGGACGGACCAAGCACCAAATGGTGTTTGACGACACCCATAAAGGAAAAAAAAAGAAAAAAGAGAATTCCAGACAGCCCAACCACTAGACGGTGGAATGATGCACAGCATGTGAATCCAGAAAAGGATTCATGCTGCAAAGCAATCATATCTGACTCTTAGAAGGGTAGGCATGAAGAAAATGTAGCTGTGCGTGTGGTTATGTGCACAAGATGTACAGTTTGTTTAGCCTTTAGTAGCTCACAATGAGTTGGACTAATCCGGAGTGGGTCTCACTACATTTCAAGTTCCCTATCCCCGATCTAGATGGTATTTGTGTCCTGTATTGGTAACATAAGATAAAAAATGTTGAGGCTACTCCACAGCTCACTGCAAATTAGTGTTTTAGGAACTTTGAAATGTTTGTAGATAATCTGTACATTCTGTTCTGGGAATGCTTGTGAGAGCTGCTACTAAATTGTATGACTGAACCACAGACAACCAAAATCACTCAAAACCTCTTTTGTTGTAATTTGTAGTCATCCAAACAAGTCATCGCCCGTCAGAAGTGTGATTTATAAAAGGCCATCATGAAGAAGGTGTGGGCTCTGGGGGTCTTTAATCGGTGCAGGCTGCATTGCAGGATAGATTGGAGGACCTCCGATCCTGGACCTGGAAGTCAGTGGACGTCCAGCTCGGCCAGGCCTCCTAATGAAGCAAGCACGTGTGCCACAAGCTGACCACCCTAATTGTCTTCATCCTTGCGATGGCCTACCTGGAGCTTGATGAGCAGTTGAAGGCCCAACAGCAGCATCAGGGGGGTGAGTTACTGTATGTAGCTAATCTTGTTGTTTGGAAAGTACAAAGTGAATATGTGTTGATACTTCATAATTTACAGCAATGTTGCTTGGCATCAATATGACGGTTGACACACATCCAATGGAGAAGAGGATTTCTGGAGGTGTACGTTTTTCAGACAGTGTCTGATTCTGTTTTTGGAATGTATTTTTGTGCTAAAGTTTGTCACTAGATTCCTCACCACAATCAAAGTACTGTTTAGAGCAGACACATGGTAGCATGCGAAAAAAGGGGTACCTGCATTTTCTCCATGTCATGAGGGACATTTGTACCAAACATGCCCCTTTTGAGGACTGGGCCAGGTATGATGCTCTATCATAGATCTGAGTAGGCAAAGTAGGCCCTATTACAGGTGACACAGCTTTGTAAGCATGTGTGAGACAGTTGCAGTTTCAGACTTTATATTGGTAAGTTTGTACACTGAAAACACGATCATGAGCATCTGCACCAAAAGGACTGGAAACGTGTAAAATGGCATCATTCCCTATTTGAAATCTGATTAAGAAATATTTAAATAGCAAAAATCTGTTCATTTCATGTAGACAGTTGCAGGTTGTCATGAAGCCTCAGACCTTCCCAAATGTGCATGGGAGCCAGTCTTTGTCAACCAACATAACTTTTATGCTTGAATGTATAAAACAGACAGGAATGTGGACACATTGGTGACAGAGTTACACATACCCCAAATGACATCTAAGTGTCCTTAGTTATGTCCAGATGGAAAAGCAATGATGAGTTACTTGGAACGACAATTGCAGGTGGAAGGTTCCATCATATGGATGTTGGAGGATCTCATCTTGATGAGTCAATACTTGTCCCAAAGCATGTCTCTTTTGCATATGTTTAAAAGTTTTTGTCTGTACTGCAGTGGTTTAGGAATGTATCAACGCCTATGTACTTACTAATGCTGTCAAATCCATTTCTCATGCAGAGAAATAAAAGTGGATAAGAGAAAAAATGCATACATGGTATGGGAGCTAGCATGGGAAAATTCTAGACTTTTAGCAAATGGCTTGTGGAATTCTTCCATACAGGCATGAGATACTGATGATTAGGAAGCCAAGTTTGAGTACCTTGAAGGTAGTTCATATGTAGCCTTGGAAAATGTTTTGTGAGTAACATTCATGTTCAAATGTTTTTACCCAGATACACTCAAACTGTTGTGTATGTCTTTACAGCACATCATCTAGGCAAAGAGGTGACAGCAGTCACGTTGGCGGGGAAGAATCTGGGTACTGTGGTCCTGGTGCAGACACCACTGACACCAAGGGACCCAATGCCACGGAGGCTGAGGGGACTGGCATGGAGGCTACAAGTGACTCATCTTTTTTGGAGATCTCCACAGATAACCAGTCCCTAGTGGTGGCAGACCCTAGTGTAACTACCCCACCTGCATCATCATCCGCCACCCATGTTTCAATCTCCACCCTCCCTCTTGTCCCCCCATTTGGTCGTAGCCACTCCCCTAAAAGGGGTGGCATCACATTCGCTGCAGGCAACCCCCATGCCCTGGTCTACTAGTGTGCACTCAATCCGGATACTGTTGATCTTTTGAGGACTATCGCTGAAGGCCAGACCGCACTATTGAAAGCCATCCAGGAGTTTGCTGGTCAGAATACCCAGATGCTAGCTTTCCTGGATGGCATTCGTGGTGCCTTGTCTGGCCTACAGCAGTCATCCCAGTGACTGGCTTCCTCACTGCAGCTTGCCTCCCACCCCAACCTCATGTCTCAACTCCTAACACTTGCCCTTCCCATCTCTAATGCCTCTTCCCAGCCCTATCCAGAGCACGCACACACACACACACACACACACCCTTAAATGCACCCACTCCAAAAAACACAAGCAGGACATCCTCACACCAACATGACAAGAAACACAGACACACAAATGCAGACACCACACACCTCACCATAACCACAAGCATACCCACACCACACCTACCATGGAACAAACATCTACACTTATCATCAGCACACCTGCAGATACCATACCCATGGCACAAACACCCACACTCTCCACAAGCACACCTGCAAACAACACACCCACCATGACACAGACGCCTGCACTCACCACCAGCACACCTGCCGACACCACATCCACCAGTACACAAACACCTACACACACCACCACCACACCCAGAACCACCACATCCACCATAACTAACACATGCATCAGCACACCCCGAGACCACAACCACACACACCACCCCCACAACACACACATTCACACACACACATACTTAACACATATGCCCACACTCACCCACACAACAGAGACCCAGTACAAAACACAAAGCAAAACATACACCACATACACCAGACCTTCAGACATCCACTCCATCAACAGAAACAGACAACAGCCACTGACACTCCCTCTCAACCCCCTCACAGTCAGCCTATCTTTTTCCCCAAGGAGGCTCTTATGTTTGCCCTGTCCCTGATCCCATCCTCATCTCAGACCAACCCACCCAAACATCTTCATACCTCTTCCACACCCGAACCCAACCCTTCCAAACCCAAATCCACCCCTCCCGACACCCCCCACCACAGTAATATCATTGAGTTGTATTAGGAGGCACGTGATGGCCATACAACCCAGATTGGACGTGATGGTGTGGAGCCTGTTCTGTTTCTGTTCATATTATGATCTTCTGAGGTTATGAGAGAGTTATCTTAGTTATGTAAACACATTTTTGAGAATACCTTTTCCTTGGCCTTTTTTTATTGTTACAAGTTATTTGTCTCATTTGTGACAGTGATAAACACAGGTTGTATATTTTAGATATTTTAGAACATGCATATGTTAGTGTTTTACATTTCTGATGAACATGTTAATTTTGATACAAGCATTCATCATGTTACTGGACACTTACACCAAAATGATATATGTCTCTGTTATTGTGACTGAAGAATGCATGTGTTTATTTTGAAATGACATACCAGTAATATGCCCATATGCATTACACAGAGAACCTACCACCTTAGCCTTAAATTATGTCTACAGTTTGTCATAAATTGCACACACCATGGGGACAAGTGACTTTCATAGACCTCTGACAGTTTTGCAGTTTAGAGGTAAGATTAGTTGTACATTCTGTGTACACCCCCTTATAGCGTTTTGCTATGCAATTGCTACAGTATTATGGATTTGAGTAGTTCCTACTGGGTATACTCATTATGTATATGATATGGTGCTTTTAGAGGTACAGATGTCTTGCAATTAGCAGGTCTCTCCTCTTGTCTACATATAAGTTTCTTTCTATTATGTCCAGTTATCCATTCCCTGGCTCCACCTTGGGAATTGTCTTTAGTTCTCTGGGGTCTCTACTTTTGAACCCGTGAGTACAGTGGGCACATTATTGCACACACCTATATGGACACATTTGTATTTGGGATTGCTGTGACTTTTGGTATAGGTGTCCATTGCCATGAAGGCAGTTAGTACTGAATTGGTGGGTTGTACAAATTTCTCGGGTGTGTTTATAAAGTTTTTTCTAAATACATTGTTCCAGAAATATACATTGCACATCTTTGTACTGTTGTTTGCAAACCTTTGTTAAATAAGCTTCAGTCCAGTGCTACTGTGCAGCGACAATTCTGAGGATGACAGGTAAAACAGTGACTTATCTTCTGTTCTGGCAACAATTGGGTTGATTTTCATCTTGGTTCAGGAGCAGCAGCAATGGCAGGACTTGTACTATCAAATTCATAATGGCAGCAAATGGAAAAAGTGGAAAAAAGTTGAGTTTAGTACTTTTATCCCTCCCAATCCGCCACCTCAGGTGTGGAAGTTTAGTCGCTACAGTTGCGCCGGCGGAAAAGCACATCATCATTGGCTCAATGGTGAAAGGGGTTGGAGTCCAGCTGTCAGCCACTTTTGCCTATGGCACCATCAATGCTGGTGGAGATTCTTAGTAGTGATGGTGGTCCACCAGTGTTCTTTCTCCTATGGTCCTGTTAACATCTAAATAGAACTGGCAGACCGTCATGGTGGCAGATGGGTTTTCAAATGGAAAACCGACAGTGGGACTATTCCCACGAAGATCTAAATCAGGCCTATAGTTTGAATGGGTGCACACACGAAAACATGCGTTAAGCAACATAATGCTGATTTTTTTAAATAAACATTGTGGCACAGAGGTTGCGCAAATAACTTAGCAGTTAAAGGGTTGTAAAACAACATATAAGGCTGGTGTTTTAGAACGAAGACTAATTCTTAATATTTCAATATATTTAGCCTTCAAAAACCCATTAATGCCATTTAGGAGATTCTGGTGACCAGATGATAAAGTACATGTTCAAAGGCCACTTGATTTGCAAAGGTTACAAGTGAACCAGAATGGCTTTATTGGACACTAATGCACATTACCTATGAGGCACCTATATATACGTTTTGATGTGCTCAGAGGGCATGAAAAAGTTAGTTCCAAAAACAAATATTTTTTATTGAACACAGTAAGTAAAATATGGTATCTATACGATTTGTTTACTGTAGTAAACAGTGAAAAGAATAGTAAAAACATTTACAGATGAACTAGGGTTGGCCTTTTAAAAATGTATAGTTTGAATGTGTTTGGTGCAGTTTCTATTAGTACTTTCATGCAGATACTTAGTTTTGTACATAATTGCTGTAATCATTAAACAACTGAATGGTCCTCCTTTCATCAACCCTAGAAAGATATAAAACAAAATAGAAAAAAATGCCCTTCAAGTTGCCAACAAGTTTCCACTGCAGGAATGTTAAGCAACTGAGCTTTCTTCACAGTTATACTTGCTGGCTTAAAATACACACTCAAAAGATTAAGGCACTCTCTACCACTTTCTGCAGAGATCTGTGTGCATCCAGCAGTCCTCAGTATCCAGTACTTTTAAAATTGATCATGTGGTTCATATGTCTGATTCAACAAAGGCACGGTGTTGATATGATAAGGGTTCATTAAGTGCAAACCTAAAAAGGATTCTTAAGAGATCGACGTAATTTACTAAGTACTTGCTTAGCTTAGAAAATGGAAGTTTTCAGAGTGCCTGATAGTAGATAAATCTAAATAGTACAATGTGCCATTGTACACGCATCATCACAACTGGACAGATATATTAGTGTGATACATTGCTGATATGCTCAATACGGAGTTGTTGGCAAATGCACACACAGTAAAGTGCTTGCTACAGTTGCCGATGATGCCCCGAAAGTTAATACTGTTGCAAGGAAAAACATTGGTCAGGTCTAAGTAAATTGTTAAAAAATAAATTCAGAAGTCTCGTTCGCTTTGCATCAGAGAAAAACTATAAAGCTAAAGGAATCACTGTAGCATGAGCAAAAGAAGAAAAAGTCTTCAAAATTCTCTGCATACATTCTACATTCGTAGGTATGTGGAATCCACTGATGTCCGTCCACATTAATCTACCTCTATGGTTCTCACTTTCACACTAGCCGAGCATGAACTTTTAACAATAAATACACATGGAACGCTTACTCACTGGTAATCTTCATTACTGTGAGGGCTACTCGTTAAATCGCGAGACCCTGTCTCCAGATACAGAGATAATTTACTCAAACGGAAATAAGGAATATCTACACTTTCCTCTCTGCCTCATAAGTCAAGGAAAGGGTGACATTTTTCTTACACCACCAGGCCTCTCCTCAGCCTTTGGGTACCATACTCTAGGCCGCACTGGAAGATGTTGAGGACTGTGATGAGGATGACTAGCACTCGAAGTATTGAAAATTACTTGTAAGTAATCAGACCACTAAATCGTCATCTACTTTTCTCGTCCCACTACAAATGAGAGTTCCTAATTCACCAATGCATTTTCCAGAAAAAATGGGTTCAAGAAACCAGATCTTATTTGACAGAAAGTTCAAGACCACTGTACTCAGGGGTTCAAAAGGAGAGACTCCGTAGAACTAAAGACAAATCCCAAGGTGGAGCCAAGGATTGGATAACTGGACATCATAGAGAGAAAATTATAAGTAGACAAGACGAGAAACCTGCTACCTGCATGACTTCTGCACCTCTGAAAGCACGTATGGCCACCCACTGGCCCCTGAAACTGGAAAGAATAAACCCAGCAGAAAACTATCTCTCAGAGAATGTACAATCTTATCCGGTTTACAGGAAACTGCACTAACACCTTTGAAGAACTGCCACACTTCAAAGTATTGCCTATAGCATATATACACTTTAAGAGCACCTGGATGGAGAGGTAGGTGAGTAGTGTGCCTCTTCCTCAGAACACAAGCCATTATCACGTGAAAGAGAATGGTACTGAGGCGAAACGAAAAGGAAGGAAAAGGTTTTTCAACTCATCCACACGTCCGTTATCCTTCTCCAGAAAAAACAATGCTTGTAGAGAATGGGGGTTTGCGTTCCTCCTAAAGCTGATCTAAAACTAGGGCTGCCAGTACTGGCACTTTGAACCCCCCTGATGGCTAATGTAGGACCGAGCTACTCGACTGGTCATAGGAACACAAACTGAGTGGCCTTGAAAATATGAAGAGAAATACACCCTGGCTTGGAAACTTACTGCAGCTCCCTCCTGGCTTCTATTGCAGACCAAAGAATCGTGGATAAATACTTCCTCAGGATTGCCCCAACCAGTTTCGCTGACATCTACTGTCAGAACCATGGGAAAAGAAGAAGGCAGAAAAACGGTATTCTGTAGGTTCCTGGTACCAACCACCAGGTAGGGCCTGTCTGAGGTGGGATGCAATTGGAACTTGATCCTTGTAATCTTATGGGACAGAGGTGTAGTACTGAAAAATATGGAGGCGTGGAGGAAACCAATATAGATCGCCCTAAGGAAGATGAGCAGCCCTTAGTCCCAGGACTTTTAAGCACTATTCAGCGTGATGCTTAATCCAGAAGGACTGTCAGACAAGAAGTCAATTTTAGTATTTTGAGACTTGGAAGAAATACCTTTCCTGAGTATGTCTAAAACAATACCCCTATAAACCCCATATGCTGGATTGGATTCAGATATTACATTTTCAAATTACGAAGGACCAGAAGTACTCTGCAGAACTGTACACATCTTTTCATGCCTTGGAAAAAGCAGTGGAAGTTACTAACTAGCCAACCACCTAAATATGCAGAAGCTGGAATGCCCACACAGTGAAACATACTCAATATTGAACCTAGAATTTATGTGAACTTCTTTGAGCAGGCGCCAGACTGGATGAGAACAGGTGGAACTGAAAACGCTGGCAGAGGACACAGAAAGTGAGATACATCTAGGAGCTTGGGTGCATTGGCACATGTAGGTAGGAATCCAACAGATCTAGCGATGCAAGGACATGTCCTGGGGCCACGAACAGATAAACTGACTTTAGAGTTACAATTTTAAAAATCTGTCTAAGACAAAAAGAGTTCATTCTCTTTAGGTTAAAAGAAACCGTAAACCTCCTTATACTTTTTTAACCAAACAGTTTATGGAGTAGGGCCCCTGCTTCCACTTCAATCGCAACAAAGGAACAATTACAAGAAGTCATGTACTACCCCTTCAGCAGAGCCTGAGGACAGATAGAACAATTAGGCATCGCCGCCAGAAAGAAGCATCTTGAAATCGGAATTGTATCCCAAGGCTATGACTTTAAGAACCTAAGTATCTGAAAACATTGCTTGCCATATTTTTGATGAAATCCATCATCACCATCAGCAGCAATCTGTGAGACTTGCCATATACCTGAAAAGTCATGCTTTTGAAAAGGTAAAAGGGAGGAAGCCTGGGTGTGGCGGACTATGACTAGATTATGATAGAAAAGATGCCCCCCCCCCCCATCTACGACCCCTTTCTCGATAGGGTGAGCTAGAGCTTCTAGTTTACAGAAGAAGTGCCGAAAAATTATTGGATCCTAGCCCTCGTTTCCTTCTGAAAGGAAGAACTGGGTCAGAAACTTTAAGTTTTCGACTGAATTTTTCACAACTTCTACTTGTGCTCCAAAGTGCTTAGTTCCCTGAAACAAGATAGATCCATTAGGAGGAATGTCCGCATGCGGTTCGCCTTCCATGATTGCATCGAATATGTCTCCTTGCACAATAATGCCCACAGCGGTACCACCACTGCACACAGACTGCTAAAAACACAAACAGAAACGGACTTGTTTCTCTATGAGACATAAAGTAGCTATACAATATAAGCCTGTTGCATCTCCTCAGCCAGAACTTTAAATGCTTTTATATAAGGATTGCACAGTGTATTTAGTGCAAGAAGTAGTCCTTATTGAAAAATCAGAAGCTGGGTAAGACATTTTGAATGCCACTTCAATATTTATTCGTGCCCACCAAATCTGAAGTATTTTCCATAATGAAGGTTACATGAGAAGAAAGGCCAGCCCTCAAGAAGACCTCTAACACCACTGGCAGAGGGGAAGACTTCTGCAACATAATTTATGATGTAATGCTTAATTATATATCATGGGAAGACGGCTGATCCACTTTCTTCCATTCTCTGGAGAAGGCTGTGGGAACCTTTGAATAACCTCTTGAAGAAAAGCTATGGAAGTTGGGGTGTCAGAGATCGACGCCCATTCTCTGAATGAACGCTGAGATGCACGAGGCAAGTTTCCACATAATTGCTCTTTTTGGTTTATAAAAATGATTGTTAACTTACAAACTGCACCTGCTATTCATGAGAGAGAAATAAATATTAATGTCCTCATGCTCAGCAGGAAAACCAAATTCACTGCCAGTGTCCTTCTACCACTTGTGCATTAAACTGGAACCACGTCTGTGTATGAGAGGACACGCTAGCGAAAAGCCTGCAGCAGGAGGACCTTGAAAGCAGGATTCAAGGCACCGCTCAAAGAACCTGACAAGAGTAGACCTCTCCTTTATGCGGGCCAGAGCATACCTGCAAGGGTCTCAGGATTCTACTAAAACAAGTATTACAATACACAAAAATAATATTGTAAATAAATATTACTTGTCTAAGATACTAAATAATAGTTGTGTAACAGGAGAAATAAACAGCCAGGAAAGTTGATACTTTCTCCCCACCTTACGAGGCAAAAATGTTTTTTTGGTTTTAGGTGCACTTGTAAATCAGGTCTATGTGGTCACCGAATCTCATGTTGTAGATTGGGATGAGGAACGTGAATGAGGACGAAATGAGCATCCGTCAGTCAGACCAGGATTGTAATGTCTGAAGGTTATGCTGCGCTCTCAAGTGGTTTGTCCTCGTTGGTGTGTGATGACTGTCAATAAAAGAGCAACAGTGAAATCCGAGCTGACATGCTATTATGGAGAGCTGCTGTACTCAAACATTGGTCATGAAAAATAAGCAACACACAACAGAGGCAAATTTTCCTTTGACCTTCTCTGAGACGAAATATCCTCTTTTCAGGCATTATGGGCATAGTGAAGCATGAGACTGGGAGTAACTGGATGTCGAAGTAACCGCCTCTCCAGACAGAGGGATGCTGAGACAAGTGAGACAGACTAAAACCCACCTTTGAAGCATCAGACTCGTATTTGTTTTTTTACTAACCTAAACACAAACCTATTTATTTTCAACCTGATCGTATTTTATTTTTAATGTTAGTGAAGTTTTTCACAAACAGCAACATAGAATACAATGCATAATCCAACCCCTCCCTCAAGTTCTTGTGGCACAGATGTACAAATGAAACGACATGTGGCAGCATCAGCCAAATCTAGATTGTAAACAACAATGTAAAACTCTCAATCCATAAAGTCCAAGGATCCATCATCAGGTACACACAGCTCCCAAAGTGTCCCCGTAGCCTCTTCCCCACCTGGGTCCTCGCCACACACTCCCCATCCTCCACGAGCCACCCATCCCAAATCTTTGCAAACTTACGGGGGCAACCTCTCACCCAATAAATTGATTCCTTTGCCCGCCCACACCACTCCATTGGAAGCTCTGCACAACCTCAGAATCGCACCACATCCCTCCTGGCCACCACCAGTCCTGCATTGCAGAGCATGACCATATACCTACCTAGCATCACCTCACTCCATACACCCAGGCACACCAACTGGTAAGTGAGCAAAAGAGCTTTCCCTACCGGCCCTTAAAGCTAGCCCTGGATCACCTCCTAAAAATGCCACACCTGCGGGCACCCCCAATGCGTGTGTATCACTGTACTCAGCGCCACTTGTCACCTTCCAAGGAACCAAGATCACCCTCTCAACACTCCCTCAGGCACTGAAGCGAAGTCCACATATTACTCAGCAAAGTATAATACAGCTGCGAGACAGTGTGCTGGAAAAGCAGTGCAGCCACCACCCAGTACTTCAACGGGCTGTCGTCCTCTAAGTTCTTGGGACAAAGGATACTCTGCTTTAAGATAGCCCTAATCTATCTGCAGGTAGCACAAAAACTGCCCCAGGCATCTCATATTGGTGCTGCAGGTCAGCATATGTCAGCGACTCCTTTTCACCTCGCATGTCCCCCACCTTGGAGGTGCCCATCAGATCCCATCACCTGTGGCCCCACACCTTGCAGAGCTCAGACAGTGCCCCTGATTCCCAAAGCAGCATTTCCAGTCTCAACCGTCCTGCCCAGCCCACACTGTACGCTGTGTGCAACCAGGCATGCACCACCATAGCGGTGAGCTCCGGAAGGGTCAACACCGTCCCGCCCCATAGATCTGCTGCGTGAAGCCATATGGCTGCAACACATGCATGTTGGCCATCAGTGCCAGCTCCCTTCTGTCCACAAATACTTAATCATTGACTAGGAGCAAGCTGGCCACTCAGTAATAATACTGTGAATCCAGAAGGGCAATACCCCCATCCACCGGACACCTCTCTAACATCCCTTGAGCAATTTGTGGGTCACCCCCATCCCAGAGAAGGAGCAGACCCTCTGCCTCCACCGCATGGAAAAAGTGGTCAGCACCTCACCCAGGTAATTTTGCATCACCTAAAGCAACTTGTGGAGGTACATCATTTTATAGAGGGTTGCCCTACCCAGTAAGGAGAAGGGCAGCTACGGCCTGTGCTCCAAATCCCTAGAAAAGTTCCAGAGTATCCATCCTGTGTTCTTCTCATAGAACAAGGCACGATCCTCTGTCACATACATCCCCAACTAGGTGAATACAAGTTAGGTGAATCTGAGTTCTAACCAGACTAGCTGCCGAGGCCAGACCCCCTACTACATCCAGCAGGGCAGTGTGTATGCTATGGATTTACCCTAGTTCACTGTGATGCGGAAAAAAACAGATGATGCACAAGGTTTACATAAACCTCGGCAGTGAGCAGTCTGGATCAGCCAGGTAGAGCAAGACATCATCTAAGTACAGAGAAATCACATCCTCCCAGTTCTCATCCCAGCAATGGCCCCGCAACTGCCCATCCTGCTGAATCCAGGCCACCAACGGCTCCATCATAACTGTGAAGAGCAGCAGAGAAAGGGGCACGCTGGCTTGGTGTCCTAGCCCTGTTCGAATTCCTTCAAAGGTACTCTGTTCAGACTCACTCTCGCCTTACAATACAGTAGCCGTAAATATGCCCAGAACCCCGGGCTAAAGCCCATGCGCTCAAGAAGGGCACACAGAGTCAAATGCATTCTGAGCTCCAAACACCAAGAGGGCCGGTTCTCCAAAACTGAGCCTCTGAGCCAGGCAGCCAAAGAGCTGCCAGAGATTGGGGTGCCTAGACCTATGCAGCATGAACCCCGACTGATCCAGAGCCACCACCCCCTCTATTACCTGATTGCCACATAAAGTAAAGAAATCAGCTGATACGAGATGCAGTCCTCTGAAGGATTCCTGGATTTATGAACCTGCGCCTGCCAAAAATCCTGGGGAAGCTCATCCCTTGACTGGGCCTTGCAAAACAAACCATGCAATGGCTTAAGCAACTTCCTCTTCACACACTTAAAGAACTTTGGAAGGAACCCATGGGGACATGGGTCCTTACTCCTTTTAAACTGAGGAAGGGCTTCAGCAATTTCTCTCTCTGTAATCTCAGCCTCCAGTGGTTCTTAGGCCTCCCGGTCTAAGCTGGGCACTGGGAAATCCTATACGAACCCCTGCATGCCCACCACTGCCTCCGGCAAGAGGAGGGCATTATAGAGAGTATGAAATAACCTGCAAATGTCTCAGCTATCTCCGCAGGTGTTTCTGCCTGCTCCCTCCTCGGCATGCAAACCACTGGAATACATTGATGACCGTCAATGGATCATCCAGGCCAGCATCTTGGCTGTCATGTTCCCCACCTCATAAAACCTGCTCTGCCTTGCCCAACATAGGGTCTTTACCTCCTAGTAAACCAGCTGCCAATATTCCTCCTGCAACTGGGCCAGAGACTGAGCCTGACCGAATCTGGCTGCTTCACATATTTGGCCTCCCCATCTGACAGCTTCTGCTCTATCTCCAGCACCTTATGATGTCTCTGCCTGTTCTTTCCTGCCACATGTGCAATCAACTGACCCCAGGCCACTGTCTTATATGACTCCCAAAGTACCACACTCAAAGACATTGATTCCAAATTCTCCCGGAAATAATGGTCCAACAACGCCGAAAAATGGTGGCTAGTGTCCCAGCTCATCAGTTCCCATGGGCCCCACAACTCTGTAACAATTGGAGAGCGATCCGAAATACTCCTAGTCAAGTAGGCAGTTTTCCTGTACCTAAAACTATGTGACCTAGGCACCAGAAAATAATCCAGGCGGGCAAGTGAGCGAGAAGTATTAGCTGCATACAGGAACTGCAGCTCCTCAGAGTTCATCTTCTGCCACAGGTCTTCTAACCACATGGCTCACCAGGATGGAGTTAAGTCTTGGGTCATCCCTTGGCCTCCCCGGTCCAAATCATGTGGTCCTCGTCCCCATGCATGGTCAGGTTGAGGTCACCACTCGCCAGCAACACAGCCTCTGGGCAGTCTGCTATCCATTTCTCCATGCTCTCTAGGCCAGTTGCTTGACGACCAGAGGGGAAAAAAGCCAAGAGGTCAGTATCAAGGGCTTCCCATTCAACCAGCCACCCAGGATTCGCCCAATGGCTTGACAAATCATCCCGCATGTGTGTTATCTGGAACGGCGTGGACCTATGACCAAGATTCCGATCCCCAGGCACCAGCCCGCATGGACCAAAGACTTAAATATGCCCGACCCCTGGAAATCGCAGTGGGAACCTTTGAGTTGTGTTTCCTGCAACAGGATCAGGTATGGAGCTTTTAGCACCAGATACCACTGCATCACCCCCGAGCCCATTCACATTCCAGGAGAGAACCCTAACGGAAGCACCCCCAGCTGCACATGTTACCACTCTACCCTGCAGCTGTCACCATGTTGTTGGTGTAATTAAAACTGCCACAGTCCCATGGAACTGAACCCCCTCAACCCCCGCGTGAGGTGCCTGTTGCCCTCCTAACTGTAGGTACTGCTTACCACTGTGTCAAACGAGTCTGCAGGGATGAGTCTATCCTGTCCTGATGGTTTAAGGTCTTACAAAAGTAGTCCACCCCACCCCAGCAGTCCTCCAAACCTCCAATGGGTCCATCAATACAGCTCCAGGAAATTGGTCTTTCAGGGGACCTTGTCTGCTGTCATGGGGATGACCCTCGGAAGCTCCACCACTGCCTTGTCCACCACAGAGCCCACCTGCCCATCCTCTAGTGGATCCGAGCCTGAAGCCATGTCCTCCCAACGATTCAGAGAGGGCTGTAGCTGTAGCCACCAGGAGCAGACCACACCACACTCAGCCAGCATCTCCTTTCACCTGACGTTGCCGGGTGCCCCACAAAATGGTGACTGATGCTTACTTCCCACATGGTGCCTCCCGGCCTCTCTAATTGCTTTGGCCTAGGCTGGTGAACTCGCCTCATGGGCTTTTCTTAGCCCCGTTGGCCTCTCTCAGTCCCCAGGGCACTTTCTGAGCCCAGCTACCACCACACCACATGGAAGCCATGGCACGACCCAGCTGTGGACATTAGCCTACACTGCATTGGGCCTCGATTCACCTCTGGAGGCCTGTTACAGGCACCACAGATCTGGGGCAGCCACTCCTAGCACCCACCCGACTGCCAGGTAATGACGTGAGGGGACAGAGCTCGGGCAGATCGTGCAGGATGCAGGCACCAGCATCCATCTCCATTGCGACCATGCCCTCCCTAACCTGATAGGATAGTGTTGGTGTTAGGATGTGACACTGAAAATAGAAACCTTTGAACTTCATGTGGGTGTCTGAAGTAAAAGAGCGTATGAGTTGCTTATTTTTGGAACATTCTGGTGGTAATGAGTGTAGTAACCCTGTGCTGCTTCTTTCTGCCTTTGTCTATTATTGGTTCGTAAACAGGAGGGAGCAATGAGATCCAACTCCAAAATGGCAAGTGCCCTGTGTGAAGCAGACAAGGCATGGATAATACATGGATCACCTTACCACATGGTTTGCTCCTCCTCCCTTGGAATGACGGTTGATGCCTGCAGCTTGCCTTGCGTATCAACGTGCAAACAACTACCTACCCTGGAAGATCAGCTGTTGGGTATATCATTGACACAGTTGTGATAGCAAACCCGCTCCTCATTACCAATTTAGGCAGCAGTGACAAGTGGCCTGAAATCAACTCACTGGTAAACATGTGCTCACTTTCATCTAGCACAACCCCAACACAGATCACCAACTCTGCAAACCTCCTGGTAAAGTCAACCATGTCACAAATATGATTGCAACTGTCGGTAAAGAGAGTATGGACCCCACTGCCTCATTAAGAATCACACCCATTGCTGCTCTATATGGCACACCTCAGGCTCAAGCAACTGTTCCTACAAGGGCACCACAAGAGAGCCCTTTGCTGCCTTTCCCAGAAGCTGACCTGAGTCCCATAGCACTGGATTACAAGTGCACAAAGGCTCATCCTCATCACCTTCGAGACCCAGCCTAAAAGAGTGGATTAATCACAAGATTTAAAGTGGATCACCAAAAGGAGCAGGGGAACCCTTCTCCCAGTGCTACCCATGGCGTACCCTTTATGCTGACAGTCGTGCTCCGTAACAGACCTGAAGTACCCTTGACACCTTTTACCCATGGAGCCATCCTGAAATAGCTGGGTGCATGTGACACTGTCTGCCCAAACTCACCCTTGCACCATTCTCATTTTATACTTTAGTAGCAACCCCCTTCCATGTGCCCCCATATGTCTCAAGAGACTTTGATGCAGTCACTAGATGTCCGGTGTGTGCAGCTCAGCTCAGCGGCTCACTCCTGAGCAGTCACTTCCAGCAGATTTAGCACCTGTGCCACTTCATACTGCTGTCCACTGCAGGGTTTCAGTACCTCGTGTTCTGCATTACTGTCACTCTGGTAGGCCATTTGCCATTGCATTAAGGCAGGTGCCGGTGTCTATTGCCTTGCCTAGCCCCTGCCCAAGTCAAGGCCATTAGCTGTAAAGCGCAAGTGTGTCTGGCACCGGATAGAGGTGACATCACATCAAGTTTTGTATGGAGCGGGTGCTTCCTTAAGGCGGCTACTGCAGGGAGAGCAGTGGTGGCTCTCGAGGTGTTTAGCACAGAAAGGTGTTCACGGCCGGCTTGAGGCTGTTGGCACATTTTAAGGAAAACAACAGAACATTTACCCTAAATAATGCCACTGCCTGGCGCTTTTAGGATCTCAACATTTTCATTCAAGTCATTTAAAAAGTATATTTTTTATTAAAAGTTTGTTGCCTATGAAGCACATTTTGTTTGTACAAGTGAAGAGTTTTGAAGGTGACCTGCAGTAATCAAATTACAGGGGACTCTGATCGCAGATACATAGGTTACATGTTTTTTCTTCCCTTTCGTTGAAAGAAAGCCTACTGAATAACAGTACAAAGAAAGGTAAGCTGGTCAGAGTGCTTTGATATTTTCCTTATTTAAAAGCGTAGTTATGCTCGGAGTAAACTAGATGGTGAGAGAGCTATCAGACGGAGAAACCCATATTCTACAACTCGCATTGAATGTCCACTCATAGGGATGTCACTGCTGAGAATTGTAGAAAATAATTCATGGGCATAACATTTTTTGTGCAATACAGATTTTAAGATGTTGTTTTTTGTGCAGTACCAAAAGACAAAAAAACGATTACATAGCTGCACAAACATTTTAGCCACATCATGTTTACTTATAAGAACATGTTTTGATACTGTCGAGCTTGTTTTTAAAAACAAATATATTTTTGTGCTTTCCTGAAGCTTCTAGGTATCTCAAAATATCTCTCCGTAACGCTCTTATTGGTTGGGCAACACAGTACTTGCTATAGTCGAATAATCAATATGTAGAAAGAAATTACAGAAATTCACATTTAAAGCATGATAGAGATTTGGTTGGCTTATTAGCAATTGGGCAATAATCAGAGTGACGAGTTGTAAGAGGAACTCGACTAGGTTTCTAATTACAATGCAGTTACAAGCCTGCTACCTGGATAAAGGGGTTTCCCCTGGACAACCATGTAACGTCTCAGTTTCAATATTAAGTTCATGGAAAGTGCATGAGCTACAACGCAAGATACTGCTACAGGCCTCGGTATGAATTGACGAGTTTAATGATAATTCACGGGGTACGCCCATCCAAATAGCATACTTGTAACAAGGAGGTTCTATTTGGCAAACAGGGTTGCCCTATGCAGTATTACCAAGTCATATGCATTTCTTACTACTGAATGTCTGGTCTGCAAAGGTGTATTGTCATTCTTGTCGTCAAATGGAGCTGGGTTTACTTCTGAACTGGCCAAACAAGAAACCTATTGGGCGAAATGTATTTTTAAATGTTGTGTGCCTGGTTTATTTAATCAATTTCAAGTTAAGAACGTGTCTGAGGCTTAATACTTGAACATTTCATGTGGTAATGCATCTCTGTGCTTTAACTTGAGTGGTAAAAAGGGCTGCCTTGAAAAAGCAAAGTGAATCAATCGTTAAAAAGCGAATGAATTAACGCCTGCAAGCAGCATTAACGACGGCAGAAAGAAATAATCCCTAGACAGGCAGCCTATCTCACAAACCGGCTGGAAGTGTTAAAGTGAATTATCTGCCTCACAGAGACCCATAACTCTCACATGGCAGTGGCAGGCTGCCGCCGTGAGTTATGGGGCCGTGATGTGATCATGACAGATGACCGATTGCGCTGCAAAAAGCAATTATGCTTTAGATTTCTACTAGGCAGCCATTAGTGAGGTCTTGGAAAGTTAGATATTTGCGAGAGAAGTAGCTGAGCAGGTAAAGCTTTGTGTCGATCCCCACCGTCCTGATCCGAGATAAATCTAATCTCGTAGTGAAGGAAACCTTTGGGGGCTGATTCACCAAGACACTTATGTACAGGAGCAGTACTACATGAGTATTCTTTTTATATGGTTCATTACTAGCCTTTGAGAACCTATCCTAAAACTTCCAAATCCCTATTACCAAAAGTGCAACGAGGGCACAGGTAAGTAAGTAAGTACGCTTATTATTGCATGGTTATAAAAAACATTGCAAACAATTAAAATGCGTTAAAACACCATTACCAGAAATGCAATATCAATGAAAAAAAACAAGACATCACAGTTATATAAATGAAGTGCATAGGTGAAACGGGGGTGGAGTACTTGCCTGCACACAGGCAAGAGAAGTTAATTAACCTACGTTTACAAAACACAAAGGAGCGTGGATGGAGAAGTGTGCAAAGTCAAAAGATAACAGGCATTTTCAATGCAACTGGTCTTGCATTTGCTCAAGTTAGAGCTATTAGCTTTGTAAACTCCTAACCGGACTTTTCTTGCCACACGCGATCGCGCTGAGTTTTTTTTTTTCTTTTCATTTGTGTGGCAAGAAAAGTCCAGTTAGGAGTTTACAACGCTAATAGCTGTAATTCGAGCAAATGCGAGACCCGTTGCTATTAGCTTTGTAAACTCCTAACCGGACTTTTTTTGCCACACAAATGAAAAAAAAAAACGCAGCGCGATCCTCTTTTCATTTGCGTGGCAAGAAAAGTCCAGTTAGGAGTTTACAACGCTAATAGCTCTAACTTGAGCAAATGCGAGACCCGTTGCTATTAGCTTTGGAAACTCCTAACCGGAGTTTTCTTGCCACACAAATGAAAAAAAATATGCAGCGCAATCGCGCTATATAAACCCCAGCACGATTGTGCTGCGTTTTTTAAAATTTTCATTTGTCTGGCAAGAAAAGTCCAGTTAGGAGTTTACAACGCTAATAGCTCTAACTCGAGCAAATGCAAGACCCGTTGCGCCGATCAGCGCACACGGGGGTGAAAACAATAAGCTGTGTCGTGTTTTGTGACCTTTTAAAAATAAGCACGAGAAATGGAATCATGTTTACACAACATAAAAAAACAGTGAGGGGAGAGCAAGCTGGCCCTGGAAAAGCCACCCTTTGTTTTATTATGTTTGCAAAGGGAGCTGGTGGAGAGGAGGGACTGAACAAGCACCCATAGTGTTGACGTGAAACAGGCAAATGCTAAAAAAAAAATCCCTTACAGAAGAGATAAACAGAACAAAGTGTAATTACACAGTACTTTGTGCTGCTCCCAAAGTGAAAAAAGGCAGGACAAAGAGGCAGTACTGACCACTAGCAAGCAAGGATTGTTGAAGGACACTGCAACTAACAAATGAAAACGCTGGAACTCACTCTATAGTATACTTAAAAGTATACAGCAGGGCCGAACGCTAACGCATGACCTAATAAGCAGCTTCTGATATGAAGGAATAAAGAGCATGCGTAGAATGGGGCCCCAGTGTTTGCCTCTTTCTGTCAGAAGTAAGTTAATTGGCCAAAGTGTGCATAAACATATGAGGCAGTAACTAGATCGCAGTCTGTAATATTTGCATGGGTCATTAGAACCTTCGCAACACTTAAGGTCTTTTAAGGGACTCAGTACACTTGGCTCCTTTCCACAGCACCAATAGTTGAATGACAACATTAAACTCGGAGGACAATTGATGTTCTACTGAGATTTTGAAAAAAACTTTAAAAATGTATAGGGAAACACTCCCGCAGTGGCTCGCTCCCATAAGTTATTGTAGGTAGAGCTTCGCCTGGATCACCTGGATTAGTGGTTGAAAGCTTGAACTACCCACTTTTTTTTTTTTTAATTTCTTAGTGCAAGAGCTAGAGCTTTACCTCCCTCTCCTCCTGATCCATTAATGTCCACTATAACTCCTAAATACGTATATTCTGCTACTATCTCCAGAGGCTTTCTGGCCAAAAACCAGCATGTGCCCCTTTTTTGGCTTGACTTATTGCCAAGGTCTTGGTTTTCTCTAAGTTCATCTTCAAGCCATTTTCAGTTGAGTAGGTTTGAGTGACATCAAGCAAATGCTACATCCCAACTGGTGTGACGCTTATTGGCACCAGGCCATCGGCATAAAGGAGATATGAGAGAACCAAATCTCCCAGCTTTGGAGCATGGGAATTGCAGCTGTCCAATCTGATGTTGTCGGCCAAAAAGAGACTGAACAAAGTACAGGCTATGACACACCCTTGTTCAGGCCATGGTGATTGGAATGCATCTGGAGAGGTGCGTTCCAGCCCCAAACTTGACTTGCACCCAAGTATCTGTATGCAGCAGGGCGAGAAATTTCAGAAGGGGAGGTGGAATATTCCAGTTAGCCAATTTGTGCCACAATTTGCCCCGGTCTATATGGTCAAAAGCAGACCTATAGTCTATAAAACAGAAATACAGGGGTAGCTTGGACCCCTTTGCAGCATGAACTAGTAAAGAAAGGTCCAAAATATTGGCTGTGGTACACGTATGCTTGCAGAATCCAGCTTGATTTAAAGGAATAATTGATTTGCTTGTGATAGCTTCTCTAAAATGACCCTGGCAAGGTATTTAGCCTCATTGGCAATGAGATTTACAAATCTGTCACTTTTTGTGCTGCTCTTATCACCATGTTTGTAAATGAGTGAGATTATAGACCCCCTCCAAGAGGCCGTGATTTTTTCCTTGCACTAGGATTTGCTGGAACACCGGCACCAAACTCTCTGCCCAGTAGGATGCTTCCTGTTTGAACAAGGCAGGTGGAATGCGAATTGGGCCCAGGGCCCTCTCTCGTCTTCCTTTATCTGCCTCATAATTTGTTGTGTTGAAATTGCAAGCATTGTTATTGGGGACTCACAGTGTAGCTGCTAGCCAGATTTACTTGGTCTACTCTGTCTTTATCACTGTATTTAGTAATGTCAGACGGAAACTCCATTGAAGCTCGTGCTTGGGTTACCACCTCTGCCAAATAGTTGAAATGCTCAAATAGGAACTTGGCTTAGGTCTCCTCAGTTACAAGAAAGCTAACACCACAATGAATGGAGCATTGGAACATATTTTTCATGTGCCAGAAGCACATGCTGTCATTTCATTTTACATCAAAGAGACGCTTAGCCCAAAGGGATTCTTCTTTTTGTCTTTTTATGGCTCCACTTTAGTTGTTTTAGGCCTGCTTTGGGTTGTCTCTACTCTTGTTGCAAATTGCTGTCTGATGGGCGTGATCAAAGCTTTGCTTACTGTTCACTTGAAATACCTTATTTGCTTCTGCTGTGTGACCTGTTCCTTTACTTTACCACAGTAGTATAAGTGTCCCCTAGTATATTTGTGAAGGCTTCCGATATGGCCATGGGGTTGGTGCTCATTTCTTGTTGCTGCTGTAACAAGACCTTGGCCGATTTTGACAAACTGTTTGGGAATGAGGGGATAAATGTAATTCTAAAACTAAGGGTATGGAGCTCACTTCAAGCATATCTTCATGTGGGAGATGGTCGTTAATTTCTTACTCCCACATTTGGTATGCAGAGATTTTGTGAAAAAGAGGGAGGGATAAAAACGTATAATCTAGTGTCGAGCTAGCCATTGTTGTGTGAAATGTTGCTGCTGGTGGGCTACCTTCTAAGAACCATCCATTTAAAGCCCAGAAAGCTAAGATGCTCAAGCTCCCTCAGGAGCCTCTTGGCAGTTTTGTTGTGCCTGCTCATTTTGTTATCTCCTTGGGGGGATGTCCATTAGTGACGATTTAGTATCTAAATGTTGGTCATCCTCTGTTGATCCTAGTAAATGCAAATTGAAATCTCCTGTTATAAATGAAGTTTTGTTAGAAATCGGGTCTTTGGTTGGCAGTCAGGTTGCCCCCTGTCCAAGCAAGGACCCTCACTCTAATTAGGGTAAAGGAGAATCACCCTCAGCTAACCCCTGCTCACCCCTTGGTAGCTTGGCACGAGCAGGCAGGCTTAACTTCAGAGTGCTAGGTGTAAAGTATTTGAACCAACACACACAATAACTTAATGAAAACACTACAAAATGACACCACACAGGTTTAGAAAAATAGAAAATATTTATCTATACAAAACAAGACCAAAAACAACAAAAATCCACCATACACAAGTCAAGTTATTAATTAAAAAGCAAAAAGAGTCTTAAATCCTTTGGTGAACAGATAAAACACTGTTAGCGTTGAAAAGTACTTTTTTCCTACATCTGGCCCTAGCTCCTTTACAGGTAGGGAGGTGGTGATTCGTAATCCCTGTATGTGGAATGGGTGTTCAAGCCAAGTTTCCTGCAGGAGAGTGAGGTCAAAAGTTTGTAGGTAAAATACAAACTGGACATCTGTTGTTTTATTTCCCAGGCCGTTTATGTTCCTGGAGCATTAGCCATGAGGTTTTGGCGTATCTTGGGGGCATTTATTGCTTTGCGAGGTTTGTCAAAAGTTGCTGCTTCTGCTGTTTATTGTGCATACTAGCCAGGCCCATTCTTGGGTTGATGCGCCTTTTGTCCGGGGGTTTGTGTCAAGCCTGGGATCTTGTTTTGGCTCTGCCTGGGGGGGTTGCACCCCGAGAGCCTTGGATTACTGAGTAAGTGGCTTTAGAGCTTTGTGGCGCTGTCTTAGTTTGGTTCGAGGCTAGCAGAGGTAGGAGGTAGCCTCGGTTAAAGTGAGGTGTCAATTTTATTCCCCAGTGCCTAAGTCACGCTTGTTCGTTCAGGACCTTCCTGGCTATCTCAGATGATACCCATGTGCTTTTTGGTGCTTTGTTACCTGCTGGGCTTCCAACTTTTTATAAACTCAATAAAGGCCAGGTCAGATGAACTTAAATCCTGAGGGCTGTCAGTAGCTGTTAATAGGCGCAATAAATTCCCCCATTTAAAATGTCTGGTCTCCCTTTTGAATTGTATTCGGTAGAAAAAAATTGTCCTTTTTGTTTCTGCCTGATCATCACGTAAGGTAGACAAACTTTGTGGGCAGAGCTGCGACTGAACCTGTGGCAAAGGTCACTCTTTGTTGTTAAACTCCCTGATTAGTGCAGCTGGCAGGCTTGCAGGACCTGCATACCTCTGGTCTGACAATATGGCTCCAACTTGATTTGCTGAGTTCACTGAGATTGCTGAATTTGCGGACTTTGCTGTATTTTCTAACTTCGCTTCCCCCTTTGCTGTTAAGTTGGCTCTGATTTTGGTCCCTTATTGTCGGCCCGCTTTGCATCTGTAGGGGGAGCCATTCTGCACTTCATGTTTGAGGGTGAGGCCCGCGGTACCCCTTGTCCAGGTGCTGAGACATGATCTTGCGGGGAGATGACCGTTCCCTCTGGCAAGGATGTCAGTCTGGCTGCTGGCAAACGGCAGGTTGATCTGTAACCAGATGCTTAGGCCTTGGCATCATGGGAGGAGCCATCGCCTTGGAACCTCGGAATCTCTTACCTGTAGGTTATCCACTGACGACTGGCACATCATTGTGTGCAGACACTGTTGCTGCAGCCGCTGGAACTTCGCCCAAGCCCCAACCCTGCTTCCCTGCTACCTGCTCACTGAGCACACTGGCCTGCCTCTGGTCCATCCCGGTCAGTCTTAGCAATACCTGGCCTGGAAGTGGGGAATAGGAAGATCTCCCTGGATATGTAGCAGGCGGAGGCGAAGCTGCACAAGAGTTGCCTTAAGTGCAGAGTTCTTGGATGGTGTAGCACGGCGAAGGTGAGATTAAGTGGGGTGCCCGTTTCCTCACACCACCTGCACTCTGTTTATTGCAAGCAGACCTGCAGCTCCACCCCAGACTGGCCTGGCGCAGTAGCAACTAGTGCCTCTGCTGTTAGCGGAGCCTAGGGCATGCAGTGGAAGCAGCTGCACTTGGTCATGGTGCGGCTTGCTGCTCCACCCCTCCCTGACTGTGAGCATTGGTGGTGCAACAACTGTGTGGGTGGGAAAGTGAGCCTCAACCCAGGATCCAGGTCGGGTGGAAGCTGTCCCCTGGTGCAAACAGGGCACCTGGCCTTCCAGCACCTGCCATGTTAACCATTATCAACAAGATACACAGCCAGAGGCCTCTGGCACACCAACTCTGCCTCTTTACCTCCAGTACCGGCACTACCATTTTATGTATTTATGTATTAACTGAGACTCAACCACTGTGATGCCCTGTGATTCCCTGATCTGTCAATGGTCCCACTTGATGGTCCTACCACTCAGCCAAATAAGACTTACGCAAAGAGTCAACAACAGGTGCGTACAGTTTGGGTAGAATGAGGCTGGGCAGAGTAAGGGAGCAGGCAACTTTAAAAGCTAGCCAAAGGAAATTGCCAAGGAACAAACCGTGCCAGCAAAAAAAAGACTTATAATGGCGAAGAACCTTGTCTTTAATTTTGCAAAAGCCAGTAGTACAGCATACACTAGTCTAAATTATACACAAAATTCTCCTTTTAAAGGATGCTGGGACAGTTCTCTATTCCAGTAATGATGGGACTAAAGGGCTGCAATCAC
Source organism: Pleurodeles waltl (assembly GCF_031143425.1). NCBI lineage: Eukaryota > Metazoa > Chordata > Amphibia > Caudata > Salamandridae > Pleurodeles > Pleurodeles waltl. The sequence goes on from NC_090440.1 coordinate 1,215,326,687, forward strand.
AGCTACAACTGTAGGTCATTGGCTGCCCCAAGGAGGGGCTTCGGGCACCACAAGGTCTGAGGGCATCGTATCCTTGACCACTGCCCCTGCCCTCACAGGAAACAGAGACATTGTGGGAAACACGGATCTCAAGGACATCAGAATATCTAAATACTAAATCAGAAACGGGGATGAACGCAGTGGCATGGAGGGCCACAACATCCTAATTAGGGAGAACTGGTTGATGGTATTGTGGAAACAACGACCCAGATCATTGAGGGCCCCCTGACCACTTTAAGCAGCTCTGTAGCAATGATGGAATCAGCTCCTGGCAACAATGCACCTCTGGTTAACATCCTTATGAGTAGCGAACACCAAAAAGCATTGGCATAGAGCGACCTATCTGAATTTTCCAAAAACAAAATGAGAGGGGAATCTCCCACTACAACACCATGGACCACCAAGCCTGCCGCTATACATTCCAGTGCCATAGAGGCCTCCCTCACTGGCAACAATAACAACCATCAATATAAGGTCGACCCCCAGGGACCCAAATGCGACCTGTATAGCAAGACTAACAATCATCAAAATAAAGTCAAGCATCAGGGCCCTAACTGCAATACTTCTTACCTCACAACTCAGGAACGAGAGGAGCTAGTAGCTTCGTACACACAAAGCTCTCCTTTGGAAAGCAGCAGACCTGCTTTCAAAAGTGACTTTAAACAGGAGAAGCAACAACAGACAGACTCAATATGGTCATCGCTCTTGAACACAATTCAACCTTCAATAAATGCCTTACACTACTAGTCTGATAAAATTAACATCCAACTATTGCTTCTCAGCTGTTTAGCAGTTTTTGTCTCCAGTATCAATGGGAAACTTGCTGATTTAAATAGTCTAATCAAGTAGGCCCAATCTGCCACTCAGATGATGCAAATAGGCTGCACCAGTGCCACAGTTGTGGAGATATTATCCACTTTGCCATCAGTGCTGGCAGATTAACTAACGCATTTAAAGCAATCCACCAAACCTGCAAAGGACGTATGTTTAGGCTCCCCACGACTCGACTCCCCGCGACTCCTTCCCAAGAGTGAGGATTCTGGCTCTGAATGAATCCCAATGGTGACTCAAGGAGTGTGGCACAGGATAGCATGGGACCAAGTCATAGGTAAGCAGGCCCAGACTTCAGTCAGAACAAATGAGACTTCTCACATCATAACCCTCAGTGAAGGCTGAAGCAACAAGCAAGGTCGACCGGAGCTCGAAAAAGGCCACCCCCACAAACAAGCAGTAAAATAGTACCCTGCTCCACCACAAACAAAGAAGGAAAGGAAGGAAAAGAAAGACCAACATCAGTGCATACTTCCAAGTGGGCTTTACAACACAGGCACACTTAAGGGCCCACAGGGGAATCACCCAGGAACAGCACCCTGTTTACAAAACACCTCTGCCCAAGCACCTTTGGACAGATTTGCAGTGACAACTGAAGAGGAAGGAGGACCTAATGGAAGGGCCTCATTCCAATTTGTGGTGACGCCTTCCCCACAGGATGTAGAGGCCCAAGCATCTGATCACTGGTTGTCCCAGAAAGACCTGCCGGGTGCCAGAAGGGCCTCACTCCAGTCCAGGGTCATGGCTCCCCCCCAGGATGTCGAGGGGACAATATTTTCTGATTTTACTAACTATATGAATCTTTCCAATTCAGATATAGGCTAATTCACAAGGTATATAAGAGTACAGCATGAGTATCCTTTCACGTACTTCAAAATGCTTTTGTAAATAAGCTCCAAAAACGATCAAATACTTTCTCAAGAACCACTTCTCAAAGTCGTTGAAGATCCATATTACTTCTTCTTTAGATGACAATAGTGATCATAAGTAGGCATAATTTGCATAATTTCAGTATAATTATGCGAAATGCAAATTCTTAATTTGGAGCTAACTTTTGATGAAAGGACTCCTTTTGCTCTAAAAACAATAACATCGTGCAAAAAAGTTGCATGGGTTCTTTTTTTCTCATGCACTTGTAAACTTTTAACCTATTTGGTGCGTTCGGTGTAAATTTTAACTGCAAACGGGGTGTAATTACGTGAAGTAGGCTAATGGTGTAATTAAGGGAATTTTGCGTTACAAGTCTAATGCAAAATTTTTGAAATTACATGATTACTCCTGGATAGTTTACATTTCTCTCTGGTCTAATCATAAGGCATTTGGATTAATGGTGCATGGTCTACACAGGCTTGCTTAATTTGCTCTAGAGTTTTGATGAGCAGAAATACTTATTTTTGTATATTTACAAGTTTTTATAAAGGACGGACCACGCCTCTAGGGAGGTGGAGTAGGCCACAATAATAAACAGATGTATAATAGTAAAACAAAGACATAATAGATGATTCATCTTGTCATTGTCAACAGTGCCAAAAATCGCAATTGAAGAGAATAATATGAATCGCCTGATTATTAAACTGTAGTAAAAATATTGGATATAAACTGAATGTGTGGTGACCTTCTGTGTAAACAGCACTTTAATGGCATGTCCCTTTCCTATTTCACAGCATTGATCTGAGTTGCACCACTAATTATATGACAGTCCTCGTGACGGTTCATAGTGAACTTATTATGTGACAATTGCTGATTTGCCACAAGCGGTTTAATCAGACACCTATCATCTGAATCCAAATCTACTTGCATCACAACAAGATTTTGTTGGGCAAAACCCTTTACAGATAAATATCAAAATGCACTGCCTGCACTGGTGTCCATTGCTTATATAAATTAGTCCATCGTTTATCACGGAAGTGTGTTATACAATTTAAATGAGCACTGCACGATCCATAATTATGGTAACTTTATATCACACCAAACAACTGTATTAACTTAATATGTTAATGTCTTCCTTTTGGATTGTGCCTCCTTTTGGTGAGTGTATTGACTGAGCTTAATCACTATTTTTTGTAGCAACCATTTGTAAATTACAGTTGGATTGGCTGAAATGTATACTATTTAGTGGAACCATTGTTTGCCATGATGTTTTCATTGTGTATGAGGCAGCACCAAAATACTGAATTTTAGTTTGTAGTTTGCTCTGTAACAAATGTTGGATCCTTAACTTCAAGGAACGTGTGATATCTGTGCAGGTATTGGCAACAGCCTGCACTCCTGCTTTTTTTCTGTAGGACCCGGAGTTAGGGGGCTTCTAACTTTGCGGACACTACTAAAGATGCATCTATGTATCACGGGCTCAATAAAGGAGTTCAACTCCTAGGTGAAAGAGAGATTTGTATAACAACTGAACATGCACGCTATACAATCTTGGTGATAATTCATAAAGCACAACAGAGGTTATTTGTTTTGTATTTTTTTTTTTTTTAAACTGCTCATTTTAGTGCCGGAGATGTTAAAGCGCTTTACACAGTGAAATCTTTACACATCACAAAGGTTACATGAGTAGTATGATATAGTTTCTTAACTTCAAAGAAAGTAAACATGTAACCATCTAAAGATCTAAAAATTCCAATCGATATACAAATTATTGTCATCACATACAATAAGATAGAGAGAAAAAAGCCTAAAGCAGTTCAATCATTGTACCAATATAATTGTGCATAGCAATTAAGGTGGAAAATGTTAGAGAAGGAAGAGTAGCAAAATAATTCTATCATGGGTATCAAGAAGCATTGGCAGTGTGAGTTAGGAAAAAATGTTTCGGAAGACTGCCCGTTAAAATGTGTAGAGTTGCGGCAGTAGAAAAAGTGGTATTTTTCATTAGGCTCTAAAAGGCTTAAATATATGTTTCTCTGGGCCCCTACTTTAACTTCATATCTACGGTGCTCCTCCACTTCCTGCAGTTTGCTCATGCCTGTCTCTCTACCTTCTCTCGCTTGACCTCGTCTCGTCTTACCACTGAGCCTTGTCATCTAGTACGCCACTCTACATGCTGCCTCATATGCTGCAGCTCTATTGAGTGGACTGCATGGATTGGATTGCTTTGCACTTTGCGCTGCAGTCGTTCTTCATGAGGATCTCTGGGTGCCACAGAAGTACCCAGGGCTTTAAATTGGATTGAACTGAATTGATGCCATAATCATTAGTCTGATCAGAGGTGGAAGTTGTAAGCTGCTGAGAGTGCAGTTCACCATGTGTAACTCCAACAGATGCATTCTGTGGAAACACTGCCAGACTCTTCCTGAAATACTGAGCAAGAATTAAAGTGAGCAAGTGAGTACCACACAGCAGTTTATGCAGGCTAGCGCCTCCTGTCTTTACTTGTTTGTACTTGGTTTTGTTTGAAGATATTATTTATTGTTTAACTCCTGCTTTCTAAGCTCAAAGATTTGACCCCAAAGCCTTTTTGCAATAAAGGTATTTTGCCAAGTACCTAGTATCTGGGATAGGTGGTAGCTGTAAGCTGTAGTCTGGTGAAGTTACCCAAGTAGCCCCCACCACTACTTACCTCATTGTTGTACTATAGAGAGAGCAACCGAAAAAGAAAGAGGATTTAGTTGATCCCAGGCAACACATCTATAGGTCAGACTACAGGGATAGAGTGTTTTGTGCAGCACCCCACAGTACCCCGGCTATCCTAACTGTGTGGTAATTGTGGGCTCTCTTTGGACCACAAAGAATTTCTTCGAAATACTTTAGGTTTGTATTTGTATGCGTCACCTTCACGCCTCTGTGGAGATTTATGTAAGAGGCAAAGGCAGCACTCCTTATGATCCAGGAACTGGGAAGTCAAGCTTTAATGGCACCGCAGAATTACGTCATAAAGCTCATAATCAAGTATACTTTGTAAGGAGGGAAAATGCTTGGGCCTAGGAGGGAACAACCAAAGTGAATATCTATGACAGCTTTGAAAGGAAAACCTCAGATAGAGGAGAAATGTATTTTCCCGGAATCAGTGGTTCAGTTGGAAGCTAGAACCCAAGAGCCCTTGAATATCTCCCAACATGATGATCAATGCAATATTTCTGCATTCCTACAGGGCTCTCCCCTACCCCTGAATCTTGGCATAGTTGTGCCAGATATAAAGGATTTTGTGGGTAAAATATTGGGAAATTTATGGAGGGGCAAGTGGCCAGAGAAATAACTAAAGTCTCAATGTTCTCTCCTGCTATTAAGAGCATTATTAGATCAGCAGAAAAAGAACTAGTTTCCCAAGCGATCCAGATATTGCCTCCCTCAGAGGTCGGATGCCAGCATTTAAGTCCTTTTTTGAAGGTCATGCAGGATTGGGAACAAGACAAGTAATCGTCTCCTTTGATGAGCGAGGTAGTAATTAGCCACATAGGGTTGTAGAGCGGAATGCAGACAATCTATGTTTGGTTGTCACGGTGAGAGATCTCAACAGCTCAGCGACCTTAGTGATCTGGACTTGGAGGAGCTCCCCCCAGGAGTCTTTCCCTAGTGGTTTGGAACCTTCATCTGCTAAAACAATTTTTACAGCTGAATGTACTTAAAAACTGTGGGACGAGAATGATGTTTTGTATTTTCAGGAAACTTGTTTAAGTAGTTTTAAGTAGGGATAAAATAACAGTAGCTCATTTTATTCAAATATCGGCTGATACAGCTCACAATACTTCTGGGTGCAATTTGGGTGGGCAATTAGCCTGTTCTCAACCCAGATTTCAAAATAGGTTATTTAGATATTCACAAATAATGACTGGCTGCATGCTTGTAATATCACCTTGTTTCCTAATAAAGCAGCAATAAAGAGCATTATTATTGTCAATGTGTATGTACGTCTTGGAGAAGTTATCTATAACTCCCAACAACTTTCACCACAAATGGGAGACTTAGACCAGATTTGCTCCCACAATACCAAAGGTATGACTATCATTGTGGCCAATTTCAGTATGTGCCTGGTACCGTGTTGGGAAGATCTTCATTTTGGAGAACTAATGAAGGTGTGTTTAATCCCCTGGGCATGTTTTCACTGGTGTATAAATTCAGGGATTGCTTGGTTAATGCAAAAACATCTAGAGAAGTGGAATTTCTTCTGTTTGAATTAGTGATTTCAATCAGACTCTACAGACATTCAGACTTTTAAACTTGGAAGTTAATTACTGCAATTGACTACGGGCCAGATGTATCAAAGCTTTTTGCATTCGTAAACGGTGTGAACAGCCGTTTGCAAATGCAAAACTGCCTTTCAGTATGTATGAAAGGCATTCGCTATGCAATTTTAAGGAATCGCTAAAATAGCGATTCCTTAAAATTGCGACCCCGTTTGCGATTCTCTAAATAAGAAATTGCAAATAAGGTATCAAGCTTTTCCTTAATGCAAATTGGGCATTAAGGAATCGCAATTACCACCAAATACAAGGCATTTTTAAAATTGAAATGTAACGCAAACATGCCCCATGGGCATCTGTGTGCCTTACATGTCCTAAAATAATTTGTGAGGGTGCAACAGAGGGGGCCTTAGGCCCCCAGCACCCTGGCATTTGCATTTCTGAAAGTGCGAATTCCAGTTAGGAATTTGCAATTTGGGAAATGCACAAAATTCGCAAATATGGGCCAAAAGGCCCATAGGTACGAATGGGGGCAGAATCGCTATTTGCGATTCGGTAATAGCATTTGTGATTTTTAAGAAATCGCTATTACCGAATCACAAACATGATACATACCATTTTGCGACTCTGAAATAGCGATTTCTTAAAAATCGATATTTGAGAATTTCAAAATGGATTCTTGATACATCTGGCCCTATATCTTTTACCAGGTGTGGCATTTCCCCCTGGTTTGGGACTTTCAACCACTTACATTGGGAGAAACAGATCATCTCACTCTAAAGGCCTGGCTGAATTTAGAAATGCAGTCTATAGACAGAGTCTCTGCAAATCGAAATTACCAGGTAAGAGTGAAAATCAGCATCGAGCATATTGAAAAATTACTTGATTTGCAAAATCATATTGACCTTTTTAAAAAAAAAAAAATGTTTAAATTAATTTTATTATTATACAATATTAACAATATAATCAATGTCCTACAACTGAGAGGCCAGTGTTAGCCACACATAAAACAAGCAAAGCATATTTATCAGCAACATACAACCTTCTCACAATGTCTGACAGTCAGGATTTCGGCCTCACTATTCCTAATATAGTACCATCTACTTCGGGGCACTATTAGTAGGTACGGAGATTGTGAGTGTTGGAACAGCCCAGTATGAAGCCAGACTGGTCCGGCAACACCAGGGATGGGAGCAAGGGCTGCTGCCGCGCAGCAATTAGCTTCGCCAGGATCTTATTATTTATATTAATTAGTGAAAGAGGACGGTAGGTTTGCAGCTTCACAGATCGTTCCCTGGCTTCAAAATAGTCACAATAAGGGTCTCACGCAGCGAGACAGGGAGAACCCCCGTATCAAGTGCCTCCGCATAAACCTCCAGGAGGCGCAGCACAAGGATATCAGCATATTCCTTATAAAAGAATGATGCACACAGTAAGCTGCGGATCGCCTGGACCACGTCATCCACCGAAAAGGGGACATCTAGGTATGCCCGATGTGAATCTTCAAGCCACAACAAACCAATATCCTCGAAGTAATCAGCTGTCGCAGCCGCCTCCAATCCAGATCTCTGCATACAGATCGGCATAGAATTCAGTGAGAACACGTTTAATCTCGTCAGTGCCAGTGTGACGATCGCCTGCTGAATCTGACAATTCTACAATGTAATTACTTGCCCACGGCTTACGGAGCATGCCTGCTAGCATACAACCAGCTCTCTCGCCTTCGCCATATCTTCTTGCCACAGTATACTTCCCCAAGAAACAATGCAGCCTCCTCATACTGTGTCATCTTGCTTCTCAATGTGGCCAGAATGTCTCCCGACCAATCGGCCGCCAAGCGTTTTTCCAGATCAACAAGCTGAGCCTCCAGCTCTGTCAGCTCCTTCCTCAGCACCTTCAGCACTCCATGATGCTTAGCAATGCAGATGCCACGAATCACTACTATAAAAGCCTCACACACCATCCCAGCGGAAGCCACCAACCCTCCATTCTCAGAGAAGTAATTCAGGATAGCTTCGCATATCTCAGTTCGGAATACCTGATCTCTAAGAGCAACATTAGGGAGTCGCCATATGAAGGCCCAGAGGAGGGGGGGGGTTGGTATAGTCAACTCCAGCAGACAAGCCACCTGTCTATGCAACACCAGCTATTATGAGCATAATTGACACAGGTATCATGCTTCACCCTCCATATATCTACCATGGCACCCTCAGTCATCACATGCAAAAGTGCCCTAGCGGCCCCCACATGCGGCGGACGAGCTGAGCTCTCACGGTCTGCCACAGGGTCCAATACCACATTGAAATTCCCCCCCCCCCCACAGCAAGGTCCCAGATCCCAGCAAGTCAATCAGCCGGCCCACCTTTGGGAAAAAATCTGGGTCGTCAGTGTCTGGACCATAAAGCAACACCAGTCTACAGGGCCTATCCAGCAGGGTGCCACGCATAATAACATAGCGACCGCCCAGATCCCCAATTGTCTTTTTGGTGCGCCACTGTAGCCCCTTCCTAATCAAAATTGCCACACCTCCAGCATAGCTCGAACATACGGCAGAATGACACTCTCTGATCCAGCCAGCCTTTATCCCATTACGGGTGGTCGCAACCAGGTGGGTCTCCTGCAACATGCAAATGTCAATCGGGTGACACTGCACATAGGCAGACAACAGTCTCATCTTGCGCCCATCATTTAGCCCACGTACATTCCAAGTAAGGCAGCAAACAGGCGTCCCACTACTCCCAGTTATACTGAATGGTCATCCAGCAAACCCAGGCCTCCACACCACATATTCACAATGGCGACAGTATGCAGAAAGGGAAATGAAGACGAAGAAAGGAAGACATAGTAAGGAACCCAAACCCAGAACAACCCTAACCGCCACCCACGCTGACCCCCCAAAAAGGGTCTGTGCAGCAGTCCCACCCAACCCCAAATAACAGTGTTAAACAGTGTCAAAGGACTCATCCACATGGGCGTGGAACAGGCCATCCGAGACACCAACCCAAGCGGGACGGGTTGCAGGGGAACTCGCAATACAACAAGTAGAATAGAGCAGCCGTGTTATATATTAGAAACATTAACCAGAATATTAGCAATAAGGCAGCGGGCGGGGCCACCAGCCCCCGGCACAGCAAAGACCATTTAGTCATTGTCACTCAGGGCTTCTCTCTCTCTGCCAGAATCTCTTGAACCCTCCAACAGCGCCTTTTTGGGAACCGATTTTGTGAACTTGGCAGCCAGTTCCGGATCAGTAAAGAAATGCAGCTTGCCTCTATGCTGCACATGTAATTTGGCTGGATAAATGAGGGCGTATTTGGCGTCCATCTGGCTAAGAGTGTGCTTGACCGGCAGGAAGGCCCGTTGGGCAGCCGGCACCCCAGGGTTGTAATCAGGAAAAAAGTTAAGTTCAGTGTTATTGCAAATCACCGGTCTACGCTCTCTGGCCAGTCTAAGCACAGTGTCTCTGTCCCGGTAGTTCAGCAAGCGAACCACTATAGGACTCGGCAGAGTTACCGGGGGTGGCGAGGACCCAAAGACTTATGGGCCCTCTCCACCACCACGACCTGGGAGAGCTCACTGGGAAACAGCGCAGACAGCATCGTCTCAACACAGTCCTCCATATGGCCCATAGCCGTCGATTCAGGGAGGCCGATAATGCGTATATTATTGTGGTGCAACCAGGCCTTTAAATCCTCATTCTTGTTGCGGATCACCTCCAGCATGCGTTCTATGTGCAGCAATTGTTCTCCGTCTCCACGGCGTCCATCCTCTAAGTCCGAGGTGCGAGATTCCAACTGCTCAAAACGAACCTCATGACCATCCACCGGTTCCTTTAAACTATCCATCTGCTCAGTCAGACGGTCAAGCTTAGCATCAATGCCAGCCAGGCTATGCTTGAGGTCTAAGAACATAGCCTTTACGGAAGAAGCTCCTCAGGTAACGAGTCATCCGGCGAAGGACCGGCTGCACCGTTCTTCTTACCCCCCTCAAAGGTGAGTTTCGGCTGTTTATGATCGGCCTTCCCCATCCTTTGCGCAAGCCTCTGGGTAAGCGATCACAAGTGCGTCACACCTCTTCAGCACTGGACACCCACCAGGCAAAGCCACCCAGGACAGGAACGCCGCAAGGGTACGGACTCCAAGTCACCGGTCCCGGCCAGACCAAGCCTGAAATATGGATCTAATTGTCAGGGCCCCCAAGCCGGTCCCGCAGCCAGGACCACAATGTCCGTCCAGACGCAGATGTCCACAACAGCAGCCCAGATGAGCGTCTGCTACACCACATGGGCACGCTGCTCGAGTCCCGCCGCCGATCAGGCCCTGTCAGTCAGTCGCAGCCAGGCCCAATACAGGTCCAGGCGCCAGGCCGTAGCACCCCAAGCAGGCACCCACTCTCCACACGCAAAAAAGGAGGGGGGAGGGAAATTCAAACCCCCACAGGCCCCAGGCCGCAGCAAGCACCAGAAGAGCACCATGTCCCAGAAGCCGCAAGCCGGCGAGGTCAGCCCCCAGCGCCCCAAGTGGCCCTACAGCCCTGCAAGCACCCACAAACGGGCCCCGTCGGGGAGACAAAGGAAAAAAGAGGGCCACCTAATGCCATCTAATGCGTGTGCCAGTTGGAGAGGGGAGGGGGGACCCACCAAAGCCCCTACCCCCTGCTAAGGGGACACCATGAGGCCCAAAAATCAAAGGGGTCGCCCTCATAGATGCACCGAAGACAGCCCAGCCCCCACCTCCGCAGGTGCCCGCAGCCCGCCGCCGAATGGGCCCCCCAGGGGGCAGGAACCAGGCCGCCAAAAACGCACGCACCCACAGGAAAAGAAAAGGGGCCCGCTCAATGGCATGGTTCCCCACAGCGGGAGAAGAGATGCGGCCTATAATAGAAAAATTAAGGGGTCGCCCATCAGCGCCACTTCAACGAGCGCGCCGACAGCGGCCTGGCCCACCGCCACTACAGAGGCCCACGCCTACCAAATCCAGCAAGGCCCGCCAGGAGACTCCAGGCAGACCGGCTCACCTGTCACCAGCCGGAAGACCCCAGTGCCACCAGCAGCCTCCTGAAGCTTCCGGGTGCCGCTAACAGTGCGACCCAGGGATCGGGAGGCTGCTCTGAAGGAGAATCGGGAGGATTTATTCCCCCGCCAGGCAGAGCCTCACGGTGTTGCGGCCATCTTGCTGGTCGGGCACACCACACCCCCAAAATCATATTGACCTTGATGGTTTGATCTTGACAAGTAGTAATCCTATCAAAAAATATGAACTAAGAATAATAGCCATGGTCAACTGCTTGAAAGGAAATAGGAATTTTTCATTTACATCACTTACAAAGTCCTCCCTGTTGGATTGACAACTGAAAAAAGCCTATTTGGTTTGAGGCTAAATGCCAGAAGTGAAAAAGGGAAATAAAACAGGCCAACATATCATGGCTCCTCCTACCTCCAAAGGTTTTAAGAAATATAAAGTTAGGTTACAAAATAAATAAACTGTCAGCATTTGAAAGGAATTGGGATGAAATGTTGGCAGTAATTTCTAACAATTATGTGAAATTCTGGTAACTGGTGCACCTATGGCGGAGACATAATAATAGGATGTCTGGTATCTGAAGAGGGTAGGATTAATTATTTAAAGGCAGCATATGTAGGGAAAGACAATGTTGGAATTAGGAAGGCTTCTCCCATTCCCTCTGAATTGCTTGCCTTATTTCCTGACTCCGCAATTAGAGATATCATTACGCAAGCAAAGTGAACTAGATCTGCGGAACCGGACTATTTGCAGGATCTCACAATAAAGACTAACATAGTTAGGTGAGCAAAATTCTATGCCGCTGTGTTTTAGCAATTTACATCTGCTCAGACCTACAATGAGAATTGGCAAGGTGCAACAATAAAATCTATGTCTAAAAAGGGCAACCAGGTAGATCCCTAAAAATGCTGGTTAATTAGCTTAATGGATATTTAGCTAAATATTTCTTTAGGCTCCTATACAATGGTGTGAAGAGCTGACTCTGATATCCTTAAAAGAGTGCAGCTTTAAGACTATGCATTCTAGTATCAATCACTGATTTAGCCTTGGGCTATAGCACTACTACTCTTAGAAACTGAGGATTCTATCTATACCTGCTTTATAGATTTCGGGATGCCTCTGACCTGGTTGAATGAGAGATTCTGTGAGATAGAATGGAAAACGCATACATTCCAGGTACACTTTTAAGGATATTAAACAAGATTCATAGTGAAAACTGGGGACTAGTGAAGTTGGATGCCAATGGTAGCCTCTCTTGAAATATTAGCACACAAAATGGGCTGTGCCAATGATGTGTGATGGATCAAGCACTTTTTGCACCGAAGATTTCTGACCTTCCAAAAACACTCTTAGATACTCACTCCTTTTCTACTGAAGTGGGTTGTTCTCATATATCAAGCTTGCTTTATGCAGACAACCTCATCATTATGGATCGTACTCCACTTGGCTTAAAAAAGAAACCGATGGAGTTCAAAAAGTTCTGCCTTAAAAATAAGTTAATTATTAATTTAGATAAAACAAAAACTATGACTTTTGGTAAGAAGGAGCACAGCTCTGCATAGTCTATTGGGCAATCTAAAATTGAAGAAACATCTGAAAATAGGCACTTAAGGATGCTTTTTAGTAAATCATTGACTCGGCCGTCCCAAATCGCAACACTAAAGGCTAAAGAATTATAAACCATTAGTGGCTTCCAGAAATTTAAACAAAGTTTTGGTGGGCCATCCCTTCAACCAGATATAGTAGCTTATAAAGCACTAATTCCTCCTAAAGCTCTAAACAGAGTAGAAGTTCTGGGTCTGGAAAAAGAGTTCACATTGGGGTAAGGTAGAAGGCTACTGCCTAAAAATCTTCTATCCCTCCAAATGTACAATGGTATCAGCTATAAGGGCAGAGGCTGAGCTCCAAACCTGGTCTATCACTACGGTTATATGAACATTAAGGTTTTGGGGGAATAGGTTAACATCTGAAAAACCAAAGATAGCCACCGTATTTTGGGATAAGATTATATCAAGTGATCTTAAGTAGACTCAAAAGATAAGGAATCACTTAAAAGTGATTGCAGATGTACTGAAGATTAAGAATTATAATGTTGCATTTCCACTAACCCACATCAAGAAAGAATTATCAATGATGGGTGGATTAGAAATGGATCTTTGATATCTAATAGCCAAGCCTACATGTGGAGAACTCTGTGAGATCTGGGTAACTAATACCTCATTTCCCTATCTCTATGGTTTCCCAAATACCAAAATGTGTCATATTAATTTTATAATTAGAGTAGGATTACCCTCACTCCATGAGCTCCCATCTGGGCTGTGCTCTTTTAAGAATAGAGAACGATTGGGTGGATGAGTGCCACAGAGGCACTGTACTAAGATTCCCATGCTTTTAGACTGTTGATGTTTTTTTTTAACTTATCAACAGGAACTTTTGAAGCAATGGTGTAACAAAGGCGTCTGCAGTGGTGGTGGTGTGAGGCGGGGGGTGTGTGCTCCAGTGTGCCCCCTCAGTACCGCACCTGGCTTGAGTGAGTGTGGTGGGGGCCCCCTCCAGTTTCGTTACACCACTGTTTTAAAGACTATTTTCTTAAAATACATATCAGATCTAGATTGGTGGCACATTGTTTTATTATTTAGAAAGCATTTTTTAGATGTAACGTGTGTCCTGGCCAGATCTGCAATGTCTATAAACAATAGTGTATTACAAGTACTGATTTAAAGAACTGCTGCTGAATAATTTGCTATTGTAGCTGTTTTTTAAATGTAAGCACTGTCTAAACGATTTGCTGTTGAATTATTGTACATTGTATGTGATTGCATGTTGGGTTTTAATTATTTATTGTTTAAGAGAGAAGATCTCAACTAAAAAAATATCACTACTGCTACTATGAAGAGACATGTGACTTCCTAATAAAGTTAGGTGATTCCAAAGCATGGTGTGTTTAGTTTAGGAGATGAAACAGACGGCTCTGACTGCACAACAGGCGTGGAGAGGGAACCACATGTATTTGATTAGCATATGGTGTAAAGTAATAAACATTTTTGGATCCAGATTTACAAAAAAGTGGCGCAGTGCTGCAACAATATTTACATCCCAGGGATGTGCTGTATTTACAAAAATACGGCGCAAATCTGTGTTTCCCCCTGCACTTGTGCTAAATCTAGCTGCCAGCGCCAACGCAGGCTTCCTTGCAAGCACCATAGTGGAATGGTGTCTGCATTGAGGGGATAGATTGTTTATGTGCAGGAAGGAAAGCCTTCCTGCACATAAACAATCTACAATGGCGAATTGACACGTCTATGTGTGCTGCAGAGTACAGCACACATAGAAGTACCAAATTGTCATTTTTGAATGATTGTTTATGTGCAGGAAAGGAAGCGAACCTGCACATAAACAATCATTCATGGCCTTTTGCTCTTTCTATGCGTACTGCAGAATGCAGCACACATAGAAAAAGTAAAAACGAGGAGGAATAAAAGTATTCCTCCTTGATGCAACATGCTAACGCCACCCCTGGGATGCCGTTAGTTTTGGCGCTGCCACAGATTAACAATTTCTTCTAAATCTAGGTCAGTGTCAAAAGCAATGGGTTTTGCAGTGGAACGTCCACAGCAACACCCACTGCACGCCACTCCGCCGCAAAAAACTGCACCGAATGGGCCCATATTTACATAAATTTGCTTATCATCGAAGTATAAAGAAATTAAGGTACAAAAATATTTGTACATCTGGACGGTTGGGTTCGAGGGACTCTTGTGCGAGTCCTGCAATCACAACTTAAAAAAATAGAGCATTCTGATAGAACTAGGGGCTTTTTTTTTCTTTGGAGCTTCTTCCTCCTGTGAGAATACACTCCAGTGGGAGCAGGTGCTCTTATTTGCTGGCAGCAACTTGAAAGAAAATGTTGTGTCAGCGAAGTACAGGACTTAAGGACTTAGTTCTGAGTCTGTTAAAAAAAAGGTATAAGGGGCAAGGTAGGGAAACCCTGCCTTCATAGCCCATGTGGGGGGTCTCTACTAAAATAAAATAAAATGTTTATTTTTGCTGTGATATTGAGGGCCTCTTGTGGCAGCCGCTAAATGATCCCCTGGGTAAGCGAAGTTCCAGAGGTCAATAAAGAAGAATGTTTGGGAAGGGAGCATGCCTAGGGCCCCCCTCCCCTCCACAAGCTGATTTCTGCCCCGGGTGCCCCCATACTCCAGGGCCCAAAATGTTATATAAAAGGCAACTAGTGGCCCCATATTTTTTTTAAATCACTCTTTGCTAGAGCTCTATGTGCTTCAGCTGCAGTACAAAGCTCTCTTGTAGTTGTTGTTATGATTGCATTTTAGGCTGAAAAACATTTAAAAAAATACTCAAAGACATGTTGGTTTTATTTGGAAAAAAAAAAGTCTCTGAAGGGGCTAACTTTGAGTCCTACTACGCAACTGGTTATGGGGTAACTGCTTCAAGACGTGGTAGAAGCTGACCACCTTTGCATGTTTTCCTGTTAGGTATAGAGACTACTCCTCTAGGTCTGAGGAAGAAGGTCTGTTACTCTGTGACAGGGAAGGAATACAGGAGTTGGACTATCTTTTTCAGCCAGAACTTGAGTTCAGTATTCAGCCATTGCTTTCAGGAGGTCAAAGATAATTGTAATAGTATTGTATTGTAGTAGTATTTATATAGCGCTTTCTACCCCTGACGAGGCGTTGAAGCCCTTGTCAGCGAGTAGCACGCTACTCTGAAACCCAAAAGGAATTAGTGGTGGATTGGTAAAGGGAAATATGAGTATAGTTTTAGTATTATTATGAGTTAATTTGAGCTGCGTATATGTGAGTTTGTTAGTTGGATTGACTGGAGAAATTAAGGGGTAGAGGAGGGAAGAATCCAGGAGTGTTAATTGGGAGTTTATAGTAATAGGATGAGGCTTGGGATGAGTAAAGAGGGGATGGAGCATGGGAGAGACTGTGGAGAGGGTTAGGGAGATCATAGTAGAAGTAGGGGTTTTGGATGAGTTAAAGGTGAGATAAATGAGGGAGAATTTAGTAGGGTTCTTTGGGAGATCATGGTAGTAAACTGAAGTTTGGGTGAGTTACATGTGGAAGAGGAAGGAAGGCAGGGTTATTTAGGAGATGAAAGTAGCAGAATGGGTTTGGGATGAGTCAGAGTGGGGTTGGAGGATAGATTGATAGAGACATGACATATGGTGATGGGTAGGCAAAGTAAAGCTTACAAGAGAGTAAAAATATATTTTTTATTTATAATTTTATTTATGTATATACACATTTTTTATCATATTTTTTATTTATTCATTGTTATTATTAATATATATTTTTAATTTTCTTGTTTATAATCTGAATTTTATTTACAGATTTTATTTTATTTTTATTTAATTTTTCTCTAGTACAGTAGGACTAGAGTAATAAATAAATATATATGTAAATATATAGTAAGGGGATATATGTTCAGGGAAAATAATAATGGGTATAATATGAGAAAAAAAGTAGTATTGAATAAACACAGACTTTCAAGATTTGTAATATTTGAAGTTAATTAATAAGTATACTTTCCTAACATCTATTTCTTTTTATTCAATTTTATAATAGCTAAATGCTTATGATAATAAAACATTTGATCAGTGTGATATACAATGTGAGCAGGGATTCATAAGTATCTAATATAACAACTTATCTAGGAGCAATTCAATCACTTATGAACATGTTAAGCATAGAATAACATACACATATATATACACACACACACACATACATACACACATGAATACACATACATATACACACACACACACACAGATAGATAGATAGATAGATAGATAGATAGATAGATAGATAGATAGATAGATAGATAGATAGAATAGATAGATATACATAAACATATACATATTTAAACCGTGAGTAAATATACATTAGTTAAACAGGTTTATAGAGTGTGTGATTTATTGTTATGACATAGTAGCAATACATATTTCCTAAAGAACTATACATATCTAGAATAGACACATTATCAGATTAAAAATATTTATCAACACAGGCATATGCAGACCATAGCTGTTTGAATATGGTGGTTATGAAGGAAAAACCCAACAATCAAGTAGTCTTCTGAAGACAACATAGTTATCTGTGGATCTTATATTTGGGGGTAATGAATTCCATACATAGTTTGGCTGTTTGAATGGAGAAAGATGTATCACCTATAGTTTTTTCTTATATGGGGGTGTATAATGAGCATGCCAAGTCAGTCAGTCATTCCTAAATTATGTGTATTGAGACCGAAGGACTTTTTTAAAACAGAAGAACAGAAACCATTCATAAAAATGCACGTTTTCCAACAAATATCACAATAATGTCATAAACTCCTTCTAAATCTCAAAAATCACCTCCTGACATACTACACATATTTTTAATTCCCCCTCCATCGCCCGTTCTGACCAAAATCTTACTATTCCAGCATATGTATATAGCTCTGGGCTGGGAGATGGGTTTTTACTCTTAAGGCCTGTGCAATTGTTGCCAGGGTTAGGGATAACAGTCTCTTTACACACTTCCCTTTCTCAATATTCCTGTCTAAATGTGCACTTAAGCACAGCAGTTCTCCTACATACTGGGGTTTGGGGTGGATCATAGCATGGTAAGCTAAAAGAATGGGGCATAGAGAGAATCTTCCATGGTCTTTACAGAGGACAATGCAGTTGCTTTTAGGGATTCTATATGATCCTTCCAATTCAGTTTCCCATTAAACCACATCCCTAAAAATGTATACTTTTTAACTATTTCTATTTTGTTTCCTCCTAGTCTCCACCTATAATTTACACTTGTTTTCCCAAACACCAGTACTTTGGTTTTATCCATATCGACTAGAAGGTTCTTCCTTGTGCAATAATCATGAAACACTTTCAATTTCCTTTACAGGCCTATCTCTGTCATGCCCATTATTACCAAGTCATCAGCATCTAAAAGGCATGGGACATGGAAGCCATTCATCTTTGGACATAAACCCATGGCACCTTTTAGGACAGCTGGTAAGTACGCTAGAAACATAGTAAATAGCAATGGAGCCAATACGCAACCTTCCTGGAGGCATTTCAATTTTTTGTCTGTTGCATTTTGGTCCCTTTCGGGTCCACTATCACCTTCGCCCAGTTCCAGCTATGTAACACTTAAAGATTTCATATAAAATCTAATGGGATTCTGAAATTATTTAGAGATTCCAACGACAGGTTGCGCTACACCATATCAAATGCTGCACTGAAATATATGAAGCAACAAATCAATTACTCCCTTTGGTCTATGGACCTCCTTGCTACCATCCACAAACTAAAACAGTGGTCTATGGTTCAATTACCCTCCTTGAAACCTTCTTGCAGGACTATCTTGCTGGTTTGGACCCAGTCTTTTATCTGTTGCAGCAGAATCTCTGAAAATAACTGTTCCCCAGCATCTAGTAGGCTTATCAAATATTGATTTTTTTTTGCATTGCAGTTGTAGCATAATCTTTCTTATAAATGGGTCTTACAGTTGTCCCTTCCACCTTTCTGGCAAAAGACTGCACACTAAAGTTCTTTGTAATGTCAAAAAATAAAATGTTGACTCCTGGTCTACATTTGACTTAATTATCACACCTGGGAGGTTATCGGGGCCTGCTGCATTTATTACTTTTAGGGATAATATCTTTTCTTTATTATTTTCACAAGAGAATAGCGATGGAGGTCTTTACTTATTTAAACATTTACTATTCTGGGTACCCCCCCACAATCTTTACATTATAATTCCTTTATGTAACAAACCCAAGGATCTTCACTTACCATGGATCTTAACACCTCCCTCCTTCCTTTCCTGACCCATCCTGCACCAGCTGTCAGAATGTCCTTACATTTTTTTCAGTGACCTCTACAAATATTTCACCAACTTTTCTTACGGTAATCATCCCTTTTTTACTGTTCATCAAGGGCCACATGTACAAAACTATTTAGCGTTCGTAAACAGGGAATTGAGCCGTTTGCGAATGCTAAATTGCCTTTTGCCATGCGCCAACCCTATTTTGCAATTTGGTAACCAATTACTGAATCGCAAAATGGGGTTTGTGAGTCAGTATTAGGAAGGGGCGTGTGAAGGGCCTCCCTTCCTAATAGCGAGTAGCAGGGCCATGTATGAATGTTTTGCAACCGGAATTCGGTCACAAAACAATCATCTTTTACTGATTCCATGAAGGAAGTGGTAATTCATTTGCCAACTGGACAGGGTCCCAAGGGACCCCTTCCCCTTCGTGAATGTGGGCACTATCATTTTTTAAGAGCAAGCAGTGGTCCCAGAGACCATTGACCTGCTATTATAAAATGAAAATAAAACTTTTTATTTTCAATTTTGAAAAGCAACCGCTTTCATTTAAGTAAAATGGGCTGCACTAAAAAAATGATTTATTGAAAAAGCAGTCAGAGACATGGTGGTCTGCTGACCCTAGCAGGCTACTATCCCTGTGACTACAGGGCATTCCCAATGGGTCGCCAAGTGCAACCTGCCTGATGGATATTGATGAGGCAGGTCCCTTACGACCCATTTTGGAATAAGGAACTTTGTCTGAGACACTGTTGTACATCGCATTTTGTGAATTCAAAATTGTGAGTAGCAAATAATTGCAATTAGGAACGTGCAAGTGTTGGGACTGTACATGTTCATATAGTTCTTTTTAATTCTCTGTAAGATACTTAGTTGCTCCCGATCATTCTTGAGGTTCCTTTTTCCTTTCTGTACTTGTTTTCCTTTTTTAATGTATTTTGTAACTGTTTTTACATATTTGACTTATTTACCTATTTATTTATTTACATATTTTACTTCTCTCCATATTTTCTTACTTTTTATAGTTTTTACTTCAACCTGTAAACATTCTACTTTTTCTAATATTTCTATATATTCTAATATTTCCTTGTGCCATGTTGAAAAATCCTCGGGTACCTTGTTCTCCTGAATCAAATCTTGTTGTTGCTGAAAGGCACACAAAAGCTTTATGTGATATCTTCATACTATGATATACTACTTGCAAAAGGGGCATGCCAAGACAATGCACTCTCAGACCACTCCATTCTACCTCATCCCGAACGTGGCCCAAAAGCGGGCACAATTCGCCTTGATATTGCAATGAGTAAAATCATCCTGTAGCCAATGATGGTGAGAGAAAGGCATAGATGCACCATCCTAATTTCCTGCATGTCTTCCTGCGCTTGATCATCATGACAAGTCGGCACACCTGCACGCTGCATTTGCTGTACTTTTTACTGTACCTGCTGATCATGAGGTCCTGATGTGCCTGCACCCCGAATTACCCGAGGGTCTGCTATTGTGTCCAGTGGTCTAAAGAGCAATGTGACACACACAGCATTGATGTAAATCTTATTCTGTACCTTTTTTATGTGAGCCATTTTTCGATAAATTTGAACAATTTACGGTTTATACATTTAGTAATCTCTCTCTCTCTCCCTCTCTCTCTCTCTGTGAACTATGGCATCATATAATTTCAGATATGAAGAGAAAACAACAATAAATAAGGTAAGTAAAAACAAGCATTTGAGAGAAGAAATAGCAATTTCCAAATCTGTCTGTGTAATTCAATAAGCAGAGAAATACAGAATAACGAGACGCAAATTACATTCCGGACACTTACCTGTGTGTTCTGAATCTGTATTGATCCCTGCGGGATGGCCTGAGTGACAACCTGACCCTGTGAGGTTACCATGGTGACAGGCTGGTAAAGGGTTCCACCTGACAAAGACACACATTCGAAAACAAATCATAAGAAACATAGGCTCAGTCCAAACGAAAAACGTCTAAAAGCAAGAACTGGGATACGGCGCCAAAGATCGAAATTAGGATATGTCAAAGCCAATAGTGTTTATCATAATACAGTGAGAAGATTATTTGTGCTAAGAAACGTCTTTAGGGATTTTGTGACCGTCTGGAAAGTGGGAAGTTACGTACAATTAGGGAGCGTAAGAGCAGAAACATTGTTCCACATGTTATGGCGCATTTCAGTAGCAACTGTGAAGTCGAGACATCCTTTACAGTTGAGAAAAAAATCCCTCCACCTCTGATAAAGACTGATATTTCTAATACAATAGGCCAGTTACAAAATGCTGTAGTTCGTAATGTGGAAGACAACTCTCTGACAACATGTGATGTTAAAGGGAGGAAAAGCTTCAAAGAAAGTGAATTGGCTACGTGCCTGCCGTATACACTCACGGTCTGCATATCCATTCCGGTGTCCTATGTATTTTAAAAAACACATAAACATGGAAGCACTAACGAAAAAACAAAACTAAGGGAACAGTGAGCCCCTTTGTATGTATTTAATAACATTTGGGAAGCAGAGGGACACCTAACAGAGAGTGATAGGTAATAGTCGGAGTTTTGAATGGGCAGGTACTGACGGGTACTCAGTAACTGCACTTCTTTAATTTGAAAGGGTGAGTACCTGAACGTTTTAGCACTGTTGCAATGCATTTAATAGGAGAGTACGGGCACTTCTCAGAAGCAAGCAGGTACTCTAAACAGTGAGTATCTGCGCTTTTATCTTTCTATTTAAACACTGGTAATAGTAGAAAACCATTAACAAGCTGCAAGAAGTCAGTAATCTCCAATATTTTGAGGTGGAAGTTGTAGGAAAGTACCATCTTTCTTGGCATGTTACCCCAATTTTTACCTGTATGTCAGTTTGTTTTTGCCTGCCTCACTGTGATCCTGCTGGTCAGGATCCCAGTGCTCATAGTTTATGGCCTAATGTGTGTGTGTGGATAGTGCTTAACTGTCACTGAGGCTCTGCAAACCAGAACCTCAGTGCTTATGCTCTCGCTGCTTTTAAATTTGTCACTATAGGCTAGTGACTTAATTTACCAAATTTCAATTGGAAAACTGGACCCCCTTATAAGTCCCTAGTATATGGTACCTAGGTACCTAGGGCATTGGGGTTCCAGGAGATCCTTATGGGCTGCAGGATTTCTTTTGCCACCCATGGGGAGCTCATACAAACACTTCCACAGGCCTGCCATTGCAGCCTGCATGAAATAGTGCACACACTATTTCACAGCCATTTTCACTGCACTTAAGTAACTTATAAGTCACCTCTATGTCTAACCTTCACTTGCTGAAGGTTAGGTGCAAAGTTACTAGGTGTGAGGGCACCCTTTCACTAGCGAAGGGGCCCCCACATAGTTCAGGGCCAATTCCCGGCACTTTGTGAGTGCAGAGACGCCATTACACGCGTGCACTACATAAAGGCCAATACCTTATATGTAGCTTCACAATGGTAACTCCGAATATGGCCATGTAAGGTGTCTAAGATCACGGAATTGCCCCCCCCCCATTCCAAATCTGTCGTAAGGGAGCCAATTCCATGCATTCTGGGGGCTCCACCATGGACCCCCAGTTTTGCAAAACCAGCTCTCTGAGGCTTGCAATGCAGCTACAGCTGCTGCCACCTCATAGACAGGGTTCTACCCTCCTGGGGTCTGAGCAGCTCAGTCCCAGGAAGGCAGAACAAAGCATTTCCTTTGGGAGCAGGGTGTTACACCCTCTCCCTTTGGAAATAGGTGTTACAGGCTGGGGAGGGGTAGCCTACCCCAGCCTCTGGAAGTGCTTTGAAGGGCACAGATTGTGCCCTCCTTGCATAAGCCAGTCTACACCGGTTCAGGGACCCCCCAGTCTCTGCTCTGGGGCGAAACTGGACAAAGGAAAGGGGAGTGACCACTCCCCTGTCCATCACCACCCCATGGGTGGTGTCCAGAGCTCCTCCAGTGTGTCCAGTGCCAGAGACCCCGTCTGATAGGTCCATACCTAATAAGGTAGCCAATCCCCCCTCAGGGCTATTTAGGGTCTCTCCTGTGGGTTCTCTTCAGATTCTGCTAGCAAGTTTCCATCGGGATTCCTCTGCAACTACTACCTTATCCTCTAACCTCGGATTAACCGCAGACTGCTCCAGGAACCGCTGTAACAGCAACAAAGTATCCAGAAGGGCTCCTTTTCCACTGAGAATTCAGCTCCAGCCAGCAACTGCAACAGTTTTCACAGTGTGCACTCTCTGGGGACTCCCTGTCTTCACCCTGCACCAGAAAGACTGAAGAAATCTCCGGTGAAGTGACGGAGTAACTCCCCTGCTGAAGCAGGCAGCTTCTAAGTCGACGACCGGTTCTCTTGGACTCCTCTCCTGGCGACACAGAGAGTGGACCCCATCGACACAGACTGTCCTGAGTTCCTGCTGTCCCAATTTGGATGTGGTAAGACCTTGCCTTCTCGAGAACGACGTACCCCTGTGCACCGCATCTTCTTCACCTCCTGTGGCCTCTGTGCACTCTTTGCAAAATTTCTTTGTGCACAGCCTTGCCCGGGTCCCCAGCACTCTATCCTGTGACGCTCAACTCGCTGAGTTGTTCTCTGCCGGCGTGGGACCTTCCTTTGCAGTGCTGCACCAACTGCATTTTGCACCTCCTTTGTCCCCGTATCCTGGGACTCCCTTGGGTGCTATCTGGTGTCCAAGTGCTCTCTAAAGTGCTGAGAGCCCCCTCTTCCCCCTCACACAAAGTTGAGGCCCCCCAGTCCCTCCTGGATCCAGATAGTGACACTTTGACGCAAAACGCGACTTTGCCAGAATCAAGGCTTGTTGGACGAATCCAGCGCAAAAACTCGCCTGCATCCAACTGCTCTCCATGGGACATCCAGTGCATCACACAGGAACCCGCTGACATCTTCCTTGGGTGCATTTCTGCAGTCTTCGTCCAACCGGGGACTCTTCTTTTGCACCCTCTTCTGGGTTGGCAGGGGCCCCTGTCTTTCCTGAAACTTCTTGACTTGGTCTCTTTCCTTTGCAGGTCTTTAGGTCCAGGGATCTACCATTTGTTGTTTGCAGGTTTGCTTGGTTCTTGCAATAACTCTAATCATGACTTGTAGTGTGTCCTAAGGAAACTTGCAGTATTTTACTCCTGCTTTTCTGGGCTCTGGGGTGGGGTAATTTACTTACCTTTACTGTATTCATACTCTCCCAGCGATTCTCTACACATTACACTTGTCTAGGGGGGAATTTGTGATTCACATTCCACTTTCTTAGTATATGGTTTCTGTTGCCCCAGACCTATTTTCTCCTATTGCATTCTATAGCATTTCTTATTGTTTGCACTATCCTATGCATAATTACTTACCTTATTTGGTGTCTGGTGTACATATTGTGTATAATACTTACCTCCAGAAGGAGTATTTGCCTCTAAGATATTTTTGGCCTTGTGTCACCCAAATAAACTACCTTTATTTTTGGTAACACTGAGTATTGTATTTACTTGTGTATAAGTACTGTGTAACTATAAGTGGTATTGCAGGAGCTTTGCATGTCTCCTAGTTCGACTTATGCTGCTCTGCTATAGTTACCTCTATCAGCCTAAGCTGCTAGAACACTACTACATTTGACTAATAAGGGATAACTGGTCCTGGTGTAAGGTGTAAGTACCCAAGGTACCCACTACAAACCAGGCCAGCCTCCTACAGTAGTTTTCTTTGAAAACGTATCTTCAATTTCTTTCTGAATTGTTAGAGGGTCTGAACCATTCCTATGTTAATGGCAATAATGATGCATTCCAATTCCTGGGCGTATGGTTGGAGTCTTTTGCTCTTTTTCTTTTTATTCTTCTCATATCTAGTATTACTATGCCCTGTATACTGGTGTAGCACTGCCTAACTGAAGTGATGTTTTACTGCCAGGTATGAAAGGTAGTTGTTTATTATTACCTTGTATATGATACAAGTGGTCTTGAAGATGATATGGGCCAGATGTATGAAAGCATTTTACATTCGCAAACAGTGTGAATGCCCGTTTGCGAATGCAAATGCCATTTCAGAATGTATGAAAGACATTCTGAACGGAATTTTAAGGAATCGCTAAAATAGCGATTCCTTAAAATTGCGACCCTGTTTAGAGAGTCGCAAATTGCGACTCTCTAAATAAGAAATCGCAAATAAGGAATCCTTATTTGCGACTCCTTAGCACATGTATGAAGCAATTCCTAAATGCGATTTGGGCATTTAGGAATCGTTATTTACCACCAAGTTGAACTTGGTAGTAACCATGTGCAAATTTTAAAAATGCATTTAAAATGCATTTTTAAAACTTACATGTAAAGCACACATGCCCTTTTGGCATGTGTGCACCTTACATGGGGAAAAAAATAATTTTGGGGTGCAGCAGAGGGGGCCTTAGGCCCCCAGCACCCTGAGGTTTTGCATTTCCAAAATTGCGATTTCTAGTTAAGAAATCACAATTTTGGAAATGCAAAAAATTTGCAGATATGGGCCAACAGGCCCATAGGTGCGAATGTAGCCAGTATCGCAATTTGCGATTCGGTAATAGCATTTGCGATTTTTAAGAAATCGCTATTACCGATTCGCAAATGTGATACATGGCATTTTGTGAGTCTGAAATAGCAATTTCTTAAAAATCGCTATTTCCGAATCGCACAAGGCCTTCGTGATACATCTGGACCCTGGTCTTGTTTGAGAAGGCGATATAGTTCCTTTACTGTTGGGGTGAAGAGATTGAACATTTTAGACTCTTTAATATTCATTTCAAAGCATGGAGGATATATTTCAAGAATACTAATGAGTTGTCCGGGAAATGAAAGAGTAAAGGGTTGCCACCAGCTAGGTGACAGAGAACCACAACTAGTGCTGCTGGTCTGCGGTCAGCCTTTTGGAGAAACAATTTCACATTCTTCAAGAGGAATAGATGACAACAAGATATATTAAATGTCTGGCTAAAATGATCTTTGTAGGAAAGGTCTGTGTCAACGGTGAATCTAATTGCGTATACAATAATATGCAGCTTGGGGAGGTGAAGCCATCAAGGTTAATTTTGGATAGTAATGCATGAATGCAAGGTTGCATGGTGCCTTTGGTGAACAGGAGGAAGTCCTCTTTTATACTCGATCAACTGCCTCACCCAACCAATTGATGTATCTGACAGTGAAAGTTTTTTTTTCCTTAGCAATCAGTGCTACCGGAATTCCGATATAGCGTCCTCCTGGCCCATGTGGGAAGTTCCTACAGGCTCTACCAGAATTGGTTGTGGATTTCACCCAACTTCACCATCTTGCGTGACTTCAATATTTAATATGTAGATGAGGTTTATAATACAGCTAGTAAAACTCTTCTGATGGATTTGGCAGCCTTAGACAGTTGATCACTGGCTCTACCCATATCAAATGTCACACTATCGACTTAGTGTTTAGTAACCTTCGAATTTTAGCTGTACAACCCTCCCTTCCCCTGATCTGCTCTGATCATTTCTTAATTCCATTTATAAACTCACCAACCTATCAACTACCTGATTTCGCATCAGTGGTCTAAATTTAATCATAGTGATTGGTTAGACACATTAAAACATACTTGTACTTTTTCCATAGAATCTAGTCCAGCAGAAAAATTCAATAAATGGATTTCTAATTCTTTAGATATCTTATTACCAACCAAGACGGCTGTCAAAAATGCTGGTCAGAAGAAACCCACCCTGGTTTTCCCCACAGCTGCAGCACCAAAAAAAGGAGTTTAAGAAATTGGAGAGGAAACGGAGGAAAACCTACAATGATGCCTCCAAATTAGACTATAGAATATCGATTAGATCTTACGATATGGAAATTAAATCTGTGCAGGCAGCCTATTATGCTTCTAGAATAGAACAATCATTCAATTCCCCTAGGGAGATTTTCTCCATACTTAAGGAAATGACTCATGAACCTGTCGCTACTAACCTAATGGAAGCATCTAAAAAACACAGCAATAATCTGGCGTGTTTTTTCCAAATGTAAATCCTTAACATTCAGGCAACTTTCCCTAATAATCCATCTCAAGAGCCTAAAAAGACATCTCAGGCTGAATATCACTCCCCCTAGACCCACTCTCTCAGTTTTTCAGCCTATGACAGGAGAATTACTTGGAGATTATTTGTTAAAAATAAAATCAGGATCACCTTTGGACCCTGTCCCTTCGTCCGTATTAGCTCAAGGTGCGGATGTTATAGCACCGGTTCTAACTAATATTCTTAATGACTCTCTCACAGCTGGTAAACTACCACAAACCTGGAAACATGCTGTTATCAAACCTTTAATGAAAAAACCTATGCTGGATGCATCTCTATTGTGCAATTATAGACCTATTGCTCTCCTTCCTGTAGCATCCAAAATAGTAGAAAAACATGTCAATAAACAAGTTGCAGTTTTTTCAGAAGAACATAAGCTTCTGCATCCCACCCATATGAGTTTCAGACCTCAACATAGCACGGAAACTGCCCTTTTGGCACAGAAGAAACTCGACAATGGCTAAATGCATGTGGCAATGCTGCAATCATTTTATTAGATTTGAGTGCGGCATTTGACACAGTGGATCACAAAATACTTCTTCAAACAATCACCCAAGCAGGATTTGAAGACAATACTTTCAATTGGCTCTCTTATTTGTTTGGAAGATAGGTTTTTCCAGGTTTTGGATAGGTCTTTTTTCTCCGACATCTAACCTTTTAACTGTGGGGTTCCACAGGGCTCTTCCCTGAGCCCCACTCTTTTTAGCATTTACATGTCCACACTGGCTAAGACTGTGGAACCCTATGGTCTATCCTTAATATCTTATACTGACGATAATCAGTTGGTTTACTCTTTTACCACCAATGTAAATTTGGATCAGGCAGCTCTATCTTCCTGTCTCTCAGATATCGCCAGTTGGATGTCAGGCAGCAAGCTTAAATTAAATGATGAAAAAACTGAAGTAATGTTGGTCGTAATCGTCCCCTACTTAAATCCCTCATCTCGATCCTAGAAGAACTGAACGAACTTCACCCTCTAAAGGAAACTATAAAAAGTTTAGGTGTCTGGACTCTCGCCTTACGATGGGACATCATGCAAAAAACAATGGCACCCACCTGCTTCAATCTTCTAAGAATCCTTAGAAAACTTTTCAAATTTCTTCTTTTTCTTGCTAAAAGACTTATCATTCAGGCCCTTATATTATCTCGTTTGGACTAAGGGAATGTCCTGTTTTTGAGCTCTCCTACTTGCTTACTAAGGAGATTGCAGGTAGTGCAAAACGCAGCAGCTCACCAACTCATGGACATCCCTAGACATGTATCTGCAAAACCAGCCATAGCCTTCCTTCACTGGTCCCCCCCCCAGCACTCCTCCGACTAGACAACTCCAAACTACCCATTCCTGGAAAACTGAAGACTCTATTTTTTCCAGCAAAATTCCACCCTGGTTCTTCTGTCTCCTTTTTAGCGTTGTGAGGCCATTGGGTAGCTATGCGCTTTATAAATCTACCAAACTAAAATATAGGATTGAGCTTCAAGTAGGTGTTTCAATTGAGGCAGATTTTGAGCCACTGAGGATACCTGAAAGAAATTTTGAGGCGGAGTGCTGTCGGCATGCTGATGGATCTAGGTGTTGTCATCTATGAGTATAGTTTTGAGATAGAATGTTCAAGATGGGAGAGTATAGAATTGGTACTAAAGGAATCCCTCATAAGACATGGAGCTTCTGGGATATCATGTGTAAAAGCTGGAGGCAGGTGTGGTGATAAGAGATAAAAACGTTGTATGACGGTCTCAAAGAAAAAAATGCCTGTTTCCAGAGTGATGATCAGTGCCTGACAGACATTTATATTTTAGGTCACAGAGTGGTTCAGTACGATCACGAGGCTGGGGTTGTTTTTTTTTGTCACTGGTGAAAAGGGCATCATCAACCACTTGAACATTAGATGTTTCTGTGATGCAGTATGGTCTAAAGCCAGAGTGGTAATCTTAAAGATTATTCTTGTTCATGTTTTCTTCAGTTTAGGAGAGACTGCTTTCTCAATTATTTTTCTGATGAAAGACAGTTAAGTGATGAAGCAGTAGATGGTGAGATCGTCTTTGTCCTAGTTAGGTTTTTTCAAAATCTGGAGGATGTGATCTGCTTTGAAGGTATCAACAGTAAACAGTAGATAAGCATACAGAATAGGTTTGTCAGACAGTTCCTATGAACCATGTGGTTTGCAAGTAACAACCACATCCTTCCAATGAAGGAGACAAGATGTCAAGGAGGAGGACTAGGGAAGGAAGGGGAAATGGATAGTCAAAAAGGCAACATACCTAAGAAACGAGACAGCAAGGGAGATAGCCTCAGTGAAAGGGTCATTAACCCCTTCGCTGCCAGGTCTTTTCCCCCTCAGATGCCAAGCCTTTTTTTGGCTATTTGGGGTAGTATGCGCTCCGGCCCTCATAATGTTTTGTCCATATAAGCTATCCACGCCAAATTTGCGTCCTTTTTTTCCAACATACTAGAAATTCTAAGGGTACCCAGAATTTGTGGGTTCCCCTACAGGAGATCAAGAAATTAGCCAAAATACAGCTAAAATGTTGTTTTCTTTCACAAAAATGGGGGAAAAGTGCTGCAGAAGTGTTTTTTCCCCCTGAAAATGACATCAACAAATGGCTTGCACTGCTAAGATCACCATCTTCCCAGCTTTCAGGAGCAGGCAGACTTGAATCAGAAAAGCACATTTTTCAACACAATTTGGGTATTTTACTGGGACATAGCCTCCTTCCAGTTAGTGACAGAAATGGGTGTGAAACCAATACTGGATCCCGGACAGCTAAACATTTCTGGAATGTAGACAAAATCCTGAACTCAGCAAGGGGTCATTTTTGTAGACACTTCAAGGGTTTCCTACAGAACGTAATGGCTAAATTAAAAAAATACTGAAATTGAGGTGAAAAAAGAGCCATTTCTGTCCACATTTTCTTCTATAACTTTTTCTAGCTATGGCAGATTTTTGAAAGCAATATACCGTTATGCCTGCTGGACTCTTTTGGTTGAGGGGACATATAAGGCTTGTAGGTTCATCAAAAATTCTAGGTACCCAGAGCCAATAAATGACCTGCATCTTGAAATGGGTTTTCATTGTATACTTGGTATACAGCAATTTATTTGGTGAAATATAAAGAGTGAGAAATAGGTATTAAGGAAACCTTTGTATTTCCCAAATGGGCACAAGATAAGGTGTTGAGAAGCAGTGGTTATTTGCATATCTCTGAATTCCGGGGTCCCCATACTAGCATGTGAATTATAGGACATTTCTCAAATAGACTTCTTTTTTACAGATTGTCTTACATTTGGAAGGAAAAAATGTAGAGGAAGACAAGGGGCAATAACACTTGTTCTTCTATTCTGTGTTCCCCCGAAGTTACCTGATCAGAATCGACCCTCACTTGTGTGGGTAGGCCTAGTGCCGCAACAGGAAACGGAACATGGACACATCACATTTTTACATTGAAATCCGATGTGTTTTTTGGAACGTGCCTAGCTGTGGATTTTGGCCTGTATCGATTGGCCTAATAAAAATAGGCTGATCTGCCCCCAAGGGGGCAGAAATGGCCTAAAATAAATGTGTCCCCCTTGGGGAGCGACCCTTGCCTAAGGGGCTGCTCCCCCGTAAAACAAAATAATAATACATTATCCCTGGTGTCTAGCGGCTTCTGCACCTCTTGGGGGCAGATCGGCCTAATAAAAATAGGCTGATCTGTCCCCAAGGAGGACAGAAATTACCTTATAAAAAAATGTCCCCCTTGGGGGAGCAACCCTTGCCCAAGGGGCCGCTTCCTTTGTTTGTTTACATAATGTAAACAAACTCTGGTGTCTAGTGGGCATTCATGCAGCACGATCGTTATGCGATTGTGCTGCAGGAATCCTCAGAGAGACATGAAAAGGAATGGAAAATCCTTTCCTATTCATGCCTCTCTGACCTCCCCTGCCCCCGTACAGAGGAGAAGACCAGCTCATTCAGAGCACCCAAGGGGTTAACAGCGAGAAAGAAAGATAGAGAATGAAATAAATAGCCAGAAAGGAAGAGTAGAGAGTCCGAGGGAAATGATACTCAAGGGTACAGAAAGAGAAGTAAGAGAGCTTGATAGTGAATGAAGGAATAGAAGCCAGCCAGAGAGGGGCCAAGGGGACAAAGAGAGTGGACTGCCATCTGTAAGGAGAAAATATCAAAGAGGTAAGTGATATAGAGGGTGGAGAAAGGTGGAAAAGAGGAAGAGGGTATCTTCATGTTTTTGGAGGGAGGATGAAAGGAATGGTGGAGATAAACAAAGAAAAGAGGCAGAAGAACATCCCCCCTTGGAAAATGGAACATGAGGAGAATATCTGAGTTAGTAGCATCAGCTTGAACAAGGCTGCTGGGGTTTCCTGAATTGGAGAAAGCTATATGAAGCTTCCAGCACTTTTCATTCCAGTATAATACAGCAAATCTCAACTGGGAGATACCTTGTTTCCTGTGCAATCCGTAAGATTTTCAAAATTCTTACTGGTACCCAATTATAAAGTCACTGATCTCTTTGCATTCAAAACACAGGGCAATGTAATGGCTTGCTCATCTCTTTGGCTTGGGAGCAAAAAACTATACCACGATTCTCTGAGGTTAAGCTATCATTAAGTCTTAAATAAGAGCCTGAATCTGCCTCCTCAAATCACTAGAAAGGCAATTACTGCAGAGCGACAATTACCAATCTAGATCTGATTTATCTTTACCATTAAAAGCTTACTGTTTACATTGTAAACACACATTTCTAGCCTCAACGAGTACCCTTGGTGTTTGAATACAATATCCTACGCAAGTTTTTAACAAGCTCTACTTCTACCAGCTGCTACAGATAAAGCCCAGAATATTCACCTTGATTATGGACCAATGAAAATTTAAATATCTGTCTTGGCCATATGGAATCCAATCCTGATGACAGGTGGCTAATTCCTTTAGGGTTAAGCCATGTGTATATGATTATTGTTTCCTTTCTGCATATCTCACAACTAAAAAGCACTTACTATAGTAAACTGAGCACCTATAGCTCCATCCAATGGCATGTTTATTGAATTAATTAACTGCTGTATTTGTTTTACCAGGTACTTTGTGTAAACTTCTGTTGCAAAAAAAGCTGATCACTGATAGCTAGTGACTTCTCATATGACTTCAGTGCTTGTTTTTATTACCAGTTCCAAGCTCAGGTCCCACTCTCAGGGCTTTGCCCACTGCCCGCAGTCAATTCTTTTGGGCCTTTGTTCATAGGTGCCCTCCCAGCGTTGTGGCGTGGGGT
This sequence comes from Pleurodeles waltl, assembly GCF_031143425.1. NCBI lineage: Eukaryota > Metazoa > Chordata > Amphibia > Caudata > Salamandridae > Pleurodeles > Pleurodeles waltl. The sequence continues at coordinate 1,215,358,845 of NC_090440.1, forward strand.
CCTTCCACGTCATGTCTATCCTAATTAGCCTCTACTAACAGTACGCCAAAGGCATAGCTTCATGAAGGTGTTTGGGGTGCTAGCCCCTCCCCCCACAATAAATGTATTTTCTGAAAAATAGTTGAGTACGGGTATTTTCAGCCGGGAATGGCCAGGTGTCTGTCAGATTTCACAAGGAATTATTTCCATACACACAGACAAAAACACATACACACACTCTCCCTCTCTGCTTTAAAAGCCTTAAAAATTTTGGTTATTTTACAAAATATTGTTTTTTCTCACTTAGTACTCCTATCAATCGACATTCGTCACCCTATCCACTGCCCCTTTAGCCCCTCTCATGTGCACTGCTTGACATATATTACATTTTGGCATTATACGACAGCATGATTGTTGGAAAATCTGAAACTCACCCCCCCAATCTTACTGATCAAGCAATGCCCCTGCAGGGCATCCCACCCCTACATCCAGTCGAAGGGTGAGTAGGTTAAAGATGTCTTGTGGTGGCGTCTTCCCTGCTTGGAGAGTGTGAGGCAGCAACCTCAGCACTTATGTCCCCTTAATCCTTACATCAATTCCCTTCTCTTGTCAATCCCTTTCATCCACCTAACCTAATTACATTTCAAGAAAATGATTAGTGCAAGAATTGGGATTAATATTTAGGGTGGGCAACTGTCCGCTTCAAACAATAATCACAACCGTTGTCAGGGTGGCCCTCAAAGTCACTATTCCAAAAAAAAAATGTTTTTATTAGTTTCACTGATATACAAGGACTCACCAATAATATTGATGATGATATTTCCATAGTACTAGTCATCATTACTAACATCTTCTGTGCTGCTGGTAGAACCCTACCCCCTCCTCAAAGCCAAGGTGCAAATATTTACAACTCTTTCACATGTGTCACAGAATGACCAGAGAATGTTCCCACACTCGACTTCCCCCATTGCAATTACTGAGTTAACCCTGTAGCCCAGCAATACCTGATAAACCTGCATCCCCTTCATTCTCTCTCTTCTCCCTCTTTTCAATACTCAATTAAACTTACTTTCCCAGAGTGCACTCCTGCCTCTAGATCCCCAACTGCTTCCTAGATACCCTGATATGTCTCCACCAACCCCACCCAGATGTCTAGATCCTCCCTCACCTTATCATCCATCCTAGACATCTGTATGTGCTTTTCCTCTGCCAAGGCCCACTCAGTTGTGTCCCTGCACTAGAGGGCCACTGAAGGAATACTCCGTCCAAGCCACCCTAATGCCACCCACCTTTTGGGTACCACCAGTGCAAATTTTAGAAACTTCCACAGTATTGCCTCCTTTTGTCATTTCTTAACTATACCCAGGAGGCATCCTTTGGGTGTCTGGTCAATCACAACACCAGTCACTCTTTCCACTCTCTCCCTTACCACCGCCCAATATGCAGACAAGATCAGGCGACATGCAGGAAATATGCAACCTCTGCTCTACATCTCAAGCAGTCCACCTCCCTGCCCGCATACGCTCAGCTCAATTTAATCGGTGTGAGATAAGTATGGTATTAACTTGAACCTGGCATTAAAGGACACCCGTTGGGTAAGTATGCAGGCCTCCTTCCACTCTTTCTCAGCATATCACCCTCCATATCTTCCCACCAGGCCTGTCCAGCAGGAATGTTCTGCCCAGCATGATCCCTTTTGAGTGCCCCATAAAACAAGGACATCGAACACTGGACATTGCCCGACTATAGTAACAGCTGAAGTGTGTCTGATCCATAGGGGCCACGAGGAACGCCATTCAGATCTCCCGAGACATACCAGCAATCTTGCTGTTTTGAAGGAATACTACTGAGACTTTTTTGCATGCATTCTCAAATGTGATCAACCAATCTTCTGGGAACAGATCTCCCAGTGTCACACATCCCCCTGCTCTTCAACAGGAAAACAACATTGCCTCACTGATGTGCCTGATGGTACGAATGACCTCAAATGGAGGTTGCTTAAGCACCTTTCTAATCACCCTCTCCGACATTTACATAATCTGCTGCACCAGATGGGGGAAGTGAGCTGGTATCCTGGCCTCCCTCATTAATAATTCCATTAAAGGTACATTCCCACAGGTGTCTTTCAGCAGTCTCTTTTCCCAGTTATCCTGCACCAGGACCCACCATGCAGAATGCTGCAGCTTTGCTTCATAATAGTATAGCTCTAGGTCAGGCAACCCAATGCCTCCTTCTCCAGATCTAACTTGAGAGCCATCAGAGCAACTTTACTCCCCCCCCCCCCTCACAACAGGGAGACCAACATGCTATCCAGGGTCTTACATATACTGCTTGGTGTCATGTACAACTAATTTTGCACAATATACAGATATCTAGGGAGGGAAACTATTTTCTCAGCTGCTATCCTGCCTGCCACGAACAGTGGAAGCGTATTTCAGAATGCCTGCAGACCCTTCAGCATCCTCCCCAGGTTATAGCAATACTGGCCCTCTTCCCCTCTCACCAGCATTATCCCCAAATACCTAAATGCCTCAGTCTCCCAACAGAGCCCCAACTGGGGCAACTCCAACTCAGACACCAAGTACAGCACCCCCAGCAGGAACAGCAGTGTCTTGAGTCCATCAATCAGGCCCTGCCACAGCCCTAAACTCCGTCAGACTGTCCAACAGCAGCAGTATTGACTCCCTGAGCCTTCTTAGATAAAACAGCACATCATCAGCATATAATGATGTTAAATGTGTTCTATCTCTGACCTGCATGGCACAATCCCTCAGTTCACTCTGGACTTTTGCTGCCAGCGGTTCCTTAGCTAATGCGAACAATAGCGGGGCGAGGGTGAACCTCATAGTGTACCCCTCTCCACCGCCAACTCCACTGCCATCAACCCATCACTACACACCCTAGCACAAGGTCCACTGTACAGTAGCTTAACCCACTTACAGAAGCCTGTACCAAATCCCATATGTTGCAGTACCTACAGCATATACATCCACAAAAGCAAATCAAACATGTAAGTGATGCCCACTGACATCAAAACCAACTCCTCCTACCTATCTTCCACCGAGTGCAGCCCATGGGCCAGTCTGCATAGGTTCATAGCTGTACTATGTCCTGGGATGAAGCCATATTGGTTCTTTTGCACCAGTGTTCCCACCACTCCTTGTATTTGCTTCACTAACATCTTGCAGAGAACCTTCATGTCCGGTTTCAACATTGTTAGGGGTCTATAAGCTCCAGGATCTGGCTTGTCTCTGCCCAGCTTCAGAACCATACATACACCCCCTCCCACAGGGTGGGTGGCAGCTCACCCCTGTGCTGTGCTTCCCCAGAGACCTCCAACAAAGGTTCTGTTAACTGTGCTGTATAGACCTGATAATATTCCACAGGAAACCCATCCCCTCCAGGCATCTTCTCTTTAGTCATCTTCTCCAGTGCTCCCCTCGATTTTTCCAATGTGAGCCCAACATCCAGTTTCTTACACATCACCTTTGGAAGCACAGACAGCTCCACCAGCTCCAGTCTCTCAGCCACCACATCCAGAACTGAGGCCCTCCCTGTCCCATATAGACCTGCTAGATGGGCCTTAAGCACTCAACTAATCGATTCTTCAATGTTCACCAGTGTACCAACAGGCCTTCTCAAGGACATGATAGATACCGTATTTATCGGCGTATAACACGCACTTTTTGTCCCTGAAAATAGGGGGCAAATGATGTGTGCGTGTTATACGCCGATATAATGTTAAGTTTTTTTTTCCTGAAATGTCCTCTTAAAATGAGGTGCGTGTTATACGCCGGTGTGTGTTATACGCCGATAAATACGGTAATCTCCAGTCATCCCTTTTCAGTAGCCAGGCTAACAGTCTACTGGGCCTGTCATCCTCTCTATGAAGTCACTGCATGTACTCCTTCCATGTAATTTTATCCAATCTATCCAAGGTTTCCCCAGTCGAGCACCTGGTCTTTGTAACCTCTGCCCCCAGTGCTGAGTTCAGAGCTTCACAGCTCTGCAGGCTTTTCAGGTATTCCTCAACTGTCTTCAGTTGCTCATTCAACTGCTGCTGTCTGACATAAACACCTTACTCATACATTCCCTCCTCGTAACTGCCTTCATCACCTCCCACTCATTCACTCTAGTGGCCATCGTACCCCAGTTACTGTTCATATGCTCCATCAATGCTGCACCTAATGTTTCCTGGCAAGACATTTCTATAATAGCATCTGGCGGCAGCTGCCAGCTACAGGGAGCCCATCCTGTGCTCTCCCTTATCAACTCTAAGAGCAAAGGCAAATGGTCAGGTAAGAAACACCCCAGTTATGTAGCAGTATGTACTGAACAGGCTATAACCTCAGTGCTCTGTCCAGCCTACGACAGGTACCATGCGACAATGAATGACATGAGTATTCCCTGGTCGTTAGGTGCAACGCCCTCCAGAAAGCCACATATCCCACATTCTGCAGTACCGAACTCAGTGATTCCACCATAGCTGGTTTCCTCAAATGTTTTGGTAGGTTCCTATCCAGCTCCCCATCTATCATACAGTTACAATCTCCTACCCACAGCAACCTGGTGGTCATACCATCCTAACAGGTCCTGGATCTTCAGGAAGAAATCTCTATCATCACTGTTAGGTGCATAAACATAATAGAAAGAGCCAGTATTCCATGCACCATTATATATCTACCCCACAAGTCCACCTCTGAATATTGCAGCTTAAACGGAACACCAGGCGCCACTCACACCAACACTCCTCATGCATAGAATGAGTACAACTGGTCCCTCCACTTCTTTCCTTTTCAGTTTACTGACTTTCCCTTCTATCAAGTGTGTTTCCTGGAGGCGTGCTATCCTAATCCCCTGCCTGCCCAAGTGGAACTTCTATGCCTCTTTACATACCCTCCCAGCCCTCTGACATTCCAAGTGACTATGTTATGAAATTGTGTCATGTCGCTACCCATCCATCCAGGACCAAGCCCAGCTCTTCCCCCACAGCAACCGCACAACACCCCCTTTTGGCAACATTCCATAGCAGTGAATCAACAACAACAACTAACACCTGCTCTCCCCAACACCTGACTCCCTGCCCATGTAAACATCATAAAACAACCTCACCTTGTACATGCCCATAATATTTCGTCAGTGACACAGAACTGACCTTTCTCACCCTCTCCACTACAAACAACAGCAAACTGGCCTACTCCTTAGAACCTACAACTTCCCTAAGCACTACTTAACATCCGAAATGCACAGAAGCAAGACAACACACAGCAAGTCTCCAATCCTGGGAGGACAAGACACCACCAGGAACTGTTTTCCAGCTGCCCTACCATACCCTGACTAAGTAGCACAGCAAGCCACATCAATGCTTTCATCTTGGCCTAACAGTATCCTTACATGTCCTATGTCCACTTCCAGTGTTACCCCTTTTCCAAATCCAAGGTTGCCCCTCGCGAATCCCTACAGACCACACCTGCAACTCTTGCAGGGCTGACTTCACCATGCCCCCCACCATGCAGCAGTCCAACTAACTTTCTCAAAGTCCATTTAGGGCTCCTAAATGGATCTGTCAGCATCCGTAGTCATCTCACATTCACCACCACTCTCCATGTGTCTACCCAAAGTTCCATCCTGCTGTACCATCACTCTCAGTGTGAGACAATGATTCTACACTCCAACCTCAGAAGGGCTTTCTGCCCTCCCCTGCCTAGGGTATCTCTGCTCTCCAATACACTTTGACCTGTGCAGTCCCTTCTCACATGAAGGTGCATTGTCCCACAACACCAACCAAGACCACACCTCCTCTGGGTTCTCACAGAAGTGTGTTCTGCCATCTGCATTTACTTTCAGCAAAACTGGGTACAACAGCATACAGTATAAGTTCATGCCTTTCAGTTTTTGCTTGACTTCCAAAAAAGACTTTCTGTGCATCTGCACCTTGTGTGTATAATCCAGGAAATTGGCCATGCTGTGGTTTTCATAGCGCATGCCACTCACTGCACGTGCAACCCTCAATATAATGTCTCGATCCCTGTAGTTGAATAGTCTAGCAAGGATAGCTCTTGGGAGGTTCCCCCAGCGGTGGCCCTGCTGTCCTTGCCCTGTGCACCCTTTTGATATCAAACATGGGCAGCAGATCTGTTAAATTCAGTTTAGTTTTTAGCCAGTCCTCAAGGAAACTTTCCACTGTGCGCCCTCCTCTCGCTTCGGAATCCCAAGATACTGAAGATTATTCCTCCACAACCTTCCTTCTTTGTTCTCAGCCCTGCTTTCCAGCATTGCAGTGGTCACCATCAATTGAGACACCTGCTTCTTGAGGGTTGTAACTTCCGTCTGCAGGTCCGTAATTATATGTTCAGCAGATGTGACACTTTCATTCACTTTGCAGAGGTCTGCGTGGAGCAGCCCCACATCAATTAACACTGCCTCTACCTTCCCCTTTAGCACTATTCCGGAACTATGAATCACTTCCAACAGGGCTGCATGGATCATCTCCTTCTCCCACTCATGTGCCTCTTCTCCCAGCAGGCCAGCGGCCATCGGGGTATGCCCCTCAGGGGAGATACACTGAGTGATTGTGTTGCCCTGATATGTCTTGTCTGACTTGTCTTTCCCCATTCTGAGGTGGTTGAGCCAGCAGGGTGTCCCCGCCCTCCAGTAAGGATTTCTTCAGGTGCCTGCTCTGTGGTAACTACAGTTTACTGCATCACATGGGGGGCCACCTTTCAGGCACTGCAACACAGAGTGTGAAATGCAGCAGGCCCAAGTCAGCTAGTCCTTGCCACTTCCACCTGGAGTACATCAACTCATTTGGTCCTCAGTCAGGTCGACCGCCCAATGGGAGCTCAAGTACACCAATGTTAAGGGGCCCCAGCCAGCTCATCTCACAGGGATTCTCTATTGCTCACCTCTCTCTGATGCAGGTCACTAACACTTCTATCTAGTCCTGGGCTCTCTCAATGTCAAATCCTCTGAAGGGCAGCAGGACCTCATCTCACTCTGCCTCCTCATTGTAAGGCCTCTGCAGGTGCTCATGCTCAGGCCTATCAACTTACAAGATCTCTGAACTCCTCACAGGCCTTCGTGCAATATGTCCACTGTGACTCTGTGTTCCCCTACAGTCTTTCTGTTCCTTTCTGCCTCGCCTGCGGGCAAATGCAGTCCAGTCGTCCCCCACAGCTCCAGCCACACTGCTGACAGGGCACAACTGCCAACAGTAACCCACTGCTTCTTCCACCTGCCTTCTGCAGACTCACTCTTTTCGGCAGGCCCCCACTTTCAGAATCAACAAGTGGCCTCAGCATCTCTGTGTTGCAGTCCTGTTTAGGGTACAACATGCAGACCATCTGTCTCTGGCCTCTCCATCTCGCCGAGGACTATAGAGAGCCTGCTTTACGCCACTCCCATCGAGCCCAGAAAGGCCCTCAGTTCTACCTGGCAACTCAGGCTCTGGCTGCCACTAGTTGCCCCAAGGCTCTCTCTCAGCATATTTTGATGCCTCCAGTTGGACAATCCGTGCTGACACTGTTCTCTGGCAGCTGTCTTCAGTACTTTCGCAGATTATCTATGTAGGATGTTGCAGGATACCGACTAGGAGTAGTGGAGCTCTCTAAGAGTGCATCTGATTTGCCATCTTACTAGGCCACACACCCTCAAGTCACTAAAATAATGTGAGATCAACCCTCTTGTTGCTATGGCACAGAGCAGGCAAGCTTAACTTGGGTAATCTGTACCAAAACACATTCTCACAAGGGATGCCTCAGTCCACATCCAATCAGATGGTGACAAACATAGCAAACAACACAAAATTATGAAAAAATAAATAATTTAACACAACTATCTGCCTAGTGAGGAGGAAGTAAACATAATAAAATGTTATTTTGGATTGGTCAGAGAAAAGAAGTAGAAATATAAGAAATGAAAAGAAGGAACAATCATCAGCAAGGCTAACTATTTTAATAGAATATATTAACAAGAACATTAACTAATTTAAAACTGTTATCAACGAGTGGCTTATCAAGAGAGGGAAGTTAAGAGTAGGTAAGAATGGAGAATTGGAAGAAAGCCTGATTACACAAAACGAAGAGGGCTAGAAATTTGTATCTGAAAGAAAACAATTACACTCACCACTCTCAACCGCAAATGATACATATTAAACAAAACGAAACGGGTAAAAAATAGGTTAAGGATAAACATAGAAACCTGGCTGGCAGAGGACAAAAGAAATTCAATTCCCCTGAAACAAGAAGGCAGCCTGAAATATTACCAGACACCAAGATAAAATACGCGGTGTTTCAGAGATTACGAGCTCACAATTACATACACAGTGAACACACTATTGTAAAATACCAAACCCAATCATAAACACAGTCCTAAAAATCAAGACAGAAACACTTTTTGACACATATGTATGAAAATAGGGAAATCAAAGCTTGACATCCTCTTCTACTAATAAACACTAGGGTTGGAAAGAAATTTTAAACTCGCCACTCACTGCAACAGAACAGATGGAGTGAGCTCGCGGAAATTGTGATTCTGCGGGCGTAGACCTGATATACCCAGTGCTTAATTTGTGCTTGTTGTTTCCGGTGCTGAGCACCGGCCCTTATTTCTGAGGGCCGGGGCTTAGTTTTGTGTCTCAAGCATTTACTGCGAGCAAAAGACACGTGGGAAAGACGGAGGAAGAGAAAAAAGAAGTGTCAGAAAGGGGAAAAGCAGGAAGCTGCAAGAGTGAGCTGAAGGTGCGGGCAGTGGCTGTTAATGGATTGAAGAGGCCCGAGGTGGCTTCAGAATTACTTTGCCTCAGTATTATGTGCTCGCACTTCTAATTGCAGCAGCCGCGTGCTTAAGAGGAGAGCTTTTAGCAACGGCACCTTTTTATTTTCAAATTAAGCACTGGATATACCAGAAACCACTGAAATGTACAAGACATCCATAACACATATTTATGAAAATGACACAATCACAAGCCAGACGATTACAGAAATGTAAAGGAATCTGCAGGAATATAAATGATAAATTGAAAGAGACAAAAGCTGGTCACAGCAGAACAACTGAGTCACCAAAGTCACACACCATTAGGAAATGAATGCAGGAGGCCGCCACACACGAATCAACTATTGCACACTGAAATCTTTCAAATGCTTAGCCAGAAGATGCAACTACCTTATTTGTTCCTGTGACATTCTATAATATGGGCAGGATAAACCATTTTGGTGAAGGACTAAAGTTGTTGTTGGTGCATCTGACAATGTTAAAAATTATTATGTTTGGGTATTTCAACATATGTGTGGATACATTGAAGTGTGTTATTGAATTAGGTAAGTCTTGGGAACCAGTTGCTTCAATCAATTTATGAAGGGGCCCATCTATACAGCCAGGCAGACTCTGCATGTAATCTTCACAGTAAGGGTCAAATTAGAAAACAATGAAGTAAAACCCCTAATGTGATTAGATGACTCTATGATCACATTTTATCTTTAAAACATAAAATATTTCCCTTACCCCCCCACGTTGTAGTGCATCCACCAATCCCTTTGTAACAACCAGAGTGAACTTGCTCCTCCTAATGCCTCCGTGTTCTTTGTTATCAATAACCACATTCAAATAGCACCAGCTTGATCGTCCCCAATGCGAATTGCCCTAAAAGTCTCTACTGCTATCTTCCTTTTATCCCTAGATACACCCTCCCCATGACCCCCCATGAGGCACTAGATAGTGCCCCAGATACCACCCCCCGCCACAATAAACGCTCTGTTAGTCACAACCAGTCCCTCTTGCCCTCTCTCCAAGTTGCATCTTAAAACGGACTTCCTCAGATTTAGAAGGAAGGGTACTAAAAACCATTTATTCAGACAATGATACGGTTAGCTTTCCCATGCTACCCTCTTCACTGCCTTGACCAGGATATATGTTAGATGTTTAAAACCAGTCTATGTCAATCTGCGGGGCTCATTTTTCCAACTATTATCTCTTTTCAAGGATCCACAGTAAGCTTACTTGTTTTTATATTGCTAACCATCACACCTGTTGACTCCCCCAGACCATTGTATCTCGCCCTAAACTGCTCAGAGGATACCTGGTGGTGGCGTAAAGCATTTTACAAAAACCTTTTATAAATAGCAAATGTGTGAGACACTCTGCAGTCATCCCTATTTGCATTACCCGGACTTTTCTCCATTTCCGCCATCTTCCTACTATGCGAAATCTCTTCGTGCCCTGCTCCAATTGCTCCTCCAAGTACTGTCAGAAAGTCAGAAACTGCACCTCTCTTATAACTGCACCTCCTTATGATCATAGGTGTTGTGTCGTTATAGCTCCCTCCAAGCACTGACACACACTGTGCACCCAGCCCTAATTACCCACTCTAAGTGGCATCAGACGCCTTCTCCCTCTGTTCTGCATATAGCTCTATTAACACCTTTTGGTGTGGCCACTGGGCCTTCCTTCTCTATGTCACCAGCAGTCGTAACTGTCCATCATAAGTGTAACCAGCCTGAATTGCTAATGAAAGCGCTGTATCTCAAGGCCCAAAAATCTGCTCCAAAAATCCCAGGCACTGTGCCTCATGTCATCCGCTATCTCTACAAGTCCATGGCAAGCCCTTTCAGTGTCTCAAGGTACACAGTGTTCCAGATGCTTATGTACCATGGCTTTCCTCTGCAACTGTGAGTGTCCTGCTGTCTCTCTCATTAAGTGCTCCATAGGCTCTCTCCCTGTGGCCCTTCCAAAGTAGTTTCTCAGGGTGCCACAGTCGCCCACTTATTCTCTGCCCCACAATAGATCCTTTATCCCTAAATGCCCTCTCACAGTACCAGTACCCAATTCCTATCACACACTTTGTGACCAGCTGTGCCCTTTCCATGCCCCTACCACCTATTGTCTTATCTAGAAACCCCATTTCCCAAGTATAAATTGCCTTGATCTCAGTGCATCTAACACTGACTCCTCTATGTTCACTTATGCATCCCGTCCTTCTAAGTCTGTGATGCCACATTTCTGAGGCCCTCATCCCCAAACCCAAGGCAGACGTACTATCTGAGCCACAGAGGGTACCTCTACATCCCCCATACATTTTACACTAGGTGCTCCAACTCCTCTGTCTATGCCCCAGAAGCCCCCTCTCTCAGTGTACCACAGATGCAAGAAAAACTGTCCACTGATGGTCCACCAGAATTCCTACTCAATGTGTGTGTCGTGTGGCTCCTTTTTAAACCCATTCCTTAACTTCCCTCTATTGGTTATCACTCATTCTGTGAACTAAATACCCAGTCTTGGCAACTTCACCAACACACCTACCAATGGTGCCCCGATTTTTCTTGTGCCCTCTCACTCCAACTATCCCCAATAAGTGTCACCATGTGCCCTTCCCTCTGTGCCTTAGGTGTTTGCTCTCCATATTACATATCAGATGCCTCCAGGGGCACATCTCTGTGCCTTACATGTACCCTCTTCATGAGCACTCCACAAATGCGCTCTCCATGTAACCCCAGGCTCTCATATGCATCCTTTAATTGCCACTGCCCATCTGTTCTGTGTTCCAAACACTTTTCTACATACACCTTATCTAAATTGTCCTCTCTAAATGTAATGGTCTCCTATTTCTTCTATGTCACTGATGTCACCATTCCATGACTCTTTCCCAACTGTGCTCTCCATGCATGTCCAAGTGTTTTTCCCTCTCTGCTATCAAAACCCTATACTGTGCTGAACCTGACCTCCCTACATTCCCACATATAACCCTTCAATCTTTTTCCTAGATGCTTCATCACTGTGACCCCACCCCAATTGCCTCAGCATCCCAGACACAGAATTCATAAGCCATAAATGCCCCTTCTCTGTCCCATCAGCCTGCCATGAGGCATTCTCTACCTGCAAAAGATACCCACATCTTCTAAGTACTGATGCTCCGTCTCCATGTCAAAACCAACTTAGGTCTTTTCTAAGTACCATCAGATTCCCACTTTCCCTTTATGCCCCAGATGCCCAATCAATCTCCCACATGGTTTGCCCTTTACAACTGCTCTACGATGTGCTCCCATCACCAATCATCCCATGAGGTGATCCCTCTCGTTTGCCCTAAATGAACTCCACAAACAAAGACCTCCATTAGGCTACGCCAGGTCTATCCCTTGGGTGCCTGCTGCATTCTTCCACCCATCATCAACTTTAGGTGCCTTCAAATGATTAATTTCCACTACATGTTCACTCTCAATACCCTGATTCCGAGTTCCATGTTTAAGTGTTCCCAAGATTCTAATACCTGTTTTAGCCAGACGCTAAATTGCTAAAAAATATAAAAAAGAACTGTTGCATCTCACAGTGAAGAAATGTTGAACAAAACATAAACTGCAAAAGCAAATTCACAAACTGAAAAAAATCCTTTTTTGAAGGAAGGGCATATGTACTGAAATTAGGTTAACAGGAAAACTAGAAAGTGGATTGGGCTTCGGAAGCCTTAGGTCTGATTAACAGGAAGTTGCTGAAGTTGATTCAGCCAACAACTTAGATTCAGACTCACTTCAGGCAGTCAAGCCATCTTTCACCACTCCACAGATTCACCAAGAAATGCAGGTGGTGCTGGAGCTCACATTAGGATGGCTCATCTACTACCATGCCTATTTGCATTAAGTCTGTAAAAGACCACCATGGATGTTGTGGAAGGCTTCCATTAAAATGTAATGTTAGCATTCGTTAACCTGCTAGCAGCCACTCACTCCCCTGCATGCTTGATAGATTAGGTATGTGAACACTAGTAATTTGTCCCCACTTTTAGGGTGCATCCCCAGTCATCATATTTTGCCTAAATAAAATCATCCACTTTTGGCATGAGCAGATAATCTATTGTGTTTTTACAACCAATGTGGATCCTACAAGGGTGTGAAGAGTTTCACCACCAGGTCAGAAAACTCAAAATGAGGTGGAATTTTCATCACAAGTGAGGCAGAAGGGAGACACACCAGCCATACTGAAAATACATTTTTCACCCACAAAGCTCTATTAATTTCTGCCACCCAAGCAATCTGTAAGACCCATTTTGATCCTTCAAAAAAACCAAAGCCCTAAAGATTAAATATTAATTAAGATATGGAGTTAAAGCTCATTTGTGACCCACATGGTGTGCATATTTTCTCTTCAGAGTCCAAGAATATGAAAATTGCATATCATTTTGTACTGGAGAGTTCATGACCGAAAAGATGCTGAAGGTGTTCTTGGTAACCCCACCTAGAGACACAAACCTTCAGCAGACTAATTGAAAATTTTATTGAACTATTTATTAGGCTGAATTGAAAGGAAAGTAGTAAGTAATAGAGATTATGTGGTGTTGTGGGCAGTAATTGGGCCTGTGATCAGTGGCTCCTTAGAGTTTGTCTGATTCCTATTTCTAGAAGGGGCTTTGTCACCTACTGCCTTCCTTGGAAGACACAACACAGTGGATACAATAGTCATGAAAATGAAACTTTGCATCAGTACCAATTCGAAAGACAACAGAAATCTCACCTGACACAACAGGCGAAGAGTTAAGAGTTGTCATGGAGATGTTCCCCTGCTGCAGCGTTGAGGCTTGCACCACAATTCCCTGTGGGTTGCTTGACACTGAAGTCATAGAGTTGGGAGAATGCTGTAGGAGATCCTGTAAACAAAAGGACAAATAAGGTATTTGTAAACAGGAATCAACACTTCTAAACAAAGCAGTAACATATGCATGTCTCTGTTCTACCATAAGACAATGAGTGGGTGGACGGACAAAAAGAGTAGTGTAACACAGGGACCTGAAGCCCCTGCAATGCCGAAGGGCCCCCATTTGGCAGGGGACCACTCATGTCTGGTGCGATATAAATGCTGTGGAGAACAGCAAGTAAAACAATTTGCAGCTTGTGGAAGTCACTCTTTTTCCCCCGAGCATAAAACAACATACTACAACTTTTTTTTTAAATTTAATATGGGTGGCCGAAAGGGCCTGGCAAAAAAGCTCCTTTTTGGACTCTAGCTATTTCGAACGTTCAGAGGGGAGTTAGAAAGAAGAGTGATAAACAGCACAGGTGAGAAAACACAGGAAAAGAGCAGTGAGGAGCAGCAGCAGCCTGTCCGTACGGGCTGAGGGCCCATGTCCCCCCACCTTTTTGCAGGAAAGAGTGTCAGTCAAGCTGAACAAAAGTCAGCCTAACACACATTCTTCTGGTTCAGGTCAGACAGCAAGGAGCTGGACATGAGCTAAATGCGCAGACTCCTGGCTGCCTGAGCTGAACTTTTCTAAACTGAAGAACTCACACCTTCTGTGGGCATGACCTCTTCAGATTGGAAAAGGTGCCTCAAAGCCCTCCTCCTCATGATGAGGGGGAATGTCACTGATTGCTTCGTACCTGGTCACTTCAGTTTTCAGCCCTGAAGTGCCCAGGGCCGAGTGTCTATCAGTGACACCTCGTCACGGAGTGGGGTGGTGTCAGCTGTCGCACTGACACCATCCCATTCTGTGACGAGATTGGGACTGGTGCCTTTCTTCATTGACTGACCTTAGATCATCCAATGAAGGAAGGCAGCAGCCCCAACCCTCCTGGGACCTCTGAGGCTTCCCTGTCAGACCTGCTGCCCCTGAAGTAAGTTTTATTTGTTTATGTTTTTTGCGTGCGTGCATGTATGTGTATCTATTAGTGAGTGTTGTGAATGGATGTGTGAGTGCGTGTGTGAATGAATGGGTGTGAGTGAGGTCTAAGTGTTCATGTGTGACCACCCCCTCCCCTGTAAAATTACCGGCCACCTCTGGTGAAGAGGAATGCAAGACAGGGAGTCAAGTTAGAAAGAGGGAAAAGAGTGGGAGACAGAGATGAGAGCAAGGGCAGGGGTGTAATACAGACAGGCCCATGACGCTCCTACAATGAATGTAGGCCCCAAATTACCCCAAGGCCAATTATTATATGTCAGGTATGAGAGTCTCACAGGCCCCTTCTCACATTCTGCGAGGGAGGGACATCATTTTTTGTTAAGCCACTGATAGAGCATAACTTTTAGTGCTGTCCCTTGTGTCCCAAAAGTCATCAGACTGTGACAAGTTTTATTATATGAAAGTAAAAGAATGGAAAACCTAAGCAGAAAGCTGCACTGATACACCTTTTAAATGTATAATTTCCTATAAGTTTGACTTATGTGCCTTTTGAGTTAAATCACATGCTAGAAGGTTAAAGTTGATGTCAAAATCTAATTTAGACCTAAACTAACAGTACTTGTAGAAATGATATTGAATTTCTTGTGGTTAAAGATTTATGAGTTTTAATATGTGTGCACAATGCGAAAAATGCAGCTCTCTGTTGTCCTTAATGGAATGAAATGACAAAGCTTTTCGTTTAACTTGAAATGTATTATTCATATTAATGAGGCCTTACTAATGCTAAATTTAATAGTTTATATTTTATATGTGTTTTATTATAATGTAATATTTAGATCTAAGGTCATGATTTTTGTGTTAGCAAAATTGCGGCCTACAGAGCTTGTATTTTGCAGTAATATAAAAGTGTGGAATTATTTTCCATAACATGAAGTCTTCTTTCAGATTTCATTCCCACGTGAAGCCATGTACTTTCGTTCATTGTTAAAACGTGGAAACACGTGCCCATTTGTCCTTGGATTTATTACAGTGCAGGAATCGTATACATTCTTTTAAAACCTGTTTGGAGAGACACTGAAAAGAGATGTTCCCATGACAGACTTTGAAATTGTCGAACTGTTTGTTGCACCCTGGAGTATGGTGATAATTTATGACTGGATGATGCCTGTTCAATGTAATATGAACTGACACCTTTGACAAATCAGAATACTTTATGTGAATTGATATACCAATGGACATTCAAACTCTGGTCAGTCCAGTCTCAGTTGCAGTCTTGGTAAGCCCAAGACACTTGCATGACACTTGCAGATGCCTTGCTGACCAGATGCTTTGCTTATGAAGATTCCCTGAAATCTGTACTTTGGAGAACTATCTTCCTCTCTGCCATTTGCCATTCACCCTTGAAATGCCTTTTTAGCTTATAAACTCCACTATGCTGATGCTTTTCATTTTTAGTTAGTGATTTGTAGCTAGAGTTATTCTTTTGCTAAATTAATTTTGTCCTCTTTGGTTTGTTTTAAATTTTGCCTGCATGTGTTCCTCCCCACACATGTATTTCCCAAATTTGGTTAACTCTAGGGTTAACCTGTGCCCAGCCAAAGATTTTTTACTCTGCCAAATTTGAATTGACTAATGACTGTAAATTCTGAACAACGTGTAATATCTATATCGTAGGTATTGATATTGACTTTATGCACTATTATCCTTGAATTCCTAGTATTATTAATTTTAGTTGGTCTGAATTTATTTCCTCCCCTTGGGCAGCCCTTGCTGAATATGTATCTTTGTCATTTGGTTTTGTGCACTGTCTACATGACTTTGAGCTTTTGCTTATAATAAATCTTTTCACTTTATTCCTGATTGGAGTATTCTTTCCGTGGCCCCATTGGTCATGGTGTCTGAATTGGTGGGGTGGTGTTGAAATAGCGTTGATGGTTTACCATGCATCTTTCTGGCTCCAAAGGTCCATCGATCTTGTTGCGCATTCACTTGCAAAGGATGAAAAATACATCCACAGATCTGGTAGCATACTGATGGATTAATCCCATAAGAGGGGTAACCATATTTTTGTTTAGTGTTAGGAAGTTAGGATTTACCTCAAGTTATTGCACAGTCGAAAAATTGCCCACCCTGTAATTTGTCCCATGGTCTATTCCAGAGATTGTGTCTACAAGTGATGTGCTGTGTGAGTATAAATAAGGTTCTGCTCTTGCTATGTTTTTGGCTTGAAGATTGTGGTGAAGTATGATGTTGTGAAGTGTTTTGCGGAGTTGTCGCACTCAAAGTGATTGTGCATGCTTTGTGCTAAAAAAAATCTCTGTGGTTGTTGTTATTGGAGGGTCCTTTGTGGCCTAATATCCCGGGATAACGCACAAGTGTAGAAGACACTTGGTTCATTTATTGTCTCCAGTGAGGTACTTCTCATGAGTAGTTTTCTTTGAGTGAGTGTGAATTGTCAGTTAGTATTTAGTGAATCTGAAAGGCCTACAGAAGAACTATATCAACTTGTATTGATAACTGCTGGTCAAGTTTCACTTGCTGTGTAATTGTGTAACTGTGAAAGCCAACTTCAGAAGTGTAGCCCGTGCAGGTTTTGTAGTTTTTGAGTTTCTACCCGTAGTGTGCAGACAGGTTGTTGGTTTTTTGCTCACAATATTTTGCATAAGTTCTGAGTGAGCAGTTGCGTGAGAAACAATTGCGAAGCAACTATCTCTGCTAAGAGAAGTGAGTGTTGATGTCATTTTGTTCCGTGCTGGTACACGTCAGTTAGTGTGAGGCCACGCTGACACTGGTGGACAGTATCACATTGCTATTGGTTGATAACAGCTTGCGAAAAGTATTTCAGGATTTAAATTACTTCCTGATTTGATTGAAAACCGTTGTGGTGATAGAAGTTGTGTAAAAATGATTTTTTTCAAGGCATTAAGAGGTGCGCTAAGGAAAGATGTGGTTTTTCCAATTAGAGGTGTGAAGAAGTCCCGCCCGAATGAACCTCAGCTTATGAGGTGGCATCAATTAAAGGAGCTTTGGCATGTGTATGGCTTAAGCAATGGTGTAAAATAACAGAAAGAGGGTTCATTAGCATTTCCTTGTTATTGAACATTTAATTTGAGAGAGTTGGACAATTTGAAGAGTGTAATGTGCGAATCAAAACCACCTCCAAGACCCGCACAATTTTAAGTCCTCAGGGGTATATTTAGGAGTCCCTAGCGCCACCAGAGCATCACTTTTTGTGACGCTCTGGTGGTGCTACGCCCTGCATGGTAGTTACAAGGTGGTGTTAAGCCACTTTTTATGGCTTAACGCTACCTTGTAAATATGGCCCCTTCACACGCAGCACTTTGCGTGGAAGCGGAGTGCAATGGGTGGTGGTGTGGCATGCTACAGCAACACCCATTGCATTTTGAGGCTCCCCCAGATTTACAAGTTCTTGTAAACCTGAGGCAGCGCCAAAATCTACCGCCACCCCATGGGTGGCATTAGCATGGTGCAACGATGAGAAATACTTTATTTCTCCTTGTTTTTTGCTCTTTCTATGTGTGCTGCATTCTGCAGCACACATAACAAGAGCAAATCACCATTTAAGATTATTTTTGTGTAGGAAGGTGTCCCTTCCTGCACAAAAACAATCTCCCCCTCAACGCAGCCATCCTTGCACCATGGCACAAGGGTGGCTGCATTGGTGTTCAGCTGCAAATTTAGCACCAGCACAGGGCACTACACATGGGTGTGCCACATTCAATTAATTACAGCGCATCCGTGCATTGTGAAAATGACGGAGCGAGCCACTGCCAATTTTGGCGCATCGCTGTGCTCCGTCATTTTCTGTTAAATATGGGCCTCAGCATATGGGTACTTATTGCAATACAGAGATCAATAACAAAATTTGAGAATAGAATGCAGAAAGCAATTTAGCGGAAGCTAGATGGGATGAAGAACAAAAAATGTGAACAGCAGACATATTAGATGGAGTGAGAATGTTTCCAGCTCTCACAGAGGAAGGTAATGGGAGTACAAAACCTAAGACTTGTAAGAAACAAACAGCAATGGCAGAGCAGACAGCAAAAGATGAGGGTAAAAAGACAGTCACATATGAGATTGATTCGGAAGATGAGTTCATAAATTATCTTTTGATGAATCCTCTCCCACCATACCATTCAGTTGAGGCAGAAACAAGTAGCGAAGCAGCACGGAATGTAGTCCCGAATGTGTCAACTGCTCCAGTTGCACAGATCCTGAATCAGACAGTTCCAGGTACATCTGCTAATTCCGTGACACAAGTACCAGTGGTTTATCCACCAGTTCTGATTGTTAAAACAGCAGAGTCCATTTCAAGTCCAGTTGTGAATCATGCAGTACCAAGTCAAGTTATAAATCAGTAATGTCACGCCATAATGTGAATCAAATGGTGCAGACACCTAGGCCCAGATTTATACAGTGTTTGCGCTGAATTAGCGCAATTTTTTTACGCTAATTCAGCGCAAAGTTAACTCCATATTTATATTTGACGCTAGACTAGTCTAACGTCAAAATATTGGAATTTGGGTCAGTTTTTGGATGCGTGAACCCACCTTGCGTCAATGAGATGCAGGGTGGGCGTTCCCTTCCAAAAAATGCATCTTAGGCCCTAGCGCCTTATTTATCCTCCTGTGCAAAAATGGTGTGTGGGAGGGAGGCGGGCCTAAATAATGTCGCTAAGCCTGCTTAGCACCATTATTTAACGACTGAGTCAGGGCAGTAGTGGAGGTAAGTATTTTAATTTTGTTTGTCAAAGTGCCATTGGGTGCATTAAATGGGACTGGGTGAAATGGCCATGCCCAGGGGATCCTTGTCCCCTGCGCTGGCCATTGGGGTGGTGGGCATGACTCATGTCTTTTATAATACAGGAGTCATGTGGTATGGATGTTTTTGCGTCAAGAAATGACAGTAGGACGGTTAGAGTCATTTCATTTACTCTAACCAGCCTAATGCCATTTTTGGATGCAAAACCCCCTTCTCCCATACCACCACCCCCACCCGGCTAACATCGTTTTTGTTTACACTAGCTCTTTTCGCCGGATTGCGCCATTCCATTAATATGGCTCCCAGCTGGGGTCCTAGAATGGCGCAAGCTGGCACTATACTTTTTGATGCAAAACTGTGCAAAGGCAGTTTTGCATCAAAAAATATAAACCTGGACCCTAATGTGATCTCACCTGTGCAGAATTGTAACCAGAACCAGCCTATGCCTATGTATACACTGTGTCAGACAATGTCAAATGTTACCCCAGGACAGACTTTCAGTATTGTCTTAACAGGTCAAGGTATTGGAATGACAATTCCACAGAGTCAGACACATTTCATGGGTCCAGGTGCATTAACAGTTCCTGTGACTATAGGGCCAGTTATTCCCTTGTATGCTTCAGGTAAACCTGGAAGTAATGCCCATCAATACATGTTTCAGCAGTTCCTGAAATGCCAGCTGCATCTGTTGGGATATCACCAATTAAAATGCAAAGATTAGTTAATTTGAAATAACTCAGAGATGGAGAGATTAGCTTCCTTTGGTACACTTTTGACTGTTACACGGATTGCAGAACCTAACCAGATGTTAAATCAGGGAGGACCAGTTCTTGATACGAGATTTCCACAGGGAACCTCATTTCCTTACATACACACACCAGATCAGATTACGAGTGTACATCGCTGTACCCCGCAAGATGTGCCCCAGAGAAATAATATTAGTTTGCAACGTCTTTAAGCACAACAGCTAACGGATTGGTTAAACAATCTGAGCTCGCATAGTGCAACAGGTGCAACAAATGATAACGTTAGCTCAGAAGAGACACCAGAGGGAG
Organism: Pleurodeles waltl; assembly: GCF_031143425.1. Lineage (NCBI taxonomy): Eukaryota > Metazoa > Chordata > Amphibia > Caudata > Salamandridae > Pleurodeles > Pleurodeles waltl. Next base: position 1,215,379,260 of record NC_090440.1, read on the forward strand.
AGACAGGACAGTGAATGTGCTCGAATTGAAATTAGAATTAAATGGATTTATTTTGGTAACTCTAGATGTGGAGCAATTGGAAACATACACATAATATGTGATTTGTGTAAGAATGTTACCCAATGTGCAGGACAGACTTATGAGAAGTTAGCAGAATTGGCTGAGAAATATGAAGTGCTGAGAAATATGAAGTGCACTTAGAGAAATCAAAACCCTTAAAGAAAAGTTATAGATTAGAGTTTAGCACCAAAGAGATTCTTAACATGAGATCACCCAGAATAAGAATGCATAGTAAGGAATTCATTAAATACATTCAAACATGGGGAGCATTAGATAAATGGGAAGGCAAATGGGCAAAGAAAAGAGATCAGAAGACAGCAAAGCAGAATTTGTCTCCGGTTGGAGCAAATCAGGCTGAAGAGAATGGAAATATGATGCCTGTGAGAGAACTACCAGGTGTAGGTTATGTGCATGTACCTTAAAGTAGGAGTGATATATTGTTATTCACTAATGATTACTCGAGATTAAGAGAGAAACCAGTGGAGTGGTACAAGTAGACAGAAAGATTTGTGAAACTTTCAAAATGCCTGTGGGAATATTTGAATACATTGTTTGACATTGTAGTTCCAGCTGACTTGTGGACTCAGTGCTAAAGAAGTGTTGATTGGCCAGAGCGTGAACCTCTGAGAGACCCAGTAACAGGTGCACCGTCTGAAAAGGTGATGAAAACGTATTATAAGGTAATTGAATTCCTGAAGAACAAAGTGTCCCTGAAATATATTCACTGGCAGAAAATTGACAGAACAGCAGAGGAAACTAAAGAGTCTATTCATGCTTATTATGAGAGATTGCTACAAGCTTACAAACAGCAAACTGGTACAGAGACCATAGAACCCAAAGGTATGGGGCATTTTGTGTTTAGGGTTATGCAAGGATTGAAGCCAGACATTAGTGCAATGTTTCAGCAGCATCTGATTTGTTGGCAGAACAAACCCTTTGATGAGATCCTGTGGTATGCAAGGTACTAAAGTGGTGAAATTGAACTGAAGAAAAAAACGTTGAGGGAAATGTTGTTGGTGATGCAATTGAAGTCTGCACATAGAGGGAGTCAGAGCCCACCGATTATGGTGAATACAAGTGGAATGCAAAGTGTGCAACAGCAGGTTAACAATGTGGTTCAGTCATGAGGTAGAAGACGTGGTGTTCAGGTAGATCAGAGTGGACAATTGATTGACGTCTAGTCATTGAAGACAACAAATCCATATCATGATTGCAGATGTTTTGGTTATTGGCGAAGGGAATGTCCCTTTAATAAAGTCAGCAATTTGGTACTGAATGCTGGAGTTGCTCAGACTCAAGTTAATAATCAGGTTCAAATTCAGAGGGCCCAAAGATCCTGAATTCTGAATGTACAAGTGTCCTTAGAACATCAGATGCAGGTACACAAGCCCTGATGACAAAGCAGCAGGTGACTGTACCTCAGCGAAACATGAATCAGATGGTAAATGTAAACCCAAATCAATTGGCAAATGCAAATGTGAACCAGATAGCATCACAGTTTCCTTATTTGATTTGAGTGATGAGGAATTCCTAGAAACCCTTCACAGTGACAGCTCGGATGATGAGCATTGCATGTTAACTGCATCCTTAGAGGTAGATCAGCAAGGTCCCTATGTACATGCCAACATTATGGGACACAACGTGTCATTCTTAATTGACACTGGAGCTACATGTTCGACTGTCATAACAGCATAAGTTCTAGACTTGCCCCTATCAGGAAGGCGAATTCAGGTTGTAGGAGTAGCAATAAGCAGTTGACAAATCCTGTTATGGAACGTGTTCCAGTAAAAAGAGGTTCATTTGAAGACAAGCACCCATTTGGGTTTGCGATTCAAGTCCAGCAAACCTGTTAGGACATGACCTGTTGTATAAGCTAAACTGTTACATTAGCTTAAAACCCAAAGGAATAGAAAAACAAACAAATTAAGAAGAAGATGTTCCTTGTGAAATTATAGAGCAGTACCCACTTGTCTTGCTGTCTCCAGTGATGGCATGTAATGATTTGCCCAAAGCATTGCAGGAGACAGTTTTTTCTGAGGTTTGGGATTTTTCAGGAAAGGATACAGGTCCTCATAGAAAGAGTAGATCCAGTCAAAATAACAGTGAAACCAAATGCAGTGTATCCGAGAATACCATCTTAAAACACAAGAAAGTTGCAGGCACAACACTCTTGATTGAGAAGGTGTTCTGAAAGAAATTTTAAGGTGCCCTTGTAATTCCCCTATTTTAAGACTGGGGAAGCCCAATGGAAAATACCACATAGTTCAAGATTTGAGAAAAGTGAACAAGATTGTCGTTCTATGTTGTCCTGTCGCACTGAAACCAGCAGTGATGTTATTTCAGATCACGTGCGAAGTAAATTGGTTTACAGTAATTGATTTGTGCCAGGCCTTCTTCTCCATTCCTTTGCACGAGGAAAGCCAATTTCTCTTTGCTTTTAAATTTGGCAGTTGTACTTTTCATGCTGTACTCCACAGAATCGCCATCAAACTTTAATCAGATTTTGAAGAAGAACTTGGAGTCCCTTAAAACTCACTATCATTCAGTCTTAGTGCAGTATATTGATTACCTTTTGGTTGTGTCAAATACTCGTGAAGCCTGCAAAAGACATACCATAGCATTCTTGAATCATTTAGGAGAAAATGGACATAAAGTTTCCCCAGCAAAGTTGCAGTACTGTAAAAAAGAAGTCCAATAATTAGGTCACCACACAGAGAAAGGTGCAAGAAAGGTGTTCTAGGAGAAAATTTCAGTAATCATACAGGTGAATCCCCCAGTTACTCAGACGGACTTCAGAATGTTTCTGGGAATGGTTGGCTACTGCCGCCAATGGGGATTGACACACAAGGATGTGTCTGACCCGGTACCATTTAATGACAAATGCATGCGTGCCTTCACTGAGCTGGGAGAAGCTTGTGCTAAGCCATAGATCTGTTAATGCCTGATTACAATTGTTTTTCCTTGTTTTCCTGAAAGGGAGATGGGTGTGCTCTCTCTGTTTTGACATTGTTAGATGGAAATGCAAAGAAGCCTGTTGCATATTTTTTAGCCACACGTGATCCTGAAGCTGCAGCATTGCCCAATTTTCTAATAGCTGTGGCCACATTAAAAGTCAGTACAGAACAGTATGAAAGCATTGTTATGGGCCACCGACTGAACGTTTTTTTCCCCCATTCAGTGAAGATTTTGCTAACCTGTACAAAGACACAGAACTTGACCAATGCCCGTTTGACCCGCTATGAGCAGACTATTATGGGTTCTTCTCATGTCAATATAAAGAGATGCAATGTTCTAAATATGGTTACACTTTTGCCAAATCCTATTGAAAATGATGGTAATCGAGAAGATGAGGTTGAGCATAACCATCTCGAAGTGACTGAACTGGGCATCAAACCAAGACCCAATATTCAAGATGTCTCTTACAACAAAAATGACTATGTACTTTTTGTTGATGGCACATGTTTAAGAGATTCTGATGATACCCTAAGAGCAGTTTATGCAGTTTGCACAGTCTCAGGTGTGATAGAAGCCTTTTGGCTTTGAGGAGTCTCTTCTGCCCAAGTAGCCAAATTGATTGCTCTTACAAGAGCATGCTGTATTTCTGAACAACTCAAAGTGACCATTTTCACTGATAGCCATTATGGGTTTGGTGTTGTTCATGACTGTGGACAGTTGTGGTCCCAGAGAGGCTTCATTACCTCTTTTGGATCACCTATTTGTGTGACAAAGTTTATCAATTACTGAAAGCATTACTGTTACCTGTGAAAATTGTAGCTGTAAAATGTGCAACTCACCAGAAGTCAAGTGATTATATATCCTTGGGCAATACCTATGCTGAGAAAGTTGTGAGATATTAGGCCCTGAATTGCACTATCTTCAATGAGGAATGGAGTAATGGAGATGATGATGAGACAAGTCAAAATTTCTTTATGACAGCCATTGATACTTGGGAAGAAATTAAAAGATTGTAGGATGAAGTGACAGAAGAAGAGAAACAGGATTGGATTACAGCAGGATATGTCGAGAGGAATGAGGTTGATGTTTGGGTGTCGAGTGAGGGGAAAGCAGTGTTAACAAATAGCTTAATGTCCCTGATATCAAGGTACTATCATAGACAAGCTCATATTGGTAGAGCGATGATTAGAACATTCAGAAAAACATGGCACAACCCCAGATTTAGACTGCCTGTAGATGCAGTGTGTCACAGATGTGTAAAGTGTCAGCAGATAAATGTAGGTAAATGCACAGTTGTCACCCTGAATCACATAGGTAGATCAGGAGGACGGTTCAACAGACTGAAACTAGATTTCACTGAATTGCAAGTGTGTAATGAGCTGAGGTATATGGTGTGTGTGTTCTCCCATTGGGTAAAGGCTTACCCAACTCAAAGGAATGATAGCCTCACAGTTAAAAACTGCTATTGAGGGAGTTAATTCCTCGATTAGGTTTCCGGACTTCTCTGGAAGCAGACGATGGAACTCACTTGAACAGTGAGATTCTTAAATTATTTTGTGGCATTACAAGTTGAGCAAAGATTGCGTTGCAGTTACAGACCAGAAGCTTCAAGTCTTGTAAAGCAGATAAATGGGAGTGTACAACTTAAAGGAATGTCTCACCAGAGCTCCGACAACGTCCTTCTTAAACCAGCTCCAGGGGAGACAGCTGATAGGGCAGGAGCCCTTTAAACATTTCTTCGCGCTCCCGCTGCGCGGGGAACGCCATCAACCAGGGGAGACAGCTGATAGGGCAGGAGCCCTTTAAACATTTCTTCGCGCTCCCGCTGCGCGGGACGCGCGCGGGCGGCGCCCGGGCAAGCCCGGGCCAAGGGCGGGCCCGTCTTGCGCCCGTCATCGCCAGGAGGAGACTGGGCTGGGCCACCCCCCTAAAATTATGGTCTTTTTATATTTAGTTCTGGTATAGAGGCCTCTGTTGCTAGTGGTGTAATTTTCTATTACCTCTTATTTTATAGGGGCTTCCTTTCCTTACAACATCATCTGTACTTGATAGTAGGCTTTTGGGGCTGGGCTATTTTCTTCCTATAATTGTGGTTGAAATTACTTACTTTACTAGGCCACCGGTCAGTCGACATGGGGAAGAGGAAGGCCGATGAGGTAGCAGTATCCCAATCTAGGGTTAAAAAACCCAAGAAACGTTCTGCCGGGAAAACGGAGGGATCTTCAACCACTAAATTACAGCAATTCAAAGCAATTGATTCACTGTTTGAAGAGGTTGAGGCTATATTGAGGAGTCCTTCCGTTGTTGGTCCTTCTAGACCAGATACCACTCTTTCCAACAAGATCCCAGATCTCTTCAAGAAAAAAACCCAGTCACATAGAATAGAGGTTAAAGCTGATTTACACCCTTTTCCTCAATCCCAGGGTGTAACCCCTTTACCTCCGGAAACCTCTCCACCCTTGGTGGGGATAAATGGTCATCTAGCCGAAGAAGATGCACCCCATGTGAGGTGCGCGTCCCCTCCCCCTATTACCATTCCTTGTTCAAATAGGTTTTCGGTTTTGGCTTCAAATCCTGTAAGTCCTGGTTACTTACAGACCTTATGCGAAGAAGGTTCTGTTAAAAACTCTCTGGATGCAAAGATGGGCAATAATGAAGTTTCCCAGTTGGATATTATTTCTCTGAAATTAGATGATGTTAAAAGTCTATTGGTAACTTTGATGAACAAAATTGCTGGACTTCAGGGTCAAAAGTCTGGTTGTAACTGTAGTGTGCCCTATAAGTCTGTCCCCTCGTCTGATCTTCTGATGGATTCCACAAAACCCAGTCCCCTCAGTATAGGTGACAAAATGACATCTTCCTCTACACACAACACCGTTAGGTGTATTAATGATAATTCCCCAACATGTGGCAGGAATGGTAGGTTTGTTTCTCAATCCATGTCTTCCGCATATGAGCGAATGTCTCAATCAGGTGTTAATAAGGGTGGATCAATTTTTGGACGGGGAGATATAGATATTTCACGTCCAAAAACTTCTCAGTTAAATCCAGGAGGAACATCCTCGGTAGTAAGCTGCTGTGTTAGTCCCCGTCCAGCCACTAATCCTGATCATATGACATTATTGCAGACGCACGTCCCTAATCAAAGGTCCAGAAGGAGGAGGGAAGTCGCGACTATCTATTTAACTAGGGTACCAAAGCTACCTCAGGGTAACAGAGAGTCGAGTGATTCACTAATTAACAAAGTGATTCACTGGATTCGTTCACAGAGGAATTGCCTCTCTGTTATCCGGTCTGATATATGTGAGGCCCACAGACATAACCAGTTAGGGTCAGAATTTGATTACATCTCGATTCTCTTCAATGATTATAGTCTAGCTAAAGATCTCCTGGCCTTTGATGCACGGACACGCACACTATGTATTGGTAGGGTATCGAATCTTAGACTTAGCAGTCAGCCGCCTGGGGCCCCGTTATCCAGAGAATGTTGTATATCCGGAATTATAGCAGCTGGGGCTATTCCCTCCCCAGTTAATTCTGTTACTTCTAAATATGAGAACCCTTCCCCCTCACTCTCTGAATTGGACTGACTGTCTGCCCCCTGTACAGTGCTTCCAAAAACAGTAAATGATGTGTGTCAATTTATAGGGATTTCGACTCCTGCCCTACCTATGAGAACAAAGTCAATATCTCCACCTCCTAAAATTAACATCATGTCCTGGAATGTAGCTGGAATCAAGCAAAAGCTGGATGACCCGGAATGGGTAAGCCTTGTAAACAAACAAGATATCTGTCTCTTCCAGGAGACATGGACTAAAGAACAGTTATCCTTACAAGGCTTTACAACCTATTTCTCTGCTGCCCAACCTGCCTCTGGTGGATTTGGAAGACAGATAGGAAGTTTAATGATTTTACTGAACAATAAGTTAGAATGTGATCACTCTGTGATAAAGTTTAACTCCTTTGATCTGCTGGGTGTGCAACTTACATTCCGTCCTGGCTTTAAAATGATAGTTCTGAATATTTATGCTAGATCTGTTCCCCGTGGGTCTGATTCAATTGTTCTTTCCCAGTTGACGGACTACATAGACGTTTTGGACCCTTCAGTTTTTCTGATTATAGCAGGTGATTTTAATTGTTCTTTTGTGTTGGACAACTCCATTAGCAATCTGACTACTGAGGAGGACGAACATTGGGGTATTCCCCAATCTAAAGAAATGGTACTTTCGCCTGTTTCCTGTGTTGCATTCCAGATGTCTTCCCTTTGCCTGAACTATGGCCTGAGAGAATGCAATGGCCGCACTAAATCTGACTCAGAGCGAGCCATTACTTTCAAGCGAGGGCTTTCCTTTAGTACTATTGATTACATTCTTTTGGACATTAGGCTATGGTCAAGTTCACTTGATATGGAAATTTTACCTCGCTTGGATAGTGATCATAATCCTTTGTGTCTTGTATTGACTAATCATGCATTTTTAAGAGTCCAGCACTTAAGGATTACTAATGTTCCATTCCCTCATTTGAACCATAGACGCTCTAGGGTCTGCTGGCCAAAGGTTGAATGTAACCCGTACTTAATTGGGGAAATGTATTCATCTTTTTTAAAACTCTTTGTAGATTATGAAGATCAAGAATCCTCGGATATTCCTATTATGGCGATCCACACTAAGATGGTCGATTCCCTTCAGGGTATCTTCTATAAGGAAACTTCCTTTAAATTGAGACCCGCTGACACCCTTCGCAGGGACTGGTATAATCAGGATTGTGCGCAAGCAAGATCCACCTTAAAAGAGGCTGTTAAAAATTCTACGCATGCGGCTATCAAAGAGGCTCGTTGTAGGTATGCTAATGCCCTGAAGCGAGCGAAAAGAGACTGGGAGAATGAGACATGGCAGAAACTGCTTGCAGCAGTCCAAAGTAAAGATGATAGCTCTTTTTGGCGGTTGTTGACCTCTAGTTCGAATAGGGGTAAGGATGATATTGGGTTGCATATACAGCCCGAAAGATGGGTGTCCTACTTTTCTGAAATCTATGCTTTGCCTGTACAGCAAGCTCTGGAGGACCCTGCACATGTCGAGTGTTGGGCTGCTAATAAGATCTCAACTGAGAGAATTGTTTTTACCTTAGCTGAAACCACAGCTGCTATTGATTCTCTGAGGCCAGCAAAAGCCCCTGGCCCGGATAAGATTCCAGGGGATTTGTTCAAATCAGAACCTAAGATATGGGCATGGTATATCAATTTGTTGTCCAATGCCATAGCAGCTGGCAGCCCTATTCCAGAGTCTTGGCATGGTGCTGAAATAATACCGATCTACAAAAAGGGTGATACAGGGTTGCCTGTAAATTATCGACCAATTAGCCTTATTGATATCCTTCAGAAGACGTTTGCCAAACAAGTCTTAGTGAGGCTTACTGACTGGATTCAAGACCAGCAAATTTTATCTCCCTTACAGGCTGGGTTTCGGCCCAAAACTAATACTATGGACCAAGTTTTCAGGCTGTCATTACTGTTCTGGAAGTATGTCACCTTATCTAAGCAAAAACTCTATGTGGCTTTCGTAGACTTAAGATCTGCATTTGATCTTGTCCCAAGAGAGAAACTGTGGGAAGTATTGTACAAAATTGGTATCCCAGGGAACTTAGTGCATTTAATCCAAAGATTACATGAAAAAACATTTGCACAAGTAAGATGGGGCAATCAGGGGGAACTCACAGACAAAATAGACATCAAGAGAGGAGTGCGCCAGGGTTGCGTTCTTGCCCCAACGCTATTTACACTGTTGATCAATGAGGTGGTGCAAGTCGTGTCCAATTGTCAAAATGATGCCCCATCTTTGAATCACCATAAAATTCCAATTTTGTTATTTGCCGATGATTCTCTCTTGATCTCCAGAACCCCTATGGGCCTCCAGGTACTCATGGACAAGTTCAGTTCGTTTTGCGGTGACTATGGTCTGGAACTTAACCATAGCAAAACTAAACTCATGACTTTGGGTTGTGGCCCCACTAAGAGATATTCAATATTTTACAATGGAACGCCCCTAGGTCTGGTAAGCTCTATAGATTACTTGGGGGTGAGAATTAGCAACAATCTGCATTGGGGGACCCAAATCGACAAAAGTTTGGCTCGCCTGGTACAGTCATCTGGAGCCATTCTTCGTTTTCATAAGTCTACTTCTGAGAGAGTGATTACTCCAATTATTAAAATTTATAGAGCAAAGGCACAAAGTGCTGCGGTCTATGGGGCAGAAATTTGGGGGTCCTCAAACACTGGCAGGCTTGCAGTGGGGGAAAACAATTTCGTGAGGTCTACTTTGGCCGGCCCTCGCAGTACCCCACTGCTGCCATTGTTCTGGGACCTTGGCCTTTCACGCATCACAGATGTAGTTGCCCTACGACCTCTGCTTTTTTGGGTCCGTGTTTGGTCCACCCCTGAGTTATCTACATACAAGGAGTCTATCCAAGACATCTTGGATAGACCAAATGTACTCACCATTCCCTGGTTTAATCACATCTCTAAATGGTTTCACAAATTGGGTCTTAGTGAGCTATGGAGTCATCCAGAAAGTATAAGGAAGGAGCAGAAGAATCATTTGAAAACTGTATACTGGACTTACGTCAGGGAAAACTATCTGCTGTGCCCTACTCACGGCAGATTGACCTCACAATTTTTGGATTTTAAATGGTATCCGTCTTTTGATTCTTTTATGGATATAATTCTTGACCCATTAAGTAAGAGTTTATATATCCAGTTCAGATATGGTTGTCTGCCTCTCAAATCATATGGCAGTAAGTGGAGTGCAACTACAAGATCTGATTTATGTCCGAGCTGTACCCATAATCCAGAATCCATTGTACATTTTATGTTTTTATGTCCTGCCTATTTGATTGCGCGTCGAAAGTGGTTACGGCCAGTGTGTAGAAATATGGGGGTAAGACATTGTATTGTTGCCTTAAGAATTCTGATGAGGGAAAGTTCCCCCCCCCTTGCCCTGTGCGGTTAGTAAGTACATTACAGCTGCCTGGCATGTACGTATTAATCACTTGGGGAAAGTTGCTGATGCGGAACTTACTTCCAAATAAGGACAACATGAAAAACTGACAATGGAATGTTTTAGTCATCAAATTTTAACCACACACCTAGACTGGAACAAAACCCCATGATTAATTTAAATGACAGTCAGTAGGAGATTAGGTGTTTGGTTTTTATGTGTTTTAAGGCCGTAAAGGATGTTCTTTTTTATTCCTCTTATTTCCTTTTTAACTTAATTTTTACTTATCTTTTATCTTTCTACCGGTGGTTGTTTTGCTTTTAGGGTTGAAAGTAACCAAAAAAGCTATGTATGTACAAATACAACTGTGGGAGAAAACAATTTTGCGAGGGCTTTGATAGCGTGCCCCCGAAGTACACCACTGATCCCAATGTTTCTTGATTTGGGGCTAAACCAAGTAGCTGATTTAATTTCCCTATGACCTCTATTATATTGGATAAGGATTTGGACCACTCTGATTTGGATTTATACAAAGCATCATTGCTTGACCTGCTAAAGAGACCAAATGCAGCTATTATTCCTTGGATTAAATATGTGTCCAATTGGTTTTGTATCTTGGGGTTCGGAGATTATTGGGAGAATCCCCAAAAATTAGTGAAATCCCATAAAACTGCTTTGAAATCAGCTTACAGGTCCAATGTATGGAACAATTATATTTGTTGTAAATCTCATGGTCGATTAACTAATCTTTTTATTGATTTTAAGTGGTTTCCGCAGTATGAATCCTATTTAGATATTATACCAGATTTATAGGGCAAAGGCTTATGTGCTAGATTCCGTTTTGGGTCCTTAGCAATGTTGTCTTTAACTTGCAACTGGGGGCCAATCACTACTTCAGATATATGTCCGGCTTGTGGCGGTGCCCCGGAAACAGTTGAACATTATGGGCCTCATTATGACCCTGGCGGGCGGCGGAGGCCGCCCGCCAGGATGCCGCCCTCCAAAATACCGCGCCGCGGTCAAAAGACCGCGGCGGGTATTACAAGTTTTCCCCTGGGCTGGCGGGCGGTTGCTGAAAAACCACCCGCCAGCCCAGGGGAAAACAACCTTCCCACGAGGATGCCGGCTCGTAATCGAGCCGGCGGAGTGGGAAGGTGCGACGGGTGCAGTGGCACCCGTCGCGTATTTCAGTGTCTGCAAGGCAGACACTGAAATACTTTGCGGGGCCCTCTTACGGGGGCCCCTGCCGTGCCCATGCCATTGGCATGGGCACGGCAGGGGCCCCCAGGGGCCCCGCGACCCCCCTACCGCCATCCTGTTCATGGCGGCTTTCCCGCCATGAACAGGATGGCGGTAGGGGGGGTCGGAATCCTCAAGGCTGCGGAGGATTCACACGAGCAGCGGAAAGTCAGCGGGAGACCGCTGACTTTCCGCTTCTGACCGCGGCTGAACCGCCGCGGTCAGAATGCTCGTTGGAGCACCGCCAGCCTGTTGGCGGTGCTCCCGTGGTCGGTGGCCCTGGCGGCCACCGGCCGCCAGGGTCAGAATGACCCTCTTTATGTTTTTTTGCCCTACATATTTTTTTCCACAGTCAAAATGGATTTGAAAAACCTGTTGGGAAATGGGGCTGAAAAATTGCAGTATAGCAATAAGGGTTTTAAAAAAGCCATAGATCAAATTAATTAATTTTAGCAGTCAGCAAGTTTTTAGTGGCAGCATGGCATATACGTGATCACCATTTTAATCAAGGACCCATGAAGCGTGCCCAGGCAGGATTTTAGATGAATACTTTGATATCACATGTATGTATCTATTTATGTGGGTTTTTTTTAAATAAAATTATTTAATTATTGTACAGATAAATGGAACACTGAAGTCTCGGCTGGCAAAAGTATGTTCATCTACAGAACTGAAATGGGCAGATGCGTAGCCTCTTGTCCTGATGAATATGTGCAGCACATCTGACATAAAGACAGGCTTGTCCCCACATGAGATCATCATGGAAAGTACTATGAGATTGCCAGCAGTGCCTGCAAATGCTCTTGTGAACATTACAGAGGCAAAGGACTAGCTGATGTGATTCGTTCTTTGTCTTGCCAGGTTGCAGAAGCAACTGCGTAACCGCAACAAGAACTTTTTCACGACCTGACTTCTGGTGCTTGGATGTTAGGGAAAAAGCATGTAAGAAAGACATGTTTGAAGTCGCATTGAAAAGGCCACTACCAGGTTGTTCTAGTGACAACAACTGCTGCAAAGTGTGCTGGTTTCCCGAACTGTAACTATGCGAGCCACACACGCAAAGTTCCATGTCCTCTTGATGAAACATCATCTGCACTCCAAGGGTTGGTTACAGTGAGAGAAGGGTCCAGGGTAGCCAAGCTTTGGGGACTGGACAAGTGGCTAACAAGGAGTATGCACGATCCGGTGAAAATCTGAGTGCATCATCAGTAGTTGAAGGTACAGGAGGGTCCAGACCGAGTCAGGTGACTTCTGCTAGCTCAGAGCACTTTCAAACCTGAGCCCTGCCAGAGAAAAGAGTTATAACCAGAGATCGGTGGCCCGAGAAAAGCCCAGAGCCAGTGATAAAAGTGCCTCCTACTATAGCTGAAATAACTGAAGAATCAGATCCATGTTTCAGTGAAAGTGAAGGCCGTATGACAAGGAGGTCAAAGAGACAAAGAGTGCCAAGTCGAAGATACACTGCTCCTAAATGGACTTATTATGCAACTGATGACTAGGAGAACGAGTTTGCTGCCTTTTGTGTTAACAATTCGACTGCAGCTGAACATTTTGGAACTTGATATTTCTTTGGAAATGAACTTTGAAATCTCATTGCCGCTTGATGAACAAGGACATTATTTGCTGGAGGCGCTAATTAGATGGTTTATTATTGGAGGCATTTGAACTTTTAGGAAGAGCTTTTAAATTTTTGTAAATAGGAGAGACTCTTGATGAACCTTTAGGATTTTTGTTTTTGAATAAACTGTTTTTGAATTTGCTGCGAAGTAAAGCCGCTTTTGCATTTCTAATTTAGATTTTTTATCTTATTTTAATTAGAAGAATAATGTGGCTTGAAACTGAATCTAGACAAGCCATGAAATCTGATCAAAGTAAGAGGAGATAATGTAAGTAGGTGTGTGTGTAGGTTTAGCAATAGTATGTGCGATTGTGATTATTTTGATGATTATTGGATTGAGTTTGCCAGTTAAGAATGAGAGTGAAACAACTTCAATCACAAGTGCCCAGAATTTAGAAAATTCATTCAAAGATCGCCTGTATGGAGATAAGAGGCTTTTACACACAGATAGTTCTAAGGGAGATTTGACATCAAATGTATATTACAAATTATTATATGAATATATTTAAACCATGGATTCTGATACTGTGATTGCTACGTTTGCACACAAATCCCTTCATCAGTGCAGCAAGGAATCACTAATCACAGTTTGCAACTAACATGCGGAATTTCTTGTAGTCTGTTATTAACTCTATTAGATAAGCAGGAGTATTACCAATACTACTATTCAAAATATGATCTAGTGTTTTCTTTAATATCTATCATGAAGCACCTGAGCAGGATTGCTCAAATGAAAAACATTGACATCGTGGGAGGAATCGTTGAGCCTACTTTGACTTTTGGAACTACATATGCCAACAAGAATAATTTGACTTGCACACTTAGTTCAGTAGAAAAAGAGTTCATTGGACAAGTTGATGACACAAGGAGGGCAATGAAAGCCAAAATAGAAAAGGGAGTTGTTTTGCAAAATTGGGAAAAAGCTGCAACACATTCAGTGTCTGAGAGTCAAGGATTCTTAGCTCTAGATTGGCAACATGTAGGGAAATTAAGTGTACATAGAGCAAAGTCAAAGACAGACAGACATTTTGAAGGTACTAGTGAATGTAGACATGTTTTTGTTTTCAAAAGAACATGGACCTTTATGTTTGAATGGACAGGATACCTCCATCCAAGATGTATATTTTAGTGTGGGGAAAAAGGCTTATTACAAATTGCCAAAATGCTGGTATGAAACATGTTACCTGGGAGTAGTTTTTCTGAAAAGTTATCATGTGGACAACAATAATAATGTCTCGGATGAGAAATCAAACTCCAGAATTAAAAGAGGAGCAAGTGCCTCAGAGATATTTTTGGTGCCATAATTCCATCAGTGGGAGTAATCTTGAATGATCTCAAGATTAGGAAGTTGTCAACCATAGTAAACAAACTATCTACTGACACTGCAGGAGCTATGGTGTTAATGGATACAGAGATGGTTGCTGTGAGATTTTGCAAAATCATCTTGCATTAGACATTTTACTCGCAAAGGATGGCTGAGTCTTAAACAGTTACATGCTCAACATTGTTGCATTTACATACCAGACAATTGTAAAGAGTTAAGACAGTACATTGCAAACATGACTGACTTGAAAAGAGACCGGCAAAGTCTGACAGCCACCGGTGCATGGTAAGCTTTGGAAGTGTTTTTTTCATCCATTGGAAAATGATTTGGAAACATGGGAAAGCGAATAGTAGGAACCATCTTGAGACCTCTGTTGATTGTGGCTTTGTGTGCCATAGTTACACTTGGATTTTGCAAGCTAAAGAAGATATTGAATGAAAAAAGAGCCAAGAATAGGCAGAAGAAAGAGGAGATAGAAATGGAGACTAGGAGAAGCATTTATTACTGTAACCTCAAGAGAATGGAGAATTACAGCAGACCTCAGCAGAATAAGTCATCGAAATTCTGAATTGTCTCACTGAAATGAGAATTTGGCCTTTTGTGATGGCGTATTTCAACATCAAAGGAGGGACTGATAGAGCGTACATTTTAGTGCTGTCCTTTGTGTCACAAAAGTCATCAGACTGTGACAAGTTTTATTTTATGAAAGCAAAAGAATGGGAAAACTAAGGTAGAAAGCTGCACTGGCACACATTTAAATGTGCAATTTCTTATATTTCAAAGTTCGACCTAGGTGCCTTTTGAGTTAAATCACATGCTAGAAGGTTAACATTGATGTCAGAATGTAATTTAGACTCTAAACTAACAGCACATGTAGTAATGATATTGCAGGTATTGTGATAAATTGAAGATTTAGGAGTTTTAAGATGTGTGCATCATGAGAAAAAATGCAGTTCTCTGTTATACCTACTGGAATGCAATGGCGAAGCTTTTCATTTAACTTGAAATGTATTATTCATATTAATCATGCCTTGCTAATGCTAAATTTATTTGTTTATATTTTATCTGTGTTTTATTCAAATGTATTAATTAGATTTAAGGCCATGATATTTGTGTTAGCATAATTGCGGCCTACAGAGCTTGCATTTTGTAGTCATGTAAATGTGTGAAATTATTTTTCATAACGATTTCGCTCCTATGAGAAGCCAAGTCCTTTTTTTATAAGCTCATTGTTAAAACGGGGAGAAAGTACCCATTTATCCTTGAAATTATTACAGTGCTGGAACATGGACTGAGATCATATACATTTGTTCAAAACCTGTTTGGAGTCACACAGAAAGGAGATGTTCTCAAGACAGACTTGGGAAATTGTCACACTGTTGCAACCTGGAGTGTGGTGATAATTTTTGATTGGATGCCTATTTAACGTAATATCAACCGACACCTTTGACAAATCAGAATACTTCATGCGAATTGATATATCAATGGACATTCAAACTTTGGTCAGTCCAGTCTCAGTTGCAGTCCTGTACAGCCCTAGACGCTTTCTTGATGCCTGCAAATGCCTTGTTAACCAGATGCTTTGCTGATGAGGATTCCCTTAATGTTGTACCTTTGGTGAGGTATCTTCCTCTCTGCCATGTGCCACTGCCCCTTGAAATGCCTTTTTAGGTTAGAAACTCCACAATGCCGACACTTTACTTCTTTTTTTATTTAGTTACTGATTTGTAGCCCAAGTACTTTTCTAAAGTAATTTTGTCCTTTTTGTAGTTTTTTTCCCTGAATGTGTTTCTCCCACACATGTATTTGCCAAATTTGGTAAGCTCTAGGATTAGCCCTTGCCCAGCCAAATATTATTGACTCTGCTAAATTTGAATTGACTAAAGATTGTAAATTCTGTATCCCAGATATCCTTATTGAGTTCATGTATTATTCTTCTTGAATGCCTAGTATTATTAATGTTATTTTGTCTGAATTTATTTTGTCGCCTTTCTTGGTGATTATTTATCCTTATAATTGGGTTTTGTGCATTGCATACATGACTTTTAGCTTCTGTTTGTAATAAATCTTTTAACTTTATTCGTTACTGGAGTTCTCCTTCCACAGCCACATTGGTGTAGTGGTGCCTGAATTGTTGGGGTGGTGATTACATTTTGTTGATGGTTCACCACATATCTTTCTGAGTTCAAAGGTCTGTTGACCTTGTTGGCCATTTGATGTCTGTGAAGGATGAAAAATACACCACTCTCCAACCAGACAAAGTCTTATGTGACTACAACATGCTATTTTGTCACATTCTGCATTAGTTTGCTTACTAGATGGCTCAATTTAACCAGGACACACCATCTGAGTACTAGAACTTCCTCTGACAAGTCATTGTTTTCAGGTGTTCCAGCCAACAGAACAAACTAAAATGATCAAAGACCATAAATGTGAGCATGTGCAGCTTTGTATCTGTACAGTCTAGACTGAAAATAAGGCTTGATTTATTTACTGGCCCATACGCCCGTAGGCCAGTGGCATCCTAGAATAGAACATTGTGGCAGGTTTTTGCGGTCATCAGGTAAAACTGTCGGGAGAGCAACTGAGGATTGTGCAACATCTTGCGGATATAGACTGAGTAGGGGGTGAGAAGCGGCACCAAGCTGAGAAACCTGCAAGTGCAGGGTTAAAACGGGAGACAGACAAGAAAACGTTAGTGGGGTTCAGTACTTAGGGTATGGGTTTCTTCAGACCAGAGGCTAGACATGGCTGTCAAATGGAACTAGTTCAAGCCATATGGAATGCTTCCCATTAACAAAGAGGGTTGATGAAGCTGCTTTTCTCATTGTTGAAACTTTTGGGGCTTGCACTTTGCAAAGTTTGTGAAAGATTTTTTATTTATTTTGCTAGACGACCACAGTAATGGTGTGGTGTACAAATAAAAATACATGGAGTGGATGAGATTCGGGGAAACATCTACAACCTGTGTGGGATCTCTTTGATGAGGCACTAGCAGTTGATAGACATTAGAACAAGGGTATCCAGTGTTGGTCCAAGAACACTTCATCCGTGTTTTATTTTTAGGATAACCAGTAACTATGCAAACCATTCCTACTTAGATTCATTATATGTCAATTTACTTCATGAAGAAAGGGTCATCTTCTCACCAGCTGGAACACAGGTAGCACAGACGAAAATGGGATGGGAAAATGGACACTGAGAGTGCACACATGTATAAATTAAATAAAGGGATACATGACCTGCAGGTCACAAATTGTTTCAGAAGGGAGGATATGACTCACAAAGCTTTTTGAACACTTCTGACATTTATTCATGAAAAACGATGTATAATCTTATGCATTCTTTAAAATTCTGGTGCTGCTATTAAGAGTATTGCTGTTTTGTTTTATTTTAAACATCGTCTCCGATTTGCGTTTGTTTTGCTCAAGAATAGTAGTTGTAAATAACTACTTTAACTAAAGTCTATCAAGCAGATGATGATCTATGTCCTAAGAAACTTCTTTGGATTCCGTGTATGACAGAGGATGACCTATTTCCATCCCAGACTTTAAATGCCTCAGCTTCACAGTCACCAGAAGCTGAAGAAAAACAATATAAAAAAATATTGATATTGCTCTTATAATTTGAGTTTACAAACAGAGGATTGTGTTTATGTACCTAGGCTTGACTAAGTTTATTTTTTCACCCATTATGTGAGAAATGGTGGGCCTCATTTACAACAACTGATGCATCAATCACAATGTGCCAGTTTGCATGCACTATCCTGCGTCCCCCTAACGATACCATGGTGGTGCTGTATTTAAAATACAGCACACCATGGCGCTCATTAGCACAGCTGCATCAGAATTTCTGACGCAGTAGTGGTGCTTTGCCAGACTTGCGTCAAAAATGTTGATGCTAGTCCTGCAATGCTAAGGGGGCCCTTTTGAAAACAGCACAGCGTCACTTTGACACCTGCCCTGAGCAGGCGTTAAAAAATTACACAGTGAAATCTTGTAGATTTCACTGCGTCATTCCTGTCGGCCCCCTAGTGGGGGGATTGCTCCCTTGCATACATTATCCCTGACGCAGGTGTAATGTTGCGCAAGGGTTTACATAGAGGGGCTATGGCCCCACTGCACCAGTTTGTACATATGGCGCAGGGTGGGGGGCTGTTCTGCACCGCCGCGGCATAATACAAATGACGCTATGGTGGCACAAGGGGCTTGTAAATGAGCCCCTGTATCTACTATTTGCTTTCAGATTGCCTACTTTTTGACCTCTATAAAGGAGAGGTAGGTCTAATGAACTAGTGTCAGCCCCTATATGCTCTTTTCCAAATAATTTCCCCTGCATCTCCACTGCAACATTACTGTTGAGACACCACTTTGGCCAGAACCAGATCACTTTGCTGGTACTTAATATTTATAAAAAAAATTATTTTTTCATAAATCTGTTTATTATTGGTTTTTTTGTTTAGCTTACATTTCACATCTTGTCTTGATTAGTGATTATTACAATACAGTGTATTTTAGCGCTTGATGTTCATATTGTTACATAATTTTTAATACAGCGGTATCACATTTATACTACATTCGTTACGTTATGTCACTGCAATTGTTCTGTTGTTAATCACAGTTGCGGTTCTTGTTAGGGTAACATTGTTTTGTCCCAAGTGTCAGATTGTTGCGCCTGGCTGAGAAAAATAGGGGGAGCAGATAATATGATTTTTATATAGATTAACCTTAAAGTGAAGAAGAGTAAAAGAAAAGAGGAAGATGTGTAACAATAACATTGGCCGATGTCCACACCTATGGAATTCATTTAAGTTTCGTTGTTTTCATGTCGGGTTGGGGATCAATTGTGACTAATCAGTTTGCAGGCAGGGGAGGGTCTTTGTGGAAGTCGTTGCTTATGTCCTTCTCGGTTCTCAGTGTCTTAGTTTACTCAATTGTGCTGTGCGTTCTATTCCCTATGTGATGTGATCTTCTCATTTGTGGATGTCAGTTCGCTTTAGTCTAATCTCTCCCCTGTCGGGTGTGATTCCGTGTTATATAGTTGGAGTAAGAGCCCCTCCCAGTTGATGGAGATCGGGAATTGTCGTAGCCCTAGGGTTTCTTCACGTTTGATTGCTAAGTTTTCTGCTCCCGCCCATACCCTGAGTGAGCGTCTCCAGGCCTGTATCGGTGGAGGGTCTGGAGACTTCCACCTTTGGGTCACCAGCCGTTTCGCGACAATTAGTCCTAGGTCTATGAAACGTGTCTCTGCTCTGTGTTGCTTGCTTCTTGGGAACAGTCCTAGGATGCATGCCTCCCATGTAAAGGGTATTTGTTGTGTTATGCAAGTTATTAGGTTGTCAATCACCGCTCTTCAGTAGGCGCCTAGGCTAGGACAGGACCACATCATGTGCAGCATGTCCACTCCAATCTCACGGCATCTGGGGCAGGCCGTATCCTGACGGTTAAAGTACTTGTTTACACATGCAGGTGTAAGGTAGGCTCTGTTCACAATATAATACTGGATTAGTCTGAATCGCGAGTTACGTGGTATGTTGAGGTGGCCTGACATGGCAGATCTCCATTTTGTTATTGTGATGGGTTCGCCCGCGTCTGTTTCCCATGCCATACGTAATGTATCACTTTTGGCGGCAGTTTGGATTCTCAGGGTGTCCGCTAGCCAGCTGCCCTGGTGTTGGCCGCAGCCCATCACCTGTAGGTACTGGACCAGCAGGTGGGTGGGCGGAACCGTTGTGATGTCTCCCCACCTGGAGCTCAAAGACCTCACCAGTGAGGAGTATAGGAGGAATTGGCCAGATAGGAGCCCCATTTCTTGGAGCTTGGCAAACGGTAATAGTCGGTTGCCGTCATATATGTCACCCAGTGTATGTAGTTCTAGCTCATGCCGTGAGTGCAGTTCTATGTCTGATGTGATCCTTGTGCCCCTCGGTGTGCCCGCCAGTGCCAGGGCGGGTGCGAATGGGATCATCGATCCCGTAAGGCGGAGTGATCTATGATAGCATTTGTGGGCTGTTTTAAGGAGCATTTGTCGTGGGGTTCGGGCATGTGTGAGAGGATGAAATAAATGCTGTATTTGTTGGAGCGAGTATGGTCCTGTCTCTGTTGCTGTATCTGCCAGTTGTTTACCAGCCAGCCATCTGGATATCCACTGAAGTTGGGCTGCCAGGTAGTAGTGCTCCAGGTTGGGAACCGCTAGCCCGCCCTTGTCGGTTGGTAGGTACAGTTTTTCAGGGCTACTCTGCAGCGGCCATTGTTCCATATAAATTCTCTCAGCCCTGTTTCCAGTGTCTTAAAGAAGCTGGGGAAGACATAATGTATTAGGTTAGTGAAGAAGTATAGGAGTCGCGGGAGCACCACCATTTTAAGGAGTGCTAATCTACCCGCCACTGATAGTGGTAACGTTCTCCAGAAAGCCATTTGGGATCTAACTGAGGATGTTGCTTTTACTAAATTACCCTCGAATATATCTTCTTCGCTATGATAGACTTTGATGCCCTGGTATCTAAATGTGTTTAGTTGCCATGGGACTGGACTTTCGGCTAGGGTGAGTCTCGGGTCTGGTAGGGTTGGGTCGAATGGGAAGAGGCCTGACTTAGACCAGTTAACCTTAAGACCTGACATCTGCGCGAAGTGTCGCAAGAGCAAGCCAGCCCTTTGTGGAATCTGTGTGATGTCTCTAAAATATAGCAAGAGGTCGTCAGCGTAAAGTGACACTATGTGTAGGCTGTCTCCCAAAGGTATTCCCCAGTTGGATCCCTCCTCGCGTAGGGCGGCCGCTAGTTCCATTGCGAGTGAGAATACTAACGGTGAAAGGGGCAACCTTGTCTTGTGCCTCTACTTACCCGGACTGGTTCTGATATCGCGGAGCCCAGACCCACCCTTATCGTTGGTCTGGTGTATAGTAGTTTAATTAGGTGAGTGAAAAATGGTCCCATGCCATATTTTTGCAGCACTTTAAACAAGTAGGGCCATTCCAGGGAATCGAAGGCTTTCTCCAGATCAAGGACCAGGCAACCCGCTCGAGGCCAGGCCCGCTTAGCATATTCCATCATCCGGAATAGTCTCCTGATATTCTGGGAGGTGTCTCTGGCTGGTACAAATCCGTTTTGGTCGGGGTGTATCAATTCCGGCACGCTTGGCGCCAGTCTTGTCGCTAATATCTTAGCTAATATTTTATAATCAGTATTTAGCATTGCTAGCTGCCTGTAGGAGCCCATGTCTACTGGGTCTCTTCCAGGCTTGGGAAGGGAGACCAGTAATGCCTCCCTTTGTGTGTCCGATAAGTGGCCCTCTTGTTCGGCTGTTTCGTATACCTGGAGTAACTTGGGCGCTAGGTGCACCGCAAATGCTTTGTAAAAGTCGACTGGTAGCCCATCGGGGCCTGGTGTTTTACCTGAGTTGAGGTCTTTGATACTGGCTTTGATCTCCTCGAGGTCCAGAGGTGCCTCGAGGGTTTCAATCTGGTCGCTTTCTAGGTTTGGGAGTTTCACTTTCGTAAGAAATTCCGCACTGGGATCTTCTCCAGGGGTTGTCTTTGAGGTGTAGAGCGCCGTATAGTGTTTTACAAATTCAGTTTGTATCTCTGCGGGTGTGTATACTATCTCCCCTGTTTGTGAGTGAATTTCTATTATCGGTTTTCTCTCACAGTCCTGTCATATCAGCCAGGCGGGTAATTTACCTGCTTTATCAGCTGATGCATGAGTTCTCGCAGAGTGTGCGGTGTAGTTCAGGCATCTCAGACGCTCTAGTAGTGTCTGGTGGTCTGTGTGTAGTGCTGCTAGTTTCGCCTTTTGCATTTGGTCGTTAGTGACTTGGGGGGTCATTCTGACCTCGGCGGTAAAAGGCGCTTACCGCCGGTCAGAAGCCCGCCATAACACCGCCGCGGCCGCGCTAAACCGCCACGGTCATTCTGACCCGCAACTTGAAAACCTCCAAAAACCCGACATCCACAAAAGTCCGCCACACCAAAGGTCAGCGAAAAAATGGCGATGACCAAACCTCCACCGTCACGCCAACAGAAATACGCCCATGCCATTACGACCCACGAATCCACGTGGCGGTCTTTCAACCGCGGTATTCTATTGGCGGTACACACCGCCACGGTCGAAATAGACACACCTTTACAAAACATCCCCACATTGGTCAATTTGAAACACACACACCTGAGATGCATATACACACCACTCCCACACACCCAATACAAAATAAAACACACACCCACAAACCCCTACGACAACAATTGCGAATCAAGGACAGAGAGAGACAGCACTGCTTAGAGTAGACCATCACACCGAGGCAAATCACAACATCACCCACACAATTACCACGCACAAAACACCATACACCACCACACACATTACACTCCACAACACATACACCACCCTTCACCTCATCCACACCACCCCATGGCACCCCAAAGACACCCCAGGTTCTCTGACGCAGAACTCAGGGTCATGGTGGAGGAAATAGTCCGTGTAGAGCCCCAGCTATTCGGGGCACAGGTGCAGCACACCACAATAGCTAGGAAGATGGAGCTATGGCAAAGGATAGTGGACAGGGTCAACGCGGGGGGACAGCATCCACGCAATCGGGATGACATCAGGAAGCGATGGAACGACCTACGGGGGAAGGTGCGTTCCATGGTATCAAGGCACAACATTGCGGTGCAGAAGACTGGCGGCGGACCCCCACCTACTCCCCCAGAATTTACAGCATGGTAGGAGGAAGTCTTGCACATCCTGCATCCTGAGGGCCTCGCAGGAGTATCTGGAGGAATGGACTCTGGTAAGGCAAATCTTAACTACTACTTCCCACCCCCACCCCACCTGCATGCCAAATCATACCCCCACCCTCACCCCCACCCCCATCACACCAACTCCTTGCAAAAGGCTCACCATCACAACCCACCCATCCAAACACCAAGCCCTGCATGCGACCACAAAGCATGGACACCCATCACCAAAGCATGCCCACTGCACACACACATCACCCCCACAAGCCACCCTCACAAAAGCCCCCACAAGGGAATGCCTGCACTTGGGTACACGGACACCCACCCATCACACGAAATGCCACACACAGAAGCTATAACCATACCTTAATACCCCTGCAGGACCCGAACGCCACCACACCGCCACGGAGGGTCCAGAGATGTCCATCCCACCCCCAGATGAGGCCCCCAGCGATGACAGCAGCTCTGTCTCCCTGGAGCCAGACGACCAGCCCGGCCCATCTGGGACCTCTGGACAGTCGGTTCCCCACAGACAGCCACAGGCTACACCAGACCCAACCCCCTCTGGGAACACCAGCACAGCTCCCACCCAGCGGGCCCATGCCTCTGTCTCCAGGACACGTCAATCAGCGGTGTGTCCGCCACTACAGGGCACCCAGGTTGACCCACCACCCCAACAACCACAGGGACCTGGGGGCAGTGGTAGTGGGCACACCGTCCAGGGGACAGAGGCCCAGGAACACAGGGGAACTGGGAGGGCTGCTGTGCGACAGGGGGGGGACAGGCCCAGGGAACCCACTCTCCAAGAGGCCCTCTCCACCATCATGGGAGCATACCACCACTCCCAGGAGATGATGGCGACGGTACTGGCCAGGTTCCAGGAGATCCAGGCACAGCAGGAGGAACGGTACATGGGGTTCAGAGAGGAACTGAGGAACATTGGTTACGCAATGGGGACCATCGTCCTGGCCCTCAACCAGATAGTCACCACATTGCGGGACCATGTGGCACCCCAAAGGGCCCCTGTCACTAGCCCAGGCCAGGAACAGCCTACTACCTCCGCCGGCGCTAGTGGACAGGAGGCCCCGACACAACGACAGTCCACCAGAACCCCACCTCCTGCTGAAGAAGAACCACCCCGCAAGCGGAACCTGAGATCTCACAAGAAGACAGAGTAGGATTGCAAGACCCCCGCCAGCATATGATACCCCCTGATGTCATCCCACTGTCCCACATTGTCACCCTGTCCAACCTTGAATTGCCCCTGCTCCATCCTTCCACAGGCATATGGACAATGCACCTGTGCGACTGAGAACTGGACTCTGCCATGGACATTACTCCACCCCCACCCATCCCCGCTTCCCAATCATTTACCTATATGTAGCACTTGAAATAAATCACTCATTGCACTTAAAATAGCAGGAGTCTGCTTGTATTTTTCACAAATGTATTACACATAACGGTGCAATTATGTTCAGTAACATTGTGATGACAACATACCAATGTCAATAAGCTTTAGTCCATGGGCAAACAAAGCAGTAGTCACGCAGTCGGTCATACAGCTCTGAAAAGGGAAGGGAAAGTCACAATTAACTTAAAAGGAACTGGGGGGAAACACAGACAGTAGAGAGGCAGGAGGCCTTAAGTAAATGTAAATTGGGGTGGCTGTTTCTTACCTGTGTGCTACTGAAAGTATTGTTGTATGACTGTATCCCTGTTGTCCGTGTCGTCCCCGTCGTCTTCCTCCTCTTCACTCTCCACAGGCTCCACAGCTGCAACAACACCACCATCTGGACCATCCTCCTGCACAAAAGGCACATGGCGTCGCAAAGCAAGATTGTGAAGCATACAGCAGGCCACGATGATATGGCACACCTTCTTTCGTACATTAGGGATCCACCAGTCATATGTAGGCACCTAAACCTGGCTTTCAGGAGGCCGAAGGTCCTTTCTATGATCCTCCTAGTTCGCCCATGGGCCTCATTGTACCGTTCCTCTGCCCTGGTCCGGGGATTCCTCACTTGGGTCAATAGCCAGGAGAGGTTGGGGTAACCAGAGTCACCCAATAACCACACACGGTGTCTCTGTAGCTGTTCCATCATATAAGGGATGCTGCTATTTCTCATAACATACGCGTCATGCACTAACCCAGGGAACTTGGCATTTACATGGGAGATGTACTGGTCTGCCAAACAGACCACCTGGACATTCATCGAATGATAACTTTTTCTGTTCCTGTACACCTGCTCACTTCCACTGGGGGGAACCAAAGCCACATGGGTCCCATCAATGGCACCAATGATGTTGGGGATATGTCCAAGGGCATAGAAATCACCCTTCACTGTAGCCAAATCATCCTCCTCAGGGAAAACAATGTAGCTCCGCATGTATTTCATCAGGGCAGACAACACCCTCGACAAAACCTCAGAAAACATAGGCTGAGACATCCCTGATGACATGGCCACTGTTGTCTGAAAAGACCCACTTGCCAAAAAATGGAGTACTGACAGAACCTGCACCAGAGGGGGAATCCCTGTGGGTTGGCGGATGGGGGACATCAGGTCTGGCTCCAGCTGGGCACACAGTTCATGTATAGTAGCTCTGTCAAGTCTGTATCTAAGTATAACATGTCGTTCTTCCATTGTCGACAGGTCCACCAGCGGTCGGTACACGGGAGGATTTATCCTTCTCCTCGCAAGTCCCAGCAGACGGTGCCTAGGAAGGACAACATGGAGCAGAAAGTCAAGCAAATCACAGGTTTGTTCACACAGCTTGCACAGTAAAAGAATCGCAATGCATTGAAAGGCTTGTATGAGTGGCAATGCACGGCCTAGGCCTGTGTGACGCAGTTGAAATTCTGCCATGTGGGCCCTGGAAATGGCGGCTGCCTGACCTGTGAAGTGTGACAGTGGGATGTGAGGTCAATGTGCTGGCGTGGCACACCGTGGCGGTAGGCGGTCGAAGACCGCGGTGCGAAGCCTCATTGGTTAACATTGCACCCTATGGGTTTCATGAGCCAATGACGATGTGCGCCGGCGGTCGCGCTACGCACCGCCGCGGTACGCACCGCCGCGGTACGCACCGCCGCGGGTGAGACTGCCATTTTCTATCTGATTAATCACTCGAGACCTGATCATCCACATGAGAGGACCTATACTGCAAGTGCTGCTGTGACCTCGGTCTGGGAGATACTATGGCTGCTGCGACTGGGGAAAGGGCCCCTGCCTTCACTTCCGAAGAATTGGAGAAACTTGTTGATGGGGTCCTCCCCCAGTATGCGCTACTCTACGGTCCTCCAGACCAACAGGTTAGTACACAGGGTGCACGCTGAATGGGCTATGCCTGTGTTGAGTGGGGTGGATGTAAGATCGTGGGGAGGGGAGCGAATGAGGAGTGCAACGCACGACAGATGGGAACATGTGCCACATGGCAAGGTTGGGGAGGGGGGGCCACTCACATCGACCATGCAGAAAAGTGATGATATTTTCTTTCCCACCCTGTACATGTCAAATAGGTCAGCGCCCATCAGAAGATCGACATTTGGCGTGCCATCGCCAAGGACGTCCGGGCCCTGGGGGTCCACAACAGACGGGGCACCCACTGCCGAAAGAGGTGGGAGGACATCCTCCGCGGGACCAGAAAGACCGCCGAGTCTCTGCTGGGGATGGCCTCCCAACGTAGGAGGGGTGCCAGCCGCCAATTGACCCCCCTGATGTCCCGGATCCTGGCGGTGGCCTACCCCGATTTGGATCGCCGCGTGAGGACATCACAGCAGACACAAGGGGGTGCTATCTTTGTGCGCAGTTGAGGTGTCTGGGTTGGGGAGGAGGGCTGTGGGTAACTCAAGGCCAGGGCGCTTTCTGTAGGCTAGTCCC
This sequence comes from Pleurodeles waltl, assembly GCF_031143425.1. Lineage (NCBI taxonomy): Eukaryota > Metazoa > Chordata > Amphibia > Caudata > Salamandridae > Pleurodeles > Pleurodeles waltl. Next base: position 1,215,406,053 of record NC_090440.1, read on the forward strand.
CTCCGTTAGGCATGGCCCTGTGCCCCCGCCCCCCACCTCTGTAGGGTGCCAAGTACAGCTATCCATGCTCCTGCATCACCCATGTGTGCATTTGTCGTCCATAGACCTGTAGGCCTAGTCACAAGAACTGAGTAGTGTACCCCGATTGCGCAGCGTAGTGCAGGGGGCTTCTGTGTCTTTCCTCTCCGCCAACGGTGTTGACAATGCATGCACTCAACCTGTCTTCATTTCTCCCCCCCACCCATTTTCTTTGTCTTCCTATGCATGTGTGCATTAGCATCATCAGGCGGAGGAGAAGTGGCATCGGCTCACGAGGGAGCTGCATCTCACATGGCCCCGGAGGGCCATGCAACCGACTCAGAGTTCACCAGTGAGACAGAGGGCGAGGGGAGCTCCACAACGGGGACCCGTGGAGACGTCAGCGACACCGACACGTCCTCGGAAGGGAGCTCCCTTGCGGTGGCGGCAACATCCTTGCCCACCGCCACAACAGGTACAGCCGCCACCCAGCGCACCAGCCCCGCCCTCCCAGCAGCCCCTCAGCCTTCGCTCCGTGCCCGCTCGCCCAGGAAGGCGGGCATCTCCTTCGCCCCAGGCCCTGCCCCAGTTACCCCTGCTGCCCTCAGTGAGGAGGTCATTGACCTCCTCCAGATCATCATTGTTGGGCAGTCTACCCTTTTGAATGCCATCCAGAGTGTAGAAAGGGAGGTGCATAGGAGCAATGCATACCTGGAGGGCATTCATTCGGGTCAGGCTGCCCATCAGCGATCGTTCAACGCTCTGGCCTCAGCACTGACGGCAGCCATTGTCCCTGTCTCCAGCCTCCCTCTTCTAACTCCCTCCACCCAGTCCCAGTCTCCTGTTCCTCTGCCTATCCCATCCACACCATCAGACCAGCCTGCACACACCTCAACACCCAAGGGCAGCTCATCCAGACATAAGCACCACAGATCCCACAAGCATTCACACAAACAACATCCAGATGCAGACATGCCAACAGTCACTACCACCTCTGTGTCCCCCTCCTCCTCGTCTCCCTCCTCCCTCCCTGTGACGTCTCCACTCACACCTGCATGCACACCACCATCAGCCAGTACTTCCATCACCAGCACACCCTCCATTACAGTCAGCACACGTGCCGTCACCACCCCCACTGCCATTTACACGTCCCCTGTGTCCTCTCCCACTCTGTCTGTCACCCCCTCTTCCAAACCACACAAACGCAGGCAGCCACCCACCCAACAGCCATCCAACTCACGACAGCCTCCAGCCCAAGCACCTGCACCCAAAGACAGCACACTTGACTCTCCTACAACCACATCCTCTTCCTCCACTCCCATACCCACTGCACCTACCCTTCCCATTGCTCCTAAAAAACTTTTCCTCTCCAAAATTAACCTCTTTGCATCACCTGACCCACCCCCTCCATCTGGTAAGAGTCCAAAGAGCACCTCAGCCACCACCAGCCCTGCATCTAGTATCACCATAGTGCAGGGCTATTGGAGTCCACCAGCTCCTAGGGAAGGAACATCGGCCAGCAGCAAGGGGACAGCCAGCCCACCCCCTGGGAAGAGGACAAGAAAAATTAAGGGCCGGCGCGAAAAGCCTGAGACGGCTGCTACCAAGGAGAGTGGCCTTGTCCCGTCACCTGCCACATCATCTAAGGGAGGCAAGGGCCAGAGAGCTGCAGCGAAGGAGGGCAAGGGCAGCAGGGCGGAGAAGACATGCAGCAGGCGAGCGTACCAGGAGGGCCCCACCAGCCCCATACCGGGTGTTACGGACGACACCCACGGGCCCAAGACTCCATCACAGGAGGGCCCCGCTACCGCAAGGTCGGAGGGCGACTAAGCGGGGAGTCTTGGCCAGGTCTGGCTCCCTTGAAAGACAGGACAAGCACCGCTGAACAGGGCCCCGCCGTGAAGAGCACCGCTGAACAGGGCCCCGCCAAGACAGGCACCGCTGAACAGGGCCCCGCCGTGAAGAGCACCGCTGAACAGGGCCCCGCCGTGAAGAGCACCGCTGAACAGGGCCCCGCCGTGAAGAGCACCGCTGAACAGGGCCCCGCCGTGAAGAGCACCGCTGAACAGGGCCCTGCCGTGAAGAGCACCGCTGAACAGGGCCCCGCCGTGAAGAGCACCGCTGAACAGGCCCCCGCCAAGACAGGCACCGCTGAACAGGGCCCCGCCGTGAAGAGCACCGCTAAACAGGGCCCCGACGTGAAGAGCACCGCTGAACAGGGCCCCGCCAAGACAGGCACCGCTGAACAGGGCCCCGCCGTGAAGAGCACCGCTGAACAGGGCCCCGCCAAGACAGGCACCGCTGAACAGGGCCCCGCCGTGAAGAGCACCGCTCCGCTGTGCCCTTCCTGTCAAGCACCGCTCCGCTGGGCCCTTCCTGTCAAGCACCGCTCCGCTGGGCCCTTCATCTCAAGCACCGCTCCGCTGGGCACCGCCGTCTCAAGCACCGCTCCGCTGGGCCCTTCATCTCAAGCACCGCTCCGCTGGGCCCTTCCTCTCAAGCACCGCTCCGCTGGGCCCTTCATCTCAAGCACCGCTCCGCTGGGCCCTTCATCTCAAGCACCGCTCCGCTGGGCCCTTCCTGTCAAGCACCGCTCCGCTGGGCCCTCCCTGTCAAGCACCGCTCCGCTGGGCCCTTCATCTCAAGCACCGCTCCGCTGGGCCCTTCCTCTCAAGCACCGCTCCGCTGGGCCCTTCATCTCAAGCACCGCTCCGCTGGGCCCTTCATCTCAAGCACCGCTCCGCTGGGCACCTCCGTCTCAAGCACCGCTCCGCTGGGCACCGCCGTCTCAAGCACCGCTGGTCCATTGACAGTGCCGGTTCTGTGTCGAGCAGGTGTACACGAAGCACTCTGGGCACCATGCCTCCTCCAATACCAGTGGAGTCGGTTATCCATCTGATGGACTGTGGCTTTGCACTCCCCAGGATGGTACAGTGGGCATGGAGGCCCCTCGTGGATCTGGCGTCGTGGACTCATGTGGCTGAGGTGCCCCCCTTTCCCTTCCCCCTGAGGTGCCTGTTGTTTTATCATCTGATGCCCCTGCAGTGTTCTCTCCAATGGTATCCGGTCTCCTGTGTGGGCTTTGCCCATGTGTTTGTACACATTGGCCCACGGACTATGGATATTTAACGGACTGTGCTGGACTTATTGACTATGTTTATACTTTGCACTATGTTCATTATTTCTTTTGTATATTTCATATGGCATATTTACCATGACTTCAATGAACCTATTTTATACCTAAATTTTAAACTTCATTTTAATTATGTCTTTGCATTCTTCCGGGGGGTTTGGGGGGTGTCACTCTGACTTGTTGCTCTGCATTGGTGTGTAGGTATTGGGGGGGTGGGTTGGGGGGTGGGTGTATCGCGTATGTGTGTGCACGTAACCTTTCCTCCTCCCCCCTCCCCTGTGTCGTAGGTGCAGTACTCACCGTTGTCGTCTGCGCCGGCGTTCGTACTCGTGGTAGATGAGCAGGTAGACAAGAGCTGGTAGTATGTTTAATTCGGGTTCCATGCTGTCCAGATTCCTTGTGGAGTGTGTGGAGGTGAGCGTTTTCCCGTTCGTAGTCTGTTTCCGCCGTGTTTTTATTGGCGGGGCTCCCGCCCCGGAAAGGTGGCGGATTGGTGAGTTGTGATAGGGTGGGCGGTACATTGTCTGCCGCCTGCCTGTTGGCGGTGACCGCCGCGCTGTTTGTAGGTCCCGCCGTGGCGGTCGGAGTGTTGAAGTGGCGGGCTGTGTTGGCGGTTCCCGCCAGGGTCAGAATTGCATTTTTTGGACCGCCTGCCTGTTGGCGGGTTGGCCGCCGCTTTATCACCGACCGCCAGGGTTGGAATCACCCCCTTGGTCTTCTGACTGCGGTAGGATCCGCTCTATTCGGGTCAAGTCACATTCAACGGTTTTGCGCATGTTGCATTGAGCTCCTAGGCAGTGTCCTCGGATAAAAACTTTGAATGCGTCCCATTCAATTAGTCCCGAGGTAGCCGTGCCTTCATTTTGTTCAAAATACTCTAAAATTGCAGTACTTAATGATGCTCTGAAATCAGCATCTTCTAAGAGTTCTGGCCTCAGCTTCCACGGGGGATAGGTGAGTGGGGAGATCTCCAGTACAACCGCGCTATTAAGGGGTTATGATCTGAGTGTGTGCGCCGCATATATACCGGGTTCTCTACCACTGTGGCAAGATTCGCGGTGCAGAATATGTAATCTAGGCGTACATGTAAGGAATGCGGGGCGGAGTAGAAAGAGTAAGTTCTGTATTCTCTGTGTCCCTGTCGCCATATATCTATTAATTGCCATTGTTGAGTCCAGTTTGCCAGGCCTCTCGAAGCAGCCACCACTGGGGATGTTGGCAGCGGAGGGAAGGAGCGGTCTAGTTCTATGTCCTGCACGTAATTGAAGTCTCCTCCTAGTATCCATGGAAGTGTGCTCCAATGTGCTAGGTGGCGCGATAGGGTGTGTAGAAAGGTAATTTGGTCTGTGTTTGGGGCGTATATTGATCCCAATATAACTGTGCGCCCTGCTAGTTTCCATTTGATGAGTACATATCTACCCTGCGGGTCTATGATCTGTTCTTCCGCCGCAAAGGGGGTGCCTGCCCTAATCCAGATGAGCGCTCCCCTGGCATATGCAGAACATCCTGTCGCGTATAATTGTCCTCGCCAGCGCTGGCGTAGTCGGGGGATTTCCTGGTCTATTAGGTGTGTCTCTTGTAGGAACGCCAGTTGAATTGAGTGTCTTTTAAGGTAGGAGTAGATGGCACATCGCCGCTTGGGGGTATGTATACCTCTTACATTCCAGGTAATTGTTGTGTATGTGGCCATGTGTTAAGTGTTGGTTTTTTATGGCGTTTCGCCCACTTGTGTCCCCTGTGTTGTGTTATTTCGTTCGTTTTCCGTTCCCGGCTGAAATTTGTAAAGATTGTGTATGGCCGTTGGCAAAAACAGAACTTAGTTAATACTACTAGAGCAGTTAAACAACGGGTCACCGCCCAAACATTGCAACAAAGACAAGAACGTACAAGTGCGTGTCTATACATTTTGAGGCTCCACTGATAGGAGTGTAGGGGTGGGCCAGTTGTGCCAGGAGATGATGTAGTCTTAGGCCTTGTGGTCCGGCTGTGGCGGATAATTAAGATGATAGGTGGGAGCGCAGGGGGACCCCCCAGTGTATTTGTTCATCAAGAAGGAAAACCAGCAGTAATATAGGTGGGGGGGAGAAGTAGAGGTAGAGGGGCTGATCAACGGGCATCGCCCGCCCTCATCTTCATCTGCGCGTTCGTAGCCCCCTCATGGGTTGGCTTAGGCATTAGTTAGTTGTGTAGGCTGTTTGCTCGCCTATTAGTGCGATTCGTGTGAGTGTCTCGGATTGATTGTTTCTGATAGAGTGATATGACTTTGCTTTGTACAGGAATTATTAGAAGATTTCATCCGCAGTGGCTGGTGTCACAGGGGGTCCTTCGATAGGGCCCGATTCTGATAGGTGGTCCGGCGTAGGGGGATGGTCGCTGGTCATTTGTGAGAGTTCCGTGTCTGATCCAGAGCTCGGGGGGATGTGCCCATCGCTGTCGCGGTGTGTATCGCTTCCCTTCTCTCTCGAATTAGTTGTTCCAGGTCTGGAGCACATTTGGTTGGCCCTGTACGAGTTACGTTTCTTTTCCGGTCTCGTTTGTTTTGGCTGCGCTTGGCCTGGGGTGTTCGTTCAGTTCGCTCCGGCGTATCGCCAGTTGAGAGTCCTGTCGATTCAAGCCAGTCCCATGCTGCCTCGGGGGTGGGGAAAAAGTGTGTTTTGACTTTAGCCACTACTCGAAGTTTAGCTGGGAACAGTAGCGAATAGATGAGGTCCCGTGATCGTAGCTTACGTTTCACAGGTAGATAAGAGGCCCTGTCCCTCTGTACTGCTAAGGTGTAGTCTGGAAACAGCAGTATTTCCACGTCGTCTATTCTGGGTGGGGGCGCAGCTCGTATTGTTCGTAGTATGATGTCTCTGTCCGCAAAGTGGAGGAGGCGTATTATGAATGGGCGCGGAGTGCTCCCTGGGGGCCTCACCCGGGCCGGGATCCAGTGAGCACGTTCCACTGAGAAAAAAGGAGTGAGCGCTCCATCTGGCACCAATCCTCGCAGCCAAGTTTCCGCGTAAGCCGGCAGTTCTCGACCCTCCATGCCCTCCGGTAGATTTACCACTCGTATATTATTTCTTCTGGATCAGCCTTCTGTGTCTTCTTCCCGTCGCTCCAGTTCTGTTACTCTGGCTTGTATGTCTTCCATTCCGGTTTTCAGTTGGGTGGTCGCAGGCGTTAGCTTCTGTATTGTGGTTTCAATCTCTTTGGTTCTGTCTGATAGTTTGCGGTGGTCCGCATGTAGGAGGGTGAGGTCGCTCGCTACTCTATCTATCTTGGCTTCTAATGATGTGCGGGCGCGCTCCAGTGAGTCTCCAATGCATTCCACCGCAGCGAGTACCGCATCTAACTTCTGGTTATCTTGAGTTGGGAGGTCTGGTGCTTTCCCAGATCCAGCTCCCGAGCGGAGTCGTCCGGCTCCAGCCATGGTTTAGTTTGTTGAGAGGTTAGTTTAGTTTCTGGTCGTCACTCTGCTCTCAGTTTATTTGCGCACACACTACGCACTATGGGTTAATGTCCATTGGTGAGTTGTTGAGGGGGTGCGCCGTGCGCCGCCAGTTCTCAACTATTAAGTGAGGAGCTTCTCTATTATCAGTCTATCTTGGATCTTCAGCGTGGGTTCCGGGTCGTGTATAGATTTGCAAGGAATCACTTTTGGCGGAGGCGTCTCTGTAGTATTTCATTCGTCTTTAGTCTCCGGCAGGTCGCGTGGCTTCAATGTTGTGTCCCTCCTGTTGAGCTCCTTTTTTTGATTAGGGGAGGATTGGGCCCGCTTGTCGGGGGTGAAGGGACCGCGACCCCGCGACAGCACGTGCAGCCTGGTCGGTTAGTGCCTCCCTCCGGGTCACCACTCCCCGCTCTCGAGGCGCCCCATGCGTCCCCAGGGGTTCCGGCCGGCATAGGAGCCCAAGCTTCACTGTGGGTCTGTCTTAGTGGTTCTAGCAGTCGTGAATGGCCAGTGAGTTCAATTTTCTGGGCCTGGTCGCCTCGTCCCCGCTGGGTGCGAAATGAGTGGGGAAGAAGAGGGAATCAGGGGGTATCCCTTTGGTGTTTCATGCAGCAGCTCCCATGAAGGGCCTATGCACAGTTCCTTTTTTTATTTTCCTTCCCTCCTTCCTCCTTCCTCTATCTCCTCCATCCTTAAAGAAAGGAGGGGAAGAAAAGAGGTTGGCGACCCGGGGAGGGCTCCCAGCTGCTGCGTGTCACTTCAATAGGGCCCCCTCTCACCTTACCACTGGTCCGTCCAGTCATTCAGGGCCCCGTGGGCATTTCCAGGATACGGCTGCAGTGAAGGGATGGGAAAGGCCTTGATGCCGCCTCGGCGAGGCGTCGCGTTATTTTACTGTTTCGTGGAAAAGGGGGGGGGGGAGGGGGTGCCCTCTCTCACCGGTTGCTCGAGGGGTCTTCGGCGAGGGGACCAGCAGAAGTCCAATCCTTGCGCGCGGCTCCGGCCGCGCTCGCCGCCTCCCCTCACTCGCGTCTCCTGCCCCTCAGCTCCGCCTCGTGGCGCGTCCCGCACGATCGCGGAACTGCTCGGGAGCCGAAGCCTCCAAGGGGGCGGCTCCAGCCCAGGAAGCCCCAGCGCGTCCCCCGGGTCCAGGCGGCCGGCGTGAGACGTCGTGCCCCCCCTGTGCCCCCACCTAGGCGCTGTTTAAGCCGGTTACGGCGCGGAGCTCTACCAGCTGTCGCCCGCCATGTTAGGTGGCTTAGCCACGCCCCCCTTAATATTTATAAACATTAATAACCATCACACTATAAGTTAACCACAGAGAATAAGACACCCAGTTACACTTATTTCAGTACGAAAGCATTGATAAAATTTCAAATAGGCTATATTTGAGATCGGAGGTTCTTTAGAGCAAATCAGAGGTTTAGGCAACTGAAGAATTTCTATGACTAGAAACTTCTTACACATTTTTTGGTTACACCTTGATTGTGAAGCACTCTTGCCTTTGAGGCAAGGGGTGTGTATTTCCCTAATTCACACTGATGTCTAAAGTCTAAACTTCATCACATCATTATGCCAGGAACAACCTTTATTTGCACATGCATGGGTACTTGCAATGTTTTTTTTAGTTAAGTTTCCTAGTCACCTAAACTTGTTGATGGTTGCATTAGGACATACACATCTGTTAATAAATTCCAGTCTCTGATTCTAGTAATGTGGAAGTTTTTAGTAGGGTTTTGTCACACTCAATTTATTCGAAAGATAATATTTTTTTTATAAATCACCCATGGACTTTAACAATATCAGTGAATTATAAACTGACCTAGGCCAAGCTAGTTTTCAGATGTATGGAATAAACTATGATTCATTTAACTCATTTGTATCAGTTTTGCTTCTTTGTTTCGGATTTAGCATTACAATGCACAATTTACAGAATAGTAAAAGCTGTCATGTTGGCAATTTCGGTAAGGAAATACGGACTTTCTCCTCCTCCCAAGCCTTAATCTTTGTGTGATGTAAATATGGTTGAATAGATACTGATTGTTTAACTCTGAACAGAATTTTGGCTAAATGAACTACTCTTTCATTGTTAAAGTCTTTTGAGAATGGATCTGAGGTGTAAAGCTTTGGATATTAAAGACGATTCTGCCTTTGAAGGTGAGACAGTAATGGTGCTCAGACAAATTAAATCTGCATCACCTTCCTTATGTGATTTTACTATCCTTGATAATTCAAAGTATGTTTTGTGCAATGATTAAAAGTTTATGAATGTCTTTAAACTTTATTTCGGCCACCACGGCCATAACAGTACAAAAGCCATACAAATACATGAAATATAAATGTCAATATTAACATGCAATCGAATTCCAAACAACAAGTTAAAAAAAAAATGAAAATATGGATAAAATCTACAGCCATGTTACACACCATATAAATGAGATGATAATAGAAACAACAGATCTAGAAGGCAACATTGAGTACCTTACAACATCAGGCCTTTTCTGATCAGAGTAAATTTTTTGTTTTAAGAAGCCACATAGCACCAAGATGGCAACAGAAATGGCTAAAACTGGGCAAGTGTCCATCCTGAGACTATGAAGAGCAGTTAAATAGCTGCGAATACCTACTAGTGAACAAGATGGGGAAAGCCATTTCTTGCTAGGTGAGGCATAAGCTGGACGAACAAATAAAAAATGGGATAAGTTTTGATCATGGATGTTACAAGCTGGACATATAGTTGCTCCCCCAGTCGACCACTTACAAGTAAATGATCTTAATGGGAAGGCCCCAACACGGAACTGAAAGCAGAGCTTTCAGAGAATCTGATCCCAAAATGCCTCATGTCTATTCTCACCTTTAAAATCAATAAAATCGCATGACAACTTCAAACAAGCAGCACCTCGCAATTCATCAGTGTCTCGCTCCGTCCAGTAGCTCTTTTTTAAAATCAATCTTAGAAGGAAATAAAGCAGCCTCTGGACAATCCTGTAGCTCACACAGCCTGAGTGAATACAACATATCTTTAACGCTCCTAAGCCAAGGGACTCTAGTGAAATTATCAGCTTTTAACACAGCCTGCAGGGCTACAAAATAGTGGACTTGCTCCAGAGGGGTCCAAACGTGCGTCCAATACAATAGAGGTTGCAATTTAGCTTTGGACTCTATCCATTTGATACCCAAGTCCTTAAAAAGAGGAATGAGTTCTGTAGATGGGAGAGTAGGTTCTTCACATAGTTGTTTTCTAATTTGGATAATTCCTGTACATTAGAATACCCCCATGGTTCTGCCCACAAAGGGTAAATCCCGAAGCCTTAGACTCATAGATCTGAAGGGACGGTTGTATTGGTTTAATGTGCAAGGCAAATAACAGCCTAATCAGGGCACCCGTGATCTGCTTTTGTTTAATAACCATCTTAGCAATATGTGGCTTCCAGGACATACTCTCCAAAATCATCATACCTAGATAAGTGAAAGATTTCACCATCCCAAGATAATATTCCCTTTGAATGATTTGTGAGGGCTGAATGACATCAATTTAGTTTTTGAAGTGTTGATCTCCAACCCACAAGTGTGACAGAACTCAGCAAAGCGTATTAGACGTTTCTGTAAACTACTCGGGGTCTCAGCGATGAACGGGGTGTCATCCACAAATAAAAAGACAGCTGTCCTATTTCCTGCACTTCACGCAGCCTGGCAGGTGACCCATGCCCAGTTCTCAACCCTGTACAAGCTGCAAAGGGGTGCCTGTCAATGGATAACATTTGTTTACTGCGAGGCTGTGAGGGAGAAGCTGCAGCACGGGAATAAGTTCAAGAACGGATTGCCCAAGAGCACACATTTTGCCAAATGTAGAGACTGTGAATAAAAACTATGGGGGTCATTCTGACCCCGGCGGCAAAAGGCGCTTACCGCCAGTCAGAAGACCGCCATAACACCGCCGCGGTCGCGGTAAACCGCCACGGTCATTCTGACCCGCAACTGGCAAACCGCCAAAAACCCGACATCAACAAAATTCCGCCACAGCAACGGCCAGCGAAAAACTGGCGATGACCAAACCTCCACCGTCACGCCAACAGAAATATGCCCATGCCATTCCGACCCACAAATCCCTGCAGCGGTCTTTCAACCGCGGTATTCCATTGGCGGTACACACCGCCGCGCTCAAAATACACACACCTCTACAAAACACAGCCACATTGGACAATTCAAAATACACACACCTGAGACACATACACACACCACTCCCACACACCCAATTAAATATAAAACACACACCCACAAACCCTTACGACCACAATTGCGACTGAAGGACAGAGAGAGACAGCACAGAATAGAGTAGACCATCACACAGAGGCAAATCACAACATCACCCACACAATATCCACGCACAAAACACCATACACCACCACACTCACCACACTCTAGAACACATACACCACCCCTCACCTCATCCACACCACCCCATGGCACCCCAAAGACACCCCAGGTTCTCTGACGCAGAACTCAGGGTCATGGTGGAGGAAATAGTTCGGGTAGAGCCCCAGCTCTTCGGGACACAGGTGCAGCACACCACCACTGCCAGGAATATGGAGCTATGGCAAAGAATAGTGGACAGGGTCAACGCTGTGGGACAGCATCCACGAAATCGGGACGACATCAGGAAGCGGTGGAACGACCTACGGGGGAAAGTGCGTTCCATGGTATCAAGGCACAACATCGCGGTGCAGAAGACTGGTGGCGGACCCCCACCTACTCCCCCAGAATTCACAGCATGGGAGGAGGAAGTCTTGCACATCCTGCATCCTGAGGGCCTCGCAGGAGTAGGCGGAGGAATGGACTCTGGTAAGTCAAATCTTCACTACTTCATTCCCCCCACCCCACCTGCATGCCAAATCATACCCCCACCCCCATCACACCAACTCCTTGCAAATGGCTCACCATCACAACCCACCCATCCCAAAACCTAGCCCTGCATGCGTCCCCAAAGCATGGACACCCATCACCAAAGCATGCCCACTGCACATACCCATCTCCCCCACAAGCCACCGTCACAAAAGCCCCCACAAGGGAATGCCAGCACTGGGGTACACGGCCACCCACCCATTACACGAAATGGCACACACAGAAGCAATAACCATACTCTTATACCCCTGCAGGACCCGAACGCCACCACACCGCCCAGGAGGGTCCAGAGATGTCCATCCCACCCCCAGAAGAGGCCCCCAGTGATGACAGCAGCTCTGTCTCCCGGGACCCAGATGACCAGCCTGGCCCATCGGGGACCTCGAGACAGTCGGTTACCCACAGACTGCCACAGGCTACAGCAGACCTAACCCCCTCTGGGAACACCAGCACAGCTCCCACCCAGCGGGCCCATGCCTCTGTCTCCAGGACACGTCAATCAGCGGAGTGTCCACCACTACAGGGCACCCAGGTTGACCCACCACCCCAACAACAACAGGGACCTGGGGGCAGTGGTAGTGGGCGCACGGTCCAGGGGACAGAGGCCCAGGGAAACAGGGGAACTGGGAGGGCTGCTGTGCGACGGGGGGGGGGACAGGCCCAGGGAACCGACTCTCCAAGAGGCCCTCTCCTCCATCATGGGAGCATACCACCGCTCCCAGGAGACGATGGCTATGGTACTGGCCAGGTTCCAGGAGATCCAGGTACTGCAGGAGGAACAGTACATGGGGTTCAGAGAGGAACTGAGAAACATTAGTTCCGCAATGGGGACCATTGTCGTGGCCCTTAACCAGATAGTCACCACACTGCGGGACCATGTGGCACCAAAAAGGGCCCCTGTCACTAGCATGGACCCAGACCAGGCTACCACCTCCGCCGGCGCTAGTGGACAGGAGGCCCCCACACAACGACAGGCCACCAGAACCCCACCTCCTGCAGAAGAAGAACCACCCCGCAAGCGGTACCTGAGATCTCAGAAGAAGACAGAGTAGGATGCCAAGACCCCCGCCAGCAAACGATACCCCCTGATGTCATCCCACTGTCCCACATTGTCACCCTGTCCAAACTTAAACTGCCCCTGCTCCATCCTTCCACAGGCATATGGACAATGCACCTGTGAGACTGAAAACTGGACTCTGCCATGGACATTACTCCACCATCACCCATCACCGTTTTACAATCATGTCCCTAAATTTTGCACTTTAATAAAGTCACTTATTGCACTTAAAAAATCTGGAGTTTGCTTGTATTTGGAACAAATGTATTAGACATAACGGTGCCAAAATGTTCTGTTACATTGTGATGACAACATACCACTGTCACACAGCTGCAGTCCATGGGGAAACAAAGCAGAGGTCACGCAGTGGGGCCCACAGCTCTGAAAACGGAAGGGAAAGTCACAACTCAGTTAACAGGAACTGGGGGGAAACACAGACAGTAGAGAGGCAGGAGACTTGAAGTAAATGTAAAATGGCGGGGTTGATTCGTACCTGTGTGCTACTGAAAATACTGTTGTATCACTGTGTCCCTGTTGTCTGTGTCGTCCCCGTCGTCTTCCTCCTCTTCACTCTCCACAGCTGCTACAACACCACCATCTGGACCATCCTCCTGCAGGAAAGGCACCTGGCGTCGCAAAGCCAGGTTGTGAAGCATACAGCAGGCCACGATGATATGGCACACCTTCTTTGGTGAGTACATTAGGGATCCACCTGTCATATGCAGGCACCTAAACCTGGCCTTCAGGAGGCCGAAGGTCCGCTCGATCACCCTCCTAGTACGCCCATGGGCCTCATTGTAGCGTTCCTCTGCCCTTGTCCTGGGATTCCTCACTGGGGTCAGTAGCCACGACAGGTTGGGGTAACCAGAGTCACCAATTAGCCACACACAGTGTCTCTGTAGCTGTTCCATCACATAAGGGATGCTGCTATTTTGCATGATGTACGCGTCATGCACTGACCCAGGGAACTTGGCATTTACATGGGAGATGTACTGGTCAGCCAAACAGACCACCTGGACATTCATCGAATGATAACTTTTTCTGTTCCTGTACACCTGCTCACTTTCAATGGGGGGAACCAAAGCCACATGGGTCCCATCAATGGCACCAATGATGTTGGGGATATGGCCAAGGGCATAGAAATCACCCTTCACTGTAGCCAAATCGCCCACCTCAGGGAAAACAATGTAGCTCTGCATGTATTTCATCACGGCAGACAACACTCTGGACAAAACCTTAGAAAACATAGGCTGAGACATCCCTGATGATATGGCCACTGTTGTTTGGAATGATCCACTTGCCAAAAAATGGAGTACTGACAGAACCTGCACCAGAGGGGGAATCCCTGTGGGTTGGCGAATGGGGGACATCAGGTCTGGCTCCAGCTGGGCACACAGTTCCTGTATAGTGGCTCGGTCAAGTCTGTATGTCAGTATGACATGTCTTTCTTCCATTGTCGACAGGTCCACCAGCGGTCTGTACACGGGAACATTCCTCCATCTCCTCGCAAGTCCCAGCGGACGGTGCCTAGGAAGGACAACATGGAGCACAGAGTCAACCAACCCACAGGTACGTAACCACAGCTTGCACAGAACACGATTCGCTATGCATTGAATGGCTTGTATGAGTGGCAATGCAACGCCTAGGCCTGTGTGACGCAGTAGAAATTAAGCCATGGGGGCCCTTGAAATGGCGGCTGCCTGACCTGTGAAGTGTGACAATGGGATGTGAGGTCAATGCGCTGGCGTGGCACACCGTGGCGGTAGGCGGTCGAAGACCGCGGCGCAAAGCAGCATTGGTTAACATTGAACCCTATGGGTCTCAGGAGCCAATGACGATGTGCGCCGGCGGCCGCGGTACGCACCGCCGCGGGCGTGACCGCCATTTTCTATCTGCCTAATCACTCGAGACCTGATCATCCACAGGAGAGGACCTATACTGCAAGTGCTGCTGTGACCTCGGTCTGGAAGAGACAATGGCTGCTGCGACTGGGGAAAGGGCCCCTGCCTTCACATCTGAGGAATTGGAGAAACTTGTTGATGGGGTCCTCCCCCAGTATGCGCTACTCTACGGTCCTCCAGACCAACAGGTAAGTACACTGGGACCATGCTTTGTGGGCAATGCCTGTGTTGAGTGGGGTGGATGAAAGATGGTGGGGAGGGGAGCGAATGAGGCATGCATCGCACGACAGATGAGAGCATGTGCCATATGGCAAGGTTGGGGAGGGGGGGCCACTCACATCGACCATGCAGAAAATGATGATATTTATTTTCCCACCCTGTCCATGTCACATAGGTCAGCGCCCATCAGAAGATCGACATTTGGCGTGCCATCGCCAAGGACGTCCGGACCCTGGGGGTCCACAACAGACGGGGCACCCACTGCCGTAAGAGGTGGGAGGACATCCGCCGCGGGACCAGAAAGACCGCGGAGGCTCTGCTGGGGATGGCCTCCCAACCTAGGAGGGGTGCCACACGGCAATTGACCCCCCTGATGTCCCGGATCCTGGCGGTGGCCTACCCCGATTTGGATGGGCGCGTGAGGACATCACAGCAGACACAAGGGGGTGAGTACCAGCACATTCTGCTATATTAGCGCACAGTGGAGGTGTCTGGGTGGGGGAGGAGGGCTGTGGGTATCTCTAGGCCAGGGTGATTTCTGTAGGCTAGGCCCCTCCATAAGGCATGGCCCTGTGCCCCCGCCCCCCACCTCTGTAGGGTGCTAAGTACAGCTATCCATGGCCCTGGGTCACCTATGTGTGCAGTTTCGTCCATAGGCTTGTAGGCCAAGTCACAATAATTGAGTAGTGTACACCGAGTGCGCGGCGTAGTGCGGGGGGCTTCTGTGTCTGTCCTCTCCGCCAACGGTGTCGCCAATGCATGCACTCAACATGTCATTTTTTCTCCCCCCCCCTTTTTTTTGGTCTTCCTGTTCATGTGTGCATTAGCATTATCAGGCGGAGGAGAAGTGGCATCGGAGCACGAGGGAGCTGCATCTCACATGGCCCCAGAGGGCCATGCAACCGACTCCGAGTTGACCAGTGAGACGGAGGGCGAGGGGAGCTCCACAACGGGGACCCGGGGAGACGTCAGCGACACAGACACGTCCTCGGAAGGGTGCTCCCTTGTGGTGGCGGCAATATCCGTGCCCACCGCTACAACAGGTACAGCCGCCCCCCAGCGCACCAGCTCCGCCCTCCAAGCAGCCCCTCAGCGTTCGCCCCGTGCCCGCTCGGCCAGGAAGGCGGGCATCTCCTTCGCCCCAGGCACCTCAGGCCCTGCCCCAGTTACCCCTGCTGCCCTCAGTGAGGAGATTATTGACCTCCTCCAGACGCTCATTGTTGGGCAGTCTACCCTTTTGAATGCCATCCAGGGTGTAGAAAGGGAGGTGCACCGGAGCAATGCATACCTGGAGGGCATTCATTCGGGTCAGGCTGCCCATCAGCGATCGTTCAACGCTCTGGCCTCAGCACTGACGGCAGCCATTGTCCCTGTCTCCTGCCTCCCCCCTCCAATTTCCTCATCCCAGTCCCACTCCGCTGTTCCTCTGCCTATCCCAGCCACACCTACAGACCAGCCTGCACACACATCAACACCCAAGGGCAGCTCATCCAGACATAAGCACCACAGATCACACAAGCATTCACACATGCAACATCCACATGCAGACATGCCAACAGCCACTGCCTCCTCTGTGTCCCCCTCCTCCTCGCCTCCCTCCTCCCTCCCTGTGACGTCTCCACTCACACCTGCATGCACACCACCATCAGCCAGTACGTCCATCACCAGCACACCCACCAGAACACTCCGCACACGTGCAGTCACCACCCCCACTGCCATTTACACGTCCCCTGTGTCCTCTCCCAGTGTGTCTGTCACCCCCTCTTCCAAACCACACAAACGCAGGCACCCACCCACCCACCCAACAGCCATCCACCTCACGACAGCCTCCGTCACAAGCACCTGCACCCAAAGACACCACACTTGACTCTCCTACAACCACATCCTCTTCCTCCACTCCCATACCCACTGCACCTACCCTTCCCATTGCTCCTAAAAAGTTTTTCCTCTCCAAAATTAACCTCTTTGCATCACCTGACCCACCCCCTCCATCTCGTAAGAGTCCAAACAGCACCTCAGCCACCACAAGCCCTGCACCTACAAGGACCATAGTCCAGGGCTATTGGAGTCCACCAGCTTCTAGGGCAGCAACATCGGCCAGCAGCAAGGGGACAGCCAGCCCACCCCCTGGGAAAAAAACAAAAAAAGGGAAGGGCCGGTGTGAGAGGCCAGAGAAGGCAGCCCCCAAAGGCACTACCCTGGCACCGTCACCTGGCACATCCACAAAGGGAGGCAAGGGCCCCAGAGAATCGGCGAAGGAGGGCAAGGGCAGCAGGGCGGACAAGTCCGGTAGCTGGCGAGCTGCCCAGGAGGGCCCCACCAGCCCCATTTCGGGTGTGAAGGAGGACACCCACGGGCCCAGGACTCCAGCACAGGAGGGCCCCGCAAGCAAAAGGTCGGATGGCGACTGAGCGGTAAATATTGGCCCGATCTGGTTCCCTGGGAACACATGTCAAGCACCGCTGAACAGGGCCCCGCCGTGACAAGCACCGCTGAACAGGGCCCCGCCGTGACAAGCACCGCCGAACTGGGCCCTTCCTGTCAAGCACCGCTCCGCTGGGCCCTTCATCTCAAGCACCGCTCCGCTGGGCACCGCCATCTCTGAACTGCTCCGCTGGGCCCTTCCTGTCAAGCACCGCTCCGCTGGGCCCTTCCTGTCAAGCACCGCTCCGCTGGGCCCTTCATCTCAAGCACCGCTCCGCTGGGCCCTTCCTGTCAAGCACCGCTCCGCTGGGCCCTTCATCTCAAGCACCGCTCCGCTGGGCCCTTCCTGTCAAGCACCGCTCCGCTGGGCCCTTCATCTCAAGCACCGCTCCGCTGGGCACCGCCGTCTCTGAACTGCTCCGCTGGGCCCTTCCTGTCAAGCACCGCTCCGCTGCGCCCTTCCTGTCAAGCACCGCTTCGCTGGGCCCTTCATCTCAAGAACCGCTCCGCTGGGCCCTTCCTGTCAAGCACCGCTCCGCTGGGCCCTTCATCTCAAGCACCGCTCCGCTGGGCCCTTCCTGTCAAGCACCGCTCCGCTGGGCCCTTCATCTCAAGCACCGCTCCGCTGGGCCCTTCATCTCAAGCACCGCTCCGCTGGGCACCGCCGTCTCTGAACTGCTCCGCTGGGCCCTTCATCTCAAGCACCGCTCCGCCCTTCATCTCAAGCACCGCTCCGCTGGGCCCTTCATCTCAAGCACCGCTCCGCTGGGCACCGCCGTCTCTGAACTGCTCCGCTGGGCCCTTCATCTCAAGCACCGCTCCGCCCTTCATCTCAAGCACCGCTCCGCTGGGCACCGCCGTCTCTGAACTGCTCCCCTGGGCCCTTCCTGTCAAGCACCGCTCCGCTGGGCCCTTCCTGTCAAGCACCGCTCCGCTGGGCCCTTCATCTCAAGCACGCTCCGCTGGGCCCTTCCTGTCAAGCACCGCTCCGCTGTGCCCTTCCTGTCAAGCACCGCTCCGCTGGGCCCTTCCTGTCAAGCACCGCTCCGCTGGGCCCTTCATCTCAAGCACCGCTGCGCTGGGCACCGCTGTCTCTGAACTGCTCTGCTGGGCCCTTCCTGTCAAGCACCGCTCCGCTGGGCCCTTCATCTCAAGCACCGCTCCGCTGGGCACCGCCGTCTCTGAACTGCTCCGCTGGGCCATTCATCTCAAGCACCGCTCCGCTGGGCACTGCCGTCTCTGAACTGCTCCGCTGGGCCCTTCATCTCAAGTACCGCTCCGCTGGGCCCTTCCTGTCAAGCACCGCTCCACTGGGCCCTTCCTGTCAAGCACCGCTGGCCCATTGGCAGGGCCGGATCTGTGTCGGCCAGGGCTTCACGAAGCACTCTGGGCACCATGCCTCCTCCAGAACCAGTGGAGTCTGTAATCCACTTTATGGACTGTGGCTTTGCACTCCCCAGGATGGTACAGTGGGCATGGAGGCCCCTCGTGCATCTGGCGTTGTGGACTCAACAGGCTGAGGTGCCCCCCCCTTCCCTTCCCCCTGAGGTGCCTGTAGTTTTACTATCTGATGCCCCTGCAGTGTTCTCTCCAATGGAATCGGGTCTCATGTGTGGGCTTTGCCCATGTGTTTAGGCCCATTGGCCCACGAACAATGGATGATAGCCAATATGGGCCGGACTTTTGACCTATGTATATATTGTTCATGATGTAATATATATTTCATATTTCACTTAACTTCAATTATGCTATAATATACTTCATTTTTAATCATCATTTTATTTTGTCTTTGCATTCTTCCGGTGGGTTTGGGGTGTGTCCCTCTGACTTGTTGCTCTGCATTGATGTGTGTGTTGTAGTGGGTGAGGGCGGGGGTGGGTGTGTGGCGTATGTGTGTCCCCGTAATTTTTTGCCTCCCCCTCCCCTGTGTCGTAGGTGCAGTACTCACTGTTGTCATCTGCGCCGGTGTTCGTGCTCCTGGTAGAGGAGCAGGAAGACAATGGCTGAGAGGATGTGTAGTTCTGGTTCCATGCTGTCCAGATTCCTCGTGGAGTGTGTAGAGATGAGCGTTTTCCCGTTCGTAGTCTGTTTCCGCCGTGTTTTTATCGGCGGGGCTCCCGCCCCGGAAAAGGTGGCGGATTGGTGAGTTGTGATAGGGTGGGCGGTACATTGTCTGCCGCCTGTCTGTTGGCGGTGACCGCCGCGCTGCTTATCTGTACCGCCGTGGCGGTCGGAGTGTTAAAGTGGCGGGCTGTGTTGGCGGTTCCTGCCAGGGTCGGAATTCCATTTTTTTTCCCGCCAGCCTGTTTGCGGGTTGGCCGCCGCTTTTACACCGTCCGCAGGGTTGGAATGACCCCCTATGTCTCCTGGTTTTACATGTTTCAACTAGCTCACTGGACTACAACTAGGGTGGCAGGGATTCTGATGGCAATCCCAAAGGACCTGCTACTATGCTGTGGTCCCTACTCATATTTATAAACAATTTTCATTTTAAGTCAATAGTGAACCCCATCTAATGGTGGTGACTGCCTACCCCAATTGGCAGGGGTTTTGTGAAAGTATTGAGCATGATTCGTAGTGCTCGCAATATTTTGATATTACAGGAAAAAGGCAGAAATAGATCATGAGGACTTTCATTAGGTCCTGAGGCATTAGGAGGTTCCTCGGCTAAATCTATGAGGGCTCTTGTTGTTTATCATTGGTTTTTCAGAACTCAACATCCAGAATAACTAAATGTAGGTGTTTTCATTACATTTGAATAGCACAGCTATTGATTGTAAACGTGTCACTCCACAGTAGACAATAGGGAGCAGTCGAAGCTAACTGCAAGAGGAGGTAATGGGAATAGACCTCAGTTATAGTACAACACAGTAATCACACTCAGAATCGGAATATACACTCGTTAACTGTCCGAGAGATGTGTTACAGTGATCTGATTTGTAGCACGTGTTTGTGGAATGAAGCACCAAAATGTGCTTTACGGATCATAGTTTACCCTGCTCCCCACCATATCGCTTCAGGCGCCTCCCTGTTTGCGGTCTCCTGGGAAGTAAGTGGTAATGGAAAGGTCCATCTTGCCAAGCCAACATATAATGATGTCAGCACGAAGGCAGGCACCATACACCCAACACACTTTATTCCACACAGGTGGTGAGTTGCTTATTAGAAAGAACATGTAAAAATATTCCCTTCGGTTAAAACGGTGATAAAAAGTCTATAACCCTGTTGGAGTGAAAAGCCGAACATTGGTACTGAAATGCGACATTAGTGACAGTTTTTTATGGCTAACTGCAAGGATTCCCAGGATTATATATGCATTTTAGGCGAGATGAACGGCGGACACCTGCGGGTCCCAAGTACATCACAAGGCCCAGTACGGAGACACATGGACTCTACAGTATTAAACTTTACTGTGCTTTAGGGCTGAAAGAAGGTGTTTTATTCATTTGCTGCTATCGAGCTACTTTTCCTCAGTGCCCTCAGTCAGCAGAAGTGTTTCTGTCGGCTGTCATTTTTTTATTTTACTGCAATGAAATGCAAAACGGGGAAATTGCAAAGTTGGTCAGTGTCGGAGGCTGTTCATAATGCGTCGTTTTTTCTGCTTAGTATATCTCAAGGCTGTATTTACAAGTAAATAAACTACATATGGCGCAAACCATGCTAACAAAATTGGTCGCTTGTGAAGGCACAAACAAGCATTGGCATCGCCATTAGCGCTTATCTTCGAAAGATGTTCTGACAAACTAATGGCTTTGCCAGAGCTTATTGCCAATGCTGAGCAGCATTGGCAAAAAAAATGTTTATTGCCTGTGCTGACCAACCAAATGGACATCATCATGCCCCAGCTTGATGATGTAAACACTTACATGTTTTCACACACTCTTTTATATTTTAGTTTACTTTTCCAAGATGACAAAAGCTCATCTTGGAGCGTTATTTAAACAAGTATTTGCAAATTCAATAGGTCTGGCTTACATCTGCTATTGTATGCAAACATAATTTGTGCATCACTATGCTTGTATGTATTTTCAAACCACATCCAGGCATATTGGCTTTCTCGATGCTTGTTTTTAGTGTAATATTCGCAGAATATTTACAGAATTACATTTTTCGAAATGTATAATTTAAGAAAAACCTATATACTACTTTTATCAACACAGAATTTTGACATTCTCATTATAAAGACTGCCCGTAAGTTAGCTGCTAGGAAGCCAGTCTGTTTTATCGTAATTAGAAAGGTTTAGGCGTGAGTGGTTGCTTATAGTCATAATCTTTGGGCTGTCTAGCAACATTTCTATTTTAAGGAATCTGGCTTCATTAATAATTTCGCTTTGCGAGGTGACATTCGTAGCTGATGTACCTTTTTTTCTCCCACACTAAAGTAAGGCTTTGTAAAGTTAGCATACATTTCTGTTTTCCTTTGCAAACAAATTGTTTTTTGATGAATATAGAATGAAGTGAATGCTGCCACTTAGTTAGTAAAGAAGTAAAGACTGTTACAATTAAAAGCACACTTTGTAGTATAAGAAATGTCGCTGTCGGTACTGTCTGTAATGATTAACATCATTAATATAAGCGCAATGTAAAGATAGCCGACCAAAAGTTAATAGTACACTTAAAATACACAGACATAGAAAATAGATTCACAACAAATGTCATGAGCTTTAGTGCCTTGCAAGTGGTAGAAATCGCAATATAGATTCTGCTAGGACACAATACATATTAATATGAAGTAAAGAGTACAATTAAATAAACCACAATAAATGATTATTTGTTTCCAATACACTTCAGAATTACCAAAAAATGTGCTTCATTTGTGCTTTACTAATTCTGATATATTCTGAAATACTTGCACAGTTCACTTAAATGATGTTGTGTGCTAGAACAAACTCTTTCCTACACCAAGAATCCAGCAAGGTTGTCACAAATATCCTCTCAATTTGAAGTCAAGGAATGAAAAGTAAACACCAAGCTCCCTCAGAAAACAGAGCCTGACATTTGACCTCTATCTTTGAAAGCAAAGCAAATGAGACAAGATAAGAACCCAATTTACAGGTCTGTTTACAGAAAGGAGAACTTGTGGAAGAATACAACAAAAAACCCACTCCAATTAATAAAACTAGAACTTAGTGTTAACTTTAATTAGATACAAAAACAGCAAAAATCATTTGCAGGGACTGGAGTTAGGTTGTTGCAAGATTTTCATAAATCACTGCCTTTTGCTCTTAAAAGTCTTAAAAGTTTCATAAATCACAACTTTTTACCCTTAGAGGTAGTCTATGAGCCTTAAATCTGAGGGTCCAGAGCAAAGACAAAGTTTCAGTCTGGCTGCAGTTTAAGTGAGGGTCAGATGCTGGCTCCGGGTTGGTCCAGGTGAAGCGTTTACCTTGGCATTTAGAAAAAAATCAGATTCTTTTTCTCATTGACAACGAGGTTGGTGAGGTTCTCTACAGCTTCAGTCCAGCCTTGGGTTCAAAGTCAACAGATATGCCAAGTCTGGGATTTCAGCAAAATCTTAGTTCTCAATGGCATTCAATGCTACCAATGCACCAGCAAGTAACAGTAGTCCATGAGCCTCTGTGCTCAGAAACCGTTATCTTTCGTTTTGGCTCATAAGTTACAGTCCTGTGGCCAGAAAGAGTACACGAGCACTAGCCAATGGCTCAGAATCCGAGAGCAACCTCTTGGGGGATAAGGATCAATCTCTCGGCTACACCAGCAGAATCCAGGGTAAGTCCAGAGCTACTGATCAGTTGGGCACTTTGCAGGTGCAGGGCTTTTTTTTTTTTTTTTTTTTTAGCTTTTGTGTCCTTGAAGTTTAACTTGAGACTAGCTAACTAGCCTTTGAAGACCACTCTTTGGTCCTTGGTACATGTGGAAGCAGGAGCTGCCCTGGGGAGGTCTCTATCCATGAGTTCAACGATTCTTTCTAACGTCCTGTCTTGGTAGGTGCAGCAGGGCAGTCTTCCTTGGTGCAGCCTTTCTATGTGAGGTTCACTAGTTCAACAGATGCAGTCCTTCTTCTGTTCTTTTTGTGTCCAGGGGTGTTTTGTGCCTAGAAAACAGAGGTGCGACTTCCATGCCAATTTTGAGTTTGTGGCTGCAAATCACACAGGGCAACCCTACCCACTTTCATGTAATTTCCTGTAGGGTTGAAAACAGTACATCCCTCTGCCCAAATCCAATATGTTGAGACCCTTCTTCCCTAAGACACAACCCTGGGCACACCCCTGAGGTGTGCCTTATATAATTAGCCACCCCTCCTGATAAGCCAGCTCTGCAGGGGCTTTTCGCCTTTAGAAGAGATGCCAGTCTGTTTACCTACCCAAAGGAGAGGGCAAGCTGAGGTGTCACTTACATTAGTTTCTTAGATGCAGTAGACCCTTTGAAGCTCTGCTATCTGTGGCACTGCTAAATATCCATCCTGGCATGAGAAGGCCACACCTCCTCCCTCAAGCAGGCTATTTGTCCACTTCCTGGAAGAGCTTCACACTTCTTAGCAGGAGTGTAGCAGGTTGTCTCAGGTGAAACTGCTGTAGTCGACTATAAAAGCCTAGTAGAAGTTTGGGAAAAGAAATTGGTAATTTTCTAAAGTCACCTTTGCTTTAAAAGTTACCGTAAATCAGACTTCAGCACTATGTTGGGTTCAATGTAACAATCAATTTGATACCTTGAAGTACTATATTCGGTGGTCTCAAATGGAAATCAGCACTTACACTACTAAAACCCCATGTTAGCAAACAGGACTACTGGCCTTACCTCAATATCTGGCACCCTACTTTATGGGCTACTAAGGCCTGCCTTGACGGCACCATAAATATTAAAAAGGAAGGCTTGGACTTGGCAAAAAAAGGTTATTTTGCTGTGTTGAACTGATGATTTAAAAGCTGCCCGACTACACTGTCATGGCATGTCATGGGAGACCTACAGCCATGTTTTCACTTTGACACAGCAGTGGTGGACCACTATCTGCTACAGTCCACTGAAGAAATTTAACATACTAGTCCTGGGTACAGGGTCATGGGAGACCTACAGCCATGTTTTCACTTTGACACAGCAGTGGTGGACCACTATCTGCTACAGTCCACTGAAGAAATTTAACATACTAGTCCTGGGTACAGTTTGTACCCTATTGTAGGAGGCTTGCCTGGCTTATAGTGGGTACCTTCTGGTACTTACACCTTGTGCCAGGTCCAGTTATCCCTTATTAGTAGAATAGAGGTGTTTCTAGCAGCTTACGCTGTTAGAGGTAGCTATGGCAAAGCAGCTTAGGCTGAACTAGGAGACATGCAAAGCTCCTACTATACCACTTATATCATATAGCACAATATCATAAGAAAACAAAATACTCAGGGTTACTAAAAATAAAGGTACTTTATTTTAGTGAGTATCTCAGAGGATACCCTCACTTAGGAGGTAAGTAATATACACAAATTATATGTACACAAACCCAAAACAGGTACGCAACAGTAAGAAAAGTAGTACAAACAATGTAGAATCACAATAGGATGCAATAGGTAGACATAGGCCTAGGGGCAACACAAACCATATACTCCAAAAGTGGAATGCGAATCACGAATGGACCCCAGGCCTATGGGAGGTTGTAGAGGGTCACTGGGACTGTGAGAAAACAGTAAGGGTGTCCAAAATACCCCACCCCAAGACCCTGAAAAGTAGGAGTAAAGTTACCCTACTACCCCAGAAAGACAGTATAGTCATGATAGGGGATTCTGCAAGAACCACAACTGCTACCAAAGCACTGAAAACGGATTCCTGGACCTGAGGACCTGTAAAAGAAGGGGAACCAAGTCCAAGAGTCACACAAGTGTCCAGGGGGGGCAGGAGCCCACTAAAGCCCGGATGAAGGTGCAAAAGGGCTGCCTCCGGGTGGAAGAAGCCGAAGATTCTGCAACAACGGATGGTGCCAGGAACTTCCCCTTTGGTGAGAAGATGTCCCACAGCATGCTGGAGGTTGCAGTAGTGTTTCCACGCAGAACTACCGCAAACAAGCTTTGCTAGCTGCATGAGTTGCGGTTGAGGATTTTGGGTGCTGCTGGGGCCCAGGAAGTACCAGGATGTTGCTCCTTCGAAGAGGAGACAGAGGGGGCGCTCAGCAACTCAGAGAGCCCCGACAGAAGCAGGCAGCACCCGCAGAAGTACCGGAACAGGCACTTAGAAGATCTGAGGACAGCGGTCAACTCAGAGTCACAAAGGAGGGTCTCACGACGTTGGAGTTCAACTCAGCGAGTTGGGCAATGCAGGACATAGTGCTGGGGACTCAGGCTAGGATGTGCACAAAGGAAGCCCTGGAAAAGTGCACAGAAGCCGGAGCAGCTGCAAATCACGCAGTACACAGGTTTGCTGTCTGGCGTGGGAAGGCAAGGACTTACCTCCACCAAATTTGGACAGAAGGGCCACTGGACTGTGGGAGACACTTGGACCCAGCTCCTGTGTTCCAGGGACCACGCTCATCAGGATGCAGACGTTTGGTGCCTGCGTTGGCAGGGGGAAGATTCCGTCGACCCACAGGAGGTTTCTTCTTGGCTTCCAGTGGACGGTGAAGGCAGACAGCCCTCAGAGCATGCACCACCAGGAAACAGTCCAGAAAGCCGGCAGGATGAGGCGCTACAATGTTGCTGGTAGTCGTCCTGCTACTCTGTTGCGATTTTGCAGGCGTCCTGGAGCAGTCAGCGGTCGATCCTTGGCAGAAGTTGAAGAGGGAAGTGCAGAGGAACTCTGGTGAGCTCTTGCATTTGTTAACTGAGAAATAGCCCCGAGGAGAGACCCTAAATAGCCAAAAAAAGGAGGTTTGGCTATCAGGAGGGGTCTCAGACGTCACCTGCTGGCACTGGCCACTCAAAGCTGTCCATTGTGCCCCAACACCTCTGAATCCAAGATGGCAGAGGTCTGGGACAAACTGGAGGAGCTCTGGGCACCTCCCCTGGGAGGTGCAGGTCAGGGGAGTGGTCACTCCCCTTTCCTTTGTCCAGTTTCGCGCCAGAGCAGAGCTGGGGGATCACCATCTGTGCCCATCAAAGCATTTCCAGAGGCTGGGGGAGGCTACTCCTCCCCAGCCCTTCACACCTATTTCCAAAGGGAGAGGGTGTAACACCCTCTCTCAGAGGAAATCCTTTGTTCTGCCTTTCTGGGACTGGGCTGCCCAGGGGGCAGAAACCTGTCTGAGGGGTTGGCAGCAGCAGCAGCTGCAGTGGAGACCTCAGAAAGGCAGTTTGGCAGTACCCGGGTTCTGTGCTAGAGACCCAGGGATGCATGGAATTGTCCCCCCAATACCAGAATGGTATTGGGGGGACAATTCCATGATCCTAGACATGTTACATGGCCATGTTCGGAGTTACCATTGTGACACTACATATAGGTAGTGACCTATATGTAGTGCACTCGTGTAATGGTGTCCCCGCACTCACAATGTCCGGGGAATTTGCCCTGAACAATGTGGGGGCACCTTGTCTAGTGCCAGGGTGCCCATACACTAAGGGCCATATGTACGAACACATTTTCCCATAGACACGAATGGGCAAAACTGCTTGCTACATCTGGCCCTAAGTAACTTGGCACCTAACCTTCACCAAGTGAAGACATATAGGTGACTTATAAGTTACTTATGTGCAGTGAAATAAAGTGGACTTTATTTCACTCAGGCTGCAGAGGCAGTCCTGTGTAAGAATTGTCTGAGCTCCCTATGGGTGGCACAAGAAATGCTGCAGCCCATAGGGATCTCCTGGAACCCCAATACCCTGGGTACCTAGGTACCATATACAAGGGAATTATAAGGGTGTTCCAGGGTGCCAATGAGAATTGGTAAAATTAGTCAGTAGCCTGCAGTGATAATTTTAAAGCAAAGAGAGAGCATAAACACTGAGGTTCTGGTTAGCAGAGCGTCGGTGATACAGTTAGGCACCACACAGGGAACACATACAGGGCATACATTATGAGCACAGGACCCCAGTGACACATGGGCAAAAACAAACATACATACAGTGAAAATGGGGGTAACATGCCAGGCAAGATGCTACTTTCTTGCACCTATACAAGAGATGTATAGGTAAATTAAATATGCCAATCAGGGTTTAGTTAATTGCACATACGCTTTGAGGGGTCAGCGTACAATCACTGGGGTGTGGTCAGAAGGACCCAGTGCACCTCATAGTCAACAAACCAGCATCATTCCAAAAAATTGGGGAATTTGGGGAATGCTTGTACATAAGTGGCGCCTACTAACTCCTTTTGTTAATACTCTTCTTTGAGAGTACAGCTTAACTCTGTTAATTCAGTGGTCTGTAAAGGGCTCTACTCCCAGGTCCATTTTGCCTATTATAAAGCTTCATTATACGATGTTCTTTCTGGCAAGTTTGGGTTTAGCATATACAAAGTCACCCAACTATTACCAAAAAACATATCGTAAGAAAATGCCAGACATACTGCATTTGCCAATGTTTTTTGCCTTTTAGTCAACTTACGTTATATTTATATGTTTGCTCATTGCTCAAATGCAATTTTTTTGATGTACAGGAGTTTAGGTTTCTAACTTGCTGAAATGCAAACATGACCAACAATTTAAGTTGTACCTAAAGTTTAGCTAGGTGGTTGATGAGTACCAAGTCTACTATTCTGAAGAAAGTGCTATAATCTGAGGTTGATAATGTGAACTTGGTACAAACAAAATTGCAAATGCAGTTTGCTCAAAGGTACCTTGGTGTTTCAAAGACTAACCCCTTATATATCTATTGGCATTTCTCTTGTTCCCTGGTGTAAAATACTCAAAAGACATTCATATGAGACTACCACTTTCAAAGAGGGATAGAGGCTCAACCCCTTATTATGTTTGAGAAGTGTAGAATCCCAGGGGACTTCTCATGCCATTTGCACATGTAATTTAAACATACATGTGAAAATGGTTAGATTTAAAAGTGTAAATTGACTTTCTCAGTTTGCAATTTAATAGTTAATTTCAATAATTCCAGATAGCAACTTATCAACATAGACTAAACAGGTGCATATAAAAAACATAATTCGAAATATAGATAATAATGTTAACTATGTGAATTTATTTTCTTCATATGCTAATACAATTACTGCCTGAGCCTTAAAATGCCCTAAGGTGATCTTAGCATTTTTTTTTGTGCAATAAAGCTGGCTGTCGGTCATATGGTCAAATTCCACAGTCTTTGGCACACAAATTTCCTTTCAAGCACCTTCTAAATTGGAGAAAAACAGGACATGCATCAAAAACTGTCTAAATTCTTGATCACAAGGACAACTGGGAGCATATACTTCAGGTACTTTACATTACGGAAACGTATCTCCTTCTTAATACATCCTGAATCTTGTAAGGGTTTTTAACTAGTACTCAAGATAAACCCAGCTCAAATACTGGCCTACCCCTAGACCACACTCAAAGACAGGCTCCTTAATCAAGAGTGTTGACAGCTTTTGTGAAAATAATTAATGTTGTCAATGTTGCATACAAAGTTACCCACACTCAAAACCATAATTTAAGTGGAGAACTCCTGATTTCATATAAATAGGGCTGTACTACTTCCTGATGGAAGACATAGGGCCTGATGTAGGCTTAGGCGGATGGATTACTCCGTCATAAATGTGATGATAAGGCTGACGCACTATCCGTTATGTTTGTGATGGAGTACTCATCTGTAAACTCTTTGATGAAGAATTTTGTAAACCTAAAAGTCTTTTGGGGTGTTTATTGTCTAGAATTTGTATTGATCAGATGTGTTCTATCCCCAGATTCCAACCCCTTCACAGTTGTTGGGAAACTTTTTAGGTTGCTGATCAGGGGGCTCCAACATGTAACTGAGAAGCTACTGGTAGGTAGACAGTCCCCCGGAAGTAATTCCCTGAAATACAGCCCGTAAAATATGTAATTCAAAGAGTTTAGCCATTTTGAAGTGTTACACATCTGCGAATCTTGGACTGGCTGCCAGCTAAAGTAATGGTAAGGCCACAGTCTAATACACAGAATACATACTGTTACAGCCTGCAGTACCTGCTTCATGACCACCTGTCTTAGTTCTCAATTTAGCAAAGTTACAAGGACATTGGTTGCTTTGCAAGTCCCACTCTATTGATCATACAGTACCTGCTAAAATGGGTCTAGAAAACAAGTGCCAGCATTAGCCAGAGTGGAGTTATTAAATTGTAGGACTGTTGGAGACAGAGGTGAAGTGTGTTATAACCATGCATTAGTAACCCTACAGCCAAGAAGAGCATACGCTAGATTGGGAGTGGAGACAGCTAATGGCCTTGTTTGATTCACACCAAAGGAGAGGTGTGTGTATATGTATGTGTATTTATTTCATGTTTCACCTGTGCATATGTACACATATGGGCATTATTATATATCTATTACTTAAGTGGTTGGTGTTGTGTCACTTACTGATTGTGACACCCCCAAGGCCATCCCTGCTGTCAGTGAACACTGAAAGTATATGGTGTCCTCGATATTTGGGGCTCATCTTGGGCACAGATGTGCCTATTTCTGACATAATGTTGACACCGGCATAGTAATGATACATCTTGAGATATTATGGCCATCATTAGACTAATTATGACAAAGTGACAGCTGTCCTTACCAAATTATGAGTATCCTTGGCCTAACTGTACCCATCTATCACATAATTGTGGTGATCATAAGAAATGTCCATGACTGACATGATGTGGTGGTTCTTGGCTTTATGGTGGGAGGCAATTGCACAATTGTGTCACTGCCATAACAGGAGACATTTCTGATATAATGTAGTCATCCTTAGCATTATGGTTGTCAGCCTTGGTATGTGATTTATCTTAGCGTGTGGAGCAGAATCTGTCAATGTGATACATTTGAACTTTGCAATTCACAAGCTAACATGTGGAGACTATGATTAAAAATTGATCATTGAGCCAAAAGATGTTTTTTTTTTTTTGGGAAAAGTATGAGATTTTCTTTGTGTGTCTTCCCCAATGTGGAAAGTGCATATTTAATAAACAAACGTGTATTTTAAGACACTTAAATGCTGCTGTTTGGAAACAAAATGATTAAAAATCAAAAACATATTTAATGCTGCTCTTTGAATCTTTGAATGATATTTCAGACCAAACTGAGTTGAGGATATTTATAACTGTTATGATTTCTTTTGAGCCAGTGGGCACTTTCTGCTTTGGCTTTTATTTCATATGGAGGCATTGTGTATTGATTAAGCTTTTCCTGATATTGTGGCTAGAAGGCCAATCTTATGTTTTGGGTTGAGTGGTGTTTTATTACAGTATTGAGTTTTAAATATCATCTAGTCAAAATATAGTATCCCGAATATCAAGTCCTGCAGTACCATGAAGGTTTACATTTATAGGTAAGGTTAATTGTATTTACATTCTTAACTCCTCATCTGTATCTCTTTAAGCTATATGTATAGTCAAGGTATGTAGATGTGGAGTTAAAGTTAGTAAATCTACACGTACCTACATACCTTTACTTTCAGGGCATTGTATTAGTCAATATTCTGGATAATATGTTTTGGCTTGATGATATTTTGTCACTCACTATTGTGGCATTCATCTGAGTGTTCACTACTGCATGGTGTAGTCACTATAGTGACTGTATTGAATGTGGTCACTACTGAAAAATGTCTAAGCCATAAGTTGCTTGGGACTATTTTCATTGCTCAAAAGTAGCTCTCATTACAGAAAAGGTTAGAGACCTCTGTTGTAGAACTACTAGCCAACATGATTTAACGAATTGGAAGCGAGAACCATTTCCCTTTATGAGGATATTAATTTGGAATTCAGAGGGGATACACTGCTAATCCTTTTCAAGGATTTACCACTTCAAATGAAAGGGACTTATTGTACTGTTTCAAGTTTATAGTTGAACAGCATCTATTTTGTTCTGAATAGACATAATAAAGGTAAAAGTATGCCCAATTACTAATTAAGGTTCTAAGTTATAATGTAGGTATATAGGAGGAGGTCTACATACAATATAAATTTGTTATCTGTTTTTAACACTAAAAAGTGACTAGATTTTGCAAAAAAAACATGCCAGCTGAAATCATATGCTCCATTGGATTCAGAAACTCCCTTGAATGCGCTTTATAGAACATATATAATCAAAAATATTTTTTTCCATTTGTATGTTGTATATGCTGAAATAGAATCCATTTTGTAATAACTATAACAGCTGAATTTCTGTGGTTTTGTATGTTTAAAATGTGAGCCTAACTATAAGGTCCCTGTAACCTTTGTTTTTTTAAGTGAATTTCTATGTTTTTTAACTCTATTTCCTAACTTTAATGTCCCTGTAGCCTTTGTTGTTTCAATGAATTTCTATGCTTTTTCACATAAAGTAATTTTAATCACCATATGTTCATCCAACTAACACTGTGCATGTATGTGGTGAAGTTTAGTGGTGAGCAACACCCTATAACCACCCAACCCCGTGCCACTTACAATGAGAAATGTTCTGACAAATTGAAAAAAAACATTCTTGACAAGTAAAACGAGTGAGATTACCTTTCTGTGTGTACCTTAAATATTTGAAGTTGAAAAGAAATTAAAGTTGAGCAGTGACATCAGACACACCTAGACTGGAACCCTCTACCTTCTGTAAGAGGGTGTGAGACTTTAACCACTAGGCCACAGGTGACTCCTTAGTACAAAGTGGTCAGAGATCTCTATGACATTCAATCCAAAGATGGTGATGGCTGCCATGAGATACCAGAATTTGAACCTTCAACCTACTGAGTGACACTTCAAATGCTTTGCCAGTAGGCCAGAAGTGACTCTGTCCTGCTGTGCATCAAAACTGAACTATAACATTCGTACCAAACATCTTGCTGGTGTGAAGCTTTGAAGTCATTGTATGAGAGACCACTGCACTAAAATCTCTGTCTTCCATCCCATTATGGGATGGAAGAGACAGGGAGAGAAAAAGCGACTGGACCATGGGGGGAGCCTAAAGGTCCCCGTGGTCCCACCCAGCTCCCTACCTTCTGCGGGAGCCTTTACTGCTCCCGCACGCAGGGAGTTGCTACAAATAGCAGTTTCCTGCGGGTGGGAGCCATGTTTTCATCTCTTTCCCTGCCCCCATGTTAGTGGGTCAGGAAAGAGATAAAAATTGCGCTTTCAGCAAGTGTTAGCATTTTGACAGCTCCTCTTGCTGAAATGGAGTGTTTGCTTTTGCTTGGCGTGAGATGTCACAGCTCCCGCCAAGCAAAAGCATACAACTAGCTCACCAAGCGTGGGCACTTCAGGAGGCAGCAGGAGCTGGCCATGAGGGGTGGCGGTCCTCAGGGCCATGTATGGCTCCATGAGGGGACCGCATGCCACCCTCCATGTTTTCAATTTTGCCCCGGGAAGGTGGTGATCCCCTGGGGTCCATTACAGACCCCCTCTGTAATTCTGTATTTCTTTTGTATGTTGTCCTGGGGAGATGGTGGTGCCTTGGGAATGGGGCGGGCCACATGGCACCCAGGATATTTTTCAAGAATAGCCACGGGTAGGTGGAGGTCCCTGGGCCCATCCGGATATTTATTAAGATTAGCCCGGGGGAAGTGGTGGTTCCTGAAGCCTCAAAAAGCTCTAGGAGGGGGCCACTGTGCACACCCTCCTATTCTTAGTCCGCAATGTCCCCAGGATCTGGCTCACCCAGGGGCTAAAGCATTTTTAAATACAGAAGACCCGGTTTTAAGCTTCAGAAGATCCCAGAGGGACCCTAGACCAAGGCTAGGGGGTTAGTGTATATATACCCGGCCCCCTTTTCTTTTTTTCTTTTTTGTGTGGCTACCAACACTTCTTGTTTGAAGTGCTGTCAGCCAATCGGATCTCAGCAGGAGTTCTCTCTGGATCCAAGGTCCTAGATATACAAATTTATTTTCCCTTTAATATTGCAAAACCTACTGAAGAGATATAGACCAAATAAAAAAGGATGATGTAAGGACAAAAAGCTACATTTTTGCTGAATTTGCTGTAATTCCATCCACTGGTTCGGGCTGCAGGCGTGTTTAAAGAGCCTATTGAAATTAACATGGGAAACACTTTTTTGACCCTTGCTTTTTCTCGGCCCCTGCTTGACGGACTATCCTCAAACATTCCATGTGTGTTAAAGAAAAGGCTGTTGTGGCCTGGGATTGGGTGGTTATAGGGGGTTGACCGTGTCCTGCAGCCAACCCCACGGGCAAAGGCTGTGCATGGTGTTGTGTGGTTATAGGGGGTTGTCTAAAGCGCATGGCCAAAGACTGTGCACATCGGTGGTTGGATTAGCGAATAGTAATTAAAATTACTTTACATTTAAAAAATCACAGAAATTCACTGAAAAAACAAAAGTTACAGGGATGCTATAATTAGTAAACAGAATTTCAAAAACCATAGAAATTCACTTGAAAAACTAAAGGTTACAAGGACATTATAGTTAGGCTCACATTTTAAAATAAATCGTAGAAATTCAGCTAGTTAAAGTTACTTCAAGTAAGTATAACTTGTGTCCTAAGGTAACTATAATTCACTCCCTCGCCATGCATTATTAATTACTCGACTTATAGCACTCATAAAATATTTTATAACTCCATTGATAATGTCACTGTAACATTTGCAGAAAAATAATTGATGAGATCACTGTGCATGGAGAAGGCGCAAGTTATGGTTACCTTAGGGCACAAGTTAGAATTACTTGAAATAACTAACTATAACAGCTGACTTTCTATGGTTTTATATGTTTAAAATATTAGCCTAACTATAATGTCTCTGTAACCTTTGGTTTTAAATAAATATATATATATATATATATATATATATATATATATATATATATATATATATATATATATATATATATATATATATATT
Source organism: Pleurodeles waltl (assembly GCF_031143425.1). Taxonomy (NCBI): domain Eukaryota; kingdom Metazoa; phylum Chordata; class Amphibia; order Caudata; family Salamandridae; genus Pleurodeles; species Pleurodeles waltl. Next base: position 1,215,439,994 of record NC_090440.1, read on the forward strand.
TATTTTTTATTTTTATTTATCTTTTTAACCACACCAACCCCAGCCTACACATGGCCTTTGATCATGCACAGCAGGGGTTGGCCACAGTACCTTTTCTGCAGCCATGCCCTGCAGACAACCCCCTATAACCACACACCCCTGCACTACGCAGGGACTTCAGCCCTGCAGTTGAACCCCCTTTAAGCTCCAACTGTGCCAGGCACGGCCAAAGGGGTTTGGAGCTTAAAGGGGGAAACATTCAATATATATATTTAGGGAGGTGCACAGGGCCCCGCAAGCACCGGAGACCACCCCTCCCTGGGGCTACCTAATAATAATTGTTGGTGTGCCACACAAATGCCCCTCAAGCTCCAGGGACCACCACCTACCAAGGAGTGTGTATATATATATATATATATTTATATATACTAAATCCTTAATCCTTTATATATGATTTTCCTCTAGCCCACCAGGTGTCCGCCACTGAAAATCACCAATCATGAGGTATCACACAGGATTACAAAATAAGCTTATTGGTATATTGATTTCATAGCATCATACATGATGGGACTCCAATGCGGTTCGGCAAACCCCTTCAACCGGGCTAATCCATAGATGTCACCTACTACATCTTATGCGGTCCTTTGTCCATCCTATTTAAACAACTAGACCGCTAAGCTAGTTTACTATTCAGTCATTCTGCTTTTCGCCATTACCTTCTCCCGGCCAGTCACTGAGATAACACAGCTGTATTATGTTTTTTATATAACTTTTTCAAGCTTTATAACAGGAGCTAAAAACAAAATAAATGAAGGCTTCTGTGAAGATTCCATCATATTGGTATCAGATTTGCTAACAAAAAACATAAATGAAGGTCTAATTGCACTGGAACTTAGAGTCCCTGAATATGATGCCCCCAGAATATGCATCAAAATTATTCCACCTGAAGAGACCTAAACTTATGATCTGCCTCCCTTCACACATATGTTCAGGAATGAGACATGACCAAGGGTGGCTCTTTGTCCACATCAGATATAGATTGACAGCTGCTGGACCAAACCACCCATACTGACTGTGATCTTTATTAGAATATTTAACTGCACCATACCACAGGCCTACAACAATAGTAAACACTAGTGACCTCACAAAGGACCAAATAAGTTGGATTTCTTACCTTGTAAGGCCATGTTAGAAACATCCTTGAAGCCAGTTATTGGAACGCTCAACCCCTAAGGAAACCAGTCAGGCTTACGTCATGGAATGTGGCTGGTCTGCAAGCTAAGTTAGGTGATCCAGATCTGGGAGAATTTGTAGATGTACATGAATTGAACTTACTTCAGGAAACATGGGCAGTAGAACCTAATTATAGGCCTGGGTACCTTACTTTTTACATTATTGCAACTCCATCCAAATTTGGCTGGGTATCAAGGGGGTTAATAATCTGGCTAAAAATACCCTTCATAGCACGTGACTGTAGTACTAAATTTAAACCAATTGATTCACTTTCAGCGATAATGGTCCAGGAAGATGCCAAGAGGGGCCTTCCTGAGCTTACGTGTAAACCAGTCATGAAGTGGTCAAAAGTGGCTTTCACCTTTGCTTAGATTACTGCTTAAGAGCAGCTAATGGCCGCACTAAGCCTGACCATTCCCCCAGCCTACATTTAGATGAGGGTTTAATACAAACTAAAGATTACATTTTTTAGATCCATGGCTTTATCCTCTAACAGTGAGTGGGACCTGATATAAGACCCTCAATCCTGGGCTGGTTTGCTCTGCTGCTACGTCTCACATTGTACGAGAACGTCATCTCCCTGAGTATACCCAGAGCTGGCCATCTATTACTGAACCCCCTAAATTTGACCCAGACTCGATCCAAACCCTCACCACCCCCCACACTGCTTATAGCAACCAAGGCGCTTACCTGTCTTTGGTCTAATTGTATCTGTGTAATCAAGTAGTTGTTTTCTGAGCAGACTACCTTCTCACTACTGAGAAGTGCTGGTACCTGGAACGTGATGCAGAGCCGTCAGCAGATGTAGCGCCGGGTGGAGATTGATGAGGTGTGGTGTGAGAGGTGTGCGCCGTCGAGAAGACGCCAGAGGCCAGGTGAGGTGAAGCGATGCAAGACCTCTTCTCCCGTTACCGCCGAATGGTGGTCGGAGGCCGGGAAGGAGGCACTCCATCGGGAGACGGGCACTACCAGGAGGCGCATACCACCAGGAGGCGCCGTTGAAGAGAAGCCAAGAGAGGCGAGGTGGACTACTATCAGGACTACCAGGAGTAGCTGGATTTCGGCCCCAGTCTAGCAGCCTGGCGTCCAGTGAGTAGTGGCACAAGTGGCACGAAGACGAGTGGGGCAGAAGAAAAAAACTGGCTGGTGTATGGTGGAAAGATAAAACCTCCCGTAGTGCCCAGTAGTGTCTCTTGGGCAAAAACACTGTCTGTGTCTGGAGGAAGGAGGAGGTAGGAAGGAGGAAGGAAGGGGAGAGAAGGAGAAGGGGTGAGGAGGAAAAGTGACCCGTCTGCCTGCGATTGCCTCTGTCTGAACCTACATAGCTTTTAGCTCTCAATCCCACCCTCTGCTCTTAGTCCCCAGTCCTGGACCCTGTGACCTTGTGATTGCCTCTGGATCTGCCCCTGTTTCTATAAGTGGTAAAGCAGCAGTATTCAGTAGTTCTGTAGCAGCTGCAGCGAGAGGTGAAAAACGCTGCACTTGTCAGGTGTTTAAAGGGAAGTTTGGGATGCCTACAAGGGGCACAGCCAAGGATAAGGATGACAGCTAAACATTTTCGAAGGAGCAGGACTTTTCTTAGTTGTGCATGAAAAAAGACTAAGTCAAACCCCTTAAGGAACAAGAGCATTCCTCACCTGAATATAAAAAGAATAAATTCCATTTTGCCTTTCGTTCAAAGGGAGACATTTGAAGAATCAGTCCCTAACGAATTCATTGATTTAGCAGGTCGCAGTGCTATGATAGGGGGAAGGAGGTGATCCCTTCCCCTATGAGGGGGCATTTGGAGACTCAAATGCTACCTCAAATGCTTCCCCAAGAAAATCATATGCAAATTTCGAGAGCAAATGTGGAGGGTGTTGTGGGAACTAGATTGGGAACAGAAGATTTTACTCTTCCTGATATTGACTTGAACTACGCACATGGAACAAGAATCTCTCCCGACAGTCATCCAAAGGTTCATCTGGACAGTAACCGTGGACTCACTACACCAGGTCTAAGGCTGTTTAATAGAGCGCCTTCTAACCATTCTCTTTCCCAACTATTCTCCCTGATGCCAGATCTTATGTGCTCTTTGAATTTACTGAGTAGCCCCCCAGAGCAAAATCTAATATTTTCTCAGTCTTTTAAATGTCTAGAAAGAATCTTGTCTTCGATCCTGGTTCTTATGGAAGTATCAATAACCGATTCTAATCATACCCAAAACTTATGACTATCTATATTGAAAACCTTGGTAGATCAAAAGGACCTTAAATTCTTAAATTAGGACCTGATGGGAAATCCGGCAGGGCTAATAAGGTTGCTCCCCTAACGTCGGGGTGCCAAGACTCACAATTGTTTTTGTGCTCGTCAGCCCCGTGAGTGCCCGTGCATCCACCTTCTTGGCTTTCCTTTTCTGATCACGGTACAAAGGTGGGAAAGCCACAAGTCAATTGGGATTCTTTAAACATAAAGGATCCTTCCACGCAAGAGAGTATTGTCTATTCTCTGGAATATCTTTTTTCTAGTCCTTCCCCTACGAGTAATATGGCCCTTATCGATCTTAAACCTGCTCTGCCAAAAAAATTATCAAATCTTCCAGTGGCCCCTTTTCCCATTTTTTTGTCTACAATATACCCTGATACATCGTCAGCAGAGCAAGAGGGAATCCTGGCTGTAAAATCTCAAAAAAAAGAAGATTTTAGGAAAAAAAGGAAAAAAAATACTACTAAAGAGGAAAAACTGAGAAAAGGGAGAATCTCTAAAAAGAACCCAAGAAGGGTTAAGTTTGAGGTCCAGAGCCAAAATGGGTCCTCCTCCCAGCAAGAAGAACATGAATTGGTACTGAGGATGGGGAGACCCAAGGTGGTGAGATCGGCCGGTCATCCAATTTCACGAGGAGAACAAGACTTTACTACACCCCCAGAGGTGCAACAGACTACCTCCTCTGACTCTATGAGTCTGTCACTTGTCCTAAAATCATTCAATATCTCTATCTGCAATGTAAATGCAAATATAGCGGCAGTAAACTGTATTTCAGATCTACACAAAGGCGGGGAAGAATATAATATGGAGGAAGTATCTCAAGGCAATATAGAGACCCCTGAATGTTGAATTTAATCTTAAATCGCTCTATTTTGATTTCTTGCCTTACAGATATTGTCGAGCTAAAGTTTATTGACAGTTGTGATATTTCTTGTGTTTATCTTGAGCATAGTATAGGAGCGATAAAGACAAAGGTCTGGTTCTTTTCTAAAACTGTTTTAAATTTGATTTTAGTTAATTGTGAGCAGTTACAGTGTAGAGGTATAGATGTGGTTCCAATTTGCAGAAAGAGAGCTCCCCGTAATTGGATACAGCTCCACTTTGCACTAGGTGCGAATGGTACCAATTTGTATCAAAGCTCCGCTTATAATGCTTCCCCCCTGGAAAATGTAAATGTTTCTGTTGCCCATGGTGAAAGAGTGGTGATGAATATGGAGGATGTCCCCCCACATTTTACAGGTCCTAAAAAGAAAAATTGGAGTTGTTTGGCGGGAGCGTTAAATAACACATTAAACTGCATCCGGGGAAAGGGTACTTCCCCACAACCCTGTTACTAACCAGAGTTTCTCCACGGTCTCCTGGAATGCTGCAGGTTTAGGGAACCTTTCTGAAAGATCTTATTTGTTCTCTTCATGTGGACATAATTTGCATTCAGGAGACCAGGATTGTAGCTGATTTCACCTGTCCTGTGTATTTGATCCTAATACAAAGGCACAGCCCCCAAAGAAAGGGCATGCAAAAGGAGGTATCCCTATGCTAATATGTAATAAATAAAAATGGGAATGTGTTAGTCTGCCCCTCTCCTCAAATTTCTTTCAGATAGTGAGAGTGCATCCAACTTTGGAGAATGGCAGAAAACTTCCCTGCTAATTGTTAATGTTTATTTCACTCCAGATAAGAAATTTTATAGAGATTTATTGTTCATGCTTAATCAAATAACAGTAATCTGCGCTAACCCTCATGAAAGTGTAGATGAGTTATTAATAATGGGAGATTTAGATTCTAAAATTTCCAATTTATCCCTTTCTATTTTTGGGGACTTAGAGAGGGAAACTACCTTAAATATTCCGCCAATCTTATTTCCCCTTAGAATCAGGACGGATAAAAGGGGCTGCACATTACTGAAAGGCTTGATGGACCTATGTTGCATTATCCTAACTGGGCGTTCTTGTTCTGACTATCCAGCAGCTTACACACACAAATCTCCACAGAGTAGTTCAATTACTGATTACATGTTAGCCTCTTACAATATTGCCCAATCAGTGGAGGATATGCGAGTTATGAATACATCTTTTGGTGATCATAAAATTCTCATTCTTTCATTTAAAATTGCAGTCCTCCCCCATTGATTCCTGGAATCTTTTGGACAAGGTTATTAGCTTTTGTGGAAAACAGGTAGAATTTTTTGAACCCCCACTAAAATGTCTTCTGTAAACAAAACTCCAGAATGCTTAGTGAGAGATGGAGATGAATGGAATGTGGCTCCACTAAATTATTTCTCTAAATGTATTGATTACATAACCCAAAGTGTTACGTATCAACGTCCTAAGCCTCCACAAAAGAAAGTAAGGCTTTCCATGTTATTGTTAAATAGAGAAATTAATAAATTGGTAAGGAGACAACATGAACGGGACTCCAAGAATAGGAGTAAGAGAATATCCTTATTAAAAAGAAGAAGAGCGTGTGTGAAGTTAGGTATAAGGAAGGAAGAGGCGGAGCAGATGTGGGTAGCAGTGAGGGAAGCAGCAGCGACAAAAAACTCCCGTAAATTTGGGGCAATTATTTCCAAAGGCTGCGGAAGGCGTAAACCATCCGGCGCTCCCCCAGTAGCCGAGGCCGACTGGAAGAATTACATATCGGCCCTTTATGCAGAAAATGAGGTGAGAGAGCCATGGAAAACAGATTGGAGTAAAAGTAACAGATCTGAAGAGAACTGTTTGGGTCCACCTTCCGTGACCGAAATTGAGGGGTTTATTAGGTCAATGAGGAATTCAGGAGCAATAGGCCCTTATGAGGTCCCGATGGCCTTAATTAAACTAGAACCTCTGCTTTGGGCAAAAATTCTTCACCTGATTTTCCATGCCTGCTACTTAAAAAGTAGAGTTCCTGACTCCTGGACAGGGAGTGTCACAGTCCCATTATTTAAAAAGGGTGATAAATCTCTGCCCATAAACTATCGCCAAATTGCACTATTGGATGCAACTGGCAAGATATTCGCAAAAAGTATATTAGCACATCTAACTTTTAGGGTCGAGGATAACAAGATACTTCCTCTGGAACAAGCAGGTTTCAGAAAGGAACATAGTATTCTGGATAATATTTTATTGTTGCACACTATAAATGAAAAATATGTTCAGATAAGGGGTGGGAACAGTATGTGCAGCGTTCATAGATTTCTCTACGGCCTTCGAGAGAGTGGATAGGAAAACACTGTGGCAAAAATTAGTTGAGCTAGGTTATCCCCCAAACCTGCTATGCTTGGTTATAGCTTTGCACTCCTCTACCTGGTGTAAAATTCTGCTAGGAGGAGAACAGGGCTTGTCAGCTAACTTTCCTATAAAAAATGGTCTGAAGCAAGGCTGCTTTTGTTGGCACCATTGTTATTTTCCTTATATATTTTCTTGCAAAATGCGGATGGTTTTTCACCTAAAATTGGAAGATATCCACTATCTTGTCTTCTATATACAGACGATATACTTGTGATTGACCTTACACCAAAATGCTCAAATCAGCGACTGGCGGCGTTAAACCTATATTCCTCACAGCATCATCAGCAGATTAATCAATCTAAATCCCAAGTAATATGTTTCCCTGGGAAAAAACTGAGTAAGAAAATTAATTTCTTCTGGTTCTTGGGCCAACACAAGTTAAAGCAGGTAAAACCTTACTGCTTCTTGAGGAAAATGTTTTCTCCTTCACTCAGGACAGAGACCACATGCGTAATAATGCCTCTAAGGCTTTATCTCAAGCACAAGGTTTAGTTGACTTTTTTACAGCAGTTGGCCAGTGTCACTTTCATAATTTATTAACGGCTGATCAAATAAAGATCCCGGCCACTCTCTTGTACGCTTTAGAGGGCACAGAGATCTCTAATTGAATTGTTCTGGACAGGATGGAAGGGCAGATATTAAGACGCCTTCCCTAGTTTATAAAAAATTATAATCGCACTTTACAATTGCTTGAGCTAAATCAAGATTTGATTCTATCGGCTCCGCCCACCACTTTTAAATTTCTTTTAAAAGAAGTGTCTTTGTCGAAAAGTTTCTCTTCAGACTTACAGTTCTGCAGCAGTAAGAGGAGACTGACCAGGTTAACTGAATAAGTCATTTTTAAACAATCTCAGCCCTATCTTGCCTGGAATCTTCCTCATGGGGAAAGGCACCTGTACCTTTTGCTGAGATTCGATAAATTGCCTCTTAGAGATTTAACCTCTAAGTGGGATGGATATGATAATAATTGTGATCTCTGTCAACTGCGTGTGCAGAATTGTAAGCATGTTCTATGTGCTTGTCCGGCTTTAGCCATGGCCAGGAAAAAATGCCTGAAACCCCTTTATCTGTATTTCAATATTTGTTCTGCTGGAGAAGCCTTGGAAGCTGTACTTAATCCTCCCAATTAATTATTCTGTTTTAGGATTTTTAATTTTTTTCATTATCTTTTAAACCTCTTTTGAGTCTTTCTGCATTGGTGATAATTATGATAATCGAAAATGAATTTTCGGGGCTGATTCGAGGATTATGTTAAGATCTTTTGGTGCTTTATAATGTCTCCAGGAGATGTTAAGGGTTGATTGTCCAGGATCGTACTGAGAAGTTTCCAAAGGGTACCGCGCTGCACTGTTTGAGGCACTTGTGGTTTTTCTCTCTTTTGTATAATAATGTTTTACACTTTAGAGGCTAATTTGAATAATTTGAACAATTTAGATTTGCTCCTGCGATATATATTATTTTCCCTTGGAAATTTATAATTAATATTTTTATGCTATCTTTAGGAATTGGTTAAGTATGTGTACCTCTTAGGAGTTCCAATTCATGAAATAAATAAAACTTGAAACTAGATCTATGGCTTTGGTCATATATGGTTGATATGAAAATTGTTAGAAGAACATAAAACGGCCATAACACTCTTGTTGCTGAGTTCAGCCAGGGATTATTTGGTATGATCCCTGAAAACACTACTGGCCCCTATGTTACCCTGTTAGAACTCACAAACAACCACAGAAATATAAAATGGGTCATTATCAGTGAAGATGACCACACTAAGACTGACATTTATAAAGCATTAGTAACTAACATTTTGAGCTAGCTTCACATTCTATGGGGAGCACCCCCAGCGTTACCTCAAAACACACAGAATTATTTGACATTTTAAAACTTTTATTTACACAGCAGATTAAAAAGGCACAAACTAAACCTGTAAGTTGCTCTTGGTTCTCTCCAGTTTGTAGAACTTTTATAAAAGCTATTACGGAAGGGTCCAAAAGGGGTATAACATCAGTAAGACAGATGTGTAAAGCCTGTTTGCTTAAAGCTAAAATGAACTGGGAGGAGTCCCAGTAGGCACAGATGTTGGAAGCCTTGGGGAAGCATGCTTACAGAACCTTCTGGAAGACTGGGCGGTTGGCAATACTAGTGGAAACCTCACCCTGGAAGTGTCTGTCCCAGTTGATTGCTGAGTTGAACACTTCAAAACTCTATATAGTAATAGGGCAAATGCTTATTCAGTTTCCCTTTCAAATAAGACTCCTTTACCCTTACTGAGGAACATTCATTAGTTTTCACTATGGAGGAAACTAAAATTGCTCTTCTCCACATGGAAAAAGGAAAAGCCCCCTGCCCTGATAGCATTCTGGTGAATTTATTCCACTCAGAGCCGGATATTTGTGTCCACTACTTGAATATGCTAACTAATGCTATATGTGAAGGGGAGGAAATATCTGACTTTTGGCGAGGTGCAATCATTGTGTCCATTCACAAAAAAGGGGCCAAATATATCCCTGCAAACCATAGGACCATTAGCCTATTAGATAATACTCTGAAGATGTTTTGTCCACAAGTTGTAATTCGCATACAGGAGTGGTTGGATGATGGTAAGGTTCTATCACACTTCTAGGGGTTTCTAGAGATCACAGGGACAGTAGAGTAGATATTCTGCTTCATGACTAATTGCTGGAAGTACATCACCATTAAGAAAAAGCAGATATATCTGGCCTTTATAGCCATGAGAGCTGTATTCTATCTAGTGCCGAGACATATGATCTGGATTATATGAGGCTTCCTCATAATCTCTTGCATCGATTAGTTAGGCTACATGTTGACACTTATGCTCAGGTGAGGTGGAATGATTTGGGTGGGCTATTCCAGAGGGATGTGCGCTGGCTCCCACCCTCTTTCCTTTATTCATGAATGCAGTGGTGGAAGTTTTGACAAACTGCCAGCACGATGCCCTAAAGATAGCTGGAGTTGGTGTCCCTGTACTGCTCTTTGCGGATGATACTCTTTTACTCTTGCATACCCCAATGGGGTTGCAACATCTCCTCAACCAGGTTGTCAAGTTTAGTAAAAGCAGGGGGCTTGAGATTAATGCAGGGAAATCTAAACTCATGACATTAAACCCTCATCACTCATCTAAACATAAACTGATTGTTGATGATTCGCCTATTGATCAAGAAAAGAGTTTTGTATTACCTGAGGGTCAGCCTCTTGGAGAAACTAACTTGAGAGATACAATTACAAAACAGCACCTCTATATTGCCCCATAGGGCAGCGGAGATCATTAGGAAACACATATCAACAACTAGTAGAGCTGTTTCCCCAGCTGTTGTGGCGTATGGAGCGGTGGCTATGGGTGGAGGGTTATATGGGGCAGAAATATGGGGCTCGGACTGCACCTCTAGACTTAACATCGCAGAAAATGGGTTAACCTGCTTTGCATTCTACCAGGCTGCTGCTGTACCTAGAAGGACTGATTGGCTGCCTGGAGCCTGCCATGAACTTCAGATGCCAGTCCTGCTGTGGAGCCCTGCATCTTCACTTGCTCCTAGGACTTCCAGAAATGACTCAAAAGGCTAGTTTAGGTGGCCTCCTGTTCAGAGGTACAGGGACATAACATGCTCCCACCATCTTGAACCTGCACCTGTACACAGCCTGAGTGGGCGCTGAACCCCCCCAAGAGGTCTCCATCCACTCCTGGACCCTTGGGTGTGGTGCTAAAAATACCCAGGGGGCATTTTCTGAAAATGAGAACTTGCTATTTTGAACCTTAAACTTTTTTAAAAAAAAGTCATAACTCCAGTTATACTAATTGGATATTGATGGTGTTGTTGTCAACTATTTTATTTTAAAAATCTTTATTGTTCTAAATTGGTTTGGGATTTTTATTGTGTTGTGTTTTCCCTGTGTTGCTGTTTGTGTCCTGCATAAATACCTAACACTTTGCCTCCAGGGTTAGCCTGACTGCTTTTTGTTAAGCACAGGTTAAAGTAGTGACTTTTTGTGGTTCATCCCCCAGTCGACCAGCAACACAATTTCACACAGAAGTCTTCTGGGAATTTGCCCAACAAAGAATCTGGAGTAAAACAAGCTCTGAAGGGCTGTTGGATACATTTTTGGGTTATAAATGTTCCCCATACTTCAAAACTTTCCGTGATAGGATTACTCGATCAGAGGCCAAGACCCTGTATATTCGCTTCTGAATTGGCACATTGCCACTAAGGTTCTTTACTGTAAAGTAGGAAGCACAAGGGGTAGTATTAGAGAGTTATCCCTTTTGCTTCAATATCGCAGAAACTGAGGTATACTTTTTATTGTTCTATCAAAAGTATAGCGTTCCAAGAGCAAGATGGATTCTTCTACTTTGTCGCAACCTGGGAGTCAACCAATGTGCGACAGCTCTATGCTTACTAAAACCAACAGAACTGAAATAATGGTGTTTGACCTTTCAAGATATTTTAAAGGGGCCTGGGCTCTTCATGTAATGACATTGAAGGATGTGATTTGAGGCGATACAACTGAATGTAAAATGTTCTTAACTTATCCTTGCATCTCTATTATGCATTTTAAGACTGCATTATGCACTTTAGATTCTTTGGCTATATTTTATTCTTTTAATTTACCATCTTTTTATGCTTATAATTTTACACTCACATCTTGTATTTCATGTCACAATTCTTAGAGATAGTGCATCTGTTTCTTACCTTTTTAATGTGTTGATTATTGATGTATGTGCTTATATGGCCATATATGGCCGAAATAAAGTAAAGTAAATCTACATCTCAGACTTTTTTAAGAGTTATCAGTCAACGGTCCTCAAAAATATTAGAGGTTCTTCTGTCTTTCCTACTCACTTGTACCTAAACATGCATAAAACTGGGAGGTACAATTAGTAGCCAATTACAATTATAACAGTTCCTTTAGCATTTTCTCATTTCTATCTGATTTGCACTTATTCTGCCAAGTGCTAAAGAGCAAAATACCTAAAGGGTCCTAGTGCAAAAGCAGTGCAACCAATTTCCAGAGATTAGCAGCATCCTGTATCTAGTCCATATCCATATTTACATATCAAAGTGCAATTCTCAATACCACCAATCAAGTATAACTACTAAATATTCTTACAATAATTTGAAATACAAAATGCCTTATACAGTTTTACATGGATGTTTAAAAAATAATTTCATTCATTTAGAACATAATCGAGCAAGTTTCATATATGTGTGGAGAGCGAAATTTAAACCTGATCTTATATCTCTTCTACAGTATTCTTAAACTCATGATTTTACAATGTGGAGCATCGTTCTCAACATGATCCAATTCTTCAAACGAGAGGAGTGGATAAATGAACATCCATATAAAAAAAAAAAGAATAATGAATTGCATCAATAATCCCTTTAAACTGCTCCATTCGTCACTTGGTTTGCAATATTCTTTCCAACTGCTGTCCAACGAAACACATATAGATGTTACACATGTACATGGAGCTCCATCTCCAAGTTGTGAACCCAGGGTCTTTCATCACCTAATGACATGATCATCTTCTGTTAAAAATTTTGCAGCTCCAGCGTACTATCCCCATTGCTTGGATGTGCTTTAATGTGTCTTATTCCATAATATCTGAAACCAGTGATATCCCCACTGTGCACATCCCAAAAATGTTTAGCCATAGAATAGTTTCTGTCTTGATTTGTTTATGGCCCTTAACTGCTGGAATATCCAGATATTTACATTATTAATAGTGCTTCCAACATATTTAATTTCACATTCACCCTCCCCTAGATAGATCACAATTTCTTCATTTAATTCTCTCAGTGATCTCTTGGGTTGAATGTCTCAAATTCATTTGTATTCATTCCAAAGAGACATGCTTTGCACTTTCCACATTTTCATAATCCATTGTTTTTATCTACCAACCAGTTTCCTTTTTCTCTGAAACACAGATTCTCATTGTGAGCATGTTGCTGAATGATCTGGTTTTCCGGGGTTGTAATCTTGAGATGTGGACTTAGCTTATTTTTCAGATATTCATTATGTTGGAGACTATTCCAATGTTTCCCTATAATTGACCATGTATGTTGGTGTTTCACATTATATTCCATAAAGATTCTGACCTGAGGCTCACTGTGATGCAGTTCTTTCCTCAAATGTATATTAGGAGATTATCTATAATTCATTTTCAACAGTAATTCATTTCTCTTGTGCACTCGTTCATGGAGGATTTTTTGGGATAACCTCTCTTCAAGAATCTTGCAATCATCAAGTTGGCCTCTTTTTTCAAATTCTTCATCAGAGGAGCAGATTCTTTGTGGTCTTAGAAAATGTCTATAAGGGATGTTTCACATCAGTGTTTTGGAATGCCCATTGTTTGCATGCAATAATGAGCTACTTGCAGTTTCCTTGTGCTAGATTTGCATTTAGTTAGTGATTTTCAACATATAATGTTAAGTCTAGGAAATCTATTTTGGTTTTACCCCTTGTAGCAGTTAATTGGATATTGAATTCATTATGTTTTGGTGTGTTCCCTTAACAATGATTCCTCTCCATCCCAAATAAGAAACAGATCATCAATAACATGTACTCACAGTACTATTTTCTCCATGAATCTGGCGTGTTCATCTGCCAGGGCTTCCTCCTTTTCTCACCATCCCCTAAATAAATTGGCATATGTAGGGGTAAATGAGGCACCCTTAGCTGTTCCTTGTTTTTGTAGATATATTTTATTATCAAAAAGGACCACATTGTGGTTAAGTCAGTATTGCAGCATGGTCATTATAATTTGTGCGTGCTGTAAGAAGTTGATTGATCAGGCTCATAAGAAATGTGAATATGAGCTCATCCCAATATCATTTTTTATTGATTTATCTAAAGAAGTCACATCCATAGACACCCTAATATTTGTTCCAGCGGATATTATTCACTTTACATGGGAAATCATTAGTTCCCCTTATGTATGTTGACAAATTGGCAAAGTTCCCATAAAAAGAGATCCAAATATTTTAAGTATTTTCTAGTAGGGACCTGATAGTGCTCACGATTGGTCTTGCAGGAAGTTTTGCTTGCCTTTATGAATTTTCGTAAGGAAATAAATTATAGGGCTTTTGGGATGATCCACTTTTTTTCTTGGCTGAGAAGCCCAGGTTCATGCACATTTTTTTAACAACCTATGGTATTCACATTGATTTTCCTTAATGGGATTCAATTTTAAATTCTCATAATGGTCTCTCTTGCACAGTCGTCTCTATGCTTCAAAGACATATTTTTTTTTTGTCCATGATGATGATGCTCCCATCCTTATCAGAGGGTTTGGTGATGATTGATTTATTATTTCTTAACTCATTCAAATCATACCATTCTTTGGATCACAGCTTGCTTTTGTGACATTGCTTAGGTTGCTTTTTTGGCCTAATAATGTCATCTTCAACTAGTTTGTCGACTACATCTATTTTACTACCAACCAGTAATTGGGGACAGAATTAGCTTCAGGGTTTTAGGCTGCTTTCAATATGGGAATCAGTTGAAAGTCCAGTTCTTTCTAGATGTCCAATTTCCATAGTGTTTTTTACCTGTGTGGTCATGGCCCCCTCATTCTTCATTATTAATTTATCTATTGATATCAATTCAGGGATGTCCACAGTGGTAAATTCAGACCGTCGTACTTTAGGCTCCGAGTCCCCAGATTGTAGACTGCGGGTTTTCATGACATGATTTTGCATTTTTTAAATTCCTTGTACATTTGAAGGTTTCTATTCTTAGATTTACATAGACAGGACCGACTGTTGGGCAAAAACCTAATCCATAATTTATGATCATTTCTTGTGTGGTGCTAGATTCACGCTAGAGATATTGAGACCCAATGGTTTTTCAATTGACTTCACATTATTTCTTTGATCTTCACCTATGTATTATTTACTCTTTCTCTTGTCCCTCCTCATCCTACACCTCCACATCCTTTCCTCTTCCTTTTCCCTTTAATCATTGTGGTGTTGCCATTTGCAGAAGTCTCATTTCTCTATAAACATTCATCTTTTACCTTGGAACCTCGTTGGCAGGCGAACCTGGATCAGAGCTCACTTCTCTCGCACTCATTTCCATATTCATGGATATAGCTTGATTCATATTTTCTTATTCCACATTGATAGTGTAGTTTATCTCGGTTAAATTTATGTGCTTTCCTGGTTTCCTTGTCATGCTTCACAATCTTTTCTTCCATTTACATTCATAATATTTTCAAATGGAAAATGTCACTTACCCAGTGTACATCTGTTCGTGGCATGTTGCGCTGCAGATTCACATGCTGTGCATTATCCTGCCATCTAGTGCTGGGCTCGGAGTGTTACAAGTTGTTTTTCTTCGAAGAAGTCTTTTCGAGTCACGGGACCGAGTGGCTCCTCCCTTTCGGCTCCAATGCGCATGGGCGTCGACTCCATCTTAGATTGTTTTCCCCGCAAAGGGTGTGGTAGGAGTTGGTAAAGTAAGAATACTAGAGGTGGCCATGCAATGGAGTAGGAATGTATGTACATATTGTGTATCAAAGGAATGTTTATTTACATATTTACAATTTACATGCAACTAAAACGGCTACAGGCTCCTGGGGAGGTGGGAGGGCGCATGTGAATCTGCAGCGCAACATGCCACAAACAGATGTACACTGGGTAAGTGACATTTTCTGTTCAATGGCATGTGTAGCTGCAGATACACATGCTGTGCATAGACTACAAAGCAGTAATCCTCCCAAAAGCGGTGGTCAGCCTGTAGGAGTTGAAGTTGTTTGAAATAATGTTCTTAATACAGCCTGTCCTACTGTGGCTTGTTGTGTTGCTAACACATATACACAGTAATGCTTAGTAAATGTATGGGGTGTAGACCAGGTGGCTGCCTTACAAATCTCTGTCATTGGTATATTAACAAGAAAAGCCATTGTGGCACCTTTCTTTCTAGTGGAGTGTGCCCTTGGTGTAATGGGTAATTCTCTTTTAGCTTTAATGTAACAGGTCTGAATGCATTTGACTATCCATCTGGCTATGCCCTGTTTGGATATAGGATTACCTGCATGGGGTTTTTGGAAGGCTACGAACAATTGTTTTGTTTTACGAAATTGTTTTGTTCTGTCAATGTAATACATTAGCGCTCTTTTTATGTCTAATGTATGCAGTGCCCTTTCTGCTACCGAGTCTGGTTGTGGAAAGAAGACTGGGAGTTCAACAGTTTGGTTTAGATGAAACGGTGATATGACTTTTGGTAAAAAAATTGGATTTGTACGGAGAACCACTTTATGTTTATGTATTTGTATAAAGGGTTTTTGGATAGTAAACACCTGTATTTCGCTAACTCTTCGTAGTGAAGTGATGGCTATTAGAAAGGCTACTTTCCAAGTCAAGAATTGGATTTGACAAGAATGCATGGGTTCAAATGGTGGACCCATAAGTCGTGTTAGTACAATATTAAGATTCCACGAAGGTACTGGTGGTGTCCTTGGGGGTATGATTCTTTTTAGTCCTTCCATAAAGGCTTTAATAACTGGGATTCTAAAAAGCAATTTTGTATGAGTAATCTGCAGATAAGCAGATATTGCAGTGAGATGGGTTTTAATGGAAGAAAAAGCTAGATTTGATTTTTGTTAGTGTAGTAAATAACTTACAATATTTTGTATGGAGGTGTCTAGCGGCGTAATTTGATTAGCCTGGCAGTAGAAAACAAACCTTTTCCATTTATTAGCATAACAATGCCTTGTTGTGGGTTTTCTTGCTTGTTTATTGACCTCCATACACTCATTTGAAAGGTTTAGATATCCAAATTCTAAGACTTCAGGAGCCAGATTGCTAGGTTGAGCGATGCTGGATTCGGGTGTCTGATCTGTGTTTGTGTTATGTTAACAGATCTGGTCTGTTTGATGTGCGGTACTACCGAGAAGTCCAACAGTGTGGTGTACCACAGTTGGCGAGCCCACATTGGTGCTATGAGTATTAGTTTGAGTTTGTTTTGACTAATTTTGTTGACCAGAAAAGGAATGAGCGGGAGAGGGGGAAAAGCGTAAGCAAATATCCCTGACCAGCTGATCCATGGAGGATTGCCCTTGGACTGAGGGTGTGGGTATCTGGACGCAAAGTTTGGGCATTTTGTGTTTTCTTTTGTTGCAAACAGATCTATGTTTGGTGTCCCCCAGCGGTAGAAGTGATCTTGTAGAATCTGGGGATGTATTTCCCACTCATGAGTTTGCTGGTGATCTCAACTGAGATTGTCGGCTAATTGATTGTGAATGCCTGGTATATATTGTGCTATCAGGCGAATATTGTTGTGTATTGCCCAATGCCAAATTTTTTGTGCTAGGAGACACAGCTGTGACGAGTGTGTGTCCCCTGTTTGTTTAGATAATACATTGTTGTCATATTGTCTGTCTTGACATGAATGTGTTTGTGGGCTAGAAGGGGCTGAAAGGCTTTTAGTGCTAGAAAGACTGCTAGCAGTTCTAAGTGATTTATGTGAAATTGTTTTTGTTGACTGTCCCATTGACCTTGTATGCTGTGATTGTTGAGGTGTGCTCCCCAGCCAATCATGGAGGCGTCTGTTGTGAAAATGGCGTGAGGCACTGGGTCTTGAAGGCCGCCCTTTGTTTAAATTTACAGGGTTCCACCATTGAAGCGAAGAGTGTGTTTGGCGGTCTATCAACACTAGATCTTGGAGATGACCCTGTGCCTGCGTCCATTGTCTTGCTAGGCACTATTGTAAGGGCTGCATGTGTAGCCTTGCGTTTGGGACAATAGCATAAGGACATCATGCCTAGTAGTTTCATCACAAACCTGACCGTGTGTTGTTGGTTTGGCTGCATGCTTGATCTTATATTTTGAAACGATTGAACTCTTTGTGGACTTGGAGTGGCAATTGCTCTTTGTGTGTTGAGGGTTGCTCCCACGTATTGCTGTATTTGGGGTGGTTGTAAATGTGATTTTTGGTCATTTATAGAAAACCCTAGTTTGTGTAGAGTATCTATTACATATTGCGCATAGAGTATCTATTACATATTGCGTGAATTTGACATTGTTGTTGAGTGTTGGCTTTTATTAGCCAATCGTCCAGATACGGGAATACGTGCATGTGATGTCTCCTTATATGAGCTGCTACTACAGCTAGGCATTTTGTAAATACCCTGGGGGGCATTGTTATTCCGAATGGTAACACTTTGAATTGGTAATGTTCGCCTTGTATTACAAACCTTAGGTATTTCCTGTGAGAGGGATGGAGGGGTATGTGAAAATACGCATCTTTTAGATCCAGTGTTGCCATGTATTCCGCTTGTTTTAGTAAGGGGACTACGTCCGTTAGTGTTACCATGTGAAAATGATCTGATTAGATGAAGAGATTTAGCGTTCTGAGATCTAAAATAGGCCTTAACGTTTTGTCTTTCTTTGGGATAAGGAAATACAGGGAGTAAACCCCTGTTCCTTTCTGGTGATAAGGTACTAGTTCTATGGCTTCTTTTGCTAGTAGTGCTTGGACCTCTATTTGTAATAGGTCTAAGTGTTGTATTGACATTTTGTGCGTTCTTGGGGGAACATCTGGAGGGAATCTTGTGAACTCTATGCAGTAACCATGTTGGATAATTGATAGAACCCATGTGTCCATGGTAATGTGTGCCCAATTGTTGTGGTATTTTGTTAATCTCCCCCCCACCAGTGATATGTGTTGGGGAAGTGTGACATTGAAGTCACTGCTTGCTACTAGGGGTTTGCTTGGCAGGCGAAAATTTCCCTCTTCCTCTTGGGAACTGTCCTCTGTAGGACCCACGAAACCCCCTTCTCTGGTACTGAGACTGGTAAGTGGGTTTTGTTTAGGAGGGGGATGGTTCTGAGGGTTGCTGTCTAAACCCTCCCCTAAACTGTGGTTTCCTAAATGTTCCCCTGTATTGAGAGGAGTAGAGCGCGCCCCTGGCTTTGGCCGTGTCCGTGTCCTTTTTCATTTTTTCTACTGCGGTGTCCACCTCCGGGACGAATAGCTGATGTTGATTGAACGGCATATTCAATACTGCCTGCTGTATCTCTGGTTTAAACCCAGAACTTCGCAGCCATGCATGCCTTCTAATTGTTACTGCTGTATTGACAGTCCGTGGCGCTGTCAGCAGAGTCTTGTGCAGAGCGGATCTGGTTGTTTGATATGGCCTGTCTTTCTTCCACCACCTGTTGGGCACGTTTATGATGCTCTTTGGGTAGATGTTGGATGATGTCTTGCATCTTGTCCCAATGTGCTCTGTCGTAGCGGGCAAGGAAGGCTTGTGAGTTGGAAATACACCACTGATAGGCCGCTTGCGATGCCACTCTTTTCCCTGCTGCGCGAATTTACGACTTTCCTTATCAGGGGGTGAACATCCCTGATGACTGTGAATTTGCCCGTTTTCTTGCAGCCCCCACAACCACTGAGTCCGGAGGGAGCTGTTGTGTAATAAACACAGGGTCTGATGGTGGCGGTATATATTTTTTCTCGACCCTTGGCGTGATGGCTCTCCCTTTTACTGGTCCTTTGAAAACCTATTGTGCATGTTTAAGCATGCCCGGTAACATTGGCAGGCTTTGGTACGATGCCTGCGTGGATGCCAGAGTGTTAAACAGGAAGTCATCCTCCACTGGTTCTGAGTGCATTGTTACATTGTGAAATGTTGCTGCTCTAGCCAGTACCTGAATGTAGGACGTGCTGTCCTCTGGCGGTGAAGGTTTAGTTGGATAACACTCTGGACTGTTGTCCGAAACTGGCAGGTCGTATACATCCCAGGGGTCGCCATCGTCCTGTGTCATTGGTGTAACCACTGGTGACAACTGTGGTGATTGAAGTGGGGATGTTTGTGGTGAGAAATGTGGAGGTGGTGATTTTCTCTAACCACCTTGGCTTTTGGCTGCATCTCAGTCTCATGAAAAGCCAGTTTTCTTTTGAACTTGAGCGGAGGGATGGTTTGTATTTTCCCTGTGTCTTTCTGGATTTGTAGCCTTTGCTGAGTTTGGTCAAGCTCTTCCAAATCCAGTTCCTGCTTGAATCTGTGCCTTTCTTAGAGCTGTAGATAGAGCCCCTGCTCTTCCGTGTAGGAAGTCTTTTTCGGCTCTGAATCCGATTTTTTCGGTACCGAAACCCCGATGGAAATTGTCGGTCTCGGTTCCGATAGGCTTTTTCGAGGTTTGCTCGACTCGATTACTCGATGCCGACTCTTTTTGGTGCCGGTTTCTTGACCCGAGTCGGAATTCTTTGGCAATATTTTGGCCTTTTTCGGTGCCGATGTTACTTGGTCACCGTCTTTTCCGTGGGTCCAGCCATGGCCTTCTGGCAGTGGCATCCCCGAGGCCTTTTGTTTTTTAATTTGACCTTGGATGTGGGACGGGGCAGGTGTTCACTTTTTGCGCCGCCGTCGATGGTCGATCCCCGTCGGAATCATCCGAGTCCGAACCCTGAATGGATATTCTCATTTCTTCTTCCTCGTCGTCGAGATGTTGTGTCGGCTTCGACGCCATCTGTAATTGTCTTGCGCATCGATCTATTAAGGTCTTCTTGGATCGAAAAGCTTCGCAGGCCTCACAAGTATCCTCTCTGTGTTCGGGCGATAAAAACAGGTTACAGACCCGATGCTGGTCTGTATAAGGATATTTGGCGTGACACTTCGGACAGAAACGGAAGTGGGTCCGGTCCATGAGTCTTCGACGACGGGTGTGGTCGGGCCGACCAGGCCTTGGTTAGGTGCGGAAGCCCCGAAGGGCCGCCAAAGCGGTCTTGTTGTCGATTCTGATGTGATGATACTAAACCGGTCCAGAACGAAAACAATACAGACGGATTTCGATGATTTTCTAAGTTTTCCCGATTCGAATTACGGAGCGAAGAGGAACACGTCCGAACCCGATGGCGGAAAGAAAACAATCTAAGATGGAGTCGACGTGCATACGCAATGGAGCCGAAAGGGACGAGCCACTAGGTCCCGTGTCTCGAAAAGACTTCTTCGAAGAAAAACAACTTGTAACACTCCAAGCCCAACACTAGATGGCAGGAACAGTGCACAGCATGTGTATCTGCAGTTACACATGCCATCAAATATATATATATATATATAAATACATACATACATACAATTCCCTGAAAAAAACAAAGTTTAAAGTAACGTAGTTTGGTGAATGAAGAATCTCCACGTAAATGTCTACAAAGGTGCTACTTCAAAAAGTTGAGACTTGCAGTTTTCATGGAATACACTTTGCTGGGCATTTACCCCGCATTGGGTGTTTCCTCAGGAGGCTGGAAGGGTGGGGGACACTTATGTTACTGTGGGGAGTTGGTTTTGTAGCAGTGCAGAGTTCCTTGTATATCCAGCAGTCTTCAGGCAACAATGAAAGTACCAAGATAACTCTGGTGAATAATGTACCTGATACAGAGAGATCAGAGTTTTGTCTAGTGGCAGGTTTGGCCTGTCCAAGGTAGCGCAGAGGGTTAATAGGCCTGCTGCACAGAACATGCACTATGCAGACCACAAAACAGTATTTTATGTGCATAGCTAAGTGAGATACTGCTTTTGTCACAGAGATCCTTTTGTTACTGTGCAGTTCATAAGTTACAATCATAATTTAGCACAATGAGCTATGAACTGCCACCAAGGAGTTGCATGCAAAATGCATGATACACGTTAGAAAGCTATGTTTTTACCCAGTCTTTGATTATCCTAATTATGCTAAAAAGGGTGTGTTACATTCTGAATCTGGAGTCTAAGCTTCCCCAGAACAAGTACTCCTAATGAATGCCCATCAGTATGGATGACGTGTGAATCTTACATCTTGTAGTCCCCTTTGTCTTTTGTAACATTTTCTATGCACTGATTTACACATGTATAATTCATTGTCTTGGTATGTGTGTGTGATATAAAGTGTTTCAACACCCTATGCCGGTAAGAGAGGTGCTATAAGAGAGCTATGGAGAGATGAGAGGCACGGTTAGAGGGTGATGGTGAGGGAATCACTATAGAGCCCCAATAAAGTTTACTGTATCCTGGTGCACTGTAAGGTCATCATTTACTATGCCTAAAAAACTAACACAACTGAATAAATAATGAAAAATGTGTTGTAGAATTCACAGTTTTTGCCATTTTTACCGACATTTCCTTGGGGGGGGGGGGGCTGAGAACATCCCTAGCCCCATTTTAGTGGTCAGGCTCGCTAGCTATGCACCCTATGGGGGCTGGTCTGACAAAATTTCCCAGGAGAGCTTTGGGTTCCCAATTCGGCCCTGACTCTTTGGAAAGCTTGGGCAGTTCAAATGTGTTAAATTCGCCCCTAAACCGGGACATGACACCGGCGGGTGGAGGCATGGGTGTTGTTTCTTTATGTAGAATCGGGCCATATGGGTTTCCACAGGTCGCTAATGTCACATTACATTGAATCTTTGTCTAGAATCGGGCCGTGTGTGTTTTCACAGGCCGCCAATGTTACATTACTCTGGTAACCAATCACCACACCCTGCCGTGGGACATTAGAAGCAAGTGAATTTGCTTCTAACTAAGGAGGGAAAACGTGAAGGGGGAAACGGGCAGGGTCATGTCAGGTCTCCAGGGTCCCGATTGCTAAGAAGTGTGCTTGTTTCCTGATAGCATCCTTACATCTTTCTGAGAAACGAAATCCTCATTACTTTTCCTGACCGATGCATTCTAATTAGATCAACACTTAAAAAATATATTCACAACAGCCACAGGACAGCTTTACATCTCATTAACTTCTCACTTCTTATTTCCCTGAAAATTACTGATAAAAATGTCGCCCTCCGTTAGCTGGTGCGCGTTGCTTCTTTGGCTCCTTATCTCATATCTCTCGCGTTGCCTAGACTGCTGCGAGGCGTTGTCATGGCGACCCGCAATAATAGAAACTAATAAATTACAAACGAGATGCTCGTCGAACAATTATTGTCTTCTTTTATGCAAGTATCTTGCTAATTCTGCTCTTAAGGGAGACGATGATACAGCCGGCGAAGGTATAATCAGTCTACTTTCAAAAAATATCTGGGTAAAAGTCTTACATTTTGTGACAAACACTGTTACCAGCAATTAAGAGATTTACTTAATTTTCTTTAAAACCGTTCAGATGGGAAAAGGCTTTTTGAGGAGTGAGGTACAGGAAGCTGGAAAACGGCGTCGTCATCAAATGCAGGTCCACCGGTAGCCCCCATTGAAAAACTGATTTTCTTAGCAGCTACAGCAGAGAAAAACATTCGCTGACATACATAATGCTACACTAAAAATATTTTCATGAGCTTCACAGGAAATGTAGGGTAATTGCAACCTTCTTCATGGACATTTTGAGCAAATGTTCCTATATTAGGTTGAGTGAAGGTGAAAAGGGTGAATAGGAGATATTTGGCATATCCAATGGGTAAGCTGCAAAAGGTAATTAACCTTGCAATCAATCAATCAGGAATTTGTAAAGTGCACCACTCGCCTGTGAGGTTATCAAGACACTGAAGGGGGGGTTGAGGGAGGAGCTGCTACTGCTCAAACATCCAGGTCTTGAGAAGTTTCCTGAAGGTAAGGAGGTCTTTGGTCTGGCGCAGGTGGGTGGGAAGAGTGTTCCACGTTTTGGCAATGGAAAGGTATTCGGTGCTATGTCTTAAGTAGTATGAGTTTTCTAGTAAACTCTTGTAGTGTAAACGTTTTTGTAAATTAAAAAAAAAAATATGCATGATTATTTCACAAACCCCATTCTTTGTCAAAGCCTTCAAAATTATAAATATTTGCTTTCTTTTAACAGCTTCTTTTTAAGATTCTCTCATCTTGCTCGGCATGTCTCAACAATTCAGAAGGACTATACAACAAAAACTTCAGTGAAGAAACTCAAAAGGGAACAAAAACATAGATGACTTGTGCTAGAATTGCAAACGAGTTTGCTTTGACTAAATGATTTGATCAGTGTAAATTGTTTACCTAATTGCAGTTTCCCTAAGAACTTTTACCAAGTTGAAAATCTTTGCTGTTTCAAGAACTTGTAAAGTTTTCATTGTCACAACTTCACCTACCGGCTGGGCAAATGGAATTATGTGATTCTGCAGTGAATTCCGCATAGTTATAAATTTGCCGCATTTACCGTATAATCCATCATCTGCCGCTCAATCTGCAGATTTTAACATAAAAATTGTTTCTAACTCAAACGGTTCAAAAGTTACTAAAAATGCAGCAACATGTGTTGCTACACAGTAGAAGGCTCTTTGCAAAGGTTGACTAGTTACCTTTTTTGGTCGAATGCACAAGTGCTCTGACATGTTGTAATCTAACTGTGGGCTTTAACCACACCCACTGCACGCCCATCACTATAACTCGTTTATAGGCTTGCCTTTCAGAAATCCTTTGTTATCATTGGTAAATGCTTTACGTTTGTCCCTCCTTGGGGCAGATTTGTTAACGCCTTGGCCATCAACCCTGTTACATGGATAATTGCACGTTTGCCAGTAAGTTTGACTGAAAGAAAACTTTTTCATTTTGTGTCTCTCTTTTGCGCTCATGGCGGCCGTGATGCTTTGAATCGGCTCACTTATGTCAACTGTTTTACTTTTCATTTTCAATTTATGTGGCAAGAAAAGTCCAGTTAGGAATTTATAACGCTAATAACTCTAACTTGAGAAACCACAAGACCAATTGCCTTGCAAATGCTTGTCTTGCTATATTGGTATTTTAGGTTGGTACTAATGAGATGCAACAATGCCCAGACAATGTTAACACGGTTGAAAATGACAAAATAATGAAGTAATGCCATTACAAAATGTGGTGCATTATTCCGCATAATTTGGCTTTTCGGACCACATAATTTGTCCCTCCCCTGCCGCATAATTTGGCCCTCCCCTGCCGTATAATTCCAGTGGCCCAGTTTACAGGCAAAATGTTTTTCAGGTAGACTTTTCCTATAAATGTGTTGTTTTGAGAAAGAATTCTCCCACATAAAGGAATTATGCTGTTTTTTCCCAGGAAAAATAATTTATCTGAAATATTACGTCAGCAATTTGTTGTAGGCTTCATCAATTTGATGAAGTGTCACTGTTTACTCCTTGTAGCCTCCAGGAAAAGTACAAGTCAGTGAGAAAAGCATATGACTCTAATAAAAGATTTTGCTAACAAATTTAGGGTAATTTTACATTCAGCTTACAGTTTTTTGCATCCACTGTTCTCACTCTTAAACTTAACCTTCACAGGAACCTTTACCCTGAAGGCCAGCCCTGACTTTAATCCTATTCCTCACTCTATCTCTATCTCTAAATGTAACCCATTCTGTAGTCTCAAGTTTATCCCTAACCCTTTCCCTAACTCTCACTTTAACCCAAACTCCCACCACAATTACAAGTTACTCTTATTCTAACTGTTATCCTTACTTTCATCTAAAAGCTAATCCACCACTCTAATTTTAATAAACACCCCATCTACTTACGATTTAAGGTTCATAATACAGATACAGAGAGGTGCTTTTGGTTAGTTTGGTCAGTAAGTTCATCCACTGGTCTGTTAAGTTGTCATTCACATTTTGCTTCCATCCACTTGCTGAATGCTGTGATGTTGTGCACGCTGTATGAACACTACACAAACATTAAACGCCGAACGCCTAATGCGCATGAAGAAGTGCCGGCACGAAGGAGTCTCCGGACCACGAACGAAGCCTGCTTGCTGTGGGGACCGAGCACCCGGAGACCAGGCCAAAGACTGCAATTCTGTGATTCCTGAGCCACAAGGGGGAGGGCTAACTGGATGATCAGAATCCTGCTTCTTTGTCTTCACTTCCTCTTCTGCGCTCCAGCTACCTCTTCCCCTCCTGTCGGACAGTCCCGGGCCGCAGGATCGGAACGTTAACGGAACAGACCTGGTGTAAACAGCGGCAAGCAGCAGGGTGGCAGGAGGTGCCATGCAATAGGCTATGGGCTCCCTCGAATAGTGCAGAAACGGTCAGCATTAGGTTGGTGTGGCCTGCGCTTCTGGTGGTGCCAGCCTAAACATCCAGGGCCCTGCACCTCATGCTTTTTTCCCCTCAACAGCTCAACACCATTATTGCTGGCACTCCATTTGTAAGTACCACTACATAATACTGGTAAAGTGTTGCCAGAGCTCATAGAGATTCAAAATTGATAACACTGAAGTAATATAATAATACTAAAGTTCACCTCCTCTGATAATCAGGGTGGATAACAGGCACCTTGTTTCCTATAGTTTCCTAACCTCACCCTCGTACTCATGTCCCAGCACCTGGCTCTCAAATCCTCCCACTCTACGATTTTGCTGCCAATACACTAAGGAGTGAATAGAGTGTTGGACAGGCTGCCTCAAATAAAGTTAGGAAGCCAAGGGGCTGGAATAAGAAGCCAAAATTCCTAACTCTGTAAGGCAGGGGCAGCAATGATGACACATGGGCTAAGAAGATAAAAAGAGTGCCCATCTTAACAGGGTTTACAACTATCCCGGAAAAGGCCTTGGAGAGAGACTTGGGGTCACCAAGACCGAAAGTACTTAAGGCAGCAAAATTAAAATCAAAATTACCAATGGTTAAAGACATTTTTTAAGCCAACCACAGTCTCAGATAGGAAAGTAGGGCTCGATACAGGCCCCACACAAGGGAAGAGGTGATCATGGAGCGAAGGCTCTACATTCAAGAGAAATCCTCTTTGTTTTGTATTTCAGCTAGCACCCCATATATGCACTGTTGGGCAAGAACAGAGGTGAAACAAATAGGAATCTATGGGGAAGGGGAAGAGGAGAGGATGAACCCTCGATCTGCTGATGGCAAGGTAAACAACTAGATTTGAGATACCCTGATAAAAAATTTGACACCTCCCCTTCCCACTTTTCCCAGTAATTATAATTAGAGACAACTGGGCTGCTCCACGGGCATGCCACAAAAGACCCCTCAGGAAGACAGTCAGATCCTGTTACAGGCATCGCCTCTGTCTAATACAATGCCATTGCTGGACGCAGCCTCCATTAGTCCTATGGCCCAACAGCATCTGGCCCGAAGTGAAAAAACAGGAAACCGCAACGAGTTACCTTTAACAAAACAGATAAAGGAAGATGACAGAACCTCCACCTCCATTGCAGCTGTATATGATAATGCAATGCTCTATGAGATTGAATCCAGTAAGGAAGAGGAACTATGGAAGTGATCCGAAACACCACATCATGAAAATGAGATAATGACCAGTCATACTAGAAATCGCTTAGGCCACCAAACTCCATGCAGACAAATTAGACACTTAGATCAAGGTCCTCCAAACGCTTGCCAGCTTCACCATGACTACTGATATAAAGCTGGAGCACTTAAACCAACTTATAAAACAGGCTCAAGCTTTTGCAAAAGATAAACCGGTGTGGTGTCAATGCGACACAATAGTGGTGGAAATCCCCAAACTACCAAAAGTAATGTCTACGCTTATACAAAAGAGTCACAGTTAAGTTGCAAAAATAAAAGGGAGGACTTTTCAATGGCACTGGAGAAAAAAGAGCCAGCCCAGGAGGGAGGAGAAAAGACACCATTATGGAATCAGGGGGCCAAGATAATGACCCTGCAGATAGACAGCCCCTAAACAATCTGCTAAACAGAAGGGAAAAATTCCCCAAAAGAGAAATCTGAGGATACTGTAACTTCAACTCTAACTTCTCCAGAGGCTGGAGATGGCAGTATAAATGTACCCACTCCCCCAGAAGCTAACATCTCATTTGAAAACATGTTAGATTCAGAAATAATTGCTGACTGCGCAAAAAGACATCAGGGGCCAAGTGACCAACAACAACAATAATAATAACAATAATAATATCTACATGCAGGCGGATAACTGGGATGGTCTATCGAGAAAAAATAAAAAAAAGACTAAAGAAACTCAACAAAATTGCCCATTCAAATTATCCACTGGCCTAATAAGGTCCCAAGAGGTGCACCCATTTACCCAATTTTCATCCAGAAAGAAGAGGAAAACGCAGCAGAGGACGAGGTGGTGAAGCAGGTGAAAGGGATTTGGAGGACGAGATTAGGGGACACAGCCAAGAGGTTTTGGGGCAGCTCCCGTCAGGAGGTCAGGATAACTCAAAATACTAATTCCAAGGTCCCATAGCAACTCGAGCACCCAGGCAGATATAGAGGAGAAGGAAACAGGTGAGCTTATTGAATCACGGAAAAGGGCAGGCCCAATAGTACCCCTGGAGAAAGTTCAGCACAGCAAGCAATTACAGCCCATCCCCCTACAACTCAGGAGGGGCAGATAAAGGAGGAACCAAGAGAGGAGTGGAGGCTCTCTTGTATGAAAGAAGTCGTACATACATCTGCACCAGAGTGGGTGTCAGTCATAAGGAATACAACAAGACCCCTGCCAGATGGCCCGGAAAATGATGGGTGGACATATTCGGCAAGAAAATCTCAAGAACCCACCCTGTCCAGAAGCTCAACAAAAATAATCCATCAAATAACCCTCCAACCGGACTACACCTCCCATGACAAATGAGATTCCATCAACAGGCAGAACATCCTTAGACTGAGCTCTAAAATTCCAGACCTCGTTAACCTGAGGTCTGAGGACATTGAATATGTAGCCTTTAGGCCACCCAGACTGGGGCACTCTGGGTGACTTAGGCCTTGGGAAAGAGAAATCAGCACATAAGTTTGAGCAAAATAAATCCCACCTGGGATCTTGGGGGATTAAGCTTCATAGTGATGAGTAGGAGAGATGTACAGTAGTTCTTAATCCCTCCCCTCACCAAAAAAAAGAATATAGGCAAAGTAGCTCATTGAGGGGGAAAACATCTTCAATACTGAAGAACGCTAAAGGGGCCCAAGAAGAGAAGTGGAATGACAATTGCGGGGGAGGCATTTTGTTTTCTCCCCCCACAAGGCTATAGGAGAGGAACAGTTTCAGAAGTTAAAACCGATGGCCTTTTATCATCTGAGCTAAAGCAGTACAAAGGCAAACAATTAATCCCGACTGAAAATCTGGGGATATTGATTAAAGTGACCAGGCCTAACGTGGAGCAGATAAGCGCACCTGGGGGAGAAGATCGCATAAACTGGGGGAGAAAACTAAATATATATAGTCCAGTTAAAGCCCCCTCGGGAGAACCAAAATTGGGATTGGATGGCCAGATCATTCAATGAGCGCGTGCCCCTAACGTGAAACAGAGCGCCGAGCCTGGGAGTGATGAATTAAAATTATAGTTTTGGAATGTGAGAGGAACATTAGGAGAGGAAAATAAAAGAAGAGATCTCGAAGACCAAAGCACACACAAAGTGATACGCACCCAGTAGACCTGGAGGCAGGAAGAAGTGCCCTAACAAGATCAAGTAGAATATAGCTCCCTGGAAACACCCAAGTGGGGGAGTTTCAATCTACACAGAAACCAACTGGGCGATTAACACCACTAAAATCTGGGCTAGCAACCGAGAAGCTGTTACTCTCAAAATCTCCACAACAAAACCTTCTCTTATGTCACTCCGGAACGCTATTATATTTAGAAACATCTACTTACATCCCACACTGATCAGAAAGCAGCATACAGCAACAGCCATTCTGAAGAGCCTAGAGGCCCTGAGGGTGGAGCATGGGATGCGATGTACCCCATTGGGGTGACTTTAACAAACCTCATGGGGCCAAGCAGTGTTGATGATTGGAAAGAAAGTGAAAACACCTACTGGAAAGCCCCAACAGTCCAATCAGACCAAAACCAGCCACTTCTGGCTCTTTATTAGCCCCGACGCTTGAAGCTCTAGGCCTCTGGTGTCTAAGCGGTAGAACCATGTACGACATTCCAGCTGCATACATCCACATCTCCCTGTACAGATTAGCCACCCTAGATTATACATGGTGCTCCATAGAACATTTCCATCTCATAAACAACCTCAATATAATGGCAAGGGTACCCAGTGATCAGGCAGTACTATTGTGCACCACCAGCTACAGTTTACCCAGGTGCCCAGACTGCAAATGATAGAAAATCTAATGAGATGACTCATCTGAAGTGAATTGCATGAAAGTGGAGTGCTTTGAACACACATAACAATGAGGGGAGGACACAAAAATGGGATAACAGGATTTTAGACATCTTTAAGCTACACAGAAATCCCGAAAAAGGGTGGGAAAATGTCATAGCCCTTCAAGAACCCACTAGGAATACCAGTAGGGGGGATAGATCGCCCAAGCATCAACAGTTATTTGGCTGGGAGTTTGAGTCAAGGAAACTGAAGAAGGAACTGAACAAATCACTGTATTCTAATAAAATGAATAGGGGTCCAAACAGGGTCCTGAAACAAAAGATCAAACTCCTCAGATGAACATATAGAAAACTAATACGAATGGTGCAACTACAGAGAAGATGCATTCACTTGGGCAAAAGTGCATGCAGCCGTGAAAATAAGGGATGGAAGTAAATTCTAGTGTCTTGCTAACAATCTAACATGGGGATGAAAGAAAAGAAAAACAAATAGCAACATCACTCCAAGGGAGAGGGGAAGATGTTTAGAACAACTATATTAGATGACATCCTCGTGTTGACCTCAGCTCAGTACCATCAAAAAAGGAAAGCAACGAGGCAAGATCAGGTAATCAAGTACCCCAGGGGAAAATGGGCACAGCAGAGCCAGTTACATTGAAGGCTGCTTCGTTTAGGATGGCTTGCAAAGCCGGGGATACAGGAATGAGGTCTCTGTAAAACAGGGTCTACCTTACAAGTGAAACTAAGCCTCCAGATGGCATTTGCCAATGGCACAGAGTAAAAATCGCCCAACAAACGTTAACCAGACTAAGGGGGTCAGACGCCACACGCCCCAATGGTGTGCCTGCTGCCCTCTTTAAAGCATACATTTCTCTGTGTGCCCAAATATTGACTTCTGTATATGCCATTGTTTTTGCACAAGATGAGCCCCCCACAGCTGGTAGGCATCTATTCTGGTCCCAATATATAAGAAGGGCAAGCGCCAAGCAACTATAGAACAATAGCACTTCTGTGTGCAAATGGTAAAGGATATGCCTCCGACTCTTAAATGAAGATCTTGAAGCATGGGCAACCGCAAAACAATTGCTTCCCTGGTTCCAAACGGGGTTAAAAAAAAATCACCACATAGAAGACAATTTGCTAACCTTGTCATGTCTGATAGAGGACTTAACCCGGTCAAAGTCCCCGCCTTTATACGCAGCTTTTATTGATTTCAACAACACCTTTGAAAATGTTCCAAGACCAAGGTTGTGGGCCAAGTTTAATGACGGGGAATTCCATCATGCCTACTTAGATCCTTGAAGTCCCTATTTAGGGAGACATGGGTAAAAATAAACTGACAACTAACTGGGCAACTCCGGACAAAATATAAACAGTTGAAGGCCTTAAACAAGGATGCATTCTTGCTCGTCTACTACTTAACCTCTTCATGGCAGATCCGGAAAGCAACTTGATCAACATCAAAGCATGTCCCCTGCACACAGCTGACCGGAAAATCTTAATATTACAATATGCCGATGACCAGGGTATTCTGGACCACACTCAAGTAGGCCTGCAAAGTACTCTTAATGCCCTGGTGCAATATTGCAATATTTATTCGATCAGGGTCAACCTGGAGAAAGCAAAAACAATGATATTCGGCAGAAAATTCATTAAGAAAGGTGAATGGTTAATGGAAGGTGTAAAATTAGAGACAGGAAAATCATTTAAATACTTGGGAATGCATCGGTATGAAAGAGAAAGCAAAAGGGCTTAAGAGGAGGAGTTAAAGATATCTGCCATAGGGGCATGGCTTGACGCCGTTCGGGGATGGCCGCCTTCTGCTGAGCTCCGCGTCCGCAGCGGGTGTCGGGAGAACCGGCAGCTTCATTTGGACATTTTTTGTGTTCCTGCAGATAGGAGTGCTCGGGGGAACATGCATGGAATTGAACACTCCCCTTGAAAGGACTACTGAGGTACTTTTACATCCTCTCTGATGATTTTCATGGCGGTCGTGTGTGAATTTTCATTGCGGCCGCCATTTTGTTTTTTCTTTTACCTCACACTTCTCCTTTTGGAATATGTTTTGATGCCTGAGGGACTATCTTTTCGCATTTTTTTTCCTACGGATGTAGGCTTTTTTGCTTTTTGCTCGTTGTGTCTTACCTTTTGGAGCAATTTTGCCCAGATTTACCTTATTTTCTCGTTCTACTCTCTTACCTGAGGTAAACATTCTTTATAAGGTATATACTTTATGACGTTTTGGGCAGAATTATATAATTTTTGCTTATGGGTAGATCTAGGAACCTACAGTTGACTAACAACAAAGTATAGTGTAATAAGAATCCTGATAATATTCCCTTATCAAACTCCTTTGCTCCTTTATCAAATATGGAGACTACAGGAGCTACTTCTCTCAATGTTACACCTTCAACACCTTTTTTTCCTCATGCTCTTGCGAATAAAGTTTCATGTAAGCTTCCGATAACGGTCTCGAAATCCACAAATAAAAGAGCTAAAAAGGATCCTTCATCTCCTATTAAGGTGGCAGATACTTTATCTATGGAATTACTTCTTGTGGAAATAAGAGCGCTTGAACCTTATATGGAGTATACCAATAACAAATTACAAATATTGGATGACAAATGGTCTCCTGTGGAGAACAGAGTCTCTTGTGTGGAACGAAGAGTGGAAGTGCTAGAAGATACAGTTACATCAATACAATCTTTACAATCTGAACTTTCTATGTGGAAAAAGCATGCAGAAGATATGGAAAATCGTAATTGCAGGAATAATTTACGCACTTATGGTCTTCCTGAATGAATTAAAGGCTCAGACCCTTTATCTTTCTTTCAGGCATTTTTGCCCAAGATTCTGGACTTGCCTATTTCTCCTGTTATGAATATACAACAAGCACATAGGCTTGGTTACCCTTCACATTTGGCTTTGACGTCAAGGAAACCAAGAGGAATAATACTGTATTTTTTGGAGAATACAGACTTGCTGAAGGTTCTCAGAGCAGCAAGAGCTAAGGGTCGGATCACGTGGTCAGGGTCCAATCTCTTTTTTGCTCAAGATTATGCTAAGTCGACGGCAGATAAACGGAAGAAATTTATAGATATGCGTCCAGCATTGAAGTCGCTTAAGGCCCGATATGGTCTTTTTCATCCGTGCTTGTTCAAGGTGACATACAACAATAAAACTACAACATATGAGGACACAGTATTACATCCACGGTTTATTGACTCTTGCAGAAGAGAAACAATGGACACTTCCAAATTATCAGAGAATTGATTATTAAATTATTTGTTTTTTCTTTTTTTTCCCTTTTATCTTGCACACATTTAAGGGATGTGCCCTTTGTTGGTTCAATGTAATCTTAACAGTGTTCGATTATTTAGGAGAGTTAATTGTTTCCTCTGTTTTCTCTCTTTTTAGATCTTTTATACATTCAGTGTCCCAGTCTTATGCGGTTGCAACCTGTGTGGTCAGATCTCCCTCCCTTCCGTGTCTGCGGTTGTGGAGTGAGGGTTACGTCATCCTCCATTTCCGGTTTCACCACCCTCACGTTGCTTTTGTCTCATAGGTATGTTTTTACTATCTGTTTACTGTTCTTTCTGTAGTATTAATGTCTTCTTCTATATTACAATATCTTTGTCTTTTTTAATTTTATTTTCTCTTCATTTTCTCTCTTCTCTTCTCTCATCTCTTTGCTCACTTGTTTATACTTCTATTATTCACTTTTCCTACACTAAATATTTTCTTTTGGTTCAATTTCTGCATACTAATAGATGGTCTTTATGCATTACGTTCATGATCATACTACTTATTTTCTATATTAAATGACAATTAGATTTCTTTAATGGAATGTTAAAGGTTTGGGATCCCCAATAAAACGTCAAAGAGTTTTAACTCATATTTTAAAATTGAAAGCTGATATTGCCCTGTTACAAGAGACTCATATAACAAGTGCTGAGATGGCCAAACTTAAAAGACAATGGGTGGGTCATGTTTTTGCCTCTCCAGGTACGGGGAAAAGAAATGGGTTTACTATACTCTGTCATAAAGCTTTGAATATTTCTGATTTTTCTAAAGAGTTTGATGAGCAGGGTAGATGGGTTATAGCTTCAATGAATATTAATAAAGTACCTTTAACTATATTTAATGTTTATGCTCCAACCCAACCTGATAAATCTTTTTGGAATGAAATATTAGCTAGGTTAATGACTCTTTCAGATGATTATTTAATTTTTGGAGGAGATTGTAATATGGTCATGGATTCCTTCCTTGATTGTAAATCTAACTCTAGATTTGTACCATCCACCATATTTTCACAGTTTACCTCCATGATTGAACAAAGAGCATTAACAGATGTTTGGAGATTGTGTAACCCCACATTACAGGAATTTTCTTTTTTTTCTCCAGTGCATTCTTCCCAATCGAGGATTGATTATTTATTTGAATCACAACATCTCAAGCAACATGTTTTTAATTCAGAGATTGGTACCATATTAATATCGGATCATGCTCCAGTGAGTTTGGATCTTGATATTTTACCACATAAACAGCCGAGTAATAGATGGAAATGTAATAACTCATTACTTCTTGGTACTAATTTAACTAGGCTTTTTGAAAAGTTTGCTACACAATTTTTTGTAGAAAATGATAATCCCCAGCTATCTGTTCAGATTATTTGGGATACTTTCAAAGCGGCCTTTAGGGATTTTATTATCTCTTTTGTTGCCAAAAAACGGAAAATGGCTAATAAAAAGTTATTTAACTTAATGGATCGTATTAAACAGCTAGAAAAACTGTATTATTCTTCTAAGTCTGAAAATTCTCTTAAGGAATTACTTCAAGCTAAATTCACTTTTAACAAAAATTCGACTGATATTGCTAATTCTTATCTTTTTAAATCCAGTGCTAAGTATTATGGGGGCCAAAATAAATCAGGAAAACCTTTAGAAAATGATTTTAAAATTAAAAAAGATAGAACAAGGATTGAATCTATTTATAATTCTTCCCACCTTTTACTACACAAAAACGAAGATATCTTAGATGAATTTGTTAATTTTTTTACACAGTTATATACACCTGAGTCTGTTGCCACGCAGGATCTTATTGGGGATTACTTATCTACTATTAATCCACCTATACTTTCCTCTTCTGAGTTTACTGATCTCGACAATGATATCCCTACTAAGGAAATTCTGGATGCACTAAATCTTATTAAAAAAGGAAAAGCTCCCAGCCCTGATGGCTTTACTATTGAATTCTATTTACATTTTTCTAAATTATTAGTTCCAAGATTATTTAATCTTTTTACTTATTTTATTAACACATACTCTTCTGTAGGATCTTTTCAGGAGGTTTTAATTGTCCTTATACCAAAAGATAACGAGGATCCAAAGTTTTGTAAGAACTATAGACCCATATCTCTAGTGAACTTAGAATATATCATTTTTGCTAAGATTATCGCTATACGTATGTAATTGATTCTTCCTAAGCTAATTGGTAAGGAACAATCTGGTTTTATTAAAGGACGTCTATTATCAGATAACACACGCCTATTTTTTAGCATACTAAGTAAATGTGTGACATATTCACTTTTTGCAATTGCTCTTGATGCTGAAAAAGCTTTTGACTGAGTTTAATGTTTTTTTATTTTTTAGACGCTTTCTTGGTATGGTTTTGAAACTAAACTTATAAATCTTATCTTATTATTATATTTCTCTCCTAAAGCTGCTATCTATTTAAATAGTCTCATCTCTCCCTCGTTCTCACTTGATAGAGGAGTTCGTCAAGGATGTCCGTTATCACCGCTTCTGTTTGTTCTTGCCTTGGAACCCTTTTTATTGAAACTTAAGGCTAATTCAAATTTATATGGTTTTAGGTGCGGAGTGAGACAGATAAAATTCTCAGCTTACGCGGATGATATCTTACTTTTTATGTCAAATCCGAAATCTTCACTTCCTTCTTTTCTTTCTGAGGTAGAACATTTTGCTTCTATTTCAGGGTATAAGTTAAATAAAGAAAAATGTGAAATTCTCCACTTAAACAAATTTTGCCTTCAGGATGACTTTGAATCTTCTGAATTTCACTGGAACAATGACAAAATTAAATATCTTGGTCTATGGTTTAGGGGCCAGATGTAGCAAATTTTTAATTTGCGAGGTGCAAAGTGCGAGTCCATGCGACTCGCACTTTGCACCTCGCAAATTGGTATGCAGTACGGTGTCTCAGACACCGACTGCAACTCGCTATGGGGTCGCAATGACCCACCTCATGAATATTCATGAGGTGGGTCGCAAATTGCGGCCCCATAGCGAGTATAGGCACTCGCAAACATGGAGGCCTGCTGTCGTCAGCAGACCTCCATGTTCGTGACTACTGTTAAATAAAGCAGTTTTTTTTTTTTGTAAGTGTAGCCCGTTTTCCTTACAGGAAAACGAGCTGCACTTAAAAAAAAAACCGAAACCTTTAGTTTCGGTATTTTTTCAGGGCAGGGAGTGGTCCCTTGGACCACTCCCTGCCCTGAAAAAATATTTGTGGGTCCAGTCACAAACTGGAAGGGGTCCCATGGGGACCCCTTCCAATTTGCGAGTGGGTTACCATCCACTTGAAGTGGATGGTAACTGCGATGCCATTTGCGACCGCGTACGCGGTCGCAAATGGTATTGCATACCACTCAGACTCGCAAATAGGAAGGGAACACCCCTTCCTATTTGCGAGTCGGAAATGCATATTGCGAGTCGGTACCGACTCGCAATATGCATTTCTGCATAGCAAAGAGGCATTTGCACCTCGCAAACGGCGATTTTCGCCGTTTGCGACGTGCAAATACTTTGCTACATCTGGCCCCTTATCTTCATTTGGGGATTCAATTTCTTATAACTTCTTGCAACTATTCTCTAGCCTTGAGTCTCTTATAGCTAAATGGAACCCTTTATTTCTATCCTGGTGGGGAAGATTTGATTCTCTAAAGAAGATGTTACTTCCAATCATTATCTTCTATTTGTCAAATTTTCCAATTAATGTTCTGAATAACTACTTCAAGAGGTTGAACTCTATATTAATCAAATTCTTATGGAATAATAAGAGATTCAGAATGTCTCTTCAAAAATTAATGAGACCTCAAAAAAATATGGAGAAGTTACTTTTCCGAATCTCCGCTCTTATCATACGGCTTTTTCTCTTAACCTGTTCTGTGCCTTGGACGAGGTGATCTCATCCAAGGCACCGGTCCCTTTCCCCTTCCAACCCCGACCCCCCCCACCACCCCCCTGTGACGTCAGCGCGCATCACGTGGAGGAGGCCGAGAGAGGCTTCAAAGGGAAGGAAATTAATTTCCTTCCCTTTGAAGTCTCTCTCAGCGTTTCAAAAGCCGGATTGTAAAGCAATCCGGCTTTTGAAACGCCCACTAGACACCAGGGATTTCTTTTGAAAGCGAAACTGGCATGAGGGGAGCGACCCCTTGGGCAAGGGTCGCTCCCAGGCGGGGCATTTTTTTAAGGTCTTTTCTGCCCCCCCCCCCCCGGGGGCAAAAACCTCTAGGCACCAGGGATCTTTTCTTTTTTTTTGTTTTTGTTTTTTTAAGAGGTGGGGAGCGACCCATTAGGCAAGGGTCGCTCCCCCTAGGGGGCAAATTACATTTAGGCCAGATTGGCCTATTTTTATGAGGCCAATCTGCCCCCAAGGGGGACAGAAACCACTAGACACCAGGGAGGTTTTTTTTTCTTTGTGAATTTCACGCAAGGGGAGCGACCCCTTAGGAAAGGGTGGTTCCCCTGGGGGGCAAATTTAGGCCATTTCTGCCCCCCTGGGGGGCAGATCAGCCTACTTTAATTAGGCCGATCTGCTCCGAAGGGGGGCAGAAACCACTAGGCATCTGGGATTTTGTTGTTGTTGTTGTTTTACAGATGGTGAGCGACCCCTTAGGCAAGGGTCGCTCCCCTGGAGGGGCAAATTGTATTTAGGCCATTTCTGCCGCCTTTGGGGGAAGATCGGCCGATTTTTTGCGCCAATGCCACGCAAAGGGAGCGACCCCGTAGGCAAGGGTTGCTCCGGGGGGGGGCGTGGCTGGGGGGGTGGGGTGGTAATTTATTTTAGGCCATTTCTGCCCCTCCTGGGGGCAGATCGGCCTATTGTTATTAGGCCGATCTGCCCCCGGGGGGGCAGAAATCTCTAGCCAGGGCAATTCTTTTTTTGGGTTTTTTGTTTGTTTGTTTTTTTAGAGCTGGGGAGCGACCCATTAGGCAAGGGTCACTCCCCTGGGGGGCAAATTGTATTTAGACCATTTCTGCCCCCCTTGGGGCAGATCGTCCGATTTTAGGTCAATCTGCCCCCAAGGGGGGCAGAAACCACTAGGCACCGGGGTTTTTTTTTTTGCGGCAATGTCACGCAAGGGGAGCAACCCCGTAGGCAAGGGTCGCTCCCGGGGGGGGGGGGGGGGTGAGATTTTGGGGTTGTGGGGAGGGCAAATTTATTTTAAGCCATTTCTGCCCCCCCGGGGGCAGAAACCCCTAGGAGCCAGGGCAAACATTTTTTGTGTGTTTTTTTAGAGATGGGGAGCGACCCATTAGACAGGGGTCGCTCCCCTGGGGGGCAAATTGTATTTAGTCCATTTCTGCCCCCCTTGGGGGCAAATCGGCCGATTTTAGGTCACTCTGCCCCCAAGGGGAGCAGAAACAACTAGGCACTGGGGATCTTTTTTTTTGCGCCAATGTGACGCAGGGGGAGCGACCCCGTAGGCAAGGGTCGCTCCCGGGGGGGTGGGTTGGGGTTGTGGGGGGGCAAATTTATTTTAGGCCATTTCTGCCCCCCCCAGGGGCAGATCGGCCTATTGTTATTAGGCTGATCTGGCAGAATCCTCTAGGCGCCAGGGCTAATTATTTTTTTGTGGTTTTTTTTGCTTGTTTGTTTTTTTAGAGATGGGGAGTGACCCATTAGGCAAGGGTCGCTCCCCTGGGGGGCAAATTGTATTTAGACCATTTCTGCCTCCCTTGGGGGCAAATCAAAGGGCAGAAACAACTAGGCACCGGGGATCTTTTTTTTGCGCCAATGTCACGCAGGGGAAGCAACCCCGTAGGCAAGGGTCGCTCCCCGGGGGGGTCGGGGGCATATTTATTTTAGGCCATTTCTGCCCCCTCCCCCCTGGGGCCGGCTGAGCTAGAGGCCAAAATCCACAGGTAGGCACTTTGTAAAAAAC
This sequence comes from Pleurodeles waltl, assembly GCF_031143425.1. Taxonomy (NCBI): domain Eukaryota; kingdom Metazoa; phylum Chordata; class Amphibia; order Caudata; family Salamandridae; genus Pleurodeles; species Pleurodeles waltl. The sequence goes on from NC_090440.1 coordinate 1,215,478,851, forward strand.
ACCTCTGTTTTCTGTGAATAAATGTGATGTGTCCACGTTGTGTTTTGGGCCATTTCCTTTTGTGGGCGCTAGGCCTACCCACACAAGTGAGGTATCATTTTTATCGGGAGACTTGGGGGAACGCTGGGTGGAAGGAAATTTGTGTCTCCTCTCAGATTCCAGAACTTTCTGTCACCGAAATGTGAGGAAAATGTGTTTTTTTAGCCAAATTTTGAGGTTTGCAAAGGATTCTGGATAACAGAACCTGGTCAGAGCCCCACAAGTCACCCCATCTTGGATTCCCCTAGGTCTCTAGTTTTCACAAATGCACAGGTTTTGTGGGTTTCCCTAGGTGCCAGCTGAGCTAGAGGCCAAAATCTACAGGTAGGCACTTTGCAAAAAACACCTCTGTTTTCTGTCAAAAAATGGGATGTGTCCACGTTGTGTTTTGGGGCATTTCCTGTCGCGGGCGCTAGGCCTACCCACACAAGTGAGGTATCATTTTTATCGGGAGACTTGGGGGAACACTGGGTAGAAGGAAATTTGTGGCTCCTCTCAGATGCCAGAACTTTCTGTCACCGAAATGTGAGGAAAACGTGTTTATTTAGCCAAATTTTGAGATTTGCAAAGGATTCTGGGTAACAGAACCTGGTCAGAGCCCCACAAGTCACCCCATCTTGGATTCCCCTAGGTCTCTAGTTTTCAAAAATGCACAGGTTTGGTAGGTTTCCTTTGGTGCCGGCTGAGCTAGAGGCCAAAATCTACAGGTAGGCACTTTGTCAAAAACACCTCTGTTTTCTGTAAAAAAATGTGATGTGGCCACGTTATGTTTTGGGGCATTTCCTGTCGCGGGCGCTAGGCCTACCCACACAATTGAGGTATCATTTTTATCAGGAGACTTGGGGGAACATAGAAAAGCAAAACAAGTCTTATTGCCCCTTGTCTTTCTCTACATTTTTTCCTTCCAAATATAAGAGAGTGTGTAAAAAAGACATCTATTTGAGAAATGCCCTGTAATTCATATGCTAGTATGGGCACCCCGGAATTCAGAGATGTGCAAATAACCACTGCTCCTCAACACCTCATCTTGTGCCCATTTTGGAAATACAAAGGTTTTTTTGATAGCTATTTTTCACTCTTTATATTTCAGCAAATGAATTGCTGTATACCCGGTATAGAATGAAAACCCACTGCAGGGTGCAGCTCATTTATTGGCTCTGAGTAACTATGGTTCTTAATGAACCTACAAGCCCTATATATCCCCACAACCAGAAGAGTCCAGCAGACGTAACGGTAATTAGCTTTCAAAAAACTGACATTGCAGGAAATAGTTACAGAGTAAAACGTAGAGAAAAATTGCTGTTTTTTTCACCTCAATTTCAATTTTTTTTTCCAGTTGTTATGTTCTGTAGGAAACCCGTGTAGGATCTACACAAATTACCCCTTGCTGAATTCTGAATTTTGTCTACTTTTCAGAAATGTTTAGGTTTCTGAGATCCAGCATTGGTTTCACGCCCATTTCTGTCACTGACTGGAAGGAGGCTTAAAGCACAAAAAATCGTAAAAATGGGGTATGTCCCAGTAAAATGCCACAATGGTGTTGAAAAATGTGTTTTTCTGATTCAAGTCTGCCTGTTCCCGAAAGCTGGAAAGCTGGTGATTTCAGCACCGCAAACCCTTTGTTGATGCCATTTTCAGGGAAAAAAACACAAGCCTTCTTCTGCAGCACCTTTTTCCCATTTTTTTGGAGAAAAAAAAATGTCACTGTATTTTGGCTAATTTCTTGGCCTTCCTTCAGGGGAACCCACAAAATCTGGGTACCTCTAGAATCCCTAGGATGTTGGAAACAAAGGACGCAAATTTGGCGTGGGTAGCTTATGTGGACAAAAAGTTATGAGGATCTAAGCGCAAACTATTCCAAATAGGCAAAAAAAGGCCTGGCACAGGAGGGAGGAAAAGGCCTGGCAGCAAAGGGGTTAAGCAGGCTTCCTGTCTATTGACCGAAGATGTTTCCTTTGTTGCTCCTTTTACATTTCCGGAAGTATTAACTCTGGCAAAAAAGCCTTCATTTATTTCCCTCCCGAGCTTGAAAAATACTTGCAGAATTCTACAACCTATTTTTGCTTCATATGATACAGACAGACTCCAATTTCTGAATTCGTCAATCTGGTACAACAAACTCATCAAGTTAAATAATAAAACCATTTACCGGAAATCATGGCATTTGAAGGAGTTGAAATGGGTCCACCAACTTTTTGACAATGATTCTCCTCTTTCTTTTGACAAAGCACGTTTTCTTTTTTCACTTCCATTCTTATCAATCTTTCTCAGTTCAGCAATCACCATTGGTTTGTTCTTCTCCAATTAGGAGTTTGTTGCTACATTCTGTCTCAGCCTCCCATATTTACCAAACAATTGCAACTCTTCCTACAGATAGACCTAAATCAGCAATAGAAGTACAATGGCAGGAAGATTTAGCTATTTCACTTTCCCCCTCATTATGGAATAATGTGTGGATTTGGATACGAAAGACCTCAAGAGCAGCTAATGCAATTCAAACTTTATTTTTCATTGATAATAGGCTATTAATTACACCTTCATCCCTACATAAAATGAATTTAAACCTTTCATCTGCATGTTGGTCTTGTAGTGAACCGGTTTCAGATCTTAAACACATGCTCTTTGAGTGCCCATATACTTTTCAATTTTGGATTAAGGTTTGGAATCAGATTAATATTATTTTTAAAACTCAAATCTCCTTAACTTTTGCAAATATATTTTTAGCCAGCCCTTCCTCTGATTGGTCACATTTTGCAAAAAACTCTATTGTAATTTTGGATTTATTGTTGGCTGTTGCTTTTCAACAAATTATGAAATCTCGGAAAGACTCCTCTCAATTATCCTTACAGGCTTGGTGGTACAGAATATGTTATAACCATCAGTTGGATAGAGCTTATGTTTACCCTGTCTCCCTGGATATTAAAAGAGACATGTTATGGTTACCTATTACGAATTAACTTAACTTTTTGGCTTACTCTTCATGTAATCCTTTTCCTAGAAATTAAGAGGTTTCTAAACCACTGTCGCGTAGACTCTCATTATCCTAATGAGACTATTGGATTTTTGTGCGGCAAGATCGTTCACAGTGTGGGGGACTAAATCTAACCCACGGTTAAGGACCCTTGTCACCCCAAATCCGGGTTGAGCTCCGGCTAACTAGCAGTGCCTCATCTCTTCCAAATGGAAGAGACAATTGGACAGCCGAGCGCATGACATCTTAGTGCTTCCCAGGGAAGTCGTGGTCACTCAGATCCCAACCAGTTCTCTCATACACAGTGTGGTCTCATATATAAATGACAAAGGCTGTTTGAGTTTTAAAGATTGGTTTAATAAAACAACTGCATTTTAGATAACAAGGCGTGAGCCGCAATAACCAGAACCATACAACGCAGTAGGATTTAAATAGTAACGAGGAGAGTGAAACATAAGAATAACGCTATCATGGTGCAACTAGATTATGTTCCCTCTTCTAAGTTCTATCTTGAGCACAGCATGTTAAGTTCTAAGCCTCCCCCGGGAGGACATCGACCCTCATACATGAGCAAAGGCCTGTGATCGGGATCAGCATCGGCAACAGGGCAATCAGCGTCTAGTTGTGGGTTCCTGGTCGGAATCTCCCTCTTACGTGTACCAGGACTAGGAAGTGTTTTTATAACTAACACGCCGGTGTTCTAAGAAACGTCCCTACGTAAGAATGTGTACTTTCTACGAACCCTAAAGACTAAACCTCTACCACGTCTATCGGCAATGTACCAGACTGTATCCTTGACTGAAGCACAGAGCGAGCAAGAATGTATTGTTTGAGAACTTCAGTGCTGAAGTAAGCTAAACAGTGTGATAGAAGAAAATAAAACAAGACCGTGAAACTGGTTATTGTAAAATAACAGTGCAAGGCTAAATATAATGCATCTAGGGCAAAGTGCACAGAGGCCTAATACTTTAAGCAGAAATCTACATTAAAAATGGCTACACTACACCCTCCCCTTGTCGGTAGAAAGTGGTTTAAGACGAAGCTAAAAATGCCCTACGCTAAAAGATAATTAAAACGCTACAGAATTTCAACAAGTCAAGAGGACACCAAAGCACATTAATCCTCAATTTAGAAATAAGCATGTGGCTAGAAGCCAAATTCATGTGACAGTGTTAATTTAGACCAAATACAATCTAAGCAGTGGTCATGGAAAGCAGGAGGTTCTCCACTTCGGCAGATGACAAGACTGGAAAATCCATGCCCAAGACTACCAAGGAGCAGGTGTGTTCCAAAGCCCTAGTGTCAACCAAGGCGGCATCCCGTACAAAGTCTGTGAACAAGGTAATATCAACTTCCTCCAGGAAGGGTATCTCGTAATCAGCCTCACAAAGCAAACGCAGCCGCAGCGCGCATGTCTGGGAATGAGCCCTCATCGGGAACATCAACAGATCAGCATCAACCACTGGGGGGCGTTGCTGTGAGAGACAGACGTCTACTGCATGTTCAGAAAAGCACCAAAGGCACCGAAACACGGGCTGCACACAATCCAAAACCGGTCTGAATGACAGAGACCAGTCACACCCCAAATGTTCCAGGAGTGTTGCTCCAAAGTGCTGCATCATGCGTTCACGACACAGCTGCGCTGATGGGAGCGCCCACATTTGTCCTTGTTGCGGCGGGACAGCCATTGCGGAAAAACAACAGCAACAGCAAAATGCTGGCTAATAAAGCCAAAGTTATCGGAAATCCCCCAAAAATGCTTCAGAAAATTGAATGAATAGCCGAAGGTATTAAACCAAATATGGAAGAGAAGGTGTGAACGAAACCAACACCAAAGGCTTTGGAAAAATTTGCTAATCCAGACGTGCTGGACGCATTAAATATACGTCCCACAAGTTCACCAAAGTGGCTCAGAAAGTTTGTATTTAATAGGGACTGTATTTCTGCTGATGACCTTGCCACCTGAAGTGCGTAGGTCTCGCGTGCAGATGTAAGTGCCACATGCTTTTGAAACAATAAAGCCTTTAGTCTACTTAACTTGTCGAAATTCACCTTGGAAGTAGCAATGTGAGGCCATATATCCGCTACCTCCCTTAATTTAGTGGGGGGAAACAACACATTCCCGCAGCAAGTAACAACCTTGGTGACCGAAACAACGTAAACTATTCTGGCCCGCATGCCGCAACAGTCTTCACTATTGAGGAGGACATAGCTGCCGCTTGAAAGCACCTGGAACGTGCGTTTAATCAAGGGGACTGGAACTCCCTTCAGATAGCAAGCCAAATTAGCAACCGAGGAATTGTACGCCCCATGCAAGGACAGCTGCTTAAAAATCATTGAATGGCTGACTGAAGTCTCACATTCACTGCTGCTAAGAAAGACCTCTTTCATGGCATTGAGGCATTTGTACAAGAAGGGAAGCTCCCACACCTCATGGATGTAACTATCTCCCAAATTTTTCATATCTGCCTACCGGAACATGTTTCAAACAAGAAGTGAATTGTAATGTAGAAATAGGCAGATTAATAACCCCGTGTATCAACCACTCAGCAGACGGTATTTCGGCCACGGTAAAAGGCAATCTTTCTAATTTCTCAATATTGAGCATGACATAAGTCGCCTCCTTCTTAGCCATTAGTTGTTGTTGTCGTGTTAAATTAAAGGAAAAAAAATATCTCCCTGGCACTGATGTGCTGCCATGGAAAGCGACCCGCCTTCAATGTCTGAAGTGTCCAACCCAACTGCATAATGGACCGAGTCTGACTTTGTCCATGATATAAAGAAGACATATCAGATCGTATAATGTCTATAGCAGAAGAAACAATGTTGTTAATCGTATATATTCGGTCGGACAAGGTGTGAATTCCATTATCCACAACTGCTAATGCCTTTTTCAAATTTTCCTGATCTATTTGCCTTAACCGGGCTGCAGCCTCCTGTTGGGAAAGTTTCCATATTTCATTATACACTTCGTACAAGAAACGCTTCCTACATGGTGTCTTCGGGCCTGACAAAAAATCTTGCAATTCAGTGTTATTAGACAGGAGAGTGAGATGTGTCTTGACTGCATCTAGTGAGGATGATCTTAACTATTGTTGGCACAATTTTCCCACACTATATGTAGTAATTATGTCAGCATGTTCTGGTGATATATAGCGAGGGTCTGTCCGACTCGCCCTGAAACCCCAGATGAGGTGACAAAACGTTGATGACACCCGTTGGTGTCTATAGACCACAATAACCACCCGCCCGGACGTGTCAATGAAGTGTTAAATGTACCATTATGGACCCAGTCTGTAAGCTCACTAAAAGTGGAATCTATGTATGTCTGGCAGTTATTAATTTTTGCAGGGACAGGTATATTAGGCATGTTCAATTCTCTAATCGTTGCTAAGCCCAAACAGCTAGTCTGTTGTACTGTTTCATTTAAAAAAATCATTTGGACGGGAATGAAACATGCTCTAAACAATGTTTCTCTACCCTTTGTCTGCCAATGTTTTGTTCCCCAAACACTTTTCAAATCAACATTACTTGACCAATATTCATAACCTTCAATCGACAGTCTGGAAACAAAGGAATCTGAATATATGAATTTCGTATTAGTCAACAACATTTGCTTATCTTTAGACGGGGTTAACTTAAAATAATATGACTTAGCATTCATTTGATGATGCCCAGAAAAATACGGAAATTTGTCAGAATAAGTTTTGGACTCTCTTGCAGGGGAGTTGGGCAATGTTCCCATTGCGTATAGTCAAATATCGTTTTTGGACTACTCGCTTTATGTATAAAATGGTGCCCATAATAATTATAGCAAAACATGTCACCATAATTGTCTTTAAACTGGTAAACATCTTCTTTTTCATAGACAGTATAATATTGTAATTCAGTCATCATGGAATCAACTGTCTTCACATCCCAATCATCAGATACAATGCCAGGTATTACGATATCATTCATAGATAACTTTAGGACATACAGTATTTGAATGATCTCAGTGGGACCATATATATCAAACATTACTTTATCCCACACAGTCCCATCCAGAATTGGCACTGCAGAAATGTTCTCAAAGGACAAGTCTCCTCGAACCTTATGTGATGAAAAATGTGGCTTCAACACCTCCTCCACCTGTTCAACCGCTGATCTCTCAGGAAGAAAATGACCATGTATCAACAGAAAAAAGTTGATGACAAACCCTATCCAGAGAAAAAATGCTGACATAGTCAATAAGAGCCACAGATAGTTCCAAGGAAAAACAAAAATACGTATCTTTAAGACAACACATCAGCTTACGTGGACCTCGGTCAGTAGTTGTAGCGGCAAACGAGTCCGATAGACCATCGCTTTCGTTGGCAAAGTACCCAGAGGCAGTTTGTGCAAAAGGTGTCGCCGTATTCAATGGAGGTGTTGGTGTTTCTCGCGGTGGTACACTGTAGATAGCACCATCCGCAACGTCAGTAGTCATGGTGACTCGATCAAACGTTTCTAAATTATTTGTTGTCAGTGGAACTAAAGCGAGATCATCATCCACCCTCCCCAAGCTTGGAGAGGTAACAGTGTTGGTATAGATAACTTGGAGCGGAACATCTTCCCCAGTAGTGAGAGGGATTCAGGAACTACTGGACGTTCCTCTTGGTCAGCTGTGCAGAATCGGCCACATGTTGTAACTTGACATTGTCAATAGAAACAAAGCGATTTTCTTTGGCACCCGGCAACGGTGGTAAAATAACAGTCCTCGTTGCGTGTATCCCCAACACAGGGACTGGTGCTCGATCGGAAGGGCCAAATTCTTTTTTCACTGCGACCTTTTCACGCACAAGATCCCCCACTCTGGGAATCCAACCAGTAGGTGTTACTGGCACATCCTTAATTCCTGTGGAGGCAGCACTTTTAGAAGAGTTATCTTCACGGAACTGTTGTAATTCCTGCAAAACAGTGACACAATAATTTATGTCAAAAGGCGTTTCCGCTGCCTTCACACCAGGACCATCAAGATCGGGAACAAACATTTGTGTTCCGAACAGGCACTCATATGAAGTCCGACCCCCCAGGGACCTTCTAGGCAGGTCATTTAGTGCTCTTTGAACTCCATACAGGTGGGTTAGCCAACTACGACCCGTACCTAAGACTCTCGCTGTTAAGGATTGCTTTAAATCACGGTTTAATCACTCCACAACAGAATTTCCCTCTGGATGAAATGGAGATGAGAACTGGAGCTGGACCCCCAACGAAGCCATGGTGTCCCTGAATGCCCTGAGGCAAAAGCAGGGCCCTGGTCCGAATGGAATGCCGCAACTGCATATGTACTGACAAAGACTCGCAAATCTTTAATAACAGTTAGAGCGTCAGGCGAGCGCTGTGGTCACACCCACACAAATCTGGAGCAAGAATCAACAGTGACTAGTATATATTTGTATGCACTATCCGGTGTGAGTGGACAGCAATGATCCAAGTACACACATTGTAATGGTCTGTTTGATATTAAGAGGAGTGTCTGCGGCGGGCACTTAGCTGTTGAAACCGTAATTTGTTGACAGATGTCACAACAAAGGACATACTGCTTAGTCTCTTTATAGAGACCAGGTCACCAGTAACGGGCCTGTAATAGCGAAATTGTGGCGGCCACGCCAGCATGTGCAGATGCCACTCCCTCATGCGCTGCAATAATCAATTGTGATCTTACAACTTTATTGGGGATCTCGCGTATGCCTACACTAGGTATTCTAACCTCAGCGTTGAGCATATGTCCCATGAAGTATTGATATTTATTAGGAAATCCTTTAGGATAGGGTGTGCCATCAACCGTAGCTCTTATGGCAGCCAGAATCTCGGTGTCTGGTTTGGAACTCGAACGAGTCACTGCGGCCACAGTGGCAACTGCCACTGCCGACTTTGCGGCTTCATCAGCCAAAGTATTCCCAGCAACGTGTATTCCAACGCGCTGGTGTCCAAGAGTATGTACAACATGGACTTTGGGTAGCGTCTCCTTCAGGTCTGCTACCTTCCCCCACAGTAGTCTGTGTTTAATGGTGTTGCCTTTCGAATCTCTGAACCCATTCAAGCACCAGTAATGTAGGTATTCATTAAAAGACTGGACGCAATAATATGAATCACAAACAATCAGTGTAAACTGTGTTGGATCCAAATGTTCTAATGCCATCAGCAGAGCCTTCAGCTCAGCCAACTGTGCCGTACAATCCCCTAAAGTCTGTGTATAAGTATGTTGGGGGCAGAATTTCTCCCCTTCCATATGGCCGCTCACCACTGCACATGCAGTAGAATATTGGTGTTTTGTCCCCACCGCTAGTTGCGCAGAGCCATCAGTGTACATGACTACTTGATATTGATCAATAGGTAACGTGTCAGCGGGAACTGGATATTCAACTTCATATTGCAGAAATTCCTGAGTTTGTAACTTTGGGTCAAAAATGTAATCTATATCAGTGGCTGTTAAAGACGTAGCCCATAGTATCCATTGCGGGTGCAGTGCTTTTGCGTTAGGGACGCTCGCTTTTGTAACAGCCTATAGGGCAGGAATAGGGGAAACGACTATAATGCGTTTACCCTGGGCAAGAGGTCTTTCTTTAATAACAGCCATCTGTACAGCAGTGAGAATTTTCTCTGTAGGTGGGAAACGTTGTTCAGCAGCCGAATACAAGTGAGACTCATATCCAATCGGGACTGTCTCACCCTCATTAAATGTGACATACGTAAACCCAATGGCCTCAGCTATCACCCTGATGACCAAATGAGTCTTATTGTCCCGTGTATGTAAATGTTTTGCAGCTAGGAGATCTGCTTGTAACTCCCGAAGAGTATGTGTATGTTCAATTGTCCAGAATTTGCTTGAAAAATCAGGACGGATTAATTTGTACAGAGGTTTTATGCGTGTAGCGTAATCAGGAATGTATGTTCTGCCAAAATTTAGAAAGCCCAACAATGATTGGAGTTTCTTAATCGTATTAGGTGGTTGCAATTGTGCACATTTTTCTAAAAATTGTGGCGCTAGGCTCTTACCTTCATTCGACAGCTCATATCCCAGGAATATGACGCTGAGGAAGGCAATTTTAGATTTTTTAAAGTTAAATTTGTATCCAATTTTGGCAAACCCTACAACAATGCGGGCTACCCGTCTTAAATGTTGTAGTAACTCGTCATCCGTGAGCTATATATCATCTACATATGACAATGCTTCAGGGTCCAACTCGTGTAAAATTGCTGTCATACGAGCCGCAAACAGTCCCGGGCTATTCTTATACCCCTGAGGCAAACAACAGAATTTTTTCTGGGAGCCTAACGAGCTAAAGCTTGTCAAATCCCTGCTTTCGGGTGCTATATTCTGGCAGAAGAAACCATTTGAGATGTCTAAAGTCGTTTTATATTTTTTCTGCACAATGTTGTTCATTAGTGCAGCGCTATGTGAATTTTGAATAGCATATGTACGTGTATGTCCGTTCAAATGTCTGTAGTCTAAAACTATTCTATATGAATGGTCTGGTTTAGCTACAGGGAATAAGGGATTATTCATCGGTGAGACACAGGGTTCTATTACCCCCTGGTATTCCTGTTGTGTAAGTATTTCCCTCACCGGTGCCCTTGCTTCATGTTTTATTGGATACTGCGGTTGTGGCTGAGGTTCGCTTTTAATTGCAATTACATGATATGGTGAATCCTATCCCACCCTACGTGATTTCTATATAAGGCAGGTGCTTGTACTAGAGCCCATTTGATGCAATAGGACTCCGCGAGTTCCCCTGGAACAAGTGGTGAGAACTAAGGTTTAATAACCTCCTCCCCAACCGGGCAGGTGCGAACAAAGTCAGTCGGCCAATCCTGTTCAGCCAGCAAAATGTCATTTATCTTGACTATACGATCCCAAAAGATTGCGCTTATAGTGCGTTCAATGTCTCCTTCCAATTGTAAAGTCACTGTATACACCCTATCAGGTTCAGAGACACGCATATCTGCTGTTTCAACTTGTATGAAGTCATGAGTTGCTTTCACCTCCAGATGCTCTAGAAGATTCCGGAGAACTATTGTGACCTCTGCCACACTGTCTAGCAGTGCTAGGGCCAATGTCTTGTTCTTCAAGAGAACTCTCTTCCTGTGTGGCATGTCTAACTGAGACTGCTGCCACCTTTTTCTTTTTAAACTGCTGTTTTTGTTGTATCAGTTTCTCTTCCTTCTTTACAGAAACCTCAGAAGAGCGTTGTGATTCCTGTCTTGGTTTCACATACTCTGTTCTCCGCTCTGACCGCCCACCTGTCTCATTTCTCTTTTCCGATGAGTCCTGAAAGGAACGAGATTGGCGTGTATCAGTATATTGATATCTATCAGACGTCTTCAAATTATTCCTATTTCTGAGATTATACCGATACTGGAATATGTTTCCGCTATTATTTTAGGCAGTTCCCGCTACTGATCTAGTTGCGGGACGTCATGAAGACGCATACGCACCGCAAGTGCAACTGCCTCCCCTTTAATATTACTTAGTATTATAGAGGAAACCGTGGCAAAGTTGCCCATTAGTTGCATTCCCAAATCTAAGGCTGGGGCAGCCCGTATCCATCCTGAATTTGTTTAAGCACTTCCGGTAGGTTGGCCAAGGTCGGTGTATAGTGTGCCGTTGTATAGAGCGCGGCAAACACCGTGCCCCATGTATTACAATGTTCCACTGTGGGAACCATGCCAAATGGTAAACACATAGTTAATATTCTATGTTTGTCCTGAGGTCCCGTATGGGGAAATACCGCCTCCAGTGTATTAATTTTCTGTGCCAGCCAAAATGAAGTCTCCTCCCGTTTTGCTGGAACCTTACCCATGATAGAGTGTACAGTCGCCGGGTTTATACCTGGAGCTACTGCATGTGGTTGTGCTGGAGCAGCACGCGCTGGGTTCGTATTCAGTGTCTGCATCACAAATTGTACTAAGCATCTATATGTAGCCGTTAAGTCTGTATATAAACGACGAACTTGAGCCACCAGCATATTTGCAACCGCAGGATGTGGTGTATATGTGGCCAATAAAGGCCAGGTCCGACCATCATTACTCAGTGGACCTAACCTTACTGGCAATATTGTATGGGGTAGGGTGCTATCAGCTAATTATTATGTTCTTGATAAGATAGAGGTATCTCTAGCTATGCGTACGCCCTGTACTGGCCAGGCGCGTTCGCAACCGTATATGTGTGAAATGCATTTGTATTCCCATCAACTGCTGGGAACGTGACCCAGGAGTAGAAAAGTTCTGTTCTATAAGCTGCATGGGCGGCCACCACAAATGTGACTGGACCACCCTGGATCGTAAGACCATGTGCAAGAAAATGTGCTGTGAGCGGCTGTCTCATATTAAGAGCTATTTGTATTACTTGGGGATTCGCCATTAGAAAAACAGCAATGGGTCAGAGAAGGCACACCAAAACGGGGTCTTTCCTTTTAAGGTTCAAGCTTGAACAACCATCTGCTATATTTAGGAGTTACCTATATTGCGGTGGTGGAAGTCCTCAGTGCCACGGACGTCTCCGTTAAAGGAACCGAGGGATCATTTTAATATATGAGACCGAGAGAAACTGGTGGACCCGAAAATCAGAGCCAGACCAATCGTTGGCGGCGCCATGTCGCGTAAGGCTCTCATTATCCTAATGAGACTACTGGATTTTTGGGCGGCAAGATCGTTCACAGTGTGGGGGACTATGGGGGTCATTCTGACCCTGACGGGCGGCGGAGGCCGCCCGCCAGAGTTCCCCCCTCCGAAAGACCGCGGAGGGTATTCTAAGTTTTTCCCTGGGCTGGCGGGCGGTCGCCAAAAGACCGCCCGCCAGCCCAGGGAAAAACTCCCTTCCCACGAGGATGCTGGCTCGTAATCGAGCCGGCGGAGTGGGAAGGTGCGACGGGTGCTGTTGCACCCGTCGCGTATTTCACTGTCTGCCAAGCAGACAGTGAAATACTCGTAGGGGCCCTCTTACGGGGGCCCCTGCAGTGCCCATGCCAGCGGCATGGGCACTGCAGGGGCCCCCAGGGGCCCCGCGACCGCCCCTACCGCCATCCGGTTCCCGGCGGGCGGACCTCCGGGAACTGGATGGCGGTAGGGGGGGTCGGAATCCCCTCGGCGGCGCAGCTAGCTGCGCCGCCTTGGAGGATTCAAAAGGGCGGCGGTACACTGGCGGGAGACCGCCAGTGTTGCCGGTCTGACCGCGGCTTTACCGCCGCGGTCAGAATGCCCTGCGGGGCACCGCCGGCCTGTCGGCGGTGCTCCCGCCGACCCTGGCCCCGGCGGTCTAAGACCGCCGGGGTCAGAATGACCCCCTAAGTCTAACCCACGGTGAAGGGCCCTTTTCACCCCAAATCCGGGTTGAGCTCCGGCTAACTAGCAGTGCCTCATCTCTCCCAAAGAGAAGAGACAATTGGACAGCCGAGCACATGACATCTTAGTGCTTCCCAGGGAAGTCGTGGTCAATCAGATCCCAACCAGTTCTCTCATACACAGTGTGGTCTCCTATATAAATGACGAAGGCAGTTTGAGTTTTAAAGATTGGTTTAATAAAACAACTGCATTTTAGATAACAAGGTGTGAGCCGCAATAACCAGAACCATACAACACAGTAGGATTGAAATAGTAACGAGGAGAGTGAAACATAAGAATAACGCTATCATGGTGCAACTAGATTATGTTCCCTCTTCTAAGTTCTATATTGAGCACAGCATGTTAAGCTCTAAGCCTGCCTTTCAGGTTTCCCCGGGAGGACATTGACCCTCATACCTGAGCAAAGGCCTGTGATCGGGATCAGCATCTGCAACAGGGCAATCAGCGTCTAGTTGTGGGTTCCTGGTCGGAATCTCCCTCTTATGTGTACCAGGACTAGGAAGTGTTTTATAACTAACACGCCGGTGTTCTAAGAAACGTCCCTACGTAAGAATGTGTACTTTCTACGAACCCTAAAGACTAAACTTCTACCACGTCTATCGGCAATGTACCAGACTGTATCCTTAACTGAAGCACAGAGCGAGCAAGAATGTATTGTTTGAGAACTTCAGTGCTGAAGTAAGCTAAACAGTGTGATAGAAGAAAAAAAAACAAGACCGTGAAACTGGTTATTGTAAAATAACAGTGCGAGGCTAAATAAAATGCATCTAGGGCAAAGTGCACAGAGGCCTAATACTTTAAGCAAATGCGCAGAAAGCTACATTAAAAATGGCTACACTACACCACCATGAAATGTTTTTTTTTTCCCTTCCTTTTTATTACGCGTACCCCACTGTTTATAAGTTTTTCTACTGGTATATTTAAAATATGCATGTACATTTTGCGATTTAAAGTATTAATATATGCATTATGCTCATGATATGTTGTTTAGGAAATTGAACTGTTATTGTTTTCTTTTCTCTCTTGTTATCAAATGTATTTATATCTTTTGAAAATTGTATGAATTTTCAATAAACTTTCTATTTTCAAACTTTAAAAAAAGCTATCTGCCATGCACTTATCAAGGGCAATGGGGCAGCTGGAAGGGAACCTCTCTCGCCCAAGCCTACAACCGCTGCTGTCAGTGCTTATAAAGTGGTGCCTACCCAATCATATGGTGCCATAATGTTCAAAGATCAGTTATTCAAACTACTAGACAAATAGCAAGCCGCACAATATAGGAAATTGATTCTTTGCCAGAGTGTACCAGACAAGCCCAAGTCAGGCTTGCATTTAACATCTTGAAGCAAACATTAGACCTGCAGGTGAAATGAGTAGCATATTGCTTAAAATTACAAACAGCCACACCTAACACCCTAAAGCAGTTGATATGGTAGAATATCCAGATGCTGAACTCTGAATGGGGGCATGCTTAAGGAAGGCCATTGAGGTTCTAGAACTAGACAAGATTGTTAGTCCGGCCTCCCAATAAAAAACATTATCAAACTTGCAATGAAGAATGTAAATGCTTTATCTCCAGTGGAAGAGCTAACCGATCTAAGAGGAAAAAAAGCATGGCGGCTGGGTGACAGAATTATACTCTTCAGGTTGTCTCCCTACATATCTGTGCTCATTACTCCTCATGAGAGAAAAAATTAACCTCATGAGATGGCGTTTTGACGTGTTGCCATTAAGAAGCTATTGGGTCAAATGGTGAAACAGAGAAACAAACAAACAATGCAGATTGTGTAGCAAAGCAGAAGAAACATTGATGCATGTGATCAGAATTTGTGAGAGCTTAATTCCACTGAGAAGACCCTGGCTCTGACCATTGTTCCGAATTTAAAATATACGATCCTGCAGGAGTGCCATCACCTGCTGCTTAAAGGTGATCAAGCTAGCTCTCAAGCTGCTTCATATGGTAAATGAGAGCTGTGGCAGCTGAACAAAATTGCATGAGCCACACTGAAACATACTTGGGGATATAAGGAATACAGACCATGAGACCTTTTTGTACCAAGATTGGGTTGGAATCCCAGCCGGGAAAGTGGCATTAGAAGGGTAAATTGGGCTGCCCAGATAGTGAGATTATTCTTAGAAGTAACCCTGTCTAGCACTTGACAAATCTAGGTTGCAATGACTCAATTTTCATATAGGCAGCGAGGTTGATCTAGTGGTGGGGTGTCCCGATTTATGGGTAGTATTTAGCAGTTTTAACCCTGGTGGGGCCCCTCGCTATTGGATGCTGGAAAACCTTAAAGGGATGTCATTCTCTGGTTGTAACTGTAAGAAGGGTATTCCCCTTCAATAAGAAGAGGTTACCTTATTCTAATGGGAGAAAAAGATTGTACAAATAAGAGTAATTAATTGCTACTGATCCGTTGATCTGTTTGCACCCTTTTAAAACCATAAAGGTGCGGTGCTAATATTGTAAGGATTTTAATTAATTGAACAGTTAATTATAACATTCTAAATTCCACCCACTTGCAGCACACTGCATGGGGCAATAGGTAAACCTAGTTTACACATTAGCTCCATTCACTTTGAGTGACAGCACAAACGCTCTTCACATTGTTCACATCCACCGAAAGATAGCTCCTTTCTCTCCAATGACAAAACTGGTTTAAACCCACCGTAGGCTTTGATCTTTGAAAAGATGATCTGAATGTAATAGGCTGCTTCACATGGAGCCTGTGCGATGTAACTAACGCTAGGGGATTTTCAGAGTCAGCATTAATCTGGCAGCCTAGCTCCAAATTAACTGCAGTTTCTGAGTCAGAAAATAAGGAAGGTCAAGATGATCTGATTCGCAATAAGCTAGAGGTGCAGAAATGAACTCTTTGACAATTAACACATTATGAGAAAAGAGAACAAATAAAATATATTTCCATTTTGTCCCTGTTTAATTTCATATGGTTGAATATCATTTAACGCTCCACATCTGACAGGCAACTGACACCCGAGCCACAACAACATTAACATGACCAGCGATTTTTAGAATGATCCGAGTGTTGTCAACATCGGAAGCAACCAAAGCCACATGACTGAATTAGGTGAGCCAATGCAATGATAAATATGTTGGAGGAGAGGGGACAAACTGGATCCCTGAAGAACACTGCAGCTCAATGTTCTTAGTGAAGAGGTAAAAGGGGCTAGTGATATTTGCACAGTTGTATAAAGTAGAAAAGTAGTAAACCAAAAGAGAGCTGTATCCGAGATGCTCAATTCATTATGCCTATTTAATAGAACTTGGCGGTTCACTAAGTCAAAGGCCAGAGACAGATTGTAAGACTACAATTGCATGTGAAAGATTATTAACTGTGCAGCAGCGTAGATCACCTACTGCTGCTACCACTGCAAATCTGTAGGTGGGCCAGGGCAGGAACCCATATGAACTGGATAAAGCTATATAGGCCCGTATTTATACTTTTTGACGCTAAACTGCGCTAACGCAGTTTAGCGTAAAAAAATTTAGCGCCGTCTAACGCCATTCCGAAGCGCCATGCGGGCGCCGTATTTATGGAATGGCGTTAGCCGGCGCAAGCAGACCGGCGCTGCCTGGTGTGCGTGGAAAAAAACCACGTAGACCAGGCAGCACCGGCGTAGGGGGAAAATGGCGCTAGGGCGTCTTAAAATGGCGCAAGTCGGGTTGACGCTAAAAAATCGTCTTAACCCGATTAGCGCCATTTTTTCAACGCCCAGACGCCATTTAAGGCCCATATTTATACTTTTTGACGCTAAACTGCGCTAACGCAGTTTAGCGTCAAAAAGTTTTGCGCCGGCTAACGCCATTCTGAAGCGCCATGCGGGCGCCGTATTTATTGAATGGCGTTAGCCGGCGCAAGCAGACCGGCGCTGCCTGGTGTGCGCGAGAAAAACCACGTACACCAGGCAGCGCCGGCGTAGGGGGAAAATGGCGCATGGGCGTCTTAAAATGGGGCAAGTCAGGTTACGTCGAAAAAATCGTCGTAACCCGACTTGCGCCATTTATTTTCGACGCCCATCCCCCATCAACATGACTCCTATCATTGTAAAGATAGGAGTCATGCCCCCTTGCCCAATGGCCATGCCCAGGGGACTTCTGTCCCCTGGGCATGGTCATTGGGCATAGTGGCATGTAGGGGGGCACAAATCAGGCCCCCCTATGCCAAAAAAAAATTATTAAAAAAAAATAAAAAAATACTTACCTGAATGTCCCTGGGGTGGGTCCCTCCAGCCTTGGGTGTCCTCCTGGGGTGGGCAAGGGTGGCAGGGGGGGTCCCTGGGGGCAGGGGAGGGCACTCTGGGCTCATTTTGAGCCCACTTGTCCCTTAACGCCATGCCTGACCCAGGCGTTAAAAAGCGGCGCAAATGCGCCGTTTTTAGCCACGCCCACTCCCGGGCGTCTCTTTTGCCCGGGAGTATAAATACCACGTAAAGGCCTGGGAGTCATTTTTTAGACGGGAACGCCTCCCTTGCATATCATTAACGCAAGGAAGGGGTTCACGCTAAAAAATGACACACATTCCGGGAACTTTGGCGCTATTCGCCTCTAACGCCATAGTATAAATATGGCGTTAGTTGGCGTTAGTTTAGCGTCGAATTTGCGTCGAAAAAAACGACGCAAATTCGGCGCAAACGGAGTATAAATACGGCCCATAATGTGGGAAACGCTCGAAGTGGAGTAATGAGAAAGAAAACTCTTGCAAAGTGCACACAAAGAGGATGGCACTAAACAAAAATTATTGGGGGTAAGGCTAACTCTACCAAGAAGACCTATCTGCAGAAGACCACGAAAGGACAAATAAGACTCCTGAGACCAAAGGAAAGAAATGCTCACCTGCCAGTGGCAAGAGATCTGTAGCAGATTAATGGCAATCTTTATCGTTATGGATAGCGTTATGTTCTGCAAATCCCGAGCTAGGAAAAACTAGAAGAGGCTTCCAACCACTGTGCAGGGCTATGGAATGAGCAAAACATCCAGAATGCACAGTATGTAAAATAATATGCACACTAATAACAACCATTGCTCAGCAGCACAGATGGCCATCGTATTCTAGTTTGGCAATAACAAATGCAATCATACTGCTTGTTTAGAACAATTCCTCTATAGAAATGCCTTTTAACCTTAAATGTAAATGTTCTATCTCCTTGAAAATTCTATTCCACAACATTGTAACTGACACCTGGAAAGAACGCTTTTTCATCTTCCAAAATGATACTATTTTCATATTTATAGCCTTTCACACAGTATACCTTAAAACTTAAACGTACTCTAATCTTTAAAGAAACGTTTTAAATGTACCTTGACAAAACATACGAACAAAAATGAACCCCTATATCTTTTTTTATTTCCTGCAGCCTGAGCCAAATAAAACAACTATAAATTGCACAGCTTCTTTGTCCTGGCTTGTAGAATGTTAGAACTCTAAAACTCCTTTAGAAACTTGTGGGGTACTTGCAGTTGAACAGGGGAGAACCATTCACAAACTATTGCTATTAGAAGAATATGTTTAATGCTGGATGCCATACATTTTTCAGTGTATCGATAAGGTGGGTACTTAGGAATTTAGTTCAGCATTCCAGAGCAGTAGCCAAAATTCAATGTGAAAATCATAAGAAACAATTGTTTACGTCGAAAGAGGCCTGAAGTGACAGAATGGGTATCAATATTTGTAACATTACCACCAATACGTAATTTAAAGTGTGGCTAAAGTCTATTTTTACAATGTCGGCCTAATATGGGAAATATGGACTCAATGGGCGAAATATTTATGTTCTCATTCTTTGTACAAACCTCAAATGTGGCCACCTGTCCCATAATATTCCAAATGGAACCTTCCCATGCAGTGCTACGAAAAACATAACATCTCAATAAAGTTGTGTGTATTACAACAACAGTTAGACTGGGCTAGAACTCACAGCTTGCAAGTGGCCTTGGTAGAGTATGGCTCTCAGTTTTGTGTTGATCCCTCCAATTCTAATCCCAGTACAAATACAACAGAAACATTGGCAAAGCAAACAGATCTCGCCTATGCAAGAGCTAATGACTTTGTCAATATGTTTTAGCCATATTGTACACCAGCGCGGCTACTGTGGAGTGGCATAGAAAGGAGTTGAGTGGCATAGAGTGGAGCAGTGGAGTAGAGTAGAGTAGTTTGTTGAAGAATAGAGTGGAGTAAAGTGGCATGGAGTGACATAGAGAGAGTAGCATAGAGCGTCTTAGAGTGGAGTAGTGTCTTGGAGTGGCACAGAGTGGAGTACAGTGTTGTGGAGTACAGTACAGTAGAGTTTAATGGAGTAGAGCATCACAGAGTGGAGTATTGTGGAGAGTAGTGTTGTAGAATTGAGTGTTTTAGAGTGGAGTAGAGTGGGCTAAAGTGAAGTGGCACAAAGTACAGTGGTGAAGAGTATATTGGCACACAGTGCATTGGTTTTGATTAGTGTTATAGAGTCCAGTGGCGTAGAGTACATTGATGTGGAGTAGAGTGGTCTAAACAGATTGCAGTGGGGTAGGGTGCAATAACATAGAGTGGAGTGGCACAGAGTGGAACACAGTGGTGTAGAGTGCAGTGGCGTACAGTAGATTGTTTCGAGTAGATTGTTTCGAGTAGAGTGAAGCAGCATAGAGTGGAGTGGTGCAGAGTAGAGTGCAGCGGTGCAGATTAGAGTGCAGTGGTGTAGAATAGAGTAGCATAGAATGCAATGGCGTAGAGTAGAGTGCAGTGGTGTGGAGCGCAGTGGTGCAGAATAGATTAGAGTGGCAAAGAGTGGAGTGATGCACAGCCGAGTGGCATGGAGTGTAGTGGGGTAGAGTGCCTTGGCGTACAGTGCAGTAAAGTGGGATAGAGTTGTGGTATATTGTACACTGGCATAGAGTAAAGTGGCAAAGAGTGCAGTGGTGCAGAGTAGAGTGGAGGTGAGTTCAGTGGTGGACAGTGCAGTCTTGCAGAGTAAAGTGTCATGGTGCAGTGGCGTACAGTGCACTGGCATAGAGTACATTGGTGTAGAGTACAGTGGTGCAGAGTACAGTGGTGCAGTGGCAAGGAGTGAATTAGTGCATGGTGGAATGGGATAGAGTGCACAGGTATAGAGTACAGTGGTACAGAGCAGAGTACTGAGGGGTAAGTGAAGTGGGTAGAGTTCAGTGTTATAGAGTACAGTGGTGCACAGTAGGTTAGACTGGTATACAGTAGATTGGCATAAAGTGTAGTGACTTAGAGTGTAGTGGCTTTGAGCGCAGTTGAGTGGATTGAGTAGAGTGGTGCAGAGTAGAGTACAGTGGTGTGGAGTAGAGGGTATAGAGTTCAGTGACAGAGAATGCAGTATTGCAGAGTAAAGTGCAGTAGTGTAGAGTAGAGTGGCGTCGAATGCAGTGGTGTAGAGTGCAGAGGTGTAGAGTGGTTTGAAGTAAAGTGGCATAGAATAGAGTGTTTTAGAGTCACGTGTAGTGACTTAGAGTGCAGTGATGCAGAGTATATTGGCGTATAGTGCAGTGTATTGGTTTTGAGTAAAGTGGTGCAGGGTGCAGTGGTGTAGAATAGAATGTTATAGAGTGCAGCAGGGTACAGTGGAGTGGAAGGGTGCAAGGTAGACTGCAGCGGTGTAGAGTGGAGTGGTGTGAAGTGGAATGGTGCAGAGTGGAATGAAAAACATTCAATACAAATGACACATTTATTTAAAATATAATTAAACAGGATGTGGAGTTTTTTAAGTGGTGTATTCTGCCTTGTTAGTGTGATTTTCCTAGGTGAAGAGGAGTTAGAGAAAGGCGATTTTATATGTTTTAATGAATTATAGTTATCAATTTATTTTAATGTTCATTTAACTTTATGGCTTTTGCTTATTAGCTTTTATATAGATGAACTCTGTACTGGTGGCAAAGATCTCGACTAACAAGCAAAATGTTACTACAACTAACATTACAGTAGAAAATTCAGTCAATCCACTCTTCACCTTCAATTGACAGGGTGGAGACTTGTAAATCTAAATCTAGCAATAGATCTCTGCATGTAAACGGGGAATTCCATCAACGAGTTGACTTCCACCTTGCAGAGATCTCCACATGCATACTTACCTTTAAGAATAGGGCCCTCAGAATAGAAGTTCTTAGAATGGGCACTCTGGGTTCAACTTTATTGATTTTAATTATTTGGGCTAGGCACTCACAAACTCCTATTACTGATTTAGATTATTCTGATTGTTGCAATCCATTAAAACAGTGATTTGAATTTGCATAGTTATTTAGGTTGCTGCAATCCATTCACACATTGAGTATTGAAATTTGTATAGTTCAGGAACTCCTTCACTCCCCTGATATTTAATGAAATATGAAGAATATCATTAATGTTCTAAGGCCATTTAAAAGTCCTGCATTCACACTCAAGGATAGTAAAAGAGTAATAAATGCAGTATGGGGCACTGCCAGGTTTTGGCCATAACTATAATTATAGGCCATTTTCAAGCCTTTCACCCAAGACGTACCATTCTTAATCTGATCAAAACAAAGTTCATACCCCTATACCTTTAGAGTGGATGAGAAATTTGAGCCCACAAAATGTGTAAAAAAATAGCTGTGCAAATTATTACAAATTTGGGATTAAGATTAGACCCTCTGCTCTCTATGGTCATCAGCAATGCTGCCAATGTGTTGTTGTAGGAATTAGAAGAGTGTCTGAGGTTTTCGAATGGTTATGAGAAAACCAGTAAGGTGTATCCTTTTACGGCTAGATGTACCATTCTATAGCAGCTGGGGTGCTGTGTAGCTCATCAGCTTGGGTCAATGGTGGGACTTCTGGGTCATGAACGGCAGACGCAGTATTCAAACGTCATGAAGACATTACGAAGTTGCTGTGCAACTTCACATTGTATTGGCTATTCACTGTATCTAGATCATTCACCATTAACTTCTCTCACCTTTCTTATTTTCCCCCTATACAGTTTCTCAGTTGCCTTGAACTCCTTGCCGGTTAACGTGACATTAAACTGCTGATTGATTCTGTTGGGCTTTGCAATACCTCTATGGATTTCTCTTCATGGCTGTCTGACCTCCTTGCCTTTTTACTCTGACTTGGCTCTTGGGATTCTGTTTGGATTTGGGGTACGTGACTTTTCCTTTGACTTCCTTGCCTTTTAAGCTGACCCTGCTCTCTGGAATCTGTTTTAGATGTATTTTATTTATTTCTATGTTTCACCACTTCCTGCTCAGATGGGTCCAGATTCATTTCATGGGGTTTGGACTTACCAGCTTCACTTCCACTCGGCTTAGGTTCACTGTGGCCTACCTTTCACATGCTGTGGCTCAATGTACCTCCTGAGAAGATTTGAGTGCACTGCTTGTCTCGCTCACCCAATCCCCCTGCCCCTGCTATGTTTTCCCATTTGGTATGGACAGGGACACACTCTGAGCAGTGAGGTGGAATGTCATCAGAACTCCTAGGATAACACTTGCAAATGCTGATATATATTTCTAATATGTTGGAAAATGATTTTCCAATATTTTCCTGTTTCTTTGTGTGCACTTTTACTGTTATAGCAGTAGTGACCTCCTGATTCAACAATTTGTAATTAATTTTATTATTTCACTTTGGATAAGTAATATCAGGATTTCAATTAACTGAAAATCATACATAGACATAGGGGGTCATCCCGACCCTGGGTACCACGGAAGCACCGCCAACAGGCTGGCGGTGCTTCCAGGGCTATTCTGACCGCAGTGGTAAAGCCGCGGTCAGAAAAGGGGAACCGCCGGTTTCCCGCCAGTTTTCCCCTGGCCCAGGGAATCCTCCACGGCGGCGCTGCAAGCAGCACCGCCATGGGGATTCCGACCCCCTTCCCGCCACCCTGTTTCTGGCGGTTCTTACCGCCAGGAACAGGATGGCGGGAACGGGTGTCGTGGGGCCCCTGGGGGCCCCTGCACTGCCCATGCCACTGGCATGGGCAGTGCAGGGGCCCCCTAACAGGGCCCCACAAAGATTTTCACTGTCTGCTATGCAGACAGTGAAAATCGCGACGGGTGCCACTGCACCCGTCGCACCCCTGCAACTCCGCCGGCTCCATTTGGAGCCGGCTTCCTCGTTGCAGGGGCTTTCCCGCTGGGCCGGCGGGCGATCTTCTGGCGATCGCCCGCCGGCCCAGCGGGAAAGTCAGAATGACCCCCGCGGTCTATTGACCGCGGTGCGGTCTTTCGGCGGTTTTCGCCCGGCGGGCAGCACCCGCCGCCCGCCAGACTCAGAATGAGCCCCATAGTATGTGAGAAACGATAGAACCAATAACAAATTACATAATAGTATGAAAGTAATAAAGTATCAAGGAACCAACTCAGAAAGGTGTAAAACCTCAAACATTGTATATATATATATAATATATATATATATATATATATATATATATATATATATATATACATACACTGAAAAAACAAGGGTTACAGGGATGTTATGGTTAGGCTCACATTTTAAATGTATAAAACCATAGAAATTCAACAGTTATAGTTAGCGTTATCCCAAGTAAGTATAACGCATGTCCCATGGTAACTATAACTCGTGCCCCTACCATGCACAGTTTTTTTTTCTCCAAAAATGTTACTGCAAATATTACACTGATATTATCAATGATGTTATCAATGATGTTATTAAAGATGTCATGAATGCCGTAATTTGTGGGGTAATTAGCAGTACATGGCGAGGGTGTGAGTTATAGTTACATTAGGGCACAAGTTTTACTTACTTGAGATAATTCCAACTACAACTCTTGAATGTCTATGGTTTTGTATGTTTAAAATGTTAGCCTAACAATAACGTCCCTGTAACCTTGTTTTTTTTTCAGTGAATGTCTATGTTTTTAAAAATAGTATTTTCTAACTATAACGTCCTTGTTTTTTTTTTGTGAGATTCTATGTTTTTTTTAATGTATATCATTTTCATTACTATACGTTAATCCGACCACCGCTGCGCATGGTCAAAGGCCGTGCATGGTGGTGGTTGGCCACTAGGTCTGGCCCGCAGCAAGCCCGGAGGCCAACGTCCTAAAAGCACCCAACTTTGCACTGTGCACAGCCTTCGCCCATGCACCGCGGAGGTTCCCCGTAAGACCTGGCCTGCAACCAACCCCTCTAACCACCCAACCCATGCTGCGCACAGCCCTTTGGCCACGCATGGCGGGAGTTGACCGTGGCCTCTCTGGGTGTTTGAATAGGTGTGAGAGGGTGTATCTGAGGTTGAGAGTGGCTGTGAGAGTGCCTGTCTAGGTGTGAGAGTGAGTACATCAGTGTTTCAGTAGGTGCGTCAGTGTGTGCGTGGGTCTGTGAGTGGATGTGTGAGTGTCTGAGTGGATCTCTGAGTGCATACATGAGGATCTGAATAGATCTCTGTGTGCATGAGGGTTAAAGTAGATCTCGGAGTGAGTGCATGAGTGTGTCTGTGCGTGAGTTTCTGAGTGGGTCTGTGAGTGGGTGCGTCAGCGTCTTAGTGGGTCTGTGAGTGGGTGTCTCAGTGGGTCTCTGGTTGGGTGCCGGAGGGTCGGAGAGGGTCTTTGAGTGTGTGTGTTAGTTTTTGATTGGACCTGTGGGTGGATGCGTGAGGGTCTCTGTGGGTCTGTGATTGGGTGCATGAGTTTCTGAGTTGGTATGTGAGTGGGTGCATGAGTTTCTAAGTGGGTCTGTGAATGGGTGTGACAGTGTGTGCGACAGTATGTGTTTAAATATATCTATTTTTTCTTTTATAGGCAGGGTTCGCGACTCCATCATGACGTTTCACGGGGCTGCGCTGAGCACCGCGATGGAGATGCAGATCCACGATCATCAAAAAAAGGAGCTTTTAAATCTTTGTAAACTCAAAATTCATACCTCATGTAGGAGGCTGGACTGGCTTGTAGTGAGTACCAAGGGGTACTTGCACCTTGCACCAGGCCCAGTTATCCCTTATTAGTGTATAGGGTGTCTAGCAGCATAGGCTGATAGATAATGGTAGCTTAGCAGAGCAGCTTAGGCTGAACTAGGAGACGAGTGAAGCTCCTACAGTACCACTTAGTGTCATATGCACAATATCATAAGAAAACACAATACACAGTTATACTAAAAATAAAGGTACTTTATTTTTATGACAATATGCCAAAGTATCTCAGAGTGTACCCTCAGTGAGAGGATAGGAAATATACACAAGATATATATACACAATACCAAAATATGCAGTAATAGTATTAGAAAACAGTGCAAACAATGTATAGTTACAATAGGATGCAATGGAGACACATAGGGATAGGGGCAACACAAACCATATACTCCAGAAGTGGAATGCGAACCACGAATGGACCCCAAACCTATGTGACCTTGTAGAGGGTCGCTGGGACTATTAGAAAATAGTGAGGGTTAGAAAAATAGCCCACCCCAAGACCCTGAAAAGTGAGTGCAAAGTGCACTAAAGTTCCCCAAAGGACATAGAAGTCGTGATAGGGGAATTCTGCAGGAAAGACACAAACCAACAATGCAACAACGATGGATTTCCAGTCGAGGGTACCTGTGGAACAAGGGGACCGAGTCCAAAAGTCACAAGCAAGTCGGAGATGGGCAGATGCCCAGGAAATGCCAGCTGTAGGTGCAAAGATGCTGCTACTGGACAGTAGAAGCGTAGGTTTCTGCAAGAACGACAAGAGCTAGAGACTTCCCCTTTGGAGGACGGATCCCTCACGCCGTGGAGAGTCGTGCAGAAGTGTTTTCCCGCCGAAAGAACGCCAACAAGCCTTGCTAGCTGCAAATCGTGCGGTTAGCGTTTTTGGATGCTGCTGTGGCCCAGGAGGGACCAGGATGTCGCAAATTGCGTCAGGACACAGAGGGGACGTCGAGCAAGACAAGGAGCCCTCTCAGCAGCAGGCAGCACCCGGAGAAGTGCCAGAAACAGGCACTACGAGGATGCGTGAAACGGTGCTCACCCGAAGTCGCACAAAGGAGTCCCACGTCGCCGGAGACCAACTTAGAAAGTCGTGCAATGCAGGTTAGAGTGCCGTGGACCCAGGCTTGGCTGTGCACAAAGGATTTCCGCCGGAAGTGCACAGGGGCCGGAGTAGCTGCAAAAGTCGCGGTTCCCAGCAATGCAGTCTGGCGTGGGGAGGCAAGGACTTACCTCCACCAAACTTGGACTGAAGAGTCACTGGACTGTGGGGGTCACTTGGACACAGTTGCTGGATTCGAGGGACCTCGCTCGTCGTGCTGAGAGGAGACCCCAGGGACCGGTAATGCAGCTTTTTGGTGCCTGCGGTTGCAGGGGGAAGATTCCGTCGACCCACGGGAGATTTCTTCGGAGCTTCTAGTGCAGAGAGGAGGCAGACTACCCCCACAGCATGCACCACCAGGAAAACAGTCGAGAAGGCGGCAGGATCAGTGTTACAGAGTTGCAGTAGACGTCTTTGCTACTATGTTGCAGTTTTGCAGGCTTCCAGCGCGGTCAGCAGTCGATTCCTTGGCAGAAGGTGAAGAGAGAGATGCAGAGGAACTCGGATGAGCTCTTGCATTCGTTATCTAAGGAATCCCAAGAGACAGAGACCCTAAATAGCCAGAAAAGAGGGTTTGGCTACCTAGGAGAGAGGATAGGCTAGCAACACCTGAAGGAGCCTATCACAAGGAGTCTCTGACGTCACCTGGTGGCACTAGCCACTCAGAGCAGTCCAGTGTGCCAGCAGCACCTCTGTTTCCAAGATGGCAGAGGTCTGGAGCACACTGGAGAAGCTCTGGGCACCTCCCAGGGGAGGTACAGGTCAGGGGAGTGGTCACTCCCCTTTCCTTTGTCCAGTTTCGCGCCAGAGCAGGGCCAGAACTGGTGTAGACTGGCTTAGGCAGAAATGGGCACCAAATGTGCCCATGAAAGCATTTCCAGAGGCTGGGGGAGGCTACTCCTCCCCTGCCTTCACACCATTTTCCAAAGGGAGAGGGTGTAACACCCTCTCTCAGAGGAAGTCCTTTGTTCTGCCATCCTGGGCCAGGCCTGGCTGGACCCCAGGAGGGCAGATGCCTGTCTGAGGGGTTGGCAGCAGCAGCAGCTGCAGTGAAACCCCGGGAAAAGGCAGCTTGGCAGTACGAGGGTCTGTGCTACAGACCACTGGGATCATGGGATTGTGCCAACTATGCCAGGATGGTATAGAGGGGGCAATTCCATGATCATAGACATATTACATGGCCATATTCGGAGTTATCATTGTGAAGCTACATATAGGTAGTGACCTATATGTAGTGCACGCGTGTAATGGTGTCCCCGCACTCACAAAGTCCGGGGAATTGGCCCTGAACAATGTGGGGGCACCTTGGCTAGTGCCAGGGTGCCCACACACTAAGTAACTTAGCACCCAACCTTTACCAGGTAAAGGTTAGACATATAGGTGACTTATAAGTTACTTAAGCTGCAGCCCATAGGGATCTCCTGGAACCCCAATACCCTGGGTACCTCAGTACCATATACTAGGGAATTATAAGGGTGTTCCAGTAAGCCAATATAAATTGGTAAAATTGGTCACTAGCCTGTTAGTGACAATTTGAAAGTAATGAGAGAGCATAACCACTGAGGTTCTGATTAGCAGAGCCTCAGTGAGACAGTTAGTCACTACACAGGTAACACATTCAGGCACACTTATGAGCACTGGGGCCCTGGGTGACAGGGTCCCAGTGACACATACAACTAAAACAACATATATACAGTGAAAAATGGGGGTAGCATGCCAGGCAAGATGGTACTTTCCTACACCTCACAAACCCATACATTATCCCCATGGGGTCAGAGTACCTCTACCCTGACCCCTTCTACCGATTTCTCAAAGAAAATCCGTCCCCCGGGAATGTTGCTGGTTGATAAAATGCGGCCACAACTTTCTGAACAGCTTGCACTCACCCAATCACACTCCTCCATGTGGCTTGCGGATTCTGGCGGTCCACGTCGAATGTGCGACAGATCCACATCCCTATATATACAAATTTTCTTCCCCACTAATTACCAAAAAAGCACTGAACAGATTGATAGAAAAACACGAAAAGGTCACTTTCTGGACCGTAACCTACCTTACTGCCAAATTTGGTGTAATTCCATCCAATAGTTTCAGCGCTATTGCTGTTCAGAATACCTATAGAAAAATGGATGGAGAAAAAGCGCTTTGGGACCACCCCTTTTTCCTCGCCCTTTGGGACAGACCACCCCGAAACTTTGCAGGCAGCAGATGACATGACTGGCGCATTTTTTTTGGAAGGTTTTGTGAAGATTCGTCAAGTGGCGCTAAAGATATAGGCAAGCAAATAAACACTATACATACACAGCACTCCTCTAACAGTCCATGTTGCAGGGCAAAGACGAATCCAAAAACAACAGATGATGGACAGAATGCAGAACAAATTAAACATTCACCCCCCAGTCACAGATGCAATGCATGCAAGTTAAAAGTGAAAACACAGTAATTAATGAACGGTTTGTGCTATAGCAGCAGTAATATCAAAACAAAGTAAACAATTAAGCTATAGTAGCATAATTGCCAGTCATTCAAATTTCAAAATGAATGTATTTATTATATGGAAATCAAAATAAACTGCTCATCTCAAATAATTTTTTCAAAAAATCAATTTTCATCCTGTCTATCTACTCCTAAAACATAGTCCTAGATTTTGATTGTTAATCTGAAAAAAGAAAGACAATGCATAAAACCATTTATTATACTCCTAAAAAGAAACTTTTCAACCTGAAATTTGAATAAATATATTAAACCTTAGTACGAATCACATATCTTGTTTAAATGTTAAAAATGCGGGAGAAAAATATTTGTACTCAACAAATGTATATTTATGTGCAATACTGCTATAAATGGGCTGCTAACTCCTCATCGGTATTCATACTTGGGGAATTAAACATCCAGCCTCCAAAATCAGTCGCAATTCTAACTTTCTTGGTACGGATAACCTGTTACCACCCCTAGAGTTCTTAGGAACAAAGTCTAAGGCAAAAAAATGTGCCTGCTTCCAATCTCTCGTATGTGCATCAATGACATGTTTAGCAGTGCCATACATCCCATCATTATTTGTAATAGCACTCCAATACTCTAATATTTTTTTTTTTTTCCCAGAAACATTGTGGATCCAGTATACCATATTAGGACCCAGTACTGAAGCATACATTAGGTAACATTCCTTCAACTACTTATAGAAGGGATACCGCTTTAAAAGATTTCCTGGTACATAGTTTTTTAGAACCTCAAGAGAGCACATGGTTAACGAAACCAAAAGGCATCAGGATTTGTGGACACTGCAAGGCCTGTAAATTTAGCAATATTGTGTCTAATGTTTTTTAGAGAGCAACAAAAGGAAATAGAACATCACCAAGTTTACCACTTGTACTACTGATTACACAGTGTATGGTATAAAGTGTCCCTGTGAGAAATGGTATATTGGGTCCACGATGTTTCTGGTAAAAAAATGTTTTTTAGAGCGTACTATTACAAACAACAATAGATCTTATGGCACGGACGAAAATTGATTTTCCGAAACAGGATATTCGAAATGAGCAATTTATTTTGATTTCAGTATAATAAACACTAGATTTTTTAATTTTGAGTGAATGATAATTATGCTACTATAGCACAAACCGTTCATTAATGACTGTGTATTCACTTTTAACTTGCATGCATTACTATTGATAATGTGATATTCGCTTTTTAAGGACTGTTTATGGATAATTCAAACAATCATTGATTCCTGTATTTGTTTTGGAGAAAAAAATATAGTTGAATGTATTTTTTCTCTTACTATATTTGTCAATGCATGGTACAGATTCTTAGTAGCAATATCAATTGTGGACTTGAAGTCTTTTTCTCTGTTTTGATTGTAGTTCTTTATATTGGTTTGCATACATACTACGAATCACATGATCAAGACCTGTTTGTGATCAAAACACGCTGTTGTTTTCCTTGTTTTGCCACTACTGAAGGAAGCTTTGTAACTGAAAACTCTGGTGATGTGGATCGTCTTTGCCCTCTTGTGTGGACTGCTCGAGAAGTGTTGTGGATTTCGAACGGCGGTGACGCTTGCCACATGAGGCTTGGTAACTTCGGCGTCTTGTGTGTGGCTTGCATATATATATATATATATATATATATATATATATATATAAATAAATATACATGCAAGCCACACACAAGATGCCAAAGAAATATATAGATATATACATAAATATATATTCTCTGAAAAAACAAAGGTTACAGAGATGTTATACTTAGGCTCACATTTTAAATATACAAAACCATAGAAATTCAGCTATTACAGTTAGAGGTATTTCAAGTAACTATAACTCATGCCCTAAGGTAACTATAGCTTGTGCTCCCGCCATACACAGTTATCTCATCAATAATTTTTCTGCAAATTTCACAGTATCATTATCAATGGTGTTCCAAAAGATGTAATGAGTGCTGTAATATCTGGGGTAATTAGTAGTGCATGGTGAGGGCTCGAGTTATAGCTTTCTTAGGGCACAGGTTTTAGTTACTTGAAATAACTCTAACTATAACCAATTAATTTCGATGGTTCTATATGTTTAAAATGTGAGCCTAACTATAACGTTCCTGTAACTTTAGTTTTTTTTAAGTGAAGTCCTATAATTTTTTAAAATTCTATTTCCTAACTATAATGTCCCTGTAACCCTTGTTTTTTTCATTGAATTTCTATGTTTTTTTTTAACCTTAAAGCAATTTTAATTACTATACGTTAATCAAACCAAATCCCATACCCACCCTAAAAACACATTTCCACCCAAAACCCCACACCCCCAAACCCTAAAAACACCATAAAACCCAAACACCCATATCTACTCTGAACCCTAAAAATTGCCTTGCGACCCAAAAACCCATACCCACTCTAAATCCTAAAAACACTCTTACCAACTAAAAACCCATACCCACCTTAAATCCTTATATTACACTTGCCACTCAAAATCCTATACCAACCATAAATCCCAAAATTACCCTTGCCACCCAAAAACCAGCATCCTCTCCAAACCATAAAATTACCCATCACCCAAAAAACCATACCCACCCTAAAATTTTCCTTGCCACTCAAACCCCATACGCACCCTACACCCTGAAGTTACCCTTGTCACCCAAAAACCCATACCCCATAAACCCTAAAAAAACCTTCACCACCCAAAAACCCATATTCAGCCTAAACCCTAAATTACCCTTGCCACTCAAAAACCCATACCCACCCAAAACCCTAAATTTACCCTTGCCACTCAAAAACCCATACCCACCCTAATCCCTAAAATTACCCTTGCTATCCAAAAACCCATACCTACACTAAACCCTAAAATTGCCCTTGCTACCTAAAAACCCATACCCACCCTAAACCCTAAAATTACCCATGACACCTAAAAACCCATACCCACTCTATATCCAAAAAATTCCCTTGTCACCCAAAAACCCATACCCACCCTAAACCCTAGATATGCCCTTGCCACCCAAAAATCCATACTTACCCTAAACCCTGAAATTACCCTTGCCTCCCAAAAATCCATACCCACCTAAACTCTTAACAAACACTTACCACAAAAAAATCATTCTCACCCTAAACCCTAAAAATGAGTTTTCCCATATATATATATATATATACACACATATATATAACCTAGTGGCGGCAGTCACTAGGTAGTTATAGTTCTGACCATGTTTCTATAGAAAAAGTGTTTTTTTGACTTGCCTATATCTTTGGCACCATTTGACGAATCTTCACAAAAGTTTTTTTTTTTAAAGTGCCCCGGTGATTCAAGTGGTGCACGGAAAGTTTTGGGGTGAACCGTGAAGCGGGGGCCGAGAAAAAGGAGGGGTCAAAAAAGTTGTATTTCTCATGTTACTTCTCATAGGACCTTTGAACAAGCCTACAGCTCGAACCACTGGAAGGAATTAAACCAACTTTGGCAGAAAGCTAGCTGTCGGTATGCAGACAGTGCTTTTGGGTGTTTGGTGTAAATCCTTTCAGTAGTTTTTGAGATATTAAAGGGAAAATAAATTTATATATCTGAGGTTGTGGATATTTGCACATTTTCGTTAATGCGTGCTATAATATAAGCGCTGTAATTCGCTGGCCACAAGTTGAACGGAAAGTTTCGGCTGCTATTTTAAGGTCTCGGGACATGGTCCATGGGGCTGAAAAACAAAATGAAAAGTAGCATAAGGGGTCAGGATGGAGGTACCTTGACCCCAAGAGTGCGACATAAGGGTGCTTGACGATCAAATTATGAGTTTAAAATGATTTTTCTTCATCATGCACGATATTCACGATTAATTGATATTAGTCAAGATTAATCTAGATTAATCGCGAATAAGCAAAACATTTTTTTAAAAATTCATAGACTCATTCATACACTAATTCATTCACTCATACATGCACTCAGACGCATGTGCCCACTCAAAAACCCAATGAGACACTCATGCACCCACTCAGACTCCCACACCCACTTTCAGATCCACTCAGACACTCATGCACCCACTCACAAACCCACTCAGATGTCATGCACCCACTCACAGACCCACTCAGACACTGACGCACCCACTCACAGACTGACTCAGACACTGACGCACCCACTCACAGACCCACTCAGACCCTCATGCACCCCTTCACAGACCCAGTCAGACACTCATGCACCTACTCAGACACTCATGCCCCGACTCACAGTTTCATTCAAACAATGATGCACCCACTCACAGACCCACTCAGACAGTGACGCACACACTCACATGTCCACTCAGATCCTCACACACACAGTCACAGACCCACTCAGACCATCGAGCACCCATTCACAGATCCAGTCAGACACTGACGCATCTACTCACAGACCCACTCAGACCATCACGCACCCACTCACAGACCCACTCAGACACTGACGCACCCACTCACAGATCCCCTCAGACACAGACACACCAATCACAGACCCACTCAGGCCCTTAAGCACCCACTCACAAACCACTCAGACCCTCACACACCCACTTTCATAACCAGACACTCTCACACCCAGAGACTCTCTCTCACACCCATTCTCACAGTCAGAGAGACAGACTGTTTGACTGTACATTGTGTGGGGTTGGGAGGTTATGGGGGTTGGCTGCAGGGACTGGTTGCAGGTCAGGCTCTGTGCAGCACGGGGTTGCATGGTTGTACAGGACCACCACCTCCCTAGGGCGTTCTTAATAATCAGTGCGGGGGAGCACATGGCCCCCTGCTACCCTGAAGACCATCACCTCCTCTTGGCAAACATTAAAAAAAGTGAAGGATGTCTGTTTCGGACCCCCTGTAGCCCCGGGAACCAACACCTCCACAGAGCTATACTTGTTAGTGGGGGGGGCACATGGCCCTCCTCAAGGAGCAAATGATGGCCCTGGGGACTGCCATCCCCAGGGCTGGCTCCTGATATGTCCCAGGGTCCCCACTCTGGGACATAGCTGTTTGCTTTTGCTTGGTGGGAGCTAAACGCTCTCACCAAGCAAAAGCAATCAAATCCTCTTTCTGACCACTGGACCTGTCAAACAGGTCCCGCTGTCAGAAAGCAGAATTTTCATCTCTGTTCCCTTCATGCAGAGAGTCGTGCAGTGAGGACACATAAAAACACTGTTCCAGCAAGCAGAAGCTGCTATTGAAAGCAGTACCCTGCTTGCTGGAGCAATGGGGCTGCAGGGGAGGCATTGAGGCTCCCCCTGCAGCCCCAGATAACCTGTGAAGGTCATATAATA
The DNA here is from genome assembly GCF_031143425.1 of Pleurodeles waltl. Classification (NCBI taxonomy): domain Eukaryota; kingdom Metazoa; phylum Chordata; class Amphibia; order Caudata; family Salamandridae; genus Pleurodeles; species Pleurodeles waltl. The sequence continues at coordinate 1,215,512,980 of NC_090440.1, forward strand.
AATTACCTACAAAAAATCCTCAAGGAACGTGGCGGAGACCTTGCGGCTTCCCACCTTCCCCCCCCGACCCCCCCCCCAAACACCACAGTCCCAGAGAGCTCATAAAGGGCTAAAAAAAATATATAAAAAAAAAAAAATGAATAGCTCAAGTATGAAATGTTTAAGGCTCATACCACAAGGAGGGAGCTGCTGGAACAATGTTTTTATCTGTTTCCCCGTACGCATATTTGCGTGCAGGGAAACAGATAAAAACTCAGCTTTCTGCAAACGAGGGCTATTTGACAGCTCCCGCTTGCAGGAAGTGGAGTTTGTTTGCTTTTGCTTGGTGGAAACTGTCAGCTCCCACCAAGCAAATGCAAACATCTATGTCCCTGGGTTGGGCACCCTGGGACATAGCAGGAGCTGGCCGTGGGGGTTGGCAGTCCCCAAAGCCATCATTGTCCCTTTGAGGGGGGGCTGTGTGGCCCCCTCCAATGTGAACTAGCCCCAGGGAGGTGGTGGTCCCTGAGGCTAGGAGTCCATGATGGACCCCCTTCCTATTTTAAATTCAGCCCTAGGGAGGTGGCTGTCCCTGGGGCCGTGGGGGTGTGCGGCCCCTCCACATTATATTTTATTAAAGACCTGGGGAGGTGGCAGTCCCCGCAGCTGTGAGGGTGGCACACGGAATCCCCACATTATTTTCGATCAAAGCCCCGGGGAGGTGCCCTATGAGGGAAGGCCCATGCGCCCACTCCGCCTACCCAGGGCATTAATAAAAACAAGTGCGGGGCCCGCGCTTGTGTTTTTTAAACATTTTGCAATGACGTAGCGAATTTGCAGCAGCATGTTTTTTAAAAGTGCTTTTGTACCCTTGCTGGGGTCCCTCTGGGACCCCAGCGCCAGAGATAAGGGGTCAGGGTGTACCTACCCTGGCCCCTTTTCTTTTTTTTAAACTTATGTTCTGGGACTTGGCTGAAGCAGGTCCTGGTTTGAAGTGCTGACATCCAATTCAACAGGATGGTAACATTCCCAGGCTCTTACTCCCAATTTACATTCTTCAGTCAAGGGCTGCATTGATCCCAAAATGTAATGTAGACGGTGTCTTAGGAGTTCACACCCATCCAGGTTATTATTGTCTTCATATATCAAATATACATGTTGGGATACGTATAGATAGATAGATAGATAGATAGATAGATAGATAGATAGATAGATAGATAGATAGATAGATAGATAGATAGATAGATAGATAATTTTCCCTACTCCCCAGTATATGAATGGAGGATTGTAGTCAGGAGCGGAGAAAGTGTAATGATTTTTTTCACCATCTTGAAAATCACAAATTGATTGCGATTGATGATATTTTTGTGCGGAAAAAATCCACAGCAACAGGGAAGCACCCAGAGAGGTATCTGACCCTAGTAGAGTGCTAGGGGGGACCCAAATGCTTAAAAAACATGATCCTCTCATCAGGAAGAAACGTAGAAACAGGGGTGTGATTCATGAATCAAAAGGCTATCACAATCTTCCATTTATGGTGTTAGATTCAATATTTTGTGAATGTTGTTCATACTGATTAAGATTCACCATTATTGTGGGTTGGAAAACAAATTCTACAGGCAAAGGAGTCACTACAGTGAGTGCCTGACCCCCCTCGGTCACACGTGATATGGATGTACAGGTGTGGAAAACACAAGGCTTCCAGACGGGGGTTGGGCACAGGACCTGGCTGCAGGCCAGGCCCTGCAGCTAACCCCGAAGGCCGTGAGCAGCAATGAATGCCTGCCTGTGCCGGTGTAGGTGCAGGGATTTCCAACCCCTACTGCATACAGTTGAAAAACACACTCAGTTAAAAAATTATATATGTTTTTGGCCCAAACCTGCAACACCAATGAAATTCAACAGCTATGGTTACCAAAACCCACAACACATGCCTTAAGTTACCCCACTTGCCATGCTCACAACAACAGTTTGCCAGTGGTTAAGATGCAAAGAAACCAAGATAACTTTAACAAATGTATTTTCAGATGGTATAATCGGGTCTGTGGTACTCACATGCTGTAAATAAAGGAGTTAAAACAATTGCCCACCCATGACTGTCCAGAGTGGAAATTAACACAGGAATTCCACTTTGCCCATACTCAATGCTTATGAGTATGTTTCCTGTGAAGGATAACTTTCCAGCTATTAAAAGATAAAGGCTTTGCTTACAGATCATACAATGTCAACAACATGTAAAACAGATTTAATTATTCCTTGATTTCTTCATTATTATTCTTTGATTAGCTGTGAGAATGAGTGTGTACCTTTGAAATACCGTATTTATCGGCGTATAACACGCACTTTTTCTCCCTGAAAATAGGGGGCAAATGATGTGTGCGTGTTATACGCCGATAAAATGTAATGGGTTTTTTTTCTGAAATTTCCTCTTAAAATGAGGTGCGTGTTATACGCCGGTGCGTGTTATACGCCGATAAATACGGTAATTAATCTCAACACTAGCAAATTGTAGCAATTGCACTTAAAATGTTAATTTGTAATTGCCTGTTATATTTGGGTTCTGAATGGCCACCCATAAAGTGCCATGCACAGAGATAATTGGAGGCTGCAATCGAACACTGTCGCAGACATGAGAAGGGAGAATAGCCAGGAAAGCATTTAGGGACAGATGTAAGAAACATTTTTGCAAATACTGTTCACAAACTACGACCAGCAATATTGCAACCAGTGTGGAATTTTACAAACTGACCTATGCACTAATAGGTCAGTTCACAAAAATCCGAATAGTAATGAGTTCCAACCTATCTCATCAATATTCAGAAGGTAGGTCACAAACTGATATACATCTGGATAGAAATCACTGTTATGAAGTTATGCCTACAACACTATAGGTCAAATGTACAAAGTACCAAATAGAGATTCATTCTCTATTCCTCAACCCTATTTAGGAGTCAGAGAAAATATACTAATGATAACATGGGTTTAATACATTGCAAAAAGCACAGGGTCGTAAACTGTGAATCAGAGCATCTGCAATCACAAAAATGGTTTGAAAATCTGGCCCACTATTTCCACAAACCTTACAATTAGAATGACCTCAGGATTTATACTGCATCAATAGTTTTCTACCGGGATTGGAAAGGGGATTTTTAGAAATCTTACCTGTGAATGAAGGCTTATGGATGTATGGTTTGGTGAGTATGGACCCCCAAGGTCATTCCTGAGGAGGTTGTCACTGTGCATCTTTGTCTTGAGGCAGGTAATGTAGCGGTTGCAGAAGTCTTTGCACAACTCATTCACCTTCTCTAGCTCCAGCAGGTGAATCCGAAGTACTTGAATTGCTTTTACCATCTGAAATGGTAGCAGAAAGATAAGGAGGTCACAGTCAGATTAGCCTGATTTAAATGATATTAGCCTGATTTAAATGATAGTAGGTGAGCACCACCAATGAGCAGTCCCCTCCAAGTGTATCAATACCAGTTTACTATGAAAAAATGTGGAACAATGTTTTTTTAACCTTGTGCATTTAGTTTATGCTTTACCAATAAGGCAGATTAGATGTAACCTTCACCACGGATGTAAAGAGTAATAAAATATTTTCACTTAAATTGATGACCTCTTCTCAAGTAATAAGAACCCTCTCCACTGCAGATGTGCTTTGCTTTAAATGTGATATGTTAAAGGTGCAAGGGCCAGATTTACTAGTCATAAAAAGTTATTGCAAATTTGCACCACCTCTTTGTGGTTAGTATTTCATTTTGTGAACCAATCTCTGTAACACTAGCAGTGGGTCACAGGATGACCTCCCCAATTTATATTTTTTTGTCAGATCGCAATTTTTGACCTCCCTGTGAATCGCTACAATCACAGGGATGGTAACGTGCAAGGGGGAATCAATCCACCCTCATGTTCACTGCATTTCAAAGGGGAGATTTTTTTAAACCAGTCAAATGTCCTTAAAAGAAACATCCTTGCTTTAAAAGAAAGATTTCTATTTTGAAAAACATCAGTGAGAGTGACCCCCTGGAGCACTGCCTCATCCCCCGATTTTGCCACCATGATTCCTAAACATTAAAAGGTATAAAGAGGACTCCTTCCCCTTTTCAAATCAGCTACCTCCCCACCTTGTGAGTCGGTAACTGATAAATGGTTTACAAATGGAACTGCATACACAAAACCATTGATACATATGTTTATTGATTCCCAATTTAGAAGGAATAACCAACACATGGCCCTTCCAAACTGTGAACCAATGATCATTTCGAAACCTGTTTTCCATTTAAATGAAAAAAATATATGTATTTAAGATTGATGTAAGAAAGGAGAAAAACAGTAATCTTGTGTTCTGTTTAGTTTAAAAAAGTCATCACTCCAGAGAGACTAGAAAGTCTGACAGAACCTACACTGGACGAGACTAGCTGTGTGACTACAAGCCAACAATGCCTCTTCTGCAATGTCCTAATTCCTCTTCCCACTTCTCCAACATCAGCTCAGAGCACAGACCCGTCATGTTTGACACTGTCAATGGGCAAGGAGACTAGCGAGTTTCACCTCATTCAATCTGCGACATTCAGATCAACAAGTTAGTGGTGACTTGAGTCTGACAGTAAAAATCCAGCGACTGAATGCAAACCCCAGAAGAAGTTAAACAACTACTTAAGTATGGACACTAGAATAGTGCAAGATGTCACATAATCCTCAACAGTATAACCATCAGGACATGGAGTTTTATACCCTTCCAATCCTTTATGTATGAACCTCCTCCTCAGTGATATCTCCTTTTGAACCATTTTGTTTCTAATACAAATCCTAAGAAATCTGTACACCTCTGAATTGATTGGACCTGTCTTTTGATTTCCAAGGTCAGAATGAGGCCTTTTATCTTAAGCTTCACTTGTAAACCTGGATAAAGAAGAGTATCCCTCGTGCTGGATGTCTCAAATCTATATAGACAGATACTTGAGAGTAAGGTACGCTCAAATCACCACATTCACTATTGGTTTTCTGTGTAGAGTACTTCACTTGTTCAAGTGTGCCCAAACATTTTTTGTACTTTGTCACACTTACATTTCTGATGTGGGTCCAACCTCCACATTGGCAGGTGCCCAACACAAAACACATCCATTTGGATTAGTTCTGCGATCAGGGCACTACTTCCACTGTCATCAATTATTGACCTAGGCCCTGCCCAGCACTAGAGGTGGCCTCCTGCTGCAACTTATAATTCAAGAGTGTCCTTGAACCTTGAAGTAAAGATCTAAAACAGCAGCGCCACTGAAGGCCTCAAATAATACAAAAAAATCAGGAGAAAGATTAAAAAGCTAGAACCCAAAAAGGTTTTTGCTTTTGTGTGTTTTTAACTCTTTTTGTGAACTTTAAGAATGCAGTTACACACATTAAGTTTACCATCATGTTGCAGCTGCTAATCATTCAATATTGCATACTGAAAGATACACAAGTCCCTTTAGTTGCATGGCCAGTCGATTTCCAAAAAGCAATTATAATATTTATTTGGCACATTTCCATTACTATACCTGTTTGTTGTATTCCTACACAGATTATACTACACACCCCTCAAGCTCCACAGAAACGGTCTAAGGCCAGATGCAAATTGCACAAGATGTGGGATGGATGACGCGGGGTTCCTACACCTGGCCTGGCTGTGCCCCCCAATACTGCGATACTGGACGGAGATCGAACAGGCGATGGCACTCATGATTTCCACACCATTGGTACTCACACCACAGAGAGCTCTGCTGGGATGCATAGAAGTGTTGGAGGGAACACACCATAGATACACAAGCCTAAGGGGGTCATTCTGACCCTGGCGGCCGGTGACTGCCAGGGTCACCGACCACGGGAGCACCGCCAACAGGCTGGCGGTGCTCCCTCAAGCATTCTGACCGCGGCGGTTCAGCCGCGGTCAGAAACGGAAAGTCGGCGGTCTCCCGCCGACTTTCCGCTGCTCGGGGGAATCCTCCATGGCCTCGGAGCATGGGGATTCTGACACCCCCTACCGCCATCCTGTTCCTGGCGGGAGGTAGGGGGTGCCGCGGGGCCCCTGGGGGCCCCTGCAGTGCCCATGCCAATGGCATGGGCACTGCAGGGGCCCCCGTAAGAGGGCCCCACTTAGTATTTCAGTGTCTGCTTTGCAGACAGTGAAATACGCGGCGGGTGCAACTGCACCCGTCGCACCTTCCCACTCCGCCGGCTCAATTCTGAGCTGGCGTCCTAGTGGGAAGGTTGATTTGCCCTGGGCTGGCGGGCGGCCGCCCGCCAGCCCAGGGCAAATCCCAAAATACCCTCAGCGGTCTTGCGACCGCGGAGCGGTATTTTGGAGGGGGAACATTGGCGGGCGGCCTCCGCCGCCCGCCAATGTTAGAATGACCCCCTAAGTCTTTTATTGGCAAAACGGAAAGTGCCATGCAGAGGGAGGAGAGGGAGGTCGCCTAAATTCAAAGACTGGCTAACAGACTTGATATACTGAAAGGACCAGCTGGATGTTTATGCAGGGTTGCAGGGTTGCAGCCCCCCACCTCACGCCCTAAGGATATATGGGAACCACTGAACACGTGCCTACTCCAAAACCCGGACAGGCTACTATCCGCGTCACCGAGAAAAAGGAAAGGAGGCAATGTGCATTGGCAATGAACTTACAGTTATATAAATGTGGGTATAGCTATATGAAAATTAGATGCAAGATGTAGCTTGTGGAATGTTAAACTGCAGCTTTGCTGCTTTGAATTGCCTGTTTATTTGCTACTACTGTGTTCATAGCAAAATCAATAAATAAATAAATAATAATTATTTTTTTTAAAAAGGCCAGTACGAGCCAGATGTGAACTTGAGCCACCAAGTTGGTGGAGGCAAAGTGGAGCCCTTCTAGCCCAAGATACAGTAAATCTTGGCTTGAGACCCCCTCCCCAAGATCCAGACCATTGTTGTCCGCTTAACTAACTTGACTTCCAAAAAGCAGCTCAAGAAGATGATCAGGAAGGAGGTGCGTCAGAAAGCATTTGATGCCCTGAAGGAAGCCATGTGCACAGCACCAGTGCTTAAGGTCCCTGACTTCTCCACAGAATGTGAGGTGCAGACAGATGCTTCAGAGCATGGCACTGGGGCTGTTGTATCACTGCTAAAAGATAAGGGCTTGGACCAACCTGTAGCCTTTATCAGTCAGGGACTACTTTTCAGGGTACAGAGCTGGAGTGCAACAGACAAAAAAGCATTTACTGTGATCTGAGCACTAAAGAAATTGAGAGCATACTTGTTTTGGACTCACTTCTGGGTTCAGACAGTCCACAGACCCCTTAGATGGCATATGCAGATGAGAAGTGAGAATCCAAAACTGTTGAAGTGGTCAATCTCTGACATAGCATGGATTCTTTGGTGGAATATTGTGATGGGGCAGACTATGCCAAAGCTAAAGGTCTTCCCAGGTTTTTTCTGCCTTAACAATGAGAACTCCCATGAGGGTAGTTCTCCCTGCTTTCTGCTGGGTGATGAAACATATTGGAAATAACCATCTCTTTTGTGGTATTCCCCTGGATGTTTGCCTTCAATACCCTATATTTTTGCTGAAGCCATTTTTGTTGGCATTAGGACTCTTCGATCTTTACTGTTGCTAACCAGTAGTAAAGTGCTGGTGCTATCTGTTCCAAACATCCTAAAATTGGTAGACACCTATGTAATTTACATATACCTCCCTGGTAAAGTACTACATGTACTCATGGCCTGTAAATTAAATGCTACAAGTGGGCTGCAGTATTCACTGTGCCAATCACTAAAGTAGTTCAGTAAAACATGTCTCAGGTCTGCACTGCAGCCAGTAGTACAGTTGTAAACTACTTTTTTGACCTGGCAAAATAAACCCTTTGCTGTGCCTGGACAAATATGGTGATTTCCACACAGGCTGGCATGAGTATAAATGTGGCACCCTGAAAACCTCTTATAAGAACACTTCAACCTGTGGAGACTCGAAAGAAGGATGGACTTGCTTTCTGAAGCCTAGAGGAGCACTGGACATGTTTGCCTTGAACACAGGATGCTAGAAGTGACTCCAAGGCTCAGTTGGCTGACGTCCTGTTTGAGCTGCAGGGGCTCAAACTTCCAGAGGGGTTCAGTGCAACTGCTCAACTAACAAGCACCAAATGGACCTGCCTAGACTCTGCTGGAGAAAGTCCTGACCCAGAAGATTCCCCACCCCCACCCTCCCAAAGGTGCTGGACTTTTGGCTGCTGTCAAAATGTAGTCTTCTCACCTAAAGATTGCAAGACCTGGATTCCAGGTGAAAATCCAGAGGTCCTGGGCTCTTAGTGTTAAAAAGGAAACATCCCTGGTCTCCACCTTCACGGAGGCCAAAACGGGACCTGCATCCAACTGCCAACATGACTTTCCAGGTGAGAGACTGTGTACTTTATCCACAAAGTGCTCTTTGCATCAGCAATGACCACCCCAGTTTTCCTGCCAAAACGAAGTTCTGAAAGATGACCACCAACCATATCTTTATGGTCTCCCACCAACGTGAAATTGTGTGGAACTTGAGTCAGTTAAAAGGTAAGCTTCCCACTGAGATAAACCAGGTCCCTGCACCCCGTGTTCCATTGTGATCAGCTTCAACTTTGGATTTTGACCCAGTCCAGTGCAACCAGATAACTGTGATTTGTACCCTGTGCTTCTTGGCACTATCTTTAACAAAAACTTAAAAAATTCATAACTATGGATCTACTTGCAGGATTTTGTTGTCATTTTATTTATAAAAACGTACTTTCTTTTTCTAAATTGGCTCAGGATTTTTCTTGTTCTTTTCTCTTTATTACCATTTGAGTGCTGCAATAATACTTTACTCATTGCCTCTAAGTTAGGTTTGTCTGCTTTCTTGATAGGCTACCAGAAGCTTAGGCACATGTTTATTTGAAGACTTTAGTGGTTCTAGCTGGTAAGGAATGTGGTTATTACTTGAGTGGGGCTCTGGCTCCCTCACGACTAACAATCTAATTTCTTTAATTTTTAAATAAACCTTCAAACAACTAGCAGGTTTACCCAAGTGACCATTTACCACAAAATTCAGAAACATCCAGATTTTCTAAATTTCATTTGCCCATTTGTGTCTGCAAGCAAGTGGAGAAAAGTCTGTCAGAATTTAACACTGGATGTGAAGAATCATAAATTAAAATAGCTGTGTAAACAGTAATTTAAGGTTGTTGGTTTATGGTAAGAATGCATGGGTAGGTATAGATTCACTACTTTATCTCCACATTTGCATACTATCTCGAAGAATGTAGATAAGAATAATTAATCTATACTTACCTATAAATACTTACTTTAACAACATTTTTATGTTCAATATTCTGAAGATGATAGTTTTATAGGATGCTTAATAATTGATATTCTGGTAGTACACCTTTTTAGGTTGAAGCCTACCAGACAGCGCAGTTGTCTGGTTTGCTGACAACCTGGGGACATTTGGAAAGCTTCCCTGGGAATGCATTTTGCCCACTGCTTACCAACGGCTTTATGGTTTAAATGTCACATTTTCTTGCTTTCTATTTTCTGGCTTTATTAGTTTTAGGCTGCCCAGCTTGAGTTTGTCCATCCTGTTGCCCAAAATTGTATTTACTATATCCTTCTGAGTGCTCGTTTTCTGTAAACAGGTCTTTAAATCTTGTTATTAACTTGTCACATTTGCTGTGCATTCAAAGACAGAGGTCAAATGTCATGCTCTGCTTTCTGAGGAAGCTTGGTGTTTACTTTTCATTCTCTGGCTTCAAAGTGAAAGAATTTATTTGACAATGGAAGCAAAAGGCTTTTTTGTAACACAAAAAAATTATCTGTGCTCATAATTCTGCATATACCAGAAGCGGGAAAGTATTATTATTATTATTTTTTTAATACTGAAGCGTAGCAGAAACAAATATTTAAACACATTAATGCACTACACTAGGTTATTCCATACATTATTGATGGTGTACTATATATGTTCATCAGCAAAACTGTATGTCTTTGAACATGTAATGGTCATTTCAATTGAAGAATAGTTGTCTGTAATGGCAATGCGCTACCACACCATGCATACTCCACTTTATTCTACTCTACTCTACTCTGCACTACTCCACACCACTGCACTCTACACCAATCAACACTATGCCACTCCACCCTGCGTCCCTGCACTCTACACAGCACCATTGCACTCTACGTCATTGTACTCCATGCCAATGCACTCCAACCCGCTCTGCTATGCACCACTGCACTCTACACAACTACCGTTTATACCACTCCACTCCATTCCACTCTTCACCACTTTACTCTATGCCACTTTAACCTGCAACACAGCCCTCTAGGCCACTGCACTCCACGATAATGCACTGTACTCTGTAGCACTCCACTCTGAACCATTGCACTCTGTGGCAATCCTCTCTATGCTACTCTAGTCTACTGTGCACCACTGCACTCTATAACACTTCACTCTATGCCACTGCACTCTACCCTCACCACTCTATGCCACTTCACTATACTCTAAAACAATCTAGTTAGCCCTACTCCACTCTGAGCTACACCAACATATGTTGCCCCACTCCACTCTGCATGACTCTACTCAACTCTATAAATACCCTACATTACGCCCTGCATTCTTTTCTAACCACTGCACTATATGACAATGCACTCTACGCCACTTTACTAAAAAAACAAGGCATTTTACACTAATCTACTCTGCACCACTGCACTTTACACCACTATACTCTACAACAATCTAGGCCACTGCACCGTACACCACTGCGGTCCACGCATTGTACTGTATGTCGCTGTACTCTACGCCACTCCGTTCTACTCTGCATCACTGTATTCTATGCCACTACTCTGTATGCCACTCTACTCTGCACCACTCTACTGTACACCACTGCACTCTATGCCACTTTACTACATACCACTGCACTCTACTCTGCACCACTATATTCTACACCACTCTATATCAAAGCATTCTACGCCACTACATCCTACGCCAGTCTTCCCTGCATCACTCCACTCTGCATCACTTTACAGCACTCTATGCCTAAGCACTGTATGCCACTACACTCTTCATGTTTCATTTCCGTGCAAGGGTTCATATTAAAAGTCTTTTTCATATAGTTATTAAATTTCGTTTCAGCGCAAGGGTTCTTATTAAAAAAACACTTTTCATATAGTTTATACCTGAATATATGGTCTTGGCCATCTGAATTAATTACTTATGTATCATACTCTTTAAATAAAGCCCCTATTGGTCGACTTGGTTTGATTTTAACTAAAATTTGGTCCTGAAGAAGTATAAAAAAAACTTTCACCCACCGAAACATGTGTCAACTACAACGGTTGAGAAAAAGATGAACTACTCCTGTTGCATTTCTGTGTGTGAAGTTTGTGGCTGGGAGTTGTAAGAGTTGTGATAGTGTGAATGTATGAGGATGAGTTTGTGGTGTGAGATTGGATGACGAATGGGGACGGATTCAAATGTATGTAACTTTGTTTGTGATACATTGTATTGTTATTGTTTTTGTGGAATTCAATATGTTTAATGTATTGTTATCTCATGACAGAATTGATTTGAGCGCTGTAAAAATGTTTTGATACATGAAAAAAGAAATGAAATTTACACAAAAAAAGGTGAATAATCAGCAAATAAAATCTATGTAAAAATATTTTTTCTACATGTTAGAATTGATGCTTTGGTCAGACTATAGTGAACTAAAAGCCTGATTTAGAGAGTGGCGGAAGGGTTAATTTATCACAAAAGTGACAAATATCCCATCCGCCACATTACAAGTTCCATAGGCTATACTGGAATTGTAATATGCTGGATAGGATATCCATCATGTTTGTAAAGGAGGAGCACCCTCTGCCAAACTCTAAATCAGGGCCTAAGTTTGCAATTGACAAAATACAGGTCAAATGGGATGTTGTGTTTTGCTTATGTTTTTAGTGTGCCCCTCATCCCAGAATTTAAATCAATAAAGTAGGAGGAACCCAGTTTTTATGTGATGTAACTACACTCTACACCACTACTCTGCACCACTGCACTCTACAACACTGCACTCTATGACACTCTATTGCACTTGTGCTTTCTACTCTGCCACTCCACTCTATGCCACTACAATCTACCCTGCACCAGTCCATTCTTCAATACTCTACTCTATGCAAATGTACTCTACAGCACTTTACGCCACTATGCTCCACTCTGCAAGTCTTTACTCTATGCCACTGCACTGATCTCTATTCCACTTTACTCTGCACCACTCTAGTCTATGCTACTGCACTCTACTTCATTTTACTCTATAACACTATACTCTGCAACACTACACTCTCCACCACTGAACTCCATGGCACTCTACTCTGTGCCGCTGCACCCCTAGATGCCACAATACTCTATGCCACTCTTCACCTCTCTATCCTACTCTGTGTCAATGCACTCTGCTCTACTATGCACCACTGCACTTTTTACCACTGCAATCTATATCACTCCACTCTAGGCCGCGCTACTCTACTCTGCACCACTCCACTCTACACCAGTGCAATCTACGCCACTACTCTATGCCACTCCATTCTACCCTGCACCACTCAGTTCTATGCCAGTTCACTCTACTCTGAAACAATCTACTCTACGCCACTGTGCTTTAGGCTACTGCACTCTGTGCCATTCTATGCAACTGCGCCACTCTACTCTAAACCACTGTACTATGTACTCTACACCACTTTACTCAAAACCAATGTACTCTACGCTGACCGCTACGCCAACTAATCTGCAAAACTGCACTCTATGCCACTGCACTCTAGGTCACTCTACACCATTACGATCTGCATCACTACACTCTACGCAACTCTACTCTACTCTGCACGACTGTACTGGATGTGGCTGCTGTCTTCAGCAGTGGTTCCCAACCTGTGGTCCAGAGACCCTTGGGGGTCCGCAAAGCTTCCTCAGGAGGTCTGCAACTGTTTAGAAAATTAAATAATATTAACAGATTAGGTCCCCAGCCTTCAGTAATGACTCAGTGGGGGGTTCCCAGATTCCAATAATGATTCAGTGGGGGTCCCCAGGTTCCAGTAAAGATAAAGTGGGGGTCCACAGAAGTCAAAAGGTTGGGAACCACTGCTCTACAGCACTCTAAGCCACTGCACACTATGCCAATGCCATCTACAACACTCTACTCTACAAGACTGTACTCTCCATCACTGAACCCTACACTACTCTACATCATTGCACTCTATGCCAATGGCCGTGCCATCCGTTCTTTGTTCAATTTATCTGTCAATACTGGAAAAATTCCAGTTACCTGGAAGGTGGCCCTGGTGAGGCTAATCCTAAAAAAGCACCTTCCAATCTCTCCAACTACCGTCCAATCTCATTGCTTCCTTTACTGGGTAAGGTTCTGGAAGGACTAATAAAAAGCAACTTTCTGAACAACTAGGGGTTAATAATATCTAGGACCCATCCCAATTGGGATTTAGACCTTTACACAGTACAGAGACAGCATTGGTAAGGGTCACTGATCATATTAGAGGGTCTTTAAATGCTAATATACCATCTACGCTAGTGCTGCTAGATTTGTCTTTCATGGGACAGCGTAACATTGACTTTTCAACAACTTCTCTTTCCAACAGAACCCAAACTATTACTTTGGGCTCTTTTAAGTCTTGCATTATGATGCTCGACAAAGGGGTGCCACAGGGTTCTTGTCTTAGCCGCTTGCTTTTCATCACATGTATTGCACTCCTCTCCAAGACTGTAAGAGACTTTGGCTGTGAAATAATATTGTATGCAGATGACACCCAGCTTATAATCTCTTTTGATAAAGACTTGTCCAAAATGAAAGAAAGCTTCTCAGCTGGGATGACAGCAATTGTTGTCTGGATGACAGAGAACTGTCTCTAACTCAATACTGGAAAAACAGAGATTATGCTGTTTGGCAAGGCACAACAACTGTGGGCTTCTGACAGGTGGCCTGCAGGTGGTTAAGAACTTGGGAGTCCGTCTTGACCTACCTCTTACCATGAAAGAGCAGGTGAGGTCCATATCAGGCTCATGTTTTCAAATCATGCGCTTTCTGAGAAGAGCCTTTCCATTCCTCCCACCTACAGCAAGGAAAACTGTGGTTCAGGCTATTGTGATTAGCTGTCGGAACTATGGTGATATACTACTGGCTTTGTTAAATGACACATTGTTATCAAAGATACGCAGAACACCGTAGCTCACCCCATTTGCAACCTTCCATCAGGGGCTGAATCTGCTCCCCTCCTGCGCACCTTACATAGGGGAGAGCATCATTTTAAAAATGTGTTGTCTTACTCAAAAGGCCCTGTCTGGAAAAGGCCCTTGCTACCTAGCTTCAAAGCTTAAGCGCTATCATACTCCTAGACTCCTTAGATCTAGGGATAAAGCACTGTTAATTGTTCCTCATGTCAAAAAGTCCCATTCGGGGGGCAGGTCTTTTTCTTACCTAGCTCCTTTTCACTAGAACAAACTGTTGCATCACAATCAAACTTGTTTGGATTACTTTCTCTTTAGGAAAGCACTTAAAACAACATTGTTCTGATTTAGCTGCTGCTGTTGCCTTTGTCTCGTGGCTGCACTGAGATACCCCTCCCAAGGTGATTTGTGCGTGTTACAAATAAAAATAAAAATAATATATGCCACTGCACTCTGCGCCATTGCATTCTACTCTGCACCACTCAACTCTACGCCTCCATACTGCACTCTGCGTCACTAAACTCTATTCCACTCTAACCTACTCTGCACCATTGCACTCCATGGCACTGCACTTTACACCACTTCACTCTACCCTACACTACGTCACTTTACTCTGAAACAATCCAATCTGCACCACTCCACTCTGCACCACTCCACTCTGCGCACCTCCATACCACTGCAATCTATGTTGCACCGCTCTACTGTACTCTACACCACTCTGTGCCACCGAACTCTACATCACTCTACTCCACACCAAAACACTCCACACCACTTTACTTAAAACCAATGCAATCTATGCCAATCTACTCTGCACCACTGTACTTTGTGCGACTTACCCCTACGCCACTCCACTCTATCATTTTACTCTATAATGCTCTACTACATTAAACTCTACTCCACTCTATGACAATGTATGCCATTCCACTCTACTACACTAATCTAAGTCTCTCCACTCTATGCCAATCTCCTCCGCTCTGTGCCACTCTACTCCACCACACTATTCCATTCTACGCAGCATCCTTTGAGCCACTCCACTCTGCTCTACATCACTCCGTGACACTCTTTGCCACTCCACTCTGAAACTCAACTCTACGAGACTCAGCTTCACTATAGGCCCTTCCACTCTACAACACTCGGCTTAACAGCAGTCAGCTCTCTGACACTGCACTCTAATCTACACCCTTCCACTCTACACTCTCCACAACACTCTATGCCACTCCATGACACCACACTTCACTCCGCTCCACGCTACTCAACTCTACTGTACACCAATCCATGTCTCTCTCTTTGCCACACCATAACACTCCACAATACTCTACTTTACGACACTCCACTCCTTGTCCCTTTCCTCTATGCCTCTAACTATTAGCCATGCTGAAGAGCACCAACACTAGTGTACAAAATGGCTAAAACATATTGGCACAGTCAATAGCTTTTGCATAGGTGAGACCTATTGGCTTTACCAATGCGTTTTATGTAGGCCTTGCTTTTTACATCACAACCTACCTTTTTATTCCACTTTAAAAAAATATATATAATATGCTATTCGTTGTTATTACCTCCTTAGAGCTTTCGGAAATCGGTGCTCCAAAGCACCAGCGAAGTTAAGAAGGGCCCATTGGAAAAATGAATGCATAAAATGTATTTAAGATGGGGAGAACGTGTGACTAAACAAGATTTATTTCATGATGTTAATAGTTTGTACTACTAACGGTTCAGGAAAGGTTTGGCTTTAATGGTTAAGGGGTCCAAGTATAATATATGGTAAAAATACACATCTATATAACTATTTTTCTTTTGTGCTGCAGTAGGAAAGGGCTTTGAGTGGAACCTGAATTCCAAGAAGATAGAGGGACTAAGGAGCATAGATGTGGTGCAGGCCTAGAAAAGGTTAATAGGAAGCGCAGCTTGCTAAGTCAAACAGCCCAGGCTTCCTTGGCTTCTCAACAAATGAAGAGACCTTAGATCCTCAAAGACCTGAAATCTCCATATAGAGGGCCCGCTTCCAGTTGATTCTGCTGCTGCCATCATAGAGGTATTCTCTGGAAGGTTCTTTTCTGATGAAATGTATACATGAGGATTCAACAGGAGGGCAGCTGTAAGAATTTGTACATTAAGTCAGTGGTTCCCAACCTTTTGACTTCTGTGGACCCCAACTTTATGATTACTGGAACCCAGGGACCCCCACTGAACCATTAATGGAGTCCGGGGACCAACCACTAAGTCATTCCTGAAAGTCAAGGACCTAATCTGTTAATATTGATTGATTTTCTAAGCAGTGGAGGACTCCCTGAGGAGGCTTTGCAGACCCCCAGGGGTCCCCGGACCACGGGTTGGGAACCACTGCTTGATTAAGTTATCATCTACAATCATGTTATATCGAATAATTTATTGGGGTAGATGTTGCAAAAATAAATGAATAGGTACAAGTTCAGTATTGACCTGCATGAACTATAACTCATGGCAGTGAGATGGGATTGTATCCTCTAGCACATTTGTACTGCTGTGAAATAGTTATGCAGATAAATTATATCAGCTCACTAGATGATCTGAAGTACAGTAGATTTTGTTTAAACACAGGATCCAGTATTATCGGTGGGGCTGTGATCTGCCCCCAAATTTTCATTGTTATGAATGTGCAAATGGGGAGGGGGTCCAATTGGAGTCATTAATGGCCCTGGGGACCCCATCCACCCAGGGCTAAATATGAAATTAATACGGGGAGCCCGCGCAGCCCCTTCCCCGCAGCCCTGGGGACTTCCACCTCCCCAGGATAATTCATTCATATAAAGTAGGGCTGCACGGCTCCCCACAGAATCAGGCAATGCCACCTGCCCAGGGCTAAAATAAAAAAATGAAGAGTTCAGTCGCCAAGCCCTGGCCCCAAGGACCACCACCTACCCAGGACTAAATTAAACATTGAAGGGGCTGTGCGGCCCCCCTCTTGGAGCCATACATGGCCCTGGGGACCACCACCCCCCAGGGCTGGCCCCTGCTATGTCCCTGGGTGCCCACCACTGGGACATAGCTGTTTGCTCTGACTTAGTGGGAGCTTTGACTGCTCCTTCCAAGTCAGACCAAACACTCCGCTTCCAGTGGGCGAGAGCTGTGAAAATGGTTCTACCCCTGGAAGTGGAGGTTTTCATCTCTTTCCCTGCCCACATTTCTGATGAAATAATTGCTCTTGCATGCAAGGAGCTGCATTTCCAGCAGCATCCTCTGTGCAGGAGTAATGGAGGCTCCCGTAGGAGTCGGGGAGCTGGATGGGACTGTGGGGCCCTTGAAGCTCACCCCTGTGGTCCCATTGCATACGGAGTGCGACGGGGGCACCCAGAAGACATGGCTGGGCCCCGGAGGATGTGGTCCTCATGGCCAAAAACAACCTGGGGAGGGGGGTTAGCGTACCCCCCTCCATTTATTCATGCCATGCTCTGGCTGATGTGGTCCCCGGGCTGAAATCAGCCCGGGGAGGGGGGCCACACAGCCCCCTTCCCATATTGAATTAAGGCCGGGCCCCGAGGTGATGGGTCCCTGGGGTCGAGATCAGCTTGGGAGGGGTATTTCGTGGTTCCCCTCTTCTATTAAGTGCATTTACTGATCTGAAATCCTTTGTGGAGGTGAATGCATTGTTGATCTATTGGAGTGCAATCTGTATGTGACTGTGACGAGTGGGCTCTTTCATGTCCATTCCTAGTGAGAACAGAGTCTGTGGTTCTCCCTTTAAATTGCAATGAGTATGCAAATGTGCTAATCATCTGGAAACTCTGCCTGCTTGGCCCACACAGTCCACGTTAGTGGTATGCAAAGGTCTTCCTGCCTTTTACCAGGATGATGGACACCTTACCAAAGGGCCTCCCAGTGCATTTGCCACCGGTTTTAGTGGCACGTTCTTGATGCAGAGGGATATGAGGACATCTCCAGAAAAAAAGAGGCACTTGGATTTGGTGGAGATTGTTTGTAGTCTTGTTGGCCTCTCTATAGGAGGATTCATGTTATCATATATTTCTAGATAAAGACCAGGCACAATCATATTGCCAAAATGCACACAAGCTCAATTGTGACATTTCCTTGTGCTCCATTGTGCAGCTGTAGTGTAGAATAAGTACTGGGCATTTACTCAGGGAGGCAGAAAGAACTTCACTTGAGTAAATATTTTGTGCAATACTGTGGCTTCTTGTTGGATAAAAGGTCAGGTGAGATTCCTTTGTGGCTGAAACACTCACACAGCCACTGATACACCCACAAAGACACTTAAACACCCACTCACAGATGCACTCAGACACTCACGCAGACACTCATTTACCCACTCACAGACCCACTCAGATATTCATGCACCCACTCACAGACCCACTAAGAGACTTATGCATTCACTCACAGACCCACTCAGAAACTGATGCAGTGACTCACAGCTGCACTCATAAACTCATGTACCCACTCACAGACCTACTCAGACACTGTCCCACCCACTTACAAACTAATTCAGAGACTCACACATCCACTCATAGATCAACTCAGAGACTCATGCACCCACTCACAGACCCACTCAGAGACTCACACACTCACTCACAAACCCACTCAGAGACTCATGTGCCCACTCACAGACCCACTCAGACACACACACCCACTCACAAACCCACTCAGACTCACACTCACTTGCAGACCCACTTAGACACTCATGCACCCACTCAGACACTCTCAATCACACACCCACTCACAGACCCACTCAGACTCTTATGCACCCACTCACAGACCCACACAAACAATCACACACCCACTCACAGAGACACTCACACACCCACTTTCACACTAAAAGACACCCTCTCAAACCTACTCTCACACCCAGACAGATACGCTCACACCAACTCTCATATCAAAATAGACCCTCTCAGACCCACTCTCACACCCAGACAGACACTCTCACATCAATTCTCACACCCAGAGAGACACGCCCTGTGGTCAACTCCTGCAGCACACACCACGGTTTTGGGTGGTTATAGGGGGTTGGCCGTAGGGCCTGGCTGCAGGCCAGACCCTGCGGCCAACCCCTGCCATGCACGACTGAAGGCCATGCACGGTGCAGGTTTAGGTGGTTATAGGGGCTTGGCCGCAGGTCATGCAGTGAACCCCCACAGCGCACTTCCAAAGGCTGTGTGCAACTGTGGTTGGATTAACATATAGTAATTCAAGTTATTTTATGGTTAAAAACACATAGAAATTCACTGAAAAAAACAAAGGTTACAGGGACATCATATATAAGAAATAGAATTTAAAAACCATGGAAATTCACTTAAAAAACAAAGGTTACAGCAACGTTATAGTTAGGTTCTCGCCGTGCACTGTTAATTACTTCAGATATTACAGCACGCATGACAACTTTTATGACATCAATCAAAATATTAATGGAACATCAGCAGTCAAATTATTGAAGAAAAAACTGTGCATGCTTGGAGCGCAAGCTATAGTTACCTTAAGGCGCGAGTTATAGTTACATGAAATACCTCTAACTATAGCTGCTGTGCGTAAATTCAGAACCTGCCTGTAACGTTTTTTTTTTTTAAAGAGAATATATATAAATATTTTATATATATTAAATATATTGCACAGAACTTCCCAGACACTCTTGGTGCAGAATGAACTGGATTTTAATCCACAAAGACGGTCCTCACCCAATGTGTTTCGGCCATAGCCTTGCTCATGGTAAGGAGGAAATGTCAGCAAAATCTTTTTTTTTAAAACACAGTGACACGAACTGCTTTAAACATAAAAGAAGGACAACAGTATTGATCGCCATGAAGAATTTGTAACATAATGGGTCTTTACAATTGGAACACCATATTTTGTATATGCTCTGGTTTGCCCGTGTGATAAATGGTATATTGGGAGTTCGATTCATAGGGCTAAAAAGCATATCCTTGAACACAAGCGAGCAATGCACAATAATAACCAACCATATCCGGTGGCCAGACATTTCTTTGAGATACATTCCCAAAATGACAATCTTTTGAAATTTGTGGTACTAGATCAGGGATACTCAAAGTACGGCCCGCGGGCCTCATGCGGCCCCTCTGACCTCTACATGCGGCCCCTGGGGCAACAGGAGCACAGGGCAGCTGTTTGCTCGACTCCGCACTAACACAAATATTAAATACACACATAGTCATTTATTTCAAACTTAATTGGTGCTAAAGAAAGGAAGTAACTAAGGGCTTCTGCACTTAACGTTAGAAACGTCTTTATTTTTAAAGACATCTTGCAGCATAAGTGTAAAACTAAGACTGTCTCTTCAAAATTAAGTGTATTTAGTTAACATGCAGAACCTTTTCGCCTTAGTACAATTTATTTTATCAGTGCATTGAGATGCATTCCTTTTAAAGTGATAGTTTTCGCACATAAATTCGGAAACATTAATTATTTCCCTTACCCTGAGAACACCATTAATAGTAAATTAAAGAGGCAAGTCACTTGGTATGTGCACTTTATGGGTGGCCTGGGTTCCTATCATACATAAACAACATTATAGTTTATTAAATCAAACATAGAAGCAGGTTTTGTGCAGCATACACCATGAATCATGTATTTCGAGGTCATCTTAAATGTGATAATGCAAAAAAAGGAGGGAAAGTGACACTAAACAATTGCCTAGGATCACACAATTTGGAAAAGTGGGTATGCCGGGATTAATTCCAGGTTTTCTGGTTTCCCATTGTTTATTTCAGCCACTAGATATATATCCTTTGCTTCCCCTACATGTACCTTGCCACCAATCCACCTAGCCACCCCACCCGACCGCCACCGCCCTGGCATCAATGCGGCCCCCAGCCACGTCACAGACCAAACTTTTGGGCCCCTGGGAAAATGTTTGCGAGTACCCATGTACTAGATGCTATTGTCCCTGAAATTCAGTTGGGGGGGGGGGGGGGGCGGAGAACAAAAATTAAGAAGCCTTGGCCCATATTTATACTTTTTGACGCAAAACTGCGCCAACGCAGTTTTGCGTCAAAAAAATTAGCGCCGGCTAACGCCATTCTGAAGCACCATGCGGGCGCCGTATTTATTGAATGACGTTAGCCGGCGTTAGCCGCCGGCGCTGTCTGGTGTGCGTTAAAAAAAACGACGTACACCAGGCAGCGCCGGCGTAGGGGGAAAATGGCGTATGGGCGTCCCGAAATGGTGCAAGTCAGGCTGAGGCAAAAAAATCGCCACAACCCGATGTGCGCCATTTTTTTACGACGCCCATCCCCCATTGAAATGACTCCTGTCTTAGCAAAGACAGGAGTCATGCCCCCTGGCCCAATGGCCATGCCCAGGGGACTTCTGTCCCCTGGGCATGGTCATTGGGCATAGTGGCATGTAGGGGGCACAAATCAGGCTCCCCTATGCCACAAAAAAAATTAAAAAAAATACTTACCTGGACTTACCTTAATGTCCCTGGGGTGGGTCCCTCCATCCTTGGGTGTCCTCCTGGGGTGGGCAAGGGTGGCAGGTGGTGTCCCTGGGGGCAGGGGAGGGCACCTCTGGGCTCATTCTGAGCCCACAGGTCCCTTAACGCCTGCCCTGACCCAGGTGCTAAAATCCGGCGCAAATGCGGGTTTTTTAGTCCCGCCCACTCCCGGGCGTCATTTTTGCCCGGGAGTATAAATACGACGCATATGCATCGCAGTCATTTTTTAAGACGGGAACGCCTACCTTGCATATCATTAACGCAAGGAAGGTGTTCACGCAAAAAAATGACGCTAACTCCATGAACTTTGGCGCTAGACGCGTCTAACGCCAAAGTATAAATATGGAGTTAGTTTTGCGTCGAATTTGCGTCGAAAAAAACGACGCAAATTCGGCGCAAACGGAGTATAAATATGCCCCCTTGTATCTCAATATATTTTGGATTTCTATACTTTACAGCCTAGGGATTTGAACTCAAGCAAAGAGTTAAGTGTGCATATTGGTTGAATGTAGTAAACTAAAATTCCTTCAATAATTTTGAATCAAAATTTTACCTATGGGGATAATCAGTGTGAGTTTTTAACAGTCACAATTTTATTCGTTTTTTTAGTTAACATTTGGTGATTGGCACGCATAGTTTATCGAGCACTCTAATTGACCGCTCCACCTGCATGTATGACGTGGGTATGAAAATTGCTCTGAGTGACATTATCATCCATTTGAATATGCTATGGAACAGTTTGCTAGCAAAGCTGTGAATGTATGCATGCTACCCGATCAGTGGAATTACAATTTGTCTTAGAATCTAAGTACATTCATTTATGTGGGACGCATTAATGAAGGGTTACTAATGAAGTTGTGTATTACTAGAATTTGGATACATTATCTGTTAAACCCATAATTATGGAAATTATGGGTAAAAATGGGGCCCACTGGTGCAGTGATATGAGATCCTCTAGTTTTAAATGTATGTACACAATACTTCATTGTTATGTGCCTCCTTACATATATTTTTTTTACATTGTAAATATTTTGTTAGTATTGGGGTTGCAAACACTCTGCAGCAGGCAGCGTGATAGTCATAAACAGGCTGCGGCATTTGTTTAAATTGTGCATATACATACATTTTGTATTGTTTTGGATATTGTTTTGGACAGAAAAATAATTATGTGGTGACAGTTGATGATTATAATATTTTTCATATATCTTTTGCTTCATGTATATGTAAACTTAA
Source organism: Pleurodeles waltl (assembly GCF_031143425.1). Classification (NCBI taxonomy): domain Eukaryota; kingdom Metazoa; phylum Chordata; class Amphibia; order Caudata; family Salamandridae; genus Pleurodeles; species Pleurodeles waltl. The sequence continues at coordinate 1,215,535,854 of NC_090440.1, forward strand.
CGTGTAGGTTATTATAATTAGATAACCACGTTAACCGGTGTAAGTTTAAAATCCGCTCCAAGCTGAAAACCATGTTCTCAGGAATCTTTCAGGGCGATCAATAAAGTTGTCCTTGGTTTGTTTAAAAATATTGAGAAGACATTTCCCCCTTACCGTGAACAAGGCTACGGCCAAAACGCATTGGGTGAGGGCCGTCTTTGGGGATTAAGATCCAGTTCATTCTGCACCACGAGCGTCTGGGAAGTTCTATGCAAAGGATAAGAGGGCTGCCAGAGCCCATCAATGGAAAAGTGCCTCTGAAACTTTGGACTTGGTGTGTATCGGGGATATATATATATATATATATATATATATATATATCTATCTTAAATGAAAGCACTAACCACCATGACAAAGACCGGACAATTTTGTCACTGTGTAAATAAATATATATATATATATATATATATATATATATATATATATATATATATATATATATATGGAAAATGTCACTTACCCAGTGTACATCTGTTCGTGGCATGTTCTGCTGCAGATTCACATGCTGTGCATTAGTCCACCATCTAGTGTTGGGCTTGGAGTGTTACAAGTTGTTTTTCTTCAAAGAAATCTTTTTGAGTCACGGGATCGAGTGACTCCTCCTCTTCGGTTCCATTGCTCATGGGCATCGACTCCGTTGTTAGATTGCTTTCCCGCAGAGGGTAAAGGAAGGAGTGATAGGGTATATAGGTATAAAGTAAGAGATGTCCATGCAAATGTAAATGTATCTACATATGTACAAATGTTTGTAACTTAAATGACTACAGGCTTACGGGAAGGAGGGAAGGGTGCATGTGAATCTGCAGCAGAACATGGCACAAACAGGTGTACACTGGTTAAGTGACATTTTCCGTTCAATGGCATGTGTAGCTGCAGATACACATGCTGTGCATAGACTACAAAGCAGTTTGCCCTCCCATAAATTAGCGGCGGGCAGCCTGTAGGAGTTGAAGTTGTTTGAAATAATGTTCTTAGAACAGCTTGACCTACTGTGGCTTGTTATTGTGATAATACGTCTACACAGTAGTGTTTAGTGAATGTATGTGGTGTTGACCATGTAGCTGCTTTACATATTTCAGCCACTGGTATATTGCCTAAAAAATCCATTGTTGCACCTTTTTTCCTTGTAGAATGTGCTTTGGGAGTAACTAAAAGCTGTCTTTTTGCTTTATTATAGCATTTTTGGATGCACCTTATGATCCATCGTGCTAAACCTTGTTTTGATATAGGATTGCCTGTATGTGGTTTTTGGAAAGCTACAAATAGTTGTTTAGTCTTTCTAAACGGTTTAGTTCTGTCTATATAGTTCATTAAAGCTCTTTTGATGTCCAATGTATGTAGAGCTCTTTCTGCCACAGAATCTGGCTGTGGGAAGAAGACTGGCAGTTGCACTGTTTGATTTATATGAAATGGTGATACAACTTTTGGTAGAAATGTTGGATTTCTTCTTAGTACAACCTTATGTTTGAGCACTTGGAAGAAAGGTTCTTCAAGAGTAAAGGCTTGGATTTCACTTACTCTTCTTATAGAAGTAATTGCCACTAGGAAGGCAACCTTCCATGTTAGAAATTGAATTTGGCACGAGTGCATAGGCTCAAATGGTGGTGCCATAAGTCTTGTAAGCACTATATGTAGATTCCAATTAGGAACTGGTGGTGTTATGGGAGGAATGGTGCATTTTAAACCTTCCATGAAAGCTTTAATGACAGGAATTCTAAATAAAGAGCTATGTTATATATTTTGTAAATATGCTGAAATTGCAGTAAGATTAATTTTTATTGAAGAGCTAAATTCGATTTTTGTAAATGAAGTAAATAACATACAGTATCTTGTATTGATGCTGTAAGAGGGTCTATATTTTTGGATTGACAGTAATATACAAATCTTTCCCATTTGTTTGCATAGTACTGTCTAGTAGTGGGTTGTCTTGCTTGCTTAATAACCTCCATACATTCTGATGGGAGTTGTAAATATCCAAACTCTATGACCTCAGGAGCCAAATTGCTAGATTGAGTGTCTTGGGATTTGGATGCCTGATTTGACCTCTGTTTTGTGTCAACAGATCTGGTCTGGATGGGTGTTTGGAGTGTGGTACTACAGACAGATCTAATAATGTTGTGTACCATGGTTGACGTGCCCATGTTGGTGCTATGAGTATCATGTTGAGTGAAGTTTGACGCAACTTGTTGACTAGAATCGGAAGGAGTGGGAGAGGGGGAAAAGCGTATGCAAATATCCCTGACCAATTGATCCATAGAGCATTGCCCTTGGATAGGGGATGTGGGTGTCTGGATGCGAAGTTTTGGCATTTTGTGTTTTTGCTTGTTGTGAACAGGTCTATGTTTGGTGTTCCCCAATTTTGAAAGTATTTCTGAAGTACTTGAGGATGAATCTCCCATTCGTGAGTTTGTTGGTGATTTCTGCTGAGGATATCTGCCAATTGATTGTCTATCCCTGGAATGTATTGTGCTAATAGATTAATTTGGTTGTGGTTTGGCTATTTCCAAATTTTCTGGGCTAGAAGGGACAGTTGGGATGAATGTGTCCCTCCATGTTTGTTGAGATAATACATGGTTGTCAAGTTGTCTGTTTTGATAAGAACATTCCTCTGTGTGTCTGTGTGAGAAGAGGTTGAAAAGCTTTGAGTGCTAGAAAAACAGCTAATAACTCCAAGTGGTTTATGTGTAGCTGTTTGTATTTGACAACACTAGATCTTGGAGTTGACCGTGTGCCTGTGACCATTGTTGTGCAAGGCACTGTTGTAAGGGCCGCATATTTAGTCTTGCGTGTGGAACAATGGCAATACATGATGCCATCATTCCTAAATTTTTCATGACAAATCTGACAGTGTATTGTGGATTTGTTCGTATTTGTGTGATTATATTTTGGAAAGCTTGTATCCTTTGTGTATTTGGATATGCTAGAGTGTGTTGAGTATTTAGTATTGTGCCCAAGTACTGTTGTATTTGTGCTGGTTGAAGGTGTGATTTTTGGTAGTTTATTGAGAAACCTAATGTGTGTGTAAGGTTTGTATTACATAATGCGTATGATTTTGGCATTGTGTATGACTGTTTGATTTTATTAGCCAATCGTCTAGATATGGAAAGACATGTACATGTTGTCTTCTTAGGTAGGCTGCTACTACTGCCAAGCACTTTGTGAATACTCTTGGCGAGGTAGTTATTCCAAAGGGTAACACTTTGAATTGGTAGTGTTTTCCCTGAATGACAAATCTGAGATATTTTCTGTGTGCAGGATGGGTGGGTATGTGAAAATACGCATCCTTGAGGTCTAAGGCTGTTCGTTTTTGTAATAGTGGGATGACATACTGTAAAGTTACTATGTGGAAATGTTCTGACAGGATGTAAAGATTGAGAGGCCTGAGGTCTAATATTGGCCTGAGGGTGTCATCCTTTTTGGGAATTAGAAAATATAGTGAATAAACTCCTGTTCCTATTTGAGAGTGTGGAACAATTTCTATTGCTTGTTTGAGTAGTAGAGATTGGACCTCTTGTTGTAACAGAATTGTCTGTTCTGTGGATAGTTTGTGTGACCTTGGTGGAATATTTGGAGTAGTGTTTATCAATTTGAGGCACTAGCCATTGCGGATAATTGACAACACCCAGTTGTCTGTGGTAATATTTTGCCAATTTGTGTGGAACTGTTGTAGTCTTCCCCCCACAGCAGAGGTGTGGAGTGGAAGGGAATGAGAGAAGTCACAGTTTTGGGTGCTGTGGAGGCTGCTTAGAGACCTGACATTTTCCTCTATTTCTGGGGTATTGTCCTCTATATGTGCCCCTAAAACTACCACGTTGGTATTGCGGTTGGTAGGTTGGCTTTGTCTGCGAGGTGGATGCCTCTGAGTGCTGTGTTCTGAAACCATATCGAAACTGAGGTTTACGAAAGGACCCCCTATATGGTGCAGGGTAGAGTGCATCCATTGCCTTTCCTGTGTCAGAGTCCTTTCGCAATTTTTCTATGGCTGTGTCTACTTCTGGCCCAAAAATATGTTTTTTGTCGAACAGCGTGTTCAACACAGATTGCTGTATTTCTGGCTTGAATCCAGAAGATCTGAGCCATGCATGTCTGCGTATAGTGACTGCACTGTTGACATTCCTGGCAGCAGTATCTGCTGCATCTAGGGCAGATCTTATTTGATTGTTTGTAATGGCTTGCCCTTCCTCCACTACTTGTTGAGCCCTTTTCTGGTGTTCTTTGGGAAGATGCTGTATTATGTCTTGCATCTCGTCCCAATGGGCTCTGTCATAGCGAGCTAATAGTGCTTGCGAGTTGGCCACCCTCCACTGATTTACTGCCTGGAACGCAACTCGTTTCCCTGCGGCATCGAATATCCTGCTCTCTTTATCAGGAGGGGGTGCATCTCTTGATGACTGACTATTTGCTCTCTTGCTGGCAGCACTAACTACCACGGAATCAGGAGGTACCTGATGGGTGATACAATCAGGGTCAGAAGTTGCAGGTTTATATTTTTCTCTATCCTTGTTATGATGCGTGCCTTAACTGGTTCACTAAAGATCTGATCCGCATGTTTGACCATGCCTGGGAGCATCGGGAGGCATTGATACCTAGAATGTGTTGAGGATAGAGTGTTAAATAAGAAATCCTCTTCTAGGGGCTCTGTATGCAAGGTAACACCATGATATGCTGCAGCCCTTACTTTGACTTGATTATAGAGAGTACTATCCTCAGGTGGTGATGGTTTAGAGGGATAGCTGTCTGGATCGTTACTTGGATTGGGATCAGGGTCATAAAGATCCCATGGATCCACAATGTCCTATTGTGAATCGTAAGAATGAGTGGGTGACTGCACTGGTGTAGGGCTGGTAGGAGGAGAGGTAGGTAGGTGGGGAGAATGAGGAGGCGAGTGAGGAGGAGAAGATTGAGGAGGTGGTGGTTTCTCCTTCTGCTTTGGCACTTTAGCTGGAGGCTGCATAGTGTCAAATTCCTCCTGAAAAGCTAGCTTCCTTTTTGTTTTTAAAGGTGGTGCTGTTAGAATTCTCCCTGGCTCCTCATGGATGTGGATCCTGGATTGCCTTTCATCTGTAATTTCTAAAATTGGTTGTATCTCTAACACCTCTTCAGAGGTGTTGTGGCTTTCTTTAAGTCTCTTTGAAAGTCCATGCTCCTCTGTGTAAGTTGGCCTTTTCGTCTCCGAAGCGTGCTTTTTTGGGATTGAAAAAGATGAAGAGGACGTAGGTTTCAGCTCTGAAACTGGCTTTCTAATTTTCGACTCCAAAAAGTGGTGATTAGTGGAGTCGAAAACAGAGCTCTTAGTTGTCTCCAATGTTTTCGGAGGAGTGGTCTTTTTCGGTGCGGAACTGGGAAGTTGGTCGCTGACAGTCTTTTTCCGGGCCGAGCCATGGCCTTCCGGCAGTGGTGTACCCAAGGCCTTGTGCTTTTTCTTTTGTGAGGGTGCAGGGGCAGAAGTACTCAAATGTTGTCCTGCTGTGAATGGTCTTTCTTCGTCTGATTCCTGCTCGGACTCAGAATCTGGAACTGAGACTGCAGTCTGCATCAACTCTTCCTCTTCCATGTCGAGATGTTCCCCGCTCCTCGATGTCATTTCGAGACTTCTTGCTCTTCTGTCTCTAAGAGTCTTTTTTGATCAGAAGGATCGACAGGCCTTGCAGTTTTCTTCCCGATGGTCTGGGGAAGGCAGAGGTTACAAACCAGATGCTGGTCTGTATACGGGTACTTCGCGTAGCACAGAGGACAGAATCTGAGTGGAGTCCAGTCCACGAGGCTTCCACGCGGTTGGCCCGAATAGGCCTGAGATAGGCGCACGCGCCTCGAAGGGGCGAACAAAGTTGTTTTCCCGACGGTAGAACTGTGTCGTTGGAAGAATATGAACCCGATCAATAGAATACCGACGAAAAGAGAGTTTTCTAAAACATTTCCGAATCGAAATCTCAGAGCGAAAGAAAACATGTCCAAACCCGACGGCGGAAAGAAAACAATCTACCAATGGAGTCGATGCCCATGCACAATGGAACTTGATCCCGTGACTCGAAAAGACTTCTTCGAAGAAAAACAGCTTGTAACACTCCGAGCCCAACACTAGATAGTGGACTAATGCACAGCATGTGTAACTGCAGCTACACATGCCATCGAACATTTATAAATATATAGTGGCAAAGTTGTCCATTTGATGTCAGTGGGAGGTGCATGCTTGCAGCTGGTGTGGGCGAGAAAAGCTGCCTGTGCTTTCCAATGTATCCATGCTTTACAATGTATTACAAACAAAAAGAATTAAACACCACACTGCAGGGATAATGATTTAAGAATTTATTCTCTGTCACACAGCTCTACCAACCCGTTTTGATCTTTGTCGTGGGGGTTAGTCTTTTCATTTGTTTTATATATATATATATATATATATATTTATTTTTTTTCACTTAAAAACCAAAAGATTGCACAGAGGTTATAGTTAGGCTCTGAATTTACTCACACAAAAATATAGAAATTCAGTAGTTATAGTTATGGTTAACTCACTAACTAACTATAACTCGTGCTCTAAGGTAACTATAAATTGCTCCCCTGCCATGCACAGTTTTCTCCTCAATAATTTTACTGTAAATGTTATACTGATATTATCAATGATGTTAACAAAGATGTCATGAGTACTGTAGTATGTAGGATTATTCGGAGCGCATGGCGGGGGAGCGAGTAATAGATACCTTAGGGCACCCAATGGGCAAAAAGCATTTTTTTTTTTTTTAATTTCGGCTAAATCCGCTGTTGGACTTTACTGACATTTTTTTTTTAAAGTGTGGTCTCCTGTGCTTCTTATTAATTTTGCCTTGGATTAGGCCAGGTCAAAGGGGCATGACCAATATAATTAAAATGGAGGGGGTTCACCGAGCCCCCCTCCTAGCGCCCAGGACCACCACCTCCCTGGGGATACATTTAATAATTTTATGGGTCATGTGCACCCCTAGGCCCTGGGGAGCACCACCTCCCTGGGGCTACATAATAAAAATAGTTATGGGGGACTGCAGACCCCCCTAGGCCCCAGGGAACACCACTTCCCTGGGGCTAAATTTAATAAATGTATGGAGGGCAGCGCAGACCTCCCAGCCCTGGGTATAACCACATCCCCAGGGCTACATAATAAAAAATAATATAGGGGGCTGCATGGACCCCCTCGACCCCAGGGACCACCACCTCCTCAAGGTTACATTCAATAAATATATTGGGGGCTGCATTGCTCCCTCTGGCCCCAGAGACCACCAGCTTCCTGGGTCTAATTTAAATAAATTGTTGTGGGGTCATATGGACCCCCCAGACTCTGGGCACCACCTCACCAGGGCCATTTTTTCCATTTAAAAAGGGAGGGGGGCCTCGTAGCCCACCTCCCTAGACTGATTTTTGCCCTGGGGTTCCCATCCGCCAGGTCCCGGCCATGTCCTTGTGGGTGCCCAGTCCCCACCCAGGACACCCACTAGTCCTTGATGGGGACTGCAGGGGAAGCCTCAAGGCCACTGCGGTCCCTCTGGACTCTCCACCTCCTGCGGAAGCTGGCAACGCTCCCACACACAGAGAGTGGCATAAAATGCATGTCCCTATGTGTGGGAGCAATCTTTTAATCTCTTTCCTTGCCCGCATGACACCAGGCAGGGAAAGAAACCTCCACTCCCAGCAAGAGGGAGCAGTTTTAATGCTCCCTCTTGCTGGTAGTAGATTTATGTTAGATTTTCTTGGCAGGACCCCTCACAGCTCCTGTAAAGCAGATGCAAACAGCTACCTCCCAACGGTGGGCACCTCGGGAGATAGCAGGAGCCAGCCCTTGGTGGTGGCAGTCCCCAGGGCCATCTATGGCTCCAAGACAGGGCCACACAGCCCCACCCCTTGTTATTTTCAGTTTTGCCCCGGGGAGGTGGTGGTCTTATTAATTTAATAGCCCCAGAGAGGTGGCGGTCCCCGGCGAATAGGAAATTCGCAGGACCGCCCTTATTTTTGTTTAGGATCTTGCTCCAGGGAGGTGGTGGTCTCTAGGATGCGGTGAGGTCCACAGAGCCCCCCCTTATAGTGATTTAGTAGTTTGCTACTGGGGAGGTGATGGACCCCAGGGTGTGGGGTGCCACATGGCCATCCACATACTACATATTTTTAGCAGACGGGAGTTGGTGGTCTATGGGGCTTTAGTAAGCCCTAAGAGGGGCCCCTGTGCACCTCCCTCCTTAGTCCAATTAAAATAATATGCTCCCAGGACCTGGACGACCCAGGGGAAAAAATATAAGCAAGTGTAGGAGTCTACGCTTGTTTTTTTTTTTTTTTTTATATTTGTGAAAATTGCCAATATTTGTGATTTTTGCTGTGATTAAAAAAAAAAAAAAAGGTGTTTAGCCCTGGGGGATTTGGGGGATTCCTGGGGGACCCCTGGACCAAAGCTAGTGGGTTAGAGTTTTCTTGTTTTTTTTTTTAGATTCAGCTGAAGCCGAGAAATTTGTATATCTAGGGATGCAGATCCTCTGCGACGACTTTGCAAAGAATAATGAGTTCATGCAGGGAAATACAAAGCTCTGATTGGCTGCCAACACTTCAACCAGGAAGTGCTGGCTGCCATCTTGCGACTTGGCTTCAGCCGAGTACCGCAAAAAAAAAAACTGAAAAAAGAAAAGGGAGCAGGGTAGGAATTCCCTGACCCCCAAGCTTTGGCCTTGGGCCAAAAAAAAAACATTTTTGTTTTAAATGGTTTTGAATTTGCGAAATGCACAGCAAAAAAATAAATTAAATAAAAGCAAAGCGCGGTCACGGGGAATGCAGGGTGTAATAATAAAATGAAGAAGGGTGCATGGGAGCCCCCTCCAAGGGCTGAAAAAAGCTCTGGGGATCACCACCTCCCCGGGGGTGATTTCAATAGTAAGCGGGGCACGCAAACTGAGATAGCCAAAAAAAGCCATCAAATCAGAAGCAGGAGGTGGACACAAAGCCCACTTGAAGTCTATGTTGTATATAGTAGGTTATTTTGCCAACAGGCTGCTACATGTAGGCAAGACCCAAAAACAAATCAATCTTCACAAAATGAAATCAGCAAAACCAAGTTGACAGTTCAAAGGAGAAGCAGTTCCTAAATAGTAAAATTAAGATCTGTATTCCAATATGCTCAAGAGACATGACTTGCAGTCAATAACTTAAATTTTAGTAAGCACTGCTGAAAGCAAATATTGCCTTCCATAGGTTAATGTGAAGCACAGGAAGGACACTATTACTAAAAAGAACTATCTACCTCTAGATAAAGAACACTGGAACCTCATTAAATCCCTACACCAATTACGGTGAATTTATTCTTAGATCATATTCAGAAACACCATTCTTCTGAGCTATAATGGGGAGTGTTTAATCATTGTCCTTCAATTATAGATTTTTTTACATGGAAGCTAAATGCAGCCTCACATTTAGATATTAGAACTATCTTTTCAGATTTCGATTGGGAACAGTTTAAATGGATGCAAGCAGAGAGATTAAATAGATGCATAAAGGAGAATCCGAGAGCAGAATTAGAATAATAAACTGTGAAAAATAATAGGTCAATGGAATGTACATTGTTCTGAAAGAATGCTTAAAACAACTTTATGGTTCCAAGAGACGACGCTAAAAAAAACACTTCGGCCCATATTTATACTTTTTGACGCTAAACTGCGCTAACGCAGTTTAGCGTCAAAAAATTTTGCGCCGTCTAACGCCATTCTGAAGCGCCATGCGGGCGCCGTATTTATGGAATGGCGTTAGACGGCGCAATCAGACCGGCGCTGCCTGGTGTGCGTGGAAAAAAACCACGTAGACCAGGCAGCTCCGGCGTTGGGAAAAAATGACGTTAGGGCGTCTTAAAATGGCGCAAGTCCGGTTGATGCTAAAAAATCGTCTTAACCCGACTTGCGCCATTTTTTTTCGACGCCCATCCCCCATCAACATGACTCCTATCATTGTAAAGATAGGAGTCATGCCCCCTTGCCCAATGGCCATGCCCAGGGGACTTCTGTCCCCTGGGCATGGTCATTGGGCATAGTGGCATGTAGGGGGGCACAAATCAGGCCCCCCTATGCCAAAAAAAATTATAAAAAAAAAAAAAAAAATACTTACCTGAACTTACCTGAATGTCCCTGGGGTGGGTCCCTCCAGCCTTGGGTGTCCTCCTGGGGTGGGCAAGGGTGGCAGGGGGGGTCCCTGGGGGCAGGGGAGGGCACTCTGGGCTCATTTTGAGCCCACTTGTCCCTTAACGCCATGCCTGACCCAGGCGTTAAAAAGCGGCGCAAATGCGCCGTTTTTAGCCACGCCCACTCCCGGGCGTCTCTTTTGCCCGGGAGTATAAATACCACGTAAAGGCCTGGGAGTCATTTTTTAAGACGGGAACGCCTCCCTTGCATATCATTAACGCAAGGAAGGGGTTCACGCTAAAAAATTACGCACACTCCGGGCACTTTGGCGCCCGAACCGTCTAACGCCATAGTATAAATATGGCGTTAGTTGGCGTTAGTTTAGCGTCGAATTTGTGTCGAAAAAAACGACGCAAATTCGGCGCAACCAGAGTATAAATACGGCCCTTCATCTTCAGAAATTACATCCACAATATCAGCCAATATGTCTCTAACTTCTCCACAAGTTCTGCGATCATGTTAAAAATGTGCACACGTTCTCGGGGATAATGCCTACAACATTTATGGGGTTCTGACATTGCATGTCATGGCAGGTTTTAAGGGGTGGACATTTTTTGTGACATACGCTCATTTAAAAAAAAAAAAATAATGTTATGCATCGTTTGTGAAATGTAGTTGGCTACTATCCCACTTGAAATATGCATCTAAGGGGATACTGGTTATACAAAATTTACACATGCTGTCTTAAGGTGACTGGTTCGAAAACAAAATTTCACTTGGGTGCAGTCTTGGTGTTCCCATGAAAAACAATGTCATCCGGGTTAAAGTTACACGAAATGTCATGCCTACAAAACTGCAGGACTGTTGAGAAATATGTGTAATGTGAAATACACAAATTCGCCTGAGTTACGAAACGTTTGCCCTGATCTCTTCTGAAATCAAAGGTCAATAAGGTCTTGTTGTCATAAAGAGGATGTGCTGCAATTTCCCTGTACTTTTCAATTGTTTTTTTATACATGCGTATATTTTATCATTGATTTTGACTGAGAGGTGTCTTTGTCTAAAATTAATAAACTTAAAACTGATCTGCAGAGTTTATTTAGACCTCAGAAGTAGTTCTACCTTTACCCAGATATATTCTTTAATCAACATTTTTTTTAAATTAGAGCAGCTATGACAAATAAATGGGTTCTATTGAGATTAGCAATTATAGAGCTCATTAAAGAAAACTAAACTTCAGTATAACTGAGTTTTAATAAGCAGCCTACAACATGATTAGAGCCTGATGTAGAGTTGGTGGTACCTGAAAATCCTCCTAATCATGGAGGAATGTCTAAATAGGAGGATGACCCACCATTTGCATTTCCTTAACCATATGGACCATGTGAGAGAAGCAATTCAGCCAGCGGAATCAACCTTCAAATTCACAATATCTTCCATGGTTTGGAGGATTTTCAGGTGCCCCCAAACTGTAATCCAGGCCCTAAATAATGCCTTTTCTGGAGCAGGTTTTTGGGAGCTTTCAATATGAGAAAGTCTACGGATACGTTTGTAAACCCTCATAAATTCCAACTAGGTGAGTGTTCACAAGAGTTTGTATGTATGCACCTCACAACCCCTCAGCCCACAAAATTATTTTACCGACATAATCCTGCAGAAATGTTAACTTTGTAGACGGTCCTTCCGGATTCCTTTCCTGACTTCATATACCTTACAGTGTAGAAATACTTACATAAGGAATCAGGATTTGGAACTTATTAACATAACCAAATTTTGGTGCACATGTGCATAAGGTTTTGAGAATCTTGCTAATTCTGTTAACAGACCCTCCATTATCTGTCACAATGGTATGTAAGAAACAGCACTTTTGAGAGCTAAATCAATAAAATGAAAAGTTGATGAAGGATGAGGAAAAGTCAGCTTTATGAAATACTTTTACCCCCAGGTAAATTTTGAGAGTAGAAAAAAAACTTTAGTACTGAAATGAAAAAAATCCAAATTAGTCAGTTTTGTGTTTCTCTGTATCAGTGAGAAATGTACATTATAAAATTGACAGTGACTAAAAAACCAAGGGGCATATTTATACTCCGTTTGCGCCGAATTTGCGTCGTTTTTTTCGACGCAAATTCGACGCAAAACTAACTCCATATTTATACTTTGGCGTTAGACGCGTCTAGCGCCAAAGTTCATGGAGTTAGCGTCATTTTTTTGCGTGAACACCTTCCTTGCGTTAATGATATGCAAGGTAGGCGTTCCCGTCTAAAAATGACTGCGATGCTATTGCGTCGGATTTATACTCCCGGGCAAAAATGACGCCCGGGAGTGGGCGGGACTAAAAAACCCGCATTTGCGCCGGATTTTAGCTCCTGGGTCAGGGCAGGGGTCAAGGGACCTGTGGGCTCAGAATGAGCCCAGAGGTGCCCTCCCCTGCCCCCAGGGACACCCCCTGCCACCCTTGACCACCCCAGGAGGACACCCAAGGATGGAGGGACCCACCCCAGGGACATTAAGGTAAGTCCAGGTAAGTATTTTTTTTTGTTTTTTTTGGTGGCATAGGGGGGCCTGATTTGTGCCCCCCTACATGCCACTATGCCCAATGACCATGCCCAGGGGACAGAGGTCCCCTGGGCATGGCCATTGGGCAAGGGGGCATGACTCCTGTCTTTGCTAAGACAGGAGTCATTTCAATGGGGGATGGGTGTCGTAAAAAAATGGCGCAAATCGGGTTAAGACGATTTTTTTGCCTCAGCCTGACTTGCCCCATTTTTGGACGCCCAAACGCCATTTTTCCCTACGCCGGCGCTGCCTGGTGTACGTGGTTTTTTTCACGCACACCAGGCAGCGCCGGTCGGCTAACGCCGGCTAACGCCATTCAATAAATACGGCGCCCGCATGACGCTTCAGAATGGCGTTAGCCGGCGATAATTTTTTTGGCGCAAAACTGCGTTAGCGCAGTTTTGCATCAAAAAGTATAAATATGGGCCCAAGGGTCCGATTAAAAGTGAGCTAGATAATTGTATTTGCACGGCCGTTCGCATTATAAGTGTTACAAAGTTTACTACACCCAGTAACTACTAATTGAGATAAAGTTCGTACACAGCAGTTTTCGCCTGGTACATCGGCAGGTCACAATACCTGGAAAATCCCGGGATTTCTGTTCTTGAAAGGTTTAACTCACATTAGCTGAAAATTATTACACCAATTAATCCAAACCAACTGCGGATTATTTGATTCTAAAAGGTGCAATCATTATCGCACCTGTGACATCGGCACTAATGGTAAGGGCCCAAGTGCTAACCTTCCATCTACATAATATGTACCGGCTTGTTAACATTGCAATTATTTTGTAGCTCTAATCAAGTTTCCTTCAACAGTTCATTTTAAAAACATAGTTGGAGAATGGGAGTCAGGTATTTCTGACCACATTACCCCAGTAATTAATTATTTGTAATCAATGCTGATCGTATTTGCCTTATGATTTATTTATGAATTGATTTCCGGATATTTTCATAGTCTTAACATGTCGCTTTGTGAACACTTAAGAGACCGAGGCGGTAGTGGAACATTCTTCAATTGGTCTCCCATCGGTAAAGTGACAGACTCCAGGTACTGGATCAGGATGTATATTACACTGTTTTATAGATTTGTAAGACGGTATAAATAATGTAATAAATATAAATAAATAACAACTAAATAACTTCTATTCTTGAAAAAATACTACCTGCCATAAACTATACCAGCAGATGATTCAAAAGTAACATATGTGTTACCATTGTGAGAAAGGGGCAGAGCACCATGAACCAATAGGTGCTTTGCCACCTGTGACTGCGAACCGTAGCCCCTGGCCCCAGCTTATTGATGGTAAAGAGCAGGATACCTCTGCACGTACTTTCTCACTGAACCTTTGTAAGCCTAGGAACTGCACCACCACCTGCTCGGGGTGTCTCAGGATATTTTTTTCCTCAGTGGTGTAACTCTTGTGAATGTAAAGCATGTCACACATTTTCCTACTCCTCACATTCTACACATATAACAAAAAAGCGACACCTACATAAAAACCCCGGCTATAATGTATAATGTTCTGTTACTTACCCGTAATCTTCATTACCCCGGATAGGGGTTCTCCTTGTCACAGTCCTAATAAATGAGGCTTGTCCTCCACCCGACAGGACTAACACTTTAGTCCTTCTTCTATTGTTTTTAAAAATGTTTAAAACAACTCCTCCCCCCTGCCTCGCCCTGTATGTTACCAAGCAGAGCCAGACAAGGTGAAATAGAGAGGGAGGGAAGAGGACTGGGACGAGGAAGACCCCTATTCGGGGTAATGAAGATTACCAGTAAGTAACAGAACATTACCCCCTCATGGGGTCCTCCTCGTCCCAGTCCTAACAAATGAGGACGTAACCAAGCAGAAAGAAAACACGGATGCACCAAGGAAACAAGCAAACGTGTTTATTTGAGGGAAATATCACTACTTAGTAGCGCTAGACAAAACAGCAGACCCAAAATGACCATCAAGATCTTCACACACAGAAAGACAGTAACGAGTGAGGAATGTAAGAGCAGACCACCAAGTTGCTGCCCTACAAATTTCCAAAAGGGAAACCCCCCCAGTCTCCATCCAGGAAGTGGACATGGCCCGAGTTGACCTCCTCTGGATATCCTCAGGAAGAGACTCCCCCACAGCAACATAAGCACGGGGCATAGCCTGCCTGACCCGTCTACTCAGCGTCTGGGTGGAAACCTTGGAACCTTTTGAGACAGACCCACAAGCAACAAAAAGGGACTGAGGCAACCTGAATGGCTTCCTACGATCCAAATAGCTCAGAAAAGCTCTCCTGGCACACAAGATAGAGGGAAGGGGTGACGAGGAGTCTGAAAAAAAAGGCAAAACAACCTCCTGTGAAAAATAAAATGAAGAAGAAACCTTAGGAATAAACCTAGGATCCAACCTGAGCACAACCCGAAACGGGATGAATTTCAAGTAGGGAAAAACAGCCATAAGAGCACCCAACTGTCCGGCCGAAGTAATGGCCATCAGAAAAATCACCTTAGCCGACAGCCGAAGTAAATCAGCCTCCTCCAAAGGCTCAAATGGTGCCTCCTGCAATCCCCTCAGGACAATAGACAAATCCCAGGAAGGAACCAACCGACGGACACAAGGGCACTGCAACCTAAAGCTCCGAAGCAATCTTAACATTAGGGGAAACAAAGCAGACAAGTCATCAGAAAAAGAGCGACAGCGCGGACAACAGCCCACTGTGCAGAAAGAGTGCTGGGGGCCAAACCCTTCAAAAACCTTTCACGTAAAAAGTCCATCACCCTGAAAGGAGCAACAGTAGCAGGATCGACAGAACGGGCACCGCACCAAGAAGAAAAAGACCCCCCAATGCCTTTTATAAGACTTTAAGGTAGACTGCTTTCTGGAAGACTGAATGTCCAAAGCAACCTGCTAAGAACATCCCAACTGAACCAAACCTACCCGTTCAACAGCCAAGCTGTCAGACACAAACAAGATGCCATGAAGCCCATCAGCAGAGGAAGCTGAAGGGGCGAAGGCCTGTGAGGAAGAACTAGAGACCGCCCCTTCACCAGAGACAGGACAGGAAACCCGTGACGGCAGGGCAAGTAACACGCAATGAGGATCACATGAGACCGTTCCACCCTGATCCGGGGCAGGAGAGGAATTGGACAAAAAGCACAAAGCAGCCCCAGCGGCCAAGGGACAGACACGGCATCCACTGCCCAGTCCAGAGGAGACAGAAGTTCCGTGCAAAAGTGAGGGCTATGGCATTGTCTGGAGATGCAAACAGATCTAGCCAGGGAACTCCGAACCTCCGGCACACCAAGAGGAACAAGGGCAGGGCAAGTTGATACATTACAGAGGATGGAAGGTTCCTGCTGAGACTGTCTGCCAAGTAATTAATCTCCCCCCTGTTGTACACCACCTTCAGAAGCAGAACATGAGCCTCTGACCAGGAAAAGATATGGGATGAAACCTGATTGAGGGACCTGCACCTTGTACCCCCCTGTATGTTGAGTTAAGCCCTGGCAACCTGGTTGTCCATCCTGACCACCACATTCTGACCCTGGAGATGAGGTTGAAAAGCAAGCAAGGCCCGCTTCACTGCCATGAGCTCCCTCCAATTCGAGGATTGTTGACCCTCCCCCGGAGACCAAGAGGCCCTTTCCTCCAGGTGACCAAGGACTGCACCCCAACCCCGCTCTCTGGCATTGGTAGTCAAGGGAACCGGAGGCGGAAGTTGGAAAAGCACACCATTCAAAAGATTTTCCCTGACCAACCACCATGACAGAGCTTGAGTCACATGATCCAAGAGAGTAATCAGTACACTGTAGTCCCTGGAGCTGGGATCCCAGTGTGCAAGGATGTGATTCACAACAGGCTTCAAATGTAACCGTGGCCAGACGACTACAGCAGTGGAGGCCGCCAACAGGCCTGTCACTCTCAACCAGCACCTTGCAGAACTGTGTGAACGAGTCAATAAGTCTGAAACTGCCAACTAAAAAGAAAGAATCCAGTCATCTGGGAGAAAAGCAGCACCCAGCTGAGTAACCAGACGAGCGCTGATGAGCATCTTCAACTGCCAGGGAACAAGGTGAGACTTCAGAAGATTCACCAGGAAACCAAAGTCGTTCAGGGCCCAGAGCACCAACTCCACATGTTGCTGAGTCTGAGGAAGCAGAAAGTAACCAATCATCCAAATAAGGATAAAGGACAACACCTTTCAAATGCAAGAAAGCAAAGAAAGGGGCCAATACCTTCGTGACCATCCTGAGAAATGTAGCCAAGCTGGAAGGGAGGACTTGAAACTGAAAGTGCTGGCCGAAGACTGCAAACCACAGGTACGGCTGACTCTACACATGGAATGGCACGTGGAAGTAAGCATCCTGGAGATCCAGAGTGGCTAAGGAATCCCCTTGCATGAGAAGAGGAATGATCGATTGAAGGGACACCATCCTGAAATGTTCCGCAAGCAGAGACCAGAGGTTCAGGATGGGCCGAAAGGAACCGTCCATTTTTGGGGAAAAAAACAGGGTCGAGTAAAATCTCAAATCCCTCTGAAACACCGGAATCGGTACATTTGCCTGTTTCAAAAACAGCAACTCAATTCCTTCCTGAAGACTGCGCCCCTGCTTGGGATTCTTTGGGGACGGAGTAAGTCTGAACAGAGGAGGTGGAATAAGACCTTTGAATTGCATACGATAACCATGTTCCACTATCGAAAGAACACAGGCATCCAACACAACCTGTTTCCATTGAGGAAGAGGCACTGGATAAAGAGGGTCGGGCTTTATTATAGAAAGTAGCCTGACGACCACGGGCCCATCCACGAAAGGCAGATGATCCGTGGACTGAAAGGCACCACATCTGAAAAACCATTGGTTCTTATTAATCCCTTGTCTTAAAGGACGCAGAATTTTTTTTTTCTCAGCAGCTGTCTCAACCATGTCATTGAGATCAGGACCAAACAACTTCTGACTCAAAAAAGGCAGCTTACAAATGAGGGAGCGCTGGCCAGATTCCAACTGCCAGGACTTCAACCACAAGGAGCGCCGGCCCGCAATAGAAGCGCCAGCCGCAGCAGTGGAGGCCCAAAGACTGTCAAAAGTAGCATCAGACAACAATCGAGATAAAAGTTCCATACTGGCCAACAAGTCTGAAGGGCCCCCAAGAGCCTAGAGACAATCAAATAAAGCATGGAAGTCTTTCAAAAGGGCTTGAGTGGCATACGCAGCATAAGCATTGACGTAGATCCCATAATTAGAGGCAGCATATGCCCGCTTCAAAGCAGACTCCACTTTTTTATCAGCAGCATCAGTGAGGACAGCATCTTCAGAAACCAAATCGAAAGAAAAGGACATAGAAGCCAAAATGGTATTCACTTTAGGGAGCTGAGGGAACTCATCCTCAAAACCCTCCAACAGATACCTTTTATGAAGAAAATGAGAAATAGCTGCCCTATCAATGTCACTCCACTCCTTAAGCAGCAGATTGCGAATATCTTCATGGAAGGGCAAACGGTCAGAAGGAGAAGTATTGTACGGAGATAAAAAGTCCACCTCAGCCAATTGCAGAGCAGAAAATCCCAACTGCTCCCTTATATGGGACAAAACCTCCTTAACCTGATCAGACTGGATAAAGCGTCCTCTACAGTCATCCTGATCAACCGCATCTTCATTCAGTCTCTGATGTTTAGCAGGCAGGTCCTTATCCAACAAGGAAGCATCCATGGCCTACTTAACAATGGAATTCAAATCATCCCTATAAATATGCAGGATTACCTCAGCGTCTCCCTGCTCAGAAACTAGGGAATGGAGGCGCTTCTCCACCTGCTTAGCCATTATGCCTCCCTGTCAAGCAGGCAACAACAGACACAAAGCTCATAGACGGGCTACTGCAGCGCCTGTGTTACTGGTTTAAGAAGGGGAACCAGATCTTGCCTCGCGAGACTAAGGTGCACAGAAAAAGCAAAGTAGTGAAAAAGTGCCCAAAGGTGACACACACCAATGAGGAAGCCGGCAACCCGCCTTCACATCAACTGCGCTCCGGATGCCTACAGAGCACCCTGTCCCAGCTCAGCACATGGGCAGGGAGTGCATCGGAACGGGGAACCAATAATCGTCGTGCGCCCATGAGCACGGATCACAGCACAACACAAGGTAAGCCAAAACACAGAAAACAAGTGAAAATCAAAAACTTACTCAAAGAGCGCGAAGGGATTGGGAAGGGCCTCAAGTTCAGGACAGGATACAAAACAGAACGAGGCAGGGGGGAGGAGTGGTTTAAAAAAAATAGAAGAAGGACTTCGGATTTATTTCTGTCAGGTAGAGGATAAGCCACATTTGTTAGGACTGGGTAGAGGAGGACCACATGAAGGGGTAATCAAAGCCATCACTCGATCACCACAGCTCCTCTGACAGATATCTCTAAACGGGGGTTCTTCGATTCGTGCAATGTCTGTTGTAACAAAGATTTTTAATTCGAACTGATATGAATGAGAGGTTATAAAAAATTACAGATGCTAAATTAATTGACTGCTCGGCACTCTGCGGCTGATTGAGTTGGTAATGGCTACATGTGACCTTTTTCTAATTTCTAATTATTCATATCTCGGCTGTGAGGAATACATAATTTGTGATCTAATGATGGCTAATGTCGTTGCCCTTTTCGTCTCCTTTAAACCAGAACAATGGTTCACGGACCGGTAATGTTAGGGCAGAGAGGCCGAAAGAAACAACTCAGTCTGATTCATAGTAGCTCTTCTTTGGGTTCTCAACTTTCAAATTGAAAAGCAGAACCTCAGGAGAGAGCAGAAGGAGCATACCTACATTTGGCTGCCCATATATACAAGGACTTGTGTTTTGGTTTCTTTGGCGATAACATTGTAATACAACATACGAAGGGTCCAACAACAGTGCTAGAAAGGCAAGCACTGGCACCAGAACTAAGGCACAGGCAAAGACAAGTGCCACCACTTTCAAAGCAGCTGCACTTCACAACAACACTGTGTAACTACCGATTATTTTGAACAGGACATCAGACGTCGCTGTTCTCCACTGTTACAGCATTACTTAGACTACTGTTTAAAGGAACAAATCAATGGCTGCAAAGGTTTTTAATAGGGTTATAATTGCTGTAGTTGCAAAATGAAGCATATGCCTTATTACCAACGCAAGCACAGGATCATATAAGCTCTTTGAAGGTGCTCTGTGTGCCACCTAAAAGACCAGGATGCCCTCCAAGAGTTTTTTGGGAGAAATAAGACAGGGGTGTTTTCAAAATGCAAGACAATTTATTTTTTACCACTCTGAAGCGTCTCGCCATAGTAAATCAGGATGATTACTATCTATTAAAAGGGAGCGTTTTCAAGCACCAACTGCGAAACATTCCTGCTCCCAATATGATAATATTGCTTTCAATAAATGAATAGGCATGTCAAAGGGCATGTGTATTGTATATGTGGCCCAATTCTTATAATAGATTGAGCATCATTACAGGTTATTGCATGAAACATGAGAGGATTTTGTACAGAGTACATACTGAGCTCATGTGATAATGAACAAACACGAGGTGCTGAGAAATAAAGTATTTGCGTAGGATCCCTCAGTTTGGGCAAGAATGGAAGCTAGGATTGATTGCAGATTTTCAAGTTTCACACTTTGAAATTCAGCCACTAGATAGGTGTCTCTTTTTTATTTGTTTTTAGTTTTTTAAAGAAATGAGCACTGTGAACTCAAAGTGACAATACATATAAAGGAATTATCAAACTCCCTAACAAAGGCAGGTGAACTTCTGCACAATCATTTATGTTTTTCCAATGCAATAGACGTATATACTACTCCAATTTGAGCAACCTAGGTAGTCATTATGACCCTGTCTATTTCTTATAGTCATAAAGAAATCCAGACAGGCCCTTCTCACACCACAGATTATATTGCCCCAATCTACTGTGCTGTATAGTGTCCTTACTAGTAGCATAGGTTTCCTTCCTATAAATATCCTCTTTGGGGTGCCCAAATATCACTGAATTGAGAAGTGCAAAACAAAGGAATAGACCTCAAATGAGTCATTACAGTACAATTAGCCAGGTTTCCCAGGTACTTGTGTGATATGCTGCTTCAGTCCAGGCTTTTTCTTTGAATTCTGGAAGTTGTAGTCATGTTTATTCAACTATAAAATGGAACCACATGTCCTAGAATTCAAAGAAAAGAAAACCTTGACTCGGTTAGCACAACACACATGAACTTGGGAACCTTGCAGCTATGTATATTAGCTCCACAACTTATATCTTCATTGTAGGCACATGAAAACCTGTCCCATCAAAAAGCTACCTTCCTTTCAGCCGGAGGCCCCTTTTATTTTGATAGTGTCTATGAAGTAATCAGATAGTCATCTTCAAATCATCAGAAACAATCTCATCTTGTGAAGTAATCAACAGCTCAACCACTGATCATCTGGAACAATCACATCTCGTAGAATCATCAGATCATTTTCAAGTCACCTTCAAGTCATCAAGCTCAAGTTTCTAAACTCTGCTGATGACTTCAAGTGCTGTCTGATAATGTGAAAATGACTTCTACGGTAGTTGGATGACCATCAAGGACTCTGGGATGTCTTCTAAAGTAATACTGTTTGACATGGATTCAGTGAACTCAAGGCACGCCCCACCAGGTGGATGAAGTTACATACCACACAATGAAGAGTGAAGGTCCCTGCCCATTGTATCTAAATCATACTACTCCCTCTACAATGAAAGCTGAAGTATAGGTTTGTATACACTATTTCTTTTGTCACTATAAGGATGCCTTCAGTGCACATGTGTGTTTGAACCTGCTCTGAGGACACCACCATGTTTAGTAATTATGTGGGTGGCCTGCCTGTTATAAGCAAAGGCCCATCCAGACAGGGACCAGACGCTCTTGTACATAAAAAAGAGCCAGAACGGCATATAATCCACTTACATGAGATCTAGGATCAACAGTAAATAACAAATGCTCTAGCATACATAAATAAATAGATACACTCAAGACTCAGACAACAACGGTCACCTTAAGCCTTGGTTTGGTGTTCAGGTAACAAGGAGAGGGGGGCTTACCAAAATAAATTTGACATGTGCATAGGTGACAAATGGGCCATATTGAAGCTCTTTCCTTTGCGCTCATATATGTCACCAAAGGTGGCCTATTCACACACTCTAAATCTGGCCAACTAAGCCGCCAGGCGCCCGCTTCCATCCATTCTTTCAGACACAAAGACAAAACACCCTCTGGTGACTACTTTACATGTCAATTAGAGGCATCCATGTTATTTTCGACGAACGTATCATTATCATGTTCTGCCTTTCACGGTAAGAATGTGGAAAAAAACATGAAAAATAATATCCACAAAGTTACGATTAAAAAAACACTGTCACTAGAAATGAGAGTATGCCTGCTAAGAAAATATAATCGATTAAATGAACTGCCTTTTGGTGATGAAACAAAAACTGTAGGTGTACTTCATGACTGTCAAAATGTACCACAGGAAAAAAACAATGAATAAAATCATTACATGTAATAAGCGCATGATATTAGTGAAATTATACTAATTATGTGTTCATTATAAGAGCATTTGCTGAGTACAGACTGGCTTAAGAAACATTAAAGGCCATCTCAGGGAACATATTGAGAACGCATTTAATTGAAAAAATGAAGAATTAGCTTCACTGTTTAACATAAAATCAAAAAACTTAATATTGACCAATTCACTAAAAATATGAATATGCACCTCTCCTTTTTAAAGCAGTACGCATTTATGAGTAAAGTTAGCTCAAGGTTTGGGTAACAAGGTGCGCTGAATAACTGTACTTTAAAGTAGAAAATCAATGAAGAGTTGTTTTTGTTTCTCACATCGTTGTGAAGGATACATTTATTAATCTCGTTAAGAGTTTTATAAAAGGCTGCGCATCTGCTTCCCATGACTCACTATTAACCGCGACCAGTAGGAAATCCGCGAGGGTCTTGCCTGCCTTAATCAGGACTGAAGAACGTGGTGGAGTTCTGGTAGAAGGCAGTTTGAACCGCGCCGTTTTCAGTTCTTTCATCAGTGCATTTTGTCTGTTTTTGCAAGAGGCAGGGATTTGAGGTCTTAACGCTGTTTGAGAGTCCCTGGCCAAGTGGCCAAGGACGCCTAGCATTCACCATCCATCCTTCAGCAGTTTGCAGGCTTCCAAGTTGATTCGATGTGCTGTTGATGATTGAAGGGTTCTGGATGGGGTGTGATGCCAGTTTCTGTGGGTATCCTGGGGCCCTGTCCTTGTACGCTACATGTATGACACAATAAACAAGCATTTTCAATGAAACGGGTCTCGCATTTATTCGAGTTAAAGCTATTAGCGTTGTAAAGCAAAAAACAAAATGCAGCGCGATCGCGCTATGTAAAATGCAGCACGATCGCGCTGCGTGGAAAAGAAACAGATAAAGTAGTCCAGACTCCAGGCTGAAAACATCGAGCCTCTTATGTTTTTGGTACTTTACCGGTGCTGTGTAGGTAAGCTAAACACCGGAAAAACCATGACGTGTGCATGCCTTTCACAAATGAAAGCAAGCAGATTTTAAAAGGCAAGGCCAGGAACCAATGTAAGTGACTGAGTGGCATGGTCGTGGTTTCAAGCCCAAAGAGAGATTACAGAATGGACAGAGCACTTTGTGCTCGCCCATAAAAAATGTGCTCTTGATCATTGCTTCTACAAGGAGTAAGAGAAGAACTTGTAGGACTGGTTGAGTGTGCCTATGTGGCTTGATCGACTTTGTAGCATAACAATGAGTTTATTTAGGAGCTCTGTGCAAAGGTTTCTGTAATAGTTCAGGCATACCAACATCAACACTCACCAGAATGCAGCAGTGGGTGGATATACCAGACTAAGCTCCATTTAGAGAGTTGGTGCTTAATGCGTAGTTTGGCGGAAACCGGATCTTTTACTCAAATCGATATTATGAAGTATGGAGTAACACTGCAATGATTATTACTGCATTGGTTTCTTCAACAAATCCTCCAGGTCAGACATGAAAGTGTTTGTGGCAATGAAAGTACCCACAATTACAGAATGCTAAGCACAAAGCAGTGTGCCAATGTTGATATGCACAGGTTATTCCCCACTCAATAAAGGGCCAGTAAGGGTTAACTGTGACTCTCCCAGTAATTCTGCATCCTGAAATTGCTGATACCTTGAGAGTGAGACTGGAGTAGTTACGGATTTGTTATGACACTCACACTCAAATTGTCACCCTGCACTCACATCTCCACACACCTAAAATACCTCCACTGGCTCTCAGTTCACAAAGGTACACTCTTCAAATTCCTCACACACATACAAACCCCTATATAACCTTGGCTCCATGTACCTGAATAGCTGCATCAGATTTCGCACCCTTACCAGAAACCTCCTCTTAGCAAGACTCCTACTGGCCAACATTCCCCGCATCTGAACAACCAAAGGCGATGGATCCGCTTTCTCGTACCTGCCTCCCAAAGCATGGAACAACCTCCCGCACACATCAGAACTGCCAACTCAGTTCTTGAATCACATATGAAACTGAAAACTTGTTTTTTCAAATGTGTCTCAGCCAGGTCAGCACTTCTGTTTTTTTTTTATAAAGAACTTTATTGTTTTTTTGCAAAAACAAATAAATACACAGTACAAAGTAGGTCACGCCCGCTCCCCCAAGCAAGATGGCATGCAATATCGTTCATTTGAGATAGATAACACAGACACATGTCGAACGGTAATTGGTACGTGTTGTGACGGGTCGCCCCACGGCAAGCTCCTTATGGCCCAGGCCCGGAACCAACACCCCAGGCAGCCTCCCACTTCCCCCACACTCTCTTGTATTTGGTCTGGCATCCTCTCGCTTTGTATACGAGTTTCTCCCGCTGGGCACACCAGTCTACTCCACGGCGCCACTTGACCGGCGTTGGAGCCACCTCCGCTCTCCAATCAGCCCAATATCTCTATGCCACCAGACATGCAACTCCTAGGAAGATTCGATCAGCTCTTCTAGACCCCACTCCCTCCATGACCCCCCAGTAAGAGCGGCAATGGGGCGGCGGTCACCTCCACCTGCAAGACCCCTGAAATTTCAGTCACCACCGCCCGCCAGTAAGAGGCAATACTCGGGCAGGTCCATACCATGTGATAAAAGTCGGCATCAGGGCCAGAGCATAGGGGACAGTCAGTGTGGGACCTGAGGCCTACCTCATGTAGCCTGATAGGCGTGAGGTATTCTATGTGTAGGTAGTATGTCTGTAACACGCGAAAGCGGGAGGCCATGCTCAGAGTCTTAGGGGCCATTAGTGCTTCCCTCCAGTCCTCCTCATCCATTGGGCCCAACCACTCCCCCCACCTCAGATGGAACTTTTCCAGTGACTGAGCTTTGTTGGTGACCAGAGAGCAGCAGATCCGCGACACCCCCCCTATACCCAGACCCCCCATAAGCACCTTCGCCTCCATGGGACTGAACTCTGGGAGGAACTCACTGGCCCGGACATACATGCGTAACGCATGCCGGAGTTGCAGGTATTTGTGGAACTGGGTCTTATTAAGCAAAAAGTGCAGCTGAAGCTCCTCAAAGGACCGCATGTGCGACCCCTCCCAGACATTCCCAAGTAGTGAGATTCCTATGAGGTCCCATCTTTGAAACCCCTCCAAGGCCGAGACCTCCGCCAACCATTTCCCGTGCCATATTGAGGTCTGCTGGGTGAGGCGGGCTCACAACCCGACACCCTCTAAGTCTCACGCCAGCCAATCAAAACCACTCTTGTCACATCTGGGATTGCGCAGGAGAGGGGGCTGCCATACAGCGCTCCAAGTACCTTGGAGAAAACCATCACCTGAAGTTCCAGCTGGTACGCCGGGTCCGACCAGCTACCCCCATCCAGTCGTTTATCAGATGTTAGACATCCCCAGCCCGCCCTCAAACATCCCTTTGACAGGTGCCAAGGGCTAGCCTGGGCCGAGTGCTGCACCACAGAAACTATTGCGCTACAGCATCAACTTCTCTAAACCATCGCCGAAACACAGGGTGAAGGTAGTTCTGCAACAGGTAAAGGAACCAGGGGAGTATCATCATTTTATAGAGTGCTATTCTGCCCAGAAGGTTAAGCGCTGAAGGTCATCTTTGATCCGTCATGTGAGTGGGGAGACGTTAAGTGCCCAGGCCAGCTCTGCCAACAAAGCCACTTGCACACCCAGGTACCTGAAGTTGTTACGCTTGATAGGGATGCCTTGTTGCCAATCCACACAGTCTCTGTAAGGGTGCAGCGGCACCAGACAGGATTTACTGGGACTGAGGATCAAACCAGAGGCTTCTGAGAACAGGCCCAGGATCTGCAGCGCCCGGGGTCCGCTGCGGGCAGGGTTGGCCAGGAAGAGAAGTAGGTCATCCGTGTAAAGTGCCATGCGGTTTTCCTGCCCCACGGGCCAAGACCAACCATCCATTAGGGGGTCCTCCCTCATGAGCTTTGCCAAGGGCTCCATCGCCAGCGCGAAGAGAAGCGGGGACAGGGGACACCCCTGATGGGTGTCCTGTCAAATGGGAAACGGGTCTGAGATCACCCCGTTTACCTGCACTCGCGACGTCAGATTGGAGTAGAGGAGTTTCACTAGGCCACGAAAACTAGGACCGAGCCCATTGCTCAACAGCACCTGGTCCAGGTAAGTCCAGTCCACGGTGTTGAAAGCTTTTTCGAAATCTAGTAGGAGGAGCGCCAACGGAGGGGTCAGAAGGCCCCGGTGGGCCAAAGCTACATGCAGGCGCTTAATGCAGTGCCTAGTGCTTCGCGTGGGCATGAAGCCACATTGATCTCGGTGAATCAGCGAGGGCAACACCCCTTTCAGTCTGGTTGCAAGGGTCGTGGAAAAAACCTTGATCTCGGTATTGAGAAGGGAGATTGGGGGATAGGCAGAGCAATGCCATGATGGGGAGGTTAGTCCTGGGGATCACCACTATGGTGGCTTGGTCGAGGCCTGGGGGAAAGCCGCCTGTCTCTTCGGCCTCCTCGTACATGGTGAGCAAATGGGGGCCTAGGATGTCACTACACTTACTGTAGAGTTCCGCCGGGAAGCCACCCGGGCCCGGCGTCTTGCCTGATGCTAGCTTCGCAATCGCCTCCACAACCTCCTCGAGGCTGACGGCCTCATCCATGCTGAGTCTCTTCATCAATGAGAGCTTAGGGAGGGTAATATCTCCCAGCAGGGGGGCCTCTTCCCCTGACTGCGGCCTAGGCCGCTCTTCGTAAAGTCATGCATAGTAGACGGCAAAGCTCTGCGCAATTTCGCTAGGCGTTTTGGAAAGGGCCCCTAACTCATCAACTATCTCGGGGATAACCCAATCAGCCAGCGCCCGGGACGCCAACCAATGCAGGAGCTTTCCGTTTTTGTCCCCCCCCCAGCCGTACACACGGGCTGCTGAGGATCACCACATATGTTTTGCCATTTCAAGAACCGGATGTCTGATCTCTAGTCTAATCAGGGTAAGTTGCCTCTTTATGGAAGCATGCGTAGTAACAGTGAGCTGGCGCTCGAGTCGTAGTGCCCTGGCCTCAAGGTCTGGCACCTTGAGGTTACGTGCGCGCTCCCGCATGCGCAGGAGATGTTTAGCTTGTCCCCAGAGGGTGGCCATGCAAGCTGCCCAGACTATGCCTGGCGACTGCTGATTGTGGTCAAAGTAATGGATGAGGTGATCCTTCACCACTTGGGTATACACCCTATCTTGGAAGTACCAGGCATTCAGACACCACACCGGGCGCTGGGAGGGGTCTGCATCACCCAGACGGATTTGTAACAGTGCATGGTCCGAGACACACTTCTGTTTTTTAAAGCACCAGGATACACTTCCAGGCGACATGCGCACCATAAAAAAATACATTACATAATGGCATAACCTGTTAGTCCATCTTTTACTGTCTGACAGGTCATGGTGACAGTTGGCCCAGTCTATTTAGGGCAAGACGACTTTCACTAGATTCCCTTGCCTGGGATCTTGGTTTTGCAGGGAGGTCTCAGTAGAGGAAATCTATCAATGACCCGAGTGGGCAGGAGGAAAACTCCCTGCCCATCTTGGCCTTCATGTTTTTGCTCTCAAGAAGCTAACTGCCACTTTGGGAGTTTGTTGCCTCGAAACAAAACAATCTTTATTGAGCCTACTCCGAAAATGTGAGTGCCTACCATGGAGCAGCCTCATTTGAAGGCAAAGAAATCCCTGACTGCCTGACAGTGATTTCTAAATTTGGCAGACTGATGTCTGCCAGGAAAAGAGAAGCAATGGCCTCTACTGACGTGGTAAAAGGTCTCCTCGCAGGGCCTGAATGATCTGGTGAGTCTTTTTGTTTTCAAGGAGGGATTTGGATTTTTCCAATATCCATCAATGTTTGTAAAATGGATCATCTGTGGTTAATAGATCCAAGATGGTCACTGTATTATCACAATTCCAATTAAAAAGCTACAAAAAGAACTCTGCATTAAACTCATATAAGGAATAAAGGCCCTCAACACAACATTGGCGATAAATCCCGCTTACCGCCGTGCAGAAGACCCCCAACACACTGCCAAAATCTAGACACCCACACAAGTCCGCCACACCAAAGGTCAGTGATAAACTGCCGGTAACAAAACCTCCACCGTCACACCAACAGGAATACGACCACACTATCACGACCCACGAATCCATGCGGCGGTCTTTCAAACACGGTATACCATTGGCGGTACACACCGCCGTGCTCAAAATAAACACACATTTACAAAACACAACCACATTGGACAATTCAAAATACACACACCTGATACACATACACACACCACTCCCACACACCCAATACAATATACAACACACACCCACATTACCCACAAACCCTTACAACCAAAAATTTAGAAGAAGCAGAGAGACAGAAAAGCAAAGACCACACCAGCATACAGAGGCACACAACACCATTACTCATACACATCTACGCACAAAACACCACACACCCGTAGACATCACCCCACACATCACAACACACACCACCTCACACATCACCCACACCACCCCATGGCACCGCAAAGACACCCCAGGTTTTTTGAGGAGGAGCTAAGGGTCATGGTGGAGGAAATCATCCGGTTAGAGCCACAGCTATTCGGATCACAGGTGCAGCACACCTCCATAGCTAGGAAGATGGAGCTATGGTGCAGAATCGTGGACAGGGTCAACGCAGTGGGACAGCACCCAAGAACACGAGATGACTTCAGGAAGAGGTGGAACGACCTACAGGGGAAGGTGCGTTCTGTGGTCTCAAGACACCACATTGCAGTTCAGTGGACTGCCGGCGGTTCCCCACCACCTCCCCCACAACTAACAACATGGAAGGAGAAGGTCTTGGCTATACTGCATCCTGAGGGCCTCGCAGGAGTAGCTAGAGGAATGGACTCTGGTAAGTCAAATCTTTAACTATCATATCCCCCACCCTACCTGCATGCTATCACATACCAAACCCTCACCCCCATCACTCCAACTCATCACATATGTCCCACTATCACAAACCACCCATCCCAACACCAAGCCCTGCATGCAACAACAGAGCATGGACACCCATCACCAATGCATGTCCACTACACATACCCACACAGATCCCCAAACCAAATATCACACAATGTCCTACACAAGAATGTAAGCACTGGGGTACAGGGTCACCCACCCATTGCACACCATGGCACACACAGAGGCAATAATCATGCCTTTACACCCCTGCAGGCCCCCTACCCAACATCACCGGACAGGAGGTTCCAGACATGTCCACTCCCCCACAGAAGAGGCCCACAGTGATGACAGCAGCTCTGTCCAACTGGATCTAGATGACCAGCCCGGCCCATCTGGGACCTCGGGACAGTCGGTTCCCCTGACACAGTCACAGGCCACCACAGAGCCTCCCCCCTCAGGAAACACCAGCACAGCACCCACCCAGCAGGCCCATACCTCTGTCCCCAGGACACGTCAAGCAGCACTGTGTCCACCACTACAGGGAACCCAGGCAAACCCACAAACCCAAGAACAGCAGGGACCTGGGGGTAGTGGGCACACGGTTCAGGGGACAGAGGCACAGGAAAACCGGGGAACTGGGAGGTCTGCTGTCCGACGGGGAGGACTGGCCCAGGGAACCCACTCTGTGGCACAACAAGGGGCCCCTGACACTAGCCTGGACGATGAACTGCCCATCACCTCCGCTGGCGCTAGTGGACAGGAGGCACCACCACAGGACCACAACACCAGCACCCCACCCCCTGCAGATGGAGAACCACCCCGCAAGCTGTCCCTTAGATCCAGGACAAAGACAGAGAACAATGCCAAGATCCCCGCCAAGAAATGAGACCACCCTGATTGTCATCCGTCTGTCCCACTTTGTCACCCTGTCCATCCTTAAACTGTCCTAGCTCCACTTCCTATGCCCCTTTGGACAATGCACCTGTGAGACAAATAGACTGGACTCTGCCATGGACATTCCTCCACCATCACCCCTGACCACTTTAATACCACCTCCACCATTTTGCACTTAAATAAACACCCTTGAATCACAAAACAATCTGCAGTCAGTCTGTGCTTTCACAAATGTGTATTTGCAATAACTGAGGAAAATACCAATGTCCATTCAATTTGTCAATATACCTATACCTGGGTGACACGGTTCTAGTCCATGAGGTAACATACCAGAGGTCACACAGTGGGAACCACATCTGTGGAATGGAAAGGCAAAGTGACAAGTCAGGGCCCATACACTGGGTGAAAGTGACTGACAGATGATAGGTCTTACAATTTTATCAGATGTAGGAGGCGGTGTGTCTCACTGGAAGTATTGCTGGATCACGGTGTTTCTGTTGTCTATGCCTCCTCTTCTTCACTGTCCACAGGCTCCACAGCTGCCACAAGACCCCCTTCTGGACCATCCTCCTGCAGAAAAGGCACCTGTCGTCGCAAAGCCAAGTTGTGCAGCACACAGCAGGCCATGATGATCTGGCACACCTTCTTCGGTGAGTAGTATAGGGAGCCACCTGTCATATGGAGGCACCGGAACCTGGCCTTCAGAAGTCCGAAGGTCGTCTCTATGACTCTCCTAGTTCGCCCATGTGCCTCATTGTAGCGTTCTTCTGCCCTTGTCCTGGGATTTCTCACTGTAGTCAGTAGCCATGACAGGTTGGGGTACCCAGAGTCACCTGCAAATGTCGAGGGACAACTGTTAGACACACACTAACCCTTAGGGACAACCCCAGACCCAGACAACTATTCACACGGTATAGGGTCCTTGTCCTCACCGAATAGCCACACACGGTGCCTCTGGAGTTGCCCCATCACAGAAGGGATGCTGATATTCCTCAGAATGTAAGCGTCATGAACTGAGCCAGGAAACTTGGCGTTCACATGGAAGATGTACTGGTCGGCCAAACACACCATCTGCACATTCATCGAATGATAGCTTTTCCGGTTTCTGTACCCCTGTTCACTCCTGCGGGGGGTATCAAGGCCACATGTGTCCCATCAATGGCACCTATGATGTTGAGGATATGTCCCAGGGCATAGAAGTCACTGTAGGCAAATCCTCCACCTGAGGGAAAACAATGTAGCTGCGCATGTGTTTAAGCAGGGCAGACAACATTCTGGACAGCATGTTGGAGAACATTGGCTGAGACATCCCTGATGCTATGGCCACTGTAGTTTGAAAAGACCCACTTGCCGGGAAATGGAGTACTGACAGGACCTGCACTAGGGGGATTCCTGTGGGATGGCGGATTGCTGACATCAGGTCTGGCTCCAACTGTGCACACAGTTCCTGGATTGTGGCACAATCAAGTCTGTAAGTGACTATTACATGTCGCTCTTCCATTGTCGACAGGTCCACCAGCGGTCTGTACACCGGAGGATGCCGCCATCTCCTCACCTGCCCCAGCGGACGTGCCCTATGGATGAGAACAGCGAGCACAGAGTCAGCCAACACTGAGGTAGGAAAAAAACAATAGTATTGCACACATTTGTTAATACGCTATGTGCCCGTCTCTGTGTATATGCAAGGCCTATATATGTGTGACGCTTTAAAAAATAATGCCATGTGGCCCCCTGAAATGGCGGCTGCCTGACCTGTAATGTGGGACAAGGGGATATGAGGTAACTGCGCTGGCGTTGAACACCGTCGCGGTAGGCGGTCGAAGACCACGGCGCAATCCTGCATTGGTTAACATTGGGCCCTATGGGTCCCAGGAGCCAATGACGATGTACGCCGGCGGTGACGGTACGCACCGCCACGGACGTGACTGTCATATTCTCTCTGTTCCCTCACTTGATACCTGATCTTCGACAGGAGAGGACCTACACTGCAAGTGCTGCTGTGACCTCAGTCTGGAAGCGACGATGGCTCATGTGTCTGGGGAAAGGGCCCCTGCCTTCATATCGGAGGAGTTGGACAAACTAGTAGGTGGACACGCTACTCTACGGTCCTTCAGACAAACAGGTGAGTACACTGTGAGCATGCTGTATGGGCAATGCCTGTTTGGAGTGGTGTGGATGGAAGGCACGGGGGGAGATGAGGCCTGCATGATCGGATGGTGAGTGTATGTGCGCCAGGGCAAGGGTGGGAACTGGTGGGCAATGAGTATGACGGTCCGGACGGTAAAAGTTTTAAAGTTTCCCCTGTACAATTACTCTAGGTCAGCGCCCACCAGAAGAAGGATATTTGGCGTGCCCTCGGGGTCCACCACAGACGGAGCACCCACTGCCGTAAAAGATGGGAGGACCTTTGCCGCTGGAGCAAGAAGACGGCGGAGGCCCAGCTGGGGATGGCCTCCCAATGTAGGAGGGGTGCCCGTCGCACCATGACCCCCCTGATGTTCCAGATCCTGGCGGTGGCGTATCTGGAGTTGGATGGGCGCTTGAGGGCATCACAGCAGCCACATGGAGGTGAGTACACTCACATTCAGCTGACTCTGCGCGCACTGGAGGTGTCTGGGTGGGGAGGTGGGCAGTGGGTTCCCATAGGCTAGGGCGAGCTTTGTAGGCAAGGACCCTTTGTGAGGCAGGCTAAGTGGCACCCCATCCCCACCAGTGGTAAGAGCCATCTATACCTAGTCAGGCTCCTGTGACTTTCATGTGTGCAGCAATCGGGCATAGGCCATGTACCCCATGTCCCTGTGAATAATTAGGGAACTCCAAGTGCATGGCGTAGTGCAGAGGGCTGCTGTATCTGTAGTGTCCGCCAACGGTAGCGGTATTGTAAGCACTGAACATGTCTTCCTTCTTTCTCCCCCCCCTTTTTGTGGTCTCCCTGTTCTTGTGTGCATTAGCATCATCAGGCGGAGGAGCTGTGCCACCGGAGCAGGAGGGAGCTGCATCCCACATGGCCCTCGAGGGCCAGACAACGGAGTCTGAATTCACCAGTGGGACGGAGGGCGAGGGGAGCTACACGGCAGGGACAGGAGCTGAAACCAGCAACACAGACTCTTCATCTGATGGGAGCTCCCTTGCGGTGGTGGGCCCCTCTGTGCCCACCGCATCTACAGGTACAGCCGCCACCCCCCCTACCAGCACCACCCTCTCAGCAGCCCCTCAGCGTGTGTCCCTTGGCCGCTCTCCCAGGAGGGTGGGCATCTCCTTCGCCCCAGGCACCTCAGGCCCTGCCCCAGTCACCCCTGCTGCCCTCAGTGAGGAGGCTATTGACCTCTTGAGATCCCTCACTGTTGGGCAGTCTACCGTTCTAAATGCCATCCAGAGTGTAGAGAGGCAGTTGAAACAGACAAATGCATACCTGGAGGGCATTCATTCTGGCCAGGCAGCCCAACAGAGAGCATTTCAGGCTCTGGCCTCTGCACTGATGGCAGCCATTGTCCCTGTGTCCAGCCTCCCCCCTCCAACTTCCTCCACCCAGACCCAATCCCCAGTACCTCAGCCTATCCCAAACACACCATCAGACCAGCATGCACACACCTCAACACACAAGGGTGGCTCTGGCAAACATAAGCACCACACATCCCACAAGCACTCACACAAGCATCATACCCATGCACACATACCAACATCCACTGCCTCCACTGTGTCCCCCTCCTCTATGTCTCCCTCCTCCCTCCCTGTCACGTCTTCACTCACACCTGCATGCACTACATCTTCAGCCACTACCTCCATCACCAGCACGCCCATCACCACACACCGCTCACGTGCACTCACCACCCCCACTACCATTCACACATCCCCTGTGTCCTCTACTAGTGTGTCTGTGAGCCCTCCTCCCAAACTACACAAATGCAGTCACACACCCACCTAACAGCCATCCACCTCACAACAGCCTCCAGCCCATGCACCTTCACCCAAAGTCAGCAAACGAACACCTCCTACAACCACTACCTCTTTCTTCACTCCCAAACCCCCTCCATTTACCTGTCCCAGTGTGTCAAAAAAACTTTTCCACTTAAATGTTGACCTCTTCTCTACACCTCCCCCCCCGTCCGTCCCCTAGGGCCCACCTTTCCAGGTCCCAACCCAGCACCTCAGCCACCACATCACCGGGCACAGTGGTGCCAGCAATACCCGGTTTTTAGGGTGCGCCAAGCAACAGGGCTGCCACTGTCCCAAGGAGCGAGGCCAAGGACATTTCCCCAACTCCAAAACAGAAGAAGTTGCCCACATCCTGGAGCGAGAAGGCCAAAACACTTGCCACCAAGGGCTCAGCCAAGACAAGTGTGGGGAGTGGCAAGACAGCTGCGCCAGCATCCAAGGTGGGGAAGGGCCTGAAGCAGAAAGGCAAGTCAACGTCCCCGCCAACCTGTACGGTGGACACGACCACCACCGTCACCGCCACATGCACCGCCACGAAGAACACCACCGCCAGCAGCCCAGATACAGAGCCCTTCAGCAGCACCGTGGTCAGTGAGCCAGCCACCAGCACCACCATTACAGACACCGCCGCCAGCACAGCGGTCAGTGAGCCAGCCACCAGCACCGCCATTACAGACACCGCCGCCAGCACAGCGGTCAGTGAGCCAGCCACCAGCACCGCCATTACAGACACCGCCGCCAGCACAGCGGTCAGTGAGCCAGCCACCAGCACCGCCATTACAGACACCGCCGCCAGCACCGCGGTCAGTGAGCCAGCCACCAGCACGGCAATCAGTGAGCCAGCCACCAGCACGGCAGTCAGTGACCCAGCCACCAGCACCACCGCCACAATGACCACTGCAAGCACTGCCGCTAATGACACCACCGCCAGCGGCCCGCAACAACCTGAGCCAGTGGCACCACCGCAGACATGGCTGCCATCCCCAGTGGTAATCCGTATGTGGCTGGTGGTCAGTTCCAGGGGCCTGGGCAGCTTACATGTTGCCCCACCATCAGTGGAGTATCACATCCACTACCTCAGTCCTTGGCAGGATGAAGCATTCTGGGCACAAAGCCCCCTCCAGAACCAGTGGAGAGATACATCCACTACCTCTGTCCTTGGCAGGATGAAGCACTCTGGGTACAAAGCCCCCTCCAGAACCAGTGGAGAAAGGCATCTACTACCTCTGTCCTTGGCAGGATGAAGCACTCTGGGCACAAAGCCCCCTCCAGAACCAGTGGAGAAAGGCATCCACTACCTCCATCCTTGGCAGGATGAAGCACTCTGGGCACAAAGCCCCCTCGAGAACCAGTGGAGATTGACATCCACTACCTCAGTCCTTGGCAGGATGAAGCACTCTGGGCACAAAGCCCCCTCCAGAACCAGTGGAGAGATACATCCACTACCTCAGTCCTTGGCAGGATGAAGCACTCTGGGTACAAAGCCCCCTCCAGAACCAGTGGAGAAAGGCATCCACTACCTCTGTCCTTGGCAGGATGAAGCACTCTGGGCACAAAGCCCCCTCCAGAACCAGTGGAGAAAGGCATCCACTACCACCGTCCTTGGCAGGATGAAGCACTCTGGGCACAAAGCCCCCTCGAGAACCAGTGGAGAAAGGCATCCACTACCTCTGTCCTTGGCAGGATGAAGCACTCTGGGCACAAAGCCCCCTTCAGAACCAGTGGAGACTGTTATCCACTTGAGAGACTGTGGCTTTGCACTCCCCAGGATAAAGCAGTGGGCAAACCGCCCACTCGAGAGACTTGAGAGATTGTGGCTTTGCACTCCCCAGGATAAAGCAGTAGTCAACCCACCCACTAGAGAGACTTGAGAGACTGTGGCTTTCCACTCCCAGGATACATCAATGGGCATGGAGCCCCCTCGTGGAGTTGGCGACGTGCACTCATCCGGCTGAGGTGCCCCCCTTCCCCCTGAGGTGCCTGTTTTGTTTTGATCTGATGCCTCTGCAGTGTTCTCTCCATTTCGATCGGGTATCTTGTATGCGCCTCGCCCATGCATTTTGGGCCCAGTGGTCCACGGACTATGTAGGTGCAGTACCTGGACTTGAATTCTTTGTGTACATAT
This sequence comes from Pleurodeles waltl, assembly GCF_031143425.1. Taxonomy (NCBI): domain Eukaryota; kingdom Metazoa; phylum Chordata; class Amphibia; order Caudata; family Salamandridae; genus Pleurodeles; species Pleurodeles waltl. The sequence continues at coordinate 1,215,571,977 of NC_090440.1, forward strand.
TTGTTTATAGTGTATATAAATTTTGGACTAATGGATATTTATTGATTACAATGGTTACAATCATTTCCTTTTGTCCTTGCGTTCTTCCAGGGGAGGCTGGGGGTGGGGGGGGAATGTAATGTTTCAGCATGTATTGGTGTGTGTGTTGTTGTAGGTGAGGGTGGGGGTGTTACGTGTGTGTGTCCCTCTCTTTTCCCTCCCCCCTCCCCTGTGTCGTAGGTGCAGTACTCACTGTGGTCGCCGCAGCCATCGGTCGTGCTCCTGGTAGAGGAGCAGGAAGACAATTGCAGGGAGTATTTGGAGTTCAGGCTCCATGGCGTCCTGGTTCCTCGTGGAATGTGTAGAGGTGAGTGTTTTCCCTTCCAAGTCCTGTTTCCACCGTGTTTTTGTTCGTGTTGAATCCGCCCCAGAAAAGGTGGCGGATTGGCCTGTCATAATAGTGTGGGCGGTACATTGTCTTCCACCTGTCTGTTGGCGGTGACCACCATGCTGTTTGTTTGTACCGTCGTGGCGGTCGGAGTGCTAAAGTGGCTGTCTATGTTGGCGGTTTCTGCCACGGTCATAATTCCATTTTTGTTTATCGCCGGCCTGTTCGCGGTTTTACCGCCACTTTACCACCGACTGCCAGGGTTGTAATGAGGGCCAAAATGTTTAAATCTTGATGTTTTCAGATCCATACTTTAAGGATATTGTGCCATTCTTTATTTTACTTTAACACATGCCACTAATCCCTGTGATATTTCAGGAAGCGAGAATAGAGGTCTATACAGTTGTAGTTTTCCATTTCTAACTGCACCAGGAGACCAGATTTTATTTGGGTATTTGCCCTTTTAAACCATGGCTGTGTAAGTACCCAAGGCAGATAACGAATCTCTTCAATATACCAAATGCCACTTGTTCAGTGGATTTTGTAGTGTTGCAGGCAACCACTGTGAGTTTACTGGCCTGCCATTCCATGACATACAGAAATGTCAGTGATTAGATGAATGGGCATGGGCAGCTAATTTCTGACAGGGTGGTCATTAGCCAAACAGACATTTCTAACCATGTCTGAAAGACAGATTAAGCCAATTACAACTTGTTATTGCCTACTGAGCTAGTTGCCTTAAATCGGCAACCTTTTCCTTCCACCGAAGTGGAGTTAAATGATAAGCATCTATTTCATTTCTGGAATGTAGTTTGGTGCCGAAGCATGCTGAACCCCATTTCTGTAAGTGACAGGCTCATGTGCCATCCTCACTGCATCCATAGCTGCTGTGTCTATGTGGTGGTAAAGGCCCGAAAATGGGGGTTGTAGGAGTGGCAGAAGCACTTACAAGTAGGTGTTGTGGAGTAATAAAGGGCAAGGAACCAAGCAGGGAACCTCAGATGTAGGTAGGAGGAGAGCGGAGGGAGAGATTGGGCATGGAAAGACACACAATGCAGAGGTTTTGTTGGAGCATGCCTGCTGAAAAGCAGCAGTGATCTGGAATTTGCAGGAATCCACACTTTCTTCTAGTTCCCATACAAAGCAGATTTAGGTGGATTGTTTGACTTCTGATCTGCTCTGTGGGGATCTAAGAAAAGGGTTTATTTAATCTATTTTACATTTCTGCAAATACTATGTTCATCTTTACTTATCAATAAACCTAACCTCAAACTTAATGTGCACCCTATAGAGTATACCTTTCCCTAGTCCTAAACTTTACACTCACTCTAACCAAGATTCTTTCCCTGACCTTATCAATAAAGCACATCCTAAACCTAACTGTAACCCACTATAATCCTCACTATATTTCCAACTTTTATCAGCCTTACTCTGAACTTAACCCTAAAAATGATACAAACAGCTTACCCTGTTACCTTACTCTACCGCTAACCATAACACTAGCAAATACCAATGCACCTCTCACTCCAATATTTTTGCATGCCTAATTTTCTTTACCGAACATTTCTTCCCTTGTGATTTTTGATACAATACAACTGCATTTCACCGTATGTGAGTTCTTGTGAGGTGTACTCTCTTGCCAAGTACGTTTCTCAGAGGGGTTTTTATGTAAATGAAAATAGCAACACACAACTGCACTATACAAGGCATCTCTCTCTCACAAGCCTGGATCGCCCACTCACTCCACTTAGAGAATACATACCATCCCTCCAATAGCACAAAGCCATCCCAGCCCTGGTAGTAAAATCAAAAGGCAAGAATTCCATAGTACCTCCACAGCTGGGAAGGCCTCATAATGTGAAAGAATATTAAAATAGGCAGTTCCTCATGTCCCTGTCCCTCATGCAGGTGTTCAAGCCAGTGGTGGCTGCTGCAAATCTAAAGCAGTGGGGTGGTGTTTGAGGAATAATAATAATACATTTTTTTTAAAACCTACCTGCCACTCCCAGTCCTGCTGCCAGCCACCTTGGTGCTCTTCTCCCGGCAGTCACTGGGACATAACACAGACTCCCAATCCAGAAACTGCTCTCATGCTATACCAAGCATGAGACAAGTGCCTGGATTGGCCTGAGAGGGCTGGTCTGACGCTGCCTCAGGCCCAGGGAGCCTGTGCCATTTCTCCACGCTGCTTTGTAACACAGCTGGGTTGGGGAAAAGTAAGTGTGTATGTCGGTTTAGTGTCCTAAGATGGCTGGCAAAACCGACATGCGCACTTAAAGAGTGCCCAACACTCCTGCTCCCTGCCATGGCCCAGCCCCGCCCTACTCTAGATTCCATGGTTTAGTCAGACAGTGATAAATAAAATGATAATAAAATTGCTTTCTTATCATTTTATTTTTCACTGACTGACTCTGAGCCGTTGTGTTATTTGCTTGATGTGGGCTGGGCTAGAGAACGTTGAGAGAATATTGATATGGCATGGTGTTATATTCAACCCACACATCCTAATTTGCAGAAGGTTGGTAATATTGCATATGGGGCTCCTCCGCTACGACTTTTTATAACTGATCCCAGAATGAATGAGGGTGTAAACAATACAGATTCACCCTAAGTGCATGTCACCTTTGTGTTTCGAGAAAAAAATGTTTTAGATATGATAACAACATGATAATGAGAGAAGGGGTTGCAATGGAAGAACTATATAAATCAGTAATATTCCAATGTATAACACTTAAAACTTTATCTATATCCGACCCATATAGCCAACCACCTATAACAGTCACAAAAAAGTGAATATGTGATGCCCAAATGAAACCAAGAAACGTCAAGTAACAGTCTTATCACAGAAGAGAGCGGTCAAAGCCACCATGCTCAGTGAAATGCTATTTAAGTGGCCGTAGATTACTGTCTCTTACTGACATCAAGCAACAATTTTACAACGAATGAGAAATTACTGACTAGGAAAGTATAGCAGACCCTGAAACACACTTGCCTGAGCATAGTTGCAGATTCAACCTGACAGCTAATATGGTATGCCTTCTACATCTGGATGAAGGTGGCTAAGGACTCACAGTGAGGAAAGGGCTGGTCTTCGTAGTGGGTCCTCACCTCCCTCACAGGTCATGGTGAAGGGTACACAGCCACACTATCTGTTAGTGCTACTCTGGTCCCACTGACTGGAATACATGTGTACAACTGTCTTGAACAGTGACAATCTCCTGAAATCTTTGGAGTGTGGTGTGAGAAAGTAGCCTCTTTCTAGTATGGTTACCCCCACTTTTGGCCTGTTTGTGAGTGTGTGTCAGGGTGTTTTTACAGTCTCACTGGGATCCTGCTAGCCAGGACCCCAGTGCTCATAGTTAAAACCCTATCTGTCAAGGTGTTTTGCCTGTCTCACTGGGATCCTGCTGTTCAGGACCCCAGTGCTCATAATTTGTGGCCTAATGTGTGTTGTCAGTAGTGCTTAACTGTGTCACTGAAGTTCTGCTAACTAGAACGTAAGTGCTTATGCTCTCTCTGCTTCCAAATTAGTCACTATAGTTTAGTGACTTCATTTACCAATTCCAATTGGCACACTGGACCCCCCTTATAAGTCCCTAGTATATGGTACCTAGGTGCCCAGGGCATTGGGGTTCCAGGAGATCCTTATGGGTTGCAGCATTTCTTTTGCCACCCATAGGGAACTCAGACAACCCCTTCCACCGGCCTGCCATTGCAGACTGCGTGAAATAACGCACACGTTATTTCTCAGCCATTTTCACTGCACTTAAGTAACTTATAAGTCACCTTTATGTCTAACCTTCATTTGATGAAGGTTAGGTGCAAAGTTACTAAGTGTGAGGGCACGCTTGCACTAGCAAAGGTGCCCCCACATAGTTCAGGGCCATTTCCCGGGACTTTGTGAGTGCAGGGATACCATTGCACGCATGCACTACATATTGGTCAATACCTATATGTAGCTTCACAACGGTAACTCCGAATATGGCCATGTAAAGTGTCTGAGATCATGGAATTGTCCCCTCATTCCACATCTGGTATTGGGGGCTATCCCATGCATCCTGGGGGCTCCGCCATGGACCACCAGTACTGCCAAACCAGCTCTCTTGAGGCTTGCACTGCAGCTACAGCTGCAGCCACCTCACAGACAGGGTTCTGCCCCCCTGTGGTCTAAGCAGCTCAGTCCCACGAAGGCAGGACAAAGCGTTTCCTTTGGGAGGAGGGTGTTACACCCTTTTCCTTTGGAAACAAATGTTAAAGGCTTGGGAGGGGTAGCCTCCCAGAGCCTCTGGAAATGCTTTGAAGGGCACAGATGGTGCCCTCCTTGCATAAACCAGTCTACACCGGTTCAGGGACCCCCAGTCCCTGCTCTGGCATGAAACTGGACAAAGGAAAGGGGAGTCTCTCCTGAGGGTTCCTCTTCAGATTCAGCTTGCAGGTTTCCACCCGGAATCCTCTGCAACTCTTGCTTCATCCTCTGACCGTCTGATCAACTGCAGACTGCTCCAGGAGCCGCTGTAACTGCAAGAAAGTATCCAAGAAGGCTACTGTGACTGCAACTTCAGCTCCAGGCAGCAACTGCAACAGTTTCCAAGGTGTGCACGCTCTGAGGACTCCCTGTCTTCACCCTGCACCAGAAGGACCGAAGAAATCTCCTGTGGAGTGACGGAGTCACTTCCCTGCACCAGCAGGCACCTTCCAAGATGACGACCAGTTCTCTGGGACTCCTCTCCTGATGACAAGCGTGCTCCCTGGAACACCGGTTGTGGACCCCTTCGACCCAGACTGTCCTAAAGTCCAGCTGTCCAAATTTGGCAGAGGTAACAGCTTTCCTTCCTGGTCTGCAACAGTACCCATGAGCACCGCGTCATCTCTAGCTCCGGAGGCCTCTGCGCACTATTTGCAAGAATCCTTCATGCACAGCATGGCCCAGGTCCCTAGCACTTTATCCTGCGACACTCAATTCGTTGAGTTGTTCTCCAGCGGTGTGGGACCTTCTTTTGTAGTGCTTCAGCACCCGCAATTTGCACCTTCTTTGTCTCCGTGTCCTGGGACTCTCGTGGGTGCTGCCTGGTCATCTGTGGGTTCCCTCCAGTTCTGGGAGCCACCTCTGCTTCCTCAGTCCAATTTCAGGCCCCAGGTCCCTCCTGGGTCCAGGCAGCGCTATTTTGATGCAAACCGCGACATTGCTTGAATCAAGGCTTGTTGGACGAATCCACAGCGCTGCCACTCGCCTGCATCCAACATCTCGACGTGGGACATCCTTTGCATCACGCAGGAACCCGCAGCCATCTTCTTTGGTACTCTTCTGCAGACGTCTTCTAACGGGAGAATCCTCTTTTGCACCATCTTCTAGTTTGGCAGGGGCTCCTGTCCTTCCTGGAATCTTCTGGGACTTCTGGGATTGTTCTCCTCTCTTCACAGGTCTTCAGGTCCAGGAATCCACCATTTGTTGTTTTCAGTCTTGCTTGATGCTTGCAATAACTCTTATCACGACTTGTAGTGTGTCCTAAGGAAACTTGCAGTACTCTACTCCTACTTTCCTGGACTCTGGGGTGGGGTTTTTACTCACCTTTGAGGCTTTCTTACACTCCCAGGACCCCTCTACACACTATACTTGCCTGGGGGGGAATTTGTGATTCGGAATCCACTTTCTTAGTACATGGTTTGTGGTGACCGTGGCCTATTTCTTCCTATTGCATTCTATGGTATTTTCTACTGTTTGCACTATTCTGTGACTATTTACTTACCTGATTTTGGTCTCTAGTGTCTATATTGTGTATAATATTTACCTCCAGGAGTATTGCCTCTAAGTTATTTTTTGGTCTTGTGTCACTAAAATAAAGTACCTTTATTTTTGGTAACACTGAGTATTGTATTTTATTGTGTATAAGTACTGTGTAACTATAGTGGTAATGCAGGAGCTTTGCGTGTCTCCTAGTTCAGCATAAGCTGCTCTACTACAGCTACCTCTAACAGCCTAAGCTGCTAGAACACTGACTTCATTTCACTAATAAGGGATAACTGAACTTGGTATAAGGTGTAAGTACCTAAGGTACTCACTACAAACCAGGCCAGTCTCCTACATGTGGCAAATGCCTTACCTCTAAACATGGATTGAAGAACCCGAAGGTCTCAACAATCCCTTGAGCTGATTCTGAAAGTGACTCCTGGACCTGTGCTAAATGTTAATCTCCTCTTGGGTAACCAATATTCAACCGGCCCTGGGGGGGTAAGCTACACATCCACATGCATTTGCCTATGCTGCCCCCTGCAGATAAAACGACAGGGGAGGCATGTGTACAAGACGCACAGATTCTGTAAAATTGCTCATTATCATGAGAAAGAAACCTGCTTTAAACTATAACTTACCATGGAAAAAGACTATTTTATTGTTTCTGGATGAAAGGTGGCTCTGGTAATTAGGTGTTAACAATTACTAATTTTCAATCATTGTTCACTTCCCCAATTTCTCTCTATTTTGCTAATCTTTATGATAACTAACCTTGTGTCAAACCTTCGTGTCAGCGGTTAAAGTACTTGCATAGTAGTGTCCTGAAACTGATACACACTGCTTATTTCTAATTAGCCTTATCTAATGGAGGATTAACTGGTACATTGTAGTGAAGTGATACAGAGGGCTGAAATATTTCAATGAAAAGCATACCATTCAGAATTCAGGAGGATTCCAGCCTGGGCCCTCCATTTTAGATCAGAATATTTTGTTTCTTGTCTTATACTTTTTATCTTTCTTTTCTGTGCTGTTTCTGATTGGTTCTGGGTAGGTATGTTTCAAGCCAGCCAATCATTGGCCAAAAGGTGGAGTGCCCAAAGTCAGTGGCACTTCCTCCGCTATGTTGGAGGAGTGCCCCCCATTCCCATCAGCAGCAGAAGCTGCAAACCTTTCACAATTAAAGTATAATAAACTAAGGGGCAGATTTATGGAAAGTGACACTGCACTGAGTGTAGCGCCACTTTCCCTGCACCCCTTGATGCCTCACTACTACCACCATGTGTGTGGCGTATTTTAAGTATGGCACACCATGGAACAAGGTAGGGCGCAATAGCATCATTCTATGTGACGCTATTGATGTACTCTGCAGGAGTAGAGCCGAAATGTTGGCGCTATTGCTGCAGAATATGTAGGGGCCAATTCTAAATAATGGAAGCCCTCTTTTAACGCCTGCTCCGTGCTGGAACAAATGGCACAAGGAAATCTCAGAGATTTCCTTACTGACTTTTTTGCCCCCTAACAGGGAAATACCCCCTTTGCAAAAATTAAGTCTGATGCAGGCATAATGTATCGCAAAGGGTTACAAAGTGGCGTTAGTATTTTGGCCTCGTTGGGCCACATTAGTGTAAAAACAATGATGTTGATATGGCGCAAGGTGGCGCTAGGGGCTTATAAATATGCCCCTGTGTTTATTATCCTTTCATTATGAAAGGGGTGGGACATTGGGGTGACGAGCAGTGAGGGGAGTGCACTGTGCACTCCCCTCACAGCGCCTGTGTGTTTGGCTGGCCGTCTCGGGCCAGACAAACACATATGCGCAGTGTGCTCTCTCCAGCCCGGCACTGTGTTGCTGGGCTGGAGAGAGCAAGCACAGGCTCCGAGTCTGCCTGGGAGCACCCTGGCTGGGTGCTCCCAGCCAATCCTAATGCTACTTTGAGCAGCGTCAGGATTGGCCAAAGGACAGACTGGGAGCCTGCGCCTGCCCGCTGAGGAGACGACAGAGGATCGGCGGCATGAAGGTAAGTTTTTTTAAATTTATTTATTTCATTTTGCTGATCTTATCCCTCCCGCCCCCCGAATGCACTGCCTCGCCCCCTGTAACTCACGCAAGCTGCTGCTGCTGCCCAAAGTGAATGTCGGAGATTCCTACCTGTATCTCTTTGGACATTCTGTGCATGAGGCATGGGGTCTTTTGTCTGGGACAAGGTGTTGGACCTTTAAGTGGAAACGAGTTGGACATTTAGGGCCATATTTATACTTTTTGACGCAAAATTGCGCTAACGCAGTTTTGCGCCAAAAAAATTAGCGCCGCTAACGCCATTCTGAAGCGCCATGCGGGCGCCGTATTTATTCAATGATGTTAGCCGGCGTTAGCCGCCCGCGCTGTCTGGTGTGCGTTAAAAAAAACGACGTACACCAGGCAGCGCCGGCGTAGGGGGAAAATGCTGTATGGGCGTCCACAAATGGTGCAAGTCAGGCTGAGGCAAAAAAATCACCTCAACCCGATTTGCGCCATTTTTTAACGACGCCCAACCCCCATTGAAATGACTCCTGTCTTAGCAAAGACAGGCGTCATGCCCCCTTGCCCAATGGCCATGCCCAGGGGACTTCTGTCCCCTGGGCATGGTCATTGGGCATAGTGGCATGTAGGGGGGCACAAATCAGGCCCCCCTATGCCACAATTTTTTTTAAAAAAAAAAATACTTACCTGGACTTACCTTAATGTCCCTGCGGTGGGTCCCTCCATCCTTGGGTGTCCTCCTGGGGTGGGCAAGGGTGGCAGGGGGTGTCCCTGGGGGCAGGGGAGGGCACCTCTGGGCTCATTCTGAGCCCACAGGTCCCTTAACGCCTGCCCTGACCCAGGCGCTAAAATCCGGCGCTAATGCGGGTTTTTTAGACCCGCCCACTCCCAGGCGTCATTTTTGCCCGGGAGTATAAATACGACGCATATGCATCGGAGTCATTTTTTAAGACGGGAACGCCTACCTTGCATATCATTAACGCAAGGAAGGTGTTCACGCAAAAAAATGACGCTAACTCCATGAACTTTGGTGCTAGACGCGTCTAACGCCAAAGTATAAATATGGAGTTAGTTTTGCGTCGAATTTGCGTCGAAAAAAACACCGCAAATTCGGCGCAAACGGAGTATAAATATGCCCCTTAATAGCTCACCAAGGAAGTCAACCCATGCAGAAACAGAAATGGTTGCCAGGTTTTTTAGCCCCCTAAGGTGAGGTCCAATGGAAGCCAAAAGTCCAGCCATTGCTTTTTAAGTGGGGAAAACTCTTGGGAGACCACTGAATCTTCAAATTAATATAGCAATGCACACAATGAAGAACATGCCACAGTGCAACCAACTACCGTTGTGGACTCATATTTTTATGCTAGAGGTGCATCCTTGCAGGTGTGCCTTGTGGCTTCTTTGGTCTGGTAATGCGTTTAGTCACAAAAGCAGAGTTCGTAAAGACTCTAATCTTCGGGAGGTTGCTAAATACTTCAAACAAGAAATGCAGGCCCTTGCAGCCCCAGCAGTGCGGAGGGGTCCTCACTGTTCGTGGGTGGGCCTATTCAGTTTAACTCATATGGATTATACTGGTACGTAACTCGGTGGGGGAGGGAACATCATTTTGCTTTACGCCGCTGAGTAAAGTAGTAATGGAAAGCTACAGGGTACAGTGTGTGAGGTACAAGTTTAGCACAATACAAAATATTAAAAGCTTTCAGCTAACAGGGAGGCTTCTCATAAATGTTGAATGTGACAGAAAAATGCTTTCGGATCGAATTATTCTGGAGAACAGCAGTGGAGCATAACAACAGTTGCCCCAGTCAGTAACATCATGTCTATGAATGAAAGGCCATAGGGGAGGACAGAGGTTTGTCTGACCAAATAGCATTATCGCTTGTACATTTACTCTTGAGGGTGTTGGCAAAAACGTTTCTAGTCAACTGGCATCACATGTTCAGTTAAAATGACAGACTGCTTCACCTAGGGTACAGAGCCTACTGATTCCTATGACCTTTCTAACACCCTTAAGGGTTTAAACCAGTAGTTATGACCAGAGATTCCAGTTTTATGGTATTTATTTTTTATACAGTTCCCTCTGTAATAATCTTATCGATATTTATACATATATTTTTGGTTTTAAGAAAAATTGCCAAATTGCAGCCAGTTTATTTATATATGTATTTACCTGATAAATGTGCAATCACACTTGGTTGTTTGTTGGGTTTTAGCACTATATGCAGTCCTATGTAATATAGCAGTGCCCTAACATAAACAAAGCACAAAATCACTGAAGAGCAACAAAGTGGTGTGTGTGAGCATCATGAGCAAAGACCAGGCAGTAAATGGGCAGAATAAGCACGCAAGGCATTTATACTCTGCCACCAAACTATATTAGTATTTATCGTTAAAGGGTGCACTTATATGTGCGCAGTCGATTCAATTCCGAGGAGGAGTGTTTTATGGAAAAGCATCCTTTATTGTGAAGTGCAAAAAGCGTGCTAAACTACCTTACCAGCATAAAACATGCTTGGAGGAAAGGCACACACTCGTGTAGTTTGAAGACCCAGCGTTTCAAATGGCCCCTTCCGCAACCATCATGTGAACATTTCAGTTGCAGTTATTTTCAGAGGTGAATGGACAAGATGAGGTTTACGTCAACGAAAGAGAGCCAGGAGCATAGTGTCATTTCTAGGAATAACAGCAAGCTTTGGATTTGGTACAGGGCTGTTTCTGGTCTGAGCTGCAACAGAAATCAAAGTTGATGATTCAGTCCCTAGCCTGCATTTGTGTGCAGGGATGACATTCCCGAGATAATGTAACATCTTGCAGCCAGCCTTCCGCATTTTTAATGGGATCACATGAAGCTATTAGCAGGGGACCTAAATGTAAGCAATGTGGCGTTACCGTCAGAGTTGCCGACTTTTGCACTGGGGAACGAGGTTTGAGTCTTGCATCGGCTCAACAATTTCAGATTCTGGGCAAATTACTTAATCTCTCCATGGCATGTCTATAAATATAACATTTATGTGACCTTGTAGGAGAGGTAGGGAACAAGCGGAGGAGAGTGAGTGGTTTCTGAAGCACAGTGCCCGAACCGGAATGGGGCAAAGAGGGTGGGGGAATGGGAGGGGGTAGAAGAAATAGTACCTGCATCTCAGCGGACAGCCACTAATCAAGTGGAATTAATCTGCACTAAACTGGTGCTCCTCAGCACTGAATGGAAATGATGTGTGGACCAATTAGGAAGGAGCAAAGAAGAGCGACACTGAGGTCAACCTATGGTAAGCAGGAGGAGGGATCAAACTCTTTTTACTGAATCAAGCAGGTCTCGCAGACAGTGCATGCACGCTGCTTAGGCTCGACCTAAACCAATTCATACCAACTCACACATGTGAGTATATTCAGAAATCCTTGGCAAGTTGTTTTCTACAATGAAAGTGGTCATACATACACTCCTAGCAAAAGCAGAATTAAATCAGTTCTCAGAGTACGAAAGGCAAATAAGCACATATAGGTGGTCATTACGACCCTGGCGGTCGGAGACCGCCAGGGGTAATGTAGCGTCCGTACCGCCAACAGGCTGGCGGTACGGAGGCCCTTATTACGACCGCGGCGGTAGCGCCGCGGTCGCACCGCTGGGGCCGGCGGTTTCCCGCAGTTTTAGCCCCGGCGGTGATAATCCGCCAGGGCAGCGCTGCAAGCAGCGCTGCCCTGGGGATTATGACACCCCTACTGCCATCCTGTTTCTGGCGGTTTGCACCGCCAGGAAGAGGCTGGCGGTAAGGGGTGTCCTGGGGCCCCTGGGGGCCCCGGCCAGCAATTCACTGTCTGCATAGCAGACAGTGAAAAGCGCGATGGGTGCTACTGCACCCGTCGCACGGCCGCAACACCACCGGCTCCATTAGGAGCCGGCTCCTATGTTGCGGCCTCATCCCCGCTGGGCCCGCGGGCGCAAACTTGGTTTGCGCCCGCCGACCCAGCGGGAATGTCGTAATGGGGGCTGCGGGAGTGCGGCCGCACGGCGGTTACCGCTTGGCGGGCGGCGGTAGCCGTCCGCCAATGTCGTAATGACCCCCATAGTCTCTAAAGAAAGGAGTAATCCTACACAAACAAATTTCTGAGTTTGTGAATTTGGGCCTCTTGTTTTGTGTATAGATTTGGGATGAAGATGTCAAGTCACATTATGTATGTCAATTTAATATTATTGCACCAAGGTAGAGGTAAGGGCATGTAACTAATTAGACTGCCTCAAAAAGACTTTTTATTGGAAAAAGAAATCTGTCACCAGTTAAGAAGGCTCGGACTTCAGCCAGAGTAGATCTGATGCTCCAAGCAGGCAATGTTGAGTGGCCCCTAGACAAGGCTGTTTATTGTAGGCTTTGGATATACATCCCAGACTACTGTGCACCAGTCTCTGTCACTGGTGTCGCACTTTCACCATCAATGGCAAACTTCCAATATATTTGAGGTGGCATGAAGCTTAGTAAACATTGAGCTGCTGATTGATGATCTGGCAAATCTTGATATTTTAATAGCTGGCACTGGCAAAAGAAGAGTCACACTTAAACATAAGCGATGGTTTCTTAAAGCCACATCTTATTTAGCAAATTACACACAAGTGCCACAGTACCTAATGCAGCAGTTCTTAACCTGTGGTATGGGAACCGTGGCTGTCAGCAACACCAAAATGTATGCTAAGTAAATTAAATAATATTAATAGATTAATAAAGTGTGTAGAAATAAAGAAGCAAAATGTCAAATTGAAAATGTTTAAACGATCAGTAAACGCGAAGGTACTAACACTGGATGCCATCAATTAAGTTAGTGCCCTCAAATTGATTTAGAGGAGTAGTACAAATGCATCAAACAGAAAATAGCATGGACGATGTGTTGCCTCAGATTAATGTATAAGATCTGCAACCTTCCCATTAAAATTAAAATTCAGATTTTTTATATTTTTGTGAATTAAATTAAAACGTCATCATTTTTATATTTTTAATGAATGCTTGTGTCTGTATTTTTTGTGTAGTGTTTTGAGGTTCTAGTCTTCAAAGTTGCTTAAGCTGTGGTGGCTTCCATTACTGACTCAGTGGAGTCCACGAACTCCTAGAATTCAGTGAGGGTCCACAGAAGGCAGAAAAGAACCACTGACCCTTTGCCACTGACTAGTGTATCTCACTATTCCAGCCCATTTGAATGTTGGAAATAAATGCAAGAAGATGGGTGTGCCTATATTCGTCAAACTATTATAGGTGCAAAGAAAACACAGAACCAATGTTGCAAGAATATTATTTCAACATAAAGCAATGCTTCAAAGTCACGGCATGCTTTCCTGACAACAAGCTGATGATAGCAACATGAGTCAGCGCCATTGAACGTTCTCTCAAAATGTTTACTTTAAGCACACTTGCAAAATATTTTTCCCCTGGATTACCCTGCTGCCAAGTATCCCACGCTTCCTGGTACACCTTCAACCTGCCCTGATTCGTAGTTCAATACCACTGCCTCGGGTTTATGAAAACTCGTAAATCTGGGGCAACGTCAAAATGCTATGGGTGTTGCTGTGACATGCCCACAGCAACACCCATTGTACGTGCCTTCCACGCAAAGAGCTGCATGTGAAGCAGCCATTTACAAGGTAGCGTTAAGCCACAAAAAGTGGCTTAACACCACCTTGCAAATACGGTGCAGTGGATAGCGCCACTGAAGCGTCACTAAAAGGGATGTTCCGGTGGCGCTAGGGGCTCTTAAATATGCACCTTAATCTCTCCATGGCCATGCCTATAAATATAAAATTAGCATGACCTTGTGGGAGAAGTATGGGGCAAGCTGGAGGAGAGTAACTGGTTTCTGAAGTACAGGGCCAGAACTGGAATAGGGCAAAGAGTGCAGGAGAAATGAGAGGGAGATAGAAGAAACAGTACCTGCATCACAGCGGGCGGCCACTAATTAAGTGGAAATAATGTGTACTAGGCTCGTGCTTCTCAGCTTGGAATGGAAGTGATGTATCGGGTGCATGAACCAATTAGGAGGCAGCAAAGAAGAGTGACAATGGAGTCAACCTGTGGTTTAGCAGCAGGTGGGATCAAAGTCATTTTACTGAATACAGCAGGTCTTGCAGACCGTGCATGCACGCTGCCTAGGCTCGACCTAAAAAGAAAGATTACTGCGTCAATGAGGAAGGTGATGGACCTCTCAAACACCAGTGCAAATTTTCAAGACCAATAATATTTAAAACATTTTCATAATAGGAGGACTTGTTATCTGTGGTTTAGTCGTTTGTAGGAGCCATTATTTTTTTTGAATGTATATTTATGGGCACTGAAATAAGCTAGAGGCTAGATCTTGCCCAAAAGAGACAAGCTGATGAAATCTGCTTCACAGCAGAAGGCCTATAAAATATAAGAAGAGGCATCTGTCATCTTGTTTTAAACAACAATGTTCCTGGGCGCTTTTTTTATCCCGCTCACAGAATTACCAGGCAGCTGTGAAATCTTTCTAAAGCAATTTCACAGGAAACCAGGCACTTTCTGAAACAGATGGCCATTCCAAAAGAAGAGATAAGTGTTTGGGGAACGAAACCAGAAACAGGTTAGCCCTGTCCTGTTCCAGGTGCAGGTTTGGATTGGGGCAGACAATAGGTCAGGGCACCAAAATAAAAGTGGCCCCATTAGTGAATTAGCTGATAAAAATGTAGCCAACTTTTGCAAACTGGGGCAGTTTTGAACTTGTAAAAATATGCTCTATAAGTATTTTGCAAGGTATGGAAGATTGCATAGATTTAAACTTGCTACATGCAATGTTTGTTTTAACATTCTGGAAAATAAGTAGTAAAAACCACCCCAGCAGATCATAAAACAGGCCTCTACATACTGACCTGGCAGAGCCTGATTGCATTGTAGGCCAGTCTGACCATGTCTCGGTGTATGTGGAGACAATTCTGCAAAGAGAGAGAAAGGTTTTTGTGCACGCTCTACCTCGCACATATAAAATGCTTAGTTCTCAATATTGACCAGTTAAAAGGGCACAACACCAATATTAGGGAGCCCAAATTGCAAATCATTTATTACTGAATGCCCTGTGTGTGTGAGATCAAAAACATGTCATGCTCCTGTTAAACAAGAAGCCATCTTACAATGTGCAGGCGAGGAAGGATTAAAGTACCTGGCACAATTTGCTACACCACTCGTCCAACTCAAGTCTGCTTACATAAGCAACTGGAATTCTTAACCATCCCGAGCACAAGCTGTCAGTCAGAAAGTAGAGCTCTGGCGTTGTTATTTCCTGTACATTTGTACGGAGAGTATGTGACATTTGTAAGGTCCTTAGTGCTTTTGGAGTGGTGGCATTCTTTTAGGTTCTATGTAAAGTGCCCTCCTTTAGGGTGCAAGACACTATTAACTGGCATCCCACATAGGTCCATACCCTGCCTAGATCTTGCAAATGTTTGGCCCGGATAGGGGCAAGCAAAGGAGGCCATTGGTCCACAGGTCGAATTTCTTGTCCCTGGTCTCACAAGGGTGAGACAGGGGACAGGAAATAGAATGGGGCGTTGCAGGCAGCGTGTCACTTTGGGTCACAGAGTCATGATGGCAGGGGCTATTTAAGCCTGTGTCAACTTGGCCTTTTGCTTTTAACCGGACCGTCACAACATTTGGGCTGGGGCTGTAATGGCACTCGGCGACTTGCAGAACAATTATCCCTCCTCCCACTCCAGTTTAGGCGGCGGAGTGTCAGGTAGCAGAGAATGATCTGGGCTCCCCATACAAATACTATTTGGGGCAGCACTGAGAAGATGGGTAGCAAACTTTATTCTGCAAAGGAAAGTTGCACTGGCTCTGGGGGGCCACGGGTTACAGTTTTACCAACAGAGGCCATGGGGCTGTCGCTCCTAGTCCACATCATAAGGCCCCTCTGGCAGCACAGTGTTGGAGGAGTGGGGATGGAGGCAGGTCATCAAGCTTATGGAGGGCTGGGACTGCCTCTCGACAATACAGGTGGTTTTAACTGTGTGGTCCAATAAGATTAATGGAAGCAAGTCCTTAGTGATGTGGCACTTTTCTGTGTTGGACTTACATGTAACCTTTGCAAATATGGATCTTTTTATCAATCATTTTTACATATGATGTGATATGTGCAAACAGACTGTATTGTATGTATTTTGATGATGCAATGTTCTTAATATTATGAGACTTAGAACTGCTGGTCAGCTGTAGAATGTTCTATTTACTGTTTTGATGTGAATAAACATGTCCTGTTACCCAAGCTTCATATTTGATGTGTTAACATCCGTGCACTGAATGTCTGAGTGGTACCGCTGTTTGTGTAGAGGCAGAGAGGCGGAGCTAGTCATTGTGAATGTGCCAGCTGGTGAAAGAGCCAGACGCAGACTTGATCCCACTCTACCACCCCTCCAGTAAGCCAATGCCAACACTGCTTGTGAGGCACTAAGCGGGAAGTGTGCAAGGGCGAGCATGACGGCTGTAGTCAGCAGCCACAGAGAGAAAGCCCAGCATCCAGCAGAAATAGCTCTGCTAGGTCTGTGTGCGGCTTGAAGGGTTGACCAATGAGCTCCCGCCTAAGAACCCTCTTGGAGTTCTCCTGCCGCCTACTGGCTTCAGGCTATTACAACAGTGGTCCTGGAATTCAGAGCACTTGGAGGAGGCTGAAAAGAGGCTAAATGTGGGAAATGCGGGGACCCAGCAGGACAAGCAGGGGCACCACACCTGGAAAAAAGGGACAACCATCTTAAAATCTAGAAGCTTTGAACATATGATCAAATTAACTGACGCAAAACAAATTCACCCTGATTACATTTTTTCATATCGCTGGGAAAAGCTTTAATCCCTAAGTAACGGCATATTAACCGATACAAAATGTGTAATTTTTACAGGTTAGAATCAAAGCCAGGCTGTACTTTCCTATTGTCACCCAGAAAGTATAGTATCCGTGCTGCCATCAACCACAAAGTGAATATAAACCTAACTTTTCTGGAATGCACATGGAGGCACGAATGCTAGAGCCCATAGCCCAAAGAAGTTAGTGCTGCTCTCATTCAATCACCCCAGCTGAAAAACTCAGGGAACTCAAATCCAAACTAGAACTAGAAATCATGCAAACAATGCACACAATGGAAATACAGGGAGTGCAGAATTATTAGGCAAATGAGTATTTTGACCACATCATCCTCTTCATGCATGTTGTCTTACTCCAAGCTGTATAGGCTCGAAAGCCTACTACCAATTAAGCATATTAGGTGATGTGCATCTCTGTAATGAGAAGGGGTGTGGTCTAATGACATCAACACCCTATATCAGGTGTGCATAATTATTAGGCAACTTCCTTTCCTTTGGCAAAATGGGTCAAAAGAAGGACTTGACAGGCTCAGAAAAGTCAAAAATAGAGAGATATCTTGCAGAGGGATGCAGCACTCTTAAAATTGCAAAGCTTCTGAAGCGTGATCATCGAACAATCAAGCGTTTCATTCATAATAGTCAACAGGGTCGCAAGAAGCGTGTGGAAAAACCAAGGCGCAAAATAACTGCCCATGAACTGTGAAAAGTCAAGCGTGCAGCTGCCACGATGCCACTTGCCACCAGTTTGGACATATTTCAGAGCTGCAACATCACTGGAGTGCCCAAAAGCACAAGGTGTGCAATACTCAGAGACATGGCCAAGGTAAGAAAGGCTGAAAGACGACCACCCCTGAACAAGACACACAAGCTGAAACGTCAAGACTGGGCCAAGAAATATCTCAAGACTGATTTTTCTAAGGTTTTATGGACTGATGAAATGAGAGTGAGTCTTGATGGGCCAGATGGATGGGCCCGTGGCTGGATTGGTAAAGGGCAGAGAGCTCCAGTCCGACTCAGACGCCAGCAAGGTGGGGGTGGAGTACTGGTTTGGGCTGGTATCATCAAAGATGAGCTTGTGGGGCCTTTTCGGGTTGAGGATGGAGTCAAGCTCAACTCCCAGTCCTACTGCCAGTTCCTGGAAGACACCTTCTTCAAGCAGTGGTACAGGAAGAAGTCTGCATCCTTCAAGAAAAACATGATTTTCATGCAGGACAATGCTCCATCACACGTGTCCAAGTACTCCACAGCGTGGCTGGCAAGAAAGGGTATAAAAGAAGGAAATCTAATGACATGGCCTCCTTGTTCACCTGATCTGAACCCCATTGAGAACCTGTGGTCCATCATCAAATGTGAGATTTACAAGGAGGGAAAACAGTACACCTCTCTGAACAGTGTCTGGGAGGCTGTGGTTGCTGCTGCACGCAATGTTGATGGTGAACCGATCAAAACACTGACAGAATCCATGGATGGCAGGCTTTTGAGCGTCCTTGCAAAGAAAGGTGGCTATATTGGTCACTGATTTGTTTTTGTTTTGTTTTTGAATGTCAGAAATGTATATTTGTGAATGTTGAGATGTTATATTGGTTTCACTGGTAATAATAAATAATTGAAATGGGTATATATTTGTTTTTTGTTAAGTTGCCTAATAATTATGCACAGTAATAGTCACCTGCACACACAGATATCCCCCTAACATAGCTAAAACTAAAAACAAACTAAAAACTACTTCCAAAAATATTCAGCTTTGATTTTTATGAGTTTTTTGGGTTCATTGAGAACATGGTTGTTGTTCAATAATAAAATTAATCCTCAAAAATACAACTTGCCTAATAATTCTGCACTCCCTGTAATGAAAATCTGCAGTAAGAGGTCCAGCACGGTCCACCACTGAAGGAAAGACACTCACACAAAGCCCAAAAACATTAAACCTAATGCCTTCAAAATTTCTAAAATGAGACCCCACAGCTCTTTTTTGTTAATGGCTAATGCTTATGTCTAGTCATTGAATCAGTTGAGTTTCGGAGGGGGCAAGGTCAATTCTGGGGGTCTCTGGGTCCTATAGGGCTCTCAGTGGCCAGAGACGAAGTGGTATGTTGACATCATACTTGTGTTTCATTGTGTACAACATTCTTATTCACTTTGCTGAACTAGATATATAATATTAGCTAGGAATCTAAAGTGGGGCTGCTTCTTCATTACATGAAAAAGCATTGGTAAAGCCAATTTGTTTTACTTATGCAAGAGCTACTGGCTTTGCTGATGTCATTTAGTGATGTTTAAAGCAGTGTGGAAAGGAATGGAGTAGAGTACAGTGGCAGGAGTGATATGGCGCAGAGTGGAGTGGCAAACAATGGATATGCAGAGAGTAGAGTGGATCTGAGTGGACTGCACTGACGAAAAATGAAGTGGCATAGAGTAGAGTGGATTAGAGGAGAGAGGCGTAGAGTGCAGTGTCATACAGTAGCATACAGTTACGTGGAGTGGTGTGGAGTGGCATAAAGTTGAGTGGAGTGGCGTAGAGTGGAGTGGATTAGCATAGATTAGAGACGTGTAGAATGGTGTAGAGCGCAGTGGTGTTCAGTGGAGTGGCATAGAACAGAGTTGAGATGAGTTGAGTGGAATAGAGAGGAGTAGGGTAGATGAGAGTGGAGTAGAGGGGATTGAGGCAGAGTGGCATACAGTGCAGTGGAGCAGAGAGGAGTAGAGTTGAGTGGCATGGCACAGAGTGATGTAGGGTGGTGTAGAGTGGAGTAGAGTAGAGTGGCATACAGTGTAGCACAGTAGAGTAAGGTAAAGTTGTACAGAGTGGGTTAGAGTGGCTCAGAGTGCATAGAGTAGAGTGCAAAGTGTGCAGTGAGGTGGGGTATAGTGGTGTAGAGTGGCACTGTGTGGAGTGGAGTGGTATGGCGTAGTGTGGCGTGGCACAGAATAGAGTGTTGCAGAGTAGAGTTTAGTGGCGTACAGTGCAGTGGCATGGAGTAGAGAGATGCAGAATACAGTGGCATAGAGTGCAGTGACAGAGTAGAGTAGTGCAGAGTAGAGGAGCACTCTACTCCACTTCACTCTAATCTGTACCTCTCTACTCTATGCCACTGCGCTCTACTGCACACACGGCTTGGGGTACCGTAGAGTGGTGAAAACTACAGTGCAGTGGGGTAGATGAGAGTGGTGTAGAGAGGAGTAGCATGGAGTGATGTAGAGTGGAGTGGAGCAGAGTGGAGTAGAGTGGCCTGATATGACATGGAGTGGAAGTAGAATAAAGTGGCATAGAATGAGTTGGAGTGGCTTGGGGTACCGTAGAGTAGAGTGGTGAAAAGTGAAGTGGGTAGAGTGCAGTGGCATAGAGTAGAGTGCGATAGCATAGAGTGTAGTGGCATAGAGTAGAGTGGTGCAGAGTAGAGAGGCATAAAGTGCACTGGCATAGAGTGCAGTAGTGTAAAGTGGTGTAGAGTAGAGTGGCAGAGTGCAAAGGCGTAGAGAGGTGCAGAATAGAGTAGAGTGGCATAGAGTGCAGTGGTACGGGGCATTGGAGTAAAGGGGTGCAGAGTTGAGGAGAGTGGCGTACAGTGCAGTGGGGCAGACGAGAGTGGTGTAGAGTGGAGTAGCATGGAGTGATGTAGAATGGAGTGGAGCAAAGTTGAGTAGAGTGGCCTGGTATGGCATGGAGTTGAAGTAGAATAAAGTGGCATAGAATGAGTTGGAGTGGCTTGGGGTACCGTAGAGTGGTGAAAAGTGAAGTGGGTAGAGCGCAGTGGCATAGAGTAGAGTGGTGTAGAGTAGCATTATGTGGAATGGAGCACGGTAGAGTGACATATAGTAACATTGTGTGGAGTGGGGTGGCATAGAGTAAACTTGCAGAGAGTGGCATAGAATAGAGTGGTGTAGAGTGAAGGGGAGTAGAGTGGACTGGCTTAGAGTGTAGTGGTATAGAGTAGAGTGGTGCAGAGTAGAGGACAGTGTTGTAGAGTGCAGTGGTGCAGAGTAGAGTAGAATGGCACAAAGTGCAAACATGTGGAGTGCAGTGGGATAGAGTACAGTGGTGCAGAGTAGAGTGCAGTGACAGAGTGCAGTGGCATGGAGTACAGTGATGCAAAGTTCAGTAGCATAGAGTGTAGTGGCATAGAGTAGACTGGTTCAGAGTACAGTATAGTGGCGTAGAGCAGTGGTTCCCAACCTTTGGCTTCTGTGGAACCCCACTTTATCATTACTGGATCCCAGTCTCCGCTACTGAATCATTATTGGAATCCGGGAACTCCCCCTGAGTCAGTACTGAAAGCTGGGGAGTTAATCCGCTAATAATATTTACATTTTCTAAGCAGTCGCTAATCCCTGAGGAGGCTTCATGGATCCCCAGCGGTCTCCGTACCACAGCTTGGGAGCCATTAGCATAGAGTTCAGTGACATATAGCAGTGCAGAGTGCTGTGCCGTACAGTGAAGTGACAGAGTAGAGTGGTGTGGATTTGAGTGGTGCAGAGTTCAGTGGCACAGAGTAGAAAGGCATAAAGTGCAGTGGCATAGAGTAGAGTCATGCAGAGTTGAGGGCAGTGACATAGACCGCACTAAGCCCGAAGGTGTCAAAGCAGTGCAGTAGAGCGCAGTGGCATAGAGTAGAGAGGTACAGATTAGAGTGAAGTGGAGTAGAGTGCAGCATCATAGAGTGCAATGGCATAGAGTTGTGCAAAGTAGAATAGAGTAGCATAGAGTGCAGTGGCATAAACTGCAGTGGTGTACAGTGGTGTGGTGTGGCATGGAGTGCAGTAGCATAGATTACAGGGCGGTGGGGTGGGAGAGAAATGAAGCAATATGGAAGGGGGATGAGTGGAAGGGAGTAGAAGCTACATGGACAGAGATATGGGAAACAGACTTAAAACACGAGCTCTCATATGCTTGAACACAAAACAAAATGTAGTTGCAAAAACGGGAGCAGTCGATGGACACAAGTACTTGGCTCATGCTCCAGGGGTAGGGCCAAACACAAGAAGAGGGAATGAAACCTGCATGTCATAGGAGTATCACTGAAGCTAACAAATGGTAAGCTGTGGGCAGGGGCTGTAAGCCCAAAGTATGCAAAAATAGTTTAGCAGAGACTTGGCATGCGCTGTCTATGCGAAACCTAAAAAGAAGGAATACATTTGCAAGTTGTATTAACTGGAAAAGAGGACAGCTAACACAGCAGATGAAAAGAACATATCTATGCTATGAGCCAATTCCATCTTCCACCAAAGGAGATGTGTTCCAAAGCTTGGATTCTTAAGAGGTGTTCCTAAGTTGGCTCTTGTCGGCCATTTGACATGGTCCAGTGAGCACAGCTATTGATTGCATAGTGCGCCTTCCTCCCGAACTGTATAGGCAGTGACTTCAAGATACTATAAACAGGCACTAGGTCTAATGGAAGATTCTTTACATTACCAAATTGTCTAGCTCAGGGTCCTCGCTGAAGAAAGGCTTGTGCTCCTGCTCCTGCTTGTGAACGAAGTTTTCGATGTCAACATCAAAGCTGGCGGAGGTGATGCACTCAGAACCCTGCGTGGCCTGCTCACATTTCTCAAAGAGGAGGGTCAGGAGCGGGAAAAGTGGATGCCTGCAGGTAGAGGGAAAAAGCAGAATCAAAAGGTTAGTTGCAGTGTTAGTTGCATCGACCACAATCTCAGCTTGCGACCCTCCCTGAAGGACTAGAAATATTGAAGTACACATTTTTGACATGTTGCAATGATGCAAAATTCTACGATGGCTCAGAAAAATACTTCAACTTTTGGACTCCAGATGCACTAGAAAGTCGCAGTCCTAACAGGTTCTTCAAGATTCCTCGACACTCATTTAGAAGTGAAGGGGACTGCAAGCGTCCCTGTATTTTTCCCTCTCTGTCCAGCTCTGAATTATTTCAGATATTAGTTTTCACCATGTGCTTCCTGTCTCATCGTGACTTCTGCTTTTGATTCTCTTGTGGCTTTTTACTTCTCTGAATTTCTCTTATTTCCTTTCCTCTTTTGCTCATCTTTCTTTTCTACATTTCCATTTGCTTCTTCTTTTTGCAATCTTTAATTTACCTTTGCTTCATTCCTTTCTTTTTTGGTTCTGCCGTATTCCAAATACCTCAGGTTTTCATTTCTATCTGATCTAAAATCTTAATGCCTGTTTTGGTAACTTGCTTTCCCCCTCGCTCACACTTTTCCATCTTCTTTCTCCTTCTTTTCTTCTAGCAACCTGTTTCCCTGTTTATTATGGGCCCCCTCCGCATTTCTTTCTCTTCCTACTTTTACACGTCTTTCCTGTCTCGCCACATCTTCAGGACTCCTCCCCCTATTTCAGCCTTGAACCTTCTATCTCTTTTTTTCCGTTCTCGTCCTCTCATTCACTTCATTTTCAGTGTCTCCCTCTTTTTACATCTCTCCTTTGCCTCTGATGTCTTACTTTCCTCCTAATATGTCATTCTTGTCTCTCTCACTGCTCCCAGTCTCTCATCTGTAATACTGTCTCTCAACTTGCATGTATCCCTCTCTTTTTACCTGTCCCTCCACCTCCATACTTTTCTTCTACCACACATATCTAACTGCCTCCCCTTCCTATATTGCTTCTCAATATATTCAGCTATGTATTTATCTAAGTTGGATATAGAGCTCCAGCTTTGTTGCAAAGCAACAGAAAATTGTTCAAAGGGGTGATACTATAGACAGCAATGTCAAGGGTTGGAGCAAGAGGGTGTAAAATGAGCTCGCTGCTGGACCATCAATTATTCTTCCCATTCTCTTCCTGTTCCTAAACAAAGATTCTCAATGTTGTCCATGATCACTGTGAGGCAATGCCTCTTTCTGTATGGTCACTCCCTAAGTTTGGATTAATGATGCTGTTTTTTCGACTCTGAGAGTGCACTGAGGCTTGCTAACCAGACCTCAGTACCAGTGGCCTGAAAGTTCAAAAGTGTATATCTGACTGGCCTATACCCAAATTGCATAAGCTAACTTACTTTTAAGTCCCTAGTATGTGGTATCAGGTGTAGCCTGGGCCTTTAAGTTAGACTGTCCCCTCAGACACTGCAGCACTTGTGCCTCCCTGAGGGGGAAAAGATAAAACGTGACTCCCAGCTTGCCACTGCAGGCTTGTAGAGCAGTTCAAAACTGCTAACTCGTCTTTGCCATTTAAAGCAATGGCAAAAACCCCAAATCCCTTTTTAATGTGTGCAAGTCATCACTACAGAACACCTATCAAGTCCTATGGCAGGGTGCAGCATATCAGAAAGTGTGTTTAACATGTTCTAAGAGTAAAAGTTTACTATTGTCATTTTTACAGCAAGAGAGGTTGGTAGCCCCATTGGCAACACACAGTTAGACACAGCAAACCAGCTGTGCTAACTTCTGGATAGGAGTACCAAAGCTGGTACTTCACAGTATCAAACAACTCACTACACTGAGGTCACCTTGATGCCCAAGTCAACATTTATGTAACTTGTTGCCACATGCAAATTTGGGAAAGTTGCCATTGTGTTGCCCAAGCTATTGAGTGGCCATCTACCAAATCACACTCATGCCTGTGATGGAAACAGGTGGAAACCCTATTCCAGACTTCTGACTGGTACTGCAATGCCTAATAGTGATAGACAGTGCACCTCAGATGTACTAATTAACAAGAGAAAACATACACACTTTAGAAGGGTTGGCTACGTGTCCTTGGATGCCTCTTAAAGACTGTCTGGAATGGACCTGCCATGGTTGCCTATCAAGCAGAAACCCTACCTATTTTATTATTAGCCTGGTGAAACATCTGAGGGCCTTCTGCCTGTCAAGAGGAGTCCTGTTTTTACTAGCAGTCTGTCTGTCTGTATGTTGTAGGGTGCGGTCAGAATTCTGCCGCCCTGTGCAATGCACACTTTGTTGCAAGGTAAGTTAAACGCCATGATATGGCATATTACCAAGCAAAATTCTTAATATTTGAGATTCATTTAAGAGTTTATTTATGATATTTGTTTTATTCCAGAGCTTCTCTTTTTAGTACTGGAGAAGCCCATGGCAGGCATTTATGTCCAACTGCCAGGGCGCAGACTACCTCATACTGAATTGTGGTGAAGCCCCATAAGACTGGTTGGTGGTCTGAAACTGTGCTGTCTTCTTCCCACACTGCTCCCGAGTATCACCTCTGTGTGGGCCTCTATGTGTTTCCCTCACTGGGCGTGTCTGCGTGTATTTCTGTGACTGGGCATATTTGTCCGTATGCTTAGCTTTCTATAATTGTCTGTATCTTAAATTCAATGCTGTTTGTGGCATTACCAACTGGAGAAGTCACCAGGTGCCTAGAGGCTTCAAGATTCTTTTAACGCCTTCAAAACAATGGACCAGACAGATGAGGCCAGAAAAAAGAAACTCGGGTGAAGGGGATAAACTCCTTAATAATTCTTCGTCTGCTGGCACTATCACTTCAGCCTATTATGAACCTAATCTAGACGAATCCCAATTTAATGCAAGCTTTCTCGAACGGAATACAAAAAAAAATCCGAAGCCTCAGCAGTGGCAATTTCGGCGGCCCTGCTGGGGCTTAACTGAGGGATTTGAAAGACAAATACCATGTGGTGTTATGAATTATTGCGCCTTATGAACCTTCAAACTCTCAACAGATGCCTGCTGCCATTTAAACAGCCACTAGATCAATTAGAAATGAAAGGGACAAATCGACCCACTGCAAGGGCACTCAATTACTAGGAACTAATAATCCGAGTGATAATGCCAGGTGGGACGAGAGCAGCCATGCGCGCCAACCTCCAAGGCGCGCGCCAACCTTTTCACGAGAACAAATTCCATTTCTATGCCCTACAATTTTATGGGTAGAGTTTAGGTAGTAGAAGCAGAGAGGCAAGGTGCCATATGTTAAGCTTACAAATTTGTTGACAGTACATTTGTGTTTTTAAGGGTAGCCGAGGGCCACAAGTATCTTCACTTCATTTGCTGTAGATATAAAAGGACAGGCAACTTTGGTTTTAATTGGTTCCTGACTCTTCCCTGATAAAACAACAACAGCCTTTCTATCAAAGCTCACTGCATTTGTTGAATGCACCCTGCCAGGTAAACACGTGCCAGGGGTCAATGGGCTACGATCACAAGACTGCGGTACTCTGCTTTTTGTGCATCGCAGGGCGGCACGGTGAGCAACAAGCTGTCAACGAAACTTTTTTAATAACAGCTCTATATAGCCCCTGGTAAGCCAGCCTTCTCAGAGGGTTGGGTGTATTTAATTTCATCCTAAAGTAAAATAAAATGCATACGAACCATATGATTCATTTTACAGCACAATTCTCTGCATATATTGCGTAACAGCAACACGTTCAATACTAGACTTTGAAGAGAAACACCTGCACTAATTTACAACGTCAGTCACTGTTCAGTAGAGCAGTCAGGTTAATTATTTATCTGTAGCAATGGGCTCTGCTCTTGTATGAAAATAGCGTGCTGATGTGATACCATGGGCTACTTTTACGCTTAAATTGGCTGAAGATGAGCACAATCCACTGACTGGTTTTAAAAAATAAACCTACACAACAGTGTAATCGAAACAGAAAAAAACGACATGGCATACATGGACGTTCTTAAAATGTACATACCACACACCCTAGAGAAATACAGTAACAACAACCAAAAAGACAACCTTAACACCCATACCAGATTCCAAAGTTTTTTCATTCTTAGACAAGAACATTTCAAGTAGAGTTTGGTCACTAACAAGTGTGGATCGGTTCCTACGGGTTTTCAATTTCCTAATGAACAAGAACAGCCCAGGGCCCTTCTAAAGCTGAGTAAAGTTAGGTGATTGTCAAGGGTTTCTTAAGCATGTAGGCCCAAATTGTCCTTACAGTTTGCGAAAGAGGGCCAAGGCCAGCTGAGTGGCCAAAAAAATGCCACTTCTCTAAGGAGGCCTACCACCACGGGAACGGCCCGCAGCCACTGAAAAGGAATCACAGAAGAGTAATGAGATTCCACACTCTTCACTCACGGGCTTGAGCACACCAGCAACTTGCCAAAAGCCATCAAGAACCTCAAAAGCTGGATCACCTCATGCATGGACATCTTGGCTCCTCCTCAAGCACAACACAACACCAAAAGCCCGACCACAGGCCAGTTGGTACACAGAGGAACTCAAGTTGACAAAACGCCACTGCGAGCAACTGGAGATGAAATGGAGAGCAAGTCAAGACACCACAAATAAAAACATCTTCAAATCAGCCATAAGACACTACCACTAGCAAATATGGAATACCAAGTGCACAGGTCTTGCAGATCGTATCAACGACAGCACTAGTAGCAACAAGGACATTTTTGCCTTCATCAAAGATTTTACCATTCTTGCTTCTTCCTCCAGCAACATCACCACCTTACAAGACTTTGCAAAAAGCTCTCTACGAATACAATTGTAACAAAATCCCCTCCATAAGGTGCATCTTTGATCCTCAACTGGACTACATCACTGTCGTAACTGAAGTTCTCAAAGAAGCTGAATAACAAACTCTGACTTCATAGCCCATGTTCACCACTGTCAAAATCACTGCTACTATGAAAACCATCCTCTCGGGGGTCCTATCTGACCCTTGTCCCAACCACACTTTCAACAAGGAGCTCTTACTGATTAGCGAAGCACTACCACCCATCCTCAATGCCCCCATTGACTCAGCCACATACCCAGACACCTGGAAACATGCCACCGTTATGCCTTTGCTCAAGAAAGAATCCACTGACCAAGCCACGCTTTCCAACTACAGACCCATTTCCCTCCTACTATACCCGGCAAAGATCTTAGAGAAACTAATCAACAGACTCCTCACTGAACACCAAGAAAACCACAAGCTCCTTCACGATACCCACTCCAGATTCAGGCCCAACCACAGTAGAGAAACAGCCCTCATCGCTGCCACAGACAACACCTGCATGATACTCGACAGAGGAGACACTGCAACCATCATTCTCCTGGACCTTTCTGCAGCATTTGACATGGTCTCACATTCCATCCTTATGAGGTGCCTACAAAAGACTGGTATCCAAGGACCCACTCTCAGCTAGATCTGCTCCATCCTAACAGATAGAGCACAAGTTGTCAGCCTGGCACATTCCTACTCGGAAACATCTGTGGAGTTCCACAAGGTTCATCACTAAGCCCAACCCCCTTCAATACATACATGGTCCCTCTGGTCAGCATCGTCTGTGAACACATCAACATCCTCTCTTATGCTGAAGACGTGCAGCTCATACTCTCCCTCTCAGATAAGACCTCTAGCACAAGATACAAGTTCACTGCCTGCATGACCGAAGTCTCTAACTGGATTAAAAAAAAAAAACTGTCTGAAGCTCAACACTGAAGACAGAAGTAGTAATCTTCAGCAAGAACACCATGGAGCTCCAACTGGTGGCTGGCTGAACTCGAGCCCACACCCCAGGAATAATCATCAACGGCAAACTACATATGATCGCACAAGTTTACCCGTCACAGCATCCTGCTTCCACATCCTGAAGATTCTGAGTAAAATCTTCAAATGGCTTCCAAGAAACATTAGAAATACTGTCACTCATGCTCTAGTCAAGAGCAAGTTGAACTATGGGATCACCAAGCAACTTACTAGAATGCTACAAAGCATTCAGAACTCAGCAGCCTGACTCATCCTCAGCCTTTCACACAGAACTCACATCACACAGCAGGGAGTTCCATTGACTCCCAAAACTTAAACGTACTCATTTCAAAAACCTCACACACACATTCAAGGCACTACACAACTTAGACCCCAACTACCTGAACAGTCACATCTCCTTCCACTAACCACCCAGAAACACTCTGGAGGTCCTACTGGCACACATTCCATACATACAAGGAACCGGATCAGGAGGATGCGCATTCTCTTACGTCGCTCCTACAGCATGGAAAGACCTCCCCTACAAAAAAGATCCTCCTCCTCTCTTCTTGTATTTTGCGAGAAGCTGAAGACCTGACTTTTCAATTAACAACCTTACAATAGGCAGGGCTACGTACACACACCTGCTCAGCACCAGGATACCCCCAAAGGTGATAGTGCACTTTACAAATGCACATAACATAACATGATACAATCGTTGCATTTACTATTGGGAAGTATGTTAGAACTGCCTTGGAAACAAGACAGGAAGCTTTAAGCTCCAGTCCAGTAGACAGAGGCAAACAACAAACTTCGGGAGAGGTGGGAGACCTGTGAGCAAACATCTTCTGCCCTTAATGAAATGAGTGGCTGAAAAGTGCTTTAAGAGAGTGCCAGGAAGATTGTGGCAAAAAAATATCCGAAGAGCATTGTCCTCATCAATATGTAGGATCAAGCTGACAGCACCACTGGCTGCAAACTTCAGCTGGGAAATCAGATTCTTAGAGCACTTCAACAGTAAGAATTTATCAGTGACCCTCCCTCAGTCCTTTCAGAAATATAGGTTACTAGCATCTGGATATTGCATATTCTGGCATTAGTATAACCTTGTTATGCTTTTAGTTGTGTGGGGAATTTCTAACTGGTTTCAGGGTAATCATCGCAGACTGAAATTAGTTTGTGATGATGGGTAAAAGCAAATGTGTTCTGGTTTTATTCTAGGTTTGGTGACTGTCATTCATTGAGCTGTGGGTGTATGATTTTGGTGTTTAAATTTTGAGTGGCGGGCTGTGCCGGTTACTTATTTCTAGGTCAACAATCAGTCCCTTTGTATTACGAAGTCAGATGAAAAGCTGAAACAAAATAAAGGGATTTAGCATGGACACTAAAACAGGAGAGAGACCCCATCAAGGAATAGACATAAGTCAAGTGTGAAAATGTGAAAAAAGTAGACACTTAGGGCCTCATTTACGAGGCCCCAGCGGCACACCTAGCCATCACAGCGTTATTTGTTCTGAGACTCTAATGATGCAATGCGCCAGCCCATATTTGCAAGGCCACGCAAAGCCAGCTTGCATGGCTTTTCATGGCCTTATAAATATGGACCATTTTCACGCATAACACTGCATGAAAAGGGCATTCCATGTGTGTTGCTTGGGGTGTCCCAAGCAACACCCATGGAACTGGAAGTAATCTCATGCATTCCCAGATTTACAAGTCAGGGAATGCAACAGATTCCCACACCGCCTCCGGGGTGGCATGAGAATCACCCAAAGGGAGAAATATCTTTATTTCTACCCGCTGTTTCTTCTTTCAATGTGTGCTGCCTTCTGCAGCACACATAGAAAGAGTAAAACACCTCTTGTGATTGTTTTTGTGCAGGAAGGTGTACCTTCCTGCGCAAAAACAATCATCCCTACAACGCAAGCATCTTTGCAAGGGTGCCTGCATTGGCACTCAGCAGCAATTTGTGCACCAGCCCTGCGGGAGAGGACAGAAATGCCCTGTATTTTCTAAATATGGCACATTTCAGCCCTTTTCCGGTGACGCAGGCGGTGCAGAAAGACACTTGCTGCACCACCCTGAGCTAAAGGCCTCGTAAATGAGGCCCTTAGGAGCATATTTAAGAGCCCCTAGCTCCTCCTTGCGCCACATTAGCATCATTTTTTTTACGTTAATGTGGCCCAATGAGGCCAAAATCGACACGCCAAATTTACAAAGCGGTGCAATGTATGCATTGCACCACTTTGTAACCCCTTGCGCCACATTATGCCTGCGCCAGGCATAATGTATGCAAGGGGGCATTCCCGCATTAGGGGAGCTGAAAAAATGGCGCAAAGAAATCTAAAAGATTTCTTTGCGTCATTTTTCTCTGCATTGTTAACACCTACTCAGAGCAGGCGTCAAAAGGGGGCATGCCATTGTTTTAAATGGGCCCCTATGTTCTGGTCGGGGTTACCGCCAAAATTTCAGCAATAACCCTGAGCAGTACATCAATAGCGTTAGAAATTCTGATGCTATTGCCCCCACCCTGTGCCATGGTGCACCATATTTTAAATTAAAAAAATGGAAATACAATGTGTAGATCATGTTAAATTCAGCTGGGTATCAACAGTCCAATCTGGTACATGGCAGTGTCTTTCACAATCAGAAGGATTTAAAGTCCCGCCATATAGATGTTAAGGATATTATGGTATATATAACATTTCACTGCATACTGGGAGAAAGAAGTGTTCCAGAAGGAATGAGGCTTCCTTTTCTAATTCACTTTAACAAAGAGCTTGCAATTGCCTGACCTTGGGTTATGGCCAAGCACGCCTTCGTCGTCAAAGTAGTCAAAGTCTAGGACCCGAGGCTTTTTATAAAGTCAATGTTATTTGAAGGCCAGATTAGTATTCCAGGCAGAGCACACAGTTCACTGACCTTACATGTGACATGTAAGAAGTAATTGTGGGAAAACATTAATGTTTGTCTGTCGAGCAGTTATGGAATAATGGGGTTTTCGACCTATGCTAGGAAACTAATTGCCATATTTTCTTGACATATCAGGACTCTCTGTTATAATAACACATAATACTAAAAGCAATTTTAAAACATATACTTTTGTGCACAATGTTGCCACACAAACTGAGATCTAGTAGCAGAGACCTTGTGATTCAGTTTCACTTTTTTCTATACATATCTCAGGGGTCACATTTCTAATTGCTTTTCTGTGAAGCTCTGAGGCAACTCACACAGGCACGATTTATCACATTTTTTTTCTTGAGGAATAAGTATGTTTTACTTTCGGAAACTAAGTAGCACCTGAGGAGTGATTAACGTGTAAGTCACCTCTGATACCAAATGGAGAATCTTTCTGAATTGGGCTTTCTGAATTAATCAAGGAGTATCATTATCATGACATGAATCACTGAAACTCCTCCATCTTGCTCTAGAATGTATTGATCAACAGAGTGAATAAGAATCATTAAGCAAGGTGAAGAAACATAGGTCAAAACAGGTATTTCAAGGTGGGGAAACATATGCCTATCCAACCAACTGGTGAGAGAAGATGATAAAGCGAAAGAGAGGGATAGAGACTAAAAATACTGATAAACGGATACAGAGAAAATATCCTTGCAGACTTGTATGGTTTGGGTAAGAAGGTAATAGAAACTCATTGAACAATGGATAAAACAACCATATTGAGACCAAGATAATAGGTGTTTGGTCAGAGGCAATATAGAATAGGAGAGAAAAGTATTGTAGGATGGAAAGATTTAGTCACGAAACGGATAAACGGAGAGCGTCTGAAAGACAGAGGGACAGAGCAAGCTCGATGATTAGACTGGGACTGACAAATAAGAGACAGACAGTTCTAATGTAGTATATCTCGCTCACATCACCTCTGTAATTGAAAGCCTTTTAAGAATGTTCTTATAGACCCTATGTTGCAGCACTTAGAGGCGTGGTGATGCGCAGATGGTCCTCCACAGCAGAGCAGGAATGGCCTATTCGCTGGTTTTCTTTCTTTTATTAGCCTGTTCTTGTTTTGAGGAAAAAAATCCATACTCACTAATTCAGGGAGAGCTTGATCCTACTCAGAGCAGATCAAATAAAAGGGCTGAACCGGCATGGCATTTTACTGCAGCCGAAAGGTCGTTTTCAGCCGCTAATAAAAAGAATTGGAAACAGGCTAATAAAGAGAATGAATTTCTCTAATGGCCTCATTTAGCACATTCAGCAGAGGCCTGCCTGCACCGAGAGTCTGAAAGCAGGAAGCAGAGGGAAAGTGCCAGACGGGAGGGAGAATAAACGAGTGACCTAATTTAAAGTAGCATTTAGTGGGGACCCCTTCTCTTCGGAAGCATGGTAATGCTGGCCTTGAAATGAGAATGGTGGTATGTTAAAAGAGACCCCCTTTAAAAAGGCCATTTTACGACTCCACCAGATGAAGTCTGGAATCAGCCACATTATAAAGTTGATTAGCGTGGCCTCTTACAACTCGAGGGCAATTTATGCCAGCATTTGATGTAATCATTTTCTGCGCTGAGAAAGGGAGTTTGGGACCACCTCGAAGCTGCGTAAGGAAAGATGTTTGAAGTAAAATCGCACACTTCACAAAGAATTAGAATTGCCAAATCCTGGGTTCGGCTGGTTGACCAGCAACACCCACGGAAGATTTCAAAAACGATATTGCAGCAATGTGCAGGGCTGTTGATTATTTCCAATGTGTAGAGAAACTGCAGCAGCCTCTTTTTCTCACATCTAACATAAGCAACAAAAGGTACCAGGCACTAAAGAGAGTTCAGACCACACTTGTAGTACTCTATGAAAAACTGACTGAAATGTATCACACACACTCCTTATTAAAACCACGAAATTTACAATCGTCTGCCTCTGACATAAACACCGTTTTATCCTCGAGCGTCTATATATTTTGAGGCCAAAGCTCCCAGAAGTGATCAACAAGCTGCTCCACACAATCCCAGGGGAAGTACGTAGACACATAGACCGCTAGTAGTTGACTACTACCCTTTGTTGAGTTAAAATTAAGTGATATTATAGGAATTATGTAATCTTAACTTTACGGTGGCCTTTCCTTCAACATGGGGGTTTTAGATTTCAAATGCGGGCTCAACCTTGAATATCCACGATATCCACGCTGCTGTGATACCATAAAATACGGATGATTTCACCTGGTCTTAAACAGCAACCATTCTTTCTAGATATAAACCAATATTAATTCGCAATAGAGACTGACATGCTTGTGCTGCTGTGGAGAGCCTCCTCTCTGCAACAATTCCCTTTTGACCAAATTATTTTTTATAGAATTGTCAGTAGGGTCGCTGTTTTGACGTTCAATTGCCTCCCTCTTTTCAATAATGCGTGTTGGTTCTGCTTTGGTCTCCCGGCATCCCCTATAAAGCTTACATTTGTACCATACGTGATGCCAGCCCTCCGTTCCACTTACATGACATTATGCCAGCAATTAACACATCCAGTGATCGACATTACTATAAATTCACCTCTCTAGAATTGGTCTTCAATGGTTAATCTGTTTTAAAAAACAGGAAAAAGGCAAAGGCATAAAATGCTTCCTATGCCTGCTGCCCCTGACACGAAGTGCCCCCTTTCACTGCTAGCAGTACGTCCTCTGCCTCGGATCAGGGCCGGACTGGCCGTAACGGCCTCGGGCGTTTCCCCGGGAAGTGAGAAAGGTGGGGGCCGGTTTTGCACCAGTGGGGGGCGGTTTTACAGCGTTGATGCAGTATCGCTCCAGGAACAAAAGCAGCAGTTTTTCGCTCTAGCATACCCGGCCCCTCCACAGGGGCTGGTTGACAAGGTTGCCAGGACTGATTTGTTCCCAGTCCGACCCTGCCTCGGGTCCCGCCCACTCCTCGTCCACTGAGATTATACACATGCTGCCTCCTTTATAAGAGAGTACTGCAGTCTCTGGAAGAGCTGGAGAAAACAGGTTGTTGTCAGTAAACTCACCCAGGTATCTCATTGTTGGGCAGTGTTTAGTGTTACAGAGAAATAAATGACACAATGTGCACATCTGTCCAAAAACAGATCCAGTTATCTACCCACCTTTACAAAATAAACCATTTTATGTTAAGTGCACACACTATCTGCAATGCGTGGAGCTAGACAGTTACCGTTTAAGGCACATACATCGCCCTACAAAATGACAGCTTGTAAGGGTGGAGTTAAAAACCTGAAATTGGGTGCCTCAATAACCTCCTCTCTTGAGTTGCACGCTGTCTTTTCCTGTAGGATTATGTTAGCGCATCAGAGCCTTAATAAGTAAACTTACAAGGAGACGCGTTTAGGTCGATGAACCTCTGGACCACGTTCGGGGACTTCCCAGTACAAGATGTCTTTTTGGCATTACAAAACAATAGATCAATAACCCAATCAATAATACATTAATTAATCAACAAGTCAATCAATAACATTTAATAAGATCAATAAGTTGAACACACCATGACCTTCCAGTCATGAATAACCACACCAATTTAGTTAAGGTTACGATATTTATTTCCCTATTATTTACAATCTAATGTCATTTCTGTTAATTTCATTAGCAAACAATCTCATTAGGAACTCATTTAATTAGCAATTAGAACGCAGTTAATCAATGCATAGAGAATATTCATTCAGTATGTAGGCACGTCATTAATATGAAACAACTTCGCAAAGAATCAGTAATACATGATTCATCAAAGCAAGAACTCAGGCATTTGTCTATGTGTGTCAGATATTTGTGAACACCTTAACTAACCTCAAATTAGCATTAGCATGTTGGACTTCATGCAAAACATTTTAGCAAACACGAATTTGGAAAACATCTAAACTATGGCTTTTATCAAACCAGCAGTTGGTACCTAGAAAGAAAAGGCAAACAGACAATTAAAATTTTGCATCAGGAGGCGTGGCCAAGGGCATCAAGATGGCGGTCGCACTCTGAGAGTGCTCCGGACCCCTCCGTCATCCGCCCTAACCCACTGCCACACGGATCCCTTTTTCTGTCCCACCCGGGACTTGAAAGGTGCTGCGGCGCCCCCGGCCCCCAAAAGACCGAAATCCGGAGCTCCTAGGGGCCTGGGTGCCGTCAGGAGGCGGCACCACCCCGGGGACGGAGCCACATCGAACGCGAGGACGCCCCTTGCCGAAAACCTTGGCGCGGGTTCCAGGCGGGGAAGGCGAATCGGAGCCCGCCGGGGCCGCCGAAGACGCGCATCCATGTGAGCGCGGTGGGTGGCCGCCCGGAGCCCGTCAGTACCGGAGACAAGTGACCCCGGGGATGGCGTGTTCCCGGGGCGGCCGCGGCCGAGCACCGGGGAGCTGCCGGCCTGTGCACGGCTCCAGCCGAGGAAGAGGAGGACCGGGAGGACCGTCCCTGAGGATCTGCGCCCCCCCCCCGGGGCATTTGGGAGACCACGCGGCACGCCGCTTTGCAGCGGGGGATCGGGCCTAGCTCCGGGGCCCCGGAGTTCGCCGACCCGAGTGCCAGCGGCGGACCGCGGACCAGAAGCTGCCCCCCTCCGGTGACCGACCATCCGTTTCACGCCTAGGCTGCGGGGCGTCTGGGCGGCCCCACCCGAGGCCATGAACAGGAGCAAAAAAGAAACAAGGAGCCAAAGAGGTGAGGAGGGGCGGCAGGGGCCCACAACAGCAAGTGAATCCGAGGCCCGAGGCCCGAGGCCCCGGGCCTGGCGGTTGGATGGGGCCCCGGGCGACCAGTGGACACCAAACGGGCCGCGGCCCCGCAGTGTGAAGAACACAAAGGAGGAGATCTAGGGAACTCCCCTACCCCGGGATAGCGGAGGTGCTGTCCCGGGCCTCTGGAAGAGGTGGGGCCTGGAACGGCCGGGGGGGGGCCCCCTGAAGCCACAACCGGCGGGAGAACGGGGGCCTAAATTCGCCTCATGGTGATATAAGGAGAATTCCAAGGCCGACCGTGGAGGTGCGGCCACCCCGGAAGGAGGCGACGGCTAAACGCCCCCCCTGGCGTCTGGCTTTTGGTACAAAAAATTTAATCCTGGGAGCCAACGGGACTGGAAGGGCCGACTCCCGGCCGTCCCTCTGGCTGACCCCCCTCCCGGAGTGAAGCGAAGAGTGAACAGTGAACGGTCTGACCTGAAGCCACCCGGGGAGAACAAAAGAATAAGAGGCTAAGAGACATAGGACCCCCGGTAGCAACCAGACCTTGCCCCTGCGGAGACGTGGCTGCGCCTTCCTAACCCCTCGGGCACCATGGGCAAGGCAGAGCCTCTAGACAGACGCAGCCGTCCCAGTCGAAAATTTATCAATTTACCACACCGACGGTCCCTTGAGCTAGCGGAAATCCTCCTCCTGATGACCAGGCCACAGACGGGGTCAACGCGATCCTCCTTGCAATCCAAACCTCACAACGGGCAGTGGAAACCAAGATCGGGGAGGTGAGAGAAGAGATGGGCCTGGTGAGACAAGACCTGAGAAACGCCGTGGGCCGAATTACAGAGGTGGAGAACCGCATCTCGCGGACAGAGGAAGACTGGATCGACCTTAGAACCAAGGTGGCCCAGCTGCAAACCCGGGCTGGCGAACTCCATTGTAGAGCGGAAGATGCAGAGAACCGCTCCAGACGCAACAATTTGCGCTTCGTGGGCATCTTGGAAGATGCTGAAGAAGGTAAAGCTACAGAGTTTCTGGAGAAGCGGATTAAGTCATGGATGCCAGAGAACTCTCTCTCGCCGTGGTTTGCGATAGAACGGGCACACAGGGCACTGGCCCCCCGCCGGGTGGTCCTCGTAGACCTATGATAGCACGCTTCTTCAATTTTAAGGACTGTGTCGCTATCCTAAGAGAAACCAGGCACTCCCCTGACCTCCTTTGGGACAATCAAAAAATTCTGGTCTTCCCAGACTACACCCGTGAAGTCCAAACTAAGCGCCGATCGTATGAACAGGTGAAACAGAAGCTGAGAGCGATGCAACTTTCTTATATGCTCTTCTTCCCAGCACGCCTAAAGGTAATCCTTGCCGGTAAGGCGCACTTCTTCGAGACACCGGAAGAGGTGTGGGACTGGTTGACAGAAGAAGGCATGGGCATCTGGAAGGGTCCACCTAGTACATCTGAGGGACTCCATGAGCCACGAACAGGCACACGACCAGGCACACAGAGAGGTCAGAAACGCACCAGATCCAGACGGGGAGGACGGAAGGACTCCAACGCCCGTGCTGATGAGGATACCCACCCAGTCATGGTCCCACCACCCGGAGAGGGACCGGTGGATCACCCTGGAGACCAAACCTCAGGAGATGACCAAAGAGAAGATCGCGTGAGCCAATCCCCCGAACTTGGCTGACACCAGCCTTGCATACACTGAACTCCAGTCTGCTGGGTCGCACCAACTGAATCGGGTGCCACGCCACGTAAGCAGAACGGGGCTATGCCCATTACAACACCACGTTGTGCACTCCAACGACTTTACTAAGGGCAGTGGTTAATTGCAATTGATCCGGCGTACAGGAGGGGTCCACCACTCTACTTGATGGCAGTCTACAAGGCTGTGTTGCCCCCGTTGGGCACTAGGGCGACAGATGCTTCAAGGGTAGAAGTATGGGGTGGGGGGAAGTTGAGGGGTTCAAAGCTCACGTTAGGGCTTAGTGAAGTGGTTATGTTAAGTTATTATTGCAATGCCTACACCTGTCACATAGATCCCTCCCAGTCCATGTGCCCATCTATGGGTCCCTGCTCAGATCCCCGACCACCCACCACACAACCATGACACAAGCAGTTCACTCACCGACACAGATCATCTCCTGGAATGTCAACGGCCTCCTAGATAAAATTAAAAGATCCGCAGTGTTTACCACCCTGCGCAGATATGCCCCCTCTGTGGTTCTACTGCAAGAGACACACCTACTAGGAACCAAGTGCCCCATCCTAGCGCGAGGGTGGTTTGACAAAGTTTTCCACGCAGGCTTCTCGAGGGGCTCCAGAGGAGTAACTATCCTATTCCACCGTTCGCTACCCATGGTGGTCACCTCCACGCACTCAGACCCACAAGGTAGATTTGTAACAGTGACCGGCACGCTACGCGGGTCAACGGCCAATTTCGTATGTGCATATGCCCCCCAGCCGGCTTCGATACCTTCCTACTAACTCTCCGCAGGGCACTCATAAACCTCCCGCAGGGACTCACGTTTATCGGTGGGGACTTTAACGCGGTCCTAGACCCTAAACTAGATGTATCCGGACCCATTTCCTCCACCCGAACCGGGAGAGCAACCAATTTAAACGGTTGGACATCGGGACTGGGACTGTGTGAGGTATGGAGGACATGGCACCCCAAAGCCCGGCAATACACACACACCTCAGCAGTCCACCACTCTCAGGCAAGAATCGACCTCGTGTTTATGCCTGCTCTAGACATCTCTAAAGTCACCGCGCAGAGATACTACCTCGAGGGGTCTCAGATCATTCCCCAGTGCGGATACGTCTGGGTGACGCAGCCCCGACCCAGCGTCCGACGTGGCGCCTAAACGCCTGGTACCTGCAGAATAAGGAGTACACCCTCGAAATTAGGGATCACCTTACTCAATACTTCGATCAAAATCTGTGGTCTGTTCGCTCTCCGGGCACAGTCTGGGCGGCATGTAAAGCCACACTTAGAGGCTATGCCAAACACCGCGTACGCACCCGCGAACGAGCACGAGACCTGCAGGTGACAGCCCTCGAGTCCAAAGCCTTAGCCCTGGAGCAGTCTGAGACTACCGCCACATCAACATCCACCTTAAGACGTCTAACAATGATTAGGGAGGAGATAAAGCAGTTGGTGCTCGAGGCCGCAAAACACACCTGGAGGGCGTTGGCGGCCCGCATGTACGGATGGGGCGATAAGAATGGTAAATTCCTGCACTGGCTGGCCTCGCGCCCACTAGCCGACAGAATTATCCCCGAAGTCACGGACGAGGCGGGCTCGGTCGCGAAGACTCCCAGTGAAATTGCGGCGAGCTTTGCCTCGTATTACACTCACTTATATGCGGCGCGCCCCCGCCCACTAGCTGAAAGGGAGTCTCCCCTACTAGATGACATGACCCTCCCCGCTATCTCACATGCAACCAGAGAGATCCTGGATGAAGTCATTACTCTGGCCGAAATCACAGCAGCCATATCCGGACTGGCACCGGGAAAAACACCCGGTCCAGACGGCTTCCCGTCTGAGCTCTATAGTAGATGCGGGGACATTCTAAGCCCCCAACTGCTCAACATGTTGGAGGAAGCGGAGAGGGTCGGCCGATTCCCCACCGGATTAGATCAAGCCACAATAGTGGTGATCCCAAAGACCCAACCACCATCATGGGACCGCTCGGCTTACAGACCTATCTCCCTGCTGAACGCCGAGATTAAGATACTCTCAACAATACTCGTTACCAGACTAAAGGTAGTGCTTCCCTCACTGGTGCACCCAGACCAGTGTGGTTTCATTTCCTCTCGCAGCACCAGGCACTGCACTAGGAGACTACACGTTGCCCTGGCCCAACGCGGCACCCTGACCGGGTCCCCCCTCGCCCTTTTTCTGATAGACTTTGAAAAAGCCTTCGACACAGTGGACTGGACATATCTAGAACACGTTCTAATAAAGAACGGATTTGGACCCAAATTTCGGTGTCTTGTAAAACTGCTTTACTCTAATCCAACCGCTTGTGTCCAAGTGAACGGGGTGGCCTCTGACCCATTCCCCATCCGTCGTGGGACCCGTCAGGGATGCCCACAATCACTGTTACTCTTTGCCCTTGCAATTGAACCTCTGGCCAAACTGCTGAGAGAAGACCCACTGGTAACAGGTTGGACATGGCCCACAGGCCCAGAAGACCGGGTAGCACTGTACGCGGATGATGTCCTCCTGTATCTATCCAACCCAGCAGAGAGTGGCCCACATGTCTTAGAACTCATGGACCTTTTCTCGCAGGCCTCCGGACTAACACTTAACCCCGGAAAATCCCTACTGATCCCTCGACACCCCTCTAGAGACTGTATAAGCTGGCAAAAAAGCATCCCAATCCGCCACAACAGTTTTAAATACTTGGGGGTTTACATAACTCTACTCCCCGAACTAACATGGGAACTAAACGTCACACCGCTCCTTAAGAAGTCCAAAAAAGATCTCCAACGCTGGCAAAACCTTCCACTTAACACACTGGGGAGAATAGCATTATATAAAATGATGATACTCCCCAGATTCCTATACCTACTGCAGAACTTTCCATACCCAATCCCACAGAAATGGTTCAATGAGATCGAGACAATGGCGCGGCAATTCATATGGCGAGGTTCCCGCCCCAAACTCTCCTTTGTTACATGTCAGAGAGACATTTCCGAAGGGGGACTGGGTATGTCCAACTTATACTTTTACTATTTGGCTATGCACCTACTAGTGATTAACGACTGGCTATCAGGAGGGTGGACTGACCCCGCGTACAGACTAGAACTCCAAACACTGGGCTACAACGGGGTCTTCAATGCTCTATATGGGGGCGTGATCCCGCAAACCTTCCCCGAGGTGACCAGGCTGGTTCTCACGGGTTGGTGGGCAGCACAAAGGGCCACGGGGTGGTGGTCACGTCTAACACTACAGACACCTCTTTGGCAGGGGAAATCGTTGAGGGAGGTCTCCGCGCTGGAGGGTTTCCGGAAATGGGACATTATTGGGATATCCACACTTGGCGACATCTGGGGCGATTCACGAATCTGATCATTTGAGGAGCTTCAGAGAACATACTCCCTTAATAACACCCAATTTCACAAATACCTACAGATCAGACACGCTTTACTAGTACACATACGGCCTGGAGATGACATCCCGGAGTATAGTCCGTTAGAAGCAAGAGTCATGATGGGATATCTAAACAAAGGAGGAATCTCCCAGATCTACCGTTCTATCCTCACTAACACATCCCCCCCCTCGAGGAGCTTCGCCAGAAATGGGAGGGCTGGGTAGGTCCCATGGAAGACTTGGAATGGAGAGAAGCATTGATGGCCCCCCGAACACTAGCCATATCCACACGATTCCAGTTGTTGCAAACCCTTTACCTACACGCAGCCTATCTTACCCCTAAGAGACTCCATCGGGCCAATCTTCGACCCACAGACGAATGCCCCGGTGTTCTCAACCAGGAGCCGACTTTTTTCATATGGTCTGGACTTGCCCAACTATAGAGTCGTATTGGAGATCAATTATAAAGGAAGTCACCGAGGTACTGCAATCAACAGTAGAGATCTCCCCGACATCAATCTTGCTAGGGGCCCTAGGCGAGATAGGGCTAAACAGGGTGAGCCGTACATTCCTGGGAGTGGCCTGCCTTGTGGCAAAAAGAGATATCATGTCAGAATGGAAGGCTACAAAAGCACGGTCCCTCACCAAATGGAGACGAGGTGTAGATTGGTGCGCAGGGTGCGAAAAACTAGTAAACGAGGCGAGAGGGTGCCCTGACAAATGCCCTAGAGTGTGGGGACCATGGGTGAATCTACTAACCACTTGACCAACCTAGGACAACAGAACTCCCCAAGCAACTCCCCGAAACCAAAATCACCCGAGGGGCACTACTACCTACAATCCCAGCTCTGCTACGGTTGAGGGACACACTCACACCACATGAGACAACGAGTGAGCCTGTTCCCTTTAAAACCATGAACAGGGGAGTTACCAATCCCGGGCTGTAGAGGTGGGACCAAACTCAAATTCAAAATCTAATTGCAATATTAGTCTTCATAGAGTATACGGGGGCCGGAGACAGGGATGAGCAAGAAGGAAATGAGAGACAATATATCTCAGAAGGTGTTAGGGTATTGGTATTTGTGTTTGCATTCACTGTTAAAATACATTTTCATTGTGTTTTTGCGAATATTTGTTCGTTTCTAAAAATAAATAAAAAACTCTTTATTAAAAAAAAAAAAAAAAAGAAATGTGGCATCAGATAGTTACCAATCCAACAGATCAGCAAACAGCGTCAGTCTTCGTCCTCAGGACATTAGTCAATTCACCATCAGCAGAGATAGGACGGGGCAAAGTCTCAATATAGCATAGCTAAGGAATAGGACCCTTCCCTAATATGGAGGAGAAGTAAGTATCAGTTAAGAATGGGTAGAGGATGGTTTCAAATAATAGGACAAAGCAAGAGAGAGTGAAAGGTCTCTGTGAGTAAGTAAAGTCTGTCTCCGCCCCGTTTCTCCTTGGGTCACTCCATTAAATCAAAACTGTCTAATTAGCCCTCACTCCTCATTGGATAATAATTGGTGCATCGTTATCTCTGTCCAATAATCCTTCACGCATCTTGCCAGAATTTTCCACAAACCACAGTTCTCATGTCGCAGATTGGTCCATGTTGTTGACGTCTTCAACTGTTGGAATGTCAGGTAGAAAAAGTTACACTTTGCGCTCCAGTCAGTGTCTCCATTGTTTTCTCCTACTCCAGTTAACCTTGCACCTGTTATGAATTACACTGTTGCATTCATCAAGAACGTCTCTTTGAGCAAGGCGGTTCTCATGAAAAAGAATTTACTATGGCTACACACACACATAACTTCTGAAAAAGTAAAGCTTTGTGTCCTTCAGGAAAATATGAGACCAGTCAGCTAGGCCCAGACCCTCGCTAAGCTAAGGCCTTCTATTTAATAAGTAAGCTCTTAATACATAACTCTAATTGTGATATGCTAATAAAAATGTAAAACATTATTGCATAATAATTCAGAATTAACAGCTTTCATTAGTCTTCGTATACATTGGTAGCCACTCCCCGTGGGCACATTTCAAAAGTGTGCATTATTTTCTATGTTAACACATTTTTTATGCAGCTTCATCACACAATATATTGCAAGCTTTTCATGTTAATATTGCCTTTAAAAGACACACTCCAACAATCCCTCCTCTGATGACTCTTGTCATCACACAAAACTTTCCCCTAAAATTTGGCATCAGTTAAAACTCTTTCAACTCAATTTCTTCCCTTATTGGCTTCCCCTTTGATTTTTCCCTAAACAATTTTCCCTTTGTTTTTCTTCCCTCCTCTTATTATTTTTCACCATCTTCAATTCTATTCTTTTGCTAATTTTACATGCCACCCACAATCCAAATAGGCAAGCTATAACAATCAATATCCCCTGTAATATTGCAGACAATATCCCATGCCAAATGTTACTAAGCCAGTTTCCCACTGATGCAAATCCTTTTCCAACCTTCTCCCAAACACCTGGTTCTTTCAATTCCTTCAAGTCTATACTATCCCTAGTCAAGTTAGTAAGCATACTTCTAATCTCATTACCATTATCTGGTATATATGCACAACAATGACGCTCATTAAGCATTCTACAAACTCTGCCATTTTTCGCTAAAAGAATGTCTAAAGCAAGCCTGTTTTGAAGAGTCATAGCCCTCTCCGCAGCAAGTTCAGTATCCATCAGGAGTATAGCCCCTGAAAAATTTGTCAGCATGTTATCCACAACAGTAGACAACTTTTGAATCTTTATGGAGTTCAAGATAACTCCCACTTCAGGAATTACCGCCCCAAATATGTCTCTTACTATACTAGCAGCAGATTCTCTCTTCTGTCTAGTACAATGTAATTCAGACAGTTTCGGAAACCTTTTCAAATCGTCAAGTTGATATATCTTTGGGAAAACTACCCCCAAATAACATGTCCCATACCATCCCTTTGGAAGATGGTAATAATCATTACGTCCACATATGTAATAGATCCCTGGGATCGCTGGATCCTGTCCATTTAACATGAACGTCCATTTACTCTGAAACAAAAACACATGCTTACATTCACTCATTCCCACAAACACATTGTCATAATATGACTTGGGCCTAGATATGCAAAGCTTCCCTACGTGTAATGCATCTAAAGCTAGCTTCCCTTGTTCTCTAATTGCACCATAATCTTCAATACTAGCAAAAGCCCGCTGCTGCAATCCTTTTTCTAATTTACCCTTTAATGCCCTTCTTCTATCTTCCGTGTGATCTAAAAAGCTTTTCTCTACAGGTGTAAGTAAGCATGTCAAATTATTGTGGTGTGCATAAGATGTACTAATCGTCAATGTCAACTCAAAGAATCCTTTAACTAGCTTTATACTATAGTACCTAGCTACCCCACTCAAATCCTCTATTATACAGGGAGTGCAGAATTATTAGGCAAGTTGTATTTTTGAGGATTAATTTTATTATTGAACAACAACCATGTTCTCAATGAACCCAAAAAACTCATTAATATCAAAGCTGAATATTTTTGGAAGTAGTTTTTAGTTTGTTTTTAGTTTTAGCTATGTTAGGGGGATATCTGTGTGTGCAGGTGACTATTACTGTGCATAATTATTAGGCAACTTAACAAAAACAAATATATACCCATTTCAATTATTTATTATTACCAGTTAAACCAATATAACATCTCAACATTCACAAATATACATTTCTGACATTCAAAAACAAAACAAAAACAAATCAGTGACCAATATAGCCACCTTTCTTTGCAAGGACACTCAAAAGCCTGCCGTCCATGGATTCTGTCAGTGTTTTGATCTGTTCACCATCAACATTGCGTGCAGCAGCAACCACAGCCTCCCAGACACTGTTCAGAGAAGTGTACTGTTTTCCCTCCTTGTAA
Source organism: Pleurodeles waltl (assembly GCF_031143425.1). Taxonomy (NCBI): domain Eukaryota; kingdom Metazoa; phylum Chordata; class Amphibia; order Caudata; family Salamandridae; genus Pleurodeles; species Pleurodeles waltl. Next base: position 1,215,616,929 of record NC_090440.1, read on the forward strand.
ATCTCACATTTGATGATGGACCACAGGTTCTCAATGGGGTTCAGATCAGGTGAACAAGGAGGCCATGTCATTAGATTTCCTTCTTTTATACCCTTTCTTGCCAGCCACGCTGTGGAGTACTTGGACGCGTGTGATGGAGCATTGTCCTGCATGAAAATCATGTTTTTCTTGAAGGATGCAGACTTCTTCCTGTACCACTGCTTGAAGAAGGTGTCTTCCAGGAACTGGCAGTAGGACTGGGAGTTGAGCTTGACTCCATCCTTAACCCGAAAAGGCCCCACAAGCTCATCTTTGATGATACCAGCCCAAACCAGTACTCCACCTCCACCTTGCTGGCGTCTGAGTCGGACTGGAGCTCTCTGCCCTTTACCAATCCAGCCATGGGCCCATCCATCTGGCCCATCAAGACTCTCTCTCATTTCATCAGTCCATAAAACCTTAGAAAAATCAGTCTTGAGATATTTCTTGGCCCAGTCTTGACGTTTCAGCTTGTGTGTCTTGTTCAGTGGTGGTCGTCTTTCAGCCTTTCTTACCTTGGCCATGTCTCTGAGTATTGCACACCTTGTGCTTTTGGGCACTCCAGTGATGTTGCAGCTCTGAAATATGGCCAAACTGGTGGCAAGTGGCATCGTGGCAGCTGCACGCTTGACTTTTCTCAGTTCATGGGCAGTTAGTTTGCGCCTTGGTTTTTCCACACGCTTCTTGCGACCCTGTTGACTATTTTGAATGAAACGCTTGATTGTTCGATGATCACGCTTCAGAAGCTTTGCAATTTTAAGAGTGCTGCATCCCTCTGCAAGATATCTCACTATTTTTTACTTTTCTGAGCCTGTCAAGTCCTTCTTTTGACCCATTTTGCCAAAGGAAAGGAAGTTGCCTAATAATTATGCACACCTGATATAGGGTGTTGATGTCATTAGACCACACCCCTTCTTATCACAGAGATGCACATCACCTAATATGCTTAATTGGTAGTAGGCTTTCGAGCCTATACAGCTTGGAGTAAGACAACATGCCTAAAGAGGATGATGTGGTCAAAATACTCATTTGCCTAATAATTCTGCACTCCCTGTAGGCACATAAGAAAACACAAGGTCATAGTTTGAGTAAAAGTATTGAATCTCTTCCTGGCTATAGAATCTTGATAGTAACAGACTACAACTTATCTCATAAGTTAGTGGCAGACATAGGTAACCCCTTCTTGTACCGAAACAGGAATCTGTGTGCACAAAAAGCAATCCTTTGCATTCATTGTGTCAACATACTCACTCAGCAGGCGATAGAAGATGTTAGTAGAAAGTTCCCCTTTCGCATTAGTTCCCTCATGCAAATATCTTGTATCTAGCTCAAACCTTTCCCAAGCTGCTAGTGCAGTGGTAGTCTTAGGAATTGTAGTATTGTTAGCCCCACTCTTATCCATTAGTGTCATACCCACAACCACAACCATAATGAATATCACGCACACAACACCCAAACCAACACCCAAATATTTACCACGCCAACCCCCTCTATTATCCTGTCTAATGTTAGCCATGATCTGTAAAGAATCAGAAAGTGAAGGATGGTCAATTCAAACAACAACAGAGGATAGTTAGAATGAATTTTTCTTCTTTTTATTTTCTTGCAACAAAGTCAAAACAATCGAAAGTCTTCCTTCAGCAATTATTTACAGCTTTCAGTTTCACTCCCAGGATCCTTGTCAATTCAGGTTAGCACCTTGTCAAAATCGTTTTTCAAGATTCAATTCAGGTTTTCAAAGTCTCATCCGGTAAATTCTCAGTCTCTTTTCTCAGTTTTTCAACTTCAATTTGAACTTTATACCAATTCAGTCTCCTCAGCCAGGTTCAGGTGCCAAAGTATTGACCTGGAATTTCTCGATCAAAGAACTCTTGTTGCCACTCAGCTGTCGTTGCATATGCTCATTCAGGACCCGCGTACCTTCTGTTTGCTACTCTCTTTCTTTTCAACTTGTGATCACCTTGCAACTCTCCTTCACTTAGATCTTCTCTCCTACTTGTATCAACTTCTTCCTCTATTGCATCTTCGACAACCATTTCTCCCCTTTTTCACTTGCAACTCTGGCCACTTGTCTCCTTTCAGTACCTCTCCAGTCTTTGATCTTTCCTGCAGCAACCCTTCGCCCTCTCTTGGCTCTATGGTGTTTTCTCTTGACAGACCTGCAATCTGCTCAGGAGGAGTTTGGACACCCTGACTCTCTTCCAGCTCAATTCCTTCGCCTTCTGGGTCTGTCAAATACTCTAGCTCATTCCCATAATCGTCTGCTTCTGGGAGAACCTCCCTCTGATTAGGCTCTCCTGCTGCCTCAGTTGAGATAGGCTCACCGTCACCCCTCTGGATCTCTTCTCCTTCGTCTCTTACTGGAGTGACCAAGCCGTCCTCAACTGGCTCTCCTTCTGTCTCAGTTCCTGAGACTTCCTTTTCTGTTGTTGGTACTTTCAACAACTCAACTTCCTCATCAGTTGGACACGTCACCTTTTTCGTGTGACTGGCATGGATCCAGTTCGGAATTCCCACACACTTCACAGCAGTAGTAGTCGTTAGTATCACTTGATATGGCCCCTTCCAGCTTGGCTCCAAACACGTCTTCCTTACGTGTTTCTTGATGACAACCCAGTCACCAGCTCTCAGGTTGTGACCTGGATCATTTATCAGTGGCAGGGTGGTAGCTTCCACCTGGTGGGAAAAAGAGCGGCCTACATCAGCCAGACCCTTGCAGTAGTCCAACACCATATCATCCGTGATATTCACAAGAGCATCCGCAGGCACTACGAGCAGTCTCATAGCTCGGCCCATGAGAATCTTATGAGGGGACAGCCCTGTTTTCTTGTTAGGTTTATTTCTCATTGAGATTATCACCAAAGGTAATGCATCAGGCCATTTCAAATTCGTGGCTGCACACATTTTTGCCATTCTCGACTTCAGGGTACCATTCATCTGCTCCACTAGTCCTGATGCTTCAGGGCGGTAACTACAATGAAACATCTGCTCAATGTTCAATGCTGCACACAGTAACTTAACCACCTCATTGTTGAAGTGACTTCCCATATCTGATTCTAAAGAGATCGGAAAGCTGAAACGTGGTATCAACTCCCTAAGCAGCAGCTTCGCTACTGTGAGACTGTCATTCCTGCGTGTAGGGTACGCTTCAATCCAATGACTAAAGATACATACAATTACCAACACATATCTCAAACCTCCACACACAGACATCTCAATCCAATCCAATTGCATTCTGCTAAATGGACCTCCAGCTCTCCCAATGTGGCTCAAATTCACCACTGTCCCTTTTCCCACATTTATCTGTTGGCAGATGACACACCTATGGCAAATCACTTCTGCAGCTTGTCTGAACTTCGGGTTAAACCAGTCAATTTTGAACAACCTGATTATGGCATCTCTCCCAATATGTGCTTGACCATGGTAAAACCTTGCAAATTGTGACAAAAGACTGTTCGGCAAGACCATTTTCCCTTCATCTGAAACCCACAAATCATCTGGCCTTTGTACGCATTGCATTCTAACCCAAGAACGCTTCTCATCCTTGCTGGCACGACCCTGCAACAATCTCAATTCTTCTAACGTATCAATCACCCTTCATGCGTAACCCGTGCATGTCTCATTTTCTGTTTCATGCAACAATTCCCATTGATCCTTAAACGATAAACAGTTCAATGCGCAGAACCTTGCGGCTTGATCCGCATATCCATTTCCCATTGAGACAAAGGGGGTGATTCTCACCCTGGCGGGCGGCGGAGGCCGCCCGCCAGAGTTCCCCCCTCCAAAATACCGCTCCGCGGTCGAAAGACCGCTGAGGGTATTTTGGGTTTTGCACTGGGCTGGCGGGCGACCGCCAAAAGGCCGCCCGCCAGCCCAGTGCAAAACACCTTCCCACGAGGACGCCGGCTCAGAATTGAGCTGGCGGAGTGGGAAGGTGCGACGGGTGCTGTTGCACCCGTTGCGTATTTCAGTGTCTGCAAAGCAGACACTGAAATACAAAGTGGGGCCCTCTTACGGGGGCCCCTGCAGTGCCCATGCCATTGGCATGGGCACTGCAGGGGCCCCCAGGGGCCCCACGACACCCCATACCGCCATCCTGTTCCTGGCGGCCGAGCCGCCAGGACCAGGATGGCGGTATGGGGTGTCAGAATCCCCATGGCGGCGCAGCGAGCTGCGCCGCCATGGAGGATTCTTATGGGCAGCGGAAAACCGGCGGGAGACCGCCGGTTTTCCTCTTCTGACCGCGGCCAAAGCGCCGCGGTCAGAATGCCCTGCGGGGCACCGCCAGCCTGTTGGCGGTGCTCCCGCCAACCCTGGCCCCGGCGGTCCATGACCGCCGGGGTCAGAATGACCCCCAAAGTCTTGTGACTTCAGGTGTGCACTGCATTTCACCATGGCAATTTCATGAGGTAAGTGGATTGCGTGCAACAACTCCTTAATTCTCTCACCATTTTTCACTGGCGAACCAGAAGAGGTCAAGTAACCCCTCTGTGACCATAATTGGCCAAAATCATGGACAATTCTGAATCTGTACCGCCTATCAGTATAGATAGTCACTCTCAGCTGGGCAGAGACATGGCAAGCTCTAATAAGAGCAACCAGTTCAGCTACTTGAGCAGAATATACTCCTTGAAGCCAAGACGCTTGCAGGATACCAGAAATCGTGCATACAGCATATCCGGCTCTCAGCACGCCTACTGAGTCTCTCAAACATGAGCCATCGACAAAGGTAATTTGGTCATTTTCCTCCAATTGGGTATCTTTAATATCAGGCCTCGGTTTGGTGCACATTTCTGTTACCTCAAGACAATCATGTTCTACATCTTCTACATTTTCAACCTCTGTGTTTTCACTTGGAAGCAAAGTTGCCGGGTTCAACACTGTACATCTCTTCAACGTTACATTGGGTGACCCCAATATAATAGTTTCATATTTAGTCAGTCTTGCATTTGTCATGTGCTGTGTTTTAGTACGAGTCAACCAAATCTCAACTGAGTAAGGGACCATGACTATTAGAGGATGTCCCATCACTATGCCTTCACACTGTGTGAGGCTTTGTCCAACTGCTGCTACTGCACACAGACAACCCGGTAAGGCTGCTGCAACTGGGTCCAAAGTAGCTGAAAAATATGCTACTGGTCGGTTTACACCTCCATGGACCTGTATCAGGACAGACAAAGAACATGCATCATGTTCATGGCAAAACAGAACAAAAGGCTTCGTGTAATCAGGCATACCTAAAGCTGGAGCCCTGCACATGCTCTCTCTTAACTCTGTAAACGCTTTCATTTCCTTCCCTCCCAACACTATGACATCCGGCCCCTCTTTGACCGCCAGTCTCACCAATGGCTTGAAGATGACTGAGAAATTCGGGATTCACTGACAACAGTAACCCAGCATTCCTAGAAACATCCTAACATCTCTCCGTGTTGTTGGGGGATTCATCTGTAACAGTGCAGTTACTCTTTCCCTGGATAACTTCCTCGACCCTTTCTCAATTTGATGACCCAAGTACTTCACCTCTCTCTGGCAATATTGCAATTTCTTTGGGGACACCTTGTGTCCGTTCTTTCCCAAGTGATTCAGTAAGGCAACCAAATCATACTTGCACTCGTCCCTCGTTTTAGATGCGATCAACAAATCATCAATGTACTGCACTAGAGTCGATTGAAAAGGCAGCTCCAATTACTCCAAATCCTTCTTCAGTATCTGATTGAATTTGGAAGGTGATTCTGAAAACCCTTGAGGAATTCGACACCAACTGAAAATCTTATCCAGGATTTTAAAACTGAAGAGAAATTGGCTGTCCTCATGAAGAGGCACAGAAAAGAACGCTTGGGACAGATCAATTACTGTGAACCATTCTGCATCGCATGGAATCTGGAACATAATCACAGCTGGATTTGGCACAACTGGGTAGCATTTCACCACTATGTCATTCATCTTTCTCAAATCTTGGACAATTCAAACTTTCCCACAAGGCTTTCTCAGTCCCATTATTGGTGAATTACATGGACTGCTCACCACTTCTTTCAAGACTCCCTGTTTAATAAAGTATGCAATTAATTGTGCAACCTTTATAAGGACATCTTGCGCCATATGATACTGAGGTATCTGGGGGAACACAGCATTTGGCTTCACACTGACTTTAACTGGTTCTACTCCTTTTATCAGTCCTACTTCTTTCCCTGTCCCACACCTTCTCTTGAACTGTTCCTTGCAAGTCTGCCAGGAGATCAGCCACTGTGAACTTCGGGAAAACTTAATCAGAGTATATTCCTCATCTGTAGTCTCAGTTTCAGGCTCTGAACCCTGTTCCTCCCCTTCATCATCACTGTTTGTCTGGACCTCAATCCCCTCACTGGAACAGGTGATTGAACACCTCGTCTTGCACAGTAGGACTCTTCCCAGTAAGGACACAGGACTTGAATTGCAAACCACAAATCTGTGCAATCCTTGGAAAGTGACAAGCTCAACCTGAACCGGATCTGTGATTGGGTTAGTCAGGAGTTGGTTTACTACTTCTACTACCTTAGCTGTATGCTTCGAAAAGGGCAGTTTCGGAACCTTTGCACTTCTGTCTGTAGAGCGTGTAGCTCCTGTGTCAACCAAAAATGAAACCTTGTGACCCATTACCTTCCCCTGAACATAGGGCCCTTTCTGGTCTACCTCTAAGGACGCTGCAAGCCTACACTCCTCACTGTTTGAACTCTCATCCGGCCATTCATCGTTTATTCCATTCTCACCACGCATTGGGAACTGTGGCACTGTGTTATTTTGACTCATACTTTGACCTGTGACCTGTTGAGGAAGCACCACCTGTTGCTGTTCCATTGGCGCTAAAGGCACTTGCATTTGCTGTCTAGGTACCATGGGAACCTGCTGTTGCATCTGCTGTAACTGCATCGGCTTTATATGCGGCATCTGCACCTGCTGCATGGATTGAGATCCCTGCATTTGATTCGTATTACTCTGAAAATTCAGATTAGGACCTCTCAGCCACGGTCCTTTCACATTTTGAAATGAACTGACATCACTGCTTTGTTGAACAACACCCTTCTGCACCATCATCGGGCACTCCTGCTTCCAATGTCCAACGACCCCGCAAGCATGACAAGGTAACATCTTCTTCATTCCCTGTACATCGTTTTGAACTACTGCAGAGCTCAAATCTGGATTTCGGTTTACAAAACCTCCTCAACCTCTACCTCTCACTTGGGCCTGAAACATCCCGTTTCCTTGCGGCTGTTGCACCATCTGCTGTAGACAACCTCCCTGCATCCCTGACTGTTCTGCCTTAATTTGCCTCACCATCGCTTTCTCCTTCAACTTTCTCTGCTTTAACTCAATTTCGTCACTACAGTACTTCGCATACTGCAACACCTCGTCAATCGGTTTTGCTTGCCAGCAAATCAAGTGACTCTTAATCATCTGGTTAATCTCAGGTCTCAACCCTTCAACAAATCTAAACACAAGGTGGTTCATGTCCTTCACCTCAACAACCTCTGTACCACTGTAGTGCTTGAACGCCTTCAACAACCTCTCATAATAAAACATGTATCGACTCCTTGGCTTCCTGAGCCGTTTGATCAATCCTTTGCCAATCGATATTCTTCGGCGAAACTCTTGATTTCAGAAACTCAATCACCTTATAGTAATACTTCATCACCTCAGGAGACGGTGCTCCTGTGATTCTGTCCATTGCCGTTTCTTCGGTCGGCCAATCCACGCTCCTCTTGCACTCAAGCCACAAATCAGCTGGAACTATGATCTCAAAGAGGGTATTCAGGTCTTCCCAAAGACATTTCGCAAGTTTCACAAACCTGTCCGTCTGCTGATACCACTCTATTGGCTTCTCCCTCAGCCTGGGAAAATCATTAGTAAACAACAGAATATCCTCTCTCGTCCACGGTACGTGGACAAGAACCCCTCCGGCAGTCTCTCTCATTGGTAACATCTTTACCGTACCGCTGTCCGGTAATGATTTTGCTGGCTGCTCTATGCAGTCACTCTTCCTCTTGTCTCTCTTCTTCGCCCATCTGCCTTCCCACTTTTCTAAGGCTCCCCAAACTTGTGCACTCTGCAGTATTTCCTTGAGGTGTGCCTTCCTCCCAGTAGACCTCATGTGTTCAAAATCCTTAGGCTCAAAGTCTAACCTATAACTCCTCTTCAGATGTTTGGTATTCTCTAAGTCTATGCCATATTTATCTGCCAAATTTGCCAACCTCTGGTGCACCCTGCTCACTTCTCTAGTTACCTTTGGACACAAGTATCTCAATTCTGCTTCCAAGTATGACTTTAACCTGTTCACTCCCATGCTCCTTTCAATAAGTTCATTTGCCTCCATGCCCAACCTCACAAAATTCAGGTGTTCTTCTCCTCCCGCTCTTCCTGCAGCTACAGGAGCAGTCTGTGAAGTAGTAAGCTTGTCTAACCAGTCGGTCAACTGTTGTGCTGTTAAACCTTGTAATGAGATATTCCCAGCCTGCGCTAAAGGTGTCTGTGGTATATTCACACTCGAGATCTGCAGAGTTAACAGTCTCAAATCTGTATGTCTCATGGCCTCTGGAGGAACCCCAATCGGATTGAAATCTAACAGGGATCTAGATCCTTCAAATGTCAGTTCCACTGGAGTCGTTCCTTGGGAGCTTCCTACAAACCCTCCTCTTGTCATATCTTGGGTCATTATCCCTTGATCGCATACACTAGGCTTCGCCTGCGCATACAGTGGTACTGGTGGACCAACTGTAATAGGCAAAGATATGGCGGCTGCCGCCTGCCTGTTCCCCACACTCTGTGGAGGATTAACTCCTATATTCTGGTTCATCATTGGTGCCATGGTTGACTGCGGCCCTGTGACCCAAGTGTAATTCAGAATAATTTGCTGCTGTACCTGGGGCAGTAAAGGTGGAGTGGGATCAGTCTGAATCAACTTTGGTCCTCCATATACTTGCTCTGTCGGCACCATCAGATTCCTTATAGTCTCTAAGGTTGAGACATCGGGGTAAAGTCTCTGAACCTGTGGTGGTTGCGGCTGAGACTGCATACCGTGGGCAGTGGACACGCTAAAACTACTCTGCACTGGAACTGGTGCCGAGACAGGACTAACCTGTATCGGATTCTTGTCACCTTCTCTTGTGTCGAACGTGCAGGACGTGTGCTAGTACTCGGTCTATTGTCATCTATCGCATATGGCGGTGGTCGGTCATTCACTAACTGATTAAGGAACTCCTCATCGTCTGAGTCATCTATCTCTGACCAGGGCTTCCTAACCTCTTTGTCTTTGGAAGGACTTTTGTTAGACTTACAAGTAGCTTTCCCCCTTTTGTCCCCACCTTCTTGAGCTATTGCTGGAAACAGCCTGACCCCATCTATTGTCTCGCTCCTCCAAACTCTCTGTGCACTATCCCACCTAGCCTCCGCTAGTGTCTTTTCTGCTTTCCTCATTCTCCTCTCAAATTTTTGTTGCTGTTGTCGTATTGCCATCAGTTCCCAAATTGCTAACGCCTCAAACTGTGCTGGCCTCGGAGGTGGCTTTAGCTCCTTTAGCACCCTCCGCAAATTTTCCAAAATCCTCAAATTGAACGTCCCGTGCTCCAGAAACGCTAAGCACCCTTCTTTCTCTGTAGCTTTGCACCATTGCTTTAGCCAAAGACATGGCGCAACACCCTTTTCCTCCATTACAGTATAAGCTGGTGTATCCTCTGGCGGTGTAACCTCCCCTACACTCACCGTAATATGTACGTCTCCCCTCAAAGCGCTCTTTAAGGCCTTGAAAATTTAAATTTTCACGTCTTTTATTTTGTTCACAATCAAATCAGGAAGTGACTTTAATTCCCAGAACTACCTTTGCCTACCTTCTCAACCAATTGCCTCTCACGGACGGCTGCCAATCCGTGCGCGACCCTTCTCACTAACCAACCTATCCCAGCGCGGCTCCGATGACATCACACTCACACACACTGCGGCTGAAAAGGTCTTGCAGCTTGTCTTCCCACTCTCAATTCACACAAAACTAATGCAATATATTGCGAGCACCAACAAAACAAACTTAAAATTTGTCGGTTTACAATAGGAAAGGGTAACACAATCGCTTCAGACCTTTACAGAAATTTCGCTTAGCCTCGGCTGCTACTCTCTCCTTCTCAGATCCCGCACTCGCAAGCAAAATTTGACCCGCAAATTTTACTCTCGACTTGTCAATGGATTATTGTTCTAGTGCACTTTAGAACTCACCAAATCTCCATCGAAGTTTTCATTCACTCACCTTGACTCAAACTCGACTCGTCGATTTCACCATCAACCTATTAAACAGCGCAAATTACAACATAAACCAAGTGTCTCATACACTTACCAATATACTCCGGAGTCTTACACCACGCAGGGTCCGTACATCATCAACAACCACGTGGACAATTTTTTAGCACAATGCGCCACACTCACATGAAGTTTGCCTACTTCCCTACTCTCATTCTGCAGGGTACACACACTCCTACTAAAACATCATCATCTGGCCTAAATCCTCACAAACTTCACAATTCACCTGCGATATGCATAAGCTGTGCAAAGCGTAAAACCTACTTCATTCACACTATCACTAGAACGCCGAGGACATACTCAAACTTCCTTCAGCAAGCTCCAAGATTCTGGGAAAGTCATTTGGGACTTAGGGGTACATCATCTCTCCAATTTGCATCATTGAAAAAGAATAATTTTCCCAAAACCTGATTTTGCTGATTCACCTTGCTTACTTCCAAACCACACCCATTTCTACCAGACCTTTTGAGCCATCAACTCTAGTAAACCGTAGTCCCTCGCACTGGGGCCCCAAAGGGCCAAACCATCCGCACTGCTACCAAAAACTGTTAGCGCGTCAGAGACTTAATAGGTAAACTTACAAGGAGACACGTTTAGGTCGATGAACCTTTGGACCACGTTCGGGGACTTCCCAGTACGAGATGTCTTTTTGGCATTACAAAACAATAGATCAATAACCCAGTCAATAATCACAGTAATTTATCAACAAGTCAATCAATAACATTTAATAAGATCAATAAGTTGAACACACCATGACCTTCTAGTCATGAATAACCACACCAATTTAGTTAAGGGTAGGATATTTATTTCCCTATTAGTTACAATCTAATGTAATTTCTGTTAATCTCATTAGCAAACAATCTCATTAGGAACTCATCTAATTAGCAATTAGAACGCAGTTCATCAATGCATAGAGAATATTCATTCAGTATGTAGGCACGTCATTAATATGAAACAACTTAGCAAAGACTCAGTAATACATGATTCAACAAAGCAAGAACTCAGCCATTTGTCTATGCGCTTCAGATATTTGTGAACACCTTAACTAACCTCAAATTAGCATTAGCATGTTGGGCTTCATGCAAAACATTTTAGCAAACACGAATTTTGAAAACATCTAAACTATGGCTTCTATCAAACCAACAGTTGGTACCTAGAAAGAAAAGGCAAACAGACAATTAAAATTTTTAATCAGATAGTTACCAATCCAACAGATCAGCAAACAGCGTCAGTCTTCATCCTCAGGACATCAGATGATTCACCATCAGCAGAGATAGGACGGGGCAAAGTCTCAATATATAGCTTAGCTAAGGAAAAGGACCCTTCCCTCATATGGAGGAGAAGTAAGTATCAGTTAAGAATGGGTAGAGGATGGTTTAAAGTAATAGGACAAAGCAAGAGAGAGTGAAAAGTCTCTGTGAGTAAGTAAAGTCTGTCTCTCCCCCGTTTCTCCTTGGGTCACTCCGTTAAATCAAAACTGTCTAATTAGCCCTTAACTCCTCATTGGATAATAATTGGTGCATCGTTATCTCTGTCCAATAGTTCTTCAGGCATCTTGCCCGAATTTTCCACAAACCACAGTTCTCATGTCACGGATTGGTCCATGTTGTTGACGTCTTCAACGGTTGGAATGTCAGGTAGGAAAAGTTACACTTTGCGCTCCAGTCAGTGTCTCCATTGTTTTCTCCTACTCCAGTTAACCTTGCACCTGTTACAAATTGCACTGTTGCATTCAGCAAGAACGTCTCCTTGAGCAAGTCGGTTCTCATGAGGAAGAATTTACTACGGCTACACACACACATAACTTCTGAAAAAGTACAGCTTTGTGTCCTTCAGGAAAACAGCATATTACACGTTAGAAAAAATACAGTTTAATATGAGACTGGGCAGCTAGGCCCAGACCCTCGCTAAGCTAAGGCCTTCTAATTTAATAAGTAAACTCTTAATACATAACTCTAATTATGATATGCTAATACAAATTTAAAACATTATTGCATAATAATTCAGAATTAACAGCTTTCATTAGTCTTCGTATACATTGGTAGCCACTCCCCGTGGGCACATTTCAAATGCGTGCATTATTTTATATGTTAACACATTTTTCTATGCAGCTTCATCACACAATATATTGCAAGCTTCTCATGTTAATATTGCTTTTAAAAGACACACTCCAACATTTATAATAAACTAATTTGCAAATTTTCTAGCAAATACAAAGCAAGAAGACAGAACAGAAGCCAGGCATTCCTCTATATACCCTCCTTGTGGAAATAAACCTAAGCCTCAGCACATAGTTGGCTTCTTGTGAACGTTCTTGTCCACACCTGGTAGCTAACTCGTAAAAGTGCCACCCAGCATCTCTCCACAGTCCAGAAATAGAGCAAGTGCGAATGACCACATCCCTTCACCTCCACAGACTGGCAAACATGAGCATACAGAAATATAGCAAAAGCGGCTGGAGTTCTCATACTGATTTCAAATAATTTCCCCAAAGGTAAGAATGCCAAGTGTCACACATCGCAAATAACCCAAATTGGATTTAAACTAGCTAAGCAGATTTTTAAACATACATCTTATACTTTTAACTCATCCCACAATGGTATTTGTATCAAATTCTGAAAGTGACAGAACAAATAAATCTCCCCGAAAACAATGTTAGTGCATCTGAGAAATGTTTTAAGCTGCGCTTTCTAACACTGTGCTCTTTCTTTCTTTCTTAACCACTCTGAACAAAAGTTGTCAGTAAAACAGAGTCACTGCTTGCAAAAATGTGTCTGAATTTATCAGTTGCTTTCTGCAACGGTGCAATAAAAATGCAGCTTTCAAAGTGAGAGAGCTAGAGGAAATGTTCTCACCTTTAATACATTTGTTTATGAAAACCTTCAGTGAAGACTTTGACAAGTTTCTTTTCCATAAGACTCTGGAGAACATTTTTCTCTAATGGTTTGCCTATAAAAGTGCATATTAAACAACACCAGTGGCGGCTCCTCCGCTATGACAGAGGAGCACCGCCCTCCCACTGTGCACTCCCCTCAGAGCGCATGTGTGTTTGGCCAGCCGTCCCTGCGTAGTAGGCTCTCTCCAGTCCAGCAACACAGTTGCCGGGCTGGAGAGAGCCTGCACAGGCTCCCAGTCTGCCAGGGAGCACCCTGGCTCGTCGCTCCCAGCAAATCCTGATGCTTCTCTGAGCAGCATCAGGATTGGCCACAGGGCAGGCAGGGAGTGTGTGCCTGCCTGGCCTGGAGATGACATAGGATCAGAGGCACGCGGCACGGAGGTAAATCTTAAAATTTGTTTTTTAATGTTATTAATTCCCCCCCAAGTGGCGCCCCCCGCCCCCAGTAATCCTCACGAGCCGCCACTGAACAACACCCTTGAAAATAGCAAATGTTAATAGATTCACTTATTATACAACTAGAGGATTGGCCTTCGAAAGTGCACTTAAAAGAAGCCAAAAGAGAAAGGCCTAGATAATAAGATGTGACGAAACATAACGCAGCAAGGCAACTTGCTGCGTTGTGCTGCGTCACATGAAGAGAACAGGAATGCACCATATTTACTTAAATATGGCACACTGATGTTCTATTTCTGTGCTGGTGCACTATGGGACATAGGGCCAGATGTAGCAAACGGTTTTTCCCATTCTGTGTCAATGGGAAAATGTGTTCATACATATGGGCCATAGTTACATGCCCCTTGGGCCACCGGAGTGTCACTGGAGTGCACTATGCTATATTTACAAGGCGGACAAAGACAGCCAGCAAATGGATAGTGCCCTCAAGCAGCAGCCATAATTTAAATAAACAGTGTATTTTTAGAGCAGATACTTTGGTTAATGTTGCCTGGTACAAGTACAAGGCTATATCAGTGGGGTCAGAAGGTGGCGGGCGCAATATAAAGTAATGTAGAAGTTATGAAACGCTGTGTTGATATGCAGTTGCATCACAACTGCACCTCAGTTTGGTGTATTTATCTGTAGGAGGGTTTTGGGCAATGGTTCTGGTTTCAGTAAACTAGCTAGTAATGTACTTGCTTTGTCTGCCTCTGTGTGCGTTCTCCTAAAATAAGTTCTATAGTCAATTACTCTGAAGTATTTGAGGAGTTATGCATATGTGATCTTAGCGTTTTACAATTGGGTTGCAGGGCCTGTATCCTGTGTGACAACTTTTCTAATGGGCCAACGCAGTTTTTTACCTCTGTGAGCTCCTGGAGAACAGTCCTCCATGAACCCACCAAAGTGTTTATATATGTTCCTTGCATCACCACTTTGAAGGCCTCCCACTCCACCAATAGAGAGGAGGCTGTACCAGTCTTTTCAAAGAAGTATGTGTCAATCATGTTGGTGAGGTTCTTTCGGAATACTGTATCTTCAAGAAGCAGTTGCTGCAGGTATCAGGTAGGGATTGGGGCTGGTATCTGTCCCCCTGACACTGTAATTTCCATTGGATTGCGGTCTGATGACGTTTTACCAAGGTATGTGACATGGGTGATGTGAGGTTAAAGGTGGGAAGCACAGAGGAACCTATCAAGGCGGGAGTGGAGTATATGTGGGGAAGAATAAAATAAGTATTCCCTCATACCAATGTTGTGACTACGCCAGACATCTGATAGGTCCCAGCTCTACACTCATTGCTGCCACACTGGGCCAGTACCAGGCAAGGGGAAGTGTCAGGTATCTATTTTAATATCCAGGACCGCATTGATATCCCCTCCCAGAATGCACAGGTAGTGTGCCCAGTCCGCCAGCACAGTGGGCAGGTGGGATAGCAAAACATACTTCTCTGTAATACTCCAGAGTATAATCAGTGCACCCTCCAAGCAATACTGTGCTCTGTGCATCAATCTTAGGGCCTCATTTACAAGCCTCTAGCGGCACACTGTGCCACCGGAGTATCATTTTTATTTTTTTTACACTGCAGTAGACCAGTGTGCCCGCACTTATTTACAAGGCCACGCAAAGCCACCTTGCATGGCTTTTCATGGCCTTGTAAATATGGCCCCCTTTCACGCATTAATGTGTCAGATTCCTTCGCCACCTCAGGGGTGGCATTAAAGTGGGACAACAGGGAGAAATTACATACTGTGTGTTGCATTCTGTAGCACACATAGAAAGAGGAAAATGTAATTAAGGTTCCTGCACAAAAACAATAATCCCTGCAATGCAGGCACCCTTGCCCCTTGTCACAAGGGTTCCTGCACTGGCGCTAGGCAGCAGTCTGTGTGACAGCACAGAGGAAAGTACAGGGATGTGTCATATTTCTGCAAATACAGTGCATCCCTGCACTTTCAAAATGATACAGAGTGGCAAAGCAAGCTGGCTTTCAGCGCCACGCTGCTTCATTTCTTTGTAAATGAACCCTTTAGTATCTTGGACCAAGAAGAGGATGCCTGCTGTGAGCCAGATCATGGCACCCTGTGCAAAAGTTGAGTAGGACGTGTGAAAGAGCTAACCCCTCCATTTCTTACGTAGTTTATGGCCTTCAATAGTGGTGAAGTGGGTTTGTGTAAGTAGGTGATATGTGCATGCCCACTATGCAACTGGGCCAATATCATGTGTTTTTGTGCACTGAACCCCTGTCCATCACGTTCCAAGTGAAAATGTTATAAGAGCTTATTACAGCAGACATTTTGCATTTGGAATAAACAAATCAGTGGGCTCCCCACATCATGTAACACATTACCCCAATCATACAAGTTAGGTGACTGTGTCAAGCAAACAAACGCATTTCCCTTGTACTTTGTCCAGAGATATTTCTTTGTTTGACCAAACAACAACAAAAAACACACAGTATAATAACCAAAGAAAACCATGCGCCTATGCTTTCGGGCGCATCATTCCAAACTTATGAAGAAGTCCTAGACAAAGTGGTGGAGTCAATCTGGATTTTATGTTTTGTCTGGACCTGGGACCCCAGTATGAATAGCAATATTTAAACTAAAATCACCAGAGATAATGGGAATTATATGCATCATGGCTACATCTAGCAGATTCCCAAGCATTCGTGGAGGTAGCTGGCAACAAAGTACATGAACTTTATGTACTGATGTAAGGAACTTTGTCATATCATCACACTACAAACTACAGAATGCAAAGTGAACCCCTTTCAGTGTGTATAACGAACGTTTGCATGCTGGGCACAACCCCCATTTCTACATGCAGCTGCCAATCCAGTAGCTCATTGGCCATCTGTGGTGTAATCATAGAGAACAGTGCCCTGCTGTCAAAGGAGTCAGAATCCGAGACACTGCCATGAGAAAAGCTGGAACTGGTGGGGAAATTGGTGGTTTGCAGGGGGTTTGCTGATCACAATGCCGCTCTTTGCCTGCCAGGGCATGCTGTAGAGATGGCTCCACACCTGGTCGGTCTTGAGAGGACGTTCCTCACTTCTGCTGTCATGGCATTCATTGGGCCTTAGGCAGCGAGGGTCGCAGAGGGTCTAGCCTCCAAGATTCAGGGAAGTGTTATTCCAGCCAGTGCCATGCTGTTTCTGGAGTGTGAAAAAAAGTTGGTGCGTTGGTCATGCATTACCTTTAGTTTGGGAAGAGTAAAGCATATGTGAGACCAACTGTACGTATGTGATGTTTCAGTTCTTGAAAGGAGGAGCAACAGCGTTGGACGGCCAGGGTGCAGTTGGGGAACAGAGATATCCTTGTGCCCTCTATGGTGATGGGCACATTTTCATGTGCAGCACATAGTAGCGTTTCTCGGACTTTGAAGTTAGATATCCTTGCCACAATGGGTCTCGGTGGTATGCCTGGTATGGGTTTCTTTGTGGATGCTCAGTGTATCCTCTTAACCAACAGGTTCAATAATAAGCCAGTTGGGGCCACTGTAGTCCGGAGCCAGTCTATGTATTGATTGGTACGGGAAACCTCAGCACCTTCCGGTACGCCCACTATCCAGACAATATTTCTTCGTGCCCTCCCTTCTGCATCATCTACATATTCCTGGAGTTGATCCACCTGTCGATGTAGTTGAGCAACAAGAGTTGTATGTTTCACCTGATGTGGCATCAGGGTGGATAGTCTCATCTCATTGGTTTTGACCCTGTCAGTCAATTTGCATTGATCATCTTTAAGGAGGCTAATGTCTGTGGTGATGACGCAAAGGCATTGTTCAATTTCCACTCCAGAGTCTCATATATCCTGAAAAATAATATCCAATTTGCCAATGGGAGGGTGTTGCCATGGTGGGGGTATACAGTCTTCAGGCATCAGGGCTGAGGAACACTCAGAGGGGGTGGACTGGGAACAAGAGTGGGCAGCAGGTTTAATGGTTTTGGTCCTGATGCATCACATAACTTGTCCAGTTGGTCCCAAATTGTCTTAGAACAGGAGACAGATTCAGTGCCAGGTTGTCTCTTTTGTAGTAGGATGCCCCTGCCTCTCCCGGGACAAGCAGGCTCACAGTTGTTATAGCCACTTCAGCATGTATAGGTTACTTTACAACAAAGCAGTAGAGTGGTGAGGTAACCCAGGTGGGCACCAAATCATCTTCATATCTGCAGGCCTAGCATAGATAGTGAACAATTGTCCCAATACTTTGTCATAGTAATCCCTCCAGGGAAGTCCTTTGTATGGGAATGAAGGGGCCTTTGATCAGGAGAAGGGACTACACCATGTTTCAGTTTTATTAGGGGGTTCCCTGAACTGGTACATCCACGGACTGACCGCAAGGTCTCTTCTGTTGTGTGTCTCGACCTCCTTGCACACTAAGATACCTGGCTTCAGGCAAAGCCACACATGCAGGAGGAGCCCAGGGACCGTGGATAAACTCGGTCAGTCTCACTCAGTCTATACTTCCATTGGCATCGTTCTCAAGCCATTTAGTTCGTCTCTTGTGTGCTGCAGCCAGTGTCCACTGATCATCCTTATGCATCTGCGTCAGTGGGCTATTGATCTATGCCACCATAGATTTCCAGACCAGAGGATTCCAGACTTATGGCAGGCCCCCCGATAAGCAGCATGCCCTTTCCTCCAGGTATATCGCAGAACTTGGCCCAGATATGCAAGGAGTATTGGTGCCCAGACTGTTGGAGTACTGGTGTGTATGGGACTTATAGCATACTCATTTGTGTCCTACTAGGCCGCATGGGCTGCCACGCTGGCAGTGCGGGCCCATGGCACCATTTTTCCTAGCCTCCTCAGTCCTGGATGATGCTGCCAATGCCTTGTGGGCAGCTGCAGATATTTCCTAGCCTGACGCTTCTCACTGAAATGCTATAGCGGGGTTGCTAGAGATGCATGGGTGCAGCAGTGCTGCACTGGTGTCAGTATAATATCAGGAAGCAGTCCTTATATTAGGTGCCTCCACACCGTGCTCCACTGTGGTCGAAGTGGCTTGGCTCAGTCATCCTCCAGGGACCGTTGCAAAGATGATGGGAGGGCGGGGCGCACAGTGGTGAGCCTCTTCTGTAGAGATGTCTCTCGGTGTTCAACCGCAGACAAAGAACCTTGCGGCCAGCCCCGCCACCCTCACCTTAAGGCAAGGGTCAGCCCACACAGGCAGGTTCGGCTGTCTAACCGCACTTTTCTGATCTCTGGACATATGGGGTCACTGTGTATGATATTAATGGCCTGATGCTGCTGCCAGGATTATTAAATAAATAGATTATAGGGCACACTTCATGGTGCTTCTGTACTATTTTCCGCCATCTTGGGCAGTTGGCATGCCCCCTTTTTGCAAAGATACTTAATGGTAAGCAGCATTCAAGTCAATGGTTGAAAACCACTTTACACCTTTAGTCATTGACAGGCTTTGTTGAATCTTAGGCAAAGGAAATTTGTCAACAAGAATGTTTTTGTTCAATTTTCTGAGGTCGACAGAAAGCCTAAACTTACCAGTAGCAAGGTGTGCTACCACAAGAGGATAAACCCTGTTAAGTATACATTTTCTATGATTCCACCCTCTTACAGTTTTTTAACTCATGCTCGACTTCATTCCTAATTTGCATGCAAACTCCACTCTCATTATGCACATACAGGAAAGCATGAATCTTCAACACAATACAGTGCCAGAACGTATTCAGTCTTACTATCTTCCCCAAAAAGACATTCATAAAACCGTTTCTCATTCCTACTGCTAACATTCGCCTGTTTGTCACCACCAAGACTGCTTCTTGGCTGTTCAGGTTTAGCATCATGCCTAACGCTCCAGATCCATCCAAACAAGTACTGATGGACACTTAGTCGCCACACACATATTCCTTTCAGCATTGCGATTTTTAAGTTCAAGTAACAGTTTTCTAAGTCCTAGAAATTCAACTGACTTTCCCATAAAGCTTTCTGGATTGATATCCAGGGGTCTAAGTTGTCTCCTAATACTTCTATGAATTTTTCAAGTTCTTTCATTTCTAATAATATAGAGTGATTCTGAGTCTGCAACAGTATTCATATCCACTCCGCTAAATGTCATCTCACATAATATTTTTATGGCTTTATTCTCAATGGCTTCAACAATGTCATCATCATTTTAGTACACGTTCAATCTCACTGCTATCATCAGACTCATCAGGTGTTTTTCGACTCCAAACATATCTGACTTTGTTTCTTTTTTACTTGTTGTTAATAGAGTTTTTTTCTACAAACTCTAGCATAATGACCCAAAAGCCCACATGCTGAGCACTTCTGTTTGAGAGCTGGACATATTTTATTGTAAGCATAACAATCTTGACTGCCACAACCAACAGCACCTACTATGCCTGTTTTTTCGCAGTAGTAACCACTTTGCTGGAGTTTTTATTACTGTCTGTGAAATTTATTAGTATCCCTGTTCTTATTGGACCATTTTGTACTGTTTATTACATTGGCTACCATATCTTGTCCATTCTGTTTCACCACAACCTTTGCACATCTACCTCTCAATTCAGCTTGCTCTACAATAGCCAGGACAATCTTTTATGGAAGATTTACAACTCACCCATACTTGAGGTTGAATGCTGGTGAAATGTATGTTTATTATCACTTGATACCTTATAAATTCATCATGCAGATTACCAAATTCACAAGTCAATGTTAATTTTCTTCACAATGCCACGTAATCATCAATTCTTTCATCCCGTCTCAGTTTTCTTTGTTAAAATGTATAGTTTTATAATGATCTATTGCAACACAGGCGGTTGGTGAAAGGTATGGACATAGATAAACTAGAGCATGTAAGAAAACATCTTCTCCAGCAAGTCTGGGGCTTTTATACAACCTGGATTTTTAAACCATCTTGGTTCAAACAGTGCAATAATTGTTTTTCTTTCCTACTGAGGACAATCTGTCTTCATAAAATTTGGAAATATCGTTTATGAAATACGATTCCCACTTTTAATTCCAGGGTCTGAACCTGCTTATGTGAATGGCTGCCGTCTTTGTAATTTGAGAGGTTCTGCACACGTTGTAGTATGATACTTGTGTACTTTCAACAATCTAAATAATTGAACATATGTGTCAAATTAGATTATAACATAAGAAAATAAATACATGATACCAGGATGCTTGTAAGACAAACTGTTTCAATCTGCATTAGGGTGTTGTGGTCGCTCACTAACATTGTTTCCCTGCATATGTACAGCAAAGAACAGTACTGGCCTCAAGATGGCCTATGTAACCGCCCCTTTGTTTGCTTTTCCGATAAAAATTGAGGAGAGAATCCTCAAAATTAATTGATAGGAGGAGAGCTGTGACTCACCATGACAAAGAGCGTATATTCCCATGGCAGTGGGGGCCTACAATGTCACATTGCGTGACCTCAGCGCAGTGATGTGTAAGTGTAGGCAAGGCATCCACAGGCAAGCATGGTGACCAGGCTTGATGTTTTTGGTGTTCACTCACAAGGGAACTTAGTGGAGTTTGTTGCATTCGCACTAAAACAGCCAACCATAAATAGCGCTCTTTAAGGATGGGAGATGAAAAGTGCATCTTACATTCTATTCCACTAATGTAATGTCCTGAGGAGTTCTGTTATCGGAAGAACTTGGCGATGCATTATAATTGATAGTCGACGATTACATTCTCTGCATGAAAGGTTAAAATTCTGATGGAAGCGATTTTATTCTTGCATGGATTTGATAGTAAAAGGCTGCGAAAGCCTGCTACCAATTTGCAAAGAAGATTGAGGCAAACGTTATAGAAAAATCTTTATTTCAGCCCTGGCATAGCACAGCCACCCCTAACCGCAGTTGTCCTCCAACTGCTACCAGGCGCTGCCAAGACCTTGAAATAACAACCTACCAATTCCAGCACTATGCTGCTTTGTTGTAACTTTTAATAATAAACGCATCACACCTATTACATTTAACAGAATTTTCTCAAAACCCAATCAAATCTTTAGCCTTTATCATTGACTTGTCAAGTTAACCATCTCAGGACTACTGTACATTAAATAAACTGGCAACCTTTGGGCATTCAGTCATATAATTACAAATTTGTACAAAATCACAATTGGCAGCATATTACACAACCCCTTAACAAAGATTATTGCAAATCAAATCTTCAACACCAATGATTTGTTAGGTGGTATAAGCACCAACAAAATGCTTACTTACAATGGTAACTTGTGGGGTCCCATACCAAAATATCACTCAAAACGCATTAAAACAGAAAATAAATACATCAGTCCAACTCTCTACATCATCATTTTAAATAAAAAACAGAATAGGTTTATAATCTCGATCACTGACTTGTCACTATAACCATCTCAATCATGCTACATTTAGCATATGCTTTGCCACAAGGCAAAAATGCAAAACAAACAATATTTTTAGTAGATGCACACGTTTTCCCAATCAAATATCATACTTACGGTAATCAATATGTGGGCAGATCCAAAGATCATGTTTCAGAAGTGCTTCCGAAGGCTTTTTTTCAGTTGATCACATAAGATGATGGTGACAGCTACACTGGTAAACTTGGGGGCAGATTTAGGAGCCCCTAGCGCCTCCTTGCGCTACATTAGCGTAATTTGTTTTAATGCTGATGTGGCTCAAAGAGGCCAAAATCTCTACGCCAAATTTACAAAGTGGCGCAATGCATGCATTGTGCCACTTTGTAACTCTTTCACTACATTATGCCTGCGCCAGGTATATTGTATGCAAAGGAATGGAGGCATTCACTCATTGGGGGGGCAAAAAAATGGCGCAAAGAAATCTAAGAGATTTCTTTGCATCATTTTTTTCGGCACTTTTAACGTCTGCTCAGAGCAGGCATTAAAAGGGGACATATCATTGTTTACAATGGGACCCTATTTGCTTTGCAGAATTAGTGTCAACATTTTTTATGCTAATCCTGCAAAGCTCTGAACTAGCGTCAAAATATTTTATGCTAGTTCCCCTAACTTCCACCATGGTGCGCTGTATCTTAGAAATGGCGAACACATGGTGACGTTAGGGGGGCACTAAGGGGTTCAAGAAAAGTGGCGCTGCACTTGGTGCAGCACCACTTTTCTTAATTCTGGCCCTTAGACTTTTTTGCTTTTCAGAAACAATGACTGTAGGAAAGTAGCCTCTTTCTAGCTTGGTTACCCCCACTTTTTGCCTGTTTGTCAGTGTGTTTGACTGTGTTCACTGGGATCCTGCTAACCAGGACCCCAGTGACTATGCTCTCTCCTTTAAATTTGGTTGCTGGTAACTATTTCTCCCCACAATCGGCACACTGGTCCCCTCATGTAAGTTCCTAGTATATGGTACATGGGTACCCAGGGCATTGGGATTCCAGGGTATCCCTATGGGCTTCAGCAGTTATTCTTCCAAACATAGGGAGCCCATGCAAAGGGTGCTGCAGGCCTGCCATTGCAGCCTATGTGAAAAGCTGCATGCACCACTACAGGTCACTATACCAGGTCACTATAAATCACCCCTATGGTAGGGCCTCTCAGCCCAGAGGGCAGGGTGCTGGAACCTGTGTGTAAGAGCACCTCTGCACCAGCAGAGGTGCCCCCACAAACTCAAGGTCCATTTTCCTGGACTTTGTGAGTGCGGGGACGCCATTTTACGCATGTACTGGACTTTGGTCCAGCTACATAATGGTAACTCCTAACTTGGGCATGTTTTCTTTCAAACATTTCGGAATCATACTCCAATGCTGTTGCAAGTATTGGAAGTATGATTCACTACGAGGTTGCCACCCTCCGCGCCTTCCACACCAGCTGCTCTCCCGCCTGCCTTCAAGCCTCCCCGCAGATCACCCATGGACCCTTCTCCTGCCGGAACTGCACCTTCACCAGCGACACACCCACCAAGGCAGGACGCAACCATCTCAGATGTATCCTCCTGAACACCCGATCCATCCACAAGCACGCAGTACAGCTATGGAATCTACTCGACTCAGCCTCCCCGCGACATCACCTTCCTGACCAAGACCTGGATGAACCCCTCCTCAGTGCCTGACATAGCCATAGCCATCCCGGATGGCTACAAGATCAACCGCAGGGACCGCTCCAACAAACCAGGAGGAGGCATCGCCATTGTCCACAAGAACACCCTCAGGATCACGACCAGCACCGAGGACACCCTCAGCACCGCCGAACACCTGCACTTCCAGAGCCACATTGACCCAAACACCACCCTCTGAGGGACCCTCATCTACAGGCCCTGGCCCCGACAGCAGTTCAGCGACTTCATCACCGTCATCATCAGCACGCACGCTCTCGCATCCACTGACTACATACTCCTCGGGGACTTAAACTTCCCCCTTGAGAACACAAGCGACAACAACACTGCCATCCTACTCCACAACCTCTCCGACCTCAGCCCCAAACAGCTCGTCACGACACTGACCCCCTCTGCAGGACACACACTGGACCCTATTTTTTCCCCCTACAATCACGTCTCCTTCAGCCACACCACCAAACTCCACTGGACAGACCACCGCTGCATCCACTTCTCCTTCAAGAAACCCACAACACACCACCACCCACAACAGATCCCCCACCGCAGTTGGAACAAGGTCACCAAAGACCAACTTATCGCGACCCTCTCCAAGAACCCACCCATCGACACCACTGACACTGATGTGGCTGCCCGCAACTTCAGGCAATGGGTCGACACCTGTGCCAACACTCTCACCCCAATCAAGAATCCCTCCAGCAGACGCACCGACAGAAAGGCCTTCTGGTTTACCGCCGACCTCCACGAATCTAAGAAAACCTGCCAAAGACTCAAAAGAAAGTGGCGCCAAGCTCAGACTCTGTACAACCACACAGCCTTCAAAAACGCCATCTGCAGACATCACCAACTCATCCGAGCCACCAAGAGAACTGCCTTCAAAGACTGAATCAACAACAACGCACACAGCCACAAGGAGCTCTTCAACATTGTGAAGGATCTCTCCAATCCCAGCTCCAATGTCAATGACATCCCGCCATCCCAAGACCTCTGCGACTCCCTAGATTCCTACTTCCACAGCAAGATTGCAGACATCCACAACAGCTTCAGTACCCAGACCCCCCCGGCAACCACCAACACCACAGATTCACCTCCGACCAACCTCCTGCTCTCCTGGACCCCCGTCAACGACAACAACACC